>NC_060130.1:711925125-713175125 GCF_021461395.2 Schistocerca americana | reverse complement strand
CAAACGGAAGTGACCAGAGAGGCAGCTTCCTATACAACATGACAAGGGACAGACAGGACCATACTAAGAATAGAAACCTGTCTGCTTTTAGAAAGCGTAGCTACCTGTTCCAACGTTGGTCCTACTGTTCTCTAGCAGACAGGCTTTTCTGCTACCATCAAGCATGCAACTAGAAATACATTTGCTCATTCATTCTCTCACACAGAAGGGAAGGGGGATGGCAGTATCTTATCATATACAGTATATAAAAGTAAGCGGATGTAGGTTCCGTATGAGACTGTGTGACATGAATTACATATAAACTGTGTTTTAAAGTGTAGTAGTGTGACAGATCGTTCTTGTTTATGTGTAAAGTAACACGTTTCACTGCTCAGTCTCCTCCCAGATAGTCAGAAACACCACAGTAAATTTAGAAGAGGAAAAATATGCCGTAAATGACAACAGATTTAAGAAATTAACATGAAAGGAATCCAACAGAGACCTTTCAACCAACAAATTTTTATTAACGAATTTACTCTTTTTAGTTTTACTTACTTTACAAAGACCTCCAATTCTTTGTCTTACATTTTCAATAAGTAGATGTGATCATTCAGTTATATAGATGAAAAATTGAATTAGGTTTAAATTATTGTTCCATTCTATCATAATCATTTGATTCTAAAATGGGTTCACCAAAGTTGATTAATTCACCTGAAACAGGTACAGTTCTGATTGATTTACCCTTATAAATATTTCAACTTTCATTTTCATTTCAAGTAATGATTTTATTGAACTGAGTTGGATATAAAATTTGTAGTTTGTTGTTATTATATCTTTTTATCTCCATTTTAATCAGTAATTGACAAATTACCAAATACATTGCCCCAGACAGAGTAATTCTCTCGATTTTTTCAACGTATTCAAATGTATATTACAATATTTTTTTAACCTCTAACAAAATGAAATTTCAGTTTTTGTTTGGCACACATTTTTTTTGAATGTCACATAATTGACTTAGGTACAGTGTTCAACTTGTCCTTGAGAAATAATCTGTATATGCTTTTTATATTTCCTTTTTTGTAAAGTAATTAATTACTTCGTTTTGTTATGTTGCTTAATTCTTTCAGTAAGTTGTTTAGCAGTTACATAATTACTGAGTTGTGTTAGAATACTTGTGTATTCAGGTTTTGTAAGAGGATTGGTTAACTCATTTTCTAAGTACTGTTTCGTAACTGCATCATAACTATTTACTCAATATTTTATATCTTCTACTCTTCTAAATTTAAAATCAATACATCTGTTAGTTGCTTTAAAAATGTTATTCAGTTCCTTCTGAATTTGTTTAATTGAACTTTCTGTTTTTTGGATCAAGTTTTGCTTCCAAATCATTTTTATGTTTTCTAAATTTGTTTAGTCATTAATCATGTGAATTTTAGGCTGTACCTTATTTCCAGAAATGTCCATTTATTATATTCAAACTGCAATTACGTTTATAATTATCTGATAACAGTTTTAAAACAAACAGACACATACAATAACAAATTACTTCATCGAAATTTTGTATTCTCTCGAAATACAGATTTCTTTTCCAAATAGTTAATTTAGTTGTTTAGGTATTTTTCCTCCATACAAATCAAAAAGAAATTATATATCTTTATTCTTTTATGAGTATCAGAATGGACACATGTATCTAAATTTACTATAACACATTCTAAATTTTGCTGTTTATTAGGTAATTCATCAGTTATAAAACACTACCAAAATACTTAATTTTTTATTCCCAATCTAGTTTTCCTGTATCAAATGATGTCCAGAACACTTTCACACAAAATGGAGGCAGACAGATCCGAAAAAGCCGCCTATACTGTCGCAGTAAGTAAAAACTAAATTTACATCCATATCGACAGATAAGCTATAGTCATGGCGATACATTAAAGTGTGACCCATCTTTCTGCCATAGAACCAGCACCCAGCATTATGCTACTACTAGTAATAATGTAACTTCCCAGATCCTCCTGAAACCATCTAAAGATGAACCTGAAAAGGTTCGAAAACCAGTTCATGTAATACAGCATTATTCTTCAAAAATAGTGGTTGGTTGGTTTTGGGGAAGGAGACCAGACAGCGTGGTCATCGGTCTCATCGGATTAGGGAAGGATGGGGAAGGAAGTCGGCCGTGCCCTTTCAGAGGAACCATCCCAGCATTTGCCTGGAGCGATTTAGGGAAATCACGGAAAACCTAAATCAGGATGGCCGGACGCGGGATTTAACCGTCGTCCTCCCGAATGTCAAAAATAGTGACAGGTTGCAGTTGTGTATAACTTATTTACATTATTCATTTATATTGATTAAAAATTTAAAACGGGAATAACGTTTTTGAATGGTGGTGTTTTACTGCTATTGAATTTTTTATAAACCTCAGCCACTTTCATCAACATCCAAACCCATTCCTAATTTTCATTTTCCATACATTATTATTCTAACTGCAGTTGCAGCTAATTTTTCACCAGATGAAGCGTCAGAAGTACACATTCTTTCTTTCACAACTAATTGAAGTTCTTTATCAACTGTTTGTCTTATTTCTAAATTTCTATAGGCAATCTCACATTTTTTACGTGCTTCATCTAATGCATTAATTCTAGATAATCTTTCATATCATTTAGTTCCAGACCCCACAATAATTATCACCAGAACGATGCATTTCAAATGATAATTGATGTGTTTATTATTCCTTTTCTAAGTTTTTCACTTTGCAGAATAATATTCAAAATTCGAATCAAATAGGGAATTATTTTTAGATTACTCATGGCGAAGTCAATTAAGTTTTTCATTAACATTTTTGTTATTCCATCTTTTTATTATGATAATTTTTATATCCAGTTAATTCTTCTAAATAAATTATTGTTAATCAAGCAATTATATCTGTGACATAATTCATCAATATTTATTCAACTGCTAGTTCTGTATATTTTTGTTTACTAAACCTTCATGTTTTTTTCATCAGAATAACCTGAATGATCTAAAGAATCTGAATAAACTATATTTTCTCTTCTTAAGTTTGGGAAATAATCATCAACAATTTTTTTATCAAACCATATTTTTACCTCTACTTGACTTTTTTGATCATTATTAGAATATAATACTTCTGAATGGTATAGTATATCCGAAAACTTAGGTAAATCAATACAATCAAATTTTTTACCCATGTCATCTGTACTAATGCGCTTTTTAGTTAAAAGATTCATTAATCCATCTGTAGCATCACATTGTTTATGACCAGTAGTTATTGTACCATAAATGATAATAACTCGTAAATTACTAACATTGTAATCTTGACCCTTAGGTTTTAATCCAAAAGTTATATCTTCACAGTTGTTGATATACTTTAACATTCTTTCACTTACATTCATTTTTTATCTTCAATATTTGTTTATGGATTCATTAGGGTCCATCTCCATTACCTTTTTAATAAAATCGTTTTTCTTTTTCTCTTCTTCATATTTATTCAATGTATCTTGTGTTTCTGATTCATTTATGGGAAGTCATACTTGTCAAAATCATCTTCAGAACAGTTGTGTAGTGGTCTAATTGGTGATAAATCTTCAAACCCTTCTCTATTTTCTTCAACAGCTTTCAAAACATTATCACCTAAACCTAAAACCTTGTTTTATTTGTTCAATAGTATTGATAACTAGGTGATCTTCTTTTTCATGTCTTTCATATTCTGTTCTTGATTGGTTTTTCCAAAGCTTGAATCGTCCTTTCACTTCTTCATTTTTCTTTTTATCTCATTTAGCTTTTTTAACAACTTGTGGGTCGTATTTTGCCAACATTTATTAGGTATGAAAAATCAAATATTCAACAATTTTAGTTACTAACGTTTATTTTTGCTGTTTATGTTGTTACGAAATACTGTTTTCTATATTTAAACTTAAATTCATATGGTTTTCAAGTCATGTCTATCATTTAAAAATCCAAACTGATCATTTTAACTTTTACTACACGTTTCCTTAAAATCATCAAATTTTAAATCACCTCCAACAAACTCATGCTAAATATTATTTAAATTTGTATCATCTAGTCTGGAAATAATTACAAAATTAAGAGTATCTCTGACTAATTATTTTGAAACTTTTGAGTATGTTTGAGCTACATAAAAACAATCTATTCCTTTGTGTCTTCCTCTAGTCAAATATTCTCTAACCATATCATGAGTGTCAAGAATAAAGTCGACAAATACTACTAGTCAGTTACATAGACACTGATCTAAAGGAATAATTTCATTATTATTTTCAATTAAAGTAGCAACTTTTTCATTATGCTTATCTTAAATTTTTTTTATAAATTCTTGATGCTTTCACTCATCTAAACTTTTTGAATAAACATACCAATGGTTAATTTTATTCAAGTTCAAACATCCTGGACCTAGACTATAATTGTTGCTCAATAATGTAGTTTTTCAACAAACACTTGATAATATGACTGCACATCAATTATAAATTTGGTAAAAGTTAACCATTTTTATTTTTAGTTTTATTTCTGGAATTCTTATTTTTGGTTCCCAATTTGCATTTATTTAAATAAATTTTTATTAGTATAAATGTGTAACTTACTTAAATTAAGTGGTAAGTCATCTACTCTTAAAAATAGATTAATTGTTCTGATAAGAGAAATTTAAAAAAATGTTATATTAGTTGGTTTTTATACAACTTTTTTAATTCCAAATATTATATCGAAAAATAATAAACTATATTTCGATGGAGAAATGATAGAAATTCCAACCTGGTCAATATAGTCTAAAAACGTAAGAAAAATTTATTAAGCCGAAAAATCCAAATATTCAAATTAAAGCTAGTGAAATTTTAAACAGGGTTACTATTGAGAGTGATGTAAAGTTGTATATGGATATAAAAGAAGAAAATATTGCATGTATTCTAGGATTTAATAATCAAATTTTTCAAGGTAATAAAAAGACTGTTGGTACTGATGTTCTGAAGATTATTCAATTTAACCAACATACATTTTAAACTATCTCATGGAATGTTTGTTAAACATACTGATCATTTTCGTAGAGAAACTAATATTATTCCTACATTTCAACCAAATGCTGAATTTGGAAGACCAGTAATTCTTGAACCACATTATCATGTAGATACTCCTACTTTTCTTCCTATTCAAGATTTAGAAATTACTATAACTGATGAAAATGACAATTTGATTGTGTAACAGTTTTTTTATGTCTTAGTAAACTTTAACATCATTAAATCATGAACAAAATCGAGAGTTATCAGTTTTACTCATTCCCTGTGAATGAGAAAACAAAACATAACATAAATGCAATCAACAAAGATACATCCAAGTCATGCCCAACTATACATGAACTTTAGAATCGTTTTAGCTAATTCTGACGAATCAGGATCAGATTATTCAACATATGATTGATACAAAAAAAATAATTAATAATTCTGTAGCAAAACTGTTTGCTTATGTTACCACCAAGAGAGGAAATAATTTTTATCTAAAATCGAACACTCTTATTTCATCAACAGCTATGTCATATTTGACTTCATCTCTTCCTGATAAAATAAGCTTAGGACATACTCTTAATAATGGAAATACAAAGACTAAGCAAAATTAAGTATTTCATTCATTATCAATGCTTGGTGGATTTTTAAAGAATATAAAGAAATAATGTGGTAGAGAGATTGGACTGTAAATTTTTGTATGAAGTTCAAGTTCTGGAGATGCGATTCTTAGATGACCTGACTATAATGATGCAGGAGTTGAAATAAAAACAACACTTCCAAAAAACCTAAAATGCCATAGAATCGATAGAAATTCGCATTCCTATTGTTAAATATGAACCAAATTACTAGTTAGAGAAAGGAGAGCATATTCTGAAAAATCCAAAGGTTCCGATATTGTTTTATAAATTACAAACTGTAGAAGTTGCTGGATTAAGTGGTAAGAAAAATTTCGAACTAGATATCACATATTGCTATAGTTCAGACGAATTAGATATGGCATATTTTGTATTTGTTACATTTCAGACAGTTATAAAGATAATCAGTTACCTGACTCTTTATTATTTGATGACCTTAAATTCCAGAATATATACCTGAAAAATGGAAGAAACGAAATTTTCCCACAGGGGATGTGGAATATTAAGTAGCCAAATAATTTCCTCAGATCATATGATGCATTTCTTGATTTTAAATGAGTTACACTTCTAAAAGAAGATATAGATATCAGTCCATATAATTTAATAATAAATATTGATATGACCCTTAGAAAGAACAGTGTAACTTCACAGAAAACGATTATAAAACCTTGTGCAACTTTCGACAATAAACTTCTGAATGACACACTTGCTTATATACTTATATATGGTAAGAAAAATTTAACTTACGATCCACATCACAGAATACTTACTGAAAATTTTTATTATACAAATTTTTATTATACAAATTTTTGGTTATATAAATGAATAAATATTAGAGAAAAGGATAGAAGTGTTAACTTCATGTTTACATTTCATTTTCAGAGAGAAAATAGAAACTGAAAAATGTATTATGTCAATTCTAAAATGATATGCAGTTTCATTCATTATATTTTTCTGAATATCTCTTTTTATATACATTGAATTTCTAAAATTGGTCCATATTTGGCTGAGAAAAATTAAAGTCCAAAAGTGCTGAGCCATGAAAATCGCCTTTTTGTTTATTAACTTATTTCAATTAAACTCATTATATAGCCTACTGTAGTGGTGATTGGGACTTATCTCATGATTAATTTGAGTTGTCGATGACTGTACACTAGATACATTTGACATGTATCAGACAGGCATGATTAATTTGGGTTGTCAATGAGTGTACACTAGATGCATTTGACATGTATCAGACAGGAGACTAAATGCATTTTACATGTATCAAACTGTCCACTACATGCATTTTACATGTATCAAACTGTACACAAGATGTATTTTACATTTATCAAACAGCACATATAGTAGAGACATCTACTAGACTAAGCTAGAAAACTTCTAGATTACATTCGAATTCCTATCAACGGATGGCACTTATGTTTGTTCCATTTAAATGAATAGGGGAACATTCTTGATGTTAAATTTGAACTTTTTTATAATGCTAATTTGAATATTGTAAGGATCATTAAATATTATTTGCATACAATCTCTTCAGATAAAATACGAACGTTTAAAAAATAATTTATTTACAATACCAAAGTAAATATACAAAATCGACTAAATTTGGACCAACTTTGTGTGTCAAAATACCAACAATATATACCAGACTGCAAACGACTGCCTGTTCTTCCAGTTGCCCCAGGCTGGAAGCGGGATTGCCATCAAGGCAATGGGGATCATCGAACATCTGACAGTGCTGAAGCACCTCTGCCCCCTCAATTAAAGACGACAGGTGAAAGATGCAGGAGAAGAGCAGTTGTTAGGAAGTCCCTGAAAAAGACTTGGAAAAAAAGACTTTGAGGATGAGGAGATGATAAACTACATATGTTGAAAAATTGCCTTCAGGTATTTCCTTCAAAGGACGCCGAAAGTTTCTGGATTTTTGATAATGAATTTATTTATTCACTTTTTTATGTTCATCATAATTCATTTTATTTACTTTTATATGTTCACCTTTTCTAAAAATATTAAAATTACTTTCTTACTTTCACCTTTTCGAAGAAAATATAATAGTTTTCTAATAAGTTAATGTGATACCAAAAAATATTCATTTTTCTTAATTTATCTACGTAATTTATACTAAAATATGTGTTTTGTAAATGAAAATAAGTGGTTTTGAGCTAGCATTCGGGGTATAGTACAAGCATTGCATACTTTCTGGATAACGTTTTTTACAAGATAGCGACCTTTTTTTTCTTCCAAAGTGAGTAAAGGAGTGAGCTATCTTGGATAAATGTCAGCCAGAACCTACCCAATACTTTTACTTAAGACATAAGTATTGCGTAAAAGAGTAACAAGCATTTACGGTGAGTCACTAATTATTGCCACCTAGAATAACTGGAAGTATGTTAGTAGCTGAAAAGTTTGTGGGACAAATGTTGCATGAGGCAACAGAGGCCATAAAATGACATTGGTTTTTTGTTGCTAGGTGGGGTTACATCAGAGATATGAAGGTCAACTTTCTTTTTTTAATTGGCGTGCTATAGATCGGTACCTATTTTCTGGTAGCAGCTATCGAGACGAATACAATGATATGTAACAGTAAGGTCTTTGAAGGTCAAAAAGGTGGCATGAACGTCCATTTACAGAAGGCGTTCGAAGTGATGATCATTGGTATCAATGCAGTGCTGCAATCTACTTATTCATGGATTGACTGGGATTCTTTATCACTTTGGCACTTGCCGAAGCACATGCTCTGACAATTCTCTTCAATATATCATGCAAATAGTCAATATTCGCCGAATACGGCGCATCCATCTAACGTGCCATTGACATGTAAACACCATGCAACAGTTTCGCAATACAACACTAACATGAACGGTAAGACCAGTATCGTCAAATCAAGCGAACGTGAATGAAGAATTCCTTCAAAGAACAAGTTGATATGCTTCTCATTTACGGAGAATGCCAATGAAGTTCATTGAGAGCTAGAGACTTATATGTTGAAAGATATCCACAAGGTAATTACCCTACACATCATACATTTAAATATGTGTATGATAAATTGAGGACAACTCAATCTTTAACGCATCGGAAACATATCTGGCAAAGGAAAGTCACTCACGAGGAAACGGAAATTGGTACTCTAGCCACTATGGTTCGAAATCCTTGTGTTAGTTCGAATCAAATCGCAAGGGAATTTTGCATGAGCCAGAGTAGTGTTATTTGTGCCCTGCATCGCCATAAATATCATTCTTACCATATCAGTCTCCACCAAGAACTAACTGGTACAGATTATATGTGTCACATTGATTTCTGCTGATGGGCTCAAATTCAGATTCAAAGGGATGACACATTTATTAATTTGATTTTATTTACTGATGAGGCTACATTCATGAACCATGGAAATGTTAATTTACATAACATGCATTATTGGGCAACTGAAAATCCATGTTGGCTGCAGCAAGTTGCACACCAAAAACAATGGTTGGTGAATGTATGGTGTGGGATTCTGGAGGACAGAATTATAGGTCTCTACTTCATCGAAGGAAATCTCAGTGGTAGGACGTACATCACATTCCTGCAAGAAACATTAGTTCTGTTATTGGAAAAAAATACCTTTAGGAACCAGGAAAAGTATATGGTATCAACATGATCGGTGTTCCGCACATTTTTCGCTAGTGGCTAGAAATGAGTTGCAGAGACAATTCCCAAATCGTTGGATAGGACGCAGTGGACGTGTGTCGTAGCCAGCTCGTTCACCAGATATGACGCCTCTGGATTTTTTCTTGTGGGGATTTATAAAAGATATTTTTTATACAGATGTTCCAACTACACCTGAAGATATGCAAGAGAGAATTGTCGGAGCATGTGCTTCGATAAGTGCCGATGTGATAAAGAATACCAATCAATTCATGATAAGAAGATTGCAGCACTGCAGTGATACAAATGGTCACCAGCTCGAACACATGCTGTAAATGGACGTTCATGCCACCTTTCTGAGCTTTCATGAACTTCAAAGACCTTTCTGTTACACATCATTGGATTCGTCTTGATAGCCGCTATCAGAAAATAAGTACCAAACTGTAGCATCCCATTTAAAAAACAAAGTTGACCTTCATATCTCTGAAGTGACTCCACGTAGCAAGAAAAAACCAACGTCACATTATGGCCCCCTTTGTCCCATGCAACTTTTGTCCCACATACTTTTCAGCTCCTATCATACTTTAAGAGTTATTCTTGGCGGCAATAGTTAGTGATCCACCCTGTATAATGCATGTTTGCGTGTCTCAGGGACCTTTGCACTGTAATTTTGAATAACACAGGTACTGCAATATCGTGTTTATGTATGAACACCAGGCAAGCGACTTCCAAGTAATATGTTTCCCCTGTACAGGAATATACATAATGGATCTAGGGGTACAGGTTTCAGACACATGGTTGATGACGTATGGAAGTTTGGATCTTGCCATGAGTCATGCTTGGATAGCCAAACCGTAAGGCGACTGCTCGCGATAAGCGAGAAATCGATGTTCGACTTACGGTCTGGCACAAATTTTCGTTGTTGTCATTCCATTATACAGCTGGTGATAGTCCATAGTCGTAACTGCAAATACATTTCATGTACTTCGTAATGGCTGTAGTCTCCACAGTGCCTGTTCCTTCGGACATGCATGGATGTCTGAAGGAACTTTGCACTGTAATTCAGAATAACACAGGCACTGCAATATCGTATCATATTGTATAATGCAGATCCGACGGCGCTAGTATTATTAGTCAGAACTGTGTACCAAAGTTTAAAGTTAAATGTACAATGATAAGTGTCTATCGTTCAGTACCATACTGATCAGGTATAAACAGTGTTCTTGTATGGGCGACGGTAGTAAATATATATTGTCATTCAAGTGAACATGGAATGCGTCTAAGTCAAGTATCCTATATTAAAGAGCTTTATTAAGTGAACTAATACACTTTGTGATTGTTGTAGTACCCACTAAACCTCCTGAAGTGAACATAGGCTTGCTACGCCACACAGAAATGGTGATGATTATATTTGGTTTTGTAATGCAGTGTTCTTCCCTAATCAACCACGCAAAGTTTACACAGGCTTCCGTCCTGGTCTGCCCCATGATGGTCTTAGTGTACTGCTAGTCTCAGCTGCCAAAATACACTGCCGAGAAAAAAATTAATACACCTAGAAACACAACCTCGATTTTGATCCGATGACAGCATATGCCACCTGGGGGACAGTAGATGTACTGATAATGGTTTCAACATCGTCCTCCAAACGATAGCTTAGCGGAATAGCTACCAGAGCGCCACCTGTATCTATCCTTTAATAGGGAAGGATCAGTGTGGTGCAAACATGTGAAGCAAGGAGGCAACCATGTTAGGGATACGCACTCGTGCTTCCTACTGCCCACTGAGCGAGTTCGAAAGGTTCGAAGCGGTAGGATGGTCCTTTCGGAGAACTGCCACACAAGTTCGACATGCTGAGTCGGTTGTGCAGTGTTACTGGTATTAGTAGTTACGTGAACATTCTCACAACCATAGATGAGGTTCTGGACGCCCACACAGCACAGAAGCACACAGGATTGTCGTATTGTAAGAGCAGCAGTTGCAGATTGTACAGCTACCACAGCACAGACAACAGATCTTGTGGGCCCAGACGTGTCAACACGAACTGTTTCGAAAAAAATTTTAGCAGTGGGACAATGGGCATGCACACCTCTTGCCCGTCTTCCATTAACGCCACAGCACCAACGTGCAGAGCTTGATTGGTGCCATCTGAGAAGCACTTGGAAGATGAAATGGCACGTTGTGGTCTTCAGTGATGAAAGCACATTCTGCCTGCACGAAAGTGACGATCGTTTGCACATACAACACAGACCTGTTGAGCGCTGTCTCTTAGATTGCATTCGTCCAGGACACATTGGCCCCACCCCAAGTCTAATGCCTTTCTTGCAAAAGGAATGTGGTGTGGTGTTCCAGCAGAATAATGCTCGCCCACAAACTACCTGCGAAACTCAATGTCCTCTGCAAGGCGTACAGCAGCTTCATGATCTCCGGACATGTCTCGAATCGAGCACGTGTGGTATATGACGGGATGAGAATTGACTCCTGCAACTCATCAGCCAACAAGTCTTACAGAACTACGTGAACAGTTCGAGCAGGCGTGTGGGTACCAGAGTGAGCGACTGCATTGCCGCCCTTGGGGGCTACACAGCGTAATAAATGGGTGTTTTAATATGTATCAATACTTGGTACCTCAGAACCGCTTGTGCTATTGGCCTATAAATGAAATCATTTCACGTGCCCGTGCACCGTTGCAACAATAAATCTTGAGTGAATTGGAAACCTCTAAAAGTATGTACCAGTCTTTTCTGGAAGGATAATAATTACGTCTTCCATCTATATAGAGTGTTAACCATGTCTGAGCCCCTACGATAACTGTCTCTAAAATAAGTTGTTCAGTTTCAGGCGCAGTAGATTCAACGACTGCTGCTCACTGTACAGAAGTTGAACTTACTGTCGCAACAAGCAGCATCAAAGCCCCTTGCTGCGCCCAAGTTTCACCAGTTTAACAGCAAAGAAGAGAGCTGACGTTTATCGTCTGGGTATAAAATCATTTCCCGACTCTCATCCAGTAGATGCTGATAACGAGAAATTCGTTTGAAAACTCGACGTGCATTACAAGGCATAGATTCTCGTCCTTCCTGCACCATTTAAATTTTTTGGTCTTAGGAAGCATCCTGAACAGTCACTGAAACAGTGGCTTGCTGAGCTCAAAGGACTAACAAGACATAGTGGACTAAGCTATAGTGATGTTATGTTAGGCGATGCAATCACGCAAAAGTGTCCGATGCACGCATACACCCTTCCACCCTAAAATTGACAGATCTGGATCTGAAAACAGTTTTGTCAGTTTTAGAGTCTTAAACTGTTGTGGATACAACCGAAATTAATTTTGGGGCTCCATCTGTTTGTCTTATTCATAGTGCACAATACACTCAGTCTAAACTTAATATAAAAGTGAATTTAAGCAGTAAACAGTAAAAGTAAAGATAAAACCTTTCAATCACGTGGTACATAACGTGTATTTGAGAATGCGATGCTGAAGTCTTGCCCTCATCACAGTAGATAATCTTGTTCTTCTCCTGAAGGACAGAGTTTCAAGTGTGGTAAACAAGATCATATCGAGACCATCTGTTTACAAAAGAGCCAGGGCAGGCACTAGTCTACTGCACAGCTACAGCGTAGCTCTCAGCGAGTAAATGTTGAGACAGTACAACCATTCTGGCTGGCACCAGCGAAGGCTCGCATCTCCGCTTCGTGGAAATTTTCTGCTGTAGTCCACAGACAGAAGGAAAAACTTTTTGCTCAATTGAGTGCGGGTCAGAAGACAAATAAATTTCAGATACACGCAGGTGCATCTGTTTCCCTAATCAGTAAAGACACCTATGAAATGATCTTTAACACAAGGCAAAAGAAGGCTACTTCTCTTTTGTTTGCATGAAACGGACATAAAATACCGGTACTTGGTCTGTGCAATTTGCTAGAAACTTTGTGGGGTCTGAGAAAATGTGTTTCATTCCATGTACTATGTTCTGGGAACAGTGCAAACATTTTTGGTTTAGACCTACACTTAATGTTCAGAAAAACAGAACACATTAAACGACTAGACAGGACGTTCCTATTAACAAGACATGTGTTTTATTATGTTCCGCAGAAGTTATTAGCATTTGCACCATGTCGACTCGCGGGTTCAAGGTCAATATCGACATCGATAAAATGTGCCTACGACTCTCGTCGTCGCTATAAACCGAAGGTAATGCATCAGTGCGACTTGAGCAGACGTGCAGGATACCTTGCAGACGCGAACTGTACCCTCAAATCAAGGAGTTTGAAAGAGGACATTATTGGGATGAGAAACTGTGATGCATCCATCTCGAAAATTGCTGCTCGTGTGGGACAAAGTGTTTCGGCAGTGCAACGGGTGTGTGCAGCATGGTTCACGGAAGGTCGTAGAGCAGGATATGGGTCAGGTCACACCACCCAGACCACCCCCCCCCCCCTTTAGAAGACAGAACCAAATACGAATGGCATTGCAGAACAGATCTGCGTCTCCTCGGTGCTGGACCAGCAGTGGAACAGTGGGACACATTGTACACTATCAGGAGTGATAGTTCGTCACTGTTTATTACAGTATGGGTTACGTATGCGTCGTCCACTTCTCTCCCTACCTTTGACGAATGTGCAGAAACATGCTAGACAGTAATGGTGTATGGAACGATGTCGCTGGGGACAGGAATGGAATCAGATAGTATTTTTGGATGAATCTAGGTTCTGTTTGTTTGAAAATGATGGCCCCATTTTGGTTCACTGCATTGATGGGCAGTGGCACCAGAGTGACTGCATTCACACAGGACATACAGTGCCAACTTGAGACCTCATGGTGTGGTGTGCTATTGGGTACAACCAGTGTGACCAGTATGAACTACGTGGCTGCCATCCTGCGACCTGTAGCCATACCCTCACTGCACAACACCACATATTGCTGCACGAACATGTCTCTTCTTGGTGTCACAGGTTGTCAGCCTATTGCCCTGGCCTGCCAGATCACTAGAGCTGTCGCCAACCGAAAATGTGTGGGATATGGTGAAACGACAGGTGCAGTGCTGTGACTGCCACAGATGAACTTTGGAGCCAGCTGAATGCTGTGTGGATGGCTATGCTACAGGACACCATCCACGCCTTATACATGTCGATGTCATCACACATGGAACAAGTTATCAGGGCCCATGGGGGACCCTGTGCCTACTAGGCAACAGGCCATAAACTGAACTGAGGTGATTGAAATGCTAATCACTTCTGCAGAACATATTAACATACATGTCCTGTAAATATTAATGTCCAATCTCTAGTCATTCAAGGTTTTCTGTTTTTTTCTGAACATGAGTGTATTTGATTTGTTCAACCTGTGCATACAAGAAAAATCAGAGTCCCAGTGTATTATACCAATGTTTCTCACTTAATTACAGTGAATTTTTTGAACCAGAATTAGGAACAGCTGAAGACTTTGAGGTTTTATTTATTTATTTACATGTCACGTTCCGTAGGACCAAATTGAGGAGCAAATCTCCAAGGTCATGGAACGTGTTAGTACATGAACTTACAACATAAAAGTAATAACAGATAAAAATAAATTTTTCATGAACCTGAAAGAAAATCAGTCCATAAGTTTAAGCAAACGCTATCAGCAATACAATGAGAATCAGCTTAATTTTTCAAGGGACTCCTCGACAGAATAGAAGGAGTGACCCATGAGGAAACTCTTCAGTTTCGATTTGAAAGCGCGTGGATTACTGCTAAGATTTTTGAATTCGAGTGGCAGCTTATTTAAAATAGATGCAGCAGTATACTGCACACCTTTTTGCACAAGAGTTAAGGCAGTCCGATCCAAATGGAGGTTTGATTTCTTCCCAGTATTAACCGAGTGAAAGATGCTTATTGTTGGAAATAAACTAATATTGGTAACAAGAAACGACAATAAGGAATATACATATTGAGAGGCCAATGACAAAATACCCACACTCGTGAACAGGGGGTCGACAAGAGGTTCGTGAACTCACACCACTTATTGCCCGAACCGCCCGTTTCTGAGCCAAAAATATCCTTCTAGAATGGGAAGAGTTACCCCAAAACATAATACCATACGACATAAGTGAATGAAAATAAGCAAAGTAGACTAATTTACGTGTCGAAGTATCACTCACTTTCGATGCCGTTCGAATAGTGAAAATGGCAGTATTAAGTCTTTGAACGAGATCCTGAATGTGGGCTTTCCACGAAAGCTTACTATCTATCTGTAGACCTAGGAATTTGAACTGTTCAGTTTCACTAATCATATGCCTGTTCTGTGAGATTAAAACGTCAGGTTTTGTTGAATTGTGAGTTAGAAACTGTAAAAGCTGAGTCTTACTGTGATTTAACGTTAGTTTATTTTCTACAAGCCATGAACTGAGGTCATGTACTGCACTACTTGAAACCGAGTCAATGTTGCACACAACATCCTTTACTACCAAGTTAGTGTCATCAGCGAACAGAAATATTTTAGAGTTACCGATAATACTAGAGGGCATATCATTTATATAAATAAGCAACAGGAGCGGCCCCAACACTGATCCCTGGGGCACCCCACACTTGACAGTACCCAACTCAGATCCCACATCACAGCCATTATCAATATTGTGAATAATGACCTTTTGCTGCCTGTTGCTAAAGTAAGAGGTGAACCAATTGTGAGCTACTCTCCTTATTCTGTAATGGTCCAACTTCTGGAGCAATATTGTGAGATCAACACAGTCAAATGCCTTTGTTAAATCAAAAAATACGCCAAGCGTTCGAAACTTTTTGTTTAGCCCATCCATTACCTCACAGACAAAAGAGAATATAGCATTTTCAGTTGTCAAACGACTTCTAAAGCCGAACTGTATATCTGATAGCAAATCATGTGATATAAAATGATCAATTAACCTTACATACGCAGCCTTTTCGCTAACTTTTGGAAACACTGATGGCATAGAAATAGGTCTAAAATTATCTACATTATCCCTTTCTCCCTTTTTATAAAGCGGCTTTACTACTGAGTACTTTAATCGCTCAGGAAACTGACCATTCCTAAAGGAAAAATTACAAATATGGCTAAATACAGGGCTAACATGTGCAGCACAGTACTTTAATATTCTACTAGACACTGCATCATAACCATGAGAGTCATTAGTCTTCAGTGATCTAATTATTGACTCAATCTCCCTCTTGTCTGTATCACAGAGGAGTATTTCAGACGTCAGTCTCAGAAAGGCATTTGCTAAGAAATTTATATGATTTCCTGTAGAAACTAAATTTTTATTTAATTCACCAGCAATGCTCAGAAAATGGTTGTTAAATACTGTACATATATCTGATTTATCAGTAACAGAAATATTATTACTGTAGACCAACTTTATATCATCAACCTTGTGCTGCTGACCAGACACTTCCTTCACAACTGACCATATGGCTTTAATTTTATCCTGTGAATTAGCTATTCTATTTGCATACCACATACTTTTTGCCTTGCTAATAGCATTTTTAAGCACCTTACAATACTGTTTGTAATGGGCTACTGTAGCTTGATTGTGACTACGTCTAACATTTTGATATAATTCCCGCTTTGTTCTACATGATATCCTTATCCCACTAGTCAGCCAACCGGGCTGTCCATTACTGCTAGTACCCCATTTAGAATGTTCTAATGGAAAGCAACTCTCAAAGAGCATGAGAAATGTGTTATGGAAAGCATTGTATTTATCATCTATATTATTGGCACTATAAACATCTTGCCACTCTTGTTCCTTGACAAGTTTTGAAAAACTCTCTATTGCTGTTGGATTAACTTTCCTACATAGTTTGTAATTAAATATGACATTGGTTTGAGTACAAAAACCTTTTAGTGTTAAAATTTGTGCATCATGGTCTGAAAGGCCATTCACCCTTTTACTAACAGAGTGCCCATCTAGTAATGAAGAATGAATAAAAATATTGTCTATGACTGTGCTACTGTTCCCCTGCACCCTGGTTGGAAAAAACACAGTTTGCATCAGATCATATGAATTTAGGAGATCTACCAACATCCATTTTCTTGCACAATCATGTACAAAGTTAATATTGAAGTAACCACATATAACTGCTTTCTGGTAGTTCCTACAAAGTGTATCAAGAACCCTCTCTAGCTTAAGCAAAAATGCTCTGAAGTCGGAGTTAGGGGGCCTATAAACAACAGCAATTAGAAGTTTAGTTTCACTAAATTTAACTAATGCTGCACAACTTTCAAATATCTGTTCAGTGCAGTGTCGTGATACGTCTATGGCCTCAAATGAAATACTGTTTTTTATGTACAGAGCCACTCCCTCACCCTGAAAGAATTCCTTGAGAAACAGCCAGCTAATCTGTAGCCTGGTAAAGGAAGCCTCTGAATTATCAAATTATTTAAGTGGTGCTCTGATATACCAATAATTTCAGAGTTAACATCTTTTAGCAGTTCACTAACTTTACCTCTAATGCCTCTTATATTTTGATGAAATATGCTAATTCCTTCTCTACTTGGAAACATTACATCCTCTGGAGGTGAGCCCTTAGTTAGAGGCACTTCCTTTAAGCAGGTATACCTATTAGCTGACTTCAGTCTAAAAAAGGTGCAGCTCTATCACCAACTACTACAGGAATTTCCCCATGAGTGATACCACTACCACCACCACCACCCACTACACTGTCACCTATAAGCTTAGCCAGCCTCCCCTTCCCATACCTATTGGGGTGCAGGCCATGCCTAGTGAACCCCTATCTACTGATAGACCCAAATGGCACCACTGAGATGTGATCCATGCCCTCCGCCATCAGTGCCCTCCCCAGCCCCACATTAACGCGCCTAACAGACACATTAAGGTGAGGCCGATCATGACGCTGAAACAGCTGCACGAAATGCACATTAGTGCCACCAGTTTGAGTAGCTATCTTAACCAAGTCACCACTGACATCATATTCCCCATCCCTATCGAGACTGTTCCCTGCTCCACCCACTATCACTACCTGATCCTCTTTCGTAAAATTCTTACATAACTCCCCTATGCTTTCAGTCACCTGAGCCAACCCTGCACTAGGCTTCACAATGCTGGTGACCTGGTACTCACTCCCCAACACTTCCTGCAACTGCTGGCCCACACCTCTACAGTGGGAACTAGCTAGCAGCAGAACCTTCTTTCTGCTAGACTTTGCAACTAACATAGGCCTCCTAATTGCTGACGACTGCTGCAAGTTACCTACATCTACGGCTACACGAGGCTCCTCTCCACTCAACTCCGACAGTTGGTCGTATCTATTGCATGTATGCAAAATAAAACTGTCTGAATACCTCCTCTTCCTAGCTACCTTCTTGCCAACTGCCAGTTCCCATTCCCCACCACCCTTCACCCTCCTCAACCTATCTAGTTCCTCCTTTGCGCATTGTAACTGCACCTGAAGGGCACAGATCTTACGCTCCTGCTCCTCTATTGACTTGTTTCTACTACAGATTCTACATTCCCAGGAGAGGATCTCCCTAAAATGACCACTGGCTTCCCCACTACATTCCCCCCAATGAAAATACTTTGAACAAATCCCACACCGTAATCCACTACTCACAAAACTACAACAGAGCCCACATTTTTCACTCATGGTAAAATTTTACAGCTACTGAAAAAAACTATACGTCTACGTTACCAAAGTTCAGTTACACCAGTAGAACTATTTAAGAACTAACAATAATGGTCTCGAAATTCTCTGCCTACTAAGAAAGCAGCTACTTGTATTAATACTACAACAACGCAGCCGATACCTATACCAGGAAAACTTCACAAAATTATTAGCTAAAACCACAAAATTAAAACGACCACTGTAACACTAAGCGAAGTTAAAACACTAAATGAAAATTTTACTGAAATACTTCACTAGGAAGAATAATAAACGTCAGTTGAAAACTAAAGCACGAAATTTACTAAACGACTTCAACACACTAAAAACTCTATAAAACACAGCGAGCGAACGATTACAAAAGTTTATTAAGTCGTTATTTCGCCACAAACGGCACACAATACCGCTGAAATCTACTAAATTTAATAACTGTATTACAGAGCACAAATAAGTTTGTCAGTACTTACAAGGGAACCTCCCCATCGCACCCCCCTCAGATTCAGTTAAAAGTTGGCACAGTGGATAGGCCTTGAAAAACTGAACACAGGTCAATCGAGAAAACAGGAAGAAGTTGTGTGGAACTATCAAAAAAATAATCAAAATATACAAACTGAGTAGTCTATGTGCAAGATATGCAACATCAAGGACACTGTGAGATCAGGAGCGCCGTGGTCCAGTGGTTAGCGTGAGCAGCTGTAGAATGAAAGGTCCTTGGTTCAAGTCCTCCCTCTAGTGAAAAGTTTAATTTCTTTATTTTCGCAGTTATGATCTGTCCGTTCGTTCATTGACGTCTCTGTTCACTGTAATAAGTTAAGTGTCAGTGTTTTGCGACCACACCGCAAAACCGTGCGAGTAGTAGACGAAAGGACGTGCCTCTCCAATGGGAACCGAAAACATTTGATCGCTAGGTCACAGGTCAACCGATTCCTCCACAGGAAAACACGTCTGATATATTCTATACGACACTGGTGACGGCATGTGCGTCACATGACAGGAATATGTTGTCGACCCACCTAACTTGTACACTTGGCGAATGGGTAAAAAGATTCTTCTACCTTGCCCGATTTAGGTTTTCTTGTGGATGTGATAATCAGTCCCAAAAAAGTGATGAAAACATAAGAGTTTGTCACATAAACTGGAACAAATGAATGCAACAGTTTCGCAGTCGCACAGTTTTCCCTGTGCTCTGTCAAAACATATGTTTTTAACGTTTTCAAATTTTTCCGTGTGTAGACCGTCAAATCCTGCATATGTCCACGCAAATCTGAACATGTCCTGGAATTTTGGAGAGCGAAGTTGATTGTGTGGGTGTGTGTGCCTGAACTTTGATAATTGTCTGAAAATAAAAAATTAAAATTTTCACTCGAGGGAAGATTCGAACCTCGGTCCACAGCTGCTTACGCTAACCACAGGCCCACGGCGCAACTCAGCTGATACACTCCTTAATGTTGCCTATGTTGAGCATTACTTACTCAGTTTGTATATTTTGCTTATTTTTTAATAGTTCCACACAACTTCTTCCTGTTTTCTCGATTGATCTGTGTTCAGTTTTTCAAGGCCTATCCACTGTGCCAACTTATAACTAAATCTGAGGGGGGTGCGATGGGGAGGTTCCCTTGTTAGCTTATAACCGCTACAGCTGCAATGCACGCCGCAAAATGTAAACACGCTACTCCACACATTACTGTTAAAGGCAATGCACAAACACCAATATTTTGTTATGTTAAGCCTGACTCCCTTGCCGTAAGTGAGGAGATTGCCCAGGAGCTGCAAAAATGGAAAGGTAGTGGGATGATACAACCAGTTTTTGCAAGCCAGGGGTTTCATACTTAGTCGTACTTAAAAATCCATCACGAGGTTTATGTCTGTAGGCTGATTTCAGAGCCACAATAAACCAACAATCTGCTGTGAATTCATTTCCTCTCCCACGACAGGATAAATTGATAAACAGATTGGGACAGAGCAGATTCTTTTCGAAAACTGATTTATGTGAGGCATACTTACAGTTAGCGGTGGACGGCCAGTGCAAGCAATATTTTGTCATCACTTGAGATTGTTCCAGTTTCAAAGACTACCGTTCGGAAGTACTTCCTCTCTCTCTATTTTTCAGTGTTGCCTGGAACAATTAACAGCCAAAGTCTCTTCATGTGCAAACTATCTGGACAATATTGTTGTCATGGGTTGTGCACCTGCTCAACATTTGGCAACCTTAGACTGTTTGTTTAACGTGCTCACTATGGCTGCCTTAATGTGTAACAAGGAAAAGTGCTTCTTCTTCCACGAAGAACCTGAGTATTTAGAGCATTTCATATGTGCAGGGTATTCATCCTGTTCATTCATACTTGTCTGTAATTACAAATTTGCTGCGGTCTACAACAGCAGTCATCTCGACCTCCCCGCCCATCACTGTCTGCACAATCCAGGATGGTGCTGATGGTGATCGATGTCATGCCACCACCGCCACCAACGCTGATACCACTGACGTCGCCGCCGGTCCTGCAGCCTCAGCCAATGTCTGTGGAGGCACCACCCCTATACAGCCATTACAACTGCCCTGCAGTTCCACCTACTGTCCAACCGACCCCAGTGTCTGTGCCCCTGGATGTAAGGTGTATACTGGGTTTTGTGCAGGGAGTTGCCATCGGCCATCACTACAGCCCCTGGTTCATCATCTTTGTCCCAAGTTACATTTGCTACCTCACATGAATAGCACCTCAAGCTGACAGCAGGCCCTCTGGCCTCTTCATACACTTATTAAGAATCATCTAACCAGCCTATCTTGCATTTCTAAAATCTGAATTTGCATATGTGTAAATTAATCTTATTTTGGTACCATATTACGCTGTCACGAAAAGTAGGTGATCGGATGCTAAGTACTGGCAGGCAATTGGCGGGAATAGAATGCATGCATATCATCATTCAGTTCATTTCACGTTGGAGACGAGCGGTGAACTTTTGGGCTGTGAGGAGACCGACTGCTCACAATGGCAGTGAATGGGAGAAGGCGGGGGTGACATCCAATCACTGGAAATTGCAGATGGAGTCCCGAACTACCTGTGTTTGGTGGTTTTCTGTTTTCATGTCGGGTCTCAGGTATCAGAGCGACTGATGATCGTTAATTTTACAATGGCTGGGACAATTTTTTTCGCATAAGCTTCATGTTTTGGACAGGAACGCTCCAGCTTGGTGCCATGGCTGTGCTGTTATCTGAGACGTTTCAGAGAAATGGTCGTTGACCTCCACTAACAGCCTACAGAATGGCACAGACGAAGCACCCCAGTTATAATATTCCACTGGTGCCTGTCGCCAGAAAGCTCCCTGCGCAAAGTCCTGGCAGATGTTGTGATAGGCTGCTCAACTGTTACGTCAGCACACGTTCTCAGACACCGTCGGGAATTGGTGGGAAGGAGTGATATTGGCACCTAGGTTGACGGAGAGTGGAAGTGAGAGTGTAGACGAATTTATCGTAAGGCCAGAATTGGCGACGATTGGTTGAATTCTGTCACAGCAGAATAGTCGCTCTCTGGATGCAGGGCAGAAGAGAATTTTGAGACTGTTGGTTCCTGGTCACTGCAGGAGTTGGTCGCATACTTTGCTGCCCTTTGCTGCGGTTTCACTTGTCTGGTCACCCGGACGAAAACTTAGTTTTTTTTCGCACTAATGTCTGAAGTAATGCTGGAGTACATTGATACCATGAATCCTGCAGGGCTCTCCATAAATCCGTAACAGTACCAGGGGTGGAAATCTCTTCTGAATAGCACGTTGTAAGGCATCCAAGACATGCTGGGGAGTTTATCTAGACGTGTCAGCGGTCCCATATCACTCCAAGTGCACACACTCCACACCATTACAGAGCGCCCACTAGCTTCAACAGTCCCCTTGAACAGTTCCCTGCTGACATGCGGGGCCATGTATTCATGAGGAAGTGTTTAAACTCGTAATAATGTTACTGGAGCCACTCTGTGGCAATTATGGACGTGAGAGGTGTCGCATTGTCCTGCAGGAATTGCCCATGTCCGTCTGAATGCACAATGGACATGAATGGATGCAGGTGATCAGGCAGGATGCTTACATATGTGTCACCTCTCAGAGTCGTATCTAGATGTTTCAGGGGTCCTATATCACTCCAAGTGCACACACTCCACAGCATTACAGAGCCCCCACCAGCTTGAACAGTCCCCTTGAACAGTCCCCTGCTGACATGCACGGTCCATGTATTCATGAGGTTGTCTCCATACCTACACACGTCCATCCGCTCAATACAATTTGAAACGAGACTCGTCCGACCAGGCAACATATTTCCAGTCATCAACAGTCCAATGTCGGTGTTGACGGGCCCAGGGGAGGTGTAAAACTTTGTGTCGTGCAGTCATCATGGGTACAGGATTGGACCTTCGGCTCTGAAAGCCCATATCGATTATGTTTCGTTGAATGGTTCTCACGCTGACATTTGTTGATGGCCCACCATTGAAATCTGCAGCAGTTTACGGAAGGGTTACAGGTCTGTCACGTTGAACGATTCTCTTCAGTCGCCGTTGGTCTCGTTCTCGCAGGATCTTTTCCCGGCCGCGGCGATGTCGGAGATTTGATGTTTTATCGGATTTCTGATATTCTCGGTACACTCGTGAAAGGGTCTTACTGGAAAATCCCCACTTCATCGCTACCTCGGAGATGCTGTGACCCATCGCTCGTGCGCCTTCTATACCACGTTCAAACTCACTTAAATCTTGATAATGTGCCATTCTAGCAGCAGTAAGCTGTCTAACAACTACGCCAAAGACTTGTCTAATATAGGCGTTGCCGACCGCAGCGCTGTTTTCTGCCTGTTTACATATCTCTATATTTGAATACTCATGCCTATACCAATTTCTTTGCCGCTTCAGTTTATATTTCACCTGTTCTCTTTGCTCCCCCTTCTCATAGTACAGAAGCACACTGTATTCCATGCAGGAACGTTTGAAATAGTTTCTTGCTGACACCTCTGTCAAGTGAAGACTATTTGCGTGTTTGGTTTACGTTAATATACATGATTGTTCCTTGTACAAATTCATGATATATTTTGAGTTCCATTAAAGGAAATACATGTAATTATAAATTTTTGGGATGGCATTTATCTGTGAAACAGTCGCACTTATCGGTATCCTTTCCCATCATCATTTTTGGAAGGGAACTCAGATCAATTAATTTAACGAATAGATTATATGAGAGGCTAGCCACCCCACATAGGAGTTATACTAGGACTATTATAAGACTGCGTTACACCGTATGCAAAATCAATATTTACCCACTCGGGTGTGATTTGCATAACATCGCGATTCTGCCCCCCTAACTTTCATATCAGTTAAGGGTCCCACGATAGCAAACACGCCGCAAGTTTCTAACTTAGCGTAGAGCCGCGCACCCCACTCTGTGACTGTTCATTAAGAGAGCAGCATGAACATAATTCAGGTCCAGCGGCGGCAGTGACAATAGTCAGTACTGTGTACCAAAGTTTAAAGTTAAGTATACAGTGATAACTGACTTTAAAGAAATTTTTTATAGCCAAGAGCACGTCCAAAACTATTTTTATTGACCAGTTTCGACAGGTAAGACTGTCATCTTCAGATCTTCAACAACTGTTTCGTTGTATATCATGTTCCATTATTCATTCATTACTCACGCCGTACTAACATTTTAGTAGTGATCGAATTATATATTCCACACAGGTTTGTCAAAAATAAAGTTATAAACAGGTTTGTTATACGCAAAAATATACACAGCTAAAATGCATCTTGTGGACCCTGGAGTATCTACATACTCCTATGAAGCATGTCCGTTGTTAAAATATATAGTAAAAGTGCACATTTATGCCAATGTTTACCTTTACATGACGAGTGAAACACATATTGGAACCTTGTCACTCGAAATACATAGTGCAGTTCTACACTACCTTTACGTTCACATGACGACCGAAGCAATTCTCGGGACATCTTCACTTTAAGTACATAGTCCAACTCTGTGGGAAAGAACGAATAAGCTGTCACAAATTCTTTAACATACAAACACAGATCAGAAAATCATAGACAGCAATTAAATAAGCGACAATAGCCACCGATGTAAAATGGAAGTCAAGAATAACTAGACGTAAGCATCAATGTATATACACATCCTATTGCCATAACGTGTAAAAAAATTCAGTTAAAGCAGTGGACTTGGATTCATATTTACGCTGATCAGCCAAAACATTATGACCCCTGCCCATCGCTTGGATGCCACCTGGTGGCGTTGCGGGCACTTAACGCGGTAATAAAAGTGTGTAGACTGTAGGTGGAGCAGACAGCGACGGGGGATCACCCTAGCGAAGATATGAGCTGCAAATGGGGAAATCCATTGACATAAGCGACTTGATAAAGAACAGATTATTTTTACTCAGAGCCTGTAAACGAGTATCTCGAAAACGGCGTAGCTGGTCGAATGTTCAAGTGCTACTGTCGTGAGCATCTACGGGAAGATATAGGACAATGAAAATACCACTAGGCGCTAAATAGTTGGACGTCCACGACTCTTCACGGAACGTGGGATTCGTAGGATTGTCTGGTCTGTAAAGTAGGATAGATGGTGATCTGTAGCATCTCTACAGAAAGAGCACAATGATGACGCACGCAAAAGCGTTTTGGAGCACACCATTCATCGTACATTTTTTAACATGGAGCTCTGCAGCAGACCACTCCTACGTTTTCACACTGACCCAACGACGTCGTCAGTTATGATTGCTGTGGACGCGGGACCATCGGGGTTTGGCCGTCGATCAACGGAAACGCGTAGGCTCTTCGGGTGAATTACATTTTTGCTACACTAGGTCGATGGTCGTCTCCACAAGCACCGCCATCGAAGTGAACGGCGACATGAAACGTGCAGCGCTCCACGGACGCAGGCTGATGGTAGTATCATTATGTTATGGGAGGCATTCTCCTTCGCTTGCATGGGACCTGTTGTAGTAATGGAAGGCACGCTGACGGCTTCGAACCACCTGCATCCCTTCATGCTTGATAGACCCCGACGGCAATGTCATATTTCAGCTGTATAATTGTCCATGTCTCAGGGGCCGAACCGTGCTACAGTGGTCTGACTAGCATTATCGTGAACTCACGTTGAAGTCTCGGCGCCCAAACTTGTCTTACGTAAATCCTATGGAACTCATTTGGGTCGCTATCGGGTGCCATCATAACGTACGCAAATCAGCGGCCCGTTATTTATGCGAATTACATGAGATGTGTGTAGACATCTAATGCCACACACCTCCACAAACCTACGAACAAACTGTTGGATCCCTGATACTCAGAATCAGTGATGTATTTCGTTCCAAAGACGGAAATACAAGCTATTAAGCAGGTGGTCATAATGTTTTAGCTCATCAGTGTATTATGTCATTAGAAGTTTTAAGTCATTTTAAGTGAGAACAATGGTTTTAAAATCATACGAGGGGCTTTCAATAAATAATGCAACACATTTTTCTCGGCGAATTTCGGTTGAAATAACGTGGAATTTGTTGTGAGACATCGTGGAATATTCCTGCTTCTGCCCTTTTACTTTCATGAAGTTCAGATACGTGGTAGCGTTATAGATAACCTTCAAAATGGCGTCTGAAATGGAGGTGCGTTCCAAGCAGATAGTTGTCATTGAGTTTCTGTTTTCGGGAAAATAGTACATCGCAGATATTCGTAGACGCTTGCATAATGCCTGTAGAGACTTGGCAGTGAACAAAAACATAGTGAGTCATTGGGCGAGGCATCTTCATCATCACAACTAAAACACGCAAACCTGTCTGATCTCCAACATTGCGGCCAACTGTACACAATGTTGAAACCTGCGGACACTCTCATTCGGGGTGATCGACGAATTACAATGAAACACCTCACTGCTGGACTGGACGTCTCTGTTGGCAGTGCTGACACACTCGTCCACCAATTGTAATACTCAAAGGTGTGTGTCGACTGGGTTCCTCACTGCGTAACAAAAGACCATAAAGAGGAACGAAGAGCTATCTATGAGGTATTGCTTGCACATAACGAGGATAATCATTACAATTTTTTGTCACACATCGTCACAGGCGATAAAACTTGTGTTCGTCATTTCGAACCGGGAACAAAATGGCAGTTCGTGGAGTGACGCCATGCCGTCTCTCCTCAGAAGAAGTTCAAAGCCACACTCTCAGCTAGTACAGTCATGGCGATGGTCTTCTGGGACTCTGAAGGGGCTATTGTGTTTGATGTCATCCCTCATGTTGCAATAGTTAACTTTGAAGTTATTGTGCTACCCTCAGGAAACTAAAGGAATGACTTCCACGTGTTCGTCGCCACAAAAATGTAAACGAACTTCTCCTTCTCCATGACAACACGAGGCCTTACACAAGTCTGTGCAGCTGAGAAGAAGTCACAAAACTTCTCTGTACTCTTCTTTCCCATCCACCCTGCAACCCAGATCTCGCACCTTCCGACTTCCATCTGTTTTCGCCAATGAAGGATGCACTCTGCAGAAAACAGTACATGGATGATGGTGAGGTTATTGATGCAGCAAGATATTGGCTCTGATGTCGACTAGTAAAGTGTTAGCATATAGGCATACAGGCCCTCACAGTAAGGTGGGGTAACGCCGTCGTACTGAACGGAAATTACGCTGAAAAACAGGGTTTTGTAGCCAAAAGTGTGGGAAATAATATGTTGTATTGAGAACCTGAAAAAAACAACCAGCTTACAGGAAAAAATGTGTTGCACTGCTTACTGAATGTCCCACCTATATAGAGATCGGTCTAAGCATGAAAAGAATCCTTGCTGTCGAATAATTTTCCCTGGCTATTTCTTTAGGATTCATCTTACAAACTGAATATCAGACAGACGTGAAGGCTCCGGAGAGTTAAGACGAAATGGGGTACAAAATTCCTCATCTCCTCCGATTCCTTATGTGCTGCACAGTCCATCAAGCACTTTCATTCAGCAGACGAAACCGTGCAAACAATCCAGAGCATCGTTGACCAGTTACATCAACAAGAAAAAGTAGTATTCTGCTGGGTACTGAGCTAACTGGAAATCCGGGGAAACGAAATAACAGATAAATACTAGGAGGAGATCTACGAAAAGCTGATCATATTGCAGTCTGCTGTCCACCTGCATGCCATTACCGTGTTGTTCAACCATAAAGTGATGCGCCAATCAGAAAGCACAAGGCTGTTTGTGAGAGACAATAAGCTGCGAAATGTTAAAATTGCAACACCATAGGCTACCTCCATCCAGCTGTGAAGAAGAGATGGAGTTGTTCTTACGCACCTATGCATCGACTATACTTATTTAACGCATGATTCCCAATCCCACTGCAAGGATCCAGCTGCTTGTATTGATCAGAAACTACTCCATTCAGTGAAACAAAGTGTAACTCAGTGCATTGTATCTGCTAGAAGGAGGCTGGTTCTTGGTTTAAATGAGGACTTACCTGAATTTTAGTCTTTTATAACATGAGTATAGCACATATTTAAAACATCAGTGAACCGTCATGTAATATTTATGGGTTTACAGCCATCGTATTCAGCTACATGTTCTTCATAGAGCAGTTGAGAAGACAACAGTCAGAACATGACACAAGCTGCTGTCAGGTACTGGTGAGTAGTGGGGCTAGACAAATGCCACCAAACATTCCACTGTTGCCAGATGTATCCAAGAAAGCTGTGATGACATCATCCAAGATGGAGGCCTGTAGACTTGGCAACATCGCACGATGTCATCCAAGATGGTGGCCGTGACGTCACCCAAGATGGTGGATTTTGGCGGGAAGATAGGTCAATTGGGCTACCTCCACTAACCTAACCCCCTCACCCAGAAAAAGGCGGGAAGCTCAAATTACATCAGGACAATGCAACACCCCTAAGAAAATTGCGGGAAAATAGCTCACTTGGGCTGCCTACACTAACCTAAGTCATCCGACCGTCACCTCTTCCTAGGAAATGGAGGGGAAGAGGACTCGACCAGTGCCATACATAAGTCTCTTTTTTGCATGCACTATTTACTTGAACAGTTTGGTGCACTACAGCCAACTAGTGTGTCCACCACGACGTCCAGAGACCAGCTGATTGAGAAGGATCACAAACAGTAGTAGATGATAGCTGATTGAGGTTCTAAGAAAATGTACACTAGCTTTTCAGATCTCTAGAGTTACGCTATCCACTGGGAATGATGTCTATGATTTGGAATCAGATCTTTCCATTAAAGCACACACCTGCATTGTATTCTATTGACAAGTCCTTTAATGATTACAACCACTACTCAATCATACACTCCTGGAAATGGAAAAAAGAACACATTGACACCGGTGTGTCAGACCCACCATACTTGCTCCGGACACTGCGAGAGGGCTGTACAAGCAATGATCACACGCACGGCACAGCGGACACACCAGGAACCGCGGTGTTGGCCGTCGAATGGCGCTAGCTGCGCAGCATTTGTGCACCGCCGCCATCAGTGTCAGCCAGTTTGCCGTGGCATACGGAGTTCCATCGCAGCTTTAACACTGGTAGCATGCCGCGACAGCGTGGACGTGAACCGTATGTGCAGTTGACGGACTTTGAGCGAGGGCTTATAGTGGGCATGCGGGAGGCCGGGTGGACGTACCGCCGAATTGCTCAACACGTGGGGCGTGAGGTCTCCACAGTACAGCGATGTTGTCGCCAGTGGTCGGCGGAAGGTGCACGTGCCCGTCGACCTGGGACCGGACCGCAGCGACGCACGGATGCACGCCAAGACCATAGGATCCTACGCAGTGCCGTAGGGGACCGCACCGCCACTTCCCAGCAAATTAGGGACACTGTTGCTCCTGGGGTATCGGCGAGGACCATTCGCAACCGTCTCCATGAAGCTGGGCTACGGTCCCGCACACCGTTAGGCCGTCTTCCGCTCATGCCCCAACATCGTGCAGCCCGCCTCCAGTGGTATCGCGACAGGCGTGAATGGAGGGACGAATGGAGACGTGTCGTCTTCAGCGATGAGAGTCGCTTCTGCCTTGGTGCCAATGATGGTCGTATGCGTGTTTGGCGCCGTGCAGGTGAGCTCCACAATCAGGAATGCATACGACCGAGGCACACAGGGCCGACACCCGGCATCATGGTGTGGGGAGCGATCTCCTACACTGCCCGTACACCACTGGTGATCGTCGAGGGGACACTGAATAGTGCACGGTACATCATAACCGTCATCGAACCCATCGTTCTACCATTCCTAGACCGGCAAGGGAACTTGCTGTTCCAACAGGACAATGCACGTCCGCATGTATCCCGTGCCACCCAACGTGCTCTAGAAGGTGTAAGTCAACTACCCTGGCCAGCAAGATCTCCGATTCTGTCCCCCATTGAGCATGTTTGGGACTGGATGAAGCGTCGTCTCACGCGGTCTGCACGTCCAGCACGAACGCTGGTCCAGCTGAGGCGCCAGGTGGAAATGGCATGGCAAGCCGTTCCACAGGACTACATCCAGCATCTCTACGATCGTCTCCATGGGAGAATAGCAGCCTGCATTGCTGCGAAAGGTGGATATACACTGTACTAGTGCCGACATTGTGCATGCTCTGTTGCCTGTGTCTATGTGCCTGTGGTTCTGTCAGTGTGATCATGTGATGTATCTGACCCCAGGAATGTGTCAATAAAGTTTCCCCTTCCTGGGACAATGAATTCACGGTGTTCTTATTTCAATTTCCAGGAGTGTATTTCTGGCACTCTCATATCTCGAAACGCGTCACCATCCTCGAACCTGCCGGCTACAATACAATTCGAACCTGGTTTTAGACAATCCCTACGCATCATGCAACTCATCCCATTTCTTCAGCTTTGTGCATGTGATCATTCCATTTTAAGTCGGAACTGAGCAGTGGTCAGAGAAAGCCATAAACACTAGCTTCTGCAACCTATGTAGAAACAGAACGACCTGAGTCAGTGCAACAGGATGACCATTTGGTGGAAATGCACACATTTTGGTGTGTCTCCAAACCAGATACAGATACTACAGTCTGAACAGATCTGCATCCATTCACATGTATTAGCCCAACATGCTATCATCGTTATTCTGTACCATCCAACAGAGAAAAATTATGAACTATAAAAGCTCCACTAACTTCATCCGATGTAGAACTCACCTAGGCACCGATGCTGGCGTGATGACGCATAGCTGCGGTGGGGCCTAGCACGGAGAAAGAGATGTCGCGCCACGTGGTGTGGCCGTTCAGTTTGAGGCGCCATGTCACGGACTGTGCGGCCCACCCCGCCAGAGGTTCGAGTCCTCCCTCGGGCATGGGTGCGTGTTGTTCTTAGTTTAAGTTAGTTTAAGTAGTGTGTAAGACTAGGGACCTATGACCTCAGCAGTTTTGTCCCTTAGGAATTCGCACACATTTAAACATTTGAGAGATGTTGCTATGCTTCCCAGAATAGCATTCCTCCTAGCAATGCTAACAGAATAGCTCGTCCATCACTAAATTTACCCATCAAATTGCTGCTGCTGTCGGTGTGGGACCATCCTATGACCGGTTTCGTAGGAAGATTCCGTCAATCCATGGCTTGTGGTGGGATGATTCACGTTTCCAGCTAACGATAGGGTCTGCCTGAATGGAGAGGACTGTTGGAGTGTGGGAATGTAGATGACTTAACCGTGTTGTTCTCTAGACGACCAAATGGTGAACTAATACTTAGTATTTGTTGGATAGCTTTCGTGATTGCGTGGAAAATTGAGAAGATTGAAAATGGAACTGTGTTTGCGCTGGACCGTTATTCCCCCGCATCTAAATTGTTCGGTTCACTGCTTCTGCACATTTCGCGCCCTTATTTAGTTGAGGGAACATGGATTGTTGTGTGTGCATCTGGCAGGTGAAAAACACGTTTTCTGGTTCTCTAGACATGAGATACACATGAACTGACTTTGTAAATTATAGGGATGATTTGGGATCTGTTACATCAAGGTCATTGGTATTCTTGAGTGGAAATAACAATTTCCCTTATTTGTTTCCACTTCTTATGTAAAGGTCTTCACAGGTGGGAAAAGTTTTGGGTTTGTTGAGGAATAGTTTCCAGCCTATATCTTCGGAAGTATGTTGCGTGAGCGATCGGTAGGCTAATGCTGTGTGCTTGATATCGAACAGTACCGCGAAAATGGTATAATATTATGACAAACAGTGCAAAAATACGTGTGTTCCTGTAATCCCAGAGTCTGGATATGGGTGTAGAAAAGCAAGCAAGCAAGCAGGTCCGCACCAGAAACAATAACGCGTTTGAGGCGAGGGGAAGCGAGCCCAAATTTGTAGAACAGTTGTGAGAGTAACTTTGGTCTGCTGAGGGTGCTGTGGTCACCTGTTGGGCATGGATGACAGCCAAACTCACAGGGAAATATCTAGTGCTGTGAGGGCTGTATACGATGCTGTCTGTCTTCGTGGTATATGTACGAATGATGTAAAAGGGATGATTTTGTATGACTCATGACAGGAATTTTATGTTTACTACATTGACTCGGTATGCGGTGATACATTGCTGGGTTGGAGATTGGTTTCGCACTCTAATATTCAAGCTTCTTTCCTCAGTAGGAGATCAGTGTAATTGAGTAGGTGTCTTTCCAAATTTGACGATATGTAGGGGCAATTTGCAGCGTTTAATTGTCGGTGCAATATGGCGATCTGTGTGAAATAGTTTTTTTCTTGCTGAAAGTCTCATCTGCAGAAAGAAAGAAAAGTTGGACGGTGCTTCGATAGTGGTGGCATCAGTAATTCCGCAGGTAAATTCGATAAGAGCCAATCATAATGCTCGATTCATTCACAAGACATTCTTTTCTGCTGGGATATAGGAGTCTCTACATAGCTGTGGGAACGTTTGTGTATGTTGAAAGTATGAAGGGTAACACATGATCGATGGGGTACCATGTTAGGACTGCTAGGAAGACTGCATTCGATGTTATTCTGCGCTATTTTCGTAAACAGGTTCTGTTAGGGCAAGAATGTCCGTGCATACAAGCTGAGACATCAAGAAAGTGACCGTTAGCTATTTCTGGGACACTGCAATTTCCGTGAGGTCGACCCCTGTTCTTATTTTACATAGCTATGTGACATTAGTATAAGATAGAGAACCTTGTTAGATGCGCTTGCGATGATTTGTAGCTACGCCCGCACTTCACGACTTTGCATCAGTCACGCTTGGCTGTTAAGCATGGTTAGACGCATCTCACATGTCATGCTAGGAACAATGCACCGTGTGCTATTCGGTGACGTCAGTATCCCCAGGTATCGCATCAGAAATGGTAAATCACACGTCCTACACAGAGGTGTCTCGCCTATGGGACCAACATGACCGCGCATTAGAGTTCTGTGACATCAGCATAACACTTGGAGACCTCTAACTGAATTCCCGAAAATAGAAGCAACTTTCACCTGCTCACTGCAGGTAGCAGCTGCATGAGAGTGACGGCTCACGCTGACTTGCATCCGGCGTTGAAGTGCTCTGCAAATGGGTCTTTGCTCCCGTCCGGTCATGTCAGCAATGGTCCTAAGGTGATCACGTACTTTTGAGGGAAATTTCTCAGGTGTCAAGTATGAAAGGGATGTCACCTCCTCATCTGTGCATGGTTTGACAGCTGATGGCCACGTCACTTTGTGGGGGCTGCTGGTAGCCTCCTGTGTGGTCTTGTGGACAGGGGTGGTGCATGGTGCTTGGGCACATTGACTGTTAACTGTTGCATTATTTTGATAGCAGGTCTGTAAGCTGTGGTATGCATTATCTGTGCGGTTTAAGAGTTGATTTCATATCTGCACATCGGTGTACTGCATTATTTAGGATCAGTTTGCAGGTCTGTATTGAAATTATTTTGGTAATTTAGGAGTTGTTTGTGTGTCTGTAGAGCGTTATTTAGGAGTAGTTTACAGGTCTGTGGGCTGTGTGGCTTGACTTCAAGCATGTCAGAGTGTGTGTTTTGTATCGGTGTGATAAATATACTATCTTTCAAAATGCATCCCTAAATAAATTGCTCCAAAATAAATAAAGTGCACTCCTTCCTTACTCTCTCCAGCAGCCCAGCGCAGGCTAAGTCATTTCCCCCTCCAGACAGTCATCTTGAGTTATGTCATGGAACAGACAACAGTGGCCTCTTGCGACAGCACTGTGTACTAGGTCCAGACCTCATGGTGACCACTCTGTATCTCGTTATTTTCCCCCACAGTCTGGAGTTACATCACGGAATGGACGACAACGCTCTCTGGTGGCATTACTGGGTACTAGGTCAAGACCTCTTCAGAACACACTGTTTGTCGCCAAAATTCACCATTTTGGATAACAATACTTGCATTATCAGCTGACATCATGGCCACCATCTTGGATTACCTCACAGAATGGACTACAGAGCCCTCTGGTGGTGGTACTCTGTACTAGATCCAGACTTCGTGGTGAACACTCTGTTTCCCAGCATCTTGGATAACGGTACTTGCGTCATCAGCTGATGTCATGGCGGCCATCTTGAATTACATCATGGTTGTGAGCATCCCTCTGGTTGCAGTACTGTGTACTAGGTCAGCTGGACTCTCGGCCTTCTGGTGAACACACTGGATGGTTGTAGTGCATCAAGTTGTTTAAATAAATGGTGCATGCAAAATAAAGACTTTTGTCCAGCACAGGTCGAGTGCTCTTCCCACCATTTCCTAGGATGAGATGGTGGTCCGGTGACAGGTTAGTGGAGGTAGCCCAAGTAACCTATTTTCCCTCCATTTTCTTAGGTTAGTAGAGGTGTCTGTGGTGTGTTAAATTGTCCTGATGGAATTTGAACTTCCCACCAATCCATAGGAAGATGTGGCTGTTGGGCGACTTAGGTTAGTGGAATTGCCCTTTCATTCCCGCCATTTTCTTAGGTTAGTAGAGATAGCCCTATTGACCTATCTTCATTCCAAAATTAAAACTTTCCACCTATCCCTAGGAAGAGGTGGTGGTGGGATGACTTAGGTTAGTGTAGGTAGCCCAAGTGAGCTATTTTTCCCACCAGTTTCTTAGGTGTGTTGCATTATCCTTATAGAATTTGATCTCCCCGCCATTTTCTGGAGGAGAGGGTTAGGTTAGTGGAGATAGCCCAATTGACTTGTCTTCCTGCCAAAATCCACCATCTTGGATGACGCCATGGCTGCCATCTTGAATTACGTCATCGCCTACATCTTGGATACATATGGCAACAATGGAATGTGGGGTGGCATGGACCTAGCCCCACTACTCCAGTGATAGATGCTTTTATTGATACGAGTGCCATGAGAAAGTCCGCCTAAATTTTCCCTTCTCTGTAATTGGCTACTGTATTCGGTAGTAGACCATCAAAATGATAAATGTCTGTTATAAATATTTGAAAAATTAAACAGTTAATTTACTTGCCTGTCATATAAAAGCATCTCTCAATGGCAGGCTATCATTCTATTAATTCAAAAATGTTAATAAGCATTTGCTATACAAAAAGGCAGACGAAACACTTTGGAGATCCTCAGATGACGGTCTAACTTGGATGGCGGGTGAACTGGTTTGACTGCAAGATCAGACCTGATCGACAGACTCAGAGGACAGACACATTGTGTTTACTTGGTCGGTTTCAGTTAAAACCTTAGTCAGCAGTCTCTAGTTTACTGGACATGTAACTGAGAAGTGCTTTAATAGTAATTACAGAAACATGCAGTTCATTATTTAGTATATTTTCTGTGAAAGTGTGAAGAATGGAAATTATTTGTGTTCATAAAGTGGACTATAATCGTGCAGATTCTTGTATTGTATTAATAAAAAGCGAGTGATATTCCATTTAATCAAACCATTTCAAAATTTAATTATTTTAGCAATACCAGTTCCTTGCTAAATAAATGTTGAGTGACTAGGGCCTCCTGTCAGGTAGACCATTCGCTGGGTGCAAGTCTTTCGATTTGACACCACTTCAGCGACATGCGCGTCGATGGGAATGAAATGATGATGATTAGGACAATACAACACCCATTCCCTGAGCAGAGAAAATATCCGACCCAGCCGGGAATCGAACCTGGGCCCTTAGAATTGACATTCTGTCGCACTGACCACTCAGCTACTGGGGGAGGACAGTTCTTCGCTACCAGTTTATTGCAGCCGCAAGATAACGGACTCACGACCTACGTGCTGTTTTCTGTGCAGTGGACAACTATGGAAGACTGCGTATTGGTGACCATTATTCAGAACTTACCCATTCCACTCAGGGCGGTGGAATGTGCTGCAGTGAGATCAGTGACATGTCGTCTGTGGTAACATGGAGAAGGTATGAAGGGAGGATATTTTTGAGAAAAGAGATTTATCATACACACGGAAACCCCTCACACTATCTCTCTCTCTTCAACGTGCCGTACATGGCATCTCTGGAGCGAAAATTTTGAAGTCAAAGTACTTTGGAATTGTGAGGTTAGATGTTATTAACGAGAAGTGTAAACTGTAGCCGACCAGCAAACTGTGTAAGGACTGTGATACGTGTGAAGTGTAAATATCCAGAGAACTGCATAAGAACTGTGATAAGTAGACTTTAAAATGTGTCTGAACTGTTTTTGAACTTTTGTCGAACTATAATAATTCATGCTGCAAAATCAAATTTATTTGTTACCGTGAAAGTAGTATCGGTGTACATCAGGAATAGAAAGTGCTACGAGAGTAAAAGTTAACGTTGTGTGCGCGTTCCATGGGGCATACGTTAAAAATCATCACTTCAAGATTCTTCACGCTATGAGACGGCGCAGCGCACAGAGAGAGCCACGGACAACAGGTTCGGCAGCGGCTCTGTTCGGCAGCGGCTAGCAGCGGCCGGCGCAGTTAGCAGTACAGGGCGCGTTTGAAGCGTCAGCTTCAGCTCACCACGACAGTTGAGTTGCAGCCAGCGGCGTAGCCCACACCTACGAGAATCAGGGGCAGTATCACAGTATAACATAACAATCGCGACACTTCGCCTCGATTTTGTTGCCTACTGCGCGAGCAGCGCGCCAAACGGCCAGTAAGTTAAACTGTTGAGTTCGACGCGATCGTGAAACCAAAAGTGACTAGTAGTTGTTTATTTTGGTTTGTACAATGGCTTTTACAAATGGGAGCATAAAGTAGCGCAATAAATTGCAGCAAACACAAGAAGAAGACATCACATGTGTCTTTTTTTAGGTTTCCTAAGGACCTTGAGTGGTATATACCATCATGCTATTAAACTGTATCGTCAGGATGCACTTGCAAGCTACATGTATATTGATGATTAGTGTTTCGTTTTAGGGGCATGAAATGGCTAATGACCAGCAGACGAGAAGATCTTATGAAAAAATACTCTGTTTACCTTTATAATAAAGTTAAGTTTTGTCCGCTAAACGTCGAACAAAAACAGTTCACGAACGCAGACAGTAATAAACTCGTGTGGAATGAGGATAACCTCATTGTTTGACATTCCAAATAAGCCACCTCAACTGACGATGTAGAGGAAACTGCCACAAAGGTTCGACAATCCATAAAAGTTGTAAAAACACTCCTATGGCACAGAAGCACCCAGTTCAACTCTCCATATATCAGTGCCAGATTCGTCTGAATCGTCTACACAGACCTGCTTTGGCGATGAAGTGGTAAAATTAAGTGCAGTTATTCGTATCTAGAAAAAGTGTGAGGAGTATCAGAATTTGCAGGTCGCTAGACTTTGTGCAAACTTTTTATGGGACAAGGTCAAGTACAGACAGCAACAGAAACTGTATGAGAAGCATCAAGTGAAGAAAGACAAACAAATTTTGAAGACTATAGGATCCTGCTATTTAAAAAAAGTTGCCCTTGACATGTTAAGCCACATTAGTATGCCATCTGCAAGATGGATAGATGAAAATAAGCTGTTTGCTCTAAATTTATTATATTACAGCACTCAGGCAAACAAGTTTTGTCAGAATGTTTTATGTTTCCTTCAGTGTGTATTCAACTTCCTGCTATCAGGAGAAAGGTGGGGAGAAGTTTTGCAAATAGATGACATCAACAAAAAGTTTGAAAAATTCTCTAGCATCTTCACTGATTACTTTGAAATTACATCCCCTCTCAAAACACAAGAAATAAGAGGCACAGCTAAAAAAGCAAAGCTTTGGATAACAACACAGATCAAAATATCTAGAGCAAGGAAAAGAGAATTACTCAAATACAGGAAAAACGATAACATACGCCCTCTTCTAAACAGTTACGTACAGGAATACATTCTAATCTACAGAAGAGTGACACGACAGGCAAAAAAATGATCAATGATAAGTTCATACCAGAATCAGCAAACGAAAGGCAAGCAGTATGGAAAGTCATAAAGAAGGAAGCAACTAAAGTGTCCCATAAAATGCAAAATATCACTCCTCTTAACCATGAGAACAAGAGTATAATTAATCCACAATACAACGCAAATCTTTGTAAATGTTACTTTGCAGAGATCACAAATAATTTAATAGTCAGTGACAAAACAGATACTAGAAAGAAACAGAAAAACAAAGTGCACCCATGTTCCTCTTCAATCTACATTGATGGAACAACCCCAGATGAAATCATTAGTGCTGCATCAACCATAGGAGAATGTCATCAGGGATTGATGGTATTTCTGATTACATCATAAAGCAATGTATTAAAAATATTTCACTTCCTCTTGCAGATATAGTAAATTCATCTTTTTGGACAGGCACATTTCTAGACAGTTTAAAAATTGCTAAAATGTTCCCTATCCATAAGAAAGGAGACAAAACAAATACATAAAACTATAGACCAGTTTCATTATTATCAAGCTTTAGTAAAATCATAGAAAAAGTAATATATAAAAGGTTAATGAAATTCTTAGAGCAAAACAAAATTCTCACTGATTCTCAATTCAGGAAAAATAAATCAACAACCAGTGCAATCTATGATTTTATAGAAAATGCTGTGCAAGCAATAGACAAAAAACAAAGAGCCACTGGCATTTTTTATACTTAAGTAAAGCCTTTGATGTACTGGACCACAATATACTACTGGAGAAGCTCCAGGTATATGACAGTAGAGGCACTGAACTAAAATGGTTCACTTCGTACTTGATGAACAGGAAACAAAAAATACAAATAAAACATGAACTAAAGGAAAACACCAGGACATGCTTCTCAACTGCAAAAGTTCTAAATAAAGGAGTTCCTCAGGGATCCATTCTTGGACCAATCCTCTTTCACCTGTATATAAATGATCTAGACCTAAACATTGAGTCACAAACAAACACTTTTTTAGCAGATGACACAAGCATCCTAATTACGGGAAATACCCCAAGTCAGCTACAAACAGCTGTTAATAATACTACAGAACAGCTAAATACATGATATGAGGGGAATAGACTTAAACACCAAAAAAAACATTGCTAAATTCCTGTTTAAAAGATGATGCATGCAGCACCAGTGTGTCAATAAATGCCGACAATATTTCATCTTCTCCAGAAAGAAAGCTTTTAGGCTTATGGCTTCAAAATAACTTCAAATGGCAACCACATATAAACAAAATTAATGGAACACTAAATAAAATACTTTAAAGTCTGCATTAACTCTCTGTCAAAGCAAGTTATAGCACTGCCCAAACTGCCTACTTTGCCCAATACCACACCATCCTACTGTACAGAATTATATTTTGGGGAAATACACCATCTAGTTCAGTCATCTTCTTAACTGAAAAAAAAAACTGTAAGAGCAACGCAACCTTCTCGACAAACGGATTCTTGTAAGCCCCCTCTTCCAAAAGTCATCAATTCTCCCTCTTCCCTGCATGTATATACTAGAAATCTGCAAATATAGCCGGGATGGTTCCTTTGAAAGGGCATGCCCAACTTCCTTCCCCCGTCCTTACCTAATCCAATGAGACCAATGACCTCACTGTTTGGTCTCTTCCCCCAAACAATCCAATCCAAACCAATAAGCAAATATATTAGAAAGAATTGAAAAGATGTAAATGAAAATGTTAATATCCATGAGCATGATAAAAGACAAAAGGATAAGTTTCATGTCCAGTCAATAAGGACATCAGCCTATAAAACCTCCACAGTAAATATTGTGGTATATATATATATATATATATATATATATATATATATATATATGTATATGTGTGTATATATATGTATATATGTGTGTATATATATGTATATATATACATATATATATATGTGTGTGTGTGTGTGTGTGTATATATATGTATATGTGTGTATATATATGTATATATGTGTGTATATATATGTATATGTGTATATATATATATATATATATATATATATATATATATATATATATATATATATATATATATATACCACAATCTGGAAAGATTTATAGGGTGAATCAATAAATCATTACATAGGCATGTGGAAGGCATACAAATAAAATGTGGGTTAAGTGACAATATGTTCCACCTTTTAATCCAGAAGGTACAGCAGTTCTCCAATACTGATAAACTAGTGCACATCTCATTGGATGAAACGTCTCTAATGGCAAATTTAACATATAACAGCACTTTTAACAGTTTTATTGGCTTTGAGGATTCGGGGTTTACACTCACAGTATATTTCCCCCACTATTTGGCAATAGCTTGTCCCACTTGGAATAATATAAAGATGAAGGTCGTGCTTGTGGCAACAGGCCACAATGACAGGGTCTTGATCCCTTTTGCATGTAGAGATGTATGTGCTTCTTATGTGTGAATCTATGTGTTTATATTCCGTTGATATCAATGCGGTAAGCTACAGTTCTATCCAACATAACAAGTGTTTCTTCGCGAATGTGTTGTAGCTTGCCACTGCATTCAAGATTTTTATCCCTACTTCCTTTTACTTTAGAATCGTTTTTAGAAACATCTGTGTCTTCTGATATCACACAAGCTCTTGGACAGCAAAAAATAATTCATATATTTCGTAAATCACATAAGAAAGGGATGGAAAACAAACATTAAGCTTACGACACATCTGAAGTTCTCCTTTCTCGCCGCTTGTAGCGCTAGTGTCGCTCTAGCTGTCACACGGTAACAACTTTTACAGTAGTGAGTGTCGCGACTGTTATGTTAGACTGTGGGCAGTACATCGAGAAAGAAAAGTAGGGTAGGCGTTGCCTTTGTATATAGTGGTCTAAGATTTGTATTTGGAACATTAGTATTAGTAAAATGTCTGGGGAAAAGGAAGAGAGACACGCCCTCAGAAGTAGGGAAGGATTTCTGTCTCACAGCTGTAGTGATGATCCAGTGAAATGAAATGAAATGATCGTATGGCATTGTTGGCCTGGAGGCCCCATATGGGGAAGTTCGGCCGCCGTATTGTAAGTCCTTTTAAGTTGACGCCTTGTGAATTCTGAAGTAGCCATGAATGATTAAACTGAGAATGTAGAGTTAACTAATAATAATGACTGTGAAAGTGTAGTTTTAGTGGCAAACAATGATAATCTAAACACAGAATATGTGATACCTATTCAAAATGAAATGATTGCTCGGAATGACGATGCCAGAGAAATTTACCCTGACATCGACTTTACTAATGAGCCAACAGATGTATTACGTACATTAAGTCATGGTACAGCATGGGGTGACACTTTGCCAACTCATGATGATGACCATCATATAAGATCTATGCTATAATTAATTTAGTAAGAACAAAAAGAAAATAAAGAGGAAGTAAGAAAAGCACAAAAAGAAAATAAAGAGGAGTTAAAAGAAGTCAGTGGAGGGATAGCTCAAACTGGTGCTAGCTTCATTCTTTGGAACAAAAGGTTACACATCTTGAAGCTAAAATTGCGCGATGTTGCGAGAAAAAAGATTAATGATGTAATAAATTAAGCCTGTAAGTCAGAAATAAATGAAAAGGTTGAACATTAATCAAAAGTTAAATAAGGATTTGCAGGACCTATATATGGTAATACGAATAACAATTAATCACATTCATAATGTAAGACAAGAGCAAAATAAAGGTATTAAGGGGAGGTTTACTATCTTTGGCCCCCGAAAAAAGCATGTTTTTCGAGGATTTTTTTATCGGGATGTCTTATAGATATCAATGTCAAATTTGGTCAAAATGTTTATTATTATTTCCTCTACAAATTAGAATTTTTTCGACCGGAAATGTCGAAGAGCAAAGGCGGAAGTGCCGTCGGAACGAAACAAAATTTCGATGTAGATCTCCACGTGCGGTATGTCACAGATCAGCCAGCTCGTCTGAAATCAAAACAGAGTTGACGTTAGCGAAGTATATAAGATTCTTTAGGAGTTGTACCTCGCTTAAGTTACTTGGACCATAGGAAGCAAAATGGCGGCCATTTGAAACAAAATATGGTTTTTTCATCGATTTTTCGACTTCGTTGGCCAAGTAAAAATATTTATAGTTGATGGATCTGTATAAAAATGGTACAACTCCTAGACAGTTTAGTTAGCTTCGTCGGAAACAAAGGATCATGCCAATCGGTTCAGTAGATTTGAAGTTATCATACCGCGCGATAAAAAAATCATTTCGAGAGTTTTGACTACATATGAATGCAATATTATGCAACTTAAGTTCAATCTGCTATCCGGGTCCATAAACTAGTCCTACCTCTTCCTCTTAGAGGGCGTTCTGCTCGATTTGGGCCATCCTGCGCTGCTGCAGAGCCGCTCGTACGGCCGGTGACAAGCGGTTTTCGGCCGCTTGGATCCGGTGGTCGTCCGAATGCTTGGCGAACTGCGTCAAATAGAGTCCCAGGGTGACGTCCATCGTTGTCATAGTCTTCAGAATTGTTGAATACCCTTCGTTCAAGCTGCTCACTGCCAGGAGAGTCGCAATCTCCACAATCTTCGCACCAGAATGAAAAAGCTTGGGGGTTAACTTCCAAACACATGCGTTCAAACTTTCATTTGAATTTTCTGCGTTTCCTCCCAAGCACCAGTACAATAACTCGTCCTCGAAGATCGGATGAATCACTTTTTAAACTTCTTTGGAGAGAAGCTGGTCGTGTTGATATTCGTCCAGATGTCCGGTAGCCTCTGCAATGCGCCACTTGAACCAACTAATTTCCCCAGCCGGACAATTTTGCTGTTGTGGGTGGTCATCTGTCGAACACTTGTGGAAATCCTTTGCCCAAATTGCTTTCTTCATCTGTTCCACCTAACTGGAATGCGATCGGATCGCCAAGCCGTAGTACGTCCTAAGCTCCTTGATCACTTGATCACTTGATCTTTGGGCAAGCGCATAGAATAATTTTTCGCGGCTACAAAGTCTAAATTCCCCAAAAAAAATGGTGTGTGAAAAAGGCCGAGTTCAGGCAGGTGTATTTTTTTGTTCAACCGTGAATAGCAAACATTTCCGTTCCGTATTCGGAAAACCGTTTCAGGGATCAAAAAATGCAATTTAAAAAAATCGATTTTTTGAACCAAAAGATACTAAACCTCCTCTTAAAGCGTGTAATGAGAGACAAAAAATACAATGGAGTCATTTACAGAGTTTCAAAACTGACCATGAAATACTTAGTTGTAATATTCCACATGTATAATCCTCTTGTAAAGGCAATACAATTGGGATCTAGGGAAAACTGAGAGAAATAGAGCAAAATATATTTCCTGAGATGCAAGACAAAATAGAAAATAAGATTAAACAAAAAGTCGAAATTTGGTGAACAAGAAAGAAACAACGGTATTGTTCATATAAATAACGTAGCAAATCATGCTAATGCATGTAAATTCCATCATTTCTCTTGTAAGGGAACTACACTATGCGATCAAAAGTATCCGGACCCCCCCCCCCCCCAAAAAAAACCTACATTTTTCATATTAGGCGCACTGTGCTGCCAACTACTGCCAGGTACTCCGTATCAGCGACCTCAGTAGTCATTAGGCATCGTGAGACAGCAGAATGGAGTGCTCTGTGGAACTCACAAACTTCAAACGTGGTCAGGTGATTGAGTGTCACTTGTGTCATACGTCTGCACACGAGATTTCGACACTCCTGAACATCCCTAGGTCCACTGTTTCCGATGTGATAGTCATGTGGAAACGTGAGGGAAACGTATAGCACAAAACCGTACAGGCCGACCTCATATGTTGACTGACAGAGACCGCTGACAGTTGAAGAAGGTCGTAAAGTGTAATAGGCAGACATCTATCCAGACCATCACACAGGAATTTCAGGATCCATTCAAATGGTTCAAATGGCTCTGCGCACTATGGGACTTAACATCTGAGGTCATCAGTCCCCTAGAACTTAGAACCACTTAAACCTAACTAACCTAATTACAACACACACATCCATGCCCGAGGCAGGATTCGAACCTGCGACCGTAGCAGTCGCGCGGTTCCGGGCTGAAGCGCCTATAACCGCTTGGCCACCGCGGCCGGCTCAGGATCCATTGCAACTACTATGACAGTTAGGCGGGAGGTGAGAAAACTTGGATTTCATGGTCGAGCGGCTGCTCATAAGCCACACATCATGCCGGTAAATGCCAAACGACGCCTCGCTTGCTGTAAGGAGCGTAAATATTGGACGACTGAACAGTAGAAAAACGTTGTGTGGCGATCCGATGTCAGGGTGTGGGTATGACGAATGCCCGGTGAACGTCATCTGCCAGCGTGTGTAGTGCCAACAGTAAAATTCGGAGGCAGTGGTGTTATGGTATGGTCGTGTTTTTCATGAAGGGATGTTGCACCCCTTTTTGTTTTGCGTGTCACTATCACAGCACAGGCCTACTTTGATGTTTTAAGCACCTTCATGCTTCCCACTGTTGAAGAGCAATTCGGGGATGGCGACTGCATCTTTCAACACGATCGAACCTGTTCATAATGCACGACCTGTAGTAGAGTGGTTACACGACAATAACATCCCTGTTATGGACTGACCTGCACAGAATCGTACCCTGAATCCTATAGAACACCTTGGGGATGTTTTGGAACGCTGACTTCTTGCCAGGCCTCACCGGCCGACATCGCTACCTCTCCTCAGTGCAGCACTCCGTGAAGTATGGGCTACCATTCACAAAGAAACCTTCCAGTACGTGATTGAACGTATGCCTGCGAGAGTGGAAGCTGTCATCAAGGCAAAGGGAGGGCCAACACCATGCTAAATTCCAGCATTACCGATGGAGGGCACCACGAACTTGTAAGTCATTTTCAGCCAGGTGTCCGGATACTTTTGATCATGTAGTGTATATACCCAACAGCCTTCATTAGACAGTTTGAGGGCATCATTCCGGAAGACATGAGAGAACAACAAAACATCAAATTCGTGGCCAGTAGATTAGAATGCGAAGCAATATCATGTGAACAAGGGTCAGTAACGCATGTGAAACATAGAAAGAATTTGTACAAGGATTTTTAATCAATTCTGGGTATACTAACACACAAAACAGAGACATTTCTGAGGGCAGAAGCTTAAAAGTAGTGGTTGTAGCAACTACAGAGATTTTTCTAACATTAGTGGGAAAAGAATCAAGACTTAACTGACCTATTAAGAGAATCTGACCTAATAGGAATTACTATATTTAAGTTCCCAGTGTTTGTGCAAGAGAAGTTATTCAATGTAAATAAAAGTGATCTCAGTCACCTAATGTACACTCCTGGAAATGGAAAAAAGAACACATTGACACCGGTGTGTCAGACCCACCATACTTGCTCCAGACACTGCGAGAGGGCTGTACAAGCAATGATCACACGCACGGCACAGCGGACACACCAGGAACCGCGGTGTTGGCCGTCGAATGGCGCTAGCTGCGCAGCATTTGTGCACCGCCGCCGTCAGTGTCAGCCAGTTTGCCGTGGCATACGGAGCTCCATCGCAGTCTTTAACACTGGTAGCATGCCGCGACAGCGTGGACGTGAACCGTATGTGCAGTTGACGGACTTTGAGCGAGGGTGTATAGTGGGCATGCGGGAGGCCGGGTGGACGTACCGCCGAATTGCTCAACACGTGGGGCGTGAGGTCTCCACAGTACATCGATGTTGTCGCCAGTGGTCGGCGGAAGGTGCACGTGCCCGTCGACCTGGGACCGGACCGCAGCGACGCACGGATGCACGCCAAGACCGTAGGATCCTACGCAGTGCCGTAGGGGACCGCACCGCCACTTCCCAGCAAATTAGGGACACTGTTGCTCCTGGGGTATCGGCGAGGACCATTCGCAACCGTCTCCTTGAAGCTGGGCTACGGTCCCGCACACCGTTAGGCCGTCTTCCGCTCACGCCCCAACATCGTGCAGCCCGCCTCCAGTGGTGTCGCGACAGGCGTGAATGGAGGGACGAATGGAGACGTGTCGTCTTCAGCGATGAGAGTCGCTTCTGCCTTGGTGCCAATGATGGTCGTATGCGTGTTTGGCGCCGTGCAGGTGAGCGCCACAATCAGGACTGCATACGACCGAGGCACACAGGGCCAACACCCGGCATCATGGTGTGGGGAGCGATCTCCTACACTGGCCGTACACCACTGGTGATCGTCGAGGGGACACTGAATAGTGCACGGTACATCCAAACCGTCATCGAACCCATCGTTCTACCATTCCTAGACCGGCAAGGGAACTTGCTGTTCCAACAGGACAATGCACGTCCGCATGTATCCCGTGCCACCCAACGTGCTCTAGAAGGTGTAAGTCAACTACCCTGGCCAGCAAGATCTCCGGATCTGTCCCCCATTGAGCATGTTTGGGACTGGATGAAGCGGCATCTCACGCGGTCTGCACGTCCAGCACGAACGCTGGTCCAACTGAGGCGCCAGGTGGAAATGGCATGGCAAGCCGTTCCACAGGACTACATCCAGCATCTCTACGATCGTCTCCATGGGAGAATAGCAGCCTGAATTGCTGCAAAAGGTGGATATACACTGTACTAGTGCCGACATTGTGCATGCTCTGTTGCCTGTGTCTATGTGCCTGTGGTTCTGTCAGTGTGATCATGCGATGTATCTGACCCCAGGAATGTGTCAATAAAGTTTCCCCTTCCTGGGACAATGAATTCACGGTGTTCTTATTTCAATTTCCAGGAGTGTATATACTGGAGCAGTTAGACTTATTGTTCAGCAACAAGTGAGTACTGGAGGGCTGGAGAAAGAACAAGTGGCAAACAGATCGCCATATTGACACATAGGAAAGCTGAAATACAGGTACGAATCCAAATGATGAATGACCTGACTGGGAGAGAGTCTAAGGTGCTGCAGTCAAGGACTGTGCGGCTGGTCCCGGCAGAGGTTCGAGTCCTCCCTTGGGCATGGGTGAGAGCTGGAAAATTAGTGAGAGGTTCAGAACTGGTCCAATCGCGAACTGCTGAATGTAATGGACCGTTATTAAGGTTCTTGTCTTATGACAAGCAGGATGGAATAAAAAATGTACTTATGGTAGAAGATAGGCAGGAATTAAAGGAAGTGCATCAGCTAGCAATTGAAACTGAAATACAAAACATGAAAACAGTTACTATCCTAGATTCAGGTAGCAAAATTAGTGCCACATTTAGTAACTTATACAAAGAAATAAAGGAAGATACAGACGGTGCCAGATCTGTAAAAGTGGTTACAGCATGTGGGTAGAGAAGTAAAATGATAAGAAACCAAGTTTTAATAGAATTTAAGATGCAAAATAAAACATTCTCAGTGAACATTATGGTGGTTCCCAGGCTTTGGGTAGACCTTATTTTGGGGACAGATTGGTTAATTGCTAATATGGCTATGCTAGATTTTCAAAGTGTGTTATGAGGATAAGAGAAGAACAGGATGAGTAGGTATTTCAGTCTATCGGAAACGAAGCCACACAAAATAAAGGTGATAATACAAGAGTACAGGTGATAAGGGAACAGATGCACTGGAACTATGAACCAGAATAAATGATATGTTTGTTTATGGGGGTGGCCCCAGATGAAAAGTTAAGTATAGAGGTTATAATCAAGGAAAAAGTCGCAATTATTTAGGTATTAAGTGAGGAAGAGGCACGTGGGTTGAAAAAAGTACTACTACTCTGTCTAAAAGCATTTTCAAACAAACAAGGGTGCATGAAGGATTATGAGTATGGTATCCAGATGAAACAACATGGTCTGTTTAGATTTAACATGTATTCCATTCCATTGGCAAAAAGAGAAGCAGTACATAAAGAAATGAAGAAAATGATAGAATGGCAAATTATCGAATGATCTTAGAGTAATTATTGCTGTTCCCTTGTAATTGTGCCAAAGAAAGACAGTTCGCATAACTTTAGATGCTAGAGCCTTAAACAAGCTCATTTTACTGCAGATGGATAGGCCTGAGTGCAATCGATGTTGATGTAGCATTCTCAAGACCGACGTTTTTGAGATTCCCGATTCTCGCGCAATTTGTCTGCTGCTGATGTGCGGATTAGCCGCGACAGCAGCTAAGACACCAACTTGGGCATCATCATTTGTTGCAGGTCGTGGCTGACGTTTCCCATGTGGCTGAACACTTGCTGTTGTCTTAAATAACGTAACTATCCGGCAAACGGTCCGGACACTTGGATGATGTCGTCCAGGATACCGAGCAGCATACATAACACACGCCCGTTGGGCATTTTGATCAAAATAGCCATACATCAACACGGTATCGACCTTATCCGCAATTGGTAAATGGTCCATTTTAACACGGGTAATGTATCATGAAGCAAAAACCGTCCGCACTGGCTGAATATTACGTGATACCACGTACTTATACGTTTGTGTATATTATAGCGCCATCTATCACAAAGCGAAAAAAGTGGTCCAACTGAAACATTCATATTTCTTTACGTACTACATGAATATGTAATAAAAATGGGGGTTCCTATTTTTAAAAAATGCAGTTGATATCCGTTTGACCTATGGCAGCGCCATCTAGAGGGCCAACCATAGCGCCATCCGGTTTCCCCCTTCAAGCTAGACGAGTTTCATTCTTTGTAGTTTTTTCGTTTGATGCTTATTTTGTGAGATATTTGTAGCGGTCACTATCAATGGACCACCCTGTATATATATCCACAGTACTGTGTATATGTAATTAAATTTCACTGTATACGTAAAATAGAGTATATTATTTGTTGTTGTATATGATTTCTTGGCAGATGAAGGAGGGCAGGGCAGGGTATGTGCTGGAGATATGCAGGAGCTGCCGAAGATGTCATATGAGTGTATATTCTAAAAGAAATATTTTTTTTGTTTCCCATACTTTTTGCATGTGTATGTTTTTTTATTATTAGATAATTATGTTGCAGGCGATACAGGGGAGATGAAATCTATAACTACAACTAGTCAATGAAGTTGCTTCCGGTGATATGTTGCGGTGTATGTGCTGTACCTCACGAGATCGGCGAGGACATGGCGGCGGAGGATGAGAAGTAAATACTGTGGAATCGAGCTGCTGCAAGCAGCTTGGTTGCTGCAGTCCTGACCCGCTAGCCTGAGCAATACGAGTCCATGGACGTCAGAGTGGTGCTGTGGTGGCTGCTGCGGGGGCGGCAGGGATGGGGGCGTCAGTAGCGGCTTCGCCCGTGTCAACTAGTGGCGCTCTTGTCGGCGAAGCACGCCGCACAGGACCTCGTTTCAGTATTATAGTCTTCGCTGTCCCCAGCACACGAGACACAGTGTGTTGTGAGAATTGTCCTCCTGACCCAGCCGCTGTAGAATAATGAAAAAAGAATTAAGTACAACGTTCTAGACAACGTCTGCTGTCGCAGCTGCTCCAGAGAAAGAAAGAATACTGATTATTTGTAAGCAGAGTGAGTATGTACTACCTATTTTGCTCTGACTTCTTGGCATCTCCCTCATCTTCTAACGACGACATAGGTTGGTTCAAAAGGGTTCAAATGGCTCTGAGCACTGTGCGACTTAACTTCTGAGGTCATCAGTCGCCTAGAACTTAGAACTAATTAAACCTAACTACCCTAAGGACATCACGCACACCCATGCCCGAGGCAGGATTCGAACCTGCGACCGTAGCGGTCGCTCGGCTCCAGACTGTAGCACCTAGAACCGCACGGCCACTCCGGCCGGCGACGACATAGGTCTCTCTCCATCTGCTCCACCCACTGTGGCATTTCGTTGAGGAAAACTTTCAACTTGTGACTAGGAAGGGGGTTTTCCCATACAAGTGTGTGGATAGCATGGCGAAACTCAACAAAACCAGACTACCCGACATAACTGCACTCTCCAGCAACCTTACAGGCTCAAATGGTTCAAATGGCTCTGAGCACTATGCGACTCAACTGCTGAGGTCATCAGTCGCCTAAAACTTAGAACTAATTAAACCTAACTAACCTAAGGACAGCACACAACACCCAGCCATCACGAGGCAGAGAAAATCCCCGACCCCGCCGGGAATCGAACCCGGGAACCCGTGCGTGGGAAGCGAGAACGCTACCGCACGACCACGAGATGCGGGCCCTTACAGGCGATGCCATAACGGATGCAGAGTATAAGCATGTCATGAATGTCTGGCAGGAATTCAGCATTTCCACTTTAGGAGGTATGTATGGCATTACATGGACAAAGACGTGTGCTTGTTAGCGGATGTTTTCGAGAAAATCTAGAGTCCATGCATGACCACAAATTCTCTGGATCCCACCTTTTATTAATGGCACCTGGGTTGTGTTGGGAGGCAATGCTCAAGAAAACGAAGTGCAGCATAGAATTATTGCCTGATGCTGACATGCCGCTTTTCTCTGAGTGAGGGATCCGTACGGGAATTTTCTGATGTGTCCATAGGCATGTGAAGGCAAATAACTGATGGATGGGTGACAGGTTCAATGCATCCCTTGGCTGGAGTTACATAATGTACCTGAATGTAAATAACTTATATGGGCAAGCCATGCAGCAATCACTGCCGATTGGTGAGTTTCGATGGGTGCCGGAAGACGAATGCGTGAGAAATCATGGGGGCTACGGCAGCCAATAGTGATGTAAAGTATGTGGTGGAGGCAGAACTCACATACCCTATTAATCTGCACGATGTGCACGTCGATTTGCAGTTGTGTCCAGAGCAACTAGTTTTGGGAGGAGGCTCCACCCCAAAACTGATGACAATGCTGAGGAATAAGCAGAGATATTTTATTCATTATTGCAATCTCCAGCAGTGTCTCAGCTTGCGGGTGGAGCTGGTTAGAATCACCCAGCCTATCTCAATCAAGCAATCCCCCTGGTTGAAGGAGTTTATTGATGTGATTACGAAACAGAGAGTTTCCGCGAGTGAGACTCTGAGAAAGATTTTTACAAATTAATGAATAATACAGTTTTTGGCAAAACAATGGAGAATTTGAGGCAATGATGTGAAATTTTGATTAGAACCGAATGGGATGGGGGTTGTGATGTACGAAAATGCATTGGCAGACCAAATTTTAAGTGGGTCACCATATTCATTAAAAACTTCGCTGCTGTGGAGATGCCGAAGACTGCAGTAGAGTTTACGAAACGTATTTGTGTGGGAATGTACATACTAGACATTTCCAAACTCCACATACACCGCTTTATTTACCAGTTTGTGAGAAGTTTTGTCACAGATCCTAAATTACTTTATATGAATACAGATAGCTTCATCCACTGGGTGAAGAACTGCGATCCATATGAAGTAATGAGGTATCACGGTAATGAATTCGACATATCCTCATACACAGCCAGTAATCGTTGTCGTATTGTTCCACAGAACAAGAAGGTTCTCGGCCTTATGAAGGACGAGGGTAATGGATTGCCAATTGTGGAGTTTTTAGGTCTGCTACCAAAATTGTATGTGTATTGCACACTGGAAGGTGCCACCTAGAGACGGTGTAAGGGTGTGCACCGTAAGGCATCAAGAGCCCTGAACATCAAAGACTGCTTGTGGTGCCTGTATAGCGGTGTTCGTGATGCTGCATTGCAGCCGCCGCATATGGTGCGGCAAACAAACGTGCGCGTCATTTATGTTGGCGGCCGAGTTTAGGTTCGTTCTGCGCATCTGACGTCACAAAACACAGTCAGCCAATGAACAGAGAACGACGTTGCCACATCTCGATTGCAGTGCAGAGCATGGACGAGTGTCTTCAGTTTTAGAAACGTTCAGTCATAAATAAAGTAATAGAACATTAGCAATGTCTTGATAGCAGACATTCTTTTATAGAATTTTTGGAAAAAGCATTCTTTATACCAGTTGCTTCATATTCTATTAATTAATTATACCAAACAAGCAATAAGACTCCTAATTCAGGCGATAGCAAGGAAAGGTGTTTGTATCACACTCACGAATCGTTTTTTCGCAAGAACAGCGGTAATTGTTTATTTCCTATTGTACTTCGACAAAGCGTGAGTAATTCATAGTCATACCAACAGTGTTTGTCACTATTTTGCGTGACATGTTATAGTCATCATGGCGCTGTGTAGACGGACGAGGTGTCACCGGCACGGTAGCTCAGCGTGTTCAGCCGGCACGGTAGCTCAGCGTGTTCGGTCAGGGGGTTAGCTGCCCTCTGTAATAAAAAAACTGAGTCAATCGACCAACCACGAACATGAAAGGATGTCTTACGACGTCCGCCCCGAGCAGATGCAACGAACAGAAGCGAAGAAAAAAAAAAAAAAAAAAAAAAAAAAAAAGCGTGTTCGGTCAGAGGGTTAGTTGCCCTCTGTAATAAGAAAACTGAGTTAATCAATCAACAAGGAACTTAAACGGATGTCTTACGACGTCCGCCCCGAGCAGATGCAACGAACGAAACCGACCAAAATGACATTAAAAAAAAAAAAAAAAAGGTGCCTTAGCGTAACGGTTAAGGTGTTGGGCTGCTACGCGAAAGGTTATGAGTTCAAAGCTTATGCGGTGCTTTATATTTTCGCTATTTAAAAACAATATCGAAGTGCCTTACTTCACGAATTATATTCGTTTGAATGCAATTCTTTGAAATTTTTAGTGCTTTGTCTCTTCATTAACCCTTTCGCTGCTGCAGACACGTGCTCGCCGCATTCCGCGCTGTGCGCGATTTTGTTATCACTGCACTGCTCGCCTGTGCAGACACATGGTGCTCCCTCTGCTTTGACACACTTATCATTCGATTTCACAAAAACTATTTGGCCCAAAAATTTGATTTTTACACATCTTCTTGACTGATACCTTCCCCCCATAAATGACTTAATTTTGTTTCGATATTCAACGCAGTTATTATGCAGCATTAAATGTAGTAAACCATTGCACGAAATTTTGAAGAGTTTGCAGAGGTAGAAGTCCATAGCGTATACTTTCCGTATGGTCGATTTTAGTTGCCACAATGTTGAGAATGAAATGTGGACAAGATACCTAAATTTCATATAAAATTTACTGTATAACAATATCTCATTTAATTTAAGTACGACATAGGTGTCGTATGTAATATTGAGAAATATTCCATCTTTCGCGACTGTAATAAAAGTATTATTTACACCGGACGCGTTTGGCTTTATTTTAAAGCACTTCAATCAAGGAAAGGTATGGCACATACACAATGGTACTCATGTTCTCTTTCTTGTTTTTGTTCCACAGTCGCAGTTTTACCAATGGTACTGAAATATATTCCTCTTCTGCAACTGTAATAAGGGGCTTATTTAGACCAGACGCGTTTCTCTCTTTTGAAGCATCTTCAGTGGACAGTATTTTGTCTCCTCCATTGCCAAGTCACCTTTCGTAGTTTTGTGCTGCGGTAACACAATATTCAACGTTTGTGTTGGCAGATCAGTGTTTTAGCAAATAAATGATGTTTGTGTGTGCCACACACAAAAATTATATTTGATGTAGCTCAGAGCACTTCACTGATAGACGGTATACTCAAGTCCTAATGTTTTTGTAAGTCCACAGTTTTGTTTAATGTATTTTGTCTACTTCCTTTTGATTGATTGAAGTGCTTTAAAATAAAGCCAAACGTGCTCAGTGTAAATAAAACTTTTGTTACAGTCGCGAAAGACGGAATATTTGTCAATATTACATACGACACCTATGTGGTACTTAAATGAGCTATTGTTATACAGTAAATTTTATATGAAATTTAGGTATCTTGTCCACATTTCATTCTCAACATTGTGGCAACTAAAATCGACCATACGGAAAGTATACTCTATGATCTTTTACCTCTGCAAACTCTTCAACATTTCGTGCAATGGTTTACTATATTTAATGCTGCATAATAACTGCGTTGAACATCGAAACAAAATTAAGTCATTTATGGGGGGAAGGTATCAGTCAAGAAGACGTGTAAAAATCTAATTTTTGGGCCAAATAGTTTTTGTGGAATCGATTGATAAGAGTGTCAAAGCAGTCAGAACACGATGTGTCTGCACAGGCGAGCAGTGCAGTGACAAAATCGCGCACAGCGCGGAATGCAGGGAGCACGTCTTTGTAGCAGCGAAAGGGTTAATGCGGCCGTGGTGGCTTTACTTCATGAACTGCGCGCTACCCCCTAAACGTAAGCTTGCGAACTATGCTATACTATGGCGCTGCTTCTATTGGCGCGTGCGTCGTGTGCAACTGGCAACGCAGCAATCTCCCGCATCTGGGCGGGCATGCGCGAGCCGCGAAGATAAAAGAATTGAACTTACAGTACTCGATCATGAGGGCACAAGATGTACACTGTGCTGCAGTCTAAATTCGGCCTGTCCCTCATGACGATAAAAGGCTCACTTGTGATGATGGGATTCAAACTCTCCCACAACCACAATACTCAATATTAAGTGAGAGGGAGAGAATGAGAGAGAGTGTGTCTGGAGTCAGAGTAGTAATATGATCCATTTATCATAGTTTAACTAATCTATGTGTGTGTGTGTGTGTGTGTGTGTGTGTGTGTGGTGTAAACATTCATGTGTAGTATGTACATGTGTATTTACCAGAGGTGTACAAATTCCCCTTGCAGCCTGCTTGCCCCTAGCACCTCTGCAACCATTCGTGCAGATCAGCCTGCCGCGATGTAAACACAAGAGTGCGCGTGTACTGAGGCATAGTGGGCAATGCAGGCGATACGGGCTCCCGCAAGCCCGGGCTACCTGGGTTCCCGCAAGCCTGCCAAGCTTCACGGGACCCGCTCAGCTTGCTGCGCCTGACAACAGGTTACGCTGTCAAGCTACCGTGACTAGAGTAGCCAGGTAGTTAGCCTGCAGTTCATTTATCGCAACGGTGGAGGCAGCACAATGAATAGGTCGAACTTTAGTGAGATTGAAAAAAAATTGACAACTGGCGAATACATGCTGGTAACGAAACAGAGCACAAGTGCCGCATGGGAAACGTTTTCGTGTGTCTATGAGGCCGCTTCAAATAAATCGGTAGGTGTGTCTCAATGCAAACTATGTAAAAAGCTCTTAAGTACTTATTCGGGAACCTCGAGTATGTTACGACATGTGTGCAAATTTGACAAGCAGTTCCCTCACTCCGTAAATATCTTGAAAGAGGACAAAGATTTAGTGGCCGAAAAGTGCGTCGAAATGTGTGCTAAGGACCTGAGACCATTTAGCAGTATAGAGGGAGAAGGATTTCTTAATTTAGGGCAGACACTGATCGACATAGGAAAAAAATATGGCTCAGTTGATATTAAAAATGTTATGCCTTCCCGAGTGACAGTAGCTAGGAAAGTTCAAACCTTAGCTGATAAAGTGCGCAGCAAAATGCTCCCAGATATAGTGCATGCGATTCGTTCTGGTATATGTGCCAGTACAATTGATCTATGGACAGACAATTACAAAGGGGTGCATTACATGTCCGTGACAATGCATTACATAAATTCAGACTGGCGTTTGAATAAATATGTACTAATGTGCTCTGCGTTTCCTGACTGCCCAAAAACTGGCTCGAATATTCGAAACAAGTTGGAAGATGGCTTAGAAACTATGGGTGTTTCTCGTGAAGACATTGCCAAAATTACGTTTGTCACAGACCAGGGCAGTAACATTGTCAAAGCTCTCGAAGTATATCAGCGTCTTCCATGCATGGCTCATAGTATAAACACAGTCTTGAAACATGTTCTGAGCGAACAGTTTTTGAAAGAAAATGTTCCAAATATATTAGCCATTCTTAATACAGTGCGGGCTACGGTTTCGTACTTCAAGAGAAGAGGTCTCTGTGTGAGACTGAACTCATCTTTAAAGCAGTGGGTTTCAACTCGTTGGAATAGTTATTTTGACATGCTTGTATCAGTCCATTCTCAGATTGATTCAGTGAAGGCTGTTTTACATAATGAAGGTGCCTCTGATAAGATGCTGCGTTATGACCACCATATAACTGGCCAGCTTATAGAATTTCTTAAGCCGTTTAAAGAAGCCACAGTTGATCTAGAGAGTGACAAGGATCCAACCCTACATTTTGTTCTACCGTGGTTTTATGCCTTAAAAACTCACTGTACCGTACGGGATAACGATGAAGAGGTTTGTAATTTTATTCCATCTGAATATTATAGAACCACTTGTGAAATATGTATGTTGAGAAAATGTATTTTCAGGACATGAAACCTTTGAAACAAGCCGCTGATGCCATCCTAGAACAGAAAATGTGCGTTAGTATGTTGCATAAAATTGCAACGTTTATGGTGGCTAACTACCGCACATTAAGAAAGTTAACCGAGGATGAAAAAATTGAAGTTTACCAAGCAGCACGACAGATGTGTGCTGAAGGTAAGCTCCTAAGATAATGCATATATTCTTCATCTACATGTACATGGTTACTCTGCAAGACACACGCAAGTGCTTAGTTGAGGGTTCATCGAACCACTTTCAACTTATTTGTCTGCTTTTCTCGAATTTCGCGCGGGATAGAACACCTACAGCTCTCCGTCTGAGCGCTGCTTTTTTGTATTTTATTCTGATGATCATTTCTTCCAATGTATATGGGACTCAACAATATCTCTTCGAATTCGGAGGTGTAAGTTGGTGATCGAAATTTCATATATAGATCGCGCCACGTCAAAAAACGCCATTGTTGAAATGATTACCACCCCAACTCTTGTGTAATTTCCGCGACACTCTTTCCCCTGTTTTACGATAATACCAAACCAGTTGCCCTTATTTAGACTCTTTCGATCTCTTCCGTCAATAGTAAGGCTCTCCAACTTCGTAGCAATGCTCCAAAAGAGTGTTTTGTCATTAAAACGCCTACAGCATTTTCTGTGTGTCCATTCCTATTTAAGTAGGTCGTAATTGTAATCAGAGGTATTACGTAGAATCTACAGCCTTTAGATTTGACTGGTTGATCTTGTAAACGAAGTTTAACGGACTTAGTTTAGTACACACAGGGATAACCTCGCTCTTGTCATTATTTATTGCCAACTGCTAATTTTCACACCAAAAATATATACCTTATTTAAATCGTCCTGCAGTTAGTTTTGATCTTCTGGTGACTTTACAGGACGATAAATGATAGCATCATCTAAAACCTATTATAATTTCAACTATGTGTAGTACGATCTTCACATTATTCTGCAAATATTAATTGGAACCTGTACAGTTTCAGTACAAGTGCCCAATCACAGCAACCAAGAAACAAATCCAGGGCCGTACAAAATGGCGAAATTTGAGGACTGGGCAGAAGAGCCTCCTCTCCTACATGATGAAGTCAGCAGATACTTGCAAGAACACTGTGTGAACGAGGGAGATATTCTACAGTGGTGGAAAAATAACTCCCAACGACTTCCTCGACTTGCGTGTGTGGCAAGAAAAATATTAAATATACCAGCCACTAGTGCGTCTAGTGAGAGAATTTTTAGTTGCGCTGGAAACCTAATTAGCGAAAAACGATCACGTCTTAATGCAGACAGACTTAACGATCTCGTCATAATTAATTCAAACACTAATCAGCAGACACATTGAAAATACAGTAGAACATTAAACGGGAAACTATGAGTTTGAGCGCAAATTTACTAATTAAGAGTGCAGATTTCTTTCTTGTGCGTTCTGGGCGTCAATTTCTGAGATAGAAATTTTGTAATGCATACAGTTCATTTTTATTTTAGACTAAAATTTTTGATTTCAATCCTTCAAAGTAACATTAATTATTGTTTGTAAACCAATTTCTGTTACTTGGGTTTGCAAAAGTAGCCAAATATTTTTAGGAGTATCTGGTTTGGCCTAAATAATACTTTCAGGGGAACTGAAGGAAAATTTGTAAAGATTTTATGTTGAAAAGTGTTCTGCAAAATAAAATATTCATTTGTGGAGTAAGGCAATACACATTATGAGTTTAAATTACAATTTATTTTGTTGAGTTCCACACACATTGCAAAATGTAATTTTATTCTTGTATTTCTATATTAAGGGGAATCCCACATGCAGAGTCATGATGCTGAAGACCTAGACACTACAAATACTCCTAAAATGAAGAGCGTCTTTTTCCATGAATGTATTGTAGTAGGAATATAATGGAAACTCTGAGCCACTCTCCACAGCGTCTATATCTGCGTCATGAGGATTCAGACTCGTCGTTTAGGTCTGTGTTATGAGGGTCTAGAGTCGTCGTTTAGATTTGCATCATGCAAGTAAACACTCGTCGTCTTAGTCTGCATCATGATGGTCCGAAATATGGTCCCTCATGATGCAGACCTAGACTACAAGTGTGGACTCTCAAGACGCAAACGTAGGAGCCGCGAATAATGGCTCAGGGTCGCCATTGTATTCCCAGTACTATAGTTTTTAGACGAACTGGATACGAAACAAGTCCTTCGATTTTGTTAAAATGCATTTTGGCAATTTAGAATGATTTTTCCAACCTCGAATGAATTCACAGAACCAGTAAAATACATCCTGGAAACGTAGTTAAATATTTATATAATTGGTGTCATACTTGGCTGAAACATACTAAAGTTAAAGAATCTAGACTTCCAAAATTTTAATTTGGTTCTCATTGCAGTACAGTGGTTAATAGGGGCGTAGATAATTTATTCTTCTGGGGAGGTGACCAATCTTCTTTTTGGGGGGGGTGGAGGTTCACTTCTTAAGTACAAATATCCATCCGTTTCGGTGTTGAGAAGTGCAGCACAGACTGCATTGCGTTGCATGGGCGTTTATTTATTCCATACTCTCGTAGTCCATCTTCCCTCCCGTATTTTCTCTCTATCCATTTAGTTCTCTCCCACTATTTCTTTGATCACCTCCACCCCCCCCCCCCCCCCCACTCCTCATCCCTTGGCCGGCCGAAGTCGCCAAGCAGTTCTAGGCGCTACAGTCTGGAACCGCGCGACCGCTACGGTTGCAGATTCGAATCCTGCCTCGGGCATGGATGTGTGTGATGTCCTTAGGTTAGTTAGGTTTAAGTAGTTCTAAGTTCTAGGGGACTGATGACCTCAGAAGTTAAGTCCCATATTGCTCAGGGCCATTTGAACCATTTTTGAACCCATCCCTTGGCCCATCTCCCCCCCACCCTCTATCCTTCTCCTCGTCCTCTCTCTGTTGGATTCCGCCACCTCAGTTCATCTCCTCTTCACCTATCTATGAAAACTCATATATATCTGTCAACTTTTGTGGTGATCAGTGAATCAGTGTCAAAGTTTATTGCTAGGTAGCATTTATTGTAATACTTTTTGATACGCAGCATTAATAGTTTTGTTTTCTGGTGCGTAAACAAATGAAGTTGAAGGTGTCCCGACAGGGCAATATGCGACATACAAATAGCCATGTGAAAAACATGATTTTCAAGATTGATGCCACAAACATACAACAACTGCCCCTGCGATTTATCTATCGACATGACAAATGTAAGCTGCACTGGAAATTATAACCGTTTAAAGTCGAATGGCATGTCGGTCGGAATCTTAGTGATATTGGAATCAAACTGTCCTCACCTTTGTACTTTCCTTTTAAAATTGTGGCTTCGATTACGTTGTTCTTTAACTTCTTCCCCGCAAGCCGGGAGCCATTACAAAGACGTGGCTGGTTTACCTTTCGCAACATGATTGCCGATCCGACTTAATTACAGATTGGGAGGCGGTAATCCGGGGAAATCCAGCGAATTTAAAAATTCCGTAGGATAGTTGACTACATCATCTTGGTTAGTAACGGAATAAACCGACTTGTATGTCAGCAATTCGCCAGGTGTCATATTTTGAATCTGTAAATTCATTTCGTTAACATCAAGGTTTTTTGCAGCCAATATAACACGTTCACTCAACCAAAAATGGTTTGCAACTGTTAAACGACATTTGCTGTGCGCGAATTGTCCAACACGATGTCTGTGAATGTCAGACAGCTCTCAAATTTCAAAAAGATCATAGACATTTAGTTTAAAAGAAATGTGTGTATATACATTTCTTTTAAACGAAATGTCTATGATCTTGAAGAGAGTACCTTACAAAAGATTTTGACATCGTTTGCGGGTTACCATGAAAGTTCACTATGTACGCATGTTTCCATGGAGAAGGTTTTTGAATATTTACATGTGCATGTATATATATATATATATATATATATATACATATATATATATATATATATATATATATGTGTGTGTGTGTGTATATGCGTATATATATGTATGTATATGTATATATATATGTATTTGTCTATGAGTATATATATATATATATATATATATATATATATACTCCTGGAAATTGAAATAAGAACACCGTGAATTCATTGTCCCAGGAAGGGGAAACTTTATTGACACATTCCTGGGGTCAGATACATCACATGATCACACTGACAGAACCACAGGCACATAGACACAGGCAACAGAGCATGCACAATGTCGGCACTAGTACAGTGTATATCCACCTTTTGCAGCAATGCAGGCTGCTATTCTCCCATGGAGACGATCGTAGAGATGCTGGATGTAGTCCTGTGGAACGGCTTGCCATGCCATTTCCACCTGGCGCCTCAGTTGGACCAGCGTTCGTGCTGGACGTGCAGACCGCGTGAGATGCCGCTTCATCCAGTCCCAAACATGCTCAATGGGGGACAGATCCGGAGATCTTGCTGGCCAGGGTAGTTGACTTACACCTTCTAGAGCACGTTGGGTGGCACGGGATACATGCGGACGTGCATTGTCCTGTTGGAACAGCAAGTTCCCTTGCCGGTCTAGGAATGGTAGAACGATGGGTTCGATGACGGTTTGGATGTACCGTGCACTATTCAGTGTCCCCTCGACGATCACCAATGGTGTACGGCCAGTGTAGGAGATCGCTCCCCACACCATGATGCCGGGTGTTGGCCCTGTGTGCCTCGGTCGTATGCAGTCCTGATTGTGGCGCTCACCTGCACGGCGCCAAACACGCATACGACCATCATTGGCACCAAGGCAGAAGCGACTCTCATCGCTGAAGACGACACGTCTCCATTCGTCCCTCCATTCACGCCTGTCGCGACACCACTGGAGGCGGGCTGCACGATGTTGGGGCGTGAGCGGAAGACGGCCTAACGGTGTGCGGGACCGTAGCCCAGCTTCATGGAGACGGTTGCGAATGGTCCTCGCCGATACCCCAGGAGCAACAGTGTCCCTAATTTGCTGGGAAGTGGCGGTGCGGTCCCCTACGGCACTGCGTAGGATCCTACGGTCTTGGCGTGCATCCGTGCGTCGCTGCGGTCCGGTCCCAGGTCGACGGGCACGTGCACCTTCCGCCGACCACTGGCGACAACATCGATGTACTGTGGAGACCTCACGCCCCACGTGTTGAGCAATTCGGCGGTACGTCCACCCGGCCTCCCGCATGCCCACTATACGCCCTCGCTCAAAGTCCGTCAACTGCACATACGGTTCACGTCCACGCTGTCGCGGCATGCTACCAGTGTTAAAGACTGCGATGGAGCTCCGTATGCCACGGCAAACTGGCTGACACTGACGGCGGCGGTGCACAAATGCTGCGCAGCTAGCGCCATTCGACGCCCAACACCGCGGTTCCTGGCGTGTCCGCTGTGCCGTGCGTGTGATCATTGCTTGTACAGCCCTCTCGCAGTGTCCGGAGCAAGTATGGTGGGTCTGACACACCGGTGTCAATGTGTTCTTTTTTCTATTTCCAGGAGTATATATATATATATATATATATATATATATATATATATATATATACACATGTAAATATTCAAAAACCTTCTCCATGGAAACATGCGTACATAGTGAACTTTCATGGTAACCCGCAAACAATGTCAAAATCTTTTGTAAGGTACTCTCTTCAATGTACTGTCCGAAATATTATGTAGACAGTGATGTTCCTCTTGATGGTCAAGTGTGCAAAATTTCTTCAAGATCGGAATAAAATTGTAGGTTGGTGTAGAAGTGTGTACGTAAAGTACCCTCCGCCATGCACCATTCAGAATTTTAAGCAGGCAGCGCCCTTCATCCTGCTTTGAATATCAAGTGTGCCAAATTTCATCAAGATCGGAATAAATACGTACAATTTGTCGAGTTCCGTTATGTAAAGGAACCTCTGCCATGCACCATATGAAATTTTATGTAGACTGTGACCTTCCTCTTGGTTTCAAGGTATAGTGTGCAAAATTTCATCAAGATTGTATGCAATACAAACACACGGACACAATGAAAACGCACTTTCAGTTTTTGTCAAATTTTCCAATTTTTCGGTCGATTTTCGAAAAATTTTATTTCATAAAAACCTTGTCCTGAGAATTACGAACACAGCAAAAAAAATTTAGCCGAACTGGTCCAGGCGTTCTCGAGTTTTACGCTTATCAACACATTTGGCAATTAATTTTTATTTATATAGATAAGAAGCCCGAAATATACGCGTAAAGGAAGAATATACAAATAAAACCAATATTTTTTTTACCTGAAATTAATACATATATATATAATGTTGGGGTTTGTCTTTTGGTGCTCAGGTAAAATAAAAACTTTTGATTAACGTTCATAATACAATGACGCGCGCAGACTAAACGGCTGCGTAGCGCAGCTCAGCAGTAATATGAGCAGGCAAGCAAGTTTCCCGCAGCCTGCCCGGGTTGGGTTGTGCTTGGCTTGGCTGGGAGTGAAGCAGCCTGCCCGTTCTGTTGACAACGAGCGGCGGCCTGCCCGCCTGGCCGCCGGGCAAGCATGGGCGGGTTAAAAGCGGGACATGTACACCTCTAGTATTTACACACACAGACCATGTGTGGAGAAAAAGAGACAAAAAAGAAAAAGAAATATACACACACACTTCATGTGTGAAAGAAAAAAAGTTTAAAAAGTTAAAGAAGCAGAGTAAAGATACATGTATATTTATTTACTCATAAGTAATGTATGTATGGCCTGTAAATATATATATATATCTATGCACCATGTGCGTCTTGTATATAGTATAGTTTTTAAGTTTTTCACCAGCTGCTAGCCATCCAAGTCAGATTAGTTTTTAAGTGTGTGCAAACCATCAGAATTATTATTATTGTAGGAACCTTTCCTATTGAGGGGTTGAAATTAGAGTCTAAGTTTACACAGTCCATCAGAATTATTGTAAAAGTCATACTACTAGGACTGTGTGCGGTTGGGCGGGGTTGGTCGTCGTTACTCGATCGTACACTCTCTCTTATTCATTGTCCACCTACCTCAGTACAGCTTCCTTACGACGCCCCTTCACTCTGCAGTAGTAGATACTCATTAGGCCATGTAAAGCAGCGTTGATGAAACCATAGCCTAATATCTACCACACAGAGGCCGCGTAACTCAAGTTGCGAATCAGTTCCTGCAAGTTCATTTTAACAAATTTCAGATGGTGGGTAAATACCGTTTACAAGCAGTAAATCTTCGGAAATTTTAGTAAACTGGTTTTTATTCTTAAAGAAGCACATAAATCTGCTATCAAGCCCGAATTTGCTATTTTAACTGCTCTGTCATTCCAAGTTCACAGTCAATACACCAAAATATCGCACGGAAAAGCAGCCGGAATATGTACCGTTCTGTCCTGATTAATGTTCGATCTGACAGTCACTGACCCCATACTATTGCGAGTTGAACGTTCGGTCGAATCAGTGGTCTTCAATGTCTGAAGTGCTCGCCCAAGTATTCCATAAAGTACGTGGAATATATCACACGGAGCTTCACTGAGGCCGAAATATCACACGTTCATTTAATTAATCAAATTGTCCTTAAAATATTCGTAACTTAAACTGCCTGAGTCATGACACTTCCTAACAGCAATGAACTGAAAGTTACTCATTTTACAAATTATTTTCTCGGCGACATTTAGCATGATGTTACACGTACTAAGGTTGGCGAGCGACTCTCCTGATGCCACCCCACTCTATGCCTACCTAACTTTATGCGTGTGGGGACAGCTTAATTATGATTGGCTACTGGTTTGAATGATCAATCAGAATTATCCTTTTAGATCATTCTCGCGTCAAAACTTGCCTGAGCCAATCACTAATCAGAAAATCATTTACGTCATTCCAGTGCCAATTTCTAATATAATAATTAATAAAATCTACCAAAATATAAAATAATCTTTAAAGTAATTTTGAATCTTATTCCACTTCCGACTTCTATTCTGGCTGCTTTCTTACAAAAGCAAGCACACATCGACATAGTCATCAACATCTTGGTTGCAACACTATTTTCCCACGGTTCAGTTTCATAAGTTTTTACATAAAATAGTATTAAGTTTTATTTGTATGTCCCACAGACACTCTCTCATTCATTCTCATGTATACACACAACAAAATAATGAGCAGATAACAACAATGAATAATTTTTTACACTATGAAATGCAGAGTGATTAAAGTTTTGAAAAAAAAATTCAAATTAAGTGATTTTATACACTGAGAACTGTGGTTATGACTTTAGATGATAATAAAAGACAAATCGCTACTGTTCCTAACTGAGTTTTGAAACTTCCTGCAGAGTGAAAATCTCATTCTGAGTTTTGAAACATAAGTGTCGGTTTTTGGACATTTCAGAAATTTTCTCAATCTCCGGAACTACATAAGATAAAAGTCTGAAATTTTGACAGGATTCTTTTCTTAATAACAAAAGATGGTAGACCAAGTTTGAAAAAATCGGTTGATAATTACTGTGGTTTATTTGGATTCGTATGGGGTATGAATTTCCGTTCCTACTATATATTACTTGAGACCGTTCTCACGGCTAGTAGCGTCAGCTGCGCTGTGAGTCATAGTGAAGACACAATCCTGCCACCACTGGGCTACACGGCTGCATGCTTTACTGCAATGAATGTTATCTCGTAATAACTTGCTATGTTACATGTGGAATTTAGTTGCAGCAAAGAAAGTATCACCGCATTAGTTTTTAACATACATACATTAAAAAAAATTCCATTCCTACTGGAAAAAAATTGTAAAAAAGTATTCTCTACCTGTGCTACTGTTATAGTGTGTAAGTTAAATCAAATGTATCTCTGCACTGGAATAGCAGAGTAAAGTTCTAAGTCATTGTAATCTCAAGAACTGAATTGTAATCTCAAGAATTGAACTGTATTAGTATGAAATGAATAAATTAAAACATTGCCCATCTCCAGCTAAATGTACCTCTGCACTGGAATAGCAGAGTAAAGTTCTAAGTCAAGAATACTGCATAGTAATCTCAAGAACTGAATTGTATTCTCAAGAACTGAACAGTATTTGTGTGAACTGAATAAACGAAAACATTTGTTACCATACGTCTTTATGTTATTATTAACAAAAAAAACCTATCCACTATTGCATTATGTAAGTATTTTCACTGAAGTGAGAAAGAAACTGGTATAGGCATGTGTAATCAAATACAGAGATAAGTAAACAGACAGAATACGGCGCTGCAGTCGACAATGCCTATGTTGTTGTTGTCGTCTACAGTCCAGAGACTGGTTTGATGCAGCACTCCATGCTACTCTACACGGTGCAAGCTTCGTCATCTCCGAGTACCTACTGCAACCTACAACCTTCTGAATCTGCTTATGGTATTCATCTCTTGGTCTCACTCTACGGTTTTTAGCCTCCACGCTTCCCTCCAATACTAAATTGGTGATCCCTTGATGCCTCAAAACATGTTCTATCAACCGATCCCCGCTTCTAGTCAAGTTGTGCCACAAATTTCTCCTCTCCCCAGTTCTTTTCTGTGCCTCCTCATTAGTTACGTAATCTACCCATTTAATCTTAAGCATTCTTCTGTAGCACCACATTTCGAATGCTACTATTCTCTTCTTGTCTAAACTATTTATCACCTATGTTTCACTTCCATACAGGGCTACACTCCATACACATACTTTCAGAAAAGCCTTCCTGACACCTAAATCTACACTCGATGACAACAAATTTCCCTTCATCCGAAACGCTTTCCCTGCGCTTGCAAGCCTAAAATTTATATCCTCTCTACTTCGACCATCATCAGTTATTTTACTCCCCAAACAGCAAAACTCATCTACTACTTTTAGTGTCCATTTCCTAATCTAATTCCCACAGCATTACCTGATTCAATTCGACTACATTCCATTATCCTCGTTATGCTTTTGTTGACGTTCATCTTATATCCTCCTTTCAAGCCACTGTTCATTCCTTTCAATTGGTATTCCAGGTCCTTTGCTGTCTCTGACAGAAGTACAATGTCATCGGCGAACCTCAAAGTTTTTATTTCTTCTCCATAGATTTTAATTCCTACTCCAAATTTTTCATTAGTTTTCTTTACTGCTTGCTCAAGATACAGATTAAATAACATCGGGGATAGGCTACAACCCTGTCTCACTCCCTTTCCAACCACTGCTTCTCTTTCATGACTCTCGACTCTTATAACTACCATCTGGTTACTGTACAAATTGTAAATAGCCTATCACAGCCTGTATTTTACCCCTGCCACCTTCAGAATTTGAAAGACAGCATTCTAGTCGAAATTGTCAAAAGCTTTCTCTAAGTCTACAAATATTAGAAAGGTAGGTTTGCCTTTCCTTAATCTATCTTCTAAGATATGTCGTAGGGTGAGTATTGCCTCACAGGCTCCACCATATCTACAGAATCCAAACGGATATTCCCGATGTCGGCTTCTACCTGGATTTCTATTCGTCTGTAAAGAATTTGTGTTAGTATTTTACAGCCGTGACTTATTGAACTGATAGTTTGGTAATTTTCACACCTTTCAACACGTGCTTTCTTTGGGATTTGGAAGGTATCTCGCCTTTCTCAAACATCTTGCTCACCAGATGGAAGAGTTTTTCATGGTTGGCTCTCCCAAGGCTATCAGTAGCTCTAATGGTAGGTTGTCTACTCCCAGGGCCATTTTTCGACTTAGGTCTTTCAGTGCTCTGTCAAACTCTTCTCGCAATATCATCTTCATCTATGTCCTCTTCCATTTCCATAATATTGCCCCCAAGTACATGGTCCTTGTATAAACCCTCTAAATACTCCTCCCACCTCCTGCTTTTCCTTCTTTGCTTAGAACTGGCTTTCCGTCTGAGCTCTTGATATTCACACAAGTGGTTCTCTTTTATTCAAACGTCCTTTTAATATTCCTGTAGGCAGTATCTCTTACACCTAGTGATATATCCCTCCATATCATTACATTTGTCCTCTAGCCATCCCTGCTTAGCCGTTTTACAGTTCCTGTCCATCTCATTCTTCAGACGATTGTATTCCTTTTCACCTTCTTCATTTACTGCATTTTACTATTTTCTCCTTTCAGCAATTAAATTCAATATCTCTTCTGTTACCCAAGGATTTCTACTAGCCCTCGTCTTTTTACCTACTTGATCCTCTGCTACTTCCACTATTTCATATCTCAAAGCTACCCATTCTTCTTCTACTGTATTTCTTTCTTCCATTCTTGTCAGTCGTTCCCTAATGCTGTCTCTGAAACTCTCTACAGTCTCTGGTTCTTTCAGTTTATCCAGGTCCCATCTCCTTAAATTCCTACCTTTGTGCAGTTTCTTCAGTTTTAATCTACAGCTCATAACCAATAAATTGTGATCAGTGTCCACGTCTGCCCTGGGAAATGTCTTACAATTTCAAACCTAGCTCCTAAATCTCTGTCTTACCATTATATAATCTATCTGAAACCTTCCAGTGTCTTCAGGCCTCTTCCATACATACAACCATCTTTCACAATTCTTAAACCAAGTGACAGCTACGATTAAGATATGCTCTGTGCGAAATTCTACCAGGCGGTTTCCTCTTTCATTCCTTACACCCAGTCCATATTCACCTACTACTTTTCCTTCTCTTCCTTTTCCTACTATTGATTTCCATTCCCCCATGCCTATTAAACTTTCGTCTCCCTTCAGTATCTGAATAATTTATTTTATCTCATCGTACATCTCTTCAATCTCTTCGTCATCTGCGGATCTAGATGGCACATAAACTCGTACTACTGTGGTAGGCGTGGGCTTCGTGTCTATCTTGGTTACAATAATGCGTTCACTATGCTGTTCATAATAGCTTACCCGCATTCCTATTTTTTATTCATTATTGAACCTACTCCTGCATTTCCCCTACTTGATTTTATATTTGTAACCATGTATTCACCTGACCAGAAGTCTTGTTCCTCCTGCCACCGAATTTTACTGATTCTTAGTATATCCAACTTTAACCTATCCATTTCTGTTTTTAAATTTTCTAACCTACCTGCCCAATTAAGGGATCTGACAATCCACACTCCGATCTATAGAATGCGAGTTTTCTTTCTCCTGATAATGATGTCCTCCCGAGTAGTCCCTGCCTGGAGATCCGAATGGGCGACTATTTTACTTCCAGAATATTTTACCCAAGAGGACGCCATCATCATTTAATCATACAGTAAAGAAGCAACATTCCCTCAGAAAGTATTACGGCTGTAGTTTCCCCTTGCTTTCAGCTGTTCACAGTAGCATCAAATCAAGGCCGTTTTGGTTAATGTTACAAGGCCAGATCAGTCAATCATCTCGACTGTTGACCCTGCAACTACTGAAAAGGCCGCTACCTGTCTTCAGGAACCACACGTTTGTCTGGCCCCTCAGTGGATACCCCTCGATTGTGGTTGCACCTGCGGTACAGCTATCTGTATTGCTGAGGGACGCAAGCCTCCCCACCAATGTCAAGGTCCATTTTTCATGGGGGGACACGATATAAGACAACAAGTGTCTGGCATTGTTGTTAGATCGGTTACTGCTGCTGCAAAGGCAGTTTATTAAGATTTAAGTGAGTCTGAGTGTGGTGTTATTGCCATCGCAGGAACGATGTGATACTGCATCTCCGAGGTAAAATGAAGTGGGGATTTTCCAGTACAACAAATTCAAGGGTGTACCGTGAATATTATCAGATCTTCGACATTGCTGCTGCCAGAAAAAGATCCTGCAAAAATGGGAGCAATGGTGACTGAAGAGAATCGTTCTACGTGACAGATGTGCAACCCTTCTGCAAATCTGCAGCAAGCAAGTATCCATATGAAATATTTTAGGATCTGTGAAATGAGTTTTCGCAAACTCATAATGAAAGTGGTACATTGGAGTTTGGATAGGTCTAGTATGCACATCCCCACTCAAATAGATTTCATTAAACTCTTCTGTAGTCTCCGCCATATCTACAGCAACAAAGTTTTTATTGAATCAGGTGACCTGCTTAAAATTTGGTCTGCCAATGCATTTTCTTATGCCATAGCGTCCATCCCATTCGGATGTAATCAAAATTTCACGTCTTTCCCTCAAATTCTCCATTGTTTTACCGAAAATTGAATTATTCAAAATTTGTAAAAATTATCCCTAAAGTCACACGTCGTGGAAACTCTTTGTCTTGTAATCAAATCAATATACTCCTTCAACCAAGGGGGCTGCTTGATTGAGATAGCCTGAGTAATTCTAGCCACCTCCATACCCAAGCTGAAATATTGCTGGCGATTATGATAATGAATAATGTATCTCCGCTTATTCCCTAGCATTGTCATCGGTTTTCGGGTGGAGCCTCCTCACAGAACTAGTTGCTCTGGACACAGATGCAAATCGGCGTGCACATCAAAAATGTTCAAATGTGTGTGAAATCTTATGGGACTTAACTGCTAAGGTCATCAGTCCCTAAGCTTACACACTACTTAACCTAAATTATCCTAAGGACAAACACATACACAGGACTCGAACCTCCGCCGAGACCAGCAACACAGTCCATCACTGCAGCGTCTGAGACCGCTCGGCTAATCCCGCGCGGCCGCGTTCACATCATGCAAACTAATAGCGTATGTGAGTTCTGTCTCCACCACATACCCTACACCGCAATTAGCCGCCATACACCCCGTGATTGTTCCACCTAATCCCGTGCATTCGTCTTCTGGCACCCATCAAAACACACCAATCGGCAGTGATTGCTGCATGACATGCCCATATAAGTTATTTACATTCAGGTACATTATGTAACTCCAATCAAGGGATGCGTTGAACCTGTCACCCATGCATCAGTTATTTTCCTTCACATGCCTGTGGACACAATGGAAAGGTCCCCCATGGATCCCTCGCTCAAAGATAAGAAGCATGCCAGCATCGGTCAATAATTCGTTATTGCACTTCGTTTTTTTTTTTTTAGCACTGAGTCCCAAGATATCCCAGATGCTGTGTAATCGAAAGTGGGATACAGAGAATATGTGAATTTCATGGATTCTAGAATTTCTCGAAAACATCCACAAGCAAGCGCACGACTGTGTCCATGTAACACTGCGCATACTCTCCTGAAGTGGAGAGGTTGAAGTCCCTCCAGACATTAATGAAATGCTCGTACTCTGCATCCTTCATGGCATCGCCTGTAAGGTTGCTGGAAGATGCAGTTATGTCAGATAGTTTGGTTTCTTTGAGTTTCGCCATACTATCCACATATTCGTATGGGAAAACCCCCTTCCTAGTCACAAGTCGAAATGTTTCATGCTCGGGAAATGCAGCTCATGTGATATGGATATCCTCCCGAGGTAGAGTTTCAACAAGTTTCTGGAGTGGCGCCTGCGAAAAACGTAGTGTATGAAGGAAGTGGAGCGTAATATTTGGCGTCATTCGTTTGGAGAGTGAAATGTATTTCTTGACACTCTCAGGTAGGACACTGACATGATCTTTCTCCATACTGAAATCAGTCAAGTGCTGAACTAGAAAGTGGGCATCATACCCACTTAAATTACAGAAGAAAACGGTTATGAACTTTGGTAGTTGGTACTTCAAATTGCACATATTGTGAGCTATGTCACTGAATTTCCCCATAAGATGACAGTGGTCCCTATGAGGAGTCTCCGCTTTTCTTTCTAACAGCAGCCTACAAATATGACGGTCAACCTCGTTATTGTACAAATCTTCATTCTCCTTCGATTTGGTCATGGGAATGTTCTTGCTCTAATGCTTACCAACCTCCCATGAAAGTTTTTCGAGCTCAGTGAGCAGTGTGAGGTAACGGGCGAGTTGTGGCACCCTGGAAATATTCTAAGTTCGGAGTTGGTGTGGCCGCACGGTCGCCTCTCGGAGGGCCGCGGCCCGGCAGCAACCACGTGGTGTCGAACGTTAGCTGAGCATGAGGGGTTGCCCCAGCTCGTGGTCCAGCCTCGTGGCTGGGAATTCCTTGGCGACGTTACATCTACATCTACATGATTACTCTTCAATTTACATTTAAGTGCTTGGCAGAGGGTTCATCGAATCACAATCATACTATCTCTCTACCATTCCACTCCCGAACAGCGCGGGCAAAACGAACACCTAAAACTTTCTGTTCGAGCTCTGATTTCTCGTATTTTATTTTTATGATCATTCCTACCTATGTAGGTTGGACTCAACAAAATATTTTCGCATCCTGAAGAGAAAGTTGGTGACTGAAATTTCGTAAATAGATCTCGCTGCGACGAAAAACGTCTTTGCTTTAATGACTTCCATCCCAACTCGCGTATCATATCTGCCACACTCTCTCCCCTATTACGTGATAATACAAAACGAGCTTTTTTGCACCCTTTCGATGTCCTCCGTCAATCCCACCTGGTAAGAATCCCACACCGCGCAGCAATATTCTAACAGAGGACGAACGAGTGTAGTGTAAGCTGTCTCTTTAGTGGACTTGTTGCATCTTCTAAGTGTCCTACCAATGAAACGCAACCTTTGGCTCGCCTTCCCCCCAATTTTATCTATGTGGGCTTTCCAACTGAAGTTGTTCGTAATTTTAACACCCAGGTACTTAGTTGAATTGACAGCCTTGAGTATTGTACTATTTATCGAGTAATCGAATTCCAACGGATTTCTTTTGGAACTCATGTGGATCACCTCACACTTTTCGTTATTTAGCGTCAACTGCCACCTTCCACACCATACAGCAATCTTTTCTAAATCGCTTTGCAACTGATACTGGTCTTCGGATGACCTTACTAGACGGTAAATTACAGCATCATCTGCGAACAACCTAAGAAAACTGCTCAGATTGTCACCCAGGTCATTTATGTTGATCAGGAACAGCAGAGGTCCCAGGACGCTTCCCTGGGGAACACCTGATATCACTTCAGTTTTACTCGATGATTTGCCATCTATTACTACGAACTGCGACCTTCCTGACAGGAAATCACGAATCCAGTCGCACAACTGAGACGATACCCCATAGGCCCGCAGCTTGATTAGAAGTCGCTTGTGAGGAACGGTGTCAAAAGCTTTCCGGAAATCTAGAAATACGGAATCAACTTGAGATCCCCTGTCGATAGCGGCCAGTACTTCGTGCGAATAAAGAGCTAGCTGCGTTGCACAAGAACGATGTTTTCTGAAACCATGTTGATTACGTATCAATAGATCGTTCCCTTCGAGGTGATTCATAATGTTTGAATACAGTATATGCTCCAAAACCCTACTGCAAACCGACGTCAATGATATAGGTCTGCAGTTCGATGGATTACTCCTACTACCCTTCTTAAACACTGGTGCGACCTGCGCAATTTTCCAGTCTGTAGTTACAGAACTATCGGCGAGCGAGCGGTTGTGTATGATTGCTAAGTAGGGAGCTATTGTATCAGCGTAATCTGAAAGGAACCTAAGCGGTATACTATCTGGACCTGAAGACTTGCCCGTATCAAGCGATTTGAATTGCTTCGCAACCCCTAAGGTATCTACTTCTAAGAAACTCAAGCTAGCAGCGGTTCGTGTTTCAAATTCTGGAATATTCCATTCGTCTTCCCTGGTGAAGGAATTTCGGAAAACTGCGTTCAATAACTCCGCTTTAGCGGCACAGTCGTCGGTAACAGTACCATCGGCACTGCGCAGCGAAGGTATTGACTGCGTCTTGCCGCTTGTGTACTTTACATACGACCAGAATTTCTTCTCATTTTCTACCAAATTTCGAAACAATGTTTCGTTGTTGAACCTATTAAAGGCATCTCGCATTGAAGTCCGTGCCAAATTTCGCGCGTCTGTAAATTTTAGCCAATCTTCGGGATTTCGCGTTCTTCTGAACTTCGTATGCTTTTTCCGTTGCCTCTGCAACAGCGTTCGGACCTGTTTTGTGTACCATGGGGGATCAGTTCCATCTCTCACCAATTTATCAGGTATGAATCTCTCAATTGATGTTGCTACTATATCTCTGAATTTGAGCCATATCTCGTCTACATTTGCATAGTCAGTTCGGAAGGAATGGAGATTGTCTCTTAGGAAGGCTTCTAGTGACACTTTATCCGCTTTTTTAAATAAAATTATTTTGCGTTTGTTGCTGGTGGATTTGGAAGAAACGGTATGAGCCTAGCTACAACGACCTTGTGATCACTAATCCCTGTATCAGTCATGATGCTTTCTATTAGCTCTGGATTGTTTGTGGCTATGAGGTCAAGTGTGTTTTCGCAACTATTTATAATTCGCGTGGGTTCGTGGACTAACTGCTGGAAATAATTTTCGGAGAAAGCATTCTCGGAAGATGTTTTCTGCCTACCACCGGTTTTGAGCAAATATTTTTGCTAACATATCGAGGGAAGGTTGAAGTACCCACCAACTACAACCGTATGAATGGGGTATTTATTTGTTACGAGACTCAGATTTTCTCTGAACTGTTCAACAACTATATCATCGGAGTCTGGGGGTCGATAGAAGGAGCCAATTATTAACTTAGTTCGGCTGTTAAGTATAACCTCCACCCATACCAATTCGAATGAAGTATCTACTTCAACTTCACTACAAGATAAACCACTACTGACAGACACAAACACTCCACCACCAATTCTGCCTAATCTATCTTTCCTGAACACCGTCAGACTTCGCAAAAATTTCTGCAGAACTTATTTCAGGCTTTAGCCAGCTTTCTGTACCTACAACGATTTCAGCTTCTGTGCTTTCTATTAGCGCTTGAAGCTCAGGGACTTTCCCAGCACAACTACAACAATTTACTCCTACAGTTCCGACTGTTCCTTGTTCCAAGCACGTCCTGTATTTGCCATGCACCCTTTGAGATTGCAGCCCACCCCGTACTTTCCCGAGGCCTTATAACCTAAAAAACCGCCCAATCCACGCCACACAGCCTCCGCTACCCGTGTAGCCGCCAGCTGAGTGTAGTGAATTCCTGACCTATTCAGCAGAACCCGAAACCCCACCACCCTATGGCGCAAGTCAAGGAATCTGCAGCCAACACGGTCGCAAAACCGTCTGAGCCTCTGATTCAGACCCTCCACCCGGCTCTGCACCAAAGGTCCGCAGTCGGTTCTGTCAACGATGCTGCAGATGGTGAGCTCTGCCTTCATCTCATAAGCAAGACCGGCAGCCTTCACCAAATCAGATAGCCGCTGGAATCCAGAGAGAATTTCCTCAGATCCAAAGCAACACACGTCATTAGTGCCGACATGTACCACCACCTGCAGCTGGCTGCACCCTGTGCTCTTCATGGCATCCGGAAGGACCCTTTCCACATCAGGAATGACTCCACCCGGAATGCACACGGAGTGCACACTGGATTTCTTCCCCTCCTTAGCCGCCATATCCCTAAGGGGCCCCATTACGCGCCTAACATTGGAGCTCCCAACTACCAATAAGCCCACCCTCTGCAATTGCCCGGACCTTGAAGGCTGTGAATCATCCTCTGAAACAGGGCAGGCAGCTGCATTTGGCTCAGCCAGAGACAGTACCTGAAACCTGTTTGTCAGAAGCACCGGGGAGGCTTTCTGATCAGCCTCCGGTGACGTCTTTCGCTGCCTGCCATGCCTTGGATCAACCTCCCAATCAACCACAGGCGAGGGCTCAGCCCCACTGTGGGCAGCAACCGGGGCAACCACGGCAGCAGACCGATCTGGGGACAGACGGGACGAGGTTGACATCCCCGTGATACCCAAGTCTGGCTCCCCACAGTGGTGCCCATTGGCAACAGCCTCAAGCTGTACGACCGAAGTCAGCGCCGCCTGTAGCTGTGAGCGAAGGGATGCCAACTCAGCCCTCATCCGAACACAGCAATCACAGTAGCTGCCATTCTAATCGATGTTGAACAACAGTTACTGAAACACGAGTCCATGCCTAGATAATGCAAGGGAAACACGCAAAGAATGTATGAACTAACCTGTACAAATGCCTAACGACTGCACTACAATCTGCCTGAATTTACGATTACAGTAACTAAAACTCGAAATTACACCTCCTATACGAAACTCACACGCAATTTAAGTAATAATCTACGAAGTAAACACAGAAAAGAAGCTATATACATATCTTTCTGCGCTGTCGATGTGCATCAACTGGGAGCTCAGGCCGATGAAGGAGCCGCGCTGGGACTGCCAAAGATGGTGGACTTTGTGAAATCTTAATGGCAGACTTTCACAGTTCATATAGAAATTAATAGTACCCAGATGAATCATGATACTTCAAAAAGAAACATGGACATTACCATTATTTGCACGACGATCCTGATTGTGTAATCAGATTTTCATTATCTTTATTAGTTTAAAGTTTAGTATCTGACTGTAAATTATACAAGTAACACCCATCAATTTCCAAAATCTAAACGTTTCATCAGATTGCGTAGATCGACGTGTCTTTAGAAAGCCATTAGTGTAAACCTAAATTGGTATAAACTACAGGTATGTAACTTGAATAGTACATGAGTTATTGGAGGTCAAAGTGGCCGATTACTATCCATCGCGTCAGGCCATAGGTACACCACAGTTACACGAAAAAACTGTAGCAGCGTGCTTATAAATATATTTATTCATCTATGTCTTTGTTTATATCCGATATATGCTATTTATGAAGAAATTGGTCAAATATGTACTGTTTTAGAAAGCACAGAGCCATTAGGCTACTGGCCTACTTTTGTTTGCTATTTCTTTGATATATGTTTATTTAATTTGTTTATGTATTTAATAATGTACGTTAGGGCGTGTTTATGGTCCAGCCATAGGAATATTCATTTAATGTCAGGTTAGTTAAATGCAAATCCAGCACTTCGAATGTGTTTCAACATGTTTGTAAGTGTGCATTGGCTTGAAGACATGACAGGAGTGCTCTAGCCAATCACAGCGTTCGTTAATGGAGAGATTGTATGGAAGTGGGGGAGGAGCATGGAGTACGGTAGAGGACACGAGAGGCAGTTCGGGAGACTGCGGCGAGAGGGAGGACAGCACAGGACAGTGAAGTGCTGGACGCGACGATGCAATGGACGTACAGTCGCAGGAAGGACTTCGAGTGTGAAGCGGTTTGCGTGTGGTCGCGAAAGATAGAAATACTTCGGAATGCGGACTTGTGAACTTCTGAGATTTCCGAGGTTTCTACAGTGAAGACTTAGTATGCGTTTAGAAGTGAATATCTCGCTAGCTGTGATGTTGTTCATAACTAATTACGTGCAGTAGGAATCTATTGTTTCCCTATTATTCAACTTATATTTTATTTAATTTCTGGACCATCGACACCAATAAGTGTTTTGCAGAAATGTAACGCATTCTCAGAAGTACTTCTACTAGCGTACTCATCATTTCTAGTCGTTAAGATAGTACCTGCAGATTTTATTTAATTGCAATCTTTCGTTTATAAATTACTAAGTTGCATTAAAAATTCGCAGTTGCCGAGTGATAAGAACCTTCTACCATTTGATTCATGTGTATATTTTATACTGTAGACTCAGCAGTATTTGGCTTGTAATGCGGAAACTACGTATCCAAGCCCCTAGACAACGAAACCAGCCAAAACTTTCAATATTTCAACTCTGAATCGGAGGGTACGTAGTTGAGGGCCACCACCTCACATCCTTTCATCATCTTATCTGAAAGCCCGCAGCAGCTTTTTAGCAGTTAAGACTCGAATCATAGGAGGATAAAATTTCGTACGGTGTCGCATATGGTACGTGTTTTTCAGGAAAAGTGGTAAGTGAGGCCTCGGGGTCACCTTTACAGCGTGTCACAAAGCGAGAAGGCATTCAAAGTCAGCGTACACTACAAAAGGGTATTAATACATGCCTTCTTATTAGCTATATTGCTAGGTAGCTCGATATAGCTAGATCCTCCATTTACCAGCTCGTAGACATGTGCATGGATGTCCAGGCGTAGTACTCGGCTGAGTGCTTTAGCTGAAACTCTGACTTCCATCTCGGAATCCGGGCCGTTATAGCACTCTTGGTGGAGTTACCAAACTACTCGGCGATTGACGTGCTAAGCGTTATCACGCCATTTTGCCCCCACAGATAACGAAGAGTTTTCTCTTCAATGCCAGAATCAACTTTGGGGGGGAGGGGGGGGGGGGGGGGAGGGGAGCGTGCGATAGTTCGATGCAAAGCACCGCACTGCATTTAATGGCGGGATACTGCGGATCATTGACCACCTTGAGGAGCTCCTTTTCCACCACAGGAAGGAACCCCCTTTGAAAACTAATAGGGTCGCGGTACTCTCCTGCCGGCTTCTCGATCCTCGTGAACGAGATTCACTTCTCAAAGGTGTCTGCAACCACCAAGTATTCTAACTGCGGTATGGTGCCACTGACCTGATGTCCTTCACTAAAAAGACGAAAGAGGGAGCTGGCATTGGCGACATCATCGTTGCTAATACTAATACTATAACTACAACTAGTTGATGAAGTGGTTGTAGTGATATGTTCCAGGGTATGAGCTGTACGTCACGAGATCGGCGAGAACATGACGGCGGAGGAGGAGACGTAAACGCTGCGGAATCGGACTGCTGCGAGCAGTTTGGTTGCTGTAGCCCTGACCCGCTACCCTGAGCGATACGAGTCCATGGACGTCAGACTGGTGCTGTACTGGCTGTTGCGGGGATGGCGGGGTTGGGGACGTCGGCGGCGGCTTCCCGTGGGGCAACTTGTGGCGCTCTTGTCGGAGAAACACGTCGCACAGGACCTCGTTTCGATATTATAGTCTTCACTGCCCCCGGTACACAAGCCACGGCGTATTGTGGGAGTAGTACCCCTGACGCAGCCGCTGTGGAATAATGAAAAAAAAATTAAGTACAACCTTCTAGACATCGCCTGCTGTCGTAGCTGCTGCAAGGAAAGAAAGAATATTACCTACTTCGCTCTAGCTCCTTGGCACCTCCCTCATCTCCTCACGACAACGAAGGTCTCTCTCCGTCTGCTCCACCCACTGTGGCATTCGTCCTCTCCTGAATCTGGGAGGGCCCATCGATTCAAAAAATGGTTCAAATGTCTCTGAGCACTATGGGACTTAACTTCTGAGGTCATCAGTCCCCTAGAACTTAGAACTACTTAAACCTAACTAACCTAAGGGCATCACACGCATCCATGCCCGAGGCAGGATTCGAAACTGCGACCGTAGCGGTCGCGCGGTTCGGGCCCATCGAGTCATCTCCCCTGTATCGCCTGCAACATAAAAAACTAATAATAAAAAGTCATACACATGCAAAAAGATACGGGAAACGAAAAAACATATTTTTTTAGAATATACACTCACGTAAGATCTGCGACGGCCCCTGCATATCTCCAGCACATACAACTCCCTCTCCCCCTTCTTCATCTGCCAAGAAATCATCTACAACAAAGAATATACACCATATTACATATACAATAAAATTTAATTACGTATACACAGTACGATGGATAATATATGAAAACAATACAAAATTGTTAGTGAAGTGAAACAAGAAGTAACGTTTATCGATTTTGATCCTCGAAATCATCTACAGCAATAACAACATATTACATAAACGATGAAAGATATATACTGGGTGATCAAAAGTTAGTATAAATTTGAAAACTGAATAAATCACGGAATAATGTAGATAGAGAGATACAAATTGACACACATGCTTGGAATGACATGGGGTTTAATTAGAACCAAAAAAATACAAACGTTCAAAAAATGCCCGACAGATGACGCTTCATCTGATCAGAATAGCAATAATTAGCATAACAAAGTAAGACAAAGCAAAGACGATGTTCTTTACAGGAAATGCTCAATATGTCCACCATCATTCCTCAACAATAGCTGTAGTCGAGGAATAATTTTGTGAACAGCACTGTAAAGCATGTCCGGAGTTATGATGAGGCATTGGCGTCGGATGTTGTCTTTCAGCATCCCTAGAGCTGTCGGTCGATCGCGATACACTTGAGACTTCAGGTAACCCCAAAGCCGATAATAGCATGGACTGAGGTCTGGGAACCTGGGAGGCCAAGCATGACGAAAGTGGCGGCTGAGCACACGATCATCACCAAACGACGCGCGCAAGAGACCTTTCACGCCTCTAGCAATATTGGGGTGTTTTTTTTTTTTTTGTTCTAATAAAACCCCATGTCATTCCAAGCACGTTTGTCAATTTTTACCTTTCTATCTACATTATTCCGTGGTTTATTGAGTTTTCAAATTTATACTGAGTTTTTGATCACCCGTTATAATACTTATGATGATACTGCTGCCAGTGTTGGACCTCCGCTTCTAGCTCTTCCACGATTTGGCATATGTATGCTGAAACAACAAGAAAAAAGTAACACCTAAATCTGAACTTGATACTACGAAACTTTTTACGAAAATACACACAGCGAAATCCGACCTAATGCTATGAAATTAGATACATGTTTACCTGGTAATTTCCATTGCCTCCGGCGTTTGCCACCACTGGCATTGCCACTGCCGCTTGTTGCCGCTGATCGCTTCATTTTGTTTTTCTTTTATTTTATTTATTTATTTATCTATTTTTTTTTTCAAATGAACCGGTAGCGCACACACACCCATGAGCGGGAACAACCCAGTCGAGCTGACCCCACCGTGGATGATAGCAGAATGAGACCGACTGCACCATGATGAAGGTTTATATAACCTCCACCCACTCCACCCACCATTTACCCAGGGAGCTAATAGAAATGCGACGTTCTACCCTACCTGCAGATGAATGCTGGTTTGAGCACACATTACAAATTGGTGCCGGTCTGGCCGGCTGCGTATTTCGAGTGCTCATGAATCCGTTGGGAAAACCCTGGCTTCCATTCTGCACAACACTCTGTGGTGAGCTGTGGCCGTGCGCGGACAAGCCGCTGCTTTGCAAGTCCCCCAATTACGACCTTGCCTCGTGTGGCAACCTACTTTGATAGTGTATTTAAAAATATTTTGCAGTATCGTCTTCAGAGTTTCGACACTGTGTATTTGCACTCATTTATTTTAGCGATGTATTTTGATTCCCCCCCCCCGCCAAGAACCATGGACCTGGCCACTGGTGGAGACGCTTTCCTGCCTCAGCAATACAGAAGTCGTAAAGTCAGCCTTTCCAGTAGTTGCAGGGGCAGCAGTCTGGATGATTGACTGTTCTGGCCTTGTAACATAAACCAAAACGGCCTTTGCTTTGATGGTACTGCGAACGGCTGACAGCAAGGGAAAACTACAGCCGTAATTTTTTCCGAGGGAATGTAGCTTTACTGAATCGTTAAATGATGATGTCGTCCTATTAGGTAAAATATTCCGGAAGTAAAACAGTCCCCCATTCGGATCGCCAGGCAGGGACTACTCAGAAGGACGTCGTTATCAGGAGAAAGAAAACTGGCGTTCTATGGATTGGAGCGTGGATTGTCAGATCCCTTAATTGGGCAGGTAGGTTAGAAAATTTAAAAACAGAAATGGATAGGTTTAAGTTAGATATATTGGGAATTAGTAAAGTTGCGTGGAAGGAGGAACGAGACTTCTGGTCAGGTGAATACATGGTTACAAATATAAAATCAAGTAGGGGAAATGCAGGAGTAGGTTCAATAATGAATAAAAAATAGGAATGCGGGTAAGCTATTATGAACAGCATAGCGAACGCATTATTGTAGCCAAGATAGACACGAAGCCCACGCCTACCACAGTAGTACGAGTTTATGTGCCATCTAGATCCGCAGATGACGAAGAGATTGAAGAGATGTACGATGAGATAAAATAAATTATTCAGATACTGAAGGGAGACGAAAGTTTAATAGACATGGGGGAATGAAAATCAATAGTAGGAAAAGGAAGAGAAGGAAAAGTAGTAGGTGAATATGGACTGGGTGTAAGGAATGAAAGAGGAAACCGCCTGGTAGAATTTCGCACAGAGCATATCTTAATCGTAGCTGTCACTTGGTTTATGAATTGTGAAAGATGGTTGTATGTATGGAAGAGGCCTGGAGACACTGGAAGGTTTCAGATAGATTATATAATGGTAAGACAGAGATTTAGGAGCTAGGTTTGAAATTGTAAGACATTTCCCAGGGCAGATGTGGACACTGATCACAATTTATTGGTTATGAGCTGTAGATTAAAACTGAAGAAATTGCACAAAGGTAGGAATTTAAGGAGATGGGACCTGGATAAACTGAAAGAACCAGAGGCTGTAGAGAGTTTCAGAGACAGCATTAGGGAACGATTGACAAGAATGGAAGAAAGAAATATAGTAGAAGAAGAATGGGTAGCTTTGAGATATGAAATAGTGGAGGTAGCAGAGGATCAAGTAGGTAAAAAGACGAGGGCTAGTAGAAATCCTTGGGTAACAGAAGAGATATTGAATTTAATTGCTGAAAGGAGAAAATATTAAAATGCAGTGAATGAAGGAGGTGAAAAGGAATACAAATGTCTCAAGAATGAGATGGACAGGAACTGCAAAACGGCTACGCAGGGATGGCTAGAGGACAAATATAAGGATGTAGAGGCATAGGGGTATCACTAGGGGTAAGAGATACTGCCTACAGGAATATTAAAGGGACCTTTGGAGAAAAGAGAACCACTTGTATGAATATCAAGAGCTCATATCGAAAACCAGTTCTAAGCAAAGAAGGGCAAGCAGAAAGGTGGAAGGAGTATATAGAGGGTTTATACAAGGGCAATATTATGGAAATGGAAGAGGACATAGATGAAGATGATATTGCGTGAAGACCTAAGTCGAAACAAGGCCCTGGGAATAGACAACATACCATTAGAACTACTGATAGCCTTGGGAGAGCCAGCCATGAAAAACTATTCCATCTGGTGAGCAAGATGTATGAGAAAGGCGAGATACCTTCCAAATCCCAAAGAAAGCACGTGTTGAAAGGTGTGAAAATTACCAAACTATCAGTTCAATAAGTCACGGCTGTAAAACACTAACACGAATTCTTTACAGACGAATAGAAATCCAGGTAGAAGCCGACATCGGGAAGATCAGTTTTGATTCTGTAGATATGGTGGAGCATGTGAGACAATACTCACCCTACGACATATCTTAGAAGATAGATTAAGGAAAGGCAAACCTATCTTTCTAATATTTGTAGACTTAGGGAAAGCTTTTGACAATTTTGACTAGAATGCTCTCTTTCAAATTCTGAAGGTGGCAGGGGTAAAATACAGGCTGTGATAGGCTATTACAATTTGTACAGAAACCGGATGGCAGTTGTAAGGGTCGAGAGTCATGAAAGAGAAGCAGTGGTTGGAAAGGGAGTGAGATAGGGTTGTAGCCTATCCCCCCTGTTATTTAATCTGTATATTGAGCAAGCAGTAAAGAAAGAAAAGAAAAATCTGGTGTAGGAATTAAAATCTATGGAGAAGAAATAAAAATTTGGAGGTTTGCTGAGGACATTGTAATTCTGTCAGAGACAGCAAAGGACCTGGATGAGCAATTGAACGGAATGCTCAGTGCTTTGAAAGGAGGATATAAGATGAACATCAACAAAAGCAAAACGAGGATAATGGAATGTAGACGAATTAAATTAGGTGATGCTGTGTGAATTAGGTTAGGAAATGAGGCACTTAAAGTAGTAGATGAGTCTTTTCCAATTTGGGGAGCAAAATAACTGATGATGGTCGAAGTAGAGAGGATATAAAATGTAGAGTGGCAATGGCAAGGAAAGCGTTTCGGAAGAAGAGAAGTTTGTTTACATCGAGTATAGATTTAAGTTCTGGAAGTATGCGTATGGAGTGTAGCCATGTATGGAAGTGAAACATGGATGATAAATAGTCTACATAAGAAGAGAATAGAACATGTTCAAATGTGTGTGAATTCCTAAGGGACCAAACTGCTGAAGTCATCGGTCCCTAGACTTACACACAACTTAAACTAACTTATGCTAAGAACAACACACACACCCATGCCCGAGGGAGGACTCGAACCTCCGGCGGGAGGGACTGCGTAATCAGTGACAATTCGTCTCAACCGCACGGCCACTCCGCGCGGCAGAGAATAGAATCTTTCGAAATGTGGTGCTACAGAAGAATGCTGATGATTTGATAGGTATCACATAACTAACAATGAGGAACTGAACAGAACTGGGGAGAAGAGGAATTTTTGGTACAACTTGACTAGAAGAAGAGATCGGTTGGTAGGACATGTTCTGAGGCATCAAGGGATAACCAATTTAGTACTGGAGGGATGCATGGAAGGTACAAATCGTAGATTGAGACCAAGAGATGAATACAGCAAGCAGATTCAGAAGGATGTAGGCTGCAGTAGGTACTCGGAGATGACGAAGCTTGCACAGGATAGCTTAGCATGGAGAGCTGCATCAAACCAGTCTCTGGGCTGAAGACCACAACAGCAACAACTTTTTTTTGAGTGTATTTTGCCATAATGTATTTCTGTTCAACGTGAAGCTGGGAATACTTTGCAGTGTTTTGTGTGTGAGCGCATTTGAAGCAAATTTTTTAAAGCAACATCTCCATATGTACTGAAGTGTTAAATACTTTACATAATTTGTTTATGCATGCAAATGCTTCAGAGTAGTGGAGAAAGATTGAGAGGTTTTTGAATTGTGCTTTAATCTTTTTTAAAGTCAGTTGCGGTATACATCGCAAAATTGACGCAAGCTACTGTGCAGTGCTCTTTTTGAAAGTGCGTGTAGAGCCACATCCATTTGGATTTAGTAGCCCCTGAAGCAGCTCGTGTTCAAGGATAAGTGTATTTCCCGCATAACCGCGCGAAGTGTCTCAGTGACAGATTCGCAAGTGTGTCACGATCTTTTCTTTTAGGGTATGTGTTCAAGGGTGACTGTGGAGGTATTCCTTGGACTTGTTTAAATATTCTCTCGCCGTCTGCAAAGCTCTTTCTCTCTCTTTGTGCAATGGTACATTTCATTCCTGTGATATCTTCAAGTTATCTTCCCAAACCACAGAAAGTGAAAAGCAATAGAAATCCAACTCCTGCAAAGTGACCTTTTATTTATAAATATACAATATATCATCTGTTATCCAGTTGAATTTCCTGTCATGACATCCTTCCTCTTGAGCATAGAGTCACAAATATCCTGGCGGTGGGGAGCAAGAGTGGGGAGGGGGAGGATGGGGGTGTGTTTACCAGAGGGGGAGGGCTTGATTAATTGATCAATTTAACTAAGTAGGCAATCAAACTGATAAGAGTGAGAGGGGCTATTAGAATAACTCAGGCCTGAAAGTGTACCTGTATCAGAGAGGGGGAGGGGGCGATGGTTGTAGGTTTCCTGACTGGTTGGGTGGTGGAGGTAGGGGGGGGGAGGCGTGTGGGAACACTAGGTTAAGGACTTGTCAATCAAAAGGAAGGATTATCTCCAGAGTTTCATAACCTGTTAATCAATATGATGGATTATCCCCACAGGGTCATTAACCATCAATCAAGAGAGAACAGTAGACTTATTCCTGAGTGCATCCTTTCCCCTGATGTAGGCAACCTGCGCTAACAAAATTCCCTGATGTCCTTGTTGCCCCGTTACTTTTGTTTTATTAATAACCATGTGACGTGGATGTCTTTATGACACATTCAAATATAAGTAAAAGCAGGACGGCATGGTGCCAACATAATAGTGAGAAAAAGTGTTAAAAAATGGCATGACGAAGGCATCTGATGATGCAAATGTTTCATTATTAAAAGGACGGCAATCCACAGTAAGTAGTTGTATAGCAGTGTAACTTTTTATGATAAATAGTTGGTCAATTTAAAGAACCACAATGCACCACAAATAAATAGCCACATAAGTTCTTCATGAAAATATTTTTATAGAAAGGCAACAATTTAACTTCTCATGAGAAATATTTTGTTGAATTTAATGGACAGCAGTACACTGGCAGTGCCTTAACAGCAGTATAAAATTTTGTGACTGAAACTTGGCTAGGAGACAGTGCACTATTATAGAGTATTCTAGCATAAATGATGGATTGTAAGTTAACAAAAGAGTGGCAGGCAGCACCATAAAGATGCAGAATAATGCTACTTAGAAAATCTTTGCCTATTAAAAGAATAATGTAATTCGTATAGAAAGTGTAACTAAAAATTAATGATTTTGGGATATAAGGTTAACACGAATTCATTTATTTTTCTAATCACAAAATAATTAAGTCTATGATAATATAAATTAATTAATAATTTGAGAATGAAAAAATATCAAGCAGATTAAAGTTTTGAAAAGTATAGTAGAATGGTACAGCTCTTGAGAGACGATAACGGAAAAATTTATAAAAATTTGAGTATAAATTTGCTTATTTCCAAAATTGATTGTCTGCGAGAACATCTCATTTTTTTATGAAATCTCTGAAAGAAGGGGATGTGCAATATTTCTGGTTTTACAGCCATCATATTCAGCTACAAGAAACTCTTCTTAGAGCAGTTGAGAAGGCAAGAGTGGGAAGATGAAGTAAGGTAGTATGAGGTACCGGTGGCAGATGGTCCAGTTGGTGCGGGTATCATGAGGAAGGCTGCATAAAATGTGGCCCTTCTCCGTGACTGGCTGCTGTGTTCGGAAGTCGCGCTGCGAAATATTAAACTTCTGTTATTAATATCAGAACAACTAAACAGTGAATTCACTTGTTTGTCACATAGAAGCATCTTTTAGTAGCAACATATCATTCTGTTATTTCAAAAGTGCTCATTACCAGCAGATTAATAAACAATTGTTAAAAGAAAAGGTAGACGAAGCACTTCGGAGATCTTTGGATCGCGTCTAACTTGGATGACAAACGAAGTCGTTCGGCTGTAAGATCAGAGCTTGGTCGGCAGTCTCGGAGGACAGGCATATAGTCTACGCGGTCGGTATCAGTTAAGACTTAATTAGCAGGCTCTGGTTTTAAATGTGAGAGCTGGTTCGACAGTCTTGGAAGTCTGACATGTCTGCCACGCTCGGTATCGATTAAGAACTCAATTAGCAACCTCTGGTTTTTTGGACTTGTAACTGAGAACTAGTTTGTTAACAAAACTTCCTGGCAGATTAAAACTGTGTGCCGGACTGAGACTCGAACTCGGGACCTTTGCCTTTCTCGGGCAAGTGCTCTACCAACTGAGCTACCCAAGCACGACTCACGCCCCGTCCTCACAGCTGGCAGAAGTAAAGCTGTGAGGACGGGCCGTGAGTCGTGCTTGGGTAGCTCAGTTGGTAGAGCACTTGCCCGCGAAAGGCAGAGGTCCCGAGTTCGAGTCTCGGTCTGACACACGGTTTGAATCCGCCAGGAAGTTTCATATCAGTGCACACTCCGCTGCAGAGTGAAAATCTCATTCCAGTTTGTTAATAGTTGCGCAAACATGTAGTTTATTGTGACTCTTCAAATTTTCCCAGCGTATCGAATATTCCACAAGATTTCGGGATTGCAATCCCGAAATCTTGTGGAATATGTAGTTTATTGTTTTTATATTTTCTGTGAAAGTGTGAAGAATGGAAATTATTTGTGATTCATGAGGTGGACTGTAACTGTGCAATTTCTCGTATTCTAATAATAACAAGCGAGTGGCGCCCTGTTTAAACAAATCAGTTCAAAATTTATTTTTTACAATACCAGTTCCTCCCTAACAGGTTATTAGAGCATCAATATAACGGACTTTCGACCTAAGTGCTGCTTTCTGCGCAGGGGACAACTACTACAGAAGACTGCATGTTGGTGAACATCGTTCAGAACTTACGCCTTCTACTCAGAGCGGTGGGAGCTACTAAGCACGTCGCATGTAGTGCAATCTTAGCACAAATGAGATCAGTGACACGTCATCTGTGGTAACGCAGAGGAGGTATGAAAGCAGGAAATTATTGATGGATGGGATTTATCACAGACACGTAAATCCCTCACAACACAGTCTCTCTCTATCTCTCCCTTCTACTTGCCCTATTCAGAATTCCCCCCCCCCCCCAAAAAAAAAAAAAAAAAAAAAATTACGTAGGAAATTTTAACATCTTGCAGAATGACTTCTGTGTCTCAAGTTGTGTGATTAACTAGTCACATGCATTTGCATGTTTAATTTTGCTCTATTTCTGTATGGAGAATGTTCTCTATTTTAAAATGTTGTACCAATTTTGGCTAATATTTGAGAGATAGTACCAGATGCTCTTACGTTTCAGTGGATTTTCCGTTAGACGTTTTTATGTCGTTACTGAAGTGGCTATTATGACTCAACGGTCTTGCAGCTTCTAGACTCTCTTGTCCAAAGTAAATTTTTATATGGGCGCTGACAACGTTGATACTCAACGCCCTAAATCTAAAAGAAGAAATAAACACCATAAACACATCGAGTCTGTGACTTGGTGTCCATATTAAACTGCAGGTCCCTCTAATACAGATACATGGTTTGATGAAGTAAAAGTCCAACTGCAGTAGGACAGTGTCAAAAAAAGCATTGTTGTGTTTAAACCAACTTTCAGCTTGAGAGCAGCTTTACTTTATTCCTGTGCAAGCTGCAATATTTTACTTTCCTAGTACTTATTCCAGAAGTTTCGGTAGTCATCGTACCATTCCGTTTTTTGTGAACTTTCACTCTAATAATCTCCTCTGAATACTGGAACTGAAAGAGCTGTTCTCAAGTACAGTTGATTATTAGCTATACAAGTACCACTACCGCAACCATAAAAGTTCAGTGACATGCAGTGGCGTGAGATCTGAGGCATCAAACATATTCATGGGTGATGGTGTCTTGGTCTTGATCAATTCTGCAATTTCCAAATTTCAATATAATACATAATCTAAGGTTTGTCAATACATGAAACAAATCTTCATACTCGTGTGACGTACATCCTCAGCTTGTATGTGCCTTATGCGACATTCAGTTGTATTACTGAGGTTATAGTCATCATTAACGTTGACCTCACTGGTACCCAGGTTTATTTATGATTTTTCAGTTCACCATCAAGTAAATCCGTTAAGAGAAGTCCACATCGTCATCAGCTCTCCAGGAACAGCAGCATCAGCACCATAGTGCTCAAATTGTACACAACTCGGGCCAAGAAAAGATTCGTCAGTCAAGCTGGCAAGTGCAAGGAATTGTCTACACTCCCAGCTGCTATCATATCTTTATCAACTTTGCCAAAATCATTTCTCAGAGAGCCCAAGTCACTGGAGACATAGCTGAGCCCTGTGCTAGACACACAAGTAATGAAAAAAATGAAAAATGGAAAAATGAAGTGATCATAAGGCATTTATTGGCCAGGATGTCCCCTTCAGGGTTTGGCCGCCGTATTGCAAGTCTTTTTAGTTGACGCATTTCAGCGACTAGTATTATTTACCTATAATTCGTTCATCACAACAATAAACCTGAGGTAATGAAAAACAAACCCAATGATTGGTCAACAGCCGTAGAACACACACGCTAATGTTGTTATGGTCTTGGAAGTACGATCTACGTATGTATTTCATATCTTATTACTATGTTACAGTAAATGAAACTACAAGATCCGCTAATGTTTTAACAGCCATCATCGTTTCTCTTAATCATATTTTAGCTATATAGTTTTTATTTCAGATGTTGTGTACAGTCGCAGTGTATGTACTGTTGTGCTCTGACTGTCACGCTGTTAATACCTAGTGTGAAAATGGCTAATGCTGCTACCTGCTCAGTGGTTAAAGACGCACATGGAACAACGTTAGAAAGTGGTCAAAAATAGGTTAATCTTAATGTTTTTCACGAGTTTACAGAAAAAATTAGCTGTAAAATTCTCCAAGGAACTGTATTTACTAAAGATAAAAACGTTATTAACATGTAGTGCATAGCGGAATCGGTAGCGTTGTTCAGTGGTAAGCTAGTACCAATACGGATTTTTTTCATTCAGGTTGGGATACCTACATCTTTTAAATGTAAAATTCATCAAATATATGCTAATTAACACACAGTTAATCATCATTTTAATTGAAAATATGTCTTCTTGCTTCTAATTACACACTGTACGCAAAATTTCTGTTTTCTTTGCAAATATAAATTCTTAACGATCGATATTTTATAAAAGATTGTTAATAAAGGTAGTTTAAATCAAGAAAACAAGAAATTAAATTTTAGGACATAAATGAAAAATCAAATACTCCTTACTTTGATTATGTCCAGCATTTTATACCCCAATTGTGGATTCACACAAGTCAGACTGATAAGCGTCGTGGAGACATGGACAACAATAATTTTCACAGCATTTAGCACACCATTCAAATAGTGCTTTTTTTTTTTTAGTTGGCGCCTTACCACTGCAATATCAACCCAACTGAACTGACCTGGAACCAAGTTAAGGGATTTGTCGCTATAAATAACAAAATGTTTTAAGTTCCATACGCACTAGAACTAATTGGGAAGCTTTGTCACGCGTCACTGCCGAACCCCGGTAGGATACAAAACGGCACACCATAAAAGCAGAAAATAAGGCGCTTGTTTGGTTGCGGGGATTCCGTTGTTGATCTACTCGTTATCAATGTAGCAGATAGTAGTTCCACTGCTGAAATGTATTTCTCGTATTCGGATATGGAAGGAACTGGGAGAATACCAGAGTGTCAGTAATACCTCCAGTGGCTTCAGTGTTCAGCTGTACAGTAAAGCCTGTGTAGCACACTTTTGTGTCACACATATTTCGCACAGAACAATTATCCTGTGCTTAAGTTAAGACTTTTCATCAGTCTTGTTTTGCATACAATACTGTGTCAGCTAAGAATCCGACTGGTCCCCCAATTAAAAATTAAAAGACATTAGAAGCTACATTATTTCTTTGCTCGTCCCTTTTTACATCGTAACTGCAATTTCTCACATGACTGCAGGTTAGTTGGACCAGCTGGCTAGCCAGTGCTGTACAAGTTAAATACGCCGGTTGAGCCGTTGTCCTGTATTATCGCTAAGTCGATGTGCGCTTAACGCACAGCATAAAACGTATCTTTATCATCTAACTTGACTACTCAAATCAGCTTGGCTTCCACACCACGTGAAACGAAATCCAATGAGCTTCCAGCAAACACGGAAGAATACGTGGTGTAATATTTCTATCCGGTATCTTGTAAAATAAAAGAAAACTGTATCTGTCAATCCGAAACAGCTCTGATAGTGATGCTATAGCAAATTACAAGAAATACTGCAAAATATTAAAGACTGTAATGCGGACATATTACAAGAAAAAGGTAGTCATATCAGATAACAAAATAAAGACTATATGGGATATAGTGAAGGAGGAGATTTAGTGACAGATGTGTGTAGTGTTGCAGGACTTTTCAACAAACATTTTATAACTGTTACTGAAAAGATGGGGTTGTCAAGTTCCATAGATGCTGCCTTAAGGGACACCTCAGACCAGACATTTCAAGTAATTTTGCCCCTCACTACCCCAACAGAAGTAATGTCCATGGCTCTGAGTACTATGGGACTCAACTGCTGCGGTCATTAGTCCCCTAAAACTTAGAACTAGTTAAACCTAAGTAACCTAAGGACATCACAAACATCCATGCCCAAGGCAGGATTCGAACCTGCGACCGTAGCGGTCTTGCGGTTCCAGACTGCAGCGCCTTTAACCGCACGGCCACTTCGGCCGGCAGTAATGTCCATCATACAATCTTTAAAATGGAAAACATCTAGTGGGTATGATGAAATATCAACAAAATTAATTAATGAAACTGATACTGAGTTAAGTAACATATTAAGCTATCTGCGTAACCAGTCGTTTATCAGAGGAATATTTCCTGAATGGTTGAAATATGCTGAGTTAAGCCACTGTTTAAGAAAGAAGATAAAGAAATAGCGTCAAATTTCCGTCCAATGTCACTTTTGCCAGGATCCTGAAAAATTTTAGAAAAGGTAATGTACAATCGGCTTTATAACCATCTTATCACAGTACTGTACTGTCAAAGTCACAGTGCGGATTTATAAAGGGTTCTGATATTGAGAAGGCTGTCTATACTTACAGTGAAAATATACTTAATTCATTAGACAAAAAATTGCAGGCAACTAGTATATTTTGTGACCTGAAGAAACATTTGACTATGTAAATCACAATATCCTTTTAAGTAAATTAGAATATTATGGTGTAACAGAAAATGCTGCAAAATGGTTCAGATTTTATATCTCTGGCAGGAAACAAATGGTGTTCTTAGGAAAGGGACATGTATTAAGTTATTAGGCATCATTCAACTGGGAACTAATTACGTGTGGGGTCCAACAAGGTTCCATTTTAGGGCCCTTACTTTTTCTTGTGTATATCAATGACCTTTCATCAGTAAAATTATCAGATGCCAAGTTTGTTTTGTTTGCTGATGATACAAACATGGCAATAAATAGCAAATCAAATGTAGTCTTAGAAAGATCTGCTAATAAAGTATTTGTGGACATTAATCACTGGTTCCTAGCCAATGCTTTGTCACTGAACTTTGAAAAACACACTAGATGCAGTTCAGAACCTGTAAGGGGAGTCCTACGCGTATATGTGTAAATATGATGACAAGTAGATAGAAGAAGTTGACAGTGTTAAATTCTTGGAATTAAAGCTTGATAATAAATTCAATTGGGAGGAGCACACCACAGAACTGCTGAAGCATCCAAACAAATCTCTATTTGCCATGCAAACTCAGTCATAGGGGATACAAAAATGAAAAGCTGTCATACTACAATCACTTTCACTCTATATTGTTACATGGGATTATTTTTTGGGGTAATTCATCATGCCAAACAAAAGTTTTCCAGGTGCAAAAATGTGCAATAAGAGTTACTGAGGTTTGATGTCAAGAATATCCTGCTGAGACCTTTTTAGGGAATTAGGGATACTAACTACTGCTTCCCAATATATCTATTCCTTAATGAAATTTGTCATTAAAAATATATCACTTTTTCAAACCAACAGCACAGTTCATGGAATCAATACTAGAAATAAGAATAATCTTCACAATGATTTAAAGTAACTTACTCTTGTACAAAAAGGTGTGCATTATTCACAGACAGACATTTTCAGTAACGTGCCAGTTTAACAACCAATGAAATTCAGTTTAAGAGAAGCCTAAAGTATTTATTGTTAGCCAACTCCATTGATGAATTTCTCAGTAGAACCAACTGATTTTGTGTATATAGAAAGTAAATATAACTTCTGCACCATTTCAATACAGTAAAGTGTTCATTGTAAATAAGTATTGTAGTAGTTCTATTATATGTTTATTACCTTATAAATAAAAATCCATTCTTTTTTAATTTTAAATTCAGTTCATTAATGCGATCTTGGTAAATGAGTGCCGTAAAATGATCTTTTCATATAGTGTTCATTTTTTAAAAATGACGATGATTCCACTTGGGACCTGTGGAAGGTACATCAGTTTATTTGTTTTCGTTGTAAACATTTGTCATGTATCATTGTTTTTCTGACATGTTCTACATCCTGGAGGATCTCCTCACTACGGATCAATTGGAATGAAAGTAAATCTAATCTAAATCTAATCAGGTTTATCCTTATGATGAACATAGTTTAGTTGTGATCATTCAAAAGGTCCTGTCACATTACAATATTCCCCTCCCATGATTGCTGCCGGTCAATGACATCTTCCTGATCTTTTTAGTTCTTTAGTTTTTGGTCTGAGCTTGCACGACGAAATGTGTTGTCAAACTTCTTCTTAAACCGTTGTATGATCTGTATATCTTTGTTCACAGTTTCGATAGTGTTAGTCAGCTATTAAAGGTATATACCACAGTCTGACATAAAAGTCGCGACACTCACTGCTGTAAAAGTTGCCGTTTGACAGATGGAGCGACACTCGCGCTCCAAGGGGCGGGTAAGGTGAACGTCAGACGCGTCGTAAGCATAATGTTTGTTTGCATCCATTTCCTACGTAATTTCCGATTTATTCGAGTTATTTTCTTGCCTCCAAGAGTTTGTGTGGTATCAGAAGGCATATACGTTTCTAAAAATGATTCTAAAATATGCACAAGTATGGACAAAAACCATGAATAAAGTGGCAAGCTACAACACATTCGTGAAGAAACACTTGTGACATTGGACAGAATTGCAGCTTACCACGTTGATATCAAAAGAATATAAACACACAGATTCACATGTAAGAAGCACAGACACGTACCTCTACATGCAAAAGCGATCGACAGCTCGTTTATCGTTCTGTAGGCTTACTGTGTTTGTCATTGTCTCCTGTTGCCACAAGTACGACCTTCATCTTTATATTATTCTAAGTGGGACAAGCAACTGCCGAATAGTGGGAGACATGTGCTGAAAACACTATAATGAGCTGATTACATTACATTTCACGAAAAACCAAATATTTGAATAATTTTCAAACAATCTGTCTGTAGGCACTTTCCTTGTCCCGTAATAGTTTCGCTTCTGGGCATTCTGACACTTCACACGCTTTTGTAAGACACGAACAGCTACACTTAATTTAACCACTTCATCGTCAAAGCAGGTCTGTGTTGATGATTCACACGAATCTGGCACTGATACATGGAGAGTCGAACTGGCTGCCTCTGTGTCATAGGACTGTTTTACAGCTTTAGATTGACTGTCGAATCTTTGTGGCAGTTTCTTCTTCATCGTCAGCTGAGGGAGTTTATTTGGAATGTCAAACAGTGTGGGTACTGCATTCCAAACGAGTTTGTTATTGTCTGCGTTCATGAACCGGTTTTGTTCGAAATGTAGTGAACAAAAGCTAATATTATTATACAGGTAAACTGGGTCTTTCTTCATAAGGTCTTCTCGTCTGCTATTAACTAGCCATTTTCTGCTCCTAAAACGAAACATTCATCATTTATACACATATAGTTTGGAAGTGAATCCTGACGATACAGTTTAGTAACATGATGGTATATACCTCCCAGGATCCTTAGGAAACCTAAAAAATGACAGCTGTGGTGTCTTCTTCCTGTTGTTGCTGCAATTTATTGCGCTACAAACGTTCCCGATGGTAAAAACCATTGTATAAATCAAAATAAACAATCACTATTCGCTTTCACGATCGCGCCGAACTCACAGTTCAACCTACCAGCCGCTTGTGGCGCTGTAGCAACAAAATAAAGGCGAAGTGTCGCGACTGTTATGTTAGACTGTGGTATATACTAGATGGAAGCGGAGTCTTTTTGCTGCTTCGGAGGGTTAGACCAGTTGGATCTTGATCCCTTCCCGACGTATCTTAACATTACTGCCGCATACGGCCTGGCCAACTACTGATTCAGTTCAATGTTCCAAGACAAGTAGCTCTTTTCCTCTTAATTTTATCTTGTACACCTAAACTGATTATGGAGGTTTCTGTTTGATGAAACTCAAATTAAAAATTGAAACTTCTCCATTTCTTTCCATTCAAAATGAAGCTAAGTGCGGAACGTGACACGATTGAAGACTACTTTAATGCGATTACACTATAATCGAATGAGAGGTAGTGTGAATCTTGAAAATTTCCCGGGATATTCAATACCTGATGCAGTGTCGGGCATACAGGTGGTCATCGTTTTCCACAACGCGTGATATTTCATCTAGGTACGTTCCACACATCTACAGGTGACCCTTCCTCAGGTGAGCAGTATCCGACAGATCACCTGAAGATGTCTGGTAGGTGGTCAGATGAAATATCGTGCGTGATAGAAAGCAACGACCAACTGCAATCTTGAAGTATAGTCGAGTGTTACACAGCGCTTTATTATAACATTTTGGCTCTCTAATGAATTAAGTCTTTTATGCTGCGCAGAACTATATGTAGAATTGTAGACGCTGGTGTATCACTTTGCTTGATGCTTCAAATTTCTAACATATCCTTGTTTCAAATCCCTTATGTTGGTAACCATCGGATGAACGCAGAATATTTCTTACCGGAGCTCGGAAAATCTAACATGGCGTCTGTTTGATTGTGTGTGTGTATAGTGGCAGCTGACGCGAGGAAAATAATGGGATCATTATTTTTTTATTTTCATCCTGATACTCAAAAATAAAGCTACTCAGTTTACGAAATGCGATATTTGAGTTGGGGGCGGACGTCCTGCTGTTGCATTTCAAGACAAAAATGACGAAAAAAAAGGGGGTTTAAATGCAGTTGTCATTTCATGTCAATTAACTCACATGCGATCAACAGAAGTAATGTGAATGTGCTAATGAATCTTCATTATGTGGATTCTTGAGAGGGTGAGTAGAATATTATAGCTTTTGAGCACTAAGTAGTAGTACACGATTCTTTTAAGAGTTTTGCGGTGTTTGAAGTCGGCCAACGTTGCTTGCATTTTCGTGGGCTGCATGGCTCATTTGTGAACTGGTGCATTATAGTTTGTAATTATAAACAGACTTTTTGTGTGCGTATATATGACATGAATCGTTTCATTGCCGTGCTTTTGTGTGCTAATTGACGTAAGATTCATCTTGTGGGAAGTATCCGGAAGGCGTATGATCTTTGATTAGTATGTTGTTTGTAAATATTGAGACCTCTCAAGAAGTAAGTAAAGAACGACATTTATTCTTCTATAAGGCGCTCTTCCCCTAGCTGCGTTGCTTGGAATCGAAGTGTGTGTGGTTTTCTGTACCTTCAATGATCTTGGCTGTGGCACGTCGTAGATACTATCAGTTTGACATTTCGAGTTATCCACAACGAGGCATTTTATGTTTTTCAGATATCTCTAGTAACTGACACATTAAATGAAAGTGGTAGTTCTAGACATAGTTTTATCGAGTCATGTAGTTGGATAAAGTTAGTCATCGATATTAATGACATTTGGGTTACTCACATAGCAGTGTGACGCCCTAACATTTGTATGTTTACTACCTGCATCTGATAAGCATTTTGTGTCAATGTCTAACTTAATCCCCATCCCCATGAATTGTTTAGCAACATTGACGGAAAAGTTAATCCAGTTTTTTACTGAAAGACAAGCTATTTCAGTGTTTGTTAATTTTGTCTCATGTGGTGAAGAAATGTGGCCTACATGATCGAAAGCTCTGATGGCACCCTTCACTGGTTATTAATCTTTTAACATGGAAACTAATAGAAAAAAAATACTTGCCAGAAGTGAAAGTCAGAATCTTGATCTGTAGAATTTTCTCCAAGGTTTAGACTCTTTTATGTTGCATAATGCTGACTGAATAAAATAATAATAAAAAACGAAAACACACACACACACACACACACACACACACACACACAAAACATTCTTGCTCTCCTGGCAGGATACTGTGCTTTGTTTTCAGTACCATTATAATTGTCATTCCAGTGCATGAGATATCATACAGGGCTTCAGACTCTGAACCTTAGGAGAATCCTCAGCTGTGAATATTGAGATAATAAGTGTTTGTTTTAAATAACTTATTGTTGATAGCTTTTGATCAACACAGCCTTACCTCTGAGATTGATGACAGTTAAATACCTGTTAACTGTTTTATACTGGTCACCTATTGTGATTTTTGTGCTTGCTTCCATGTAAGAGGTAACACTGAGACAGAAATTTCTATAAATTGATGAGGACTGTGTAAATGCATGCATATGTATCATTTATAAGAAAAGCGCATTTTCAGCAATCAGTACTTTTAAATTTACTAGATACCATCAGAAAAGTAAACAACTTTGTTGTGTTGACGACTGCAAGTTAACTAGTTTTGTCACTTTTTGCTTTTTAAACATATTGTTTATAATATGTGGCTGCTTCTGTTAACTTTTTTTGAGAAGGAAATGGGTAACTCTTATACCAATATCTTTCTTGTTCACACTGGTATGCACCAAGGGAACTGTATTATTTGTGGAATTGCTTCATGACTCTGAACACCAGAAGTCATTATTTTGTGGGGGGAGAGTTCTTACTCAGCAGTTTTTCTGTTGTGATAATCTATATATGTGAAAGTGTTGCTTATAGGCAAGTGTGTGCTTTTTATTATTTAAATCTCAAATTGAATGGGCTTGGTGTTTAAGATTATTACATTCATCAAATGCCTAATGAAACATCTGTGATGCTCAACACAGTGGATGTGATGTAGAAATGCATTTCTTTGTGGCAATTAAGTAACAATTTTAAACCTTCCTCCAGGTTATCCAATTAAAAAGTAGAGCAGTCAGCTGTTGTAGCAGTCTTTATTCTTCAGTTGAATTGTGAACAAACATGAGGTGTTGTAGCACAGTGTAAGTGAATATCCAAAGTGCCTGCTTAATTTTGTGTTAAAATTCAGAGATAGGTTACATATTTTTTTTTTAGCAGAAATATTTGCAAAATGAATAATAGTTATCATTACATATTTTCCTCGAGTCACTGAAGTTATAGTTTGTGTGTGTGATCATCTGTTCCTCTCTTCTTTTTACTAAACTGATGCATTAGTAATTTTTTAGTGTGTACATTTCAGAGGCAAAAATTGCTATATGGTAAAGATGGGCATTGCTGCAAGAATTCATGATCTTTTGCTAGGTCCAGCAGGTTATGAATATATCATAATTTAAACCCAAAATTTTCTTTGGTAGCTTCATTTTGGTGCTAAGGTTATGCCTCTTGTCTCAATTATCAGTTCATACTACACTAAAAAGGGTACATAATCTTTTGGAATATGATTTTACAGAAGAATCATGGTTAGCTGTGTAAATTAAGTAACTAATGAAAAGTTAAAAATTCAGTTGATGAGAAAAGAGCTGTAGGACACAAGTTGACTAGAAAAAGGAATAGCTTGATTAGACACACTCCTAGATACAAAGGAATCAGAATACGGTTACGAGGGCGTGTGTTGTCGGGGAGTGGCAAGACTAAAATACAGTAAACAGCTTTGTGAAAATCTATACTCTGCAAATCACTGTGAAGTGCTAGGCAGTGTGTACGTCCCATTGTACCAGTTATTAGGGTTTCTTCCCATTCTGTTCATGTATGGAGCACAGGAAGAATGATTATTCCATAGGCTCTGTGCTTGCTTTAATTTATCTAATGACCCCTATGTGAGCAATATGTAGAGGATTGTGGTATATTCCTAGGGTTGTCATTTAAAGCCAGTTCTTGAAATGTAGTAAGCTTTTGCAGGATAGTTTACATCTATCTTCAAGAGTTTGCCAGTTTAGTTTCTTCAGCATCTCAGTGACATTCTCCCTCAGGTCAGACAAACCTGTGATCATTCATGTTGCCCTTCTCTATATACATTCACTATCCCCCATTAGTACTGTCTGGTAGGGGTTAGTGATGTAAAATGCCTGGTCATTTATAAGTTGGGTCAAATACCCAAAGTTTAAAGATTAAATGATAACTGACACTTATAAAAAAAAAGATTTAAAATGATATTTTGTATTGGAAGAGGTGCTTTGCATCATTTCTTCAATACTGATGGGGTAATGAAGTTGAAAAAGCCATTTGAGAGTCAGGGAAGAGTTATTAGGGGAGTTCTTGGGCTAGTACATAAGAAAAATATAAAAAATCATGTTTAAAAGTAATTATTGAAGAAAATGTAGTTTATATTAAGTAGGTAGCCTGTAGGTAGTATTTTTACTTATACAATTCTACTGCTAAAATATCAGAGTAAAAAAACTTTATCCATAATGATTTTAATTGGGTATGAGTCGTGTGCCAATTCAGATTCCACGAGTCCAAGAGACATCAATTCTCTAGGAACAGACTAGTATTGGAATTGAACGATTCCAGCATCTTCAGCATCAATTCTTTATTATTAAATCTTTTTATGTTAGTTTTCTCATTTTATATTCACAGCAGTGCAGTCATTTGAAAGTAGATAAAGAAAGGAGCAGAATAGAAAACCATAGTCTGACTGAGTTATCGCTGCATGTGACAATAAAGCATGTTTTTTCGCTGAAAAAGTTTAACATATAAGGATACATTTATTATCAAGAAACACATACATTCAGTAATACTTTTGTTATCAATAATCATTCTTCAGTAATATTCATAGGTTTTACGCACTTTATAAAGTGTGTTACATTGCAAACCAATGCCCTGAGGACAATGTGTTTTTTTATACGAGGTTATCACTACAGACCTGTTCAACACTGTGTGTGTGTGGGGGGGGGGGGGGGGGCAATAGGACATTGTAAACGATAAACAACTGTAAATAATGTGCATCCTTCCTTGGTAAAGCAAGCAGCAATGCTAATGAAAAAACATACTTCTCTCTTCTTTCCTTTTGGTCTTAATAGTAAAGAAAAAGAGTGACAGTTGTATGTTTAAATGTAAATATTTACTAACTTCTAACATAGGGAGTATCAGCCCATCCCTTATTTTACTTTTTAAGTTATACATTCTAGCAGTAAAAACTTGAAAAAGTACTTTTTTATAAGCACCCAGATTATGGGCATTTAAGACAGTTTAGGGCAAATTTCCATTTGTAAATATCCTGCCCACTGGACATTTGCCGGGCCTACATCACTAGTAGGGGTCCCACACAGTTGAACAGTATTCTAGAATGGGTTGCATGAGTGATTTGTAATCAATCTTCTCTGGAGACTGATTGGACTTCCCCAGTTTTCTACTAACAAACCAAAGTGTAGTACCTACTTTAACCACAACTGTGCCTAAGTGATAATTCCATTTCATATCCCTACTAAGTGTTACATCCAGGTATGTGTGTGGCTGAGTCCAACTATAGACTCATTGATATCATAGTCATAAGATACTACGTTTTTTGTGAGTGGTGTGATTTTACACTTCTGAACTCGAGTTGCCAGTCCTTGCACCACTTTGAAATCCTATGAAGATGTGACTGAATAATTATGCAGCTTCTTTCAGGCAGTAATTTGTTATTGATAACTGCATCATTTGCAAAAAGTCTGAGCTTACTATTAATATTGTCCACAAGGTCATTAATATGTAACATGAACAGCAGGTGTCTAAGACACTTCCATGGGGTCACCCAAAGTTACTACTACATCTGCCAGTGATTCGACTCTCCATCCAAGATAATATGCTCTGTCCTCCCCCCCCCCCCCCCCTTAAAAAAAATCCACAGTCCAGTCACAAATTTACTTGATACCCCCATGTAATTGTTATTTTGACAGTAAGTATAGATGTGGTACTACGTCAAATGTTTTTTGGAAATCAAGAAATACTGCATCTGCCTTACTGCCAGGATCCGAAGCTTTCTGTATGTCTTATGAGAATAATGTGAGTTGGGTTTGACATGATCAGTATTTTCAGAATCTACACTGGTTTTCAAGGAGTAGGTCATTCTGTTCGAGATGTCTCATTGTGTTTGAACTCAGAATATGTTCCATGATTCTACAACAAATCATTGTCAAGGATATCGGACGGTAGTTTTCTGGATCACTTCTACTACCCTTGTTGTAAACGAGTGTGACCTGTGTTTTCTTCAAACTACTGAGTATTGTTTTTTTCTCCCAGGGATCTATGATAGATTATAGTTCAGATTGATGGAAGGTACAGTAACTAAGCAGAAAAGATGTGCACTAGACAGACAGTTGGGAAGAGCTGCGCACATGCATATTCGGACTGATGATTGCAGCAACAGATATCACATCACTGGATAAATGTGTGTGAAGTGAATTGGTATAGATGTAGAAATAAATGTGCTGATATGGATAACTATATTCAGATTCTGCAGAAAATCAAGTTGCCATGTTATGAGTTCAAGTAAATGATTTTGCTATTTGTGCAGTTAACATATCAGTATGTGGCATTTTTGTCGTCATGTGCCACATGAAATGAACCTGTTACACACAGATCCTTTCTTTAACACTTTGGTAAAGGTGCATACCATAGACTTTTCTACCAGTGGAAGCAGATTTTCTGTGATTTCTCCAAATCGCTGTAAGGAAATGATAGGTTTGTTCCTTATAAAAGGCCACTATGAATTTACGTGTCCAGTGCGAGCTTGTGCTCTCTTGGAATGTAAATCAGTGTCACTATGATGCTAGCCACAATCTTCTTTTCCAACTTTCTTGAACTTAGTGAAAAAAGTTGTTGTTTTTATTGTTCAGATTGAATTGTGAAGCTGCCAGGAAATGACAGTTGTTAGAATGAAAACACTCTTTTGTACATACCTTTTACAAATATCTTTGAACTGAAATCGATAGACTTCGGGATTCGAATTTGCTTGTATAGTATTTTCCCTCCTTTCTTGCTCAGAGTCGTTGCTAAATATATGAATTGCTGTGGAACATTACTTAACCAATGTTGTGAATCATGAATTGATTTTGTTAGTATTGACAGACGATCTTCAGTGTTTTTTACTTATATTGTTTTTTCCTTGTAAAACTGTTTTATAACTTTTATGGGTTTGATGAGATTAAATATACTTCTTGTTCCAAAGATCCATAGATAAAAGATCCTCAAGAATGTATAATATGTCATAAAACAAGATTACGTATTATTTATGAGGGAATTATTGTTCCTGCCATAGATTCTAAGTCAAATGGCTGTCATGGATGTGGAATAAGTCAAGAAAGTCTGAAACATATTTTTATTTATGAGGTAATAACAAAATACTGCTCAGACGTAACTCCAACATTCGTTGTTAATAATTTATTTGTCTTAGGATCATTTTTAGTGATAGAAAGATTTTTGTGGTCAATAGAAGGGATAACATGGTTGCTGACATGTGATCATACATACATAAATATGATTAATGAGAACAGAACGGGTCATAACCAACACATTATTATACTTAACTATTTGTGCAATTTGTTACTACCAGTTTTGTAAGATATGTGTACTTGTGAATGCTTGGAGGCAAGAATATGTTGATTGATTGTTTGTGACCTTAAAAAGATAGTGTTCTATTATACACATACAAACATTCAGAGTTAGTGAAATATACTTTCATTACTATTGAAGCTAAAAAATAAGTTAAAAAACAATGAGTAATACAACAAAATTAAGGAAATTCAAAAATTTTTTCTGAAACACCTCTTCGTCAAGATGCAAGAACCAGAATTTTGCAAAAAATAAAAAAATTCTTGGTTCTTGAGACAATCATAAATGGTTTAACAGCACAGATATTTTTTTCCAAGAAACTTTGGGTAGAAGAGTAAATGGAAACATCTCAGTAATAGTATACACACAGCTATAAATGAAAAGACAAGCTTGAAAACAAGACCTTCAAAATTAAGTATGCCTATTTTATTGAATTTATGTAAATAACAGGAACCCTGTTAAAACAGTATGGAAAAATGTGTGTGTTCTTGTGGCACTTACAGTCTGATTTCCACAGCAATCGACTGTTTGTGTATGAAGTGATTAAATAGTGGGGTAATTGAGAGAAAGTGTATGCATTTCTCTATCTCACAGACTTCATAGATACCAGAAAGGAGAAATTTATAATTCCAAATCTGAATTCTACAATATTCTGGAGACTGAGTAGCTGGCCTTTACCACCATTAGGAGGCGAAATTCCAGTACTGCTAACGAATACCTTTAAAAGTGAAAATAAAAAATAAAAAACTATTCCTAGGTGTTCACACTATTAATTCTCTGTGTTTCTTTTCCTGTCCATCCAGTTGCCATCTTCGACTGCCTTAAACAAAAAAAAAAAATTCATCAGCTGGTTCCGTGATGTATTTAACATCTTGCACTGTTTTATCAGTGGTGTGTTGATTATACATTGTTTTAGTCATATTATAATTGATTTTGAGGCCTACTTCAAATTTTCCCTGTTAAGCTCCTCTATTAGTTGTTGGTTTAGCAGGTACAAACAGTAGTGTAAAATGTAACATCTTTACATTCAGATACTGTTTTACTTGTTTAAATTTTGTAAAGATGTACTGTGAAACTAAAAATGCTTGTATGCTCGTAAATATTTTTACACATGCTGTATCTGAAGACTATGTGTCAGACACAAGGGTATCGTCAGGAGTACCCCAGGGAAGTGCGATAGGACTGCTATTGTTTTCTGTATACATAAATGATCTGGTGGACATGGTGAGCAGCTGTTTGCTGATGGTGCTGTGATGTACGAGATGGTATCAAAGCTGAATGATTATAGGATGATACAAGATGACTTGACAAAATTTCTGTTTGGTGTGATGAATGGTAGCTGTTAATGTAGAAAAATGTAATTTAATACAAATGAGTAGGAAAAACAAACCTGTAACACTCGGATACAGCATTAGTAGTGTCCTGCACGACACAATCATGTTGATAAAAATATCTGGGCATAAAGTTGCAAAGCAATATGAAATGGAATGAGCTTGTGAGGATTGTGATAGGGAAGGCGAAGGGTCAACTCCAGTTTATTGGGACAATTTTGGGAAAGTGTATTTCATCTGTGAAGGAGAGTGGGTATAAGACACTAGTGCAGTCTATTCTTGAGCACTGCTTGAGTGTTTGGGATCTGCACCAGGTCGGATCAAAGGAAGACATAGAAGCAGCTCAGAGACGGGCTGCTAGATTTGTTACCAGTAGGCTCGAACAACATGCAAGTATTACGGAGATGCTTCAGGAACTCACATGGGAATGCCTGGAGGGAAGGCAATGTTCTTTCTTAGGAACACTATTGAGAAAATTATAGACTCAGCATTTGAAGATGACTGCTGAACAGTCCTACTGCCGCCAGCACACGTTTCCCATAAGTGCCACAGAGATGACATATGAGAAATAAGGGCTTATGCGAAGGCAGATAGGCAATCATTTTTCCCTTGCTTTATTTGCAAGTGGAACAGAAAAAAAAGACTGATAATGGTACAGAGTACCCTCTGCTACACACCATATGATGGCGTGCAGAGTTTATTTGCAGATGTAGATAGAACCACTACTAGAAATGATAAGTAATTCTCTTTTTTGTCTTAGTTTTGTAAAAACTGTAACTATACAGTTTATCATATAGTGTACATTTAACGAAACCAGTGTTAACCTGTCTTAAACGATGGTGTAAAACTGATTTCAAGCACCCGAAGATCTGAAATGCATTGTGTATTAATGAAATCACAGTTAGTGACTGAAGGCAGTTTGTTTTCTTATCATTTTTGCAAACGTAATACCATCACGGCAACAACACTGTCAACAATGGAGAAAATTAATAAACTGTACAGTTTGAAAGGCCATCATATTTGCCATTGACTGTGGAAATTATTTATTTCGCTATTGTAGTTTCAGCCTTTGGGCTACTTTCAAGTGGTACGGCAAAAGATTTTGCTTCAACATGTGTCAGTCTTTAAGATTCTCCAACATATATACAAGTAATAGTCAAAAATAGGTCATTTTCGGTGTAAAAATGCAGTAACATCAGATGAGTGTGAAGCTCTGTACATTGTGAAATGATGTAAATTATACGAAATGTTATCACTGTTAACGCCATTCACATAAATTGTTACAAATCGATGTTCTTGCACAATCCGCACTTATCTGATTTTACTGTACTATACAAGTAGGAAGATTTTAAAGTTTGAAATGTGCTCAAGCAAAAATCTTTTTCAGTGCCACTTGAAAATGGCCCGAAGACTGAAACTGCAGTAGTGCAATAAAGAATTCCTAAGGTAAACGGTGAATATGATGTCCTCTAAAACATTCTAAAGGACTGTGAATCCCGGCCATGAGAAGTTAAACTGTATAGTGTTGTGAGTGGAATGGTGGTGGTTCACATATGTTCCATTCATTCTTGATATTGTCAATTTATGGATCTGAATCCATTCCATAGAGCTGCTTAGAATAGTGACTCCTCATTCAGTTCTGAATTGCCCACAGTCCTAATGAAGTCTAATGGAAGGTGTAGCATTGGAACGTACTATATTCTTTAACCTGTCAAACTGGTGTTGGACAACAACAAAATGTGTTCAGATGTTTATTATCCTTAATTTATACATGTACGTGTGCTACTTAGTTAAAGATACACAGATTTTAACACACTTAAAAATTGGTGATTCTTATTATATAATTTACATTCTAGTATATCTCATTACATATCTAAATCATTATATATGAATATGGTAAAAACACCATCTCATCCATTATGTAAATGAGTATTAATTACAGAATTTGCACACTTCTTTCCCATTTCACTGTGGCGCAGTGGTTAACACACTGGATTCGCATTCGGGAGGATGACGGTTCAATCCCGCGTCCAGCCATCCTGATTTAGGTTTTCCATGATTTCCCTAAATCGCTCCAGGCAAATGCCGGGATGGGTCCTTTGAAAGGGCATGGCCGACTTCCTTCCCCTTCCTTCCCTTTCCTTCCCTCATCCGATGAGACGGATGACCTCGTTGTCTGGTCTCCTTCCCCAAACAACCCAAACCCATTTCACTTTCTTGTATATCATCTACTTGCATGTTTGTGGCTATTATGTATCAATAACAGCTGTAAAAATGGTACGTCTGGCATGCAGCTGTATCTAGTACTGTGCAAATGTGCATATGTTCTTGGAGTAAGGGGCAGGACACAGAAACATCTAAAATGATATTTCTGGAAAGGAGGGACAACTTCATTGGCATACAAATCAGACATTACGTTAGACTGTGGTTGAGAACTGTTAGTTGATGAAATAGTTTAAAAAATGCTGGTGTTATTTTAAGGAAGGAGACAGGTAATAAAGTAACTGAGCCTATTATTCTATTCTAAACAACGAGTAATAGTTAGAAAATCAAATCCACGTTATGAAAAATACAACATTAACTCATCATTGAACATTATGTCAACTTTTTTCCCCACAGAGTTATTATCTTAATCTCTCTGGTACTGATGATACTGTTATCATAATATGCTATATTTACTTGACATTTTTGTGTTCTGTTTATTATTGCTACATATATAAAGACCGAGCACAAGTTCAGAAACATTGAGACAAGTAGATTTTGTAGTGTTCAGCACATAGAAGTGTGTGCTTGTGAATTAATACCGACAAACAATTTGATTTTAATTGTAAATATATTTAGATCCCCACTGGGAAATTTTTGAATATGTTATGAGGAATCTGTATTCCTTACTGTGTTATGTGTGAGACAGCAAGAAGCAGTCAATAGTTTGTGGTGACTTCAGTGTAGATTTTCTAAAACATTATGATAGGAAAAATGATCTGTAAATCCTATTTGGACCTTACAATTTGATCTCAGTAATTAACTTCCCAGCATAGGCGGATAAAGGCTGTACGACCCCAATTGGTAATATCTTCTTTGGTGAAACTCATGGTAAGAAAATAACTGTTTACCAAATAACAAATGCTCTCTCTGATGATGATGATGATGATGATGATGATGATGCACAGTTAGTTGGGATAAATAACATACTGCCTTACAGTATGGATACTCCACAGTGGAAATCTGTTAGGATAATTAATGACTTCGGCACAAATGTTTTTAAGTATAGTTTTCACAGGATGACCTGGGATGAAATTTATAATTAGCCATATGATAACATAAAATTTAATCTATTCCATGATAAAGTCATATCAGTATTTGAAAACAGCTTTCTGCATAAGCTAACCGGAAAAGACTTTATAAACAGCCGTGTAAAAAATCATGGTTCTTTACAAGTATTATAGTGTCTTGTGTAATGAAAAGGGAAATGTATCTGATGACGAGAACAAGTACAGAGCCTGCAGTCATTGCACATTAGAAAAGCTACTCAAAATTACTCAGAAAGGTTATTAAAAAATTAAGGAATGAGCACATAATGTCTGAAATAAGTAATTCTGACAACAGAATAATGGCTACATGGAATGTAATAAAACAAGATACAGGAAAACCAGCCACAAAACAAGATAACATCACTACTGAGCTGAATGGAAAGGCTATAAATCTAAATCTATATGGATACTCAGCAAATCACATTTAAGTGCCTGGCAGAGGGTTCATGAAACCATCTTAACAATTCTCTATTGTTCCAATCTCATACAGTGTGCAGAAAGAATGAACACCAATATCTTTCCGTATGAGCTCTGATTTCCCTTATTTTATCATGGTGATCGCTTCTCCCTATGTAGGTTGGTGTCAACAAAATATTTTCGCATTCGGAGGATAATGTTGTTGATTGGGATTTTGTGAGAAGGTCCACCACAACGAAAAACACCTTTATTTTAATAATGTCCACCCCAAACCCTGTATCATTTCACTGACACTCTCTCCCCATTTGATGAGCCGCAGGTAGAAAATGTATTTAATAATCGTATCTTAAATATATTAGAAAGCATAGGGGTAAACAGTTCAAGAGAAAAATTACAGCATGTGTTGAAAAAGTAACTCTCATAAAATTCAATCGTATGAATGTATCACAGACTTCTGAAATGAAGATAATTATACGTTCACTCAAAAATAAAAACTTGGATGGTTTTCATTGTGTTTCCAATAGAGTACTAAAGATCTGTTCCCATATAATAATCCTTGTCTTATTGGAAGAATGTAATCCATCGCTAACTCAAGGCATTTTACCAGAGAGAGACTAAATTATGCCATTGTCAAATCCCTATTTAAGGAAAGTGATAGGAGATATGTCAGGAACTACCACCCTGAAAGTAGAGTTAGAAAAGAAAAGTTTCGCCTTGACAACTTGTTCTATTCTGTAGAAGAATTTCTATTATTGTAATGTGTAAAAGGTAGTGGTAAGAATTACTAACTCACATCTGTATATTTTTTGTTGTGATGTAGCCATATTTACAAATGAATTTGCAATGTGAGTGTAAAATGACTCTTTTCACATCATTAAGATTTATTGTGCAAAATGGTTCATGGAACATGAAACTAACTAATTCACACTTCTGCAGACTGTAATGCCTGATTTTTGCTTATACACTGTATTTGACATTTATGTAATTGACAGTGTGAACTTCCTACCATTCTTGACCTTAAAGATAGTTTTAGCAATATAATTGCCATCGTCACACATTATAATATGATTTTTGCTGCAGTATGTGACTGCGGACTACTTCAGTTTCTTTTTATAGGAGCTGATAAATGGAGTATAAAAAATTTTTATTACTTGAAGTACATTAAAGATATTCCAAAATTCTTTTCCATCTTTACAGTGCGATACCCAGTGATTTTCTTATATGAGAATTAAGTTCAATGGTTTAAATGTCTATCCCTTCCCAGTTTAACTTTTTAAGTTCAGCACATCTGGGGAACTTTTGACTTCCCGTTTATTTTATAATTGAGTTAAACCTCATCTCATAATACAATGGCTCGTTATTAAGTGGTGGTATTTCAAATCTGCTGTATTTTCAGCATTATGGTGGATACTGAAACACATTTTCAGTATTGTGAGATAACATTTTTCAACTCTTTGGTGAAACATATGCAGCAATGAACAAACATTAAAATTGTGATCATCTCACCATTTTTCACTGCTAGTTGTCTTTGAAATATTGAAAGTGCAGGTAATAAATCAGTTCTATTTTGGAAATGATGCAAAAGATCTGGATTTTGAATTTTGCTAGTGCACAAATTGTATATCATTGAACAACTGTCTCTGTCATTTGAAGGTTTTTGTGTTACAGCATGATTTGAAATTGTAGGGATTTGTCTTGAGAATTAATTTTTACCTCATTTGGAGGGTATAAAACTTGTGATTTAGGGCAACCTGGAAAACTTTAATATGTCTATGGGACTACATGTTCTCTCTTTCTCTCTCTGAAAGCTGTAAAGTATATTTAAATGTATATATAACGTATATTGAAGTGGGAGTGATGAATTGCTGTTATTAGGTAACACCCAAATTTCTCTTGAAATGCTATTGATGAAAGTCATCACTATCTACTTAATTGGTGTGGCATCATTTGTTTCAACTCTTCCACAGAGTATGAAGGGTAGATGTATAATTTTAACTATCACCCAAAAAAATTACATCATTAATTTGTTTGCACCAGGCCTGCAGACATGTATATCCAAACAAACAAAAAATTAATTGTGTAACTTTTTTTTCTAGTTGATAATTCAAATTTTATGACTACCCCTCATAAACACCGTAAAGAACATTGAAGAGAAGCTGAAATTCTGTGCAGGATAAGAGCTCAAATCAACACTTGTTCCTTTCATGGGCAGTGCTATTCCAATAGGCCCATCTCAACACGCCTTAAAGTCAATCAAAATTTCAACCTGCCGCAAGTTCCTACCCACAAACTGGAACTAGTGTCTAGGGCGAGGTGTGAAATGTGTTATGTTGAATGGAAGCCATAAGTTTATTTTGCTTTTTCAGATATTGAGGAAATAATAAAAAGAAAGGAAAGGTCTGGCATTATTAGTGGCTGAATGAAGGGTTTAGCTATTGCATAGAGAAACTGCTTCTTGGTTGTGTGCCCTTGTCATCTTTCCTCATGAGTTGTGAGTATTTACAGTTCAAAATATACTGCTGACAATTTACAAATAAACAGTAGTGCTATATTTGTGTAGTGTTAGTAGGAGAAGCAAATGCTGTAATGGATGTATTACAGACACACAGTGTAATTAGGCACTACTGCAGGGGATCATGGGAGCATAAGCACACAACTGTCTCCTAGCACATAGGTGTTACCTTGAATAGAGGTGCAGGTGGGGTGGGGTGGGGGGGGGGGGGGGAACAAAGCCCACTCATCCTCACAGAACAGGTAGCACACTGGAGTCATTCACTGTCGTGTATTGCTGCAGTGTTCTGTATCGTTTCCTCTATAAGGTTGGCAACAGGAGGAAACAGTCCGTACTGGCCCAAAGTCCACCAACTTCCACCATTTCCTTTGCACCCAGAAAAGTTTCAAGTTATATCGTGCACATAGTGGGTCTTACGAAAACTGAAAGCAGTTGCCAGATTAATGCTCATTTATGGAATTTATACCATATACTGCCAAGCCTGAACACAAAAAGGGAGAAGATAATTTAGAATTTTAACATCTTGTCAACATCAAGATTATTGGTGCTGGACCATATTGTGTTGGGCAAGGAATTAATCCAGTGTGATTTGGGGAAACTGCAGAAAATCCGAATCAGCAGAACAGGGTGGGACTTTGAATCCCACTTTCCCATTTAACAGGACAGTGTTTTAAGTCTTGGACCCTGAGGTAACCTGCCTATAAAATGCTGTGCATGTGCATGATCCATCTCAGCTCTGGCATAGCCATTCTTAAGACTGGTGGATGTAGGACATAATCTGTCCACTGGTGTGCTGAGAGGGAACTTATAAAAAGTAGTTATGTTCAAAATAATGGTAAGTGACTATAGAACATCTTTCGGTGTGTGGAGAAATGTTTTATGGCAGACATGAACATGAGAGTACAGCCTGAATTCCCGAACTTAAGAAAAACTAGTTTAGTATGAGAGGTTATGTGAAAAAAATTGAGAGGTGCAAATTGTCTTATAACTTGACTTGTTATCTACCATAATGAAATTGCCTCAACTTTTATGGGGAAGATAATCATGCCAGTCTGTTGTTATTGCTTCCATTCAGGATTCATTTACTGTTGTCACTGAGGGTAGACATCAAGATTATGTAGATGTGATGACAGATCCATTAGCAGTGGGGCTTAAAATTGCATCTTATTTGTGGGAGGTGAATTTGTCATTTGTTGCAGTTCGTAACAATTAACAATGATTGCATACTTCAGCCTTTCAGAGGCAACACGATGGAAATTCGCATGTGAACTTTTTTTTTAATAGAGTAAGTCTGACAGAGAAATTCCACGAATAATGAAAGACAGTTATATTTATATGGATTCACAGAAAACGAGAGAAACTTTCTAGAATTATTTTAATGTTGACTTAATTTGCAGTTTAATGTAGAAATTGAAGCAGAGCTTTAGCCTCCACCTTATATGGTCTTTAGAATGCAAAAAGCTCTCTACAGACTTTCATTTCTACCAGTTTAATTTACACACTTCTGTGCTTTAAACTTTACATTTTGAGAGGACAGTTTACATTAACCTTTAAGTGTTCACCCAAAGTGTAATGCAGCTCTGTTGTGTGTTAGGTGCATGTTTCTGTATTTCACTAATATTTAAATATTTGTAAGTGTTGTTTATGGCAAACCAACTCACTTGAATACACCATTTGAATAGTGCTCAAGCAGAAACTTTAAAGCAGCAGAATATCTTAAAGTGCTCATGTGAGAAAATCAATAGTGCGGACAAACAGTATTATTTGTCCCAATTTAATTATGGGCATGTTATTTATGGCTCAGCTCAACCTTTTGATAGAACGATGGACACCATACACTGCAAGCACAATGAATTGCCAGTCTTATTTCTAGCAACTGTATAAAAGCTAATGTGCTGCCTCTTAACTCTCTGCAGCATACAATTGAGACCCACTTGTATGCTGCTTTTTATGTTAAATTTTAAATACATGTTGCTTCTTTACTGTCTCACACACACTGATTAAGAGAAGAAGATAGTCAAGTTGATCACATCACTTCCAAGTATTACTTCTTCAGAATTCCTCTACCAACGAAGTACGTGATTTTTGATGCCAACTTTTACCCAGACCTGAAGAAGGCCTTAAGAGAAATTTCTGCTGTAAGTTAATTTGCAGTATTTTTGGACTTACTTGTATGAAGAAAAAATAAATAAATAAGTCAAAGCAGTATTTTCCATCAGGATATAAAACTGCACAATAAGTTGCTCAAAGAATTGTCAGAAATAACTAAAACCAACTTATTTAAAAAGGCAAAAAGCAAATATTTAAGCAATATATACTAAACAATATAGAACTGCTTAAAACACACAAAGCAAGGATCGGTAAAAAACGTTATAGTTGTCAAAAATTAATAAACACACAACATTTTGGTCAGTCCTCAATTGCCTTACACAGTAATAATCTATGTTACTGCAAAATTGTATTCTCAAGATCGTAGATGAAAAGAGCTAACCTCCATTCGTTTTTCTGAGCTCAACATCTCGATTATGAAGGGTTTACGGCTCAGTTTTTCAGACAGTCAAATGTGAATCCACAAAGAATACAATGAAGAGATGGGGATATTATTGTGGTCCCAATGTCAGCTTAAATTATGTGTGTATAATGTGTGCAATGTGTACAGTGACTTGGGGTGAGATATGATCAAATCGTGTTATATTAGGATTTGAATTAGCTGGACTTATAAATAATTGCACACATCCATGTTTGTTAACTTTAAATTATATTTTATTGTTGTATTAAGCTTACATGTACAGTATCATCGTAAAATGTCGTTAAGTGAATAAACAACTAGCTAAGTAAGTTGGAAAAATGTGTAACAAGTTTTCTAGTACTGCACCATAAAAGCTTCAACAGTACTGATCTTTACTGTGTGCAGTCTCCTTACATACCATTTCATTATTGTTTTGGATAAAATATTACGAGAGAAGTTTGAGCACAGAAGAATTTATTAATATTTATACTGGCACATTAAACTGCAGTGAAGGTTTCAAGCTTACAGCAGTATACATTTTCAGTTATACAGATTGTACTTGTACAGAGTGGGGCAAATAAAAGTGGTGTAAAGAACCAAGTTTCAGGGTACAAAGAAACACAACAGAGGAAAGGAAATACAGTACTAACCTTACTATAGCATATCTTGAAAGTGACCACTACTCATATCTTGGCACTTTCGGGCCCTGGTCAGCAAGTCACTAAAGACAGATTGAAGCTGCACTACTGGAATTGTTGCAGTCTAATCTGAAATGTTCTGCTGCAGTTCTTGAAGGCTGTGAGGGTTGTTGCGATAGACGTTAGACTTGAGGGCTTCTCACACAAAGTAATCATACACTGACAGATCAGGTGATCTGGGTGGTCGGCCAGGGCCACGACCAGACCGACATATGCTAACAACTCTGCCAGACGTGAAGATTGTGTAAATGTGCTCCAAAGTTTGGCTGGCTGTATGGGCAGTTGCTCCATCCTGCCACAAATGATTTCAAAATGTTGGCATTGTAACCCGCAGAAGTCAGTGTCTGATGAAAGAAGATGGAACCAATAGACACTGCACACTAAATCCCAACCTTTTTGATCATGCAGTGATGTTTCTGGAAGTTACACAGATTCACCACTGCCCAGAATGTGTGATTGTGAGTTGACATAACCACTCTGGTGAAGCCAGGCTGCATCAGACATAAGGAACAGATTTGTGTAAGCTGTTCATTGTTAGCTTAGTGAACAGCCACTCAGAAAACTGGAGTCATTGAGGGGCATCTGCTGGTTGTAATGTATGAACAACGTACACCTGGTAGGGATGCACGTGCAGCTCTAGGTGGAGTATTCGTCTGCGTGATAGACGTGATGTGCTGGTCTCTTGCAACATAGATCGGGTTGATTTGATAAGACTCTGAAGCATTTTCTGGTGTGCGGGCACGTTTCAGAATATTTTTTGACTTGTTCAAAACAGAGCCTGTCTGATGCCATTTTCGGACTAAGCATTGCATGACACTCTTCACTGGCATTCTGACACCGTTAAACTTCTCAGCACACAACTGACCACACCATTTCCACGACTTTGTTGTCACGTATCTATCATGAAAGAAGGTTGTATACATGGAAGAACCCTGGAGATACTAAAAGGTTTCAGATAGATTCTATAATGGTTAGACAGAGAATTAGGAACCAGATTTTAAATTGTAAGACATTTCCAGGGGCAGATGTGGACTTTGACCACAATCTATTGGTTATGAACTGTAGATTAAAACTGAAGAAACTGCAAAAAGGTGGGAATTTAAGGAGATGGGACCTGGATAAACTGAAAGAACCAGAGGTTGTAGAGAGTTTCAGGGAGAGCATAAGGGAACAATTGACAGGAATGGGGAAAGAAAGACAGTAGAAGAAGAATGGGTAGCTTTGAGGAATGAAATAGTGAAGGAAGCAGAGGATCAAGTAGGTAAACAGACGAGGGCTAGTAGAAATCCTTGGGTAACAGAAGAGATGCTGAATTTAATTGATAAAAGGAGAAAATACAAAAATGCAGTAAGTGAAGCAGACAAAAAGGAATACAAACGTCTCAAAAATGAGATCGACAGGAAGTGCAAAATGGCTAAACAGGGATGGCTAGAGGACAAATGTAAGGATGTAGAGGGGTAAGATAGATACTGCCTACAGGAAAATTAAAGAGACCTTTGGAGAAAAGAGAACCACTTGCATGAATATCAAGAGCTCAGATGGAAACCCAGTTCTAAGCAAAGAAGGGAAAGCAGAAAGGTGGAAGGAGTATATAGAGGGTCAATACAGGGGCGATGTTCTTGAGGACAATATTATGGAAATGGAAGAGGATGTAGATGAAGATGAAATGGGAGATATGATACTGCGTGAAGAGTTTGAACGAGCACTGAAAGACCTAAGTCGAAACAAGGCCCCGGGAGTAGACAACATTCCATTAGAACTACTGACAGCCTTGGGAGAGCCATCCTGACAAAACTCTACCATCTAGTGAGCAAGATGTATGAGACAGGCGAAATACCCTCAGACTTCAAGAAGAATATAACTATTCCAATCCCAAAGAAAGCAGGTGCTGACAGATGTGATAATTACTGAACTATCAGTTTAATAAGTCACAGCTGCAAAATACTAACGCGAATTCTTTACAGACGAATGGAGAAACTGATAGAAGCCGACCTCGGGGAAGATCAGTTTGGATTCCGTAGAAATGTTGGAACACGTGAGGCAATACTGACCATATGACTTACCTTAGAAGAAAGATTAAGGAAAGGCAAACCTACGTTTCTAGCATTTGTGGACTTAGAGAAAGCTTTTGACAATGTTGACTGGAATACTGTCTTTCAAATTCTAAAGGTGGCAGGGGTAAAATACAGGGAGTGAAAGGCTATTTACAATTTTTACAGAAATCATATGGCAGTTATAAGAGTCGAGGGGTATGAAAGGGAAGCAGTGGTTGGGAAGGGAGTGAGACAGGGTTGTAGCCTCTCCCCGATGCTATTCAATCTGTATATTGAGCAAGCAGTAAAGGAAACAAAAGAAAAGTTCGGAGTAGGTATTAAAATCCATGAAGAAGAAATAAAAACTTTGAGGTTCGCCGATGACATTGTAATTCTGTCAGAGACAGCAAAGGACTTGGAAGAGCAGTTGAACGGAATGGACAGTGTCTTGAAAGGAGGGTATAAGATGAACATCAACAAAAGCAAAATGAGGATAATGGAATGTACTCGAATTAAGTCGGGTGATGCTGAGGGAATTAGATTAGGAAATGAGACACTTAAAGTAGTAAAGGAGTTTTGCTATTGGGGGAGCAAAATAACTGATGATGGTCGAAGAAGAGAGGATATAAACTGTAGACTGGCAATAGCAAGGAAAGCGTTTCTGAAGAAGAGAAATTTGTTAACATCGAGTATTGATTTAAGTGTCAGGAAGTCATTTCTGAAAGTATTTGTATGGAGTGTAGCCATGTATGGAAGTGAAACATGGATGATAAATAGTTTAGACAAGAAGAGATTAGAAGCTTTCGAATTGTGGTGCTACAGAAGAATGCTGAAGATTAGATGGGTAGATCACATAACTAATGAGGAGGTAATGAATAGGATTGGGAAGAAGATAAGTTTGTGGCACAACTTGACTAGAAGAAGGGCTCGGTTGGTAGGACATGTTCTGAAGCATCAAGGGATCACCAATTTAGCACTGGAGGGCAGCGTGGAGGGTAAAAATCGTAGAGGGAGACCAAGAGATGAATAGACTAAGCAGATTCAGAAGGATGTAGGCTGCAGTAGGTACTGGGAGATGAAAAAGCTTGCACAGGATAGAGTAGGATGGAGAGCTGCATCATACCAGTCTCAGGACTGAAGACAACAACAACAACAACTACTACTACTACTACTACTACTACTACTACTACTTTCCACAACAAACACCCACTGCTGCATTGTTAGTACCATCGCTCCCTTTGTACTGCTCCACTCACAATGGCACAGCCCATACTGCTCTCTGAACTGATAGGGATCACGTGGCAGGCGTACACATTGTGTGCACACTACGGGAGTGTGGTTAGATGCATACATTCATGTCCAATCGCATCCACTCATCTGGGCCACCTTTGTTTGCCCCACCCTGTATGTGTGTCCTCAGGGGAAACCGTCTTAACGTAGTGCTGTCCGTGTGGGCGAAGAGGTTTGTGTTCTCTGGATTCGGAGGGCTATGCCGCAGTCGCTTAGCTACCAGAAGGTTCACCCAAGCCGTATAGGCCAAAGAGGAGGAGCCAGACAAAGTGTGTCCCACAACGGCCTACCGCTCCCCCTTTCCTGTCCCAAGCCTGTCCTCACCATGTCCTTTTCTTGTCATTTCCTGTTATATGTATAAGACCCACAACAGCAGAGAAAGAGTCTTTCGGAACAGTGAAGCTGGCGGAAGAGGCACCTTTTCTCTTTGGGTACAAAAAGAGTCCAAGTAGTGACTCTACCCCAGAGGGATGGCTACAGACAGCATCTGACTCATAGTGAGCGGCTGATTGTAGGCTGGGCATCCTACTGCCTATGTGGAAAGTAACAGGAAGCTACCACACAACATTCCCAAGCAGTACATGGTATGTCTCTCCATGTGAAAGATTCCAGAGTTAAAACTTCCCCTCATTCGAATCTCCAGGAGGGGAACACATTGAGAGTAGACGTATTTGAAAGGAGGAAAGGAACGATAAGGATTGGAACATGGAATGTGAGGACACTGATGCAAGCAGGAAAGCTAGAGAATGATAAACAGGAGATGTAAAGGAACAGATTAGATGCCCTTGGTTTGTGTGAAATGAGATGGGGAGAGAATGGATGGATAGAAAGTGGAGATTATAAGCTATTTTACTTGGGGGAAATCAAGAGTGATGAAAACAGAGTAGGAATATTGATAGGGCAAAAGCTGAAAAATAAGGTAATGAAGGTACAATATATTGATGGAAGACTGATGATACGACTGAAGGGTAGTTCAAAAGATTTGGTGTTAATACAGGTATGTATGCCAACCAGCCAGCATAGAGATGAAGTGGAAGAATATTATGAGAAAATACAGGACCTCATCGAGAAAGAAAATAGAAACACCTGCATTATCATTATGGGGGACTGGAATGCAGTGGTGGGCGAAGGAAGGGGTGAAGATACAGTAGGAAAAGTTGTATTAGGAATATGAAATAAGAGAGGTGTATGACTAATTAGCTTCCGTAAAGAAAATTCATTAGCAGTGGTTAACACATTATTTGAACACCACAAAAGGAGATGTTACACATGGATATCAAATTTGAATAGGGAAAGCTATCAGTTGGACTACATCCTGATACAAAAAAGGTTTAGGAACTGTTTGAAGAACATCAGAGCTCATCCAGGAGCAGATACAAATTCAGACCACAACCTAGTAGTGGGAGAAATAAAAGTGATGTTGAAAAAAGTCTGGAGAGGTAAAGCAAAAGAAAGACTAAACATAGAAAGACTCAAAGAGGTAGGAAAGGCATCAGATTTGGAAAACGGATTTATGGAGAAATGGGAAAGAGGTAGTGTTGATGGAAGTGTTAATGACAAATGGATAAAAATGAGGGAAGGACACATGGACTCTGTCAAAGAAGTAATAGGAATTAGAGTGTCCCAAAGTACCAGGAAAGAATGGATAACAGAAAACATGTTAAAAAAGATGGAAGAGCGGAGAAAGTGGAAAAATGTAGAAACTGAAGAAGGCAAAAAGAGGTACAGGAAACTGAAGAAGCAAGGGAAAAATGGATGAAACAGAAATGCAACAAAATAGAGAAAGAGGGAAAGTATGAAATGATGTATAGTGTGGCTAGTGAGATAGTTTTTGAATGTAAAAGAAAGAGGAATTACATGGAAATAGAGCGGATGGTAGTCTAGCTGAAGAACCACAGGAGGTTTTGAACAGATGGCAAGAATATATTGAATGTCTGTATAAGGGGGATGAAATACAAAGCAAAATTAAGGTTAAAGAGGAGCAATATGTGCTGGAAGATGGAAAGGGATTCACCATCTTGGAAGCAGAAGTAGAACAGGTGCGGAAGGAGATGAAGAATAGGAAGGCATGTGGAATTGATGATTTCCCAGCAGAACTGTTGAGTCTGGGAGACAAAGAAAGAAAAGAAATAGTCTACCTCTGTAACGAGATATATGACAAAGGGGAATGGCCAGAGGACTTCCTTGCAACAGTTATGATACCAATAGAGAAAAAAAGAAACACTAAAAAATGTGAAGAGCATAGGACCATCAGTCTAATTTCTCATGCAGCTAAAGTGTTGCTGAGAGTGTTGAATAGAAGGCTATATGGCAAGCTGGATAGAGGGATTGCAGAGGAGCAGTTCGGATTTAGAAGAGGAAAAGGAACAAGAGATGCTATTGGCCTGTTAAGAACTATAGGGGGAAGATATATGGAAAAAGGTAGAGAAATCTTTGCTGTTTTTATAGATTTAGAAAAGGCTTTTGACAGAGTTCAGGGGAACAAAGTGATGGATATTTTGAAGAGGAAAGGAGTGGATTGGAAAGAGAGACGACTGATACAGAATCTGTATTTACACCAGAAAGTAAAGATAAGGATTAGAAATGAAATGTCAGAAGGAAGCAGCATTGGACGAGGTGTTAGACAAGGTTGTTGCCTTTTTCCACTTTTGTTTAACGCATACCTTGGAGAGATTATTGCGAAAGGCTTAGATGGGAAAAGAGGAAAATGTGGAAAGAGAATTGAATGTATAGGATTTGCTGATGACATGGTATTAGTGGCAGAAAGTTAGCAGACAGTGAATAACATGCTGAAAGATCTGAATGAAGCTTGTGTGGAATATTGGATGCAAATAAACACAGCAAAAACAAAGAGTGTGGTCATCAGTATAAGGCACAGACTGTCCAATATTAAAATAGGACAGTCTACCATTAGCCAAGTAAGTGCATTTAAATATCTTGGATGCACAATAACAAGACTTGAGATGTCACCAGGAGGTGAAAATTTGAATTGTCATAGCGAAGGAAGCATTCAACAGAAAGAGGAGACTCTTCTGTGGCAAATTAGATAATGGTCTAAGGAAAAGGCTTGGCAAATGTTTTGTCTGGAAACATGGATGCTGAGACGAGAGAATAAAAAAAGGTTAAAAGCATTTGACATGGAGGAGAATGGAGAGAATAAGCTGGATGGAAAGAGTGAGTAATGAAAGAGTATTGGAAAGGGTTGGTGAGAGAAGATGTCTGCTGAAGGTTGTAAGAGAAAGGAAAAAGAACTCGTTGGGACGTTCTTTGAGAAGGGAGTGCTTGCTAGCAGATACTTTGGAAGGATTGGGTTGTGGGAGAAGACTGAGAGAAAGAAGGAGATACAAGATGATAGACCTATGAAAGAAAATGTGAAACTTTGTGGCAGATGAAAACTGTGTGCTGAAGCAAGACTTGAACTCTGACCCTTTGCCTTTCATGGGCAAGTGCTCTACCGACTGAGCTACCAAAGCACGACTCATGACCTGCCCTCACACCTTCAGTTCTGCCCGTACCTCGTCTCCTACCTTTCAAACCTCACAGAAGTGCACACTCCGCTGCAGAGTGAGAATTTCATTCTGGAAAAAATATCTGCCCACAGACCAGTTGCAATGTCAGAAATTGATTTTCTGGGTATATTCTAACCTCTGACTTCTCCTCCATTCCTCCACAACTAAATTATTGATAATACAAGCCCACCCAGCACCCTGCAATGTGAATTTTTCTCTGACTTTCTAATGAGGTCCGTTTTCAGAGCCTATACCATGGCAGACACACCACTGCAGTGCTCAAAATTTTCCTGAGCAAATCTTGCTGCCTATCTTTGTACACCTTTCGTGTCTGAAATCAAATATTATTGGTATGGGTCCCTATAAGACAGCAATGCCCCATATGTGGCCTCACCTCTTGCTTTATGTTTCTCGTGACTTGGAAAGTGGCCGTTTGCCGTGCAAACTGCCCCTCTCACATGAAGACCCCAGTGCAACTTGGTATCATATATATATATATATATATATATATATATATATATAATTCTTGTACAACTTAAACAATTTAAGCAGCACATGCCCGGTAAGTTCTCAGGAGCCAGGATTTAATCAACAAACATCATCATAGTTCAGCCAGTTTACACAAAATATTTATAGATTATTTATGCAAACCATCCTCATGAATCATACTGTCTATTGGTGCAAACCATATAAAAATCCCTACAGTACCTCCTGACATTAGCCTTTATGTACGGACAGAAAACCGTGTCAGGGGACTTTAGTTTATAATATGTAGCAATAAATAATAGGGGTCCAAGAACACTTCTCTGTGGCACGTATGACAACAGTACCCCTACTTTCTTTGGGACATCTTTTCCTATCCTTATCCTCTGTGTTATGCCCTGCAGACATACCTTTACTAAAGTTATTAATGTGTTTTTTACTCAGCAGTGTCCATTATATTTGCAGCAAGAGCCCATGATGGGCTCTATCGAAAGCATGTGATAGGTGTACATAGATGCATTCTAGTCCCCCCCCCCCCCCCCCCTCCCCTTCCACACACACACACACACACACACACACACACACACACACACACACACACACCCTATCCCTCAATTTTACTGTGTGATCAGAATGGGTGGCTCATCCAGTTGTTTTTGTGAGTCACTTGGCAATCATATTAATCTGACATAGTGTACATAATTCTTTTCCCTGCTTCTTACTGACGTGACCTGTGCTGGATTGTGAATATGTGAACCAATGTGAATGAAAGAGGAAGAGGGGGTGTGACAGTTTATTAAAAAATTATAATGATTTTTGAAACATTTAATTTTAAACAAGTTTTTCTTAAATCATTTTTGTTTTTTCACTGTGCATCAGAAAAAAAAGAAAGGGTGGAAGTGATACTATCCATGATTGTAGAGTTTCTTAACCCTTTGAGGTTAAAATGGTGGTTTCAGGGAGAAACCCCTATCACTCAAAGAGTTAATTAAAAAAGAATGGATCGGTAGGAATAAGCAAGACTTGAATGCCTGTAAAACAGTTAGGAAACTATACCATACTGTTACAAATGTAAAAAAGGGGAGACTGAATAATGTAACCCCCAAATCCTCCAAAAATAAATGAAAAATATACCTGTTCAAAAAAGCAGATAAAAATTCACTTGATGCCTTCCACAGAGACAATCTCCACTCCTTCCAAATTAACAATGTACCGGTAAGTGCAGAACAGATTTGGCTTGAATTCAGAGAAATAGCGTCAACAGCAATTGAGAGATTTATACCAAATAAATTAACAAACGAGCTGATCCCCCTTCGTACAGGAAATGGGTCAGAACACTGCTGCAGAAACAAGGAAAAAAACATACCAAATTCAAACGAACGCTGAATCTCCAAGATTGCCGATTTTTTTGTGGAACCTTATAATTTAGCGCAGACATCAATGTGAGATACTTATAAGTGTTTCCACAACGAAACTTTATCTTGAAACTTGGCAGGAAATCCAGAGAGACTGGTTGTATGTAAAGTATGCTAGCGGCAAGACAGCCAATGCCTTCTCTGCACGATGACAACGGAAATACTATCGATGACAGTGCTGTGAAAGCAGAGTTACTGGACACAGCCTTTCTAAATTCCTTCATGAAAGAAGACACAGTAAATATTCCAGATTTCAAATCAAGAACAGCTGCCAACATGAGTAACTTAGAAGTAGATATCCTCTGAGTAGTGAAGGAACTTATGCCACTTAACAAAAGCAAGTCTTCTGGTCCAGACTGTGTACCAGTTATATTCCTTTCAGAGTATGCTGCTGCAAAAGCTCCATACTTAACAACCATACACAACCACTCACTGGACGAAAGATCTGTATCCAAAGACTGTGTAGCTGCACAGGCCACACAAATATTCAAGAAAGGTAGCAGGAGTAATCCACATAATTACAGGCCCATGTCATTAAAGTCGATATGCAACAGGAGTTCAGAACATATATTGTGTTCAAACATCATGAACTACCTCAAAGAGAACAGTCTTATTGACACACAGTCAACACGGATTTGGAAATCATCATTCCTGTGAAAGACAACTAGTTCTTAGTAACTGACAGAAAGTCATCAAGTAAAACAGAAGTGATTCTGGCATTCCCCAAGGTAATGTTTCAGGCCCCCTGATTTTCCTTACCTACATTAACGATTTAGGAGACAATCTTAGCAGCCGTCTTATGGTTATTTGCTGATGGTGCTGTCGTTTATTGTCTAGTAAAGTCATCAGAAGATCAAACAAATTGCAAAACAATTTAGAAACGGTATGTGAATGGTGCAAAAATTGGCAAACGACCCTAAATAATGAGAAGTGTGATCTCATTTACGTGAGTGCTGAAAGGAATTTGTTAAACTTCAGTTACATGACAAATCAGTCTAATGCAAAGGCCATAAATTCAACTAAATACCTAGGAATTACAATTGTGAACAATTTAAATAGGAGAGAACACACAGAAAATGTTGTGGGGATGGCAAACCAAAGACTGTGTTTTATTGGCACCTGCAGGGTAAGCAGGAGAGCTTCTGTGATAGCTCAGTGGTAGACCACTTGCCCGCAGAAGGCAAAGGTCCCAAGTTCGAGTCTTGGTCCAGCACACAGTTTTAATTCACCAGGAAGTTTCATAGGGAGAAATGATCATCATAATAAAATAAGGGAAATCAGAGCTCGCTCGAAGAGATACAGGTGTTCGTTTTTTCCGCGCACTGTTCGAGAGTGGAATAATAGAGAACTAATGTGAAGGTGGTTCGATAAATCCTGTGCCAGGTACTTAAGTGTAATTTGCTGAGTATCCATATCGATGTAGATGTAGGTGGTGCAGCTGTTAAAACACTGGACTCACATTTGGAAGGATGGCCCTTCAGATGTAGGGACTCACAGAAAACCTGAAGGCAAATGCTGCGATGATTCCTTTAAAAAAAGACTACACCAGTTTCCTTCCACAATCTGAGTTTGTGATCTGTTTATAAGGACTGCTTTGTTGACTGGATGGTGAACCTTTAACTAGATTCCTTTATTTCGTTTGAAAATCATGCTGGTAAGAATAAATAACTGGACGGCTCTGTATGAGCCCAAATTTCTGTGATTTGACTGCCATGGACATTACACAACACACAGGTGGATGGTTATAATATATTTTTACCTTTTCTCAGAAATGGCTTTTGGAATTTCAGGAGTAATCTTTTCTTTTATCCATAGTTTATTTATTGTGCTCCACTCTGAAATATCTTGAGCATATTGGTGATATTGTGTAATATTCTTGGCCTAATTAAACAAATCCATAAAGAATCGAGCCATTAGACTCTACACTGGACTCTCATGCTGAAGGACGATGGTTCAATCCCACATCCGGCCATCCTGATTTAGGTTTTCCGTGATTTGCCTAAATCGCTCCAGGCAAATGTCGGGATGGTTCCTTTGAAAGGCCACGACCGACTTCATTCCCTGTCCTTCCCTAATCCGATGAGACCGATGACCTCACTGTTTGGTCTCTTTCCCCAAACAACCCCCCAACATTAGACACTTATTCCAGATGAAGTGCTCAAATCTGCATCTGGTCTTTGACACTGTATGTGTTCATTAGTGTTTACAAACTATTTCAATTGAGTGCCTTAAAAATCCATGACTGATTTAGTTGAGTTACATCCCCATCTTTGTCTATTTGTACACAATATTGATGGATTGGTATACGCTAACCATTCTTCCTTAAAAAAGCGACTCCCTCCCCCTCTCCCTCCCTCCCCCTCTCCCCATCTCCATCCCCCACCCTCTCCATCCACCCACCATGCCCCCCTCTCTCCATCCACCCACCATGCCCCCCTCTCTCCATCCACCCACCATGTCCCCCTCTCTCCATCCCGCCTCTCCCCATCCCGCCTCTCTCCATCCCGCCTCTCTCCATCTCCCCCTCCATGCCCGCCCCCCCCCCCCCCCATTGCTCTCTTCTGTTAATCTTAGTCAAACAACCATTACCAGGAATGGACTGAACGAGAGTTTTGTAAGCAGACTGGTTTCAGATGTCATTGTGTAAGTAGTCTTTGAGTGAATGTTTTGCAGTTAATTTATTAGCTGTGGCTAATATGTTAGGTCATATTTGCTAGGAAGTTGTCGGGTAACTTGTATATCAAGTCTCATTTTCTGTAACCACTTGTTCTGTTTACAAAGTGATAATGTGGATCTTCAGAAAATGCTTTCTACCCTATGCCATCCATGCAGTGTTAAAACATGGAACTAACAGTTGTCTCCGTTTCTCAGTTCCAATTGTGTTACCACTTTCAGTGTTGAAATTTAAACGCTAGTTGACTGTTACATACACTTACGTTTTCTTTGCTCTAATTCAAGATGCTCCACTTCATTTATATGAATTTATTGTTAATTATTTGCATGTTCTGTGGATCGTAATTGCAATCGCTCACTCTAATGTGGGACTTTTCAGTTAGTTGATGAATGTAATACACTTTCTCAGTGAAAAATATCCCAACATGCTGATGATTTACGTAATTGCCTTTTACAGTAATTATAAGATACATTTAGTTATTTTTATGGTTTTTTCTTAACTTTATCGGTAATGCAATATATCTGTCTTACTTCCTCACATGCCAACCACCTCTTCCGACCCCCCTCGCTACAGCTGCCCTTCCCATCCCCCCCCCCCCCCTCCTCCACACACACATTGTATTATTAAACATGTTGTAGGAGGAGTTGTTGAGCAGATATTTCAGTTTGAGCTTGAGTTTGAAATTAGTTTTATAATGTCTGTAAAATAATTTTTCCATGTATTTCTATGAAATAATTCTAAGAAAAAACATAAAGTACGAATTTTTGTATTTTTCAGTTCAGACTGTAATTTATGCAATGGTCAGACACTGAAGCATGGCCAAGAAGACGGAGGCCATGCGTGGTTTTAATGTGTCTGTTGTGGGGTTGTCAGGCACAGAGAAGGATAAAGGACAAGCTGGAGTCGGCAAATCTTGCCTGTGCAATAGGTTCATGCGCTCACTTGCTGATGATTATAGTGTTGATCACATATCTGTTCTAAGCCAGGTATGTTATTCATACAGTAATTAAATTGAAATGTTGTGAATGTGATTTATCCATAGAATGTTGTGATCTGGAAGTAGGTCTTGCAAATAAGGTAACAGGAGCTTGTAATAAAATGAGATTTGTGGGACTCGTGCAGAGAAATTAAATAAATGCTACTTATAATGTTTTGGTTATGTAATATGACATACTGATTTCATTTATAGCTATAACTCGGAAAGAAAAATGATGTTATCATGAAGAAAATTATGTTAAAGTGCAATGATTTGTGTTGAAGAATTTTCAGCATTAATGTGATGGTGTTATTCCTTTTGCGTGGATGATTCTTGCTGTGATAACTGTTGTCTCGTTACGGCATCCTTTTGAAAACATTTGTAAAATCCATCATTAAACTCAAGTGGAAGAACAAAAGATGGTTGATCAAACTCAGAATGTACTTTTGATGTCAGTAGTTTTCATTTGCTAAAGTATACTTATGGAATGCTGTTGTTTCTTCACACTGTGTAACTTTTTGTGATCATATCACATTTGGAAAGCACTGAGTGAGTGGTAGTATTACAGGACTTGCATATGGATAGTATTAATACTGAGGGTGGTCATGTGACAGTTTACAGTGGACAACAGTTCACTTATGAGAACGTAGTAAACTGTTGAAAACTTGTAATGGGAACAAGTATGGTAGCCAAAAACAGAAATATGTGGAGTGTCTCGGTAGATGCAACTTCAGTAATAAGCTGCTGATTGCAATAGTTGTATATGTCTTGAAAAGAACTGTGTTCACAGTAGTCACGAACAAAGTTGTTTTAAATGAACAGATGACATCATTTAGCCATTGAATAGAGCCTCAGAAGCACTTCATTTGAATGTCATAGTGGGGAGAATCCCACGTGTAATTTGTAGGCAAAGAAATCATATTATATATATATATATATATATATATATATCAAAACAAAAATTCCTCTTAAGTCTAGTGTAAACTTGTGCAATTGCACTCTACAAGCAATCATTGGATTGGGTTTATGATTCAGGGTAGTTTATCTGAATTGGAGGTCACTGTTGAGGCCAGAGGCAGCACTATGCAGTATTAACCTGGTGTCTGCTGTGAGTGGTTATTTTATTTTATTTTTTTGGTCCTACATGCTTATGTTTGGTGCCATTTCAAATTTTTTGACCAGTTTCCCATTCATTACTAAAGTTGATTCTCCATTCTAAACTATGTATTTATTTCTACTAGACTAGAAATCCTCACTCCAGTTAAATGTCTGAACAGATAGTCTACAAACACATGTGTAAGTGATTAAATCATAATGCATAACTGTGACTAAAATGTTTCTGAAAGTCAAAATGACATGGCATTTGCCTGGCCATCATTATGTGAAGTCTTAGAAAGTCATTTTACCTTTTACAGTTCTTGTTACTAAAACTTTTTTGCATATTTTTTCTTTATCTGTTATACTTGTGAGCTAGCAAAGTACATCCCCTGTTCAAGAGTTTCTTGACTAAATTTTATGTTTATCTGTCCAGTATGTCTACTCGCTGCACACACCGTTAGCTTAATTTTGTTTTTGTTTATATCTATGAGATGAGGGGCATTCATACAATTGATTCATACAGGTGGGGAAAAAATAAAGATAGAAATCTCAACTTTCCCATATTCATTAGTTCTTCTCTGCTAGGTATTCCTGCAAGTTTACACATTTTCCCTGCAATGTACAACCTGTCATATGCCATGGCCGCAGAAGCCCACAATGTCATTGTGGAAAAATGTTTTCTATTGCAGCAATCCCCTCTTAATCATGACAATGGTTCCTTCTGTTATTAAGGGGACCACACCCTGCGTATCTAACCCATGTTAATTTAGGCAAGTATTTGACCCATTTCTAAAAAAAACTTTGATTCAGGACCTTAATATTTTTACTGTGTGTTTCATGATGCTAATAGAGTCAACTGTACTAAAATATACTTTATCTATTTTATAGTTTTTAAGAAATACTTTTTAAAATTTATTAACAAAAAATATTGAGTTTTTTCTGCAGAAAATATTTTTTTGTGAACTTCCTAATGGGGGAATATTAATGAATGTAATATCAGAGGTGGCATTTATGTTACATAGTCTCTCCGAAAATTTCATTCATTTATCTATCATAGTTTGTGATATAATGGGGCATATGTACTGAAAATTTTAGTTTGTGGGAGATTGACTTTAAAGAAAAAAACTTTTGAAATTTGTTACTTACAGTTAATTAAAACTGTCCTGCTGCATATGATGGCCCTTCTTTGGCCTCTAGCAGGTCTTCCAGCTTCTTTTTCACCTTCCTGGATGTTTGTCTAGCTTTCTTGACCATATTAGATGCAGACCTGTCTACATTGGCTGTCCTCATTTTATCGCAATGTTGCAGCCCAATGATCATATTTTCACCAGGATTAATTCCCAGCTTTTTCAGTACCCAACACTTTCAAATATTATCACAATTGAATGTAATAACAGTGTCATGAACTCCTAGTTTCATTGTATGCATGCCTACAAATACAGTTTTAGGAAGGCGGTTCCAAATTATGCTGTTGAAACATTCATTTAGGTTCTGTGTCTGCCCATGCAGACATTTCCTTAGAAGGTCAGGATGAGACAAGTCTCTGAGAATAGGTTTAATTGCTGTAATAACAGCAGCAGGAAGAGAGTACTGCTGAGAATAAGATTCTCCAGTTGCCTGAGCCTTATTGTGTTTATTGTATTTGCACCACGAATTTTCTCCTGATGGACACAATCCACGACATGGTTTATCATCAGTAGAGGACTTATGGAAGAACATGGCCCAAACTTCTCTTTTCATTGCCTCCAGATTTTCTTTATTTCTCCTACTTGCCTCCCCATAGTATATCTGCAAGTTTTCTATTTCAGTTTTAGTTAACTGACCTTGTCCGGTCAACAGTTGTCCACCTTCTAATTTTTTTCCTCTCATATCAGCAGTTAGTTTTCTCAGCCTTGTTCCCAAACGTTTTTGAACATGGCCTACATATTCTATTTTCCTAAAAATGGCATCTCCGTATGGCTTAGAGTTCACCACATTGTTTTATGCCTTACTGTCACCATCGCCCGAATATTTGGTGTACCGTACGCCTCTTGTTTCTACAGACCGATGAACTTCCATACCACCACTTGTTCCTCTAAAATTAGCCACACAGTTGTGTTCTTTATGTTCATTGACTTTACAACATTTGCTATATTTAGACATTATCTCCACATGTAACACTTTACCGGTGTCTACACTCGTTGCAGTCACTACTCCATTCAGAGAAGTATGTCTCCTTTCTGCCAACTTCCATCAAGTGCAACTGCAATACCCGAACATCCGTCATTTTCTTCCACTGCTTCCCTAGCAGCCAGTTTCATGCTTTCCTCACTGACCTCACATACAACTTTCTCTAATATTGTAGTCAGTTTTTCAAATTTATTTGGTGGTTGATGTAAGTTCATCACTGAACAAAATGTTCTCCCTGCAGCCATGGCCTTACCAATGGATCGTAGGGCATAAACTAATCTAGTATTGATTTCATAAGGGCCACTTGCATCTGGTTTTGAAGAACTCATAAATGAAATCACAGCTGAGCATTTAATGCAAATTAAATCCAAAGAAATTGCTAGGCCTTTTCTCCCACTGGCACTCTCACAAATTTTCACACTCTGTGACTCACCACACTGTCTACATTGTACAAATTTTGAAATCACATCTGATAATATTATCAAATTTATAATGATGTTACTGCACCCCTTGTCACTTACAGTAAATTCATTGTAACTCCCATGAAGTGGTGAGAGCTTCTTTGATGGTGCACTTGTTGAAGAATTACAATTAGAAACATCGTTGCCAGGTGACATAACCTCTTGTACAGAAAGCTTTCTAAAGTTTATTCCTCTAAATTGTCGTTTCTTGAAAATGCCTTTACGTTTCGTCATCTGCAATAAACACAACAAAACACACGTAAACAAGTACTGCGAACGTAAGTATAACAACTACTCGCAATTACACTTGAACAAAACTAACCGCCTGTTCGAAAGCGTGTTGTTTACAAACAGCAGAAACAAAAGAATACCGACCGTTGCATTCCAAGGATAGCCAACACACTCGGGAGAAGAAAAAAAAAAAAAAAAAGAAAAGAAAAAAAACCTTGCGTACAATGTAGGGGATATAAAGATCTAAAATATATATGCAGAAAAATGGATGTGGCACATAAACACAGGTGGTCGGAAAATGCTCTCTAAATGCTCAAAAAAAAATTTTTTTTCAGCAAAATCCTTTTCGGAGTACTTAAATAAAACCTTAATCTATCGAAATATGATGAAAACCGAAAATCGATTTTTTTCGACCTGGTCCCCTTAAAAGAGGAAGTAATCGCTGGGCCCCAGATCCAGAAAATGTGGAAATTATTGTTATCATTTTGTATCTTAGGAGTCAACAAAGAACTTACAACTCCTTGAGCAGTGTCAGTAGGAGCCACATATCTTTTACTATCATTTCTTACCTCTTCTGCTTGATCTCGGGCACCAGATTGCTCAGAAGAATTTGGTAGTGCCGCAATATTGGTCTGTCCTTTTCTTGCATAGTCTCTGAGGATGACTGCTCAAAAACTGCAAAGGACAGTCAGAAATACATTCCTTGAAAATGACTGCATCTTGCCTTCTTTGATGGAATGGGTTCTGTGTTTCCATTGTTTACTCCTTTCTTTCATTTTGGTATGGTAATAATGAATCCAACACATGTCAGTTGTGATCAGATGGCTGAAAAACCCATCACTCTTGTTCTTGCATGTTCTCAACATTCTTGCCCCAGGTGTCATTTGCTGCTTGCTTTGAATCAATGTCAACAAACAAGGGACCCCTGAGGATGCCAATTTTGTCATGTGCAGTGCATCATGCAGTATTTTGTGCATTGATCCTGTGCTAATACCAGTCTCTCTGCCAGTTGTTCGGTAATGCATCTATCAGACAATACCAAAGCTTGCAGTGGTTGGAGATTCCTCCATCAGAGACGGTCTGGCATTTCCTGGTTGAGTTTTTCAGATCTGTTTCACCACATTGAAACAACATTTCCCTCTTTTCCAAAGGTGTTAGCACACACACACACACACACACACACACACACACACACACACATATATATATATATATATATATATATATATTACTCACTACAAAACTATGCATCTCAGGAAGAATTCTACAAACAACAGAAAAACAAACTACACTTCCAATGCATATGTGCACATTCAAATACCCACCCTGTTTTTTGTCAAAGGTATTAACTTCTTGAAGTATCCTCGTAATCATCAGCAAGCACATTTCTGTTTCATTAAACACCTATCCAAATTCCCATTCACTTTTTGTGACCACTGCTGTGTCACTAGCGAACTTTGTTATGATGTTTCCTCTCTTTGACAAAGAACTCCCACATTGAAATAGGCCTTCAGTTCCTCATTATTCTTTCAATAAACTAAACATGGACAGTGAATGGATTACCCTTCTATCCCTGTACCTTGTACCACAATGCCTAAGAACCGAAAAGATTTCATTCCATTCCATATTATTAATGACCTTCTCCAAAACAATGGACGAAATATAAGATCCAGTTCTCCTCCAAATCTTTCTGCTTTTATTGGTTGCAATGCTCAGATTGCTTCTCACGTGCCCCTCCTTCTCTTCATATCTACCTGACCCTCTTTTTCTATCCTACTCTGCATAGGTAGGAACATAATTTATCATTACTTGGATTGATAATAACGAGGAGACCAGCAGAATGAAACAGGCGATTCTTGTGGTGAAATGAAACAGGTGATTCTTGTGGTGACTGACAGTGGAGATTACGAGGTGAATTAATAACCAACACGAGTCTAGAGCATAGTCGAGTCATCGAAGCATTTACCACAATCCAGGGAATAGTCCAAATCACAAAACATTAATCTGGCAAGGTCAAAATACTCTGCTGTCCAGTGATGTGTACGTAAGACTTCAGTGCCTAGCAAGAGATTGGCATCAATTGCTGGGCAGTGGTATATCGGTAAACACTTGTCAGATGGTGGTGTCACCTCATGTAATTGCCGGGGCAGCTGCACCCTGCACGAGCAGGTAGCTGCAGCTGTCTTCTAGAGCTTGAGTCACTCTGATGTGTTCTCTCTGTCGATACTCAGGCTATGTGAGGAATCCCAATCACCCTCAGATACTAAATCCCTCCCCATTTTAATTGGAAAACAGGGTCAAAAGTGATTTGGCGGTTGCCGATTTCATTTGAGGGAGGGGAAAATGGAATGTAGGAATGCCTGCCAAAGGCTCCCACAGTGTGTCTCTATCGTGGATGGCTGGGGCGGAGGGGGCACCGTCTGTGAGCATCCTCGCTGATCACCGGAGTCTGAGTGCAGCACTGGCCAGCATGTGGGGCAGTGTGAACCAGAAGTCATGGAGATCAGACCAATGGATCGGTCTCCATGGTCACCACAAGTTGTTAATGCTCAGTGTCCACTGATGGCAAGGGAAGAGGGCAGCTGATTTGAGCCAAAAGTGGTGTAGGGGCAGGAAGGAGTTCAACCTCCATCGATTCCCAACACTGGTCATGATCGACTTCCTGCTGATGCCTAACATGAGGGCAGAGGTTGTAGTCGGAGGTGGGGGGCTGTATGTTACAGTTGCAGACAGAGCCAATTCCAGTGCCAGACCAGCTGCTCCTGGCCAACCTCAACCTCAAACATCTGCCTTCCCCTCTTGCTGATGACACCACCTTGGGTCTACCTGGGGTTCTGGTCGAAAGTACAAGCCTAGACAGGGGCACCCACTCAGTAATATGGACTCAACTTCCAAATTGGACATGGGATGGAACGGAGTAGTGGTCAGGTGCTCAATGCCATTGCGCTGACAAAAATCCTGAAATGCCGATGCAGTGAATGGAGTGCTGTTGTCAGAAACCGCAGTGGAAGAGCCCCCCTCCATCACAGATATAATGAAAGGGTGCGGATAGTAGCTTTAATAATAGTTGTAGCCATGTGGGAAGTTAGAGAGGCCATTAACAACAAGCAAGCACATAACTCACCTGAATAGACCAGCAAAATCAACATGTACCCTTTGCCAGGTCTTGTCAGGAAATGGCCAAGGGTTAAAATGCTGCACTGGGGTGGACGGGTTGTGGGCACAGGAATGGCAGTTCCAGATAGTGCGTTCAGAGGTGACGTCAATCCCAGGCCAAAACATATGATGTTGCACTATTGTCTTCATTCTGCAAATTCCCCATTGTACAGAGTGGAGGAGCTGCAGTATGCAGGAGAAGAGTGTGGATTGAATTACCACACAGCATTCATCATCTGTAGCCAGCAAAGTGACCCCATCAGTGACGTTAAGCCTGTGCTGTAAGGAAAAATAATTGCGCCATTCCAGGTAGGCATCATTAAGCAAATGCTCTGGCCACCCCCTTCATACAGCAGGCAACACTCTGCGGAGGAGCAGATCACAGGCCCATTCTGCCACTACTTTATGTGCTGTTATTGGGCATCTGCCAAGGGTGTGTTGCTGGTTTGAATCTAAGACAAAACTCAGTGCCTCATGTGTATCAGATTTGGCATCTGGGCCACATGACAACCAGGAAAGCATGTCTGCATTTTAGTTCTGTGTTGTGAGGCGATAGTGGATCTCATAGGTATAGTTACTGATGAGCAGTGCTCACAACAATAAGATAAGAGGCTTGTGATTGGTGATGAGGTCAAAATTTGCACCATAGAGGAACATGTGAAACTTCCGGACACTACTACGATGGCCAACCCCACCTCCTCAATTTGCAAATAATTTCTGTGTGCCACATTTAATACTTCGGATGCCAATTGAGTGTGCTGTTCTGTGTCGTCAGTGTATTTGTGAAACAGCGCAACACCCACGTCACAGTCCGATGCATCCCATGCCTTGACGGAATGCAGTTAACAAGGGGCCGACCTAAGCCACTTTTTAAGTTGCATGGAAGGCTTGTGACATGCCTCTGATCTCTCAGATTTAATACCCTTTTTATACAGTTGATTAAGCAGATGGGAAATGTTGGCTACATTTGGGATAAACCTGGCATAATTATTTGCTTTGCCAACAAATGGATGTAGTTCTGTGAGGTTCTTAGTAACCTGTAAGTGAACAGTTGCAGCAACATGATCCTGAATTGGGGTGAGCCCATCTTGGCTTATATATGATGCAAGTACTTCACACTCAACAAAAAGAAACTACATTTGTCGAGGTGACAAGGAAGACCATTGGCCTGGAGCCACTCAGACAACTCTATAGATTGTGCAGGTGCAGCTCCTGCGTAGTCCCAGTAACTAGCGATCCGTTTAAATAAACAACACAGTTGGGGATACCTTGAATAATCAACACAGCTGGTAATACCCTGGATGAGTTGCTCAAGATATCTCTGAAATATGGCAGGAGTACTTGCAACCCTGAATGGCAACGTATTATAACAATAAATACCACATGGTGTATTAAGCACTAACAACTGTTTCATCTGATCATCTAAAGGAAGTTGAAAGTAGACGTCAGTGAGATCTATCTTTGAAAAATATTGGCCCCCAACAAATTTAGCCAACTGTTTCTCCTGTTGAGGAAGTGAACACAAATCAACATTTGCTTGAGCTTCAACAATACACTTACAGTCACCACAAATATGAAGTAATCCATAAGGTCTCTGAACCATGACCGTATATGTAGCCCATTGGCTATATGATGCTAGTGACAGAGCACCCACATTTTCCAACCTATCTAGTTCTGCTTTAACTTGCTCGCACACAGTGAGAGGCATGGGAGAAGCCCCACAGAACTTGGGCATTGCCGATTGCTTTAAGGAAATGTGGTCCTGGAACCTTGTTGCTCGACTTAATGTAGATCCAGACAGCTGCCTAACTTTTGCACACAACACAAGTTTCATGAATGGGATCACAGGTGAAACCAAATTTACCTGGTCCTGAGTTTGAAAACCAAACAGTGCAAAATCATCTAAACCAAAAATGTTAGTTGTTGTCCAAGAATTGACTTACTTAACTTGAATGATGATTTAACCACACAATGGAATCAACTGGCTGTTGTATGTCATCGCTTTACTCTACGGAGACTGCAGTTGTGGCAAGCCAGTGCACCAGGATATGTCCTCATTAATCAGAGACACAACCACGCCTGTGTCCAACTGGGTATCCACTGCCATCCTATGAATGGCCAAAATTGTTGATGCATGCTGGCTAAGGCAGACAGTTGTGAGGTGCCCTGGTTAGCAGCATGTGAAACAGATTACATTACAGAAAGGGCAGAAGGGGCAGTGATGCCATTGATGCTGTGGCTACAAGCTGGACATGATTTGATGGCATGAACATTTTTGGGGTCTGTCAACAACGATGGGGAGGAAAACATTGACAGTTGTGGAAAGTTGGGAATGTGAGTCTCACGGGAAGCGTGCAAGGGATAAGTCCCTGCAGTCGCGCTATTCATCTGTGTCCTCGGTGGCTCAGATGGATAGAGCGTATGCCGTGTAAGCAGGAGATCCCGGGTTCGAGTCCCGGTCGGGGCACACATTTTCAGCTGTCCACATCAAGATATATCAACAACACCTGTCAGCAGCTGAGGTTTTCAGTTAGTCATCATTTATTCCAGGGAACAGCTGCACGGTCATCAACAGTAACTGTTCTTTCAAGTACAAGTTACTGTCTTCGTATATATAATTCCCAAAGTATCTGTATGCACCCTTTATATCTCTGCCTTTAGATTTTCTAATTTCCGACGCTACCATAGAATTTAATATTCTATGTTCTCACACTCATTGAAATTCTCTCTTGCGCTGTTATATATCTTTAGTAGTCTCTGACCATAGATGTGAACTGTCAGACTATTTTACTAACTTTTAGTAGAGACATGCATGTACCGGGAAAAGATAATGTAAATGTTTCCTATTACTTTTCATGTCGCAGTAGTGCAGACTTGAAAGTTGTCTTGACCACATTTGCAGGTAGTGATCACAGCTGCCATACAAATCTCTTTGATTTCTGTCAGCTACTGGAGGAAATGCTACCTTCCCCCAGGCTGAAGTGTCTCTATGTACCACCCCCAACAGAGGGGGATATTTTCTCTGCTGTATGAGTTGTATTGGTGATCTGATCCTTTTTCCCTCATAGACCGTTGGAGCCTTCACTGTAACTGTGACAAGAGACAACTAGAAGGTACTACTAGCTGGGTCAGTTAGCCTAAGGTATTTTTAAAGTGGTATTACTCCCATTTATTCTAGATTATAACAGACGGAGCCAGACCTCCTAAAAGAAAGGTATGTTTAGTGAGTTTCTGTTTGTATTATGGCACATAAAAGTGTCATTTATGTCGCCATAGTTAATGCCAGAGACAAATTGATTGTGTTTGGTTTTGCATGTTTGAATAAACTCAGAACAAGCATCAGATGTAGTCAACAACCATTACTATCATGGTGCTTGAGTGTGATTAGTTTCAAACTTGCTTTAAGCTCTCTGTGAGGGTGTAGTAAACAAGTATGATTTATTTCATTTAATTTTGTCACATGAAACCTGTCTTTTCTTTATTGTGAAGTTAGTGGGACTTTTTTTTCTTGGTTCAACATCATAAACATAAGCAGATTTGAAAAGTAGTGGCTATTTCTGTCTCCCAATTTAACATGCATGACACATTTCAGACAGAAAGACGTAACTCTAAAATGATGATTTAAAAGGTAAAAGCTACTAAAAAAGGAATGAATATTTCATACAGCAATGAGCTGTATGGTGTTATTGACCTTCCTAACATATGAAAATCTTGTTCCAGACTGAGAATAGAGTATGGATTGTGTTAAAATTTAAAAAATTGCTTCAAGAGTTATTGTTAATCAGATTGTCACAAATAATGTAAGAGGAATTCAGCTAAGTCCAGGTACTTTGCACTCATTTAGAGATTTTACTTGCTTTCCAGTTCTGTAGAGAGAGATTTCTGAATCCTTATAGAAGGTAATAATGGCCGTATAGAATCAGGAACAGAAAGCTGACTGAAGCCAGGAGCGAATAGTGGTGAAATTCTAAATACAGAATGGCATATATATTGTAAATGTAGACTAGTGACCAATCTTGGCAATGTACACTGATCAGCCAGAACATTATGACCACCGACCTACTATCAGTATAAACCTGTCCAGGCGATAGCAGCGTCACTTGGTGAGGAATGACTGCTAGTCGGACACATGCACAGTACATGTAGTATCAGTGAGCTGGTAATATCTGTGTGTAGAATGGGGAAGGCATGCGGTCTATCTAAGTTAGATTGAGGTCAGATTGTGATGACCCAGAGGCTTGGCATGAGCATTTTGGAAACTGCATTACTTGTCAGGTGTTCGAGAAGTGCTGTGGTGAGTGTCTTCAACACGTGGCAAAATCAAAGTGAAACCACATCCAGACGTTGTGGGGTTGGGCAGCCACCCTTCATTACAGATATTTGATATCGTAGGCTGGACAGGCTAGTAAAACAGGGTAGGGGGAGAACTACTGGCCAGTGTACAAATGTGTCTGAACACACATTTCACTAAACACTCCTAATCATGGCCCTCCACAGCCAACTACCCATGCATGTGCCAATGTTAACACCACGACAACAGCAACATAACTGAAATAGGCATGTGACCACTGGCACTGGATTTTGGTGTAGTGGCAGAGCATTGCATGATCTGACAATTCTCGATACCTTCTTCATCATGCCGATGGAAGGGCATAAATCTGTTGTCTTCTAGGGGAACGTCTCCTTGACACCTGTACTGTGGGATGGAGACCAGCTGGCAGCAGCTCTGTTATCCTCTGGGGAGCGTTCATGTGGGCGTTCGTGGGTCTAGTGGAGCTTCTGCAAGGCACCATGACAGCAAAGGAGTATTGTACATTGGTTGCAGACCACATACTCCCCTCCATGATGATCATGTGTCCCGATGGCAGTGGCATTTTTTAACAATATAATGTGCCATGTCACAATGCCAGGAGTGTTATGGAGTGGTTCGGGGAACGTAGTGGCGAGATCCAGTTGATGTGCTGAGCCCCCAACTTGCCAGATCTGAACCCAATCAAACAATGTGATTAATGTAGCATCAGAGCTTATCCCCTTTCCTCCTCCCCCACCTGGAGTTTATGGGAATAAGGTGACTTGTGTGTGCAGATGTGGTGTCAGCTTCCTTCAGAGACCTACCAAGGCCTCATTGCTTTCAGGCCAAACATGTCACCACTGTTATCCGTGCCAAAGTTGGACATACTGGGTATTAGGCAGGTGTTCATAATGTTGTGGCTGATCAGTGTATTTATTACTGTAAAGAACTAGATAATGTTTAGTGATGCTATGACAGAATCTAAATGTGAAATAATCTGGGTGAAGGTAAGCATTAAAGGTGGGTCAAACGTGTTAATTAGATGCCCAGCTGACCTGACAAAAAGTTTTTGGATGTACATGAAGTCAGTAGAGGGAACAAAATCATTTATTCAGATGCTCAGTGACCATACTGACACTGAAATGAATGATGACAGGGAGAAGACCGAAATGTGAATTTATTTTCAGAAATAGTTTCACCATGGAAGATTATAAAATAGTTCTTGTGTTTAACAACTGCACGGTGCTGTAATGGCATATGGAGGGTGGCCAGAAGCAGTCTGAAAAGCTTGTAAGGGTGTTGCAGAGTAGGTTGTGCCGAGAATTAATTGTTAATAAAAAACTTGATATGTTTCTGAGTTAATCACAATTGAAATTAGCCAATCAGACCGTTGTGCACCCAGATTCAAGTGGCCCACACCAACGACAGTGTCGCTAAATGTAAGCTATGTTTGGTTTCTTAAAATCAATCAAGAGAACGATACAAAAATTGGACACGGGACAGTAGTGTCACTCAAACACAAGCCAAAGGCTGAGCAGTCTTGTGCGCAATCATCTACACTATGAGAACAACTGACACCAATTATAACTGATGGGCTGCTTAAATTTGTGTGTGCAATGGCCTGATTGGTTGACTTCAATGCTGATTAACTAGGAAACTGAATAACGTATTGAATTTTTTTTTAAGCAGTTATTTCTCAGCACAACTTACCCTGCAACACCCTTACAAGCATATCAGACTGTTTCTGACCATTCTTTATTGAGATAAGTTATTGCAGAATAGAAAGTCAACTAAAATCGCTCAACAGTGGCAAGTCAACTAAACTGGATGAGAAATCTGTGAGGTTATATAGAGATTGTCTGAAATGGCTTGTTTCCATTTGAGCAGGAGTTAATCGTAGATTGTGGGAGCAATGGAAGCTACTGAGTGATCTGAAAAAATGTGCGGGTCATTCCTGATTTCAAAGAAGACTGTTGGACAGGTGCTCATAATTGTATGTTATTATGTCAATGTAGCAGAATTTTAAAACATGTTTTATATCTGCACATATCACATTTTTGAAGAATGAAAATCTCTCTATAAAGATGAGGTGACTTACCGAACAAAAGCGCTGGCAGGTCGATAGACACACAAACAAACACAAACATACACACAAAATTCAAGCTTTCGCAACAAACTGTTGCCTCATCAGGAAAGAGGGAAGGAGAGGGGAAGACGAAAGGAAGTGGGTTTTAAAGGAGAGGGTAAGGAGTCATTCCAATCCCGGGAGCGGAAAGACTTACCTTAGGGGGAAAAAAGGACAGGTATACACTCGCACACACGCACATATCCATCCACACATACAGACACAAGCAGACATGTCTGCTTGTGTCTGTATGTGTGGATGGATATGTGCGTGTGTGCGAGTGTATACCTGTCCTTTTTTCCCCCTAAGGTAAGTCTTTCCGCTCCCGGGATTGGAATGACTCCTTACCCTCTCCTTTAAAACCCACTTCCTTTCGTCTTCCCCTCTCCTTCCCTCTCTCCTGATGAGGCAACAGTTTGTTGCGAAAGCTTGAATTTTGTGTGTATGTTTGTGTTTGTTTGTGTGTCTATCGACCTGCCAGCGCTTTTGTTCGGTAAGTCACCTCATCTTTGTTTTTATATATAATTTTTCCCACGTGGAATGTTTCTTTCCATTATATTAATCTCTCTATAAAAATCAACATAGATCCCGTAAGCAGAGATCATGAAAAACTCGGATTTCCTTGTTCATTCATAAAATCCAGAGCACTCTAGAGAAAGAATCACTGGTTGAGGCCATGTTCCTTGACTCCTGGAGAACATTCTGTCCAGTTCCTTACTATCATTTAGTGAACAAAATATGAGCTTACTGAGTATCAGACCAGATTTGTGACTGGAGTCAGTACTTCCTAGCAGATATAACTCAACGCATTATCAACAGGATGAAATTGATGGATGTAAAGTTAATTTCGAGAGTATCCCAAGGGAATGTTATTGGACTGTTACTGTTAACAACATACACAATGAACTTGTGGATAACATTGGAAGCTCTAGGACACTGTTTACTGATGATGATATACGTATGAAGCTTGCAGTGCTAGATGGATATGTTGAAATGCAGAGAATCGATAATTGGTGCAGAGACTTGGCTGTTGACCCTGGACATAAATAAATGTAACATATTGCACATAAATAGACAAAGAGAATCATTATTGTGCAACTACATTATTGGTGATAAGCAATTGGAAACAGTAACTACTGTAAGATACCTTGTACTCACCTTTTTGAGCTATCTGTAGGGAAATGATCACATAAAACTACATTTAGGAATTGCAGATGCCAGACTGAGGTTCAGTATTAACATTTTGTGTGCCATGCCCTTAATATTATGTTGTCTTTCATCTTGGAAAGAATGCCATGCACGTAATATTACTGGCACAACATCTTCGTGAGGACTGTCATGCCCGTGATGTTACAGGCAGTCCTCACTAAGGTCATGTGCTCATAATATTTTGAACATGGCATTCTTTCCAACATGGAAGACAACATAATATATCAGGCATGGCACTCGAAGTGTTAAGGAAATGTAATTCATCCACAACATAAGTGGCTTAAAAACCTCTTGTAAGACAGTTTCTTGATTATTGCCAAACTTTCCAAGAAGAGTTGGACAATGTGTGACTTCCTTCCACATATGTTTTGTGAAATAAATGACAGAAAGTTGGAGAAATTTGATCTTGTACAGAGCTTTATCAATAGCAGTTCTTGCCACATACTATTTGCAAATGGAACAGATAAAGAGGAAATCAATAGTGGTACCAGAAGTACTCTCTGCCACACACTGCGCTGTGACTTGTGGAGTGTAAATATACATATAGATTTGCTTTCAACTTAAAAACAGAGAAACAATAATGCTGTCTTCTTCAGTAGAAGAATTGTGTGGAAACAGAAGTAGACTTTGAGCCTTCATTTTATTGTTACCCATTTCATATCCAGTTCATTGCAACGGAACATACAGTGGTGCTCCATTGGCTGGTTTGTCATATCTGTGTGACTTCTTAGAGGTCTTCTGCAGGTGCGGAGATAAAATTTGTCTCTCAAATGCATTTGAAGATGACTTGTGCAGCTTTCCTACACAGTAACAACTATTTGTTCACCATTGTTTGCCTTCCTTTTAGTCAGCACTGCAGCTATTTCTGCTATCTGGTACTGTTATCAAACAGTTTTGGATCTTTCTGTCATTCAATATCAAACCGTGGAAGTTGAATAATACATTTAAATTCATGTGAAACATCTACTATGTCTTCTTTACTAAACATGAATATTTAGAAATGATTATGCAGGTAATACGTAGCACCCCTCTTTAACAATCTTTACTCTCATTACAGTGATGATAGCTATGTGGTCACAGATTACTACATCCACACTACAGCATTTAAGTGGTCAACTCTTGTAATTGCCAAGAATATGTAAGGTGCTGACATCTCCTGTAAATTACATAGTAGTTCAGTTCGCCACATTAGTGCACTTAACCTTTGGCTTTGTAAGGAAAATCAGAAATCCCCCAAAGAATAGTAGGTACAACTACCCCAATTGACATGATCAGCAGTCTCAAGCCTCTCCCACTACTTTAACTATTGAAGCTGGCAGCCAATATAAGCACCCACATATAGATCTAGCAAGAATTTTTGGCCAGATTGGGTTCTAAATGCAGAAGAAAAATAAGGGATGAGGCACCTGTATGCCATTTTCATTATGTGTCAATCTTATTGAACACTTGTTGGGGCTTCAACATACAATCCATCATGTCACACAGTGTATTCCACAGTTCCATGTTGGAGTTAAATACCATGTTCACTGAGTTTTTGACCATGCCAGAGGACTACTAATGTCATATTGTAACACTGCTGCTGTGAAGAAGACAAGGGCTTTGTGGAATGGATGGGGTACGGTGACTGGTCACTGACTGTAATACAGAAACAACATGGAGTTTATGATTGAATGAATATAATTTACACAGAGTTGATCACTATGTCATATAATAAAACTGCAGTCTATTGCAGAATGGATACATGTAACTTGTGTATAATGTCCAGAGGAAATGTATACAATTCATCATGCAGTGCAGCACTAATAGCAGTCAAGCCTTTCGTAATTGCAGTTTTGATCGAAGTATTCTCAGTTCGCTTATGGTGTCAAATTCTGAGAAAATTTCGAGTTCTCGACATTTCTGTTTGTCTGTCTGCCAACATAGGCAATCAAATTCAGCAGTTATAAAATGTCCAAGTCAAATGATTGAGTGGGTCAGGGTAGGTATGGAGGTATTAGAGTTTATGTATATGTTATGTCAGTCTACTTCAGAACAGAACCAGCAATCTGAACTGCACTGTTGTTTACACACCTCTTGCACTCACACTATCCTCTCCACAGTTCCTCCTTCCTCTGTTCTGTCTCTTCATTTCAAACCACTCTGCCACATCATTGTGCACTGTGCACAACTCCTGCTTACAGCCAGAACTATCTCACTGTTGTCACATTCTTTTTATGTGTGTGTAGTGCCCAGCTCTCCCAGCTGTTAACCATCTTTCTCCAACCCTCAGTCTCAGTTCCCACATCCTTTCTCTACTCACCCACTCAACCATACACAACTCTCCTCACCCCAGTTGAGCTGCAGTGCTGGCACAATGTAGTCTTCCAGGGTAATATAGCTGTGCAGGCATGTGTGTGTGTGTGTGTGTGTGTGTGTGTGTGTGTGTGTGTGTGTGTTGTACTAGCTCTGAAGAAAGATTCGTCTGAAAGTTAGCAACATTCTCACTCTTGTTTGTGTACCTGTCGATGACTTGACATACAGACTATGTGGTGATTTGTTACTTTTACTCCCCCCATTATTTATACTCCACCAAGGACTTTCTATTACCATATTCAGTAAATCATCAGAACAGCAGGTATATAATAGGTGTACTTCAGCACTGAAGCGTCTTCATATATAACAGCTAGATGAAATGTTCTCATTCTGATAATGAAAGACTGTAGTTTTAGGAAAAAAATAAACTTATTTTTGACAAAATCGCTGTTTAGGTCAGGCATATGGATGGATGTACTGGGGATGGTTCAAATGGCTCTGAGCATTATGGGACTTAACATCTGAGGTTATCAGTCCCCTGGAACTTAGAACTACTTAAACCTAACTAACCTAAGGACATCACACACATCCATGCCTGAGGCAGGATTCGAACCTGCGACCGTAGCGGTCGCGTGGTTCCAGACTGTAGCGCCTAGAACCGCTCGGCCACCCTGGCCGGCTACTGGGGATGTTCTGTGCTGGATTTAAATGGATAAGAAAAGACTTAACAAATTTATACATAATGGAAGGTGTGTAGATGACATCATAAAATATGCTGGAGCAACAAAGATGTCATGCATCCACCCCATCACACCCCCCCCCCCCCCCTCAAAAGGGGCTTATAATTCTCTTTCCCTTTCATGAATATGTGTGGGGCACTGTGCAGTGGCATTACTCCTTCCTGTCTTGTGCTGTGCTACTCTCTGACTATACCTTTTCTTTGAATTGGTTTTTAGGACAGGTGCCTTGTTGACAACTTGGCCTTTGTTTAGGACAATAAACATGGTTACTCACTCACCCCCCCCCCCCCCCCCACCTCCCCACCCCAGCCCCGTGTGTGTGTGTGTGTGTGTGTGTGTGTGTGTGTGTGTGTGTGTGTGTGTGTGTTCCATGCGCACACTATATGTGTTAGCGAGACCTTTTTAATGCCAAAACTGTTGTTTATTGTTAAACCTAGTGAGGAAAATATTGAGGAAGTAACATCTATTAGTGAAGTTTCAAGCAGGTCTATCCTGTTTAAAATAGTGAGCTCTGCTCGGCCATAGGTATTGTCTTCTGTGGAAAGCTTGATGACTTCTCCATCACAATCTCACCTCACAGGAGCTTCAATGTGGGCCATGGTGTAATTTTCCATTGTGACCACACACTGCAGACAAATAAAGCAATGCATGTGAACCAGGGACAATGGGAGTGTCCATTTTGTTGTCATATCCAGTGGGGGGCCAAAAGATTATACTGGATGTAGTTGCGTTTATTTTGGCATTCAAAGAAGATGTACCTAAAAACGTGAAAGAAGATCTTTATGCTCCACCCCCAATAGGATGTTTTAAATGTTAGCGTTTTTGAGCACACGTCTCGTGCTGCACATGTGACCCCCTATCACCAATGAGCCCCCGTCACCAATATGTATTAAATGCAGACAGCAACATTTCTCTCGGTCTTAGAGCTCATCAAATTACTCCATTTGAAACAAGGAGTGGAGCTCTCTGTTGACACACAGTATTATTAACTGTAATGGAAATGACAGGTGGAGCATTAAGTTATAACACATCATATGATTGCAATAAAAATGTCAAAATATTTCTCAAGTCATTAAAGAGTCAGTGTTTTTAGGCTCATAACAATTTCTAATAGTAAACAATGTTTTGTTTGTTTCAGACTGATTTCAGTGGACGTGTTGTAAATAACGATCATTTTTTGTACTGGGGTGAAGTTACCAAATGTTCTGAAGAAAGTATCGATTTCCTCTTTCAAGTGATTGAACAAACAGAATTTATAGATGACGCGTCTTTTCAGCCTTTCAAAGGTTGTGCATTATTTTATACATATTTTATTTTACATATATTTACTCAGTTGCTCTTTCCCCATTGTAAATACAAATTGTGCTTGTGATGCAGTTATAGTGTAGAACTGTGCGGAATTTTATAGTTAGTGCACTTAGTATTTATTTTTGGTAATTTTGTTTATGATAATTGTATGACATACAAATGACAGTTTATCTTAAAGATAAAACTAATTTATTCATAGAATCTCATTGGACAGTGTGGAGGAAACAATGAATTCGATGTATGTTTATCATAAAAATTACTGAGAGTAATCCTTCTTAATATTAAACAAGGGAAAATCCAGTATGGAATGTAACAATACCAGAGAAGGAAAGTTGCTACTCACCATATAGCGGAGATGCTGAGTCGCGATAGGCACAACAAAAAGATTCACACAATTATAGATTTCGGCCATTAAGGCCTTTGTCAGCAGTAGACACACATACACACACGCGCACACACACACACTCACGCAAATGCAACTTGCACAGACGTCTGCAGTCCCTGAGAACTGAAACCACACCACTGAAGTGACAAAGGCCTTAATGGCCGAAAGCTATAATTGTGTGAATCTTTTTGTTGTGCCTATCGCGACTCAGCATCCCCACTATATGGTGAGTAGCAACTTTCCTTCTCTGGTATTGTTACCTTCTTAATATTATGTTCCTCAACTCCCATTTCCTGTTATTTTCAAAATTTTCAGCATTAGTTTTAATTTACATCTATCCTTTGTATTCAAAATTTGTTGCTTTGTAGTTAAAGTTTGTTGCTCAGGACATCAGACATTCATAAGATGTCTTTGTTAGTTAGTTCTGGTTTTTCTTTTTTCCAGGAAGTAAAATGGAGCCGTATGTAAAGAGATGTAGTGCAACAAAACTGACTTCTGCCGAAAAACTGATGTACATATGCAAGAATCAATTAGGTAATGGCTTTTTGAATGAAAGTGTACTCATTTCATGTGTTGTCTGGATGTCACATGTGTATTATAGCAAGTATTTATTTTTCCTTCCTTACAGGCATTGAAAAAGAATATGAACAAAAAGTATTACCAGATGGTAAAATAAGTATTGACGGTTTCCTGTGTTTGTATGATGTGAGTGTTGTACCAGGTAGGACAATTGAGAAACAAACAGAAATAGTTACAGCAATTTTAAACAATTTGATAAAAACGAAGAAACCTATTGTGCTTGTTACAACTAAAAATGATGATGCCAATGAAACATATGTAAAGGAAGCAGAACGACTTGTAGCCAGAAAAGAATACAAAGGTGCAATTCCTTTAGTGGAAACATCTGCCCATGAAAATATCAATGTAGATTTAGCATTTATTGTCTTAGCTCAGTTAATTGACAGGACCAAAGGAAGAACAAAAATTTTGCCATATGTAGAGGCAGCTAGAATTAGGAAGGAAATTCTTGAACAGTGCACGGAAGCATATCAGCGTTTAATACGTTTACACGTTAATGATTATAGAGCAGTTTGGAGCTATACTTCAAAAAAGCTTGCACAGCAAGAAGACTTTATTCGTTTTGTTGAGCTGTTTGGTTTGGATTGTTCCCAACGACTTTTTCGGCGATATGTGAAAAAGCTGAAAGATGAACATTTAGCAAAGAGAGTCCAGGGCTATATGGACATGCTTCCTGAAATTTTGCAAGAAATGGTTCCTGATATTTCTTCTCTTCGAGACAGGTATGTACTGAGTACATCATTTGTATATTTTAATTTCTTCAAATGGTTATTCCCCCCACCCTCCTCCTGTTCCCTTGGGGTCATCATGATTGAAGCTTGTATGTTATATTTCCAAAATTGTCAGAACACAAGAAGTCACTTTAACACTTTACATTGTAAAACACAAATTTATGTTATTATTTGTTGTCCTAACTTCATATGAATTTGGAAAATATTGTATTTAAGTCCATTTTTTGTTTAGTTCGTTACTTCTTTAAAAGACAGAATGCCAAAACCTGTGCTCTTCTGAAACACATTACTTTAACAAATATTATATAATTGTAAGAAATTCCTTCGATAACCAATATTGTGTTATAAGGAACATTTCTGGATTTAGGTCTGACTGAGTGAGATTTGTAACATTTTTCATGTATATTGAAGAATTGTGTAGAGATGAAAACCCATAAATATACTCGAGATTGTGACAATGGACTCATATCTGTGAAGTAATCATCTTTATTTTTAATGTTGTGGAGCAGTGTGGGGGCTGATTGATCATCTCAAAGAATTACATAAATCTGTAGCACAACATTGTAGATGCTAGAATTTATATGAAATCATGAATCATCTTGCGATTGCATGAATGAATATCTTTGGACTTGTAACAACAGATGACTGTACTCAATATCACACTATGTGATCTCCAGCTTTTCTGTGTTGTGAGTCAGCTCTTCCTGTCTGCTGAAGGAGCTGAGCCCAAGAATGGATTCTGAATGGGAGGGAACTTGCCCAAAAAGCAACACTCGGTGCATGAAACTGATTTCATTCAAAGCAACCACAATAAACACTGTGCTTCCATGTGAAATTAATTCTCACTATTTGCCTTCTTGGTTTAACTTGAGTTAACAGCTACATTCCAGGCTATTTGTTTATGAACATATGCATATCTGCCTCACACAGTTCTGCTCTTTTGTGCTGATATATGCCTGGTTGAGAGCTTGTGATAATCAGGGACAGGTAATTGGATAACCTACTATGTCTTGTAGCACATTTCTTTTTATGTGCTACAAGTTTCCTGCAATGTCCAGTGACATTTTATGATGTGTAGATGGATACAGAAGTAATAGAAACTTCTTAACAAACACTGTCAGTAGAGCATTGAACCATGTTACAAATGTTGCACAGCTGCAATACATCGTAGGATGGATGCCCACAATTTGTTAACTATTTCCACAGCAATTATTCTATTTGCCATACCTAGTTCAGTACACAGTACTTAGTTATGTCAGTAATGGTAGAGAAGGCTCATTGTACAAAATAAACCACAGATGCTTTGTATTGTCCACAGAAAGTAACAAAGTGGGACACTGAGTGCTATGGAAATTCATAAAATAGTCCTTGAATAATGCCGACGGTGTATGTGGCACAAATGCCATCATGAAAATGTGCATAATTGTTTCTGATGTACAAGCTAGTTTTGATGTGTGCCATATATAAGCCCAACATGTTATTAAAAGCAAAGTGAAGAATGACTGGACCATACTACTTTCTTCCAATTATCATTAGCTCGTGATGTGTGGTCTTATCATCATTTTTGTCAAGCTATTTTGTTCTTGGTGGTGGTCATTGGTCTGGAGATGGCCACTTGCTCACATGTGTTCATTTTGTGTAAATTATTTTGCACTGTGATTACAAAAACAGGTTGTTTGAGATGCACTTAGACAGAAAGCAGAAGTGATTAGAAGTACGCATAATCGGAGTGAGAGTGGTGTTCATTTAAGTTGATTAGAAAGTCCAAGAGAATCCTTTAATCAGAGCCTAATCATAATAAATTATCACAATACAGAATCACTACTATACACTGCTGAGGCTTCAACTGACTCCGCTCTTTGGCTGGCTCTGTTGTGGTGTCTTCTTGACGGTGATGCTATGTGCATGTACTGTCAGGAAATGTGGCTTCAAGATGGCCACAGATTGTTAAGACCATCACGTGGTTTACTGGTAACCTCAGGATGCATTCTGCTTGGTGTGGTATCAATATTATATGAAACTACATTCCTCCACCCTCAAAACTCCTCGCCATCACTGTATGTTGGTACTGGCAGAAATGACGGCATGGAGGAGATCTGGGCACAGGTGCCAATTGATTTGCAGTGGATAACACTAAGAGTCACTACATAGCTTGGAAAAAATTAAATTGATATCCATTGACAGGGACTTCCGAAAACGTACAAAGTGCTTGCTGGGCTTGCATTTTTTGCAAAAAGACCACGTGAACATGATAGAGCTTGTCATAATGATCACACTTAGTGTCACAGCAAGGACGTGCCTGCCAGTGGTGAGCTGTGAAACACTGAGGGCAAGATTTAACATCACTAGTTTGCTTCCTACCACACTGATTCGTTTACATTTCTGCCCAGGCTGAGACACTGCGCTCCATGGCTCATGGGCTACAGGCACAACCTGTTTACTACTACTCTGTATTGCACAAATAGGAACAGAATGAATATGGCTGTGTCATATGAGTCCTGATGCTCCGTTAATTCCAAAACCTGTTGCACATGAGGGTAGGGATACATGAGAATTTGCATATGCAAGGATCTAACACATTCTGACTGATAGCATCCCTAATCATGGATGGCATCACTATAATAACGCCCAGACTCTCACTTAAATTTGCTGTGATGCATAAGCCCTTGTAAGTTTGATAACCACTCCTTATGAGTTTGATTAGATTGCCTCTGCAACTGAAAGAATTTGTAACATGCAGCTGTCACATTAACCTGTTCATCATACTACTCATCTGGAGCAGCAATTTGTTCATTGTACGGAACTCTTTCAGGGCGAATGGTAGGAAAATGTTTGTAGGTGATATGATACACAGTCACTCCTACTGTCACAAGAAAATATGGTTGCTTGTCCCTACCTTCAGTATGATGTGCCTGCAGGTGAGTATTGAGCTGTACATGGTTCTCAAACCATTCCTCTCGCATTGAGTCAAAAGCACAGAATGGCTGTAGGGAAACAGGCACTGCTGGCTGTGGCAGTGCTGTGGGTGATGGGAGGTGGTGGTAGAGGGTTGGCTTACACGGTGAGTGTTTTTGTCACCATTTCTATTAAATTATTCAGCTGCTGCGCCTGAAACTGAATAATCGGTGTTAGTGACTTCTTGTGGAAGGCTAGTGATGAGCAACACATGAAAGCAAGAGAAATATGAGAAAATATGAAATAGTTAGGCTCTGAAAGTACAAGAAAATGCAGTTAATTTTGCAGGTAGGTGCAGAGCCAGGGTCTGAAACAAGGACACAATAAAGAAATGGCAAGCATGGTAGTGGTGACAAATCTGTAAGAAATAGATGCACAGACAGGTAAATATTGTCGCCAAGTGGTTGCAGAGTGAGAAGTAGAACCAGAAAACTTGTGGGTGTATACTTGTCGCAAGTGTTGAATCCACCAAGGTATGTGCCGAGGATTAGGTGGGTGCTTAAAAAGCAGAAATGATTAGAAATACATGTAATCTGCTTGATACTGTGTTTACTTAACCTGATACAGCAAGTCTAATGATCACAATACAGAAATGCTACTACAAGTTGCTGAGGCTTAGTTTGACTCCATTCATGGACTGCTAGGCAATTGGGTTAGCCTCAGTGTGGCGTTGTCCTATACCGGAACAGTGGTGGCACTACATGCATGTACAGCTGTAGTTGTGTCTTCAAGACAGCCACAGGTAGGAAGGTCATCACGTGGTTTATTGCCAACCTGGTATGTGTTCTGCCTGGTGTGGTATTGATATTGTACAACACCAAAAGTCACTGACTTTTCTGTGATGTCACTTGTTCACACTAACTCGCTTCTTCAGTTTTGTTGTCTCCTCTGTTAGTCTACATCTATTATGTTTGCCATGCCACAAGTATGGTGTCATCACATCGGACAGTTTTATTGTTGCTATACCAAATACATCAGCAATTTTCTTTACATTTTCTCAAAGCAGTAGTAGAGATTTTCCATATTTTCTGTTTGATTCAGGGCAACTGCAGGGATGAGTATGCAATAGTCTGAAAAGCACTGTTCATTGATATTTGCAGATATTGCAGTTTTACTGCTTGTATTTAAGAGACAACAGGGATTTAGTACTAGCACTCATGATGATCACCCAGTGATTGAAATCAATTTGCAATAGAAATTAAGATTTCTACTTCAACAACCAATGCTGGCCCTCTTTTTGTTATTAATAAAGGTTTTTTCATTATTTTACTACCCGTCTTATGTAGATGACTGCATTGATATAGAGTACATCCCTGGATTCATGCTTTTCATGGGCTGTTGCCTTAACCATTAGATTACCGAAGCACACCTCTTAGTCACACCAGCTCTAGCAGTGATAGCATAAGGGTCATCACACACTTTAATTAATGATCTCCATCAGCTATGATACTCCTAAGAAATTAACAGCTAGCAGGTAGTTTCAAGAGTCCAATACAGAATGCTTTAAAAATGCTTAATTGTTTAATTTGTGCAGGAATATCTCCTCCTCCTCCCATACCCCTCTCTCTCCCTTCCCCCTCCTCCTCCCGGCCCTCCACTCCCTCCCTCTCCCCTCCCCATCCCCCTCTCCATCCCTAAATGCCCTCCCCTACCCTTCCCTTCTCAATCCTACTGTTTGTTGAACTGCAGAATTTCATCAGCAGTTGCATGTTCAGCAGAAGATTATTGAAGATGATGTCCTCATATGTATGAGTCTTAAGAGGTGAATATAGGGCCAGGCTATTACTCTTGTAACTGGTATTAGCTCATTAATTAGAACTTCCAAGCTAAAATAGAAACTCGTCCTCCTGACGTTTCCTTGCCAACTGCAGACAACATCTTCTGAGGTGAGCACTGGCACACCTCAGAAGATGTTGCCCGCCGTTGCCCGCCAAACCTCTGGAGGAAGAATTTCTACTGTTCGACCATGGCCTCTTAGCTCGGAAGTTTTAATTAATGAAGGCATTGGCCGCAAAAGCCAACACATTATGATTAGTAATAGCTTTTCAGTTTGTCTTGTGATTTGCACTGCAAATAACATTTTTGCAGATATCGATTTGCACTCAAAGTATAAGGTTGTGGACCTGGTCATCTTCATGCCTGACATGAATCCTTAAAATGGTTTTGTTGCTCAGGAAGATCAAGTGGTATTGATTGCATGTCAGGTTGCTGGTAGTGTCAAGGATAATGTTGATAACATAGCCCATAGCGAATCATCAGATCCACCAAACAGTGATTGAGTTTAAGAACTTTTTCATTCACAGTCTAAACTTAGATAATAGCACTGTGCTGCTTTCCTCTTTGTAAGGGGCAGTGCCTTAGCTTACAGGCTCAAAATTGTGTGTGTCACATGCTATGTGTTATATAATGTTTACATGCTTTTTAAAATTTTATGTGGCTTCATAAAAAGTACTACTTTGGAAGTGTTATGGCTATCTCTGCACAAACTCATGTACTTCAGCACTCAATGACACTCAGTCTTGCCTAGAGTATGCAAGTCATTGATACATGTAAAGACTTGGCCATTCAGGTGAATAAAAATTTATAAATGTGCAGAAGCCTTGTTATATTGGCTAAATAACTTTTCATTCCATTGGTCAGCTTATAGCGATAAGTCAGTGTGTACAAGTTGGACTCGCATGTCATTTTCTGTATTTCATTTGCTCTCCTGTAATTTGTAGTAAATTAATTATTATTGATTCACCAGTTTTGTTCTTTTCACCTGCTACCAGTTTTGGCCTGTAAGAGCTCTCAGCCTGTATCAGAGACAGACCCAGTCATAATAAAGCCTGGGATACCATTAAAGTCAGATCCTCCAGAGAATCCTCCATAAGATTGCAGAAACATTGAATTAGTGGCATTTCGTTATGGCTGAGCAAACCAGTTGAATGTAAGCATGTGGGCAATAAAAGTATAAAATCATATGGTATAGGAATTAAACAGTTTTTCAGAAGTTGTGACATCTTCAGAATTGAGAGAAGATGGCTAAATGCTTTCTCATTATCTACATTGTACATAGAGTGGCAGGTTCCCTAAATGCTTTGTCATTATCTACGTTGTACACAGAGTGGCAGGTTCCTGGCGATAGACATCTCTCAGTGAGCCTACAGTTAGTAGGCAAGAGCTATATCTTTCTCATTAGAAGTTAAAAAGCTGGCCTTTGCATTAAATCAGAATGTCATTGAGTGCTACCAAGTTCATTAGCACAAAATTTGTGTTCAAATAAGAAGTATTCCATTTTGTGTATTTCGTTGGTGCTGTAGGAGTGTATTCACTGGAGGAATTTACTTTCAGTTGCTGCACGTTGTCACGACTTAACACAGTCAGACAATATTTGTTAGTGATATTTTTCATAGGTTTGCATCTGGATCATGTTGCCGTCCAGACGTCTGGACGACGAAATGATCCGGCTGCAAACCCGTGAAGAATATCAGCAGTTATTATGCCGGGAAAGTCTATGAAATCAATATTGTTAATGTAAAGACAATATAGATAGTATTTTCATTGGTTGAATAACACTGTATTGTAAAAGCCATTAGAGGAATGATGTTTACTCCTGATTTTTTTGTGAATGTTCTTATGTAAATGTTATTTCTTTTTATTCTTTCCAGTTTTTAAAGTCATGTCATTCAGTGTATAAACATTGCTTGTTTCCATTTGTCATATTGTAGAGATTGGCCGGCTGTACAACTTCGTCTCAAAGAGCATCCAGATTTTAGCCAGTATTTTTATGAATGCCCAGACGATATTCCATGGACAGAATGTGACCTGACAGATGTGTCAGAAACACGGATTCCATTTGAAGTATTAGACACAAGTGAAGCAGAAACAGTCTTCAAGAACCATGTGAATGCATTGCAGCAAGAGCAGAAAAGATTAGAGTGAGTAACATGAACAGGCTTAATAAGGCTCAGATTCAAAGAAATCATTATGTGTGACAATAAACCATTTCTTGCAGACATGTGTTTCAGAGACTAGTTCTTTCCCTTTAATAATTTGTATTCATTTTTTTATGTGCTGCAGACTTCCAAAAAGGTATGTATGTGATAACATGATGAAATGCATTTTGATGTGTATTATTGCACCGGCCGCTGTGAGCCTTTTTGTGATACTGAAATGCTTGCATCTTTTGCTTTTAGAGATTAGAGTGAACTGTGCCCTCCTCCCTACCCCATTTGTTCACATTTATGCCTAGTAGAATAAAAGAAAGTGTGTTTCAGTGCATAGTTAAATCACTGCATTTTGTTGTTGTGATATAATTTTAACTTTGTGCATTTTTACATTGCACTTGTATTTACAGCAATTAAAAAGTTTATTTATCAGGCAGTTGATCTTTTTGTAAAAATTTGCCCTGTTAATTTTCAATCTGACCATTCATGAAAAACAGTTGCAAGCAAGATTTTAATTATATTGAAATGCTTTCCATAATAATCAGTATATACTTTTCAAAAGGTTCTCATATTGTGACTTTGAGGTAATTTTTAATGTTTGACTGTGTTCACATTTTGAAACCCTTTCATGTAAAGAACAGACAGCAAATACAAGAAAATAAAATAGGAACAGAAATTGTAGTTAGGAGGAGGAGGAGGAGAAGCAATAGATGGTGATCGTTCTGATGATGTACAGGGTGGGCGAAATGAAACTGCAGGGAAAAAATATTTACATTAAGACTGATATGGGATTGACATTTGTTAACACCATAGAATCTGCTGCAAATAGCCACTGTTGACATTGACGCAGTGCTGTGCTTGATTTATCAAAGTGTAAGACTTCTGTAGCAGCTCTGCCTGAGGCGTAGCAGAAGTAGCATTTTCAGTGTTCTTCTGTAGCCCTTTCTGATGCAGATCCTTTTTGGTAATTTTTTGATATTATGATCTCTTAATTTCCACTTGCATGGATAAAACGAGTTGATATTTCATCAGACTTTGTTCCAGGCTTTTCTTAACTCGAGCAGTGTTTTCTGTTATTCAAATTCTTTTTGGATAGTTACAGTTTTTATTCACCACAGAACCTGTTTATCATGCCATTTTGCCACTAAGTTTTGCATTGCAGGATTTTTTGTGGGAGGTTTTACCAAAACACTTCCAGTCATAAACGCTTGTGTGAAAAACAGATCTGTACATGTTCTCTGCGAACACACACTGTTTTATCATGAGCATCATTTTGTGTTGCATTCAACCAGTCACTAAACATGTCTGCTCCACTCACTCACTCACTTCTGTATTCCTAGATTTTCAGAAAGTGTTTGACACAGTACTCCACAGCAGACTTTTCATGAAGGTCCAAGCATGCAGAATGTGTTTTCAGATATGTGAATGGTTCAAAGATTTCTTCAGTAATAGAACCCATTATGTTGTCCTGAATGGCAAGTGTTCATCAGAGACAATGGTATTGTCAAGAGAGCCCTGAGAAAGTCTAATAGTACTGCTCTTGTTTTCTATATACGTAAATGATCTGATGGATAGTATGAACAGTAATTTGTGACTGCTGGTGACACTGTAGTGTACAGGAAAGTGTTGTGTTGAGTGACTTTAGGATGGTGCTGGGGGATTTTGACGTAACTTCTATTTGGTGTGATGAATGGCAGCTTCCTGTAAATTTAGAAAAATGTAAGTTAATGCAAATGAGTAGAAAAAAGAATCCTGTAATGATAGAATACAATATTAGTGATGTGCTGCTCAGCACAGTCACATTGATTAAATGTCTAGACATAATGTTGCAAAGTTATACGAACTGAAATGAGCATTTAAGGCACATGGTAGGGAAGGCAAATGGTCAATTTTGGTAAATTGGGAAAATCCTGTTAAAGTCTACCAAGAAGATAACATATAGAACACTTGTGTGACTCATTTACTCATTTGTGAGTACTGCTAGAGTGTTTGGGACCTCCACCAGGTCAGGATAAAAGAAGATGTCGAAGCAATTCGGAGGTATGCTGCTAGGTTTGTTACTGAGAGATTCAGTCAGTTCACGAGTATTATAGAAATGGTCTCTGATCTCGGATGGGGATCCATGGGGGAAGATGACATTATTTTTGTGAAAATAGTATTGAGAAAATTTGGAGAACCTGTGCCTGACTGCAGAACAATCCTACTACTGCCAGTGTACATTTTGTGTAAGGACCACAAAGACAAGATAAGAGAGATTAGGGCTCATATGGAAACACATAGACAATTGTTTTTCCCTCAGTGTGTTTGTGAGTGGAACAGGTAAGTTAATGATCACTAGTGCTACAAAGTACCTTCTGTGATGGATTGTGGAGTATGTGTGTGGATGTAGAATGTAACGACACAGCGCAGTACTCGGAACAGAGTGTGTGGGAGATTCTGTTCATGAACAGGTATCAGTTCTGTGTCAGACTTATAAGTATTTCCTGGCATTGTGTTCAGGATTCTTCTGGTGCCCTGGAGTGTTCAGTCACCCGGGGACACTAGCAGAATCCTGAAGAAGATCCCAGCAGAGAGTTTGAAATGTCAAGTGCTCTTGAAGTGTAAAGAGGAAGATGATGTGGACAAACAACCCAGAAGATTTCATCATCAGTGGGAGAGGTGATTCATGGGTGAGGGACACCGGGGCCTGGGGGGGGGGGGGGGGGGGGGGGAGGAAAAACTCAAAATTTATTTTTGGAAGAAGGTGTTAAAAAAAACATTTTTATAGTCAAAGAAGGTGGAATGAAAGTGAAAATTACAGTAACATAAAGTTTCAGTTGTGTTAGAGATTTGTAGTAGTTGAAAAATGTATTATTGTGTTCATAAATTTAGTGAAAACTGTATCTCTGAAAGCAAATTTAAACAGAATTCGTGAAGGGAAGTAGATTTGTTTGATGTTATACATTTGCTAATGTGTTAAAAGTTTCTTTCCACTGCATACTTGTGTGTGGTTTGTCTGCTGAATTTCATTGTGTCTGTACACACAGTTTGGCCAATTGTAATAAACAGTAAGGGACCACTTACATTCCCCTTAATTTTTTTTAACAATGGAAGGAATGAAGATAACTACTCACCATTTAATTGTTTAGTTGAAGTAGTGGTAGCAGAGAAGATAACATAAACAAAACTTGATACTTGTAAGAGCTTTCGAACCTTCAGAACACACCAACCCACCTATTGTGAGAGGCAGAAGTGAACATGAAACAGAACTCTGCATTCTCAACACTGAGATGATGCCCAACACTATTACTTGACAATACTTCTCACACACTGTCACTTTGCTACATTATTCACATTATAATGCATTGTTCCTCTAAGTAAACCAGTGACTAAATTCTGATGCTTCATTTTGTCATAAAAAATAATGAAGTATATTGACAAAAAAACAAATTTCGTGGTTTATAGACATTATGGAAGATCTGTAGGAGTTGGGAGAAACAGACAGTGACATAGAGAACAAACAGGCATGAATTCAGGAAAAGGTGAAAGAAGTTAAAAGTTTCAAAAAAAAAAAAAAAAACCACAAGGGGGAGGGACATTGGTAGAAGGGAACAACAAAGAGCAAGAATTAAGTAATATTGGGAAGCAAAAAATAAAAATAAAGGAAAAGAATATCATGTCATAAATCAGCTTATTCACATGATCCTGAAGTAGCTAAATTCTAATAATAATAATAATAATAATAATAATAATATAGTTGGAAAGTTCTGGTAGAATGTAAATAATTTTAGAACTAAGGGGGACCACTCACTGAATAACAGAAGCATTGAGTCATTAACACACACACACACACACACACACACACACACACACACACACACACACACACACACAAAGGAGAGAGAGAACTTCCTAGCTTATGGAATCAATCTTTTCTTGAGCTGGAGTGGGATGGGGGTATGTTGGAAAGGGCAGGCAGACAGTGAGAGACATGGGAGGCAGGATGAGGGTTTGAGGAGAGTAGCTAGTGGCTCAAAAGAAGGCAGCTGGTACACTGGCTAGGAATGCAGGAGTGAGGGATGGCAGATGAACAAGCTAGGCATGTGATGCACAGATGCTGGTGCTAGTGGGGAACAAAACATGATGAGGGTGATATGGAGATGTGAATTGGGAGTGTGTGCCATGCGTGTGCTTCTCCTTTGAGGGGGAGTTATATAAACAAATTGGCAGCACTACCATGGCAACTTCCTATGCAAATCTTTTTATGGGTCATCTAGAGGAAACCTTCCTAGCCACCCAAATCCTTTGTCTGATTCAGGTTCAGTGATGATATCTTCATGGTCTGGACTCGGGGCCATGAAACCCTGTCCTCATTCCTCCACAACATCAACACCTTTTCTCCCATCTGCTTCTGCTGGTCCTCCTCTACCTAATATGCCACCTTTCTGGATACTGACCTCCTCCTCTCTGATGCCTCCTTCCACGTGTCTGCCCATATTAAACCCACTAACAAACAGTGCTTGTATTTAAACAGCTGTCATCGCTTCCACACACAAAAATCTCTTCCATATAGCATGGCCACCCATGGATGGCATATCTGCAGTAATGAGAACCCCCTTGCAAAGTATGCTGAATGTCTCATGAGGACCTTCACAGAAAGGCCCCATATCTGAAACCTAGCCCACAGACATATTTCTTGTGCCATATCCTCACATGCCTCTAATCCTCCCAGCACCCCCAAGAATCAGCTACAAAGGACACCCCGCCCCAAGTGCAAGACTTGCTCAATCCACCCACACAACACTTCCTATTCCAGTCCTGCCACAGGCTTATACTGCCCCATCAGAGGCAGGGCAGTCGTGTCATATACCAAATAAGCTGCAATCACTTCACAGCTTTTATGTCAGTATGACAAAGAATCAGCTGTCCACTAGAATAAGTGGCTATGGCCAAACTGTGGCCAAGAACAAAGTTAACCAACCAGTGACACAACATGCAGTTGAGCACAATGTACTTGATTTCAATTACCACTTCACAAAATGCACCATCTGGATCCGTCTCGCTGCCACCAGCTTTTCTGAACTACAGGTATGGGAGTTATCCTTGCAACATATCCTTTGCTCCCACAGCACTCTGTGCATCAATGTCAGGTATCCCACTGTCACCACACCCTCCACCAACTGTTCCCCCTTCCTCTGTCCTATTAACACCTCCCAGTTCACATTTGTATGTCACTGTTATCATGTGCTGCTCCCTATTTGCTCCAGCACCCGTGCTTAACATGTATAGCCCATACACCTGCCTTTCCTCCCTCCTGTGTTCTTAGCCAGCGAACTGGCTGCCTCCCTTCAAGCCACTAGCTACCTACTGCAACCCCTCTTCCTACTTCCCACCTCTCTGCCCCTCTGTCCACCCCAACTGTGACCTTACCCTGACTGCCAAGCTGCAATCTCGACATTGTGTTCCAGCCAGCATCGTGTAGGTGTGTGTGTGTGTGTGTGTGTGTGTGTGTGTGTGTGTGTAACACACTTATCTATATCATCAGTGAAATATTTATTGTGTGCATTCTACTTACTCTGCTTTTATGTGGATATCTAAATCCTGCTTCACTCACCATTGTCTCCTTCCTTGCATAATTAGCACAATTTAGACTTACTGAACTTTTACTTTGCAGTTGCTTGCACCTTCCATTGTCTTCTCTGTCAGCATTGTCATGTGTTTCTCATTTTAATTGTCAATAAAATTAATGATTTTAACAGCAAATTTTCACTGTGTCCCACAAAGGTATTTTCTGCAATCACTCTTTGTGATCACTTTCCTTATTTGCACTGTGAGGTAACATTGTGCACAGCAGTTAAATTTCTGTCTTGCAGGATGAATGAAATGGCGTAGTGTTGTAAGTCACTGGACTCGCTCTGGTAGAAGTGGGGTTCAAATCCTCTTCCTGGCATTTTGATTCAGGTTCTTGTGGTATCCATAATTGCTCCATTGAAGAAGATGCTTCTGATTGCCTTTACCACCATTGTCCTAACAAAGTTTGTTCTCCAGCACTAATAACACCTTTGTCAACAGTATGTTAAATCATGAGCTTCAGGGCCTGATTATGGTGTTTCCTTTTTTATACGCACAGTGTGCTGCAAAAGGTGAAAGTTATGTTACATCGTACCATATGAGGATCAAACATAAATTGCAGTTTCAAGCTTATCCTTGAGCAAGTCAAAGAAGATAAACTGAAAGCGGGCAATGGTAGAAAAAATTTGTTGACTATTTAATGAAATGATCAATAACAATTTATAAATTAGATTATGTAGTGAAAGGAGGTATGGATGGGAAGCTTGTAGCAAAAAGTGTAGATATTATTTTGGTACAAAGAGAGCTTATGGAAGCAGAGGAAAGAACTATAATTGCTTCTGATGAAATGAAATGTATTAGTGGGCTGAAGTAGAAAGCACTTAATGAAACTTGAAGGAATGACAGATCAAATCTCACATAGTAAGCAGCTTTAATGATTTTGTTGGTGGTGTAAATTAGATTTGTCATATTGCCCAAGTTAGTATTTCCAAAGAAAAATTTTTGGCACTTTAGAGAAGAACTCATATGAAGAACTGAAACTGATTTTTCGCATGGTTGGTTTGTTCATTGCTCATAACACATCTTGACCAATAACAGTTAAAAAGAGAGAGAAGTGAGAGAATGATTTGACATTTGCATTAACACCATCTGATTTATGAACAATAAAAATTGTACATCTACTGGCAATCTATGTACTAATATTTAATTTAATCCCACATAATTTTTGAGCCAGAATTATAGAATGATTGCACCAATTCCAGGCATTTCAAGAAATCTTGTGCTATGTGCTTACAGTTTCTCTCTTGGACTGCATGTTTGGAGCCTTTCAAAATTGTATGCATAAAATCTGAGAGCTCTGTTAGATTTTGAAATATCATGTCATTTTTATTTATCATTATCTAATGAAAAAACTGTTTTTTTCACTTTTATTGAATTTACCATTAGTTATTGAGAAAATAGTTGCAAGTGCCTTTAGGTTCATTTTAGCTTAGCAGTAACTTTGTTTACTTTCTGGTATTGTACTGTAGTGCCTGAAAATTTTGTATCATAAATACATGTTAGTATGAGTGTATCAACACAACTTGCAATGCATGTTCATCATACTTAACTTTTTCATATGTATTAGAAGTTGTCAGTTTATTAATAATTGAGTATTTTATGACTCCCAAAGAGAAATTACTTTTCATCTAAATTTATCTGTTTGGACTTGTAACACATAGTGTGCATGATATTATCAGCTACTTTATTCCAAACTGTATTTTTGTTATTTACTGTAGTTTCTTAGTTCATTATAACACTCAATGTGTTACATAAATCAAGTCTGTTATTCATCTTTTGAAAAAAAAATAATAATATAATCACTGGATAAATGAAAATAAATTTCTTAAAACTATTACCTAGCAGTACATAAATTTACTGCCTTTCAAGATGCTCTTTTAAAATAATGAAACATATCACCTTATTCTTTGGGAAGGTAAATATTCCTCACTGATAATGCATAGACATCCTTTTAACATCAAATGAAACACCTTTCTCAACTTTTTTAAACTGCTTGCAAGTTAGTGTAATGGTGAGAGTAGAAAAAAGAGTTATGTGTTAGCAATAACATATATGAAATGTATTCAAGATGTAACTTGCACACATAAAATCATGTCTATGGATGGAGATGGGATTGTGAGTGAGCAATGTACATTGCTAACATATTTTTCTCAGCTTTATCTAAATCTTTCTCCATCTTGAAAGGTGATGCCTTCAACAAAAACAGAATATTGGTTTATTAAATCTGTCATTAAGATTATGTTTTTTGTTCTTCAAGGCTAATTCTAGACAAAACTGTGTATTTAGTACTGCAAGCTGATTTGCCCAGCACCAGCATAGACAGCGTATATATTCACAAACCATCTGTTTGCTCTTTGTCCTTGGAACTCAACTTTCAAAATTGTCAAGAATGTGGAAGATTCTCTAAGATTGGGAAAGAATCTTTGGCTGACATTTGTTCAATGATTTTTCTGACATTTCTCCAGCACAAGTGGCTGGCATTCTCAAGTATTCACACTCCATGGGTGGTGGCAGAACTCGATTAGATCCCATGGCTTGGTATTACATGTACTCCGCATAGTAATGTCTATAAGGGACACCTGCTCAGTCATTATTGCTGTAACTCCTCCATTGTTATTTGCAGCACAGGAATCCAGGATCTGTTTATCTTGAGGCTTTCTCCTTTCTTGTCATATTTATGCATTTCAATGGTTTTCCTGAACAAATTGGCATGATAGCTCTCCTCCACAGCAAGAACCTGTGTGTCAACCAATTTTGTTATGTTGTCAGTTTCACACAGCACCTGCTTCTCCATGGCCAATCTTTCCATTTCTTCATAGCCACTACATCTAGAATTGGTAGCTATTTATCTTTTTCTACTTCCGTAGTAAATTTAGTGTTGGCATGGAGGATTTTCAGATGCATTAAAATATCATCGAGTTGTTCCTCACTGTGGCTCCAAACAGTGAAAGGATCTATGTACTTGCGATGTACCTCAGGTTTGCAATGTGCTATGTCTAGCACATGTCTTATGTAATGCTCTATGAATAAATTGGCAACTGTCAGATTAAATGGAATATCCACAAAATGAAAGTTGGTTAAAAGAATGGAGTTAGCAAGTGTTTCTGAAAGGATTTTGGACATTTGGTAACACAAAAGATATAGATTGCAGTCCTGATGAATGAGCACAACATTTCTGCCAGATCAAAATGTATGATGCAAAAATTAAGGTACCATATTTGGGTTTGATAAAGTGGTAATTGTCTTTTGACATGAGATAGTCACACTGCTTACACACAAATGCTGCAGATGCCATTTTTTATTGGTAACTTTGCTGTGAACATAGAATCTGAAATGACTCATGCAAAATATTGTCTGTCATCTTGGGAGGCAGCTTGTGTTATATGGAGGGATAACGGGAATTAAATTTTACTGAAATTGGTGAGTTATTGAAGGAAGTTTTGGTATCTATGCTCAACTTGGGCCCAGAAAACAGATGATATCAGTGCACCTGTACCAGTGAACTTCTGGCAACTCTTTTGAGTTCACAGAAACCTAAAACAGCAGTTAACAGTTTTTTCAAGGAGCAAACTGTTGTTGTAACCAAGCTTTGTGCCTGAGGGAGACTTGACTTGCTGATGACTCACCAAGACTGTAGTTATATGCTACGGGAGCTTGGAAACTATGGAATTATATGAGAAAACTGCCTTTTGAATCGTGAGGAATGTAGGAGATGTAAATGTGCACTGTTATTAAACTGTAAGGAACTCTGTTGATTGAAATGTCATTCTTTGTCCAGGATTTCTTGTTTTAATAATGGCTTCAAGCAGATATTTGTTATGTGTGTAGATCTTGCAGGAGTATACTTTCACAGCTCCTCTTGCTGGCTTAGGACAACTTTAATACTGCAAACCCTTTGTTTGTAAGTAGGATGATGATTGCTTGTTGTTGTCGCAAAAACATTTTTCTGATACAGCGGTTAAAGTCAGAATTTCTGCTGTTGATCTTCCACCCTGCTTTTCTTTTGCATTGGTTAGTTATGTTGGAATGATTTATGAATCTGGCCTCTGTGCATAAAATAAGACAAAGTTGGGCTTTGTTCTTGCGTATCTCACTGTGTTGAAAATGTCTTACAAACAGTGCTTTGTAATATGTGTGTGACAATAGATCCACACTCACCAAGTAGAAGTGGTACTGAGAATCAGGCAGGCATGTAGAAATGGCAAAAAATTGCTTCACTTATAGAAAAACCCACATTTCAGGGATATTTGAGCTGTGATCTGTAAACAAACCTGGAATTAATGGTTGTTGGATCAGGGTCCGACTACAGTTTGTTTGTATAAGGGTCAGTCAAATGAAAATGAGACATATGAAAAAAGGTAAGTAAATTGCGTAATATTTCAAAAGTAATCACCATAACAGTTAATACATTTAACCCACTGTGAGACAAGATGGTCAGTGCCTTCATGGAAAAATGTTTCCAGTCATATGTGGATCCGTGATTGTAGCTAGGCGTGCACTTCTTCATCCAAAGCAAATTGACAGCCATGAATGTCTTATTTCAGGGCCCTAAAAATGTAGACATCACATGGGGACAGATTGGGACTCCCAGTGAAATGTCTGCAGCGTTGTTGAAACAACAGGCATGCCACCTCCAGGAAAGTTGTGGTGGCCTTTTTCTTTGTCTGCAAGAGCCCACTGCTCATTGACTTTCTGGAAGATGATGCCACAATTAACTCACAGTGGTACATGGTCACTTTGCAAAAACTGTAACATGCGTTCAGGTCCAAACATGCAGGAATGTTGATGGGGGACATCATTCAGTGGCAGGCTAATGCCTGCCCACATGTTGCCTAGATTGTTTCGACTGCACTGAAGAAGTTTCACTGGGAAGCCCTTAAACATCCTCCATATAGTGCCAATCTCTCCCTATGCAATTTTCATATTTTTGGAGCCCCGAAGAAGCCTTTTTTGGACATTGATTTGCTTCGGACAAAGAGGTACATGACTGGGCACAGTCATCATCCCGCAAGCAACCACAAACATTGTTCTGCGAGGGCATTTACCATCTTGTCTCACAGTGGATAAATCTATTAAAGGTATGGTGATTACTATGAAAAAATGAACAGTTTATTTACTTTTTCCATCTGTCTTATTTCCATTTGACTGCCTGTTATACATGTAATTTATGTAGCCACTGCTTCTTCGGTTGCTTCTGTTAAACTCTGATCTTCCTTCCTTCTACTTACTGTGTATGAATTGCCACGTATAATATTTTTCACACTCCTGCACTCCTTTCCATGTAGTGTGTGAAATGTAGGTGTAGAAACATTATAGATATGTTCTTATGTAATCAAATTTCGTTCCTTATTTTCCATTCTGTAGGCTTTCTCTGGTTTTCCGAAATTACTTGCTCAAATGCTGAATATTTTTCTTATCTGAGGCCTTAGCTGGTGCAGATTTGGGCCTTTGTCTAATAGGAGTATTTGTTTGTAATGGTTGAGGCAAGAGTTCAAGGAAAACCACAGATGCTGATTGTGTCATCTGTTCGGCAGGTGGAAGAAGCAGTTCAAGCAGTTACTTGAGGACACAGGTTATGTCACTCCAGGTAAACTTTTATCAGAGGTCCAGGTGCTTTTTATGGGTCGAGAATGTTTTGAGGCCCTGTCTGAACAAGATCGCCAACAAATATATGATCAGCACCAAAAAGAAATTGTGGAGAAGGCAAAGCACAATTTCCAGGTATGTATGTGAAGGTTTAAATTTAAAATTTATATATTTGTTGTGTCATGTGTACATGTTCTGTATTTATCTAATTATAGGAACTACTGTTGGAACATGCAGATTTATTTTACCACTTCAAAAGCATTGCACCTACTGGAACGATAACACAGGCTGATATTAAGGAAATAACTGATGCTTTGCAGGATGACTCCAGGTACAAAGAAAACCATTTTTATAGTATTGAGTTAGTTGCATGTCTCGTGGACTACAATTGTAATCTCACATTATAATGTAGAATGTTCATGTAACAAAGTTTCTCATCTCAAAATATAGCTATATGCTGACATTTTACGTGATTGCCTTTAAAAAATTTTTGAAATTGAAGTCGTGTTATGATTTTGTGTTTGAAAATTTTTCATTATTATCTGTCACACTGTTCACATCAGTAGTTACGGGGTTAAAGACTTTTATTGCTGAATGCCTTACTCCTTTCTGTACCTCAATAAAGATAACTGAAGGATAGTGTACATCATTTCTCCTTCAGGTATTACACACTGCCTGACAAAAAAGTGAAACACACAGAGGGGGAGGAGGAAATGAAATAACACTTAATGGGGTGAGAGGGTTTGTGATATTACTTCAGTTTTTGCAAAATCAAATAAAAGTCAAATAGAATTTGATCCACTTTCAGTACCATGTTGCTTTCCCTCTGGCCTAAATGCATGCACTGATTTGGGTGGGAAGGGTGTTATAAAGCCATTATATCCTTTCCTGATGGAAGCTATCATACATCTAAATGCTCCTTAATATCCAGGCAACTAGCACTCAGATGGAGTTGATGTTTGAGCTGCATATTCAATCGTGTACTAATGTGAGGGTCTTGCTGGCCACAGGAGTATCTCAGTGTCAGACAGACAGTTCATAGAGACTCTTGCTATTATCTTGTTGAAAAATGTCACCACGATACTGTTGCATGAGAGTAACTATCAGGCGTGACCTGAAGCCATACTCAATGGCTGCTCACACCATGACTCCAGGTTAATACTACTTTACACTCCAAAACAACGGATGAATGGGACACCTTCCTGGGGCGCCGCCATACTCGCCGATGATGGTAGAGCAGTACTGCAATTCATTGCTGAACACAGTGCAATGCCATTCATCAGCAATCCATGCTTGCCTATCAGTGCTCTACTCCACACACAGCTATTTATGTTGTTAATGGCAGCCTACACACAGGATGGTATTTCCTTAGTGCAGTTGCCACTAGTGTCTGGCCAATGGCGTGTGATGACACAGAGTATTGCAGGGAGGACATTACTTGTCCTTGGGTTGTAGGCACAGACATGAAGGGGTTACAGTGTGCTTTGGTGTTGGTGCACAGTACTGTGATCCTCCCTGGTGGTCAAATGTGGTCGACTGGAACCTTGCTGACCAGTATTCCTGCCCTCACATTCCCATACAGTCCAACATTGGACCACTGTCACATCCAAATGCCCCACAAATCTGGATATTGTATGATTCAACCAGCAAGGCCCCTTTCAAACACTGTTAGGTGCTGATAATGCTGTCTCATATGATTTTGCAGGATCTCCACATCCTTCACAGTGATCACTCAACATCTGACACAGTTTGCACCCTTTATATACCCTACCAGGCCTGGTAACAACACTTAACACCAACAACACTAATGTGCATCTGTTACCGTTCTACCATTCATGGGGTATAGGAATTCTAATAATTTGTGCAGTGTTATGGAGTGTTATGTATACACAGTTACATTGATTGTAGATGTATAGTTTCAGAATTCCAACTCTGCCATCCCTTTACATATACTCCATTGGGGGATTTGTTGTTGACAATATTGATTAAGTCAGAAGAAATGACAACAGTAGTTCATTGAACATGAGATTGGAAATTACTGTGACTCTTTAACTGCTCTGGACATGTTAACGCGCGCACCTTTGTACCTGTCCCTGTGTGCTCTGAACATGTTTACCAGTCCTTCTACCTGGTACTCTGAACGTGTCTACGGGTACACACATTCAGAGTACCAGGTAGAAGGACTAGTGGCACACACAAACACATTCAGAGCTCACAGAGACAGGTACAAAGGCACGTGCGTTAACACGTCCAGAGCAGTCAAAGGATTAAGTAAATCGAAGTATATGCTGTCACAGAAAATTCTGTGAATTGGCTGTAGTTGCATTTCTCAGATAGAAAACAAAGCCATTTCATAGTTGTTAAATTTTAAAAACAGCCTCTATATGCAGTTCAGCAACTGAAGTAGGTTCCCACTCAACATACTCATTAAGTAAGAGGACATGGAGATAGAAAAGTTGGTGACTCGTAATTATGGCATAAACCATTATTGCAATGTGTCCAGGTACATCACACCAGTATGATTGCCCCCACAAAGAAAAATTGTCCAAAGATGTATCACAAATCACATTCAGTTTAGGGAAGTGGTGGTATTCCTTTGTCACATGATAATTTTTCTGTCACAAATGTATATTTTGTGACAATTCATCTTGACACATTAAACTTGGCTTCTTCACTAAAAACCAATTTCTGTGGAAAAAAATCTTCCTCCCCATGCCATTGACTGTGTGTACAACAAAATGTTTTGTACCAGAAATGAATTTTTCTTTTTGTTGAAGTTTCTGTCTTGTACCTGAAAACAACTTCCTGCCAGACCATTAAAACAAACTCTTACGAGATACCATTCAGATTACCAGATACCATGCAGAAGTTACAACAGACAAAACAATTTGTGGCCATGTTATGATGATGCTGATGCCAAGATGCACACTGCAATTACCAGGCTGGAAATTACAAAGCAAAACCTCATGAGATTCTGTATCAGTTAGTCTATTCTTTCGCTGTCTCTTTTAGTAGCTGACAGATTCTGATTTAATTCCCTTTTCTTCAGAACTAATGCAACAAACCTTAGTACTTCAAAATAAAAATGTTGTCTATTTGAAAGCTGTAGAAAAAGGTGGAATGTAAAAAAAAAAGCCAGTTTTACAGTTAGCGTACACTTTTCCAGCTGGAAGAAAATATGACAATTGCTGATCATTTACATAATTCATAATCTATGGTTTGTTTTGTTGTATTGTTTCTTTTTGCTGCGCATACAGTGATTTATACTTAACTATATTTGATCTCACTCTTTGTCTCTTGACCACACTTTGCTACTAACTAAGAAATATATCTGTGGAGTAGAAGTAGTTATCAATTAAATATGGTTTCAGTTTGTGTATAAAGCTAATTTTATGATGTATTTAATTCCTTACACCACCAGGTAGGTGGTCAAAGACTTTTATGGTGGAATACTTGATTCCTTTCTTTACTGTGCTAGTATTATACTTTTTAGTGTCACTATTGTTTTCAAACTGTGATTAATTGTTGACTACAAACTTTATAAGGCAGTAAATTTACTTTGGGCTGTTGTCAGTATGCCCAACATTGTAATGAGCTCTCTACAAGAGGTTCTGGAGTGGACACCTCATATTATCCTTATTGCATGTTTCTGTTCAACAAATGCTTTCATCCACAAAGCTCAGTTACCTCAGAATATGATACAATAAGACATTAGTGAATGAGAAAATGCAGAGCCAGTCAGCTTTTTGATTTTTCATCTCGAAATTTGATATCTGTAACACAAAAGTTGCAGGGATTTGAGATTTAGGAAGCTCTGTAACATTTGACTTCCAGTTCAGGTTTCTATCAGTATGAACACCTAAGAATTTAGAATATTTGGTTGCATTTACTGATTCATCCTTGTTGATTATTTCTAATTGTGTGGTGTGCATTGTGCAGCCCTGGATTGAATGTATTATTTTATTTATATTAAGTTACAGTACATTTGCAGAGAACCAGATACTAATTTTCAATAAAATATTTACATTCTCAGATGTTGAAGTTACTCCATTAGGATTAATTATAAAACTTGTGCTGTCAGCAAAGAAACCTATTTCTGCTTCTTGCACATATATGCAGGGTGTGATTCAAAAGTTTCAAGACTTAACTCATAACTCGAAATTTATTGGACATTTACCTACTGCAGACTAAAATTCTTCAAAATATGATCCTTCAGCATCAACACAGCACTGCCAACATGTCTTCCACTGTTCGTAGCCCTTCTGGAAGGCCTCAGGCGTCATGCTGTCAAGGGCTCTCGTTGAAGCCTGCTGGGTGGAGTCGAATCGCTTCCCTTTTAGGCCTGTCTTGATTCGGGGGAAGAGGAAAAAGTCACTTGTAGGCAAGTCAGGGCTGTAGGGTGGCTGCGGCAGTGCTGTCACGTTGAACTTGACCGAAACTTCAGCTTGATGATGGCCTCCCAGAGCAGTCATCGTCTTCAACATTCCCGCGGCCATCTTTGAAACGTTTGTGCCACATGAAAACCATTGCATGGGACATGGCTTCTTCCTTAAAGGCCTCTTGAATCATACCAACAGTCTCCGTGGCGGTTTTGTTCAGTTGCATGCAAAACTTAATCACATAACACTGTTCCAAGTGCTGCTCCATTTTCGCATCTCCCACTTTTTGACCGAGGTCAATGACATGCACTCACACTGCAAGCGATGCACACTCCCCATGGTTCCGGAGGCAACTGCCGCAGCGTTATTTCGTTCCCTGAACACCCCCCCCCCCCCCCCCCCCCCCAAATCCCACTACTTCCCCCACCCGGCAGAACTGGTCCATGCGCGCTCCACCACTCAGTCTTGTAACTTGCGAATCACACCTTGTATGATGAAAGATGATTTATATGTACGAAGCACAAAAGAGGACCCAGTATCGATAGCTATGGTGCACAGGTGGTGATTTTCCCCCTTTCTGAAATGCTGTTTCATTGTGTGCACTCCCTAAGTTTTTTTATGAATCACTTTGCATTAGGGTGAAAACCAGTTACCAGCAAAATTCTTGAGATTTTCTAGGAGCATAGTGTGATCCACACAAGCAGTCATGATGAAAATACCGTTAAATCAGCAGAACTAATTTAATGAAGTGAGGACTCGCACAGACTTAATATGGAGGAACAGAATGAATACTGTGGGATGTATAGAGTTCACAGAAGTTAATAACTCAGAACGCAAGCAATGGCTGTTGGCTGGACACTGATGTGGATAACCTGTAATATTTTGATTCTGTTGCTCATATAATAAAATTAAGGAAGTTGTTGTCCATGTTATATATTCGAATGGTGAATAATGAGTACAGATGAAAATTAGTGTTTATTAATGAGAAATAAAGATGTTTAAACAAAACAGATTCATTGTTGGTTATGAGTAATAGATAAATTTGAAATCCAAAGGCATTGATTTCTCTAGTCCTTCATCATTTATAAAACAAATGTACTTTTTGTAGCTTTGTTGAAGAACAAATATTCGATTTATTTATTGATCTTTTATTTATTTGTCAGTCTTTTATTTATCTTTTACTGATTTTTTTTTTATTTTCAAACATCTATCAGATAGTTTGTAATTTTGGAAGGTTTTATAAAGGAAAAGAAATAAAGTATATTATCGCAGAAGAAGCTGAATAGCACCGTGTTGTAGTGGTTATGATACTAAACTGTTCCATGGAGGGTCGTGAGTTCAAAACTCACCCGGACTGTACAAATTTAATTTCTATATTCGGTTAGAGTAAATTCTAGAAGTAACCACAAATGTCGGAAATCATTGTACTGGAATGTTCTGTTGCTGTATATATAGTGTGTGTGTGTGTGTGTGTGTTCAGGCTGGAGGCAGTTTGCTGCACACTCTTGTATGTGCAAGTGCTGAATAAACCTTCGTTAAGTGAAGTTAGTGTTTGTCATTCATCTAATTACACCTTCTTCTGTGTGACATTATTCTGGCGGAGACGCTGGGTTTTGGAACTTGTGATAGTGCACATTATCGACAGTGGCTCCCATCAGGCCACGACAGAGCTGCCGTTTACGTGGTGAGAAACCCGAGTTCAAGCCATATTCAACAGGTCACAATCTATCGGAGACAGAAGAAGAAGAGGACATTACGATGACAGCAACTGTGTGCCACCACATGAGACATCCTTCTGGGTTCTCTGGTGACAATGGCAAAGATCCAAACAAGTGGCTGAAGGTATATGAGGGTATAGCCAGATTTAACAAATGGGATGACACCGTGTCTTTGGTTGACGTATTTTTCTACTTGGAGGTCGCTGCCAAGCAATGGTATGAGAACAATAAGGAGAAGTTCACAAGCTGGGAAGTATTCCAGGTGGAACTGCGCAAGTATTTCGGCGACACGTGACGACAGAAGTGCAAGGCTGAAGATAAATTAAAGTGCAGGGCACAGCATCCAGGAGAAACTACAGCATCCTACATTCAAGATGTCTTGGAGCTGTGTAAAATAGTGGATCCTAGGATGGAGGAGGAAGATAAGATTGCTGAGGACATGTATCAAGGAGGTTTTGACAGCAGATGACATCATAAAATGGTGCCAGTATATCGAGACAATGCATCAAAAAAGAATTACACGCAAGAAGTTTGAACAGTTTCCAAATGTTGTGTCGATGTCTGTGATGGTGGAAGCAACTGATTTCACAAATGTTCATCATCAGATAGTGAGAGAGGAAGTTCAGAAGGCACTTGGATGCACAGCGAGCAAAAAACCGAAATGCTTCAAGAGGTCATAAGGGAGGAAGTGGAACAGACATTGAACCCAGTCTCTCATACTTCATTTCCCTTTAAAATGGTAAAAAATTGAGACCTAGGCAGAGTTACGTTCCTGCAATGCCGCATGAGGAACCTGTTTGGGCACCATGGAAGACTGACGTCTGGAGGACCCAGGATAACTAACCAGTTTGTTTCCACTGTGGACGACCAGGACATGTGGTGTGCTATTGTTGAGAAAGGCGGCGGATATTTGATGACGCCCACACCAGAAGATAGCAGACTGATCGTAGCCGACACCAACTCCAGGACGACGAAGATGAACAAGAAGATGTGGGTGCAGGACAACATAGTTACCATTAGCGCGAACTAGTCACTGGAGAGGACGCTCCCCAACACACTAATCCAGGTCTCCATCGCCATTTAGAGCTCCAGCCAATCACCTAGCCACCACAACCTGGAAAACTAAAGGGTGCAACCTTCCTTGGAGGTGAGGCCACCGAAGAGAAAAGTCCTCCACCGTCGATAACTACAAAAATGATAGGACACTACGTCGATATCCTCATGGGTGACCGACCAGCCCAAGCTCTTCTGGACTCTGGAGCATCATATTAAGTCATTTTGGAGAAGTACCGTCACCCATTACAGAAAACCGTATTTGTCGACAACAAAATGTCCCTGCTGAAGGTATCTAATGGGAAATATGTAAAATGTACAGGAAGATGTACCATTCGTGTGGGTATAAGTGGCCATACACAGCCCTTAGAATACATTGTCTTACAAGAGTGTAGTCATGACGTCATTCTAGGATTGGATTTTTTGAAAGCTTCTCAGGCAATAATAGATTGTGGTTGCTCGAAGATTATGCTAGATGAGATGAGATACTGGGGACAGGGAGGTATGTATCAGAGTGTGAGGAGACTGTGTGCTGGATGAAGTGATCATTCCTGCAGTCAGCGCTAGAAAGTTAACTGTCACGTATCATGCCATGCATCAACTCATAGATCTTGCAGTGGAATGTAAGAGAAGCATACCACTGATGAATAACTTGGTCATCCCAGCCTCTGTCGTCTCGTTTAAGAATGGATTTGGTGAATTGTGGATAGTTAACTGTTGCCGAGAACCGCAGATTCTTTCAAGACGCAAGTGCGTAGCACATGCTGAGCTGTTAATTGAAGAACAGCTGAGCATCATAGAAACCTCTCATGCCGAGTCTGTGAGCGAAATTAGCACTACCACTATGAGACGAGATCTTGTGACTCGACTATCACCACTAAGGAACACCTGACCCTCCTTGCTATTCTTCAAGAGTTCTCTGAATGCTTCAATCCACAGGTGAAGAGCAAATTAGACAAATTGACGGTGTAGCACCGGATTAGCACTGGAAACCATCAGCCAATAAGCCAGAGAGCATACCATGTGTCAGCAATGGAACATCAAATAATTCATGACGAGGTAGAGAAAATGATGAAGAATGACACCATTCAGCCTTTGCAGAGCCCATGGTCATCACCAGTGGTGCTCCTGAGGAAGGAGGTTGGCAGTTGGTGCTTTTGTGTTGATTGCAGGAAGCTTAATAAGATAACTAAAAAGGATGTTTACCCCCTTCCACGAATTGATGATACACTATATTATCTGTAGGAGACTAAGTTTTTCTCAACCATGGATATGTACTCTGGATACTGGCAAATCGAAGTAGATGAGGCTGATCATGAGAAAACTGCATTCATCACCCCTGAGAGCCTGTATCAGTTTAAGGCAATGCTGTTTGGTTTGTGTAATACAGCAGCAACTTTTGAATGGATGATGGATAATCTTCTAATTCACCTGAAGTGGACGATTTGTCTTTGTTATTTAGATGACATTATAGTGTTCTCAGAGACATTCGATGAACATATAAAAAGACTGAGGGCTGTTCTTAAGTGTCTCCAACAAGACGGACTAAAACTTAATCCAAGAAAGTGTATCTTTGGAGCAAAAGAAATCAATGTTGTGAATTGGCAGGAGCCAATTCATGGAGTTTGGAGTTATACTATGAAGAAAAGAACGTAGCGGCTGGAATACTTAACTTTAATCCATAATTGGAGAACATCGCTCTTGTTGATACATAAATTATAATCTCAATATAAACTGGTAATGGCGCCTTGCTAGGTCGTAGAAAATGACGTAGCTGAAGGCTATGCTAACTATCGTCTCGGCAAATGAGAGCGTATTTGTCAGTGTAGCATCGCTAGCAAAGTCGTCTGTGCAACTGGGGCGAGTGCTAGGACGTCTCTCTAGACCTGCCGTGTGGCGGCGCTCGGTCTGCAATCACTGACAGTGGCGACACGCGGGTCCGATGTATACTAGCGGACCGCGGCCGATTTAAAGGCTACCACCTAGCAAGTGTGGTGTCTGGCAGTGACACCACAATCAAAATACTTGGATGCCATGTGTCAAACAAAGGTGTGTGGCCAGACCCAGAAAAGGTGAGTTCTATAACCGAATTTCCTATTCCCAAAAGTATTCGAGATGTGAGAAGCTTCCTCGGATTATGTTATTATTACCGTCATTTTACCAAAGACTTTTGTATCATAGCCAGGCCACTCCAAGAGTTGTTAAAAGCTGATACTAAATTTATCTGGGGTGGTGCTCAACAACATTCTTTTGATGTGCTGTGAAAGCTCTGGCGACTGACTCTGTACTTGCTTTGTATGATGAGAGAGCACCTACAGAACTACACACAGATGTCAGCGGGTATGGGATCGGCGCTGTTCTGGTGCAAATTTTGGATGGAAAAGAGAAAGTTATAACCTATGCTTCTATGACACTTACAAAAGCCAAGAGAAACTACTCAACTACAGAAAGAAAATGTCTTGCTGTGATCTGGGCCATGTGGAAATTTTGACAGTATCTGTATGGAAGGCCATTCACAGTTGTTACAGACCATCATCCACTTTGTTGGTTGACAGGTCTTCAGGATCCAACATGACGATTCACCAGGTGGGCACTACATCTTCAAGAGTATGACATTACCATAGTGTACAGAAGTGGAAGAAAACACCAAGGTGCCGACTGCCTCTGAAGAAACCCTGTGCCAGACCATCAAGACTTTGATGAAGATAGTGACTGTCTCGCTGCACTCCAGGATCTCTCCGCTGAGCAGGAGGAGGACTCCAAGATATCTCAAATTATGCTTGCCTTAAATCGGTCAGAGAATGTGAAAGGACAATCTAATGTAGTTAATGGATTACTTTGCAAGAAAAACTTTGATCCCTTTGGAAAGAGGTGGCTACCAGTGATTCCTAAACACATGCGCTTAGATGTTCTACGGAACTTCCATGACACACCTGAGGCCGGACATTCAGGATTTATTAATACATACGATAGAATCCGCAAGAGATTTTTCTTGCCAGGTTTATTTAGGAGTGTCCGTCATTATGTGTTGCACTGTCGAGAGTGCCAGAGGAGAAAGGCAGTTCCTCAGAAACCATCTGGCCAACTCATACCAATTCCACCACCCGAAACGCCTGTCCAGCGTGTTGGGATTGACCTCCTCGGACGATTTCCAACATCTGCTAGTGGCAATAGATGGATTATTGTTTGCACTGATTATCTGACACGCTATGCCATTACAAAATCCGTGAAAACAGCCGAAGGATTCGAGGTAGCCAAATTCATCGTGGAAGACATTGTATTAAAACACGGTGCCCTGAGGTCATTAACTGCAGATCGAGGGAAAGTTTTTCAGTCGAAACTTGTGACAGAGATAAACTGTCGGTGTAACATTACTCATCACATGATGACTGCCTATGAACCACAAACTAATGGGCTTACTGAATGCCTTAATAAGACCTTGGCTGACATGCTATCAGTGTTCGTCAATGTTGAGCAGAACAACTGGGATGAGGTGCTACCTTTCGTGACATTTGCCTACAACACTGCCAAACAAGACACCACATGTAACTCTTCAGGCTTTCCCGGCGAGGTCTTGACATGTGGAATAATTGGGTCTACTGCCAGATGTTGTTGTCGCTCTGACACAAACATCCAGCAGTAGATCCGATTATTCCACATGTCAAGACACCACATGATTTATGCCATTTTTCCTGGTGCATGGTCGTGAGGCGACTAAGACGATGGACTCTATGTTTCCATTACTTCTGATGAGGTGGACGACGACTACATTGGCCAGGTTTTAACCAGAGCTGAGGAAGCTCGGCAGTTAGCTCGACTCTGCACACTGCAGGCTAAAGAAAACGATCGCCCTAGGTATGATGCGAGCCACCGCCCTGTTGTCTACCAGCCTGGTGACCATGTCTGGATCTTCACTCTTGTTTGGATGGTTGGTTTCTCTGAGAAGCTCCTCAGGTGCTACTTTGGACCTTATAAGGTTGTAAGACAGTTGTCTGATGTTACTTACGCAGTTGAAGATTTCGACCCCGACACAAGACGACGAAAGGTCAGCGATGTGGTCCACGTCCTTCGAATGAAGCCCTGTAAGGATCCTGCAACCCAAGGCAAATTCGAAGCTCCAGCGCCAGGCAACAAGCGGAAAGGTGACGAAGAGCGTAGCAGCAAAAGAAGTTCTAAGAAGATCACCACCAGGGCGAAATCAGCCATCAGGAGTTGGAGTATGCAGGACTGATGACTCATTCCTGGACTAGGAGGACGTAACACCGAGACGCTGTTCTCTTAAGGAGGGAGGAATGTTGCAGAAGAAGCTGAGTAGCTCCGTGGTGTAGTGGTTATGATACTAAACTGTTGCGTGGAGGGTTGTGAGTTCAAAACTCACCTGAACTGTACAAATTTAATTTCTATATTCGGTTCGAGTACATTCTGAAAGTAACCACAAATCTCAAGAATCATTGTACTGGAATTTTCTGTAGCTGTATATATATATATCGTATGTGTTTTGGCCGGAGGCAGTTCGCTCCTAGCTCTTGTATGTGCAAGTGCTGAATAAACCTTCGTTAAGTGAAGTTAGTATTTGTCATTCATCTAATTATACCTTCTTCTACATGACAATATGTTCTCCATATGCAAAAGAGGATAATGGTGTGTTACATCTCATGAAAATTGTCATTATTGATAAGATGATTCACTATCTTCTTCAGCAGAAAATGAGAAATCACAAATTCCACTCTAATCTTTGGTAAATTACTTGATTGTGATTCCATGTCAACTTCATCTCCTAAACCCAATTCAAAATTGAAAAATAAATCATCTTTTTATCACACACCTTCATCATAGATGCAACACCCATTTTCTTTGGCATTTATTTGACTATTGTAAATCATTAGTTCATTGTAAGCCTTCCTTTTTCAGGGGCAGTACTGCAGGTGAGCCGTTTGCTTTTAAATCATGGGTGAGAGAATTCCGTAATAGTTGTTGTACCATAGAAAGGTGGAAGAAGTCTTCACGTTCTCTCTTGACAGTTTCTTGATAGATAGTTACCATTGTGCTTGATAGATAGTCACCATGGGCTGTTTTATGTGCTAAAACTCAGTGTCTCGTATGAAATTCTTGAATCGCATAGCTCTATATAACTCCATAGACATGTGTCTTATCAAAAACTATTCCATCTTGTGAAGCAAAGCTTACTCAGAGCACTACAATGCTTTCAGTTATTTCTAATGGTTTGGGACATCCAATAGCATTCCATAAACCATTACATATTTGTGTAATTTTACATTACACATTGGCTAAAGCTGTTTTGAGAGATCAATTTAAAGCTGATTGGTGTTGGTCATCACACAGTCTTTATTTCGTTCACTAATTATCCAGTAGTACAAACATGAAAGAATCAACAAAATACCCTTATCCAATAGTGTTAGCAGATCTTGGTGCAATTGAGGCAGATATTAAAGATTCGAGTCTCCATTGGCTGCATTCTCATCTTTACCTAGTTAACAAGAGTGCTCCCACATGTTGCTAGGGGAGGCAGTAGACGAAGTATTAGAAAGTGCAGAATCCTGTTGAATTGGGCCACATTGGTAGTTTAACTGCTCAGCAGAGGATGAAGATTGTTGCATAATACAGGGTTATTACAAATGATTGAAGCGATTTCACAGCTCTACAATAACTTTATTATTTGAGATATTTTCACAATGCTTTGCACACACATACAAAAACTCAAAGTTGATGCGAGCTCGCAGTTCTGGCACGTTTCTTGGTAGAGGAGGTTTAAACACTGAATCTTTCACATAACCCCACAGAAAGAAATCGCATGGGGTTAAGTCGGGAGAGCGTGGAGGCCATGACATGAATTGCTGATCATGATCTCCACCACGACCGATCCATCGGTTTTCCAATCTCCTGTTTAAGAAATGCCGAACATCATGATGGAAGTGCGGTGGAGCACCATCCTGTTGAAAGATGAAGTCGGCGCTGTCGGTCTCCAGTTGTGGCATGAGCCAATTTTCCAGCATGTCCAGATACATGTGTCCTGTAACGTTTTTTTCGTAGAAGAAAAAGGGGCCGTAAACTTTATACCGTGAGATTGCACAAAACACATTAACTTTTGGTGAATTGCGAATTTGCTGCACGAATGCGTGAGGATTCTCTACCGCCCAGATTCGCACATTGTGTCTGTTCACTTCACCATTAAGAAAAAGTGTTGCTTCATCACTGAAAACAAGTTTCGCACTGAACGCATCCTCTTCCATGAGTTGTTGCAACCGCGCCGAAAATTCAAAGCATTTGACTTTGTCATCGGGTGTCAGGGCTTGTAGCAATTGTAAATGGTAAGGCTTCTGCTTTAGCCCTTTCCGTAAGATTTTCCAAACCGTCGGCTGTGGTACGTTTAGCTCCCTGCTTGCTTTATTCGTCGACTTCCGCGGGCTACGCGTGAAACTTGCCCGCACGCGTTCAACCGTTTCTTCGCTCACTGCAGGCCGACCCATTGATTTCCCCTTACAGAGGCATCCAGAAGCTTTAAACTGCACATACCATTGCCGAATGGAGTTAGCAGTTGGTGGATCTTTGTTGAACTTCGTCCTGAAGTGTTGTTGCACTGTTATGACTGACTGATGTGAGTGCATTTCAAGCACGACATACGCTTTCTCGGCTCCTGCCGCCATTTTGTCTCACTGCGCTCTTGAGCGCTCTGGCGGCAGAAACCTGAAGTGCGGCTTCAGCTGAACAAAACTTTGAGTTTTTCTATGTATCTGTAGTGTCTCGTGACCATATGTCAATGAATGGAGCTACAGTGAATTTATGAAATCGCTTCAATCATTTGTAATAGCCCTGTATTGCTCTCTTGTTTTACTGTCATTTTCGTCTGGGCACTGTCCAGTAAAAAGTTGCCTCAGACATTATGATTACAATTTTCCAGTATGAATTTCTAATGGGAAAAAGAATATAGGGTGAAAAGAAACCACATTAAAGGATGCTTGATAAAGCAACCCCGGCTTTGTTCTGCCAGTTGATTGTATCTCAGAAACCTGCTGATGCATCAAGACTTGCTGCAAAACTGTAGGTACATCTTGGTATTAAAGTGGCCAGGAAAGGCCTAGAAGAGAATCCTGAATCCTGTTAACCGTTCTTCAGTGCGTGCAAATATAGGACTTACAGGGGATAATTTCAGAGAAACTGCTTGTTTTACATGATAGATCTTACCGAGAAATGCTATACTTACTAGCAAGTGAAGCGATGTAATGCAGGCAGTTTGGTAGTGCTATTGTGACACTAATATCTTGCTGCATCAATTAGCTCCCCATCATCCATATACTGCATCCTGCAGAGTGCATCCTTCATTAGGCTGAGCAGATGGAAGCTGGAAGGTGCAAGATCCAGGCTGTGGGGTTGATGAGGAAGAACAGTCCAGTGAAGTTTTGTGAGCTCCTCTCAGGTGCACACACTTGTGTGAGGCCTTCTGTTGTCATAGAGAAGGAGAAGTTCATTTGCATTTTTGTGGTGACGAACATGCAGAAGTCGTTTCTTCAATTTCCTGAGGGTAGCACAATAACTTGATTGTTAATCATTGCGATATGAGGGAGGACACTAAACAGAATAACCCCTTCAGAGTCCCAGAAGACCATCGTCATGACTGTACCAGCTAAGGGTGCGGCTTTGAACGTTTTCTTCGAAGGAGAGGTGCCACTCCACAGTTGATGAACCCATATTTCATCACCTGTGATGGTGTTCAACAAAAAATTGTCACTATCAGCATCATAAGTAGCAAACAATTCCACACAGATGGTCTTTCATTGCTCTTTATGGTATTCTGTTAGGCAGTGGGGAACCCAGTAGGTACACACTTTGGAGTACCCCAGCTGGTGTTCAAGTGTGTTAGCACTGCCAACAGAGATGTCCAGTTTTGCAGCGAGGTGTTTGAGATTGTGACCCATCATCACCTCAAATGACAGTGTCTGCATGTTCCAACACCGCAGGAGTCACAGCTCTGTGTGGTCAGCTGGCACACGGGAGATCGAACAGTTTTGTGTGACCTTGTTGCACTGATGACAGACACCTTGCGTAATGAGTCACTGCATTTTTGTTCACTGCCAAGTCTCTGTAGACATTCTGCAAGCACCTATAAATATCTTTGATGATCTGGTTTTCTGCCAAAAGAAACTCACTGACAGCTCTGTGCTTGGAATGCACCTCCGTTATAGATGCCATTTTGAAGGCTGCGTATAGTGCTGCCACCTAAAGGGCCTGAAGTGGGAACATTCCACAACATCCCACAACAAAGTCCAGATCATTACAACCAAAATTGTGGCATTACTTATTGATCACCCCTCGTTCGCTGGCCCTTCAGGGTGTTGGAATTCACTTTATTTGTGACCTCAGAGATGGGCCATTGATTTGTTGAATCACATGTGATCTGAAGGCAAAGAATTCTTCTGCGATGGATTTAAGGAAATTTGCGTATTAATTTATGTTCTATTGAAACAGGATTAGGAATGAGTAGGTCCAACTAGTTACTACAATGTGTCTTCACTACTTATGTGGAAATAATTTGGAGAGGAAGGGTAACCACTAACTGATATTGATTTGTAAACTGAGAAAGCCTAAGAACTTTGTATTGTATGGGATCCAGCAATGTCACACCATCCTTAATAACTTCACCACGCTAAAAATGTATGTACAGGAGTATTTCTATTGTGGACATCATTTTGCTCTATTTTTGGATTAGAAGATGTATGACACTTCATGGGGCAATAAGACCGTATGTCAGGTACATGAATGTGACTTCAGAGGATGCTTTCCCAGTGTAATGCATTTCTCTCTCTCTCTCTCTCTCTCTCTCTCTCTCTCTCTCTCTCTCTCTCTCTCTCTGTCAGCAGTACTTTGTGATTTTGTTGAAGAAAGTGCTCTCATTAATGGTAGCATTATGTAAATATCTTAACAGGATTTCATTGACTAATATAAGTCCAAATAAGTGTCCAAAAATTGCATACAATTTTTTTATTATTATTTTTTTTTTCTCTTCCTTTGTTATTGAAATGAAATGTGTAAAAGATGGTGGTTAGGCTTTACATCATTATGATTTATCATGCAAAATGATCCATGGAACATGAAACTAACTAACTAATCTTGGGACTGTTGCAAACTGTCAGTCATAAGTTGACCATTAAGAAGTTAGGAAAATGCCTAGAAAAGACACTCGTCGATTTTGATCACAGAGGATAATTCTCTCAATCACAAAACATATTTCTTGGTCAGTAGTTTTTTAATGCCAACTCCACATTGCATTACATACTACTTTACCATCTTCTTGGATTATCTTACAGTAGTTCACCACCATTACCAGCTTACACAATTATTACTTAGAATTTGACATGTGTGCTCCCCAGTCTGCTCAGCAGCAGCCAGTGGAATACTACTCCCATTGAGGAAGCTCAGAAACATTGAGTATGTTCAAATTCTCGTCTGTCTCTCCTTAATTGTGTTTATGACAGCTGTGTCGTTCCATACTGGAAATAGACATCAATCTTTTCCAGTAGTAGCTGTGGTGGTGGTGGTGGTGGTGGTGGTGGTGGTGGTGGTAGTAGTAGTAAACTTTGTTGTTATTCTTTCAGTTTACTAGGAAGTGCTAACTGTGGTTTCTTATTTTGTGCGCAGGTACAAAGCATTAGACAGACTTGATCAAGATAGAAAACTGATGCTTTTCCAACACTTAGGATTTGTACATTGTCCTATTAGAGAGCATTGTCCAGCCTTCCCCAACTGTATGGATGCTCTCATAGAACGAATCTTAGGAACAAAAGCTCATAGGTATATTCACCTACATAGATTATGCAATATTTCAGTTGTTTCGTAACATTGAAGTAAAAATATTTATTTTTAAATTTCAGGCCATCCTCTTGGAACCACAACAGCCAGTGGATCCTAAATTCTGACAATAATCAGCTGAATCTTGTTATCCTAGGGATTGATGGACTAGCAGAGGAGTTAGCGAATGATATTCGGGTATGGTAAATAAAATATAATATTGATAATTAAAAAAAAATACATAAAAAATCTTCATGTTTTGCATTGATGACCTATAAATACAAACAATTTTGTGGAAATTGTGACACAATTGAGGAGTAATAAGAACCGAATGATGCATGGTGAATTAAGAAAAGAATGATACACATACACCTCCCCAAGTGTGCAAACTACTGAAGTATTTGCTGAATTGTCATGTAAGCCACATTCAATGAGGCTGTTGAGGAAACAGAGGTATGCAGTCAGTCAGGTGATTAATGGGGAGGATAAATTTTGTATTACGACATCAGTGTTCATGCAGGGAATAAATCCAACTTGTACACTTCAGAATCAATGGGCTGAAGAGAATAAGATGAATCCAGAATTCTGTAATGGACCACAAAACATGGTGATAATTTGGGATGATAGATATCCATCTGTATCCACAATTTTACAGTGTCAAACATTCCTCATGGGAAAAATATATTAAAAACAAAGATTCCATGACTTACCAAACGGGAAAGTGCTGGTAGATAGACACAATAAAAAACACACACACAGAATTTCAAGCTTTCGTAACCAACGGTTGCTTCGTCAGGAAAGAGGGAAGGAGAGGGAAAGATGAAAGGATGTGGGTTTTAAGGGAGAGGGTAAGGAGTCATTCCAATCCCGGGAGCGGAAAGACACCTTAGGGGGAAAAAAAGGACAGGTATACACTAACGCGCGCACGCGCGCGCGCGCGCGCGCGCACACACACACACACACACACACACACACACACACACACACACACACACGTATCCATCCACACATATACAGACCCTGTACTCTTCCACTGTGTTGTTAGTCACTGATGTCATGCCTTCTGTTTTTAAACATTTACACCAATTCATACACTGTCCTTTTACTTGAACAAAAGTCTCTCTACTGAAGCTTCATACTGCTGTAGGTTTTAGTTGGTTTCACTACTTCGAAAAATGAATATATTGCCCTGTTAGCAATCTTGGTACAATAAGAAAGGGATAGCTACTGTTCACTAGTTCATTATTTAGCAGGTTCTGTAATTCAGTGAAAAGAACATCAAAAATAAATGAAGGAAAAGGAAAGGACAGTGTTGTAGTATGTAAGAAAAATATTAATTTATGCCCCAGTTTTTGCATGACAAAAGTACAGATACATGCGAAATACAAAGAAACAGTTGTTCTTCACGTTGTGGTTAACAATTAAAGTGTTAATTCTTTTTCTTCGTTTTTCTTTTTTGTAGTGGATTTAATAGACGCACAACTTCACAAAATCTTTGATAATACGTGGTCCTATGTTTGATATCAACATATAGTAACTACTTGCAGACAGTGGGTGGCAGCACTAGCAGAGGAGGGTATGTGGTGTCGGGGGGTGGGGACATGGAAAACAGAGCAGTCATTGTCATAACGCAAAAACAGAACGATTTATCTGAAGTCCAGAAGGACATGATCATTGGGTTTCAGGCCAAGGCTGGGAGCATTTCTGAAATGCCAAAAAAAAAAAAAAAAAAAAAGTTTGTCTGCTGTTTGTGTGCCACCGTGGTTGAGGTATACCATCCGTGGCAAAATTGCACTGTCCAAAACCAGCGCCAAGGCAACCATGGCGCACCATGCTGCCCTAGATGATAGAGGTGAATGATAGCTGTCGAACTGTGTATAGGTGAATAGGTGTGCAGTTGTTGAGCAACTGATCACCCAGATGAACCAAGGGGCTACTAACAGTGTCTCCTTAATGATTGTTCAGTGAATGTTGCTGTGTATGGGAGTCTGCAACAGGCGCTTGGTTCAAGCACCCTTGCTGACTGCTGCTCATTGGCAAGAAAGACTGGAATTTGCACCCCATTACCACAACTGGACATCCACTGAGTGCCCTTTTCAGATGAATCACATTTTATGCCCCATCAGACAAATGGCAAACACGCTGAAACAATCGTCAGAAGAGTCCGGACTGGAGGAGGGAGTGTTATGGTATGGGGAATGTTTTTGTGGCATTCCCTGGGTGATTTTATCATTATGGAAGGCAAAATGGCCTAACACAAGTATGCATCTATCCTTGAGGACCATGCCCACCCTTAAATACAGTGTTTTTTTCCTTGGCATGGTGGCCTCTACCAGCTGGATAATGCAATGTGTCATGTAGCTTGCACGGTATGTGTATGGATCAAAGAGCACAGGATGACTTTACTGTATTCCTGTGGCCACCGAACTCCCCAGATTTCAACCCTATTGGGAGTCTGTTGGACCATTTCGATCAGGCTATTTGCCCGTGGACCCTCAGCTGAGAAATCTGGTGCAGCTGGCCATGACACTGGGGTTGGCATGCTTCCACATCTCTGTTGGTACCTTCCAGAACCTCATTGTCACTCTTCCTGCATGTCTCACAATGGTCCACACTGCAAAATGTGGCTATTAAGGTTTTTGACAGATTGTCACATTAATGTGACTGGACAATATATTATTTGCAGTCATATTCCTAGAATTATGTGGACTTGGTCATTATCTCTGTTATCTCTTATCACTGTAACTATCTAGTAAAAAAATGTGAAAAATCTGTATTTGAGACTAAAGCTTTAATGAAAACAAATCATTCGTATACTGTGTGTAGATAAAGTGTGGTTGAAAGTTGGTTCATAATTCATAAAAACATTTGAATCAGGAACATAACAGTCAATGTAAGACAGCTCAACAGCTCTTTGTGCAGATAACTAGGTTGTTTGTTTGTTGTTGTGGTCTTCAGTCCACAGACTGGTTTGATGCACCTCTCCATGCTACTCTATCCTGTGCAAGCCTCTTCATCTCCCAGTACCTACTGCAGTCTACATCCTTCTGAATCTGCGTATTCATCTCTTGGTCTCCCTCAACGATTTTTAGCCCCCACACTTCCTTCCAGTACTAAATTGGTGGTCCCTTGATGCCTCAGAAAGTGTCACATCAACCAATCTTTTGGTGAAGTTGTGCCACAAATTTCTTGTCTCTTCAATTCTATTCAGTACCTCCTCATTAATTACATGATCTACCAGTCTAATCTTCAACATTCTTCTGTAGCACCACATTTTGAAATCTTCTATTCTATTTCTGCCTAAACTGCCATCCATGTTTCACTTCTATAAGTGGCTACACTCCAGACAAATACTTTCAGAAAAGACTTCCTAATACTTAAATCTATATTCAGTACTAGCAAATTTGTATCAATATTTGTATATGAGAGGTAAAAAGTGTCATTTTCTAGTTTTATTCAAGTTCCTGTTATACTTCAATTGTATTTGTGTTACTGGGCTCTTATCTGTGATCTGTTGAGATCATTAGGAAGCACATTGTGTAGTTCTTCATATATTGATCACTCGTAAATATTTCATAATATGTTTATAATAGAGGGAAACATTCCACATAGGAAATATATATCTAAAAACAAAGATGATGTGACTTACCAAATGAAAGTGCTGGCAGGTCGACAGACACACAAACAAACACAAACACAAACACACACACACACACACACACACACACACACACACACACACACACACAAAATTCAAGCTTTTGCAACAAACTGTTGCCTCATCAGGAAAGAGGGAAGGAGAGGGAAAGACGAAAGGATGTGGGTTTTAAGGGAGAGGGTAAGGAGTCATTCCAATCCCGGGAGCGGAAAGACTTACCTTAGGGGGGAAAAAACGACGGGTATACACTCGCGCGCGCACACACACACACATATCCATCCACACCAGGATATGTGTGTGTGTGTGTGTGTGTGTGTGTGTGTGTGTGTGTGTGTGTGTGTGTGTGTGTGCGAGTGTATACCCGTCCTTTTTTCCCCCTAAGGTAAGTCTTTCCGCTCCCGGGATTGGAATGACTCCTTACCCTCTCCCTTAAAACCCACGTCCTTCCCTCTTTCCCTCTCCTTCCCTCTTTCCTGATGAGGCAACAGTTTGTTGCGAAAGCTTGAATTTTGTGTGTGTGTGTGTGTGTGTGTGTGTGTGTTTGTTTGTGTGTCTGTTGACCTGCCAGCACTTTCATTTCATAATATGTTTGGTGTGTTATATGTAACTACTGTGCTCTAAAATACAACCAGAATAACAACTCCATGTCGTAGTGGATTTATACTTTTTTGTTGCAGTATATGTCTTGTCAAGTGTCACAGTTCAGTTTTTCATATGTAGTTGTTTAATATGATATGCATACGTGCTTGCTTTAAAGAAATATTGCAAATGAAATGATTATGAACATCTGATCACCAGTTTCTTGTCATTCTTACAGGAACAGTGTGATGATGATGAATATGAAATAGACTGTAATTTGTACAGTTTGGATTATAGAATTATTGATGGTGATGTTAGTTTACCCCAGAATTCTTTCAAGACTTCAAAATTCTTGCCAAATGGTAAGAAAAATGATTTTCTATTAGTAATTTTTTAATATTCCTTATTATTACTTCAACATAACCCTATAAACTTATGTTGGTTATTGTACAGGGTGCTTTTGTGTGTATTCCAATCAAGAATCATTTGAATATGTCCGAGATAGTTTGGAAAAAACTCTGCTCTCCAATTTAGAGCAAGAAGATCGTTTACCATTTCAAGGTTTACCAATTGTGATTTTATTTGTCGCTGATCAGTCAGTTGATGAGAAAGAGGTGCTGAGGTTACAAGAAGAAGGACAGAATTTGGCTGATAGGTTTGTTAATTTTGTTGTGTGTGATCATGTATCTTTCACACTCAAATTTAGTAAACATTTCCTAATAAAATATGATACATCTTAGTTTACAGTGTCCCTTCATTGGCGTATCTGTGGATGAGATGGATCCATCACAACGGTTTAGTCCTCCATTGATAGCAGAAGCACTGCGGCAGCTGATACAAAGTATCCATCACAGAGCAGGCTTTATAAACGTCTACCAGTCTGTATTGGAGTGTTCAGAACCTGATATCAGGTAATGTATGTGATTTTTTTCCCCTGTGTCTACTTTTGTGTGTTTTTATCACTGTGTAGAGCAGGAAGTAAATTCTGGAAATATATCACTTTTGTAAGTTATTCCATGTGCAGTACTGTTGGAAACTGATTGGACCAGGCAATTGTATGTATATCATCTTTTGTTTGGTACTGGGTACTGTATGTAGCATACATTTTCAGTACAAGCACTTTGGTAGCTAGTCTTTTATAAAGATACTTTCCTGCAAGGGCCCACCTCCTCAGCTGTGGGTACTATTTGTGTCTATAGTGTAGCAATATACACAAACACAATAGTGCACATTGTAAAATTTCTTAAGAAAAATCAAAGTGATTAAGAGAGAAAGGTGTTGAGACTGATGATTTGTTGCGCTGTTTTTATTTATATCCTTCATATCAAGTTGCAGAACAAGATCAAGATATTTGCAATTATGAAATTTTTGTGCAGTGTACTTTATTATCAAAGATTCATTTCTTATAGTTGCAAGTTTATTTCCTGATATGAAGTGTTTTAATTATAATGAATTAAAGGTATTGTGTTTAGTGGCTATAAATTTCGTGGACATGAAAACATGTTTTAGCAGTAATTTGCCATTTGATCATCTTAATTTTTATGTGCCCATCTCTTGTGTGCTTCTTTGACCCATCAATGTTAATTTTTAATTATTAATGCATATTTCAGACTAATGATATTTCAGTATTGTTCTAGAGGAAAATGATGTAAATAAGTCCCACATACGGTATCAACCAGTAGTGAGAATGGTAGTGAGAATGAAAAATTAGAGAATAACTTCAATTTTTTTTAAAAAATCATATCATTTCCTTGTGACAGCTTTTAAGGGAGATGTACAATGCAGCAATATAATTTGTTTTCTTAAATTCTCAAAGGGACTGCCTCTGTAACCAAATGGTTAGAGTCGCCACCTTTGACACGGTAGTATCGCTGCCTTTTGTGCGGTTTTGATTCCTGGTAACGCCCCCCCCCCCCCCTTTTTTTTTAAGGTAGGAAGGTGTGGGAACATGGTCCACTCAACCTTGTGATGCCAAATGAGGAGCTGCTTGAATAAAGAAGCAGCAGCATTATCAGGATTAATGTACTGGCAATAAAGGATGCAGGAAGTTGCGACATGCTGGTCCCACAATCTTAGATTGCTCCTTGTACTGCCTTGTAGGCAGCAGTTGTCCAATCTGAACAGACATAATGTCTAGTCCTTGAGTGGTGTTTACGTTTTGTATTCTCAAAAGTAAGCTGTGTTAGAAGTGTCGTATATGAAGACAATAAACATTTATAATCTTGGTTAGCTCTGTCCATAAATCTTCTATTCCCAGTATAATTTGATTTGTTATCTTGTGTTTTATACTCTCTCGTACCTACTAAGAGAGGCGACTTGATGACTAAGACACTTAGTTGAAAAGATGGTGGTCCAAATCCTTGTATGGTCATCCAAATGTAGGTTTTTCAGTAAATTACAGAAGGTAAATGCTGGTATAGTTCCTTTGGAATGGAGCTTGTTAGTCCCATTTGTGTGAACTCTGGTCTTTTACTTTCAGATGATCCATACGTATTAACTGAAAATCCTGGAACAAAACAAAATTTTTTGTTTCATTAATATAACCAGTAGCCAAGAAATGTAATTCCAGTTAAATAGGTTGTCTGTAAACATCTCAAAAATTGATATGATACAGTTCAGTGCCAAAGTGCCAGGACATCAGTGTAAATCGTAAAAATCAGGACATAACACAGGCATTTAGGCTGGACTAGGCATGCAGAGTAGAGCTCTGAAGGCATATGGATCATGTGAGTGTTCTCCAGGTAGGTGCAAAGAAGACACGAGTGCCCTTCATGTACATTCGGGGAAGCTTCCGAAGATGACCAACACTGCCTCACTCAGTGACACAGCCAAATGAGCGCTTGACCACAGCCACACATCTGCACATAGGCTGTGCAATTGCAGCATGTGCGTGCTTGATGTGCTTCACTTGCCACCAGAGCTGAGAAACAGATAAAAATTATTATTCATGAATAGGTAAAGGTAAAGCCTATGGCGCAAACCTGTGACTAGGCTATCGGCTTAACTGCACATAGAGTGTAACCTTTCTATTGACCACAGCACTGGGAAGGGGAGTGGTGGTGGGACCATCACCCCATTCCCTTTTACCGTGGGAAAGTTCCCCAGAAATCATTTTGATAGCTGGCTAAATGGACATGGGGCCATCTTGGAGGGACTGGAATGAGGAGAAATCCCTATCCCAACCTGGGACCTCCGTGGCCAAGAGCCCAGTGCTCTACTCAGTAGCCCACCACTGCTACTAGTTATTTGTGAATTGCAAATAAAAATATTTCTTCAAAACGTTATTCATTTACACAACTAAAAACACATATTCATCATCTGTGAATAAGAAGTGCTATGAATAATAGATAAATTTGAAATCCAGTGACATTTATTGGTCCAATTCTTTGTCCTTTATTTAACCGATATACTCTTCGTTGATTTTAAATTGCTTTTCAGAACAACCTCTTTTTTCCCTCCAAATATCGCATCAGAAAATTTATTTGATTTTCAAAAATTTGGCATTATGACACACCAAGGAAAGTAGTTCTATGCTATGCATGCAAAAAGGGTATGGGTGTTTTATATCTCCTGAAAATATCATTGTTTCAGGATAACGATATAAGGCTATCAAATCACAATCTTCTTAAGCAAAAACTGAAAAATTGTCAATTCCACTGTACTTTTTGGCAACTAACTTTGTTGTGATTCCACGTTAGTTTCACTTCCCAAATCACATTCAGAATAAATCTTCTTTTTACGTAATAACATCATTTCAAACTTGTAACCCAATTTCTTCAACATTTATTTGGCTCTTTGTTGTAAGCCTCCCTTGTTGATGGACAGCATTACAGTTAACTATTTATTTTTTTTAATTATGGGTAAGACATTGTTGCAATAATTGCAGTTGGTGTAAAAAGGTGAGAAAGTCTTCCAATTGCCTTGTAACACTTTCTTGATAAAGAAGTTGCCAGTTTTGTGCAATATTATGCACTATTTATGGTCTCATAATGTCTCTCTCAAAATTTTTCAATCTCCACTGTTTAATGGAAAGCTTATGCAGAGGTACTCCTAAAACACTTTCAGACATCCAGCAGCATTCCACAAATGTTTTAGGAGACTTAAGATTTAATGTCTGTTGATTGATGATGTCAGTCGTCAGTAACCACCAAGTCCTTATTGCATTCAATCATTTTGTAGCACTACAAATGTGAACAAATTGTGTAATTATATTTAAAGACCCTTTCGGATAGTGATAGCAATCTTGGTAGAATGGAGGAAGATGCTGCAGATTAAGAGTTTTTATTGGCTTCTCTCTCATCTTTTGGCTAGATACATATGAGTACTTCCACATATTAACAGGAGGAGGGGAGAAAGGGAGTTACTGGCAAGTGCAGTTGGTTTAACTGGACCACATCGGTAGTGTAACTGCTGCAGCTGGCTACCTCTGAAACGTTTTTATGTTGCCTTTATTTCAGGGTAAAACTGTGCACAAGCCTAAGTTTGGGACAGTGCAGTGCTTTACAAGGCCTGATGGCTTGCCCTTAACTTCCTCCCACCTCTGAACAAACTTATAATCCAGTTAGAGGGGGACCTACAGGTCAACATATATTCCAAAACACATTGCAATTGCTATAGGCACTGAAAGCTGGCTAAAGTCAGAGATAAGTTCAGCCAAAATTTTTGCAAAAGACCCAATGGTGATGTGTGTTGCTGCTAGAAGTAGTTTATGTTGTAGCGAAATTGAAGTGGATATTTCGTGAAAGTTAGTATGGGTAGAGGACATTGCTGGCAACTGGCAGAAAATAATAACTGGATCCTTCTACCGACCTCCCAGCTCAGATGGAATAGTTGCTGAAAGATTCAAAGAAAACTTGAGTCTAATTTCAAACACGTACCCGAGTCATATAGTTACAGCTGGTGGTGACATCAATTTACCCTCGATGTGTTGGCAAAAATACATGTTTAAATCTGGAGGTGTACATAAAACATAGTCCTAAGTTGTGTTAAACGCATTGTCTGAAAATTATTTTCAGCAGTCAGTTCATGAGCCCACTCGAATAGTAAACAGTTCTGAAAACACACTTGATCTCTTATCAACAAAAAATCCTGAGCTAATAATGAGCATCAAAACGGATACTGGGTTAGTGAAAAAAGGGTTGTTGTAGTGAGACTGAATATTGTAATTCCCAGATTCTCCAAAAATAAACAAAAAATATACCTACATCTGCGTCTATACGCTGCAAGCCACTGTGAGGTGCATTGCAGAGGGTATGTCCCACTGTACTAGCTATTAGAGTTTCTTTCTGTTCTATTTACACATGGAGCGTGGGAAGAATGATTGTTTGAATGCCTCTGTACATGCAGTAAGTATTCTAATCTTAGCCTCATGATCCCTGTGTGAACGATACATAGGGGTTACAGAATATCCCTAGAGTAATCATTTAAAGCCGGTTCTCGAAACTTTGTTAATAGACTTTCTCGGGATAGTTTAAGTCTGTCTTAAAGAGTCTGCTATTTCAGTTCCTTCTGTATCTCTCCCATGGATTAAACAGATCTGTGACCATTCATGATGCCCTTCCCTGTATTTTTTCAATATCTCCTGTTAGTCCTATTTTTTACAGGTGCCACACACTTGAGCAGTATTCTGGAACCGGTCGCATGAGTGATTTGTAAGCAATCTCCTTTGTAAACTGATTGCACTTCCACGGTATTCTACCAAAAAACTGAAGTCTACCACCTGCTTTACTGACGACTGAACCTATGTGATCATTCCATTTCATATCCCTACAAAGTGTTTCACCCAGGTATTTGCACGAGTTGGCCGATTCCAACAGTTACTCACTGACATTATAGTCATAGGATAGCACAAGTTGGCCGATTCCAACAGTTACTCACTGACATTATAGTCATAGTATACTACATTTTTTTGTTCTGTAAAGTGCAAAATTTTACATTTGTGAACATGTAGAACAAATTGCCAATCTCTGCACCATGTTGAAATCTTATCAAGATCTGACTGAATATTTATGCAGCTTCTTTCAGATAGTACTTCATTATAGATAACTGCATCATCTGCAAAAAGGCAGATTTTACTATTAATATTGTCTGCAGGGTCATTAATATACAATATGAACATCAAGGGTCCGAACACACTTCCCTGCTGCACATCTAAGTTACTTCTACATCTGATGATGACTCTCCACCCAAGGTAACACGCTGTATCCTTCCTACCAAAAAGTCCTCAATCAAATCATAAATTTCTCTTGATACCCCATATGATCATACTTGTGACAATAAGTGTAGGTGTGGTACTGAGTGAAATGCTTTTCAGAAATCAGGAAATACTGTATCTAGGCGGTTGTCTTGATCCATAGCTTTCAGTATGTCATGTGAGAAAAGGGTGAGTTGGGTTTCAAATGATCAAAGTTTTTGAAAACCATGCTGGTTGGCATTGAGGAGGTCATTCTGTTCAAGGTACCTCATTATGTTTGAACTCAGAATATGTTCTAAGATTCTACATGAAATTGATGCCAAGGATATTGGACGGTAGCTTTGTGGATCACTTCTACTACACTTCTTATAGACTAGTGTGACCTCTGCCTTTTCCCAAGAACTGGGCACAGTCTTTCGTTCAAGAGATCTATGATAGATTATAGTGAGAAGAGGGGCTAACTCAGCCACAACCAAAACTGGTAGTCATGCAATAAATGACATCATAAGGACAACTGTAGGTGTTTTTTTTTTTTTCCTTACATAGCTATTCAAAAAAGCAGACAAAACTTCACTTGAGACCTTCCTGAGAGATGATCTCCACTCCTTCCAAATTAACCATGTGACTTGAATTCGAAGACATAGTATTGACAGCAATTGAGATATTTAAAGCAAATAAATTAACGAACGCCAGAGCTGATCCCCCTGGTACACAAAATAGGTCAGAACACTGTTACAGAAACAATGAAAGCAACACACCAAATTTAAACGAATGCAAAATCTCCAAGATTGGTGATATTTTACAGAAGCTTGAAATTTATCACAGATTTAAATGTGAGAAGGTTCTAATCATTTCCACAATAAATCTTTGTCTCAAAACCTGGCAGAAAATCCAAAGAGCTTTTGCTTGTATGTGAAGTATGCTAGAAGCAAGAGACAGTCAATGCCTTCTCTGCGCGATAGCAATGGAAATGCTGTCGATGACAGTATTGCTAAAGCAGAGTTACTAAACACAGCCTTCTGAAATTCCTTCACCAAAGAAGACAGAAGTAAATGTTCCAGAATTTGAATCAAGAACAGCTGCCAACATGAGTAAATTAGAAGTAGATATCCTCGGATCTGTGATGCAGCTTAATCACTTGATAGTTGGAGAGACAATATCGTGATTACATGTAGTCTGCGAAAACCAGTTATAGGTGTTGGCCATTGATGCATCATGTACCACCAAGAATAACTCCGAAAGTATGATAGGAGCTGAAATGTTTGTGGGACAAAAGTTACATGGGAAATTGGGGCCCATAATATGACGTTGGTTTTTTGTTGCTAGGTGAGGTCGCTTCAGAGATATGAAGGTCAACTTTGGTTTTTGTTTTTTTTTTTTTTAATGGGATGCTAAAGTTTGGTGCTTATTTTATGATAGCGGCTATCGAGACGAATCCCGTGATGTGTAACAGTAAGGTCTTTGAAGGTCAACGAAGGTCACAAAGGTGGAATGAACCTCCATTTATGGAAGGTGTTTGAAGTGATGACCATTGGTACCAATGCACAATTCTCCCTTGCATATCTTCAGGTGTAATTGTAATGTCTTTATAAACCATGTCTTTTTCCAAACCCCACAAGAAAAAATCCAGAGGCATCAAGTCTGGTGAATGAGCTGGCCATGACACATCTCCGCGTCCAATCCAACGATTTGGGAATTGTCTCTGCAATTCATTTCTAGCCATCAGCAAAAAATGTGCCAGGCACCCATCGTGTTGATACCACATTCTGTTCCTTGTTTCTAAAGGTATTTCTTCCCATAACAGACCTAATGTTTCTTGCATGAATGTGGTGTACTTCCTACCATTAAAATTTCCTTCGATGAAATAGGGACCTGTAATTCTGTCCTCCAGAATCTCACACCATACATGTACCGACCAAGGTTTTTGGTGTGCTACTTGCCGCAGCCAACATGGATTTTCAGTTACCCAATAATGCATGTTATGAAAATTAACATTTCCATGGTTTGTGAATGTAGCCTCTTCAGTAAATAAAATCAAATTAATAAATGTGTCATCGCTCTGAATCTGAAGTTGAGCCCTTTGGCAGAATTCAGTGTGATGCATACAGTCCATACCAGTTAATTCTTGGTGGAGACTGATACTGTAAGAGTGATATTTATGGCAATGCAGAACATGAACAACACTACTCTGGCTCATGCCAGATTCCCTTGCAGTTTGACGTGAACTAACTCAAGGTTCTCGAACCCTAGTGGCAAGAGTACCAATTTCCATTTCCTCGTTAGTAACTTTCCTTTGCTGGATATGTTTCTGATGTGTTAATGATCCAGTTGTTCTCAGTTTATCATACACATATTTAAATGTACAATGTGTAGGGTGAGTACCTACCTGCAGCTATGCCTTAAAGGATAGCCAGTTTCACAACAAGTTCCATGACAGACTGTTTCGCATTTAGTTGCATGCCATCACATCCCATCAGTTCTCATCACCCAGTTACACCAGTATGATTCTGTATCCATTCTTTAAGAGTAGATACCTAGCTGAACGCCCTCCATGGTTTCCAACTCTCAAGGAGTTCACCTTCGATCTTGATAGTGTGAAACTTTTGATCCTTGTGGCATGCCATTTTTATTTGAGCACTCATGGTGTTAGTTAATAGTTCGTTGTGAACATTTTTTGAATGCTGATGGTGTCCATTTTGTGAAGTGTAATATGTATATCCCATAGAAGTTTGATCTCTGCACCTCCCAGACACTCCTTTTCTGTCACCCTTCTGATGCACATGGTAAGCCATTAGCAGCTAATATTTTTCCTGTCGTAATTGTTAACACAACACTTTCAAATGAGCCATACTGAAGATTGAACTTGCAGTCTGGCACTCAAGGGGTTGCTTGTAAGAAAGTGTATTACTCTATTTCACAGAGTAAAGTGGTCTGAGGATGATCCTATAAGAGATCAAAATCAGTCACTCAATGAAATAAATAACCTACATGCCATCAAGACTGCTGTTACTGAAGAGATTTTATTATAGTTTTATTGATCACTGTGCTTTTCCTGACAGTGATCCAAAAATTTTTTTTTTAATTTGTTGTTTAGGTGATATACTTACTCAAATAATGATCTAGATAGAAATGTAATCAAATAATGCTCATCTCTGCTTACCACTACACTATGTGCTTTATTCCTTTTTCTGGTCACTGCAGTTAATATCGTCGACTTTAGTGAGTCATGTCAGTCCATTTGCTCGATTTACTCACAAGAACTTTCGTGAACTATTCATTTACACAAATTTACAGTTAAACAGCTAATCAGTGAACTTAAGTAACATTCACTAATCCATTATCATTTTCATTTTTGTTATACATGATCATCCACAATCGCTGTGGTAACATTTGGTGAGGCTCAGGTATACAGCTTACATGTTCTCCATAGATAACTTGGAAAATAGAAAGTTGAAAAGAAATTATAATTTCATTTCCATGCTTGCCAGACCCAGACTCATTTGTGCTACTACATTGTGAAAAAGCTATATAGAGTCTGTGGTTTTTTTAGCTGCATGGCAGGGCCACTCAAAGAAAGCTTTACGATCCACTGTAACATAAGACGCTTGGAGACTAAAATTACATGCACAAATTCCCCCAGTGCATGGAAATGAGAATCTACAGCAAACTCAGTGTCAATAATATTCTACATAAGTGAAGTGGTGCGGTGGTTTATGTACTGAACCTGCATTTAGGAAGAGTAGAGCTCAAATCTTCATCTGACCAAACTGATTTAAGTTTTTCATTGCTTCCCTATTCACTGAAGGAAAATGTCAAAATGGTTACTTTGAAATATACATTACCAGTTTCAGTTTCTAACGTTGTTAATCCAATCCTGTGCTCTTACTGTAATGGTCTTGTTGCCAATTGGACACTAAAGGCTAAACTTCCTTCCAAGAAGATTCTGAACATGAAGCTTAAGAAGAAAGATAATAAATAAATAAGTAAATAAAAAAATAAAAATGCTACAAAATACTCTGCTTTAAAAAAGTTATAAAAATAAATATTATGCTGTTACTATGATATGTTATCTCACTCGAGCTGAGCTGTTGGTAAATATCAATGAAATTATAATATACATTTTTGATGTCTGTCTCCTCCCTTAATGAAGTGATTAATAGATGTGCCCTGTGAAAAGTATAAACCACCATTTTTCCTGTTTAATTAGTGAATATGATTATTGTTAAGTCCAGAAAATGCTTAATGATTGATCCATTGTGCAAGTATATCTGTCTATGTGAAAATTTAAGACATTAACATTTGTTCTGGTATCAGATTAAAAAGTACATAAATGTATTTGTTTCAGGATTATAATGTGCATGTTTTGTGGTGATCCATATTCTGTAGAAAATATTTTGGGGCCTCTTTTGAGTCACCAGTGCTGCTTTTTAAGTGGAGATCGAAGTATAATTTTAGAAACTTTTTTGGGTGACTCTAAACGCAAAGTTGAGGTTATCATTTCTTCATTCCATGGTGCCAATGCATTTCGTGAGGAATTGGTCCATGGCTTCATCCTAGTCTACTCAACCAAGCGGAAAGCCTCTCTCGCAACTCTCAAGTATGTGACATTTTTTAGAAATTTACTTAACATGTTGTGTATCTCGTATATAATGTTAAAAACACTAAGACTGGTGAAATTTTAAGCAATAGCTAATTTTCGTATGTGTGTAAATTTTTAAATGTTCTTTTTGCTTAACTGACTATTACTGCAGTGGAACAGTTACTTCACAGAAGAAAAATGAACATCATGTACGTTAAGAAGTGAGAGTTAATTTTATAAACATTTAATGCTAGAAATAATTGTATTTTGCTATATTAATGAACTCAAATGTTGCTAGTTTGTTGTTGCGAAACATTTTCCCATTTCCAAACTTAGCAGCACAAGGCTAAGAAGAAAATTTCAAGTTTGTAAATTAACTGATCTGTTCATATAATCTCCTTTTACATAAGATATGTATTTATGACTGCTGTAACTTCTTCATTGTGCTCGAAAAAGGTTTTAGGCCCACAAATGGCGTTAGCTGTGGGAAAGCTAAAACGTGCTAAATCTGTTAGGTAGGATTGGAGGGTCCAGTAACTCACACATCAAATACACTAGTTTTCCAATTGTGTAAAATATCTTTTGAACGAGTAAAGGATATTCAACTTGCACTGTTTGTAAGAAATTTTAGATAGCCACTGTTTACTGCTACATATTGTTAGGGTGTATGCAGCATAACTAACAAGGGGAAGGCCCCTGACATGACCAACTGATTCAGCTCATATTTGCCAGGTCACTTGTGTACAGCCAAAAAGACATAATCTTAAGATATTTTGGCTTGACACTTCACCATTATCATGGTGTAATTGAAGCTGTATGAATTATGTCAAATATTTTTTTACCTAAGAGTGACAAAGGTTGGAGTTTACATTCTTTAAATACTATGTTTGAAATTTGTTTTATAAATATTCAGTGACAGCTTACGTTGTTCGCATATATGTATATCTTGATCATCTAATTATTATATTATGCCAGAGAGTTTTGATCCAGAGACACTTGCACATATGATAGAAAGACTTATGTTATTCAACACTGGAGGTGTGCTTGCATGCATTTATGTTTACTGCTACAACTTGGATTTGTTGCAGCTACGAATATCACAAATGAGTGGCCTGTCACAATATACCTTCATATCATTTCCTAATATTGCCATTGCTCACACAAAGAGTATATATCTAGCATGTGTGATCTACAAGTAGTTCAGCACCTTTTGCGCCATAATTTTGTGTTTAATAATTCCTTTTGAAAAATTTGAGAGAAATTTTCCAATTTTGCTCTCTATGAGAGACCAGTACAATATGATATTCTTACATTTTAAGTAAAAATGAATAAAACCACTAGCAAAGTTCTGTCAGTTAACCGCCTTTTACAAAGGCATCATGGCGTAGTGTGTCCTCGGAGTCTTTCGCGACAGCATACGTGAGTAAAACATTCTCGGTTTTCCAGCCGCGTCAATTCGAAATTTATTCGAATTTACGCGGCTGGAAAACCGAGAACGTTTTATTCATCATGACATAGTGTGTTTAAGGATTGATGAGGGCACATGCATAGGGTGTGGTAGGCAAGCTGATCACAGCTGTACTGCATAGTCCAACACCATTCCACAACATTTACTATCTGAGGTTTGAAAAGCCTTCCATAAATTTTGAGTACCTGTACCCTTGTCATTTCCCCATACATTGTACCAACTGTGTATTTTCCATAACTTTTTTCTTTGCTTTCCAGTAAACATAGTGGTTTTATATGCATTACCTTTTGTCCTTGTTATCAGAACATCATCAATTTGTGTTTTAGATTGATCTATAAACAACATTGCATTTGGAAACCTGATACTCAAGTTTTGTTCGGTGTTAACTGCTTTTAGCTCTCTCTATCAGTTGGGTGAATGTTGGTCTTTCTTCTTGGGAAGTGAATGGACTTTGTTGTGTTAACATCTTGTATTTGTTGTTTATCCAGTGAATGTATTCCATACTCAAGAGGACATTAGAAATGTATATATTTCTTTCATTTCCACAGAAGAGAATTTCTAACACATGGAACTACTAAATTTCCTCCCTTTGTGATTTTGTTATTTCATTAATCTACTGTTACATGGTCCATATACAGGGTGCCCATAATTAAAGTTCCAGTTTCAAAATACTGTAGAAAGAGAACCGTAGCTCAGAATGACATCAGATTTGAACAACAGATCATTGACACGGGGGGAAACGTCATGACAAAAAATTTAAATACAATTTTACCAACAGATGGTACGGTAAGAGCCTTAACTTAAATGGGGTCGGTTACAAATGACAGATGAATTGCAGTACGACAGCTATGGTTTGATTTGCACATTACACCATCCGTACTGTTCAATGTGCATGACTGCACGGGTTCAGTACTGTTAGGTAATTCCATTCACCACGGCATAAAAAGCAAAATGTCATTGTGAGACTGGTGCAAGACATGTCCAGTATGCTGTGCACCATTTTCTGCGACATGCTGAAATAGAGGAACAGCGTGTTCTGCAACAGATTGGAGTGTCTCAGGGGCACATACAGAATGCATTGCATAGTGTGTGCCTTCAGTTCACCTACATTCATAACTGGAGCACTGAACACATCATCTTTGAGGTATACTTCACAGCCAGAAGTCACATGGATTAAGATCAGTGGATCTGAATGGCCAGGCTGATAATTCTAGCATTACTGAAACGCCTCTGCAGCAGTTGCTTCACTGGCTATGCAGTGTGCAGAGGGGGGCCATCTTGTGTAAAAATGATACCTCACACATCTATGCTGTTGAAAGGGTTGAAATGACATTGGTGCTCAAAATACTCTTATGCCATTTACCAGTGACGGTACAGGTAATGGGACCTGCATGACTCATCTCCTTGAAGAAGTATGGTCGTACAACAATAAATGATGCCGTCAACCTGCACCACACATTCATCTTTGCAGAATGAAATGGTACCAGTTGACGTGAATGAGGATTTTCTGTTGCTCATAATGTGCAATTCTGCATTTTGACATGTCCTTGAAGATGGAAGTGGACTTTGCCTGTCCACAGAATGTTCTATATCCTTCATTGTTCACTTCCATTTGAGCAAGAAATTCCAGAGTAAACGTTTGTTGTCATGCAGATCAGCAGGAAGCAACTCCTGAACTTGGGTGATTTTGTATGGATAGCAAAAAAAGATGTTTTGTAGGATTCCACATTCGCAGGTATGTCCAATGATCGGGCAATTCCCCATGCAATGCGTGTTCGCACACCACAGCTCGACCTCTGCTGCAGTGCTGTGGCCACATCGTAGAGAGATGGGGATCAACTGCTTCCCTCTCTGTACCAAATTACACTTCAAAAGAACCTTTTTTTCGTATCTTTTTGTATCAGTTTCTCCAGACCTGTAGCACACGTCGGACCAATGCCTTTTGTCATACTCGTGAGTGTTCAGACTTTCTGCAGGGCTACAGGTGCAGAATCACCATTCTTATAAAAAACATTTCCAGCAGCATGGTATCCTTCATGGAGACATTCGTGTGTGGCATATCGGACACAAACTGAGAAACAGCTGAGTGTCACACATCTGTTGGTGTGCATGTTCTGACGCTTACAAATTTTTTCTCTCCCATGACGTTTGCGCCATGTCAATATGCTGTTCAAATTTGACATCATTCTGAACAGTGGTTCTCTCTCTACAGTATTTTGAACCTGGAACTATAATTACAGACACCCTGTAGAATAGCTATTTACTAAAATAAATACATCTGACTTAGAAGAAGGGGGAGGAAGAGAAGAAGAATGGGCAAGAACTTCATAACCTGAAGTATTCTTCCATATTGAAATGATTATTACTCCTTTTTATGCCTTCAGGTCTAAGTCAGGTCGATAATGTAAAATTTACACCTCTGCACACATTATCAGTTTCTGCATAAAGTTATGTATGGTAGTCATCTGAATATGAAAACAATGTAATTCTGATGGTTCCCACAACAGAGTCTTGCAAATCAAGGACTGATTTTACTTGGCAAAAGGAACTTTTAAATGGCAGCTGACAAACTGAGTTATAATGTTTTATGATGATTTTAAAGAAAGGCAATGATTCAGCATGAAGTTTGTTGGAGAAGAATGTAACAGGTATATGTGCCAACTGTTAATGTTATCTCAGAAATGAAGGTTTATTTTTGTGGAGGTGGCAAAAAAGGTGGATGAACAAAAGCCATTTGAGTGCATGTCAAATTCAGAATGCCAACAGTTAGAAAATTTTCAGAGGGGAAAAGTGGAACATTATTGCAAAGCTCAGATGTAGGTAATGAGTTTAACTGTGTACACAGAGTATCCTCTTTTTTTGTTTTGTCTCAAGAAACTTGATTTTGAGAGCCTGGTGTAACCTTAGCAACATAAAACAAAATGGGATAATTTATCTCACTGGTAAATAGATCCTTTTTCACCTATGATGTCTTCCTGTTTTCCTGTGTTATACCTACATAATTCATTGCAGAGAAAATTAGAAAAAGAAAATGAGGAAACTCGGACAGCATGGTAGAATTAATAAGAATTGTGATTATAAATTAAATATAACACAGGCAGAGGAATATTTCTGTCCTTTGTTCATATGTAATAACTCATTAGTAGTAGCTAAAAGTTGTTCTGCTTTTATCATGGTAAGATTGTACTTTTTTTTCCATGCTAGTCTGTAACACCTGTTGCATTTATGTTAAAATGATAGTGCTTTGCTTATACTTTATTTGATCTGTCTTGTAAATGATGATGTTTTATTTTTCCAGTGCATTCTCAATGAACATTCCAAATTTGCCAATACAAATTCTAGCTGTTACTGATACTGGTGGGGCAAATGCATTCTTTAGTAGTGATCTGAGTCATTTACTAATAACTGAGGGAAATGCTACAGCTGATAGACTTCAGGCACATTTTATGACTTCTACATCATCATGTCAGCAGAAAAGTAAGTCTTATGAACAATACATTTTAAATAATTGAAAATCAGAACTAAAAGTAATTAAACACTTAAATTAGAATATTAACTGGAATAGGGTAGGTGAGGAAGACGAAGGGCCAGGTGTGTGAAAGGGCATCGCTCAGAGGGTTTTGACTATGGTCTCTTTAATCCTTATGGATGTGCTATTGGTAACAGAAAATATTTTGCAAAGTGTTGCACTATTTTGGGTATTTATGGAGACCTTTTCACTCCTGACGTTTGTGTTGTGGTGTATGTTTCTATTGATTTAACTAAACTTTACCAAAAAATACTAGTTTATTTTGTGAGGAAAAAATAATACAGATTTAATTAATTGGAGCTACTGAGACCCCATAAAATAGTTCCTTTGTTGTTACCATGCTGTAAGTACAATAATAATAATAATAGCACTAATAATTATTTTTGTATTTTAAAACTGATATTGTTAGGAAATTATTTTCTAGTGTGATGTCTGCAAATAAACTACAGGAAACCATTGTGTATACAGAAACTACTCCATGGTTCTGCAAGATAACTACTCTTTCATTTCCCCATCCTATACCACAAATCAATGCCTGTTGGAGTGGACCAAACAAGTGATAGTCAGAAGGGGCAAGATCGGAACTATTTGGAGGATGATCCAGTACTTCAAATTTGAGTTTGTGGAGTGTTTTAGCAGAGTGGGCAGCAGTATGCAGACAGGCATTGTCGTGCAACAACACAACACCTTTTGACTGCAATCCTTGGCATTTGTTTCGAGTTGCGGGCTTTAGCCTGGCAGTAATCATCTCCTTGTGTTCCAGTACTGGACCTTGTGCGTCCCATAAAACTGTAAGGATCAGTTTTCCTGCAGACGGTTGGGTCTTGAACTTTTTCTTGCATGGCGCATTTATATATTTCCATTCCATACTCTGCCGTTTAGTCTCCAGCTCGGAATGATGGATCCATGTTTCGTCACCAGTAATGATCCTGTCTAAGAAATTGTCCCCTTCGTTACCATAGTGATCCAAATGTTTTTCTGCAGATGTCCAAGTATGTTTGTTTATGCAACTGTGTGAGTTGTTTTGGGACCCATCTTGCACAAACTGTATGAAACTTAGTCTGTTGTGGATGATTTCGTAGGCAGAACCATGACTAATTTCCAGACGATGTGCCACATCGTCAATAGTTAATCATCTGTCTAAGAGAATCATTTCATGTGAACTCTCAACGGTTTCTTCATTTGTGGCGGTAAACGGTCATCTGGCTCCTTCATCTTGAATCACACTTGTGTGACCATTTCGGAATTTTTCAGTCCATTCGTAGACACTCCGTTGTGGCAAAACACTGTTCCCATACTGTACTGAAAGTCTTCGATTAATTTCGGCCACTGATATGCCTTCTGACCACAAAAAATACATCACTGAACGTTGCTCTTCTTTGGTGCAAATAGACAACAGAGCAGCCGTGATTAACAGCACGGCAGTGATAACTAAGCTAACGTAGCAGCGTGAAAATTGCAAAGGTATAACAACAAATAAACAAAGCATGCGTCATCAACATAAAATGACAATACTACCAAAATAAACAAAAATATAACTAAATCCGGATAATACTTGGCTTACCCTTGTATTAAACAAATAATAACTAATTTAGAATAAACACCTGAAGGGTGAGTCCTTTGACCTAAATTTATGTGATCATGGCAGCATGGTAGTTAAGTTCATTTAAACTGAATAGGAAGGTTGTAGAAATAGCTCATTACAATAGAACATCATCAAATGAACTAATGAGCACAATAATAAAAGACTTGATTGAAGCAGTCACAAAAGTGTGCAAGTCATAAGGCAAATACAAAATAATAGTTTTAATTAAAGAGAATAATCGTAGGTGGGATTACAAAATTACAGTTTATGGCAGTAGAAAAATAAAAGCTGTCATTAACTCTGCATGTCACTTTCCTCTGAAACTCTGAAAAGATTGTTATTGGCTGTAGAAGCTGCACGTGTTCGACTACATAACTTGTGTAACAGTACTGTAAAGTCACACTTAGTATAGAATGGCACGTAGGGTGGAGGTCACTGTGGGGGCAGTTATATTAACCCAGATATTTAGCTGGTGTAATGCTGTAATATGGGCAGCAGCTCTCTCCAGTATGATATCTGCTGTTCCTGTGTCATCAACTGATCAAAGGGTTTGAGCAATTTGGTGTTGTTAGCATCTTGACGAACTAAGATGACAGGATGTGTACTAAGAGAGAATTTAAATTCCAGACTGATTAACAGTAATGGTTCAATAGTGATATTCAGAGTTTCCTTCTGTCATGTGTAGAACCAGATAAAAGGTGCCTTGAATAGAAATATGCTATTGTTAAGCGATACTCGGTATGTGTGTGGCATGAAATTCTAATCATAACAGGCAAGTGAAACCAGAATAGGGTGTTGTACAGCTGATAACCATCTGATTCTTATGTGGTAGATAATTTGACCATCAGTCTGGAAAATGCTGGCTATTTATACCTGCTAATAATAAAAAAAAATCGCAAAGGAAGGTGTTGTGTATAAATTTAAATTGCCACAAATATAGTTTCAGGTGTACTGACAATCCTGTAAATCTCCAGTAGTCAAAGCTCTATGCATCTGTTGATCATGGCTGACAATTAGGTAGTCCTGCATTTGGCAAGTTATTTATTTATGAGTAAATTTCTAAGGAATATGAAAGATTTAAAGCCTATATCCTTTCAGTTCACAATTCAGACAAGGGACAAGTATCTGCAAGTGAAGAACAAGTTTGGGATAATCATGAGTCAACTTCATAGTAACACAGTTATAATACAGGGGTATAAAGCTAGAAGTTAGGGGATATATAATTAGAAGTTGGTGGTATGATTCTGTTGAAATATTCATAAGGGTACAAAGCAAGGGTTCTGGAGGAATTGAAACCACACTGACATTATTTTGTAGGTCAATCTGTATGGCTGACACTTAAGTGTGAACAGAGTTTATGTTGTAAATCATGGTTAGTAATATGTGGCAGTTATGTTACTAAATTGGTTGTATATAGCATCTGTACTATTTATTATGGCACGAAGAAGTTTGTAATGAAGTAGCAATTGGGTGGTGACTAGTCAAACTGGTATGTATGAGAGAATAAGGTGTCTTCACTATGTTCCTAGCATATGCTATTGTGTATGACAGTGGATTGTATATATTCAGCTAAGATAGACGCTTGTTGGATTTTGGCATTCTATCATGAGCTGCCTTTATATTTAGGGGTGCTAAATAAGTGCTTTAAGATTGATACCTCCATCTTCAAACCAGGATTGCGTGGTTCATGTGTGGGGGGAATAATTCTGGTAGGTGATGTAGCTGCATCTTTAATTGACCTATAATCTTGTTTACTTCTTTTATTATGTAAAAGGCTTCCGAGTTTCTGAGACTCATGAGTGTCAGAACTAGTTCGTATAACTGCTTTGAAAGTGCTCAAATTGTTTCCTCTCATCATTCCCAACAAGGTAACAAAAGCAAAACTCATGGACATAGACGGGTGCAGGAGAGTGCCAGAAACTAATGTGACAAATAATAATGCTTGGGTAATTAAAGGAGCTTGTACAAATCAGAATTAAGGGCTTGTACAGTTTCCATATCATGCTTCAGGGTATGAGCTCAAAAATTTCCTTTATGTAAGACAGTAGCTACCATCAGAAGAATGGAACTGTACTCGAAGGTGGTGGTGAATTTGCATTTGTCAAGGTGATTCCAAGTGTGATTGGTATCCAATGTCATGACCTTATTGACCACTCTAATGTCTATGCAAATGTGATAAGCCTTTTCTCCATTACTAAAGGAAGCAGTGGAAAGTGAGGTTGGAATATCAACAGTTATGGAAATGATAGATTGTTGCTCACCGTAAAGATGACAGGTTGAGTTGCAAGCAGGCACAATGAAAAGACTGTTGCACATTAAGCTTTTGGCCAAAGCCTTTATCAGAAAAGAAAAAAACACACATGCATTCACACAAGCAAGCACCTCTCTCTCTCTCTCTCTCTCTTTCTCTCTCTCTCTCTCACACACACACCACACACACACACACACACACACATGACTGCCCTCTCTGGCTGCTCAGGAGCTATTGTATTCTGGAGGTGTTAGAAGTATGGAGAAAGGTAAGTCACTGGATTGTGGTGATGCACTTCCCTCCTTCATAAATCTGCAAACTGAAGAGCAAGCTGGGGATTCCCCACTTTATCTACTCCTCTACATCACAAGAAGCTACCATGGAGTGCTTCACAAAGTTATACCGATCCTCCACAGTACTCCTTATGAATCATTGGCGACGCAGTGCACAGGCATGCCAGGGCATGTTTAGTTTCCACAAAGTGTGTTAACACTACATGTAATGCAGATATGAATCACTAATAATATTAGCACAAGAAACACATATTAACAGAATTTGAGATCTCTTCACACCTTCCTGCACTGCTAAGAAGAAATTGATTCTTAATCATCCTATACGGCAGCTGCAGTGTTTTTGCGGGACAGGCAATTTTCACTGTCACGGGCACTGCTTGCTTTTCAGTTTACAGATATATTATACCTCACCAGCGTTTCCTGTCTGTCTTTTTTTTTTTTTTTTTTTTTTTTTTTTTTTTTTTTTTTTTTTTTTTTTTTTTTTTTTTTTTTATAGAGAAAGTAACTTCACAGAGCCTGTGAAGTTATTTTAAGTTTATTGAGTGAGCGTTTATTTGCACTTGTCAAGTGGGCTCTTATGTAACTGTCAGCTGCGTCCCATACAGAAGAGCATATCCCAAGAGTAACTTGCTGTCAGGATGTATTTGAAAATGCCGGTTTCATTGTCTCCACTACCATGTTTGGAATACTTTTCACAGTTTGAGGATTATCAAATGATGATCCCAGCCACAGTTCTCCCAACATGTGAAGAGGCCCAGAACCTTCAGTTGTCTCCCCCTGCGCTCTCCAATAGAAGTAAAACACCTAGGTGTTATGTGTTATGAAACTTTAGATATTTCAACATAAGTCAAGCAGTGCATTACAGCAAATTACCGTTCTAGACATGAACACAATTAGTCCATTTCCACCAGACACATTCACTACCATCCTGGAAGATATATTGTGGATGAATGGTATGTGGCTCCACTCAGTGCAGCCCATTCTATAAGTGCCAGCAATTCCTGAATGGAAGAGATTTTTGCAGTCTACCAGTAGCACAATCAGTAGTGAGATAAGTGCAGTAACTGTCTGACCATTCATTAATTCATCACCAAGTGACTACAAAATAATTACATGGCTTTACAATACACTTTACAATACAGCAGCAAGGTGCCACATTTACTATTCCAATTCCTTTCCCACCAGAACTACATAGATCTTCGACAACATCACACTTACAAATTAAACACTTTTCAGCTGTCATTGACAGGAACGTGTTTTTGCACAGAAGCTCACTTAACAACTGCAAATAAGTAGCCTACTCATTTAATAAACTGAAAATAACTTCACTATATAAACGTGGTTAGAGAAGTTATTTTGTCTGTTCACATAAGAGAAATGGACAGGAAATGCTGGGGAGGTATAGTTTGTTCACAGAAAAGTGTGCATTGGTTGAAATGGAAGAAATTTCCTTTTCTGGAAAAACACTGCAGCTGCCATACAGGGTGAATTGGAATCAGTTTCTCCTCAAACAGTGTAGAGCAGTGAAGAGAGGCTTAGGAAGATTCTGTCCGTGTACGTTTCTTGTGTTAGTAACCATCCCCTGTGGGCATGCCTTCACATGACATGCTGTGGGGGGGTTGGTATAACTTTGTGAAGCATTTTGTATTTGCATCTTGTGATGTAGTGCAGTAGATAGAGCAGGGAATCACCTGCTTGCTCTTCAGTTTGCAGACACACAAATGTGGGAAATGCATGACCAAGTGACTTATCTTCCCTCACACTTCTGACTTCCAACCCCCTTTTCCACACTATTACATGCCCAGAATACAATTTACTCATTAATATGATTCTCCTGCAGTTAGATGTGACACACACACTTAAAATTTGTTTATAACCCACTTCATGTAACAATATACATCAATTTTACACCAATTAAAACACTAGTTTTAATAATCTGCTAATTTTCTGCCCCTTGCAACATGGAAGCTATTAGTCCCAGAGAAAAAAAAAATGAATTGGAACCATTTTGTAGGAGATTTAATGTGGTTTACTTTTGCACTTCGAAACATTTTTGGTAGATGTTCCATAAAATTTCAGACCCGCATAAATTCAGCTTCTTCTTCTTCTAATATTTTGGCTGAATACCTCCAGCCATCTTCAGAGTGAGCCAGGGTGACTAATGCTCCATCACTTGCTCCGTCCTTTTACACCCGAGGACTGTGGCTGAAGGTACACAAGGCGCCAGAGACGTTGATAGGCTACATATGCATGGAAATTAAATCTGTGGCTGTGCAGTCGTTCCACATGGTGATATTGATGTGTCATGGAGTGCTGCACCATTGTTATGTCTTTGTGATTTAATTACAGAAATTGGTGGATTCCATGACTTGTCCAAGTTGTAATTGGGCCATCCCAGCTCGACCATCTTCAATTTTGATGAAATTTGTACAGGATGTACCTGAGGGCCCTACATGAACTTAGGCAAAGTATCAGGCTCACCTGTAATTTGGTTGAGGTGCTAGAACCATTTTCATGAAGACCAATTTTACAGAGACCGAAAAGTCGCGAAGAAATCTTCAAGTTTGGCATTCCACTGTTCCTAATATAAAAGAGCTAGACCCTTGCTTCTGGGTATAGTGGTACAACTTTGTGTGCATTACACACAAATGTTGCAAGTAGAGTTCAGAAAGCAATGCATTGAGCATAATCTTAGTTCAAAGTGGGCAACAAATCATGTCACGAGAAATTTGCACCATAGTTTAATGAGGCATAAAGTAGTGGAGAAAGTACACTATGGACCTGGGCTTTTGCCAAACTACTGTCTGTCTGGGTGTTTAGTATATTACAAATTTTGGCCTGGCTTGTGTGTTAAATTACTGTGCTACCATCCTGTAAATTTGCTAAAAAACATGAATGTATCAAAATACACCCGTATTCAAAGTCATGTATCTCAAAATGGACACCTACCACATTACATTCATTAACACCATTCAACAGAGCATGTTTCATTCTATTAGAAAAACTTATTTTCATTTTGGTGTCTCTTTGGGTAAGGTGCAAAAAATTCGCCTAAACTATTGACTGTTTTGGTAATTTGGAAAATCCTTGCGTTGGTCTCAGGACTGGTAACCCCATTGCCAAGGGGCCATGCCCAATAGCCATGCAAGGTCAGCCATGGGTGGGTTTCTTTACTGCAGATTCCCAAGCCTGAAACTGGGTGTCTAGCAGGTTCCCAAGCCTTTTTTTGGGTCTCTCTTTGGTTCCCAAGCCGTCGTACAGAATTCTTCAATTGTTGAATGTTTTAAATTTTTTGCTGAAGTCCAAAACTATTGCTTCCGGCAAACTGTATTGCTGCCCTGTCATTGAAGCACCTGGGACTGGTATGACTGCAATTATCTATTGTTCTAGGATCCAGCATATGTCTCTTCTAGTAGGCCAATGAAATGATTGAGCAGCTCCATGAGGATGCATGAAATTAATCAAGGCATCTTTTTCTTCACATTGAACTTCACAGATATTTCCTATCCACCATTTTCCATCATAAACACAAGCAACATACTGGCCAGGTTGTAGTTCATTAATGGCAACATATTTAGTAGCAACTTTAGCATGTTGGTTAACATTTGCTGTAAAGGACAATGTATCATTTGATACTCTGTGAGTCTTAAGTTGCTTTTCGTCCACGAGACTCAGAGTGCCATAGACACAGGTTCACAGGTAGATGCCATGTTTCTTGACTTCCGCAAGGCGTTTGATACAGTTCCCCACAGTCGTTTAATGAACAAAGTAAGAGCATATGGACTATCGGAACAATTGTGTGATTGGATTGAAGAGTTCCTAGATAACAGAACACAGCATGTTATTCTCAATGGAGAGAAGTCTTCCGAAGTAAGAGTGATCTCAGGTGTACCGCAGGGGAGTGTCATAGGACCGTTGCTATTCACAATATACATAAATGACCTTGTGGATGACATCAGAAGTTCACTGAGGCTTTTTGCAGATGATGCTGTGGTGTATCGAGAGGTTGTAACAATGGAAAATTGTACTGAAATGCAGGAGGATCTGCAGCGAATTGACGCATGGTGCAGGGAATGGCAATTGAATCTCAATGTAGACAAGTGTAATATGCTGTGAATACATAGAAAGATAGATCCCTTATCATTTAACTACAAAATAGCAGGTCAGCAACTGGAAGCAGTTAATTCCATAAATTATCTGGGAGTACGCATTAGGAGTGATTTAAAATGGAATGATCATATCAAGTTGCACCAATTTGTTGAAATTTTAATGGTGATATTCCAACAGATGTTAAGCTTGTATTCAAATTGTGACCAACATTAGTCTCATTATCTTCGTCTGACTGATACGTAACGTCCATTTGTGAGTATTTCAGTGTATCAAATTCCTTTCTACAGGAAGGGCACATTTTTTGGCCTGGTTTAATATCGGACATGGTTATCATTTTTAGTAGGTCAGGTGTTTCTATGTTGATTGAGCGCAAGCTTTTTCGTGCAGTGTGGTTTTTCTTGCCAAATGGGTTGCAGCATGATCTTTGCAAAAATTCAAATCTTTTTAGTAGTATAGCTCCATGATGGAAGCACAGTTGAGTATTTTCAGTAGACTGTAAACCACACCATCTAGTAAGTAATTTTTGTTCTTCTAAGGAATGTTGCTTTACAGCTTTCAGTCCTTTTAAGGCACTGTATGTCATTAAATGGCATGGGGAATCAGTATTTCCAAAACTGCATACATTAAATTGATCTTGTTCTTCCAGTTTAGCAACAACTTGATATGCTTCAGACACTAAAAGGAAATTCTCAAGTCCTAAATAAAGAAATGAAATAAAATTAATAAGCATTCAGATTCCCAAAAATTATGTAGCAGTCTCTAGTACAGTTAAATGGTTAAATTTAGCAATGAACCTGTCACAAACAGGTTTAAAATCACTTAATAAACAGCAAAATGAATATTTAAACAATGAAGACATAATCAACAAAATACCAAGTTTTAGGCGACATTTTTGCACCTTACCCAAAGGGACACCAAAATGAAAATAAGTTTTCTAGTAGAATGAAATGTGCTCTGTTGAATGGTGTTAATGAGTGTAATGTGGTATGTGTCCATTTTGAGATACATGACTTTGAACATGGGTATATTTTGATACATTCATGTTTTTTAGCAAATTTACAGGATGGTAGCACAGTAATTTAACACACAAGCCAGGCCAAAATTTGTGATATACTAAACACCCAGACAGACAGTAGTTTGGCAAAATACCAGGTCCATAGTGTACTTTCTCCACTACTTTATGCCTCATTAAACTATGGTGCAATATTTCTCGTGACATGGTTTGTTGCCCACTTTGAACTAAGATTATGCTCAATGCATTGCTTTCTGAACTCTACTTGCAACATTTGTGTGTAAAGCACACAAAGTTGTACCACTATACCCAGAAGCAAGAGTCTAGCTCTTTTACGTTAGGAACAGTGGAATGACAAACTTAGCAATTTCTTCATGACTTTTCGGTCTCTGTAAAAGTGGTCTTCATGAAAATGGTTCTAGCACCTCAACCAAATTACAGGTGAACCTGAAACTGTGCATAAGTTCATGTAGGGCCCTCAGGTACATCCTGTACAAATTTCATCAAAATTGAAGATGGTTGGCTCGTAGCCCTAGGACACTTCATGTGGAATTACCCAATTAAATCACAAAGACTTTGTGAGAGTGCAGCTCTCCGTGACACATCAATATCACCATGTGGAACGACTTTGTAGCCATAGATTTAATTTCCATGCATATGCGGCTTATCAACGTCTCTGGCGCCTTGTGTATCTTTGGCCGCGTACACAATGGGTCGGTCCTTGAGTGTAAAAGAATTGAGCAAGTGCTGGACCGTTAGTCACCTTGGCTCACTCTGAAGAGGGCTGGAAGGTATTTAGCTGAGATATTAAAAGAAGAAGAAGCTGAATTTTTGCAGCTAAATGCCCGAAATTTTAAGGAACAGTCTTCACGCCGCAATAATGTGAAGGTGCACATTTTTGCTAGAAGTCACGGTTTTCAAGTTATGAAAGAAAAACGTAAAAAAGTGACCTTTAAATGCCCCACCTCAATGCTCACCCCCAGTTCAGGATTTTTAGTATTGTTTTCGTGGTACTTCCTGCTACAACTGTACAAAAATTTGTAACTACTCAGTTTTCCCCCCTAATTTTGCTTCATTGACTGAATTATAAGAGAGGGACAGTACATCAGACAGTAAAACCTCCCTGCTGTATCAGTTGCCATTGAGAGTGTCTTCAATACTTAAAAGTGGAAACAGCTTCTTACATCCAACAGTGTTACAAATCTAACAGTATTAAGACTGTCCCCTGTGCTACTTAGCAATTTAAGGTGCCAGCTTGCAATCACTGTAAGATGAAGTGAGACTTGGAAGTTCATATGTTCAATTGGTGTAGCCTGCGTAAGACAGAGCCAGTATATCAATGCAGACAGGTCCAAACTTATTGCACTGCCACAGTGTTAAAACAACACTCAAGATGTAGTTTCACCATCCAATACAGCTGTATAAATAATATAGTGGCCATTACATACTCTGGTAACTTTGCATTTCCCATTACCCTGTTGTCACTGCATATGACCACTTTTCTATTCACTGGTTCCACACATCCATCACTATCATTGCAGCATGCCCTGTGGGAGTGCAATATGTTATGTATGACCAACTCATTGCCAGAGACCAATTGTTCAATCCTATTTGAACCCTAGCAGATGCTTATATTGCCCAAGTTAATGTTAGTGATGCATTCTAGCACTTCCTTTATGGTTTCTATTTTTTTGATGGATCTTCACTGCCTGAGCTTGGCTAAACACGGACCCCTTGGATAATACAAGTGATGGCATTATTCGGACTATATGTGCCACTTTTGTGTAATCTTAGCCACTTACCACTGATATCCTGTTTACATATCTTCAGAGTTGGGATCCATTAGGGCTACTATTGTGAGATGTTGTAATTTTCACAATTATTGAACTGTGTGAAATAAAATCATCGTAACTTCTGAATGGTTTGTGTTAGGGCATTGAAACTGCGTGGTTGGCTGCGGGGCATGATGGGAATTAGTATGAACTGTACAATTTGCTTTAGGGAGTAAACCCACTTTCATTTGGATGGGTTCATCAATAAGCAATGTTGGCACCTTTGGGGGACTGAGAATCCGCATTTCGCAATCGAGAAGTCTCTTCACCCTCAGCAGGTAACTGTGTGGTGTGCAATGTCCAGACATGGAATAATCAGTGTGATATTTCGTGAAGGCGCAGTGACTGCCGAACAGTATGTGAAGGTTTTGGAAGATGATTTCATCCCCATTATCCGAAGTGACCCTGATTTCGACAAGATATGGTTCATGCAAGACGAAGCTCAGCCCCATCAAAGCAGGAGAGTGTTTGATGTCCTGGAGGAGCACTTTGGGGACTGCATTCTGGCTCTGGGGTACCCAGAGGCCACTGGCATGGGCCTCAATTGGTCGCCATATTCTCCAGATCAGAACACATGTGACTCCTTTTTGTGGGGCTATATTAAAGGAAAAGGTGTACAACAATAATCCTAAAACTATTGCTGAGCTGAAAACCGCCATTCAGGCGGCCAACATCAGCGTTGATATTCTGGCACTTCAGCGGGTCGCGCAAAATTTCGCTATTCATCTGTGCCACATCACCACCAATGATGGCAGGCATATCGGACAGGTCATAACCTAAATCCGAATATCTGTAGTGACATTTACATGTTGAATAAAGTGTGTGGGCACTGTGGTTTGTAAGTAATTTAAGTTTTGTCTTCAAATAGTTCAATAATTGTCACCCTGTATATGTATACAAAGTGTAATTTTTTAATAATTATCAGAAATCAAAGTGGGAAACTTTTTCTGTAATTATTTTGTTTTGGTTGCTGTGACCATTATCACCTTAATTTTTATATGTTTATTTTCTTGTGTTTCTTATATTTCTCTTGCTTTGATTTCTTTTTGTGAGTAATTGCTCACTTGTGCATTCTTTATGAAATGGACATATTTAACAAAAGGTAGTTTAACATTATTTTAAGAACTGTTCTACAAACTGTTTCATGAGATTAGTAGAAAACACAGTAAACTTAACTCATGGCAACCACAAGCTTCAGTCACAATTCATGCAGAGCACCATAAATATGAAGGTTTAAGAAAATGAAGAAACAATCACATGCTAGACATTCTCCATGTGGATTTCTTCCCTGTTTCTATTTCCTCTTGAAAAAGCTAGTAGTTGCTGTACACGTCACCTCAGTAAAACAATGAAAAAGTAGAAGGTATAAGCAACAGAATAAAAATAATTAACCTACGGGGGCATAGAACCACAAAGATATGTTTTTTAAAAAAAAGATCTATCGTGCAGTATCTGTGCTGCTTCATTGCAGTGTGAAGAGTGTCACTAGGTTGTTACATTGTAGACCAGTCCACTACCACTAGAGATTTAGTTAAAAGGTAATATTGTTTGTGAAAACAAGCTTTGTAAGCTCTTTGTCTGAAGCTCATTGCATTAGCTTACTATATTCATTGTATTATCGTATCAGCCTGCTCTGCTTGGCAAATACTGGTAGAGGTTTGTTTCCTCATTTTACAGCATACAGTGCTGCAGATTTAGTGTCTCAGTTGCAGCCAGCTTATATATAGCTGCCATGAGCTGTAAGTGCGGACTGACTAATTTTTCCAATTATTGTGACAAAATAACATTTTGTCTCTGTCAAATAACAAATGGTGATGTTTTATTGAACGAGTCAGTCATAATTAATTATTCTTTGTAATGATTGTATGTATGTTAACTTTTGTAAAGTAAAGTTTGGGAATGTGGTGTGGCTCAAAGACGTGCTATAAATAGTCATCTTCTACAGCCCTTCCCCCTACTTTCCACCCGCCCTCCACAGCTCCCCCACTCTCTCCTCCCTACCCTTGCTTCACATTATACTATACAATCTTACTTAAACAGTGCATCACAAAAATAAAAACTGATTAACTGAAGAGTCACAAAACATGCAGATAAAATCATTTTGAGAACCATTCTAATATTTTCTGCTCATCTACTACAAAACCGCTATTATTCTCCAGCTACAATTGGCATCGTGGAAGAACTTTTCTATATTTTTTTTATACCCTCAGCATAAAATTCTTCCACATATTGTCTCAGTTTCTCTAAAACTGAAGTTTTCAATGCTTCACTGTTTTCTAGATGCCAAAAGGGAAGGTGTTTTGTTTCCTGAAATATAAGAAGAGGTCTGAAAGTGGGTAGGGATGTAGGGGGTATCATCTTAAAAAAATTGTTCTTATGTTCAACATTGTCTGAAGTTTGCTGCAGGCGGAAGAATTTAGGAAAATTGTTTGAATTGGGAGTTCCAGATCTCTGCTTTCCACATTGTTGTTTGTAAATGGCATTGTGCAGTTACAGGTGTTTGATGGTACACTCAGTTACCTGCAGACACATTTTACCATTTGAATTGGAAAATTAAGTCACTGCTTAAGGTTCCCCTGTGATTATACTGTTTATTTTTGCAGCACTGGCACACAAAGACAAAGTGAAAATACCAGGACATATGTCTTCTCCCAGACAGTGAATTTGTGCATACTACTGCGACAACTGATCACTGTAGACAGTTTTAGTTGGACAGATGAATTCTGACATTTCATATGTGCCTAGTATGTGTTGCTGATTGCTCAGGGCCAAGCAAGTAAAACTGTCTTGTAATGTCCCTTTTTCATCATCTATGATTTAGAAGTGGATGTATACCGATTTCATATTTAGCTACAATCTTGAGTTTCCTCTCTAAATATTGTTGTTTTTTGCAGAGCATAATTAGGAATTAACCTTGTGTATTGACACTGCCATGTAGACTCTTGGTGTTTTCTTTGTCATATTTAGGGCTGATTATACACTCCTGGAAATTGAAATAAGAACACCGTGAATTCATTGTCCCAGGAAGGGGAAACTTTATTGACACATTCCTGGGGTCAGATACATCACATGATCACACTGACAGAACCACAGGCATATAGACACAGGCAACAGAGCATGCACAATGTTGGCACTAGTACAGTGTATATCCACCTTTCGCAGCAATGCAGGCTGCTATTCTCCCATGGAGACGATCGTAGAGATGCTGGATGTAGTCCTGTGGAACGGCTTGCCATGCCATTTCCACCTGGCGCCTCAGTTGGACCAGCGTTCGTGCTGGACGTGCAGACCGCACGAGACGACGCTTCATCCAGTCCCAAACATGCTCAATGGGGGACAGATCCGGAGATCTTGCTGGCCAGGGTAGTTGACTTACACCTTCTAGAGCACGTTGGGTGGCACGGGATACATGCGGACGTGCATTGTCCTGTTGGAACAGCAAGTTCCCTTGCCGGTCTAGGAATGGTAGAACGATGGGTTCGATGACGGTTTGGATGTACCGTGCACTATTCAGTGTCCCCTCGACGATCACCAGTGGTGTACAGCCAGTGTAGGAGATCGCTCCCCACACCATGATGCCGGGTGTTGGCCCTGTGTGCCTCGGTCGTATGCAGTCCTGATTGTGGCGCTCACCTGCACGGCGCCAAACACGCATACGACCATCATTGGCACCAAGGCAGAAGCGACTCTCATCGCTGAAGACGACACGTCTCCATTCGTCCCTCCATTTACGCCTGTCGCGACACCACTGGAGGCGGGCTGCACGATGTTGGGGCGTGAGCGGAAGACGGCCTAACGGTGTGCGGGACCGTAGCCCAGCTTCATGGAGACGGTTGCGAATGGTCCTCGCCGATACCCCAGGAGCAACAGTGTCCCTAATTTGCTGGGAAGTGGCGGTGCGGTCCCCTACGGCACTGCGTAGGATCCTACGGTCTTGGCGTGCATCCGTGCGTCGCTGCGGTCCGGTCCCAGGTCGACGGGCACGTGCACCTTCCGCCGACCACTGGCGACAACATCGATGTACTGTGGAGACCTCACGCCCCACGTGTTGAGCAATTCGGCGGTACGTCCACCCGGCCTCCCGCATGCCCACTATACGCCCTCGCTCAAAGTCCGTCAACTGCACATACGGTTCACGTCCACGCTGTCGCGGCATGCTACCAGTGTTAAAGACTGCGATGGAGCTCCGTATGCCACGGCAAACTGGCTGACACTGACGGCGGCGGTGGACAAATGCTGCGCAGCTAGCGCCATTCGACGGCCAACACCGCGGTTCCTGGTGTGTCCGCTGTGCCGTGCGTGTGATCATTGCTTGTACAGCCCTCTCGCAGTGTCCGGAGCAAGTATGGTGGGTCTGACACACCGGTGTCAATGTGTTCTTTTTTCCATTTCCAGGAGTGTATAATCATCACTGACTGGAGATCAGTTTTGATCTTAGTTCAGAAAAGGAACCCAGTTCACACACTCGCTGTGTTCTGTAACACTAAATTTATAACAACTAAATGAGGCCTGGTGTTGATTTGAATTACTGTTAGATGCTCTTGGCAACACCACTAAATCAGCTGTTGACATGGTTATCGCACTTCAACTGCATATAATAATCATAGATACACAGTGAATAAAACGTTCTCGGTTTTCAAGCCACATCAATTTGAAGAAAATCCTTGAGCTTTCGATGACCATCTCTGCCCTTGTCGTCAGGAATTCACTGACTGCTGGGGCTGCTACGGTTTCTCGCTTATATAGGCATGATGACATCATCAGCAGCCAATCAGATAGACCCAATGTGGCACACGCGCATAAGTCAACCCGGGCAGAAAGTGGGGCTATTGCCTGTGGCAGTACCAGTGATATAGGTGCGCCAGGGGCAGGCGCGACGTTTGAAACTGCCGCTCCTGCGCCACGCATCTGTCTTTGCTTTCTTTTGATGTCCAACGCCCACCCTCATGCCCTGCTGAGTGTTTACCCCTGTTCTTTGTTGAAAATGTTGTTGTTTAAATGAATCTCGGCTGCTTCCTTTATAACGGAGCCCCAATATGTAGATGCATGAGCCAACACTTCTGTATTGTCGATCTATATTTTGTGTCCGTTTTATAGGCATTGCTGCGCTCTGGCTGATGTGTCAAACTCCCTTTGTTTTATATGGCTCTTGTGCTCAGTACAACGCTCTGCAACCATGTGAATTGTTTGTCTGATATACGTGCTGCCACATTCACGGGGTACACCATACACGCTGGACACTCGAAGAGCAATGTCGTCTTTAACAGGGGACAACATATCTCGTATCTTGGGGGCGGGCCAGAACACTGGTCTTAGCCCATGTTTCTGCAGCAGACGTCCTAACTTACTGCTAGTTGCTCCTCAGTATGGCAGGAATGCAGTAGGTATGGCCTCTTCTACTGATTCACCAGGTTCTTTCATCGGCGGCCATTGAAAGCATTTGCTGTGTCTCTTTTGCTGTATCCATTTTCCACAAAAACACATTTTAAGTTCAGCAATTCAGATTGTAGGGGGTCATTCGTCAGAGATAATCTTGGCTCTATGAACCAACGTGTTCAGGACTGCTTTCTTGTGTACAGGGTGGTGGAAACTATTGGCGTTCAAGTACTGATCAGTGTGCGTTGGTTTCCAGTTCACTGAATGACCAAGCTGGCCTCCTGCCTTCCGCTCAACCAAACCATCCAAGAATAGTAGCTTGCCATGCTTCTCCATCTGGACAGTAAATTTAATGTTGCGATGAATATTATGAGATGACGGACAGCACAGTCATGGGATCACCAGTGTCTCCAGCAGTCGCAAATTTCTTCATGGAGCACTTTGAGGAGCAGGCTCTGCAAACTGTGATATTATGGGCATCTTGCTTTCTACGATACGTTGATGACACCTTCCTGATTTGGCCTCATGGTGAAGATACACTACAGCAGTTAGTCGATCACATGAATGGTGTCCATCCCAACATTAAATTTACTCTCAAGATGGAGATGCACAAGAAGCCACCATTCTTGGATGTATGCTGTCGTGAAAGACTCTGAGGACACACAGATACACAGTGAGAAACTTTTCCACAGCCCAAAAACATTAAAATAATCAGATATATTTGTAAAGTAAACAAAAAGAAACAAAATAATTTTGAGTGATTAACAATATAATTTTCAGTGATGGAACACAGCACGCTGCTCAGCACAGTGGCTCCAAAACCCTAGGGAAACAGTTGTGTGATTTCAGAATATAGTGTTGTCATAATTATTTTTATAACCCATACCGTAAAGAATAAATCATTTGGCAGCTGGTAGTTCACAGCCACCTACGTGGAACAATCAATTTAACTGCCAATACAAACTGTGTTCTGGGTTTCAGAAATTTGCTGAGCATGATGAAAACTTACAAATTACAGATTGTTGGCAATGAATGTAGACAACTTTCTGTGCGGACGAAAATTTGAGTAGTTTGCCAGGTTAAGGACACTAAAGAAACTATTGATGCAGAAAGTGGTAGAGGTAGACTTTTGAATTGTGTGCTTAGGTAGAGCTGACATCAACCTTAAGGTTCTAAACTACCATAGTGATTTATTGGGCATAGTTCTGTTTGAGGTGGTGTATCCTTAACTTTGAGCAGACTTATCCATCCAGTTTAACTTTGACTCAAAACCACAATGCATTTTGCACTTTAAGAAACATTTCCAGATGCAAAAGAAGTAATAAGTAGGAAAAAAAAAATCTTAGGACCGACTTGGAATTGAACCCCTGTCCTTTGTTACTACAGTCTGACATGTAACCACTCAGCCACCAAGAGACAACTTCCGTAAGGAATTAGTTGATAAACAAAATTTTGGTAATTGATTTATTTGTGCTTACTATTTCTGTTCATCAATGCGCGTGCGGTTGTCACAGCAATTTAAGCACATGTTCAGTGTTTAGAGACTTAATGTTGGTTGTGTAATTATTGCTATTCAAGCCTGAAAAAGATTTTAGTTAGAGATGTTTGATGATGAGCTGTCTTCCCAACATTGAGTCATAGCCTGATGTTACTACTTATTTTCAGTCTTGCTTCAGCTTCTTAATGTTGCTTTAGATAGTTCTCGTAATCCATTGTGTGACTATTCTCCAAAGGGAAAATATTACCATGTAGAAAGAAAAGAATTTTTGTTACCTCATTTGATACGAATCAATAGTACAGTTGTATTGGGAACAGAGCTGAATAAAAAATAGCATCCAGTCATTCATCTTTTCAAACATATGCACAGTTTCATATACTGTACAAGGTAATAGCTAGGTACTTACGGTTTTTTCCTCTTCCTGTAATTTAGAATTTTACTAACTGAGGTTTTTATAAGTGTGAATCTGGTTGGTGCAGCAGATTATGTAAATGACATTATACTTCACAAACACACATAATTTCCCTTTTATTTGTTTGATCTTAAGATTTTGTACAAGTGAATGTTGTGCCGAGATTATTGGTAATTTCTTGAGTTGTTTGCTGAGTCATTACTCTGTATTTTCAATTACTATGTACCAGACAAGAAATTGGCCTCAGTATTTAGTCATTGTTATATATCCTACAGAATTTTTATCTTCTACATAAAAAAATAGTCTGTTGTTTGTCTATGTGTTTTTAATATACATTCTTGAATAATTTATTGTAATATGTTTCTGCAGACATCACACTTTTAAATTCTAAATGATAATGCTGTCATTGAAAGCAAGGCAGTAGAAAGTCTTGATCAGCTAAATGAAATGCAGACTTACCACTTTGAACTGATATGATTATTCAGCAAATCTGAAAGTAGCTAATAGTGCTCTGATTTAAAATGAGAGCAGAAGATAATCCTCCACATTTCACTTCTGAAACTATAGCCATGAAAAACTGAAGAATTGTATGAATATTTTGTTGTCTGCATGAGCACATGGCAAGAAATGGAGGCTATTGATAAATCTAGAGCAGCTACGTAGTTATTTCAGGACCAGTTAGCAATAAATTATCTTCAGATCTCTTTTACTAAGAATTTCTCTCCACCTTCCCAACAGAATCGTACATTTGAAACCTAATGCTTGAATTATCTGTCTCTTTATATGTGTTTTTATTGGCTATTTGATCATTGCACTTGAGTGATGTGTCTGTTTGTATTGTGTAAATTTTACTAACTCTGTTACATTCTGTTCTTTTGTCAATTTTTTTTTAAAAAAAAACTTCTGTTAATATACAATTTGTTGTGCATGTTTTAACCCAGAGTAGTTTAATGATCTCATTTTTTTATCACATTATCATTATTATACTCGTGTAAATCAAGTGTCATCTTTATTTTAAAATTAAGATTTTTTAAAACATTCTTTGATATTAAACTACAATACACCAGTCATAACAATATTGTGTGCCATTGAGATGTAGAAATTATGCACTGAAAGATCTCATCAGCTAAGTAGTTAAATAATGGCAAAACGTTAATGTATTGCTAGTATTAGATTATTTTTATCCCCACATTATGTAATATTGTTTACCATGTTGTAGTATCAGCCTCAGTATGCATTTTCACTTATTCCGCACACATATTGTTAAAATCTGTGTTTCATTTCTCAAGTGGTGCACTATGAATTCATTAATTTCTGTAATGTTCGCACGTATTTTACTTTGGGAACCTGATGTGGACAAAGTGTTCAATTTTCAGGTGGCTTCTTGCACCAAATATAGAATCTTTATATTTCTGTACTTCACATTCAAATTGCCCGTGTTACTAATAGGACAGTTTTTATGTAAGAAAATTCCAAATGTTCAGTGAATCGTGTTTTATGAATAATTTGAGCTCTTAATTTTTCTATGTCTAATCATTACACAGTCTCACAAAAAGAGTTCGTGGTTTACCTGTAGCTGTTCAAGTTCTTAATACAAATTGTATAAGCAGGGTGCTCCTTTCATATATCATCTTCCAGCTGCCTTTTACACACCATTCTTCAAGGAAGTTTGGGAGAAGAAACCTGAAATAGAGCAAGCATTCCACATGGAAGAGCCGGTCAATTTGAATGACTGCAGTGAGGGCACATTGGACCACCAGTCGCGTCATCCACTTCCTCCTCCACGGCATGAGAGTTACCTTATCAAGACCGTTGAATCAAATGAAGGGTGAGAAATGTCATTAGTATAGATAAAATCAAGAGAATACTGGGAAGGAGGTTATTGATATTTCAGAATGGAATATAATTTACTTGTGTTACGTAATACGTTTTCACATGTGCTTATGTTGAATAAGGAAATTTTTAATGACTGTGATTCCCTGCACCCTCCACCATTCCCCTTCATCGCTTCTAGATCATACTTTCTTTATATTTAGACCTTGCTGATGTTACGCCTTGAGCTTATCACTTATTCAGTGACAGCATAACTGAAATATCTTGATGCTCTCAAAACATATTTAGTTGTGAGGATAGAGTGTCATATGATACAGTTTCATTGGAAAAAAATACATGATAATTCATCTCTGTGAGCAGAATCTGTTTGGAGTTCTTTTGCTGGAGATTTATCTGATATACTTCAGAAACATGATTTGCTTCTGTTACTGAGATAACTAAGTATACAAAAATGATGAGATATCCACAATCAATGGTCATAAGATTTACAAAAATTTGATTAACAAGACAACAGTGGATGGCAATTGGTAGCTGAGAGCTAACAGATAAACTATCTTGAGACAGGTTATACTGTAATGCAACAGTAACTCACTGAAGGCTGGCCTGTGCCATACAAAAGGAGTGAAGTTTTCAAAGAAAGGAAAAGGCACCTCATTTTTCGTAATGCAATGGTGTTGGAACCACTGATGTATAGATTGGTTGATTGCTGGAAACTCTACACTGGTTTGGTGTCCCTACTCCAAAGTTCTGTTTCAGTAATTATTAACTTCTGTTTCTCCATAGAATTCATTAATTATTTTACTGTATACTACTAACTGTTGCAGTACCTGTAGTTAACACCAGGGCTGACATAAAATCTGCATGGAAAGTGCATTTCTTGATAAACTCCTGTTATGCCTTGTACAAGAATTGATTCCTTTGAATGTAACATTGCATTAGAACATTTCTGTGTTCTGTGATAAAGCCAACTTTTTTCACTCCTCCATCTCCTTCTCTCTCATTTTTTTATACTAAAATTTTCAATAGTGTTAGTGATCATAACACCAACTTTTAAATGCATTTAACATCATTTAAATGTTAATGCAATCATCATTTTCTTATTCCTATTGCAATCCATTCCTTCCAGATGATTCTGGTGGTGTACTGTACCAGTCTTGTTGGTAGCTGTATTTGTTTGCTTACAGAAAACATTTTATATCCCTTTGTTATGTATGAAATGCATGCCCATGAAATTTTGTCTGTAACATTTTTGGCAACTGATTTAGCGTTTTGAACACTTCAGATTTTGCTCATTTTGTACTGAGCTGTATAATATGATTTCTATGTGTATGTTGACAAAGTTACAAGTACATGTGTATTAAAAGAAGTAAACAGAGGACCACCAGAAGACATATAACATTTTGTAGTTAGTTGCAGTTCAGATTTACTGTAGCGTATCATTGACGAGGTAAATTTAGAGAATACCTGAAACATAGTCTACTGCAAACCTGCTACATGTTGCTTTCTTCATTTCACTACAATTATCATCTAAAAGCATACTGTCAGACTGATATTTTCCAGTTATGTTTTCTTTTATCATCTCCATTGTACATTCATCAGTACATTCCTATATTCTTTGGAAATATTTCGTATAGGCTGTGTTGGACAACTGTTACATAAGAAAGTTAAAAAATTGCATTATAAAATACTCAACTGTACCACTATTTATTTATTTATTTTTTGCTGAAGTCAATCGATTTTGCGCCAACATCAGACCATCTTCTGTCCTCAAAAGCAACTCAGCTATGCCTAATCACAACTGCAATACCAATTGTAACTTACAGACTGCTCCATTACTATTATTAACTGTCCGTGCACATCCTTTATGTCCAGTCAAGTCAACATCAAGATAATTTTGTTCACCTTGTTATCATGTTTTGAGCTGACAAAGCAGGGTACACACAACCATCTCTGATACTGACTGGACATAAAGGTTATGCATCGACACTTAATAATAGTAGTTGAACAGTCTATAAGTTGCAGTTGGTATTGCAACTGTGAGAATGCATAGCTGGTTGCTTTTGATACCCAAAGATGGTGTGATGTTGGACCAAAAATGATTATCTTCAATAAAAATAGTGGTAGAGCTGTGTATTTTATAATGCACATTTTAACATTGACATCCTTTATGCTGATTTTTTTTTTCTTCAATGTTTTATGTAGTTATTGAGGTTAATATCATTTCTTGTAACTCTGATGTGTTTAACAAATCGTCCAAGTTTTAGTCTCTTCCTTTTATCTATAGGATCATACATTAGAAACAGAAATAAGGCATATCAATTAAATGTGCTGAAATAAGGTGAATGACTCATTGGTGATGAAATCAGTGAAAATTCAATGATATGAAATTATACCAGTACAAACCATCCAGTTATGCTGAACCTGGAATGTAATGAACTTGTAGAGGCAATCGAAGATCTGTGCTAGACTGAGATCTGAACCTGGGTTTTCTACGTAATCTCAGCAGAGGCCTTAACCATAAAGTTATCTGAGAATGTCTCCAGACCAGACTCAAACTTTCATTGTCACTGATATGTCCACCTATTATTTCCAAACACTACTATAAGAAATTTTCCCCCAGGGACAAATGAGAATAGCATTACTGGGTGAACGAAGTTGGAGGAACATTGTGATCTACCCTGTCATGAGGGTTATGTGAAATGCACTGAAATAAAATTAATGAATTGATGGAGATTAAGTCACTGAAGGTGCACAGACACTATTTATCAAAAGTTGATGTGCAGAACTCTGTCGCTACCATTCTGTCAGTAGTTGACAGGTGTAATCAGTATCAGTATTGTACTTTCAGATAGTAGTTGTTTAACCTTTTATTGGCTAACAGTATGAAATTTTATCAGTATTGTTTAAATGATGTCACTCTAATTCTGGCAAAATGTGTGGTTGAACATTATCTCAGCCAGTCTATAATTTGAATATAATGTAAGGGGACTGGGCTTTGAACAGTAAGCATTATCACTCCATGTTTTGAGAGGACGTTACTCGTGATGTATAACACTTACAAAATTGTGATTTTATGTCAACACTGAATGACAGTAGGAAAAGCATAATGGAAAAAAGTGTTTATTTATCTGTGATAACTTAATTATTAGAAAAAATTGTGTACTTGATGAATTTTGAAAGCAAATTTTATTTTTGGTGCCATTAGCCATGCCTTCTCTCAACATCCAAATAAATAAGTTATGAGTTGCAGCTGGTAGTTTGGAGTATATCTGAATGAACAACAAGAAATTATTTTACATAAGCATTTTCTTTTCTTTATTTATTTTTCTAAGAAGTGACACCAGTAATGATATGTTATTTATCCAAATCCGCATATTGCCAGTAAATATTAAGCATAATACAAAGACCCCTCATAAACTTCGTTTTGAGAGAAATTTGATGAATAAAGCTGAAATCATTGTGAAAGTATATGTACATTAAATACTGAAAATGTTGTTTCTAGAAAATTAGGAAAAAAATACATTGTGACTTTTTCATGCCATATGACTATTTAAGTACATTCCACCTGCATATTTTGGTTGAAAAGCTGATTTTCTGTCCTTGGCAATCTTTTTCCAAAGTCCCGTCCTTCATCTGGACTCCTTGATAGTGGCTTCAACAGATACTTCTTTGATCATTTGCAGAAAATCAAGACAGTCAAAGATATTATCATGTTGTTCATGTTAGATGCCTAAATTATTTATTATTTTAATCTTGCTAATCACACTATGTATTGCAACATTACTGAAGTAATCACAACTGTTTTCAGAACTTTACAAGCAACTAGGACTGTTTTCAGTACTCACTGCCATATCCATCTGTTGAATCTTTCTTTGTGGTTTTTCATGCTGTCGTGTACACATTTGCCAAGCAATTTGGAATTTACAAGTTTCTTGTATATTTTCTACATTGACTGCATTCTTTTCCTGTTGCATCACTCAGCCACTTACACCATGAGGCCTCCCTTTTTGACAGAGTCCATGTAATGTGTTCTAGTCTGTAGTAAAAATTTTGGGTACAAAGTTGCCAATACAGTTTTTTTCTCATTTTGTGCATCCCCCACATTTCTTCTTATAACTAACTCATGCAACTGAGTCAGATTGTTTATTTCTCTCTATGTAAGATTACAAGGTGTTCCATATGTAAGTTTCTTCCCACTGAAGTCTTTCTCAGCTTGGCTCCCATTCAGTTCTGAAAGGGTCCGGCTCCCCTATTTTAACATTATAACATGGTCTGTCATTAATTATACTTACATGATCTTTAAAATCTAATGTATAATAAAATTTGCATTTGCAAACACTGTCAGGTGCTTCTCATGGTCCATCGATAAATCTTCCATGTCATGCCTGGTAATTGTTACAGTTTTAAATTTGTTGCTATAAAACTCAGGATTAATATTAAATATCTTAACACTTGCCATTTTTAACACTAGAAACAGAGAAATAAAACTGCAAAAGCAAAATCACACACTACAGATGTTCACAACAGAATCTTGACTCGTGACAAAAATAATAAAAACTGTGTGTGTGTGTGTGTGTGTGTGTGTGTGTGTGTAAGCTTTGCTATTCTGCCAGTGTGACTGTCAGAACTCAAGAAAAATCAGTTTTTCCATTTGCAGTGCATATTCACTGAGTTGAAGTCACTGCTCATGTGCAGTCTTTTATTCAAACCAAAGACCAAACAAATAGTGCTAATGTTCATAAACAATACAGTTCTTAAAATCAGAAGACATTGCATATTCTCACAGAACACAAAAGAAATATTTGGTTTCTTTGTCCAGGTTCACATCCAGGTGTCCTTAGCATTTGTTGTCAGATTCATTGCAGAACATCTAGAGCAGTTTCCCATACCCATCATTGATAAACAGTCTGAACAATGTAATGCATGGCAGAGAGTACAAGATTAGTCTGGGAATGATTCAACAGTAGTTGCATCCATTAACTGGTGAACCATAATATGTTCAGTGTGCTGAATGCTGTACATTGCCAAATTTATGGTATCTCAGTTTATAACCATCTGTATTTCATACATGTACCACAGTATCATGGTTATTGATCACAAGATATAAATCCTATTTTTTTGTAACCTGCAATAGGATTGGAAATTGGTTTGTAGCTCGTGGTCTAGTGGTTAGCATTGCTGCCTCTGGACCACAGGGTCCCGGGTTCAATTCCCAGCCAAGTCAGGGATTTTCTATGCCTGGGGACTTGCTGTTTGTGTTGTCCTCATAATTTCACCATCATCATTTGGGGAAAATAGTAAGACGGGACTGTGAAAAGATTGGGGATTTGTACAGGTGCTGATAACCGCATCGTTGAGTACCCCACAAACCAGTCATCATCATCATCATCATCAACATCATTAGGATTGGAAATTAAATAAATGTGAATCTGAGGAAGGATTTTTCTTTTTGTACAGACTTACATGTATTGACTATTTTTCAACATAATCTCTATGATGATTGAGACATGCTGTAATAGTGCACCACCTTTTCTATCCCCTCTGAAACAGTTTATCTTGTCACCTGTATGGACCAACAGAGGTGTGTCATCAATGGTAAAATTCCTATGATTACAGGTGTGGATGTTAGAATAAATACCTTACTCAGACAGACTGTTTTAAAAAAGGTAAGTAAATATAGTGCTGCATACAAAAAATTTTGTTTCAATAAGTATGGTCGGTTAGAATGTTAGAGGACAGCTAAACAAAGTTGACTAGCTTTTTGTGCTATTCTGAACATTGAAGTCCATAAACTTTCAACCTTTCCGGTAGTGAAAATTTAGAGAAAGTAGTCATAGTCATGTATGCTAAAAATAACATCAAGTTCAAATCATTTGAAACCATTAGTTTCCACTTTTATCAACAATTGATAGTATGTGCTTGTGAACTGCTGATACCAGAAAACTTATTTGGAATTATTACATTGTATAGATCCTCACTTGGTGATCTTCAGATGTTTCTAGAAAAATTTGGTTCGTTATTATGCCACCTAGCAGATAAAAGATGCAATGTGTTATCTGGTGTGATTTTAATAATTATTTTGTTAAGGATTAGGCAAATGATGTGGTAATGTTATTTAACATTTATAACCTGAATTCTGTTCTTGAGTTTTCCACCAGAATTGCGTAGGACAGCAGAGTGCTAAAAGACAACATATTTGTTGGTGAACCTTCAATCAATTGTATAACTGTATATCCAGCTGTGAATGGCCTCTGTGGTCATGATGCACATCTAACCATATTTAATAACTTGCCTAATCACAATAAAGTGGCGTCATGTAAAACAGAATGATTAAACAAAAGACCATGTATACTATGCTGTTTGTAGTAGCTTACCCGCACTCCTATTTTTTTTATTCATTATTAAGCCGACTCCTGCATTACCCCTATTTGATTTTGTATTTATAACCCTGTATTCACCTGACCAGAAGTCTTGTTCCTGCTACCACCGAACTTCACTAATTCCCACTATATCTAACTTTAACCTATCCATTTCCCTTTTTAAATTTTCTAACCTACCTGCCCGATTAAGGGATCTGACATTCCACGCTCCAATCCGTAGAACGCCAGTTTTCTTTCTCCTGATAACGACATCCTCTTGAGTAGTCCCCGCCCGGAGATCCAAATGGGGGACTATTTAACCTCCAGAATATTTTACCCAAGAGGACGCCATCATCATTTAATCATACAGAAAGCTGCATGCCCTCGGGAAAAATTACGGCCGTAGTTTCCCCTTGCTTTCAGCCGTTCGCAGTACCAGCACAGCAAGGCTTGTTTGGTTAATGTTACAAGGCCAGATCAGTCAATCATCCAGACTGTTGCCCCTGCAACAACTGAAAAGGCTGCTGCCCCTCTTCAGGAACCACACGTTTGTCTAGCCTCTCAACAGATACCCCTCCATTGTGGTTGCACCTACGGTACGGCTATCTGTATCGCTGAGGCACGCAGGCCTCCCCACCAATGGCAAGGTCCATGGTTCTTGGGGGGGCGGGGGGGGGGGGGGGGGGGCGACTGTCATTAAAATTGTATAATATGTGATCCATGGAATTCTGTACTTCGTGGGCATTTATATTGATAAAAACCTTAACTGCAAGTTGTGTGTTATAGGTCTTAACACATTGCATACCGGCTGCCCAGTTGTCCGTAATTTTCGTGAGATGTGCGCAGAATGAGTGTGCCATCTTTATTTGAACATAGCTGCACTTACCAGTGTCTGATGCTGATGAAACTTGGAAGACATGTTTGTATGATGTTCTAATATTCTTGAAAGGTGTGATACCTCTGGAAACACGTGCCTTTACATAACGGTATTTGACAAAACTGGCAGTAGTGTCCTGTTTCACTTCCTTTACGATGTGCTGCACAAACTCTGTGAGGTCATGCTGGAAATTTCTTTTTTCCACTTCCCACAATAGTCTGAATAGTATGTTATTTCATGTTCCCTAACAATCGACCAGGTGGATCCTTAGCAGGTGCTCGTTTTGTAGGTCAGATTGCTTCAGTTTCCTCCACAGTTGTGGCACCAACTTGTTGATCACTTGTCTAGGCTCTTGCAACTTCTTTTAGGAACATTTTATATTTTTTTTGTTTATCTGGATTTATGTTTCTGTACGCTTTGTATTTGTTAAACAAAGCACAATTGATTAGAAACAAAACTACTTTCTTTGTCAGTTTTTTGATTTTAAGCATTCTCCCACAATATGAAATATATTGATCAGCTCTATCCATGCCTTTCTTAAATTTTTTGTACATCACAATACATTTTGGTTTTCTGTACAATTTCCCCTTGCTGTAGATTTTTGTCCCCCCTCCCCCCCCCCCCTCCCCTTTCACGTGTATGTACGCATTGTGGATTGTTTTATCATTCTCACCTCCCTTATATCTTTCCATACCTGCAGCAAAATGTCGCCGTGTCTTTGAAATGTAGTGTCACCTTTCTTTAGCGATTTGGCTTCTGTTTGTAGACATTGAGGTAGACCTCTGTTGATTTTTATTGTACGACAAACTCTTGTTTTCCTTTTTGGAAGTGTTTTGGCAATAGCTTACTATTGTAATAATTTTCTTGATAAACATGGTACCACATGCCAATGTGAGGTGAAAGTACAGAGAGAATAGTGTCTTGAAGCTTTTTTTATTTCCCCAGTGTGTATTTCTAGATTTGAGATATAGCCACTTACACTTTCACAAACCATACGAACAAGCAAACCATATCTGATAAGTTTTTCTGTATTATATGTCCATGATGTCATTGATTCATCAAGAGAAATCTTCTGTTCAGGTTTCTATACGGTCTTAAATTTATCTTGATGGTAACTTAAGCACAGGTTCAATTTTGTAGAGTGTGTTTTCCTGACCATTCTGTAAGGAATTGTCATTGAAAAGTCACAATTTCCATATCTGCTCAAATCAATTTCTGTTCATTAGCTTGCCAAAAATTGGTGTCTCTATTAGAGGATCTATTGACCAGTAGTCCTTCAGATAACCTGTTGGCTTGTTGCTGCATTTATTCAATTAGTTACAGTTATATACTAACCAATATGTTCCACATGATAGAGAGATATCACAGTTATGATCCATGGAACACGTAAATAAATAAATAAGAAAAAGTGCTCTGCAATTTCTCAGGGCGTAATGTTGCAAAGAAATATGAAATGGAACGAGCATGTGAGAACTGTGGTAGGGATGGTGGATGGTGAATGGTTGACTTAGTTTTATTGGGAGAATTTTAGGAAAGAATGGTTCACCTGTAAAGGAGACCACATATAGGACACTGGTGCAACCTAGTCTTGAGTACTGCTCGAATGTTTGGGATTCGTATCAGGTTGGATCGAAGGCAGACATCGAAGCTATTCAGAGGCAGGCAGCTAGATTTGTTACTGGTAGGTTCAGACAACACGTGTTACAGAGATGCTTCAGGCATTCAAATGGGAATCCCTGGATGGAAGGCGACATTCTTTTCGAGAATTTAGAGAACCAGCATTTGAAGCTGACTGCCAAATGATTCTACTGCTACCAACATACACCGCGAGTAAGGACCACGAAGCTAAGTTATGAGAAATGAGGGCACATATGGAGGTATATAAGCAGTCATTCTTCCTTCACTCTATTTGCAAGTGGAACAGGAAAATAAATGACTAGAAGTAGTACAGGATACCCTCTGCCATTCACAATATGGAGGCTTGTGGAGTATCGATGTAAATGTAGATTTGTGAAAGGTAGCACGACTTCACGCCAATGAGGATAACAGGGATATTATTGCTCTGACTGACTATTACCGCCTTCAGATATGGAGGAGATAGTGTAACGGAAGAGGCTCTAGTTTGATGGTATTCTGTTTTTGAGGCATTGTTAACTCTACACAGATCCATTCAAAACAAACAGGTAGGCTACTGTAATTCTCTGTCATTCAGCTGCCCAACTTTGTGCATGTACATCAACTAGTTCATTGAGTCAATTGGAAGTAATGGATCACTCTACCTATTACTTTGAGATTTATGTGACTTAAATTATTTTCTTGAAATGGAATAATAGTCTACGCAGATGAGGAATTGCAGGGCACAGTGATATCGTGACGTGACAGATTGGTGGCAATCTTTCTGCAGAGGGGATAGGAAAACTGTTACACCATTGTGACAAATATCTGTCACCATAGCAAGTACAGTGAGCAATATTCATGTAATATTAACTTATAACCCTTTCTGATATGTGAAACTGGATGGAAAAGAATAGCCTTTGTATGTGGTTTTAGAATTGTGTCATTGCAGAAGTAAGACTGTGTGGTAACGGGTGTAGGAGGGGCATTGAAATAAGTAATCCGTATTGTAAAATATCGAAACAGGAAGAGACATCTTGTATACTAAGACACTGCTTGCTATCAACCCTGATAATGAAGAAAGGCTACAATTGAAATTTTTACTGCACACAATAATTCATAGATATCATTTGTAATATATGCATTGGTTTCCATAAATGAAAGAAAAATCATAAAATTTATAACAACTTAAATATTTATTTCCAGATATGATGAAACTTGGCCGTGTGTAGTACAAAATCAGCAAAACATGAAAAAAAATTTAGCTTGTAGTATATTTCAAATATGCAAAATGGATGTGCCAGTGATATACCACAAGGAACATCAGTACAGATTGTGATTATTCAGGGCAACAATACACCAAATACAATGATGTGTGTTGCTGTTACTGGTGGTACCTGTGAGCACCAAGGGAAGGGAATGTAGTTGTACTAGCTAACTTATATTCAACACATCAAGAATGTGGAGAGGACTTTGAGTAGCAGTATGCCTCTTTAGAGTATATTATGTGCAATTCAGGTCAAGACGTTGAGTTCGTAGCTACATGTGCAGAATAATTGCTGTTAGGAGTATTTATGAGATGAACTGTGTGTGATTGAGTATTCTGGCCCAATAGAAAATAAGTTATAATTAACTGCTGTGGTGTAAATACCTAAGCTTGAAGACAGCCCTCTCACAGTGATAATTCTACATAGAAAAAATGAATATCTGTGCATCTACTTTAAAAGACATTCCTTTTGCATGTTTGGTACATGATACAGAGCAAGATAGTTCCGTGGATAAGGCACTACACTCACATTTGGGAAGAGCATGATCCAGATCTCAATCTGGCCATCCAAATTTAGTTTTCCTATAATTTCCTGAAATATGCACCTAAATAATGGACTAGTTTGTTTGAAGTAACCACAGCTGATTTATGTACCCCACTGATGTCCAGTTGTTTGTGTTTCACCTCAAATGACCTTAGTGTTGCCAAGGTGCTGAACAGTATCCTCCCTTGTTGCCTTTTCAGGTGAGTAATATTCATGTAATATTTACTTATATCCCTTTCTGATATGTGAAACTGAATGGAAATCCGTGAGCACATTTTCTTGATGATAAACCTGTGGTCTGGAATTTTTGCCACAGGATGAATATTTAACCAACCAGCCAAGTTAGTGAGCAAAGCTAGTGAGGTTAGAAGATACCCGAGATCATGTCAGTTACTGCTGTATATTATTGAGGGATCACTATTTTGTGATTTTTCTCTAATTTATGGAAAGCAGTATATTTTAACCTTTTAATTTCATCTTCATATGATATGAAGGTATATTACTTTGTATAGTTTAGAAAATATCTTTCACACGGATGACATGTGGAGTTTATTTTTATAAGTCACTATTATGTATACCTGTTGGTATAACTACCTAACATCTGACATTGTTTCATTGTGTGTAATCAATTAAAATGTCAGTTTATGAGAAACAATCTTTTTATTTATCAGGAGTGGGTCAGAGATCTATGAAAGACTTCCTACAGATGCATCATTGGCAGATGATCTGAATGAACCTTTGTCATCAACATTCCCAGAAGACCGTTTACTTAGCCCTAGTGATGACAGTGAGATCTATTCCCATGTAGATATGTATGGAAGAGACAATGAACCTCTCCTTAAATCAAGAGAGACGAAGAATGCAGATAAATTGCAACAAGGTTAGTCAATCTATTACCTAACATAACAGCTGATGATGTATTGCCTAATTTATAGTTTTTAAATGAGTTAACTTATTTATTTGTTTAATGAGCACAGCATGTGTTTGATGGTCGTAGGATTTTAAGTAATGTCGGTGGAGCAGTGAAATGTAGACATTGTGAATGAGTTAATTTACTCTGTAAATGGCAGCAACTCTGCAGCAAACAATTTAATTTTTGTTCATAGAGGTAGGCACTGACATTATCTGCACAGACAATAAGTATGTATGGCGTCAACTGAAGTGCACATTATTGTTGTTATTATTATTATTATTATTATTATTATTATTATTATGCCAATTCTTTGTCCCAAGAGCAGGTAGAATTTTATATATGTAGTAGCCAGACAAGCAAACAAGCAAATCCCACAGGAGTAAAATGGGGTAAAAAAGTATTGTGATATAGGAAGAAGACTGGTGTCATGAGTAAAGTGAAAATAATGACACAGGTTAAAAGATTTATTTTTAATCACTAGTGTTACTTAAAGAAATTACCCAGTTGATATAAGGGAAACTGACAAAAATCCATAGACAAAAGAAACAGTAGGATAATATATTCTGTGAGGATGCTTAAAAAATTAAGAGGAGATTGGGAGGTAACACTAAAATTAAAGCAGTCCTCTTTTCAGAAACTTGTTCCTTAATGACCTTTGTGTCAGTAAGAACTTAAAATCTAACTTCCATTCTTTCTTCTCGCATTAGTTTCATGTAAATTCAGAATCATAAATTAAACAAATTGTATGTCACGTTTCCAAAGGTATAAAGTTTCAAGCAGTTCTGAAATGTTTGCATGGAATAAAATGCAACTTAAAATATGATGCAACAGAAATACAGTATAACCCCACTTTTACATTCCTGGAATTAAAATTTTCCCACTGTTCACATTTTTTATTGTTCCTGTCAAATTTCCTGTGTCAACAATGCTAATTCACACCCAATTTTGCATCAACATATTTATAATTTTCCTGCGATTTAGGCTTTATGAAAAAATGTTTGTGGGGAAAAAACTGACGTAAAATGACACTGACATGATCTTGGCCGTCAAGTAGTCCTTACAGACGTTATGTGGTTAAGTTTCTTGACACCAGGGTGCTCTACTTAGTGGATTTAAACCAGTAAACATGTAAAAAGTTGGATCAATTTTTGCCGTACCTCCTGCCACTGCCAAACTCTACTCTGCATGGTGGCTGTTAGGAGTAACTAGGTTCGTACGAATAAAGGTATCATGCCCACTCACAACAATTTCCAAACTGTATATACAGTGCATGCACAGTTTTGTGATTGTTGTAATCATCACACCTCTGTGAAACCGTATTTAGTATGTTTCGTCTTTTGGCCGCTTGTAGCGCTAGTTGACACCTTCATTCAGTTTGAACTGCTCAGATGTCTTTGGGTTAAACACAGCACAAATGACGTATGTTCTCATGCCGAGCAAAACATGTTTCAGGAATTTATTCTCGTTGTTAAGTTTTATTTTATTTTTTTTATTTTATTTTTTGTTTTGTTTTATATACACAAAAAGACTTGGATATGTGTGGTTTTCTACATAACTGAGGAAGCACAGTACCAGATAACCTCAAATAGATGACTACAGTTGAAGAGATGCAGATCAACACATACGCAAACACCACATAAAATACTTATGTGTATATTTGCACTGGATATTGAGAAAATTTTTTTCGAAACGCACGAAAAATATGTAACTGATGCAGTCTTTCATTATTTAAATAATGAATGACAGCTGTAGGCATTCCAAAAACATCGATAATGACATGAAATGGAGTCAAAAGTTTCTGCTTCCCAGTTATCAGTTTCCATTATATCAGCAGTTTTTATTAGATGATAAACCATTGTTAGATAATAAACAAGTCCATGATGCCTATTATGTGCAAATATATAAAGTGTGAAAGTGCAAGGGGGCATCCTATTCACAACTTTTACAGTTTAAAATGTTATTGCCACGTTTTACCTTTTCCTGCATTTTACACCATTTTTTTTGGAGTCCCTTGAAAAGTGTAAAAGTGGGATTTCACTGTATGTATTCTTAGAACATGAATGTGTTCTGTCTGGTGTCAGAAGGTGTGGAAGTCAAATGCACGCCAGAGGGTATGGACCTGGATACCCACTAGGGGTCTCTGTGCTCCGGTGCGCACCTGCGCCGCGAGCCTCACTGTGTGTGTGTGTGTGTGTGTGTGTGTGTGCCACTCTCGATACCACATGAAGTCCGCTGACAGTTGTGTTCCCTGTGGTCATGTATTTAGGCGGCTGCGCGGCACTACCCTGGCAGTCTGGTACTTGCCGTAGCTCATGTGTGCATCTCGGCCGTACTGTTTTCCAGTTCCATGTGTTGAGATACATACTGTCATCGTTTAGAGTGTTCCTGCATTGTTGTTGTCTTGCCGTGTTCATCACCTCAATCCTTGCCTGCTTGCTTGCCTGCCTCATGTTGTGTCCTAGTTGGTCGTAGTGTCTGTTGTCTCCTACTTGTTCATCTGTCTTTTCTGTTCATTGTTAGCGATTCCTCCAGCAGCTCCCCCACCTGGCTGCTTCGCGTCTCCGTTCTCAGAAATGCACTGGTCGCTCGCAGCTATAATATTGGTGACGAGCTAAATGGTTCAGTAGCATGGAGGCTAAGTTTGTCTGTCTCCTGGAGCAACAGCAGCAGCTCGTGCAGCAGCAGCAGTGCCAGTTAGATGCCTTACAGCTGTCATTGCAGTTGCTGATGGACAAACTCACGGCATGGGATGCCCTACCATGCCAGCTCCTGGGTGTTACGGTTTCTGATGCTTCCCAATGTGCGCCGTTATTTCTGCCCTTTAACGATGCTAAGGAAGACTGGGAAACATACTTGCATAATCTGAAACAACATTTCACAGCATTTCAGGTCATGGATGACTCCTTACAGCAGTCGTTATTGTTGTCCTGGGCATCACCAGACACATTCTTTCTGCTCCGCAAGTTGGAAACATTGTCAGACCCCATGGCTCTCTCCTTTAAAGAGATATGGGTGCTGCTGACTAACTACTATTCCAGCGATACCATGTCATGGCGTCTCATCTTGAGTTCTACCAATGTTGAGATTCCCCCCTTGTCTGACATATTTATGGCTTAGGAGCCACCGGTCGCTCCTTGTTGGTGGTCGTGTGAGTCACTTCTGTCTTGCCCACAGTGCTTTTCTGCCCACTCTCATGCAGACTGTCCCCATCACTGGAAGAAGTGCATACTCTGTCAGAAAGCTGGCCATCTCCGATCTGTCTGTCACAGCTGCTCAACCCTCTCCCGCCCCTCACCCATGGGGCATCAGGATACCGTGCACATGCTGCAATCAGTCGTCACACTGGACAACCCATTGATTTGGAAGTTGTTCCTCATGCTCCGCATTTTTGATGTGGACATTTGTTTCCAGATCGTTATGGGGGCCACCGTCTCCTCCATCAATCTGGCGACATTTATATGCCTGGGTTCACCGGAGCTGTCTCCCACCTCTCGATGACTGGTCGCGTACGGTGATGGTTCTATCACTCTCTGTGGGCAGTTCTCGGTCTGGGCCACCTATAAACATGTTCCCTGGCTCCTGACCCTACTGGTGATTGACTATCCCTTGGCTTCAACCATTTTTGCACTTGATGCTTTCACACTGTGTGGCTTTTCAATTTCTGACAAAGTTAAGATCATTTCCTTTGCTGCCCGTTCCAGAAACTCGATGATCTGTGCTCGCCCTATGCCTCTCTGTTTCAGTCTGACTTAAGGTGTGCTTCGGACTCCCAGGTGCACATTGCTCTCCGGCCAGAAACTCAGCCACAGTTCTTCCAGGCTTGATCTATTCCGGTGGCGTTACGTCCAGCAGTCAAGCAAGAGCTCGATTGACTGCAGGCTCCTGGCATCATCGAGCCCCCTGAAAGCCAGTGCTTGGGCGACCCCATTAGTGGTGATCAGGAAACCCAATCGCTCCCTTCACCTATGTGGAGATTTCAGAGTTACAATCAATGCACAGTCCCTGGTTGACACTTATCCCATTCACCGGCAGGAAGACCTTCTCGCCAAACTTGGGTGCAGGGAGTACTTCTCTAAGATCGACCTGGCAGAGGCTTACCCATAGATGAGGAATCCCAGAACATGGTTGTCATCAACACGCCTTTCGGCTTATGTAAATACAAGCACCTTCCATTTGGTATTTCCTCGGTAGCGGTACCTGGAGCAGTTCACCACAGCCCATACCGGCATGTGTCAGTTATCTCGATGACATCTTGGTCACTGGCCATACACACCACAAGCATTTGCAAAACCTCGGCACCTTAAATCATGCCACGCAGGCCGCAGGCTTATGCTGTGGGCTCAGTAAAGATGGCATTCGTCTGTTGGATCGCAACGTCGCGGCCATCAACTCCCTTCTCCGCTCCAAGAATTTATCTGACCTCCGGGTTTTTTTGGGCAAGGGTAACTACTACTTAAAGTTTTTACCCCAGGCTGCTATCGTTGCACAGCCCCTAAATCACTTGCATCACATCTACATCTACATTCATATTGCGCAAGCCACCTGACGGTGTGTGGCGGAGGGTACCTTGAATACCTCTATCGGTTCTCCCTTCTGTTCCAGTCTCGTATTGTTCGTGGAAAGAAAGATTGTGGGTATGCCTCTGTTTGGGCTCTAAACTCTCTGATTTCATCCTCATGGTCTCTTCGCAAGATATATGTAGGAGGGAGCAATATACTGCTTGACTCCTCGGTGAAGGTATGTTCTCGAAAGTTCAACAAAAGCCTGTACCGAGCTACTGAGCGTCTCTCCTGCAGAGTCTTCCACTGCAGTTTATCTATCACCTCCATAACACTTTCGCGATTACTAAATGATCCTGTAATTAAGTGCACTGCTCTCCATTGGATCTTCTCTATCTCTTCTATCAACCCTATCTGGTACAGATCCCACACCGGTGAGCAGTATTCAAACAGTGGGCGAACAAGTGTACTGTAACCTACTTCCTTTGTTTTTGGACTGCGTTTCATTAGGATTCTTCCAATGAATGTCACTCTGGCATCTGCTTTACCACAATTAATTTTATATGGTCATTCCATTTTAAATCACTCCTAATGCCTACTCCCAGATAATTTATGGAATTAACTGCTTCCAGTTGCTGACCTGCTATACTGTAGCTAAATGATAAAGAAACTTTCTTTCTATGTATTCGCAGCACATTACACTTGGCCGGCCGCGGTGGTCTCGCGGCTATAGGCGCGCAGTCCGGAACCGCGCGACTGCTACGGTCGCAGGTTCGAATCCTGCCTCGGGCATGGATGTGTGTGATGTCCTTAGGTTAGTTAGCTTTAAGTAGTTCTGTTATCCAGGAACTCTTCAATCGAATCACACAATTGGTCTGATAGTCCATATGCTCTTACTTTGTTCATTAAATAACTACGGGGAACTGTATCAAGCGCCTTGCGGAAGTCAAGAAACACGGCATCTACCTGGGAACCCGTGTCTATGGCCCTCTGAGTCTCGTGGACGAATAGCATGGAGCTGAAATGCAGTACGACCGAGATGCACATGAGATCTAAGGCTGGTACCAGACTGTCAGGGCAGCACCTACAGGGTAGATTTCTAGTCTCCAGACAAGTCATTATATTCGAACATAATACATGCTCCAAAATTCTACAACTGATTGACGTTAGAGATATAGGTCTATAGTTCTGCACATCTGTTCGACGTCCCTTCTTGAAAACGGGGATGAGCTATGCCATTTCCCAATCTTTTGGGATGCTACGCTCTGCTAGAGACCTTCAGTACACCGATGCAAGAAGGGGGGCAACTTCCTTCGCGTGCTCTGTGTAAAATCGAACTGGTATCCCGTCACGTCCAGCAGCCTTTCCTCTTTTGAGAGATTTTAATTGTTTTTCTATCCCTCTGTCGTCTATTTTGATATCTACCATTTTGTCATCTGTGCGACAATCTAGAGAAGGAACTACAGGGCAGTCTTCCTCTGTGAAACAGCTTTGGAAAAAGACATTTAGTATTTCGGCCTTTAGTCTGTCATCCTCTGTTTCAATACCATTTTGGTCACAGAGTGTCTGGACATTTTGTTTTGATCCACCTACCACTTTGACATAAGACCAAAATTTCTTATGTTTTTCTGCCAACTCAGTACATAGAACTTTACTTTCGAATTCATTGAACACCTCTCGCATAGCCCTCCTCACACTACATTTCGCTTCGTGTAATTTTTGTTTGTCCGCAAAGCTTTGGCTGTGTTTTATGTTTGCTGTGAAGTTCCCTTTGCTTCTGTAGCAGTTTTCAAACTCAGTTGTTGTACCACGGTGGCTCTTTTACATCTCTTACAATCTTGCTTGGCACATACTCTTCTAATGCATATTGTACGATGGTTTTGAACTTTGTCCACTGATCCTCAACACTGTCTGTACTTGAGATAAAACTTTTGTGTTGACCTGTCAAGTATTCTGAAATCTGCTTTTTGTCACAGAAAAATCTTCCTACCTTTTATAATATTTCTATTTACGACTGAAATCATTGATGCTGTAACCGCTGTATGATCGCCGATTCCCTGTTCTGCGTTAACTGTTTCAAATAGTTTGAGTCTGTTCATCACCAGAAGGTCTAATATGTTACCGCCATGAGTCGGTTCTCTGTTTAACTGTTCAAGATAGTTTTCCGATAATACACTTAAAAAAATTTCACTGGATTCTTTGTCCCTGCTGCCCGTTATAAACGTTTGAGTCTCCCAGTCAATATCTGGTAAATTAAAATCTCCACCCAAAACTATAACAAGGTCGGGAAATCTACTCCATATATTTTCCAAATTTTCCTTCAGGTGTTCTGCCACAACAGTTGCTAGCCAGGGGGCCTATAGAGACATCCAATTACCATGTTTGAGCCTGCTTTAACTGTGACCTTCACCCAAATTATTTCACATTTCTTATCTCCGTCAATTTCCTTTGATACTATTGCACTTTTTATCACTATAAACACACTTCCCATTCACTGTTCAGCCTGTCTCCGCGATATAAATTCCAGTCTGAGTTTAGAATTTCATTACTGTTTACATCTGGTTTCAGCCAACTTTCCGTCCCTAGTACTATGTGGGCATTATGACTATTTATTAATGAGAGCAGTTCTGGGACCTTTTTATAGACGCTTCTGCAGTTTACTATTTGCACTCCGTCTTCAGGTCACAAGTGGCCCATCGGGACCATCCGACCGCCGTGTCATCCTCAGAGGAGGATGCGGATAGAAGGGGCGTGTGGTCAGCACACCCCTCTCCCGGCCATTACGATGGTTTTCTTTGACCGGAGCCACTACTGTTCGGTTGAGTAGCTCCTCAATTTGCATCACGAGGCTGAGTGCACCCCGAGAAATGGCAACAGCGCATGGCGACCCGGATGGTCACCCATGTCAGTGCTGGCCACGCCCGGCAGCGCTTAACTTCGGTGATCTGACGGGAACCGGTGTACCCACTGTGGCAAGGCCGTTGCCAGTTTACTATTACCACATTAATATTGTCATTCCCTGTTGCGTTTTGCCTACTGCTACCTTGTCGTGTCTCAGGAGTCGTCTTGTCGGGCCTAGGGAGGGAATTCTCTAACCTAAAAAACCCACATGTGCACTCCACACATACTCCGCTACTCTTGTAGCCGCTTCCTGCGTGTAGTGCACGCTTGACCTATTCAGGGGGACCCTACATTTCTCCACCCGATAGTGGAGGTCGAGAAATTTTCTCCCCAGATCTCTGCAGAATCATCTGAGCCTGTAGTTTAAGCCTTCCACTCGGCTCCAAACCAGAGGACCGCAATCGGTTCTGCGAACGATACTACAAATAGTTAGCTCAGATTCCACCCCGCGAGCAAGGCTTTCCGCCTTTACTATCTCCACCAACCGCCCCCCCCCCCCCCCCCCCCCCCGCCCATGTGCCTGCTTGGACCTTGCTGAAGGAGTGGCCACATGTCCACTCACAGGCAGAGTGGGTGATGCCACACAGCCAGCCTCCACATTGACCCCCCGCCTCGTATGACGCGAACGCCGTTGAACCCGCCTGTTCCCTTGGGGAGAGGGTGGCCCAACCGCGCCCGGTACCTGCGAAGATGGCTCAACAGCAGGGACCGTGGGTGAAGCGTGTAACACCTGGGATGTACAATGCGACGCACCAGACTTCCCACTGCTGCTACACTCCTGAAGACAACTAACCGCGGTCATCAGCACGCTCAGCTGTTCGCGAACAGTGGCCAGCTCCTTCTGTGTTCGTACACAGCAGTCACACATCCTATCCATCCTAAGAAATCAACAATTTACTGTAGATAGTTAAGTAATCAACTTTTAACTAGACTGCTAATTCACTAAAGGCGACTGCCTGACTAAACTGTGGTTACTAAACACTTCTTGTTGGAAACAATGGGAATAAGCACGAACTGTCTCTGGACTGTATTCAAAACAAACATGAAATCTATGGAACACTGTTACTAGTACTCGAAAATTAAAGCTTCCTAAAAGCAAAAACACATGGAAAAAAGAAGTGACAAGTAAGAAAAACACAGTTAATACTTAAATTTACATAGTTTGCTGCACAGGAGATGTGAAGCAGATGGTAGTTACGACGACTCTGGTCAAAGGTTAAATAACAGTATAAATTGTGTATAGTAAGAAGACATCTTATGCCTCACATAAGAGCTTTCTTTGTGCGCATGCAACTTAAGTAACTTGCCTAAAAGAAAACATACATTGATAGGCACCAATGAATAATTAATTTGGAAATGCAGGGAAAGAGAGAGAGAGAGAGGAGAGAGGAGAGAGGAGAGAATTAGTAGGTTCAGATAGTTGTAGGTTACAGTAGTCATGCAAAGGTGAAAAGATTTGGAAAAGTTAGGCTAGTGTGGAGAGCTGCATCATCAAACCAGTCTTCGGTCTGAAAATCACGTCAATACATCTGAAGTCGTGGCAGGTATAACTTTGTTGTTACATGTGGAGAGACTGAAAAAATAAAATTGTTAGATTTTCATTATGCACCCTGTATTCTGCCGTAATGAATAAAATAATGAAAATGCCCGTTGATTCTGAGAACCCAAGGTGAGCTTTCACTGTAAGTAAAAGTTGAGAAGCCATTGTATAAAAACCACAGATACGAAATTTGAATAAAGAAAACCAAAAATATATCTGAGGTGCTGCATGACATTTAAATTCAGTCCACCTGTTAGAAATCAGATTGACCAATACTCACAGTTAGTGCAAGTAAGAAACAGCAACACAATACAAAGTAATAGAGGAAATCTGAAGTAAAAGTGCAAAAAAAGCAGAAGAAGAAGATAAAAGTGGTATTTTGTTGAAATAATTGAGTGCATATTAGTAGACGAATGACTTGCATAGACAATTATAAATGCAACACACAGCTACTGTTCATTTACTTTTACTATCAGAACTGAACCATCTTTTATCTAGTTAGTGAATAATGCAGTCGACCACAAAATATGTTTTAAAATGTTTTATTTTAGTGCCATAACTGGTTTCGGACTACCATGCCCATCTTGATGTGGCTAATATTTTCAGTTACATAGATTTTTTGATCAAAAACATGTTGTATGTTCCTGCAATAAGTTCCAGTAGATGATGATGTCTTTTGATGTGGATCATATGGTTTTTCAGGTTGATGCATGTGTTGCTGAACTGCAAACAGCACACACAGTGTAAATAAATTATTGTGGCACACTTATATATTCTTAATGTCAGTGTTGAGCATCAAGTATGTGCTGTACACTGGACATTTTTCCTTACAATACATTCCAGTAACAGTGACACTAATGTGATATGTAAATCACTGAAGTGACATCAAATTGAAAGACTTGCACCCAGTCATTGAGCTACATGAAATTGTGTATATATGCAGTGACAGTAAGCTATGCATTAATTATGCATCTTTGTACATGAAAGAAATTTAAGGGTAAAGCTGGTCAACCTATACCATGTACCATTGTTCACAGTGGGTATGTATTATTTATTGAACTCCAAATGAAGTTTACTTAAGTTTTATCACCATCAATTTCAGTTTTACTGAGTGAAAACTTTGGCACATTGCTATTCTTACGTGATGGTGCTTTGCACCAAAATCTTACTTTCCATTTTCTTCAAGTTCCAAGTTCCATGTTGTACTGGCTTTTATTGTTAACTGTTAATGTAATTTTCCATGAAAACAATGTATTGTGCTTCAGTGCTCTCTGTACTGTGTTAAATGGCAAAGCTTGTAAGTTGCAAAGATTATTGAGATACTTTTTACAAACATTTGTAGTGAATACCATTAGAAATCTCTCTTATAAAAATAAGGGAACTCTCGTTGTGGATCAAAAATGTGCTTGCATTACTAATGGTGGTGATCGTTTGTCTTCTAAACAGTTGTAGTCAGTTGGGTTATGCTTGGTGTCATAATTGTTCTTCAACCCTAGATATAGATTTCTCTTTTAGTTGTCGTTTAAACTATTCTTTGTTATAATTCATACCTTGTGTGTGAGCCTCTGTAATGGTAGTTTTATTACTTAGAGTCCTGTGTCTGCCTCAACCTGCTTACCCGCTAGTGGTCACTGCCCACTATGTCAGTCACTAGTGAATTCAACCAAGAAATGTTTAACTATCAATTCTTCGCAGAATTTATGGATGCATTTCAACTCAGAATTTTTAAATATAAATTTTGTAGTTAAACTCAACAGTTACATAATTGAAAATGTTTCATTCATCAGAAATATAATGGATTAAGCATACAGTACCTCTACTGTTTAGGTATCTTACAGTTGGTATTATAAAAGGAAAAGCATACATCAGAGTGTAATTATAACAGAATTGAACAAGAATCATATTTTTGTGCAGTATTAGAATCTTTCAACAGATTCAGTAACTTATCATGGCATAGAAGACACTTTTAAGAATGACATTTCTTGTTATATTTAAATTCCAGTCAAAAACTTCATCATCAAAATATGAGATACAGAATAAAGCAGCAAATTAATTTTTCTCTGTTTTGCGGCCAGTTCCCTAATTTCAGTGTCATACCTGCTGCCTCCTCTACAACATCAGTAATAGATAATCAATGTGGGCAGTGTGGTGTAATGTTTACTTATTTCTGGTAGGTGATATTATGGGTTTGTCAGGTTCAGTAAGTAATGTCCAGGAGTATCTGAGATCAACCTCTGTAAATACCTTCAGTGACATTGATACGACATCCACTTCATGAGTAAAACGTAACAACCACTATGAAACTTTTAAAATGAAATAATAAATGCAGTTCTTATAATAATAGCAAAATTAGTTAAGGAGTATTGTTATGAGTTTAGCAATGGTGTATCGAATAAGCAAAAGTTAGTAACCTTCCATGTAAACTTGTTCTCAAAGTTTGCAGTTGTGTTTATTTCACGAGATCTGTGTGAGTGACTCTGTTATGCCTCAGGAAAAGTCGCAGAATTTTAACAGGAAACCTCTCTGTGATGCTCTCACACACATCAAATGAGTCAGTAATGAAAGGTGCTATTCTTCTTCGTGTCTTTTCTGTTCATTGTACCTAATAAGGGTCCAAGACTGACAAGCAGTATTTGAGATGACAAATGAGTGGTTTAGTAAGCTAATGGGTTATTCCACATAACACCACTTTACATTTCTATTCAGAGATATTTATTAGTTGTCTGTGTCCAGTAAATAATCAACAATTATGTAATCAAATTTTAGTGGATCTGGCTGCCCATTTATATGTTGTGCTTTAAATTTGTTTATTTTGAGACTGAACTTCCAGTTGCTGCAATAGTCTGTCAGTCAGTCTTCTGCATATAAAATCTATCACTTTTACTTTCCAATAAACGACTGCATTGCCCAAGAAGAGCCTTACAAAACTGGCAATGTAACCCTCATTATATATATATATATATATATACACACACACACACACACACACACACACACACACACACACACACACACACACACACACTCAGGGTGGTCAGAAAATGTCTGAAACGCTTGTCGTGATGTTGTAGGGCAGATTGTACTGAGACATAAATGTTAAGAAAAAATGCGATACGTTGCGCCGTTTCCAAGTTATTTAGCATTGAAGTTAGCCAATAAGGTCGTTGCACTCGCGAATTCAAGTTCCTGCTAACCAAACAAAGCACTCGTTAGGTAACACCGCCCCTGGCAGGCCGCTTGAAAGTGAGTATGCAACGCCCCAATTGGCTGACTTCTCTGGAGTAATCCAGAACATATTTTTTCTGATAATTTCTGCTTGTTCAGAATGACATGCCTAGTTCTATTTGCTAGAAAGTCATTGATTCTATCACAGATGTGTTCTTGATTCCATAATCTCTTATTTTGTTCACTAGTCGACAGTGTGGCACTATGTCGAATGACCCTGGAAAAATGTTGGAGGTTGCTTCAACCTCTGCACTCCAATTAATGTCTTGTCCATCTTCTGGACTGACAGAGTGAGTTGAGTTTCACACAGCCTCTGTTTTTGGAATACATTTTGATTTCTGCAGAGGAAACCTTTGGTCTTCATAAAGATCTATATCTGAAAATAAAATGTATTCCATAATTCTCCAACAGAATGGCATCAGTGAAATTCTCTTATAGTTACATATACCTGCGTGATGAACCTTGAAAATGGGATTGGTATGCACCTTTTTCCAATCACGTGGAGTGCTTTGTTGTTTCAGTGCTAGTAGAAAGTGAGCAAGTGCTTTCACATCATCTATGGAGAATCTGAGAGATATCTCATCGGGTCCAGGCACCCTTCCCCTGTCGAGTGATTGATATTCTGCAATCACATATCTCAGTATCTATCATTATGCTGTGCAAGTGACTATTGAAAAGAGGAAGCCTCTCACAATCTTCCCCAATTAAACTAATTTGCAAGACAGAACTCACTACAATAGGCGTTGTGTCATATTCCATTTTGATGCAAGTGATTCGATATACGACTTTCATCTTCAGCTACTTTTACATAAGACTGAATCATCATTTTCATAGATCAGTGTATAGGATTTTACTTAGATTCATTGGGTACTTTACAAAGTCCCCTCTTTTTCCTCATTTTGGTTGGCTTCTGTTTGACTAAGGTTTTGGCATCATTGAAATCTGCCACGAGTTCCTCTATACTGTGATAGCAATTTTCTAACTAGCCTATTGAACCGTGATCAGTATTTTATATCCCCTACAACTTTGTTCAGCTCTTACCTATCTAAAGAGCAGTGTACAGTAATCTTGAATTTTTCCAATTCATACAAATATTCAACATTTTCAATCCCAGAGGTGTATTTTTGATTTTGACTCCTCAGATAATCTGCAGTGGCTTTGTCACACATGCTAAGCTTAAATATTTACTCATCTTTCTCAGCCTTCCTGTAAACACCTCCAGAGACATAGTATCACATCTTAAGAGAGAACTTTAAATTTGTGACTGGATTGAGAATTTATTGGTAGGGAGCAACAAGCATGTTACTGGATGGAGAGCCTTCAATAAATATACAAGTAACTTCTGGTGTGCCCTAGGGAGGTATATTGGGACTATTGTTGTCCATATTGTATATTTATAACCTGGAAGGCAATATTAGTTGTAACCTCAGTCTTTTTGCTGATGAAGCAGTTATCTATCATGAAGTAGACCTTGTATCTGAAAAGAACCACATGAATATTCAGTCAGATCTTGATGCGATTTCAGTGGCGCAAAGATTGATAACTTACTTGAAATGTTCAGAAAGCAAAAACTTTGTGCTTCACTAAATACAAAAATACATATCAGTGTGGCACAATTGGAATCAGGTACAAATTCCAGGGTGAAACAGTTTCTTGAGATATGGAAAGTTTTAGGTAAGGGGGGAGTAGACTTGAGTTCATTTGTTGAATATTGGGAAAATACAATAAGTCTACAATGAGGATTACTTACCAAACATTTCACTGACCAACCCTAGAATATTGCTCAAGTGTGTTGGATACATACCAAGTAGGGCTAAGTGGGGATATTGAACTCATACAATGAAGAGCAGCATGAGTGGTCAGATATGTGTTTTATGGAAATTCAGTAAAACTTGAACCCATAGATGCTTGAAGATGAATGCTGTCTATCCTGCGAAAGCCTGCTTACAAAGTTTCTAGACCCAATATTACCTCCTATGTATCACTCTCATAGGGGTTGTGAATACAAGATTAGACTAATTATGATGTGCACAGATGCATGTAAGGAGTAATTTCTTCCCATGCTAGATATGCAAATGGAACAGGAGGAATTCCTAATATGTGGTAAAATGTGAATTACCCTCTGCCATACGCTTCACAGTGATTTCCTGAGTGTAAATGTAGATATAGTCATTGATGTTACAACAACATTGTGATCACTGATCCCCTCATCTGTGTTAACTGAATCAAACTAGTTCAGGTGTGTTTTTCATCAGATCTAAGTAGCTACCCTCACAAGTCAGTCAGCTATGTAGTTGTGCCTAGTAATTTTTTTGCTAAAACTTTTGACCAGTTATCACTGAAAATTCCCTGATTGACTAGAATATGCTGAAGTTAAACCTCTACACAAGAAAAAGGATAAAGAAATACCATCATCCAGTTTTACTTTTGATAGTATGCTCCAGAGTTTTAGAAGATATTATGTATAAGCAGCTTCTTAACCATCTGATCACAAATAATGTCCAGATATTTTTTTTTTACTTTCTGGAGAGTTTCAGTGTTGAGAAGTCGGTTGCACATTCAGTGAGACTGATACTTTCTAAAGGCATTTGACTGCATGGCTCACAACAGTCTCTTAATAAATTAGAACATTATGGCACCACAGGCAGTCTACATCTATATTACGCAAACTACCTTAATGGTGTGTGTCAGAGACTACTTTGTGTACTAGTATCACTTCCCCCTATTCTTGTTCCAGTCACTCAGGGTTCTTGAGAAGATTGATTGCTGTTAAGTCCCTGTGTTGACTCAAATCTGCGAGACGTACATTGGAGGAAGCAATATGTTGGTTGACACTTGTAGGAATGTATGCTCTCTAACAGTAGACCATACTGTGATGCAGAATGCCTCCCTTGCATTGTCTGCCACTGGAGTTGCTTGAGCATCTCTGTGATGATGCTTTCATGCTTATTAAATGAACCTGTAAATGCTACCTTTCTAAAAGGAAACAAAGGTTACCAAGATGAAAAAGCCCATGAATTAAGCTTCTACTCATGGTTGGAAAGTAATTACATGTTTCTGTCTCCAAGTTCCATCCTGTGTGTATTACTGACGTTTCACTAGGTGCACTGACAGTTGCTAAGTTTGCTTTGTATACAGATGACACAAATATTGAAACTGCAGTGTTAGAAAGAACTAGTAATGGAAATTTTGATGGACAGTACTTAATGGTTTGAAAATACTTATTATATGTAGTTCAGAACCTATAAGAGATTTCCATTCAGTAAATGCATAAAATAAGAAGACTTGGCTATAATAAGTTGAAAGTTTTAAGATCTTTGTTGTAACGGCGACCCGAACGGTTGCAGAGTAGTAGTGACAGAAACGCGGCGGGACCTGCGGAGCGGCCCGCAAACAACAACACAACGGGAGAGGATGGACACGACCAACGGAGGACCTTACGACACAACAAGAACAGACAACAGAGTAACGAACCGAACAAGACAACCACGTCCACTGGAATAGAAACGTGGAGTCAATACGGTGTCTGCGACGAAATGTCCTGAGACACAACACGATGTTAGACTGCTGGCTGAGCGCAAAGCAGGCGCTTAAGTATGCTATCGAGGATGCCGCTATTGGCCGCTGGGACCACATGTTTCACTGTGGCGCCCTCACACTAAAAGCGGGCCAGGATGCGCGCCCCGCCACAGCTTACAGCACGATGGTGCAGAGACCTCTATGGGTCTTCAGAGTGACGGTAAATTCTGTTGAGAAGAGCGTACTATAGAGCCGCTAAAAAGCTGTATCAAATCATTATTTATAATGCTAGTTCTGTGAGACATGTTCAACATAAAATGAAAATGCTGGCATACTCCCACGCACTTTCATTCCGTAATGTCATGTGGTGTGTATAATAATTTAGGGTTTACTCTGTAAGCCATGCTAAGTTGTCCCAATGTCCAAAGTTGCAAAGTGGAAACTGTGGTCTGAATTCAACATCATAGTGTGGAAACGTGTTAAAGAACTGGGCATTCTAACTTTTCGTACTTCAGGTATTTATTGCTTAATGGAATTTGCCATTAATTATTATCCCTTTTTTCCCAACCAAATACAGTGGGTGAACAAAAATATGAAAACACCAAAAACACAACACACTACCTTGCCTAATACGGTGTAGGAAACCATTGGCCTTCAAAACAGCTTCCAGTCATCTCAGAATGGATAAATATAGGTACAGCATGGTTCTCAAGGCAATGTTATACCATTCTTTTTGCAAAATAGAGGAAAGTGTTCAGGTAAAAATGATTGAGATGGATAGTGATCATGCACCCTTCTCTCCAAAGTAGATCACAAAGGCTCAACAATATTTATATCTATGGTGGTGACTTGTGGCCAGGGAAGATGTGACATTCATCCTCGTGCTCACAAAACCAATCCTGGACGATGTGACCTGTATGAACGTGGGTCCTGCCATCTTGGAACAGAGCATCACCATTGTAGAAAAACTTTGTACAATGGAATGGACCTGATTAGCCAAAATGACCACATAATCCTTGGCAGTAATGAGACCTTGCAGAATGACGACATGTCCCACAGAATACTATGATGCAGCTGCCCAAATTATCACCAAGCTCACACCATATTTCACTCTTGGGATGTAAACTCGGCAGGATGTGGGAAATGGTGTGCAACAAGACTCTTCCAACCAAATTAATTTCTTCCATTGCTCCATAGTCCAAGTTGTATGGCTTCAGCACCACATTTTCCTGTTACAGATATTTACATAACTTATGAGTGGTTTTGGAATTCCAGCTCACACTGCAATTCTCTGCTTATGGAGATCCCTTCATGTTGTTTGGGTGCTGAAAGGGTTCGCAATTGCAGCATTCAGTTCTTCAGTAACTTTTGCATCATTTTTCCTTCTATTCTTTGTCACAATCCCCTTCAGTGACTGTCTATCATGATCACTCAATACACGCTTTCATCAACATTGTGACTTAGCAGATGACGTTTTTCTGCTTTCCCTGTGTGTGGCATAAATCTTCGATATGGTGCTGCTTAAAACAGCAAACACTATGGCTACCTTGGTTACAGAAGACCCCACCATATAGCACCAGTAATTTGCCTACTTTCGAATTTACTTAGCTTCGACATAATGCACTCGTAACTACAAAGAACACAATGCTGACCATAATTGACTCTTGCAACATATTGAGGACGTTGTCAAATACAACAGCACAACCTGCAGGCTTGGCTAGCATCTACATTTATGTTCAAGAATGTGTTTCTTGCAGTGTTTCCATGTTTTTGTCCAACTCCTGTAGTTCACAAATTCAGTAACAGTGATAAGAACAGTCTGTTTTACAGCTTAACAGCATTAGATGTCTATATAATATTACGATTAGTTAAATGTGTGTTGTAATGTTTTTTTGAAAGTTTTTGGTTATCAATTCCTTATAATTATTTTGCGTGCTTAATTTACATACACTGCCCAACAACAACAAAAATGGAAGCACACAGAAGTGGAGGAGAAAACAAAATGAAACTTCGTGCATTGAGAGGGAATGTGATGTTATTTCGTTGATTACAATATTGAGTCTGTATGAACCCACTTATCAGTAAGATGTTGCAACCGTCTGGCTTGGATTCATGTACTGATTCACTTGGGAAGGATGACATAAAGCCATTATATACTCTCCTGGGTAAGCTGGTGCACAACTCTAGTAACCAGTCCTTGATATTCTGAGATGGAGTTTTCATGCATGCTGCTCCCATACGTGTTCTATAGGGGACATTCTGGATCTTGCTGGCCACAGCAGTTCCTCAACATCAGGCTAACAGTTCATAGTGATGTTTGCCATGTGTGTATGGGCAATGCCCTGTTTAAAAATGGCACCATGATACATACAAGATATAACACATGAGGCCTCAGGATATCTACGATGTACCTTTGTGCCATCGGAGTTTCTTTCATTCACTACCAGCTGTGACCTGAAGTCATTCTTCATGGCTTCTCACACCATGACACAAGGAGTAACACAATGTGCCTCTTCAAAATGTCGGAAAAATGGGACCTGACGATGCTCATCGGGGCTAGTACAGAAATGCAACTCATTGCTGAACATAACACAACGCTATTCATTAGCAGTCCATGCTGCCTGCTCTTGGCACCCCCCCACCCCCTCCCCCGCATTGTCTCTCCTGAGGACCACTTTACCAAAGATATGTGGAATGAACATTGAATTTAAGCATGTAATAAATATATTCTATACGATACCTTTCTGATATGTCCCATGTCAATAAGAATCTACATTCTTTGGGTCCATGCAATACACCACGTGCTTAATCTAAACTGCTGCTGCTACTACTTCTACTACTATGACAACTACTACTACTATGGCTGCTGCTGAAATAATCACCAGAAGTATTGAAAAAAGTTTAAGTTTAAATTACTGTAAATGTATGAGGTCTCAGGCTCTGCAAGGTAGCCTCCTGCATTTTGAAGTGAATCAGCAGCTTTCCTAATTCGAGTATTAAAAAATAATAATAATAATAATAATAATAAAAATTAAAAAAAGTTTCATTCAGCATCGGTCTCTGATGATTACAATAGGGAGGCATTACTTCCAATTGTAAGAGATCAGATACATGGAATCACAAACCGATATAACTGAACCCTGTCTGTGGAACAGATGTGGAGTAAATTGTAAGCTTGAATGTAATGGTGTTCCTGTTGGAAAAGATTTCCTGGAAAACCAACTGTCACGCCACATTTGTAAAAAAGCTGGCTCAGATATGCAAATCTATATCCAAGTTGATGTGTATTTCCCCAACATCTTGTGAGATTATGTATGGATCCAAACAAACAACAAATGAAAACTCACAACACAGGGCTTGTCTGATAGTCCTCCAGATGATGATTGAACTAGATTAACATCCAATGCTAGTAACAGGCCACAACAGTACTAAAATATGTATATATTAATAAAGAGAGAGAAAGAGTCATTTGAAATGTTATACTCCTCCTGTGTCCATGAATTGTTGAAAAATAAAACTGCTATTCTGAAATGTATCAAATGACTTCAAAATGACGCCCCCTAAAGAAACTGCTAAAGCCCAAAAAGGGACCATTTATTGCAGAACAAGAATCTAGGCCAATATCTCATACTAATCAAGAATTACTACACCTTGAACTATGATAAGGATGTTTTAAGTGACAGCAATGTTATGTGTATGTATGAAACTATGTTGCAAAGGGGTTGGAAAATAGGAGGTATCATTGAGGTAAAGAACATAATGAAATAAATTGAGAAGTTACAGAAAACTTTCTGTATTCATTTTTACATTAATTTCACCAATACCTTCTGAACACATTGAGGTTGGATATTTCTGTGTGGTAGTAATATCTTATGTACAAAAACCCGTACCCTGTTACACACCTTCAGAGATAAGATGTGGAGGATGGAAGAAAGACATCCGCAAAGTAGGATCGTATTCCTCCCCAGAAACATGCATGTGCTGCTCAAACGCACACCATATTTGGAGTAGGACTTGTCATGTGTACTAACAGAAAGAAAAATTTAATAAATTTGCAAAATAAACACTGTACACTGAATCAGAAATGGAATACGAGGTTCTGTAACCTCTCCCTTTCATGTGTCATTTGTGTCAGCTGCAAGAAAAGCAACAATAGAAGTAAATGTTTCATGAAAAACAGGTAACAGAAATTAACGCAGACATTTATGTTTGTAAGTGCATGTGTACTAAAGGAATGACCCTGCACAAACCAGGAGTCAAAGAGGTTGCTGTTAATGCCCAGCAGGTTGCCGTGAACATAAAATCTGAGGAACAAAGCAGTAGTGTGTCTCCTCTGTGGCCCACATCACCGGAATTAAAGCAGAAATTTTTAAGAATGAACAAGGTACAGTCAGAGGAAAGGGTGGCAAAACCGTCAGACAAAATGTTTGAACTTGACTCCGATGTGCATGAACTATGAACTAAAGAGCCCATTGTAACCTTTACTTCCCATCCAAAATACTAGCTGCAGAATAGATATTGGGGGAAAGAAATATCCTCTTTGATGAATGTTTCTCGTACTTCACCAAAATGTAAATGATTTTGAAACTTGTGAAGCTGAAGTGAATCCATTGGCACATGGGATGCTTGCATATCTTTTCCATAAACCCATTTTAAAACATCAGATACCAATCTGCACAGAGTGGATGACCTGCAAGGAAACAGAGTTGAGGGTGGAGTGAGAATCATCTTACAGCACTCAGTCTGTTCCTCCTACACTGAAGCGCCAAAGAAACTGGTATAGGCATGCATATTCAAATACCGAGATATGTAAACAGGCAGAATACGGCACTGCAATTGATAAGACGACAAGTGTATGATGCAGTTGTTAGATTGGTTACTGCTGCTGCAATGGCATGTTATCAAGATGTAAGTGAGTTTGAATGTGGTGTTATAGTTGGCGCACGAGCGATGGGACACAGCGTCTCCGAGCTAGCAATGAATAGGGATTTTCCCATGTGACCATTTCACGAATATATCGTTACTATCAGGAACCTGGTAAAACATCAAATCTCTGACATCGCTGCAGCCGGAAGAAGCTCCTGCAAGAAAAGGACAATGACAACTGAAGAGAATCGTTCAATGTGACAGAAGTGCAACCCTTCTGCAAATTGCTACAGATTTCAGTGCCAGGCCATCAACAAGTGTCAGCATGTGAACCATTCAGCGAAACATCATTGATATGGGCTTTTGGAGCCTAAGGCGCACTCGTGTACCCTTGACGACTGCACAACATAAAGCTATATGCCTCGCCTTGGCCCGTCATTACCAACATTGGACTGTTGATGACTGGAAACATTTTGCCTGGTTGGACAAGTCTCATTTCAAATTATATTGAGTGGGTAGATGTGTACGGATATGGAGACAACCTCATGAATCTATGGATCCTGCATGTCAGCAGGGGACTGTTCAGGCCGGTGGAGGCTCTGTAATGGTGTATGCAGTTGGAGTGATATGGGGCCCCTGACATGTCTAGATTAAACTCTGACAGGTGACACACATATAAGCATCTTGTCTGATCACCTGCATCCATTCATGTCCATTATGCTTTCCAACGGACTCGGGCAGTTCTAGTCTGACAACACCACATACGTCCAGAATTGCTACAGAGTGGCTCCAAGAACACTCTCCTGAGTATGGTCTGTTCACTGTATCCTCTACCTCATAATCCTATTGATGTTGCAACTTACGAGTCAACTCCCTCACCCATTTTTCTCCTCAGACACTTCAGCGTCCACTGTGTGCAGTAGCACTCTATGCCCATCATGTGCAATAATGCTCTCTGCGTATACAAGTATGTGCCTTGGGCTGAAGGATGAAAAGGTTCCCTCTACCAAAAAATATCAGTATTTTAGGTCCAGGGAAAGGCACACACTTTATCAAATTAATAGCATTGTCCTCCGTCATTGATCCATCTCGTAATTTTCCTATCCTAGCCAGTGTTGTAAAACAGAATATAGTTATATAGTTGCATTCAAGTGTCTGTTTCTCACCAGAATTAAATTGCCAGACATATCACCAGCCAAAAGGAAGCACACCAAAGTTGATATATACCAGATATGACTCTGACCCATCAGCCTGTTGAAACATTCATTCTAATGTCATCAGGTACATTCTTGTGGAATGATTAATGTCTCTTGGTGATCAGGTATAGGTGGATACTTCTGTGCAGATTCCTATACAGCCCATTACACAATGACCAGTTAGTGTTTCAGATGGCAAAAGCAGTGGATGTAATGAAGAAGAATAAAAGCAAATCACAGTAGTAGTTTATAAAACCCCTTTTGCTAAAGTGTGGGAGCCAGCGAAAAGAATTAATAATAATGGCAGGACAACCTGAGCATTCTGTAATGGTGAATAGTGTTCTCGTGACCACACTGTTCACAGTAATGTAGATTGATACAGTAAATAGTTGATATGTAATGCTATCTGAATTTCAGTTTGGTAAATTCACAGGAAGCCAAATACCGCTGTGCAAACCTGGGTAGCTATCATTTCAGGGCTCTCAACAGTTGCATTAGGAAGAAATTTGAGCACATTATAAACAGCCTCTTAATATCATTCCTTGAGCCCATGAGGCTACCAACTCTCTTCCAGTCTGGGTTCAGAAGGTATAGATACATGTAAAATGCACTGTAACTAATAATGGTAAATCTAGGATGTAATGTAATGATATTATGAAAAGGATAGTTGCTCCTCGCCATATAGCAGAGATGCTGAGTCACAGGTAGGCACAACTGTGCCAGAGACTGCGGTTGTGTGTGTGTGTGTGTGTGTGTGTGTGTGTGTGTGTCTTTTCGACAAAGACCTTTTTGGCCAAAAGCTCATTATTTTATGACAATCTCTTTGTTGTGCCTGTCTGTGACTGCATCTCCGCTATATGGTGAGTAGCAACTATCCTTTTCATAATGTTGTAACAAATAAATTATTGATTATTTCCTGGCCACCAGCCCATTACATTGCAGTCTTATTTCGTCAGACAATGCTATCAATATTGAGTGGATAATATGTTGTTTACTCAAAGTAATGATGTTTGTTGGGGGAATTTTTGTTCTGCTTTCAGCTTCTTAACTACTGTTTGCCAACTGCAGGGGTTGATGAAGTCGGAAAGCTGGGCACGAAAGTCAAGTTATAAATTCCGCAACACAAGATCTGTGCATGTCAGTTTTAAACTATGCACATTATCTTTACAATACATTGAAATTACAAATAACATTATAGGTCGGGCAACCACTGCTAAAGAATTTGGTGCATGTGCACATAAACAACATGACATGTTTTTATGTGCACTTGCACCTTGGAGTCATGGCACATGAAATATTAGTTTTATATGACCTGAAGATATACCTCCAGGATATGAAACTGGTCATCATACTGTGAAAATACAATAAATAGCTATTGCGGATTTGGACTGTCACTCAGTTTAATATAGACTATTGTACCATCTTTGATTTTAGGTTGTTTGAGTGTCCTTCACATTATGTAAATTGGATTCGCAGCCAAGAGATACTGTTCTTAGTTTTAAAGGAGAAGTTAGGTCTTGAACCTCATGTTTGATTAAAAACTTAAATTAGTTGCCATAGCTAATAAATATAAAATCAAAATCTCTGAAAACACTAAATATTTTGAATTTTTTAATGCAAGGTCTTGGGTGGGATGAGGTCTTCCTGTTGCTTTATAAGGCATTTGTACAGTCCCACCTAGAGGACATCTGTGCTACTTATGCCACACCACAGCATTTTAATCTGAAAGTTTTAAATAAATTTCACCACGAGTGTGTTAGCTAGAATAGAAGAAACTTGAATGAAGCCTCATACCCAGCATATATAACAAAACAGTTAAGCTACTACCCCCTATCTAGTAAAAATTTCTTTTGTTGCAACATGCATTTAAAATGAGATTATTCCATCTACCCCAGATTATAAATTTGACTTGTTACTTGCACATAATCTGATGAGCTTTAATGCAGTAACAAAGTTCTTTGGGGTCCAAGAAAAGGAGCAGCTTAAAAATCTGTCTGTGGCATTATGGCATGAATGCTTTAACCAAAGTTGGAATAAATATCCAGCTTGGCTGTTAATGATGTCCATGTTGTTTTAAAATTTAACTATAGTACAAGAAATATGATGCTTCCAACCAAGGAGAGGCAGTCAGAGGCTCAACTGTTTTCCCTACAGTGTTTTTAGCTCTGTCTTCCAAAGACATTTACGGTATTTGATGCAAATCCCATTGCGTTCCTGAAGGCACTTTCAGAAAAATCAATAATTGTGCTAACAAAGTGATCTGGAACACCAAAGAAAACCTTGTGATATTAGAGATGCAAGGGAAGGACATACTGTTCTGATGGGTACTAGGGCATGTGACAAGCTAATGCAACAGCCAGAAATGCCAATGAAGAACTTTCTGTGATGCAGTGTGCCATACCGTTACTGTTCAGGAGAAGGTCATGTGCCAGCAGGAGAGTGGCTGTTGATACAACACATGAAGCTACGCCAAGTGAAGCCAACTACAAAGACCTGGTAGACATCTTTCTGATGGAAAGTGGTTACATTATTAAGAATATTATGAAAAGGATAGATTACTATTCACTGTAAAGATGACAGGTTGCATTGCAGACAAGCAAAATGAAAAGACTGTTGCACATCAAGCTTTTTGCTGGCTAGCATATGTGCATGAGATGTGGTTGCTTGTGTGAATGTGTATCTGTTTCCTTTCTGAGGCTTTGGTTGAAAGCTCAATGTGTAACAGTCTTTTCTTTGTGCCTCATTGCCACTCAACATGTCATCGTTATGGTGAGTAGCAATCTATCCTTTTCATAATAATGTTGATGTTTCAACCTGGAATGTCCATTGTTACATTATTAAGATTAAGAATTTCACATTTTCATAGCATTCGTACACACACCTACGGGGAAAGGACCTATAAATTTTTGGTGCTTCTGGCACAGCAGCTTCGTTGCATCATATTTTAATTGAGTGCTTCTTATACTGCACTAAGGTGGCAGAAATTTGCCTTAGTAACACCCAGTCATCTGTTTTATGCAGCGATGAGTTGAGTGTGGAAAAGGTTTTTAATTTTATCTTATGTCAGAATATCTAGTTCAACCTCTTTAGTCAGTAATTAGTCAGCTACTATATTTTCCTTTTAATTCAAGTTTTAACAAAAACTCTTCTTTTTATTTGCACCAGTTTTTAGATCTCTGCGTAGCACTGTGTGTGTTTATAACTTGACGAACTTTTACATTTTTTCTGCAAAGAAACTGTTGTTCTTTGAGTTCATTTGATTTTGCAAAATTGTAGATGTAAATTACTTATGGACTATCTCTCAGTTGAAAATGGTCTATTTCCTTTGAAGACTACCTAAAACTTCTTCACAAGTTAATGGGTCTAAGCATGTGAACAGCCAGTTACTGTTTACAATAGTGTAGCCAAAAGTAACTTTCTAATTAAATTTCAGCTTATGGTCAAGGAGACAATTTTTGCAACTATTTTCAGTTTGGGGTTCATTGAATCGTTAAATGAAAACTGTATAATTGTCAACAGAGTAGGCACTTATTTAAGTCATTTATCACAACACCGTTTTCGAGTTCTGTAGTGGTCATGTTGTTCATGTGCGGCTGCTTTACAAATTGTTAGTAAAAGTCATGTGCTGTAATGAAAGCTGCTGTAAAAACTATTAAATCATAGCTAATCTTTGTTTAAAAGTACTAATTCTCACATTTCTAATCAGTATTGGTGTGGAGAAAAAAAATGAAATTTAAATCAAGAACTACATGTAATGATGTTGCAATTAGAGCTTGCTTTTGCTTGAAAATAGATTTTGTGGGGATTGTTGCTTACATCTGTTAAAGGGCTTTCTTCACCTAATGGTTATTTTTTAAAACATATGCTGATTTGCATTTACATATTATAGTATTGTTTTAAAGTGGCAATGAATTGTGCAGATTTTCAGGTGTACCCCCAACCCACCACTCCTCCAGAGCCAGCACCTCCAGACCACATCCCTCATCGCCTGCTGAAGCCACCTATTCTGGCTGCGGGTTCTCATACCAGCTTGGAAGATACAACATGTAACTTTGTGCATCTTTATTGCATGTGTCAGATGCTTGAACTCTATAATGCTGGCTTTAAGCTGTAAACAGAATTATTAATCTAATGAAATAGTCCGTCCTTCTACCTTGTTAACAATTTTATGCTTACTTGGTGAACATTTGCATGGAATACTTTTTGTTGGAAACATAGTCTATTAAATGCAGGCAGAAGCAGTTACCTCTTCTTGCATTTACATTATTTACATGTGGATTGCTAAGGTCTATTATAAATCTGCTGTATAATGCATGGCAGGTGCCTCAAAACTGTGTGTAGTGGTCTAACCATGTCATAAGAAGCCCTTCATTCACAAATGAGATATAAGCTTAGGAACAACTGGCAGATACACACAAGGAGTTCAAAGTGTTATTTCTTCATATTGTGTGAGTAATTGTAGAGCTTTTTAAGTGAAATTAATATTTGCTGTAATTGATGCAAATCCTGTAATGTAAAATTGAGTGCATGGTGTAAATTTAACATTCTCTTCATGAACTGTAATGACCTTTTGGCATTTGTGTTGGTATTTAGGATTAGTAATGCAAAATGTATTTCCTTTAAGTATTGCTCATTAATTGGACACATCACATTTGTTTTCAGATACTAAATAAGTTACCATTTTAATTTCTGAAAAGTGATTGGCTTAAATTTCACATTTCATTTGCATTAACTGCCTAGATTGTGTTGAATAGCTTCATCTCATTACTTATCCAGGTTACGAATAGCAGTTCTCTATTTTCCTGAAGAATTCCAAATTTCAGTAAACTATTATATCAGATAAAAATGGGATTGGTGAAGTTTGTGTACATCATAAGAGGATGCCCATTTTCAAACTTCTATAGTGACAAGTTTGATTTCTTTAGTGTTTGCACAAGCTGGTTAATAATTTGCCAGTCTCAGAGACACCAATAACTTTGTTATTTCTTGGCACTTGTGAGATAATAGGTATTGTTTGCATTTTGGAAAATAAGAAATTTATACTAATGTTTCAGTGGGAAAAAATAGATTATAAGAGTCAAAGTTTAGAGTGTCTTGCAGTAATTTTCATGTCAAATGTTTTAGAATTTTTATCATCTTTGTAGAATAAAAACTCCATGTCTACATGCCATAATAATCCTTTTTGCCTATTTACAGCTGTACATTCATTAAACATGTTTAACTGAATATACAACTAAAACAACTCTGCACTGCCACTGAGATTCATTTCACTATGTACTACATACATGCAGTTCACTAATCGGACCAGTTCCCTTACTGCTGACACTAAAAAGTACCAAACTGGAAAAAAGTGTTTTTATATTCAGGAAGAGTATGTAGAAGAAAATCCATGTGCTCTTGCCTATCTGTTATTTGTTTTACTGTAAAGACTAAAAAACCAGCTTCAATTCAACTTCCTACTGTGCTCACCATTATTTTACATCCACACACAAATATTACTATCCGTGGTTCTCCAAAAATGTCAGAATATGGAACATAATACCTGATCATTCAGTAACAACAGTACTAGTTTTATTTTGTTCGGTTCCCTGCCCCTAGGAGCATAAGCATAGAAACTTCCATTATATAGAACATTTGAGACTACCATGTTTAGGTTTGTCACATTTTCTTCTTTATTTTTCCTCCTTGTGTATTACTTTCACAATCCAGATATTCCTTTCATTATAAGTGATTTCTGTGAATAAGTTCATTCTGTTTCTTTTTACACTCACATGATAGCATGAGAAATGATGAACATTTACAAAACAAGCTGCTAAAGGAGTAGGTCAGTAGCATCTCCCTTGGACTGTTTACTGTCTTTTTTTCACATTCATTTGTTTGTTTCATTTCAGCTTGCCCAAGCTCCTTTTTTTCTTTTACCAAGCAGCTGTCCTGTTTCTTCTCCTAAAACAAAACTTGTTCGCTTTTGCTTGTCACTGCCTTGATCTTGGTTTGTTCATGTCCATCACTGTATTCCAAAGGCTTTCACTGTAAATTTTTATTTGCTCTGCAAAGTTACATTTCCTCTCTTTGCTAATTCTCTGCTTGTCATAGTAATCCTTTTTGACTATTTACAGCTGTATATTCATTAAACATGTTAACTATTTTATTGAATATAGTTACTAAAATAACTCTGCTTTGCCACACGCTCCTACTAAGACTCATTCCACTACATACTACATAGCTCACTAATCAGTATTAACAATTGGGAAACTACCTTTTACACACAGGGATCAAATAAGAGGATATCTTAAATTCCTTGTGGTAAGTTGTAATGTACTAGAGAATTGGCATGGTGCTCGACTGAATTGAACAAAACATTTGTGTTGTATAGTAGATCTAATCATATTCAATACGGCACATAGACCACGGGATCGTTGATAAAATGTTGGACATATCCTCTCAGATATTTCTTAGAACAATCCACCAATTTACTTTACAGGTAAATGTTAGTATGCTATCTTGTGTATACAAATTTGGTTGCCATTTCATAATTTCTCCTCTTCTGCTGTTGGTAAATGCAGGTAGAAGCAGTGGGAGCTTTGTTTTATGTATTTTTATTTTATTTGATTTCTTACTTTCTCTGCATATTCTCTCATCACCATTCATCATAGGGTAAGAGGAGAAAAGTTTTTCATCTATCTTAACTGAATGTGTAAGTAATTAAAAGTTTCAGCACTTACTCTAGTATGCCACATATAGTACTTTTCTAATGATAAATGACTGAAGAGATTCCCTAGATTTAGATCATGAAGAGCTTCTGTTCTCTTGCAAGTGAGTTTCACTTGTGAACTAAACAATATCAATAAAAGAATCAATATAAAATTGCACCCATTTGCAGATCTCAAGTGTTAAGGTGGTTTATAATAAAGATCATAGTACTGTACTATTGTCTGATCATTGTACAAAGTCTCATGTAAGTGATTTAGTTTTCTATATCCTGCACAGACTTTAAAAATGAAGAATGCACAACAATGAAGAAAATAAAATGTATGAAGTGTAGTATTTGTGTTTATACATTTCAAGCTACCATGACTTTGGAAACATTTGAATTAATCTTGGACAGGAGCATAATAATCACAACAAGAAATTAACTATGCCCCTGAACAGACTATTAGCTGTACCCACTAGTTGTAGTCACCTGTGTGGTCACCAGTTTGATCCCTGACAGAACATTTACAATACAGTCAATCAACATGTTATCAAAGTTTTCACCAACACTGGATGTTCAGTGTGCATACAGATGCAGGAAAAATGATGAATGGACCATACAGTATTAATTAGAATTTTTTAAATCAGTCCTTAAATATTGATACATAGAATGTTAACACCTGAGACTTCAACCATGCACAGGTGCTTGCATGCAATTTCTTGTCATTGTTGAAGCACTGTGTTGCTAATTAGGTCTTCATGTGTGGAAATAAGTGAAAAATCACTCGGGGAAAAGTCGGCTCTATATGTTGAGTGGCCAAAATGTTCCCAACAGAAACCATCCAAGACACTTAGAGTTCAAATGACTATGTAGAGCCATGTGTTGTCGTGAATAAAAAAACCTTGGTATTCAAGTTTCCTCTATGCTTGTTTTGTATTGCTCTTGTTAATTTCTTTTGGTGGGTGGCCATAATGTTTCATCTGAAACCATCCAAGAACCTTGGAGTTCGAATAGCTGTGTAGAGCCGTGCATTGTCCTGGGTAGCCAAAATCCTCCAATCTGAAACCACCCAAGATCCTTGAAGTTGGGATGGCTATGTACGGTTGTGTATTGTCATGAATTTAAAAAAAAAAATAAAAATAAAAACATGGAATGCAACTTTATGTTTGTCTTGTATTGCTCTTGTCAATTTTTTTAATGTTTCACAATGTTTTCATGAATCTTTTGATCGATTTTTGAACCAGTTCAGTGTCGACAATACTCAATTGGCCACTTCATACACCCTCATGAACATTAGTGCAGTCATTGTTACAAACATGATGCATCATTGTCTCACTGTGGCTTCACTCATTACACCACACAAAGGTTTTGATTAATTTCAGTTGGTCTCAGCTTTTTGCCAAACAAAAATCTAATCACTCATAGCACTTCACAACTCGATGGATTTTCTGTTGCTGCACACATTTTAAACATTCACATGGGACAAAGCAAAGGCAGTATGCACTGCAAATGACCACAACCCGATGCATAATGATTCAGTAGATGTTCCAACTCCACGTTTGGGATGGTGGCACCATCTTTTGCCATACAGTGCCGAAACATGAGTTACTTTCTGAATAGCCCTTGTACATTGCGCATAAGACATGTGAAGACAAGCCAAGACAAATTAGAGCCTGTAGGGTTGCATATGATCATTTTTATCTCATTCAGTTTCCATGTAGAATTGGCTAATAATGATATGAAATGCTCTTTCTCATGTATGATACAGTGCTTTGTGAAATATTGTATAGTGTATAAGGAAGATAACAGGATTGTTCATGTCAGACTGAGAATTTTTCTGTTGCTCTGTACAAACATGAGAACATTCAATGAAGTTTGTGGATTTTGTAAATTATTTACCTGAGTCAATACATGGCTGCCATCATTGTGAGAATTTCATTACTTCATTGGTGTATAACAATGTTGGCTACTGTTGTAGACAGTGCAGGACAAGTAATTCACATATCTTGAAACAAGTGCTAGTTCTTTGAATGACGTGGGGTGCGAGGATGGACAACAAAGGGTTCCATTGTATTGTTCCAGTGTTGTTATGATCCTCTGTGCCAAATGGTACAGGACATTATTGTGAAAAAGAATTACTTTCCCTGACAACATTATGCCTTCTTCCAGATGGTGTTACATAAAGTAAGATTTATTAACATGGAATAATATTTGACATCAATTGTAATACTATATTTTTAAAAATCCACATTATGACATCTTTCATGTTCCTGAAGACAGCCCGACATCTTCCTTACATACGATTAACTTTTAGTGGTTGGCTGGGAATGTATATATCATTCTATGCTGGTTTGTTAAGTCTTGGATGTAAGATAATGCATACATACTTTGTTATATGTGACAGTCATTTACAGTTAGGAACCGATTTTGACTTTAAATTGGTTCAGAAACTGTTCACAAATTGTCTTGTGCACCTACTTACAAACAAATATGAGATTGCAAGATGTCCACCTCACACACTGTTTCAAAAAGAGTAGACACTTGTGGGTGATAGTCTGTATACTAGTTGCACTGAGGTTCACCTCTGCTGCAGTATCGTGCACTGTTACTTAATGAATTATTCAACACATTCACTGCAGTCTGAGTAGTTGTTTGAACATGCACATGCATTTCATTTGTAACCATCTTGTGGCCTACAACAATCTGTCTACACAATTTGCACACTTGTTCTTCTGACAGCATTTATTTCTCATACAGTATTGTCAATCTTTTCCAAATTTCAGCTGTTGTCATATTTTCCTTGACAAGACTATTAATCTCACAGTGCTGTCGTGTGGCAACAAATTTGATATTTACACAGTGTTATTCTGCACCCCACTGTGCATCAGTCAGCATCAAGGCAAATTTGTAATTCACATGAAGGACAAAGGCACATTCTTAGGCATTTTTACTGTTCTCAATGTATCTTTGGTTATTTCTACATCAACAAGTTGTGGCCGAACTCAAATTATGGTATGTTACAGGAAAACGATTAGTATATCTCATCAGATTAAAACTATGACCATTCCTGTAGGCAAAACGAGCTTACATTATTGTCTTACAATGATGTGGGATAACATATAGAAAGAAGTATTGAGTGTCTTGGAATAATATTTTAAGTGACAGGTTAGCTGAAAAATGGATTAAGTTTTGTTTTATAATAATTTAAATCTGATTGTGGGATGAGAAAATGGTTACAGACAAACAGAACTAATAAGAAAGTATTCATAATTTGTTCTTTTAAGCATACTGCAGTTTGTCTTGGTTGATGCTTTTAGAACTGTAAATCTATGTTGGAATGAGCTTTCATTTACAGTAACGAAGGAGTGCAGGGCATAATCAGTGTATTGCAAAGAATCTGAAAAATCCGGAATGAATTTTCACTCTACAGTGGAGTGTGCACTGATTTGAAACTTTCTGGAAGGTTAAAACTGTTTGCAGGACCTGGACTCGAGCCAGGGACCTTTTCCTTTCGTGGGCAAGTGCTGTACGGACTGAACTATCCAAGCCCAATTCACGAACTGGCCTCACAGCTGTACTTATGCCAGAACATCAACAACGACTATCTGTACTTCACAGAAGTTCTCCTACATACCTTGTGATGATGCTAGCACTCCTGGTAGAAAGGAGATTTGAAGCATTACACCTTCAAAGGCGGACTTACCCATATTTCCTAACAAATTCTGTGATGAAGAAAACTTACAGGACAAATTAATAGGTATGCCCAACAGAACATAAGGAAGTTAAGAGTTCCCATTCTCCTACCTTCCCACTATTGATGTGGAAAGGAGCTGACCTCACTGAAATGAGTAGAGCATTCTCAAAGACTAGAAACTCACTGGAAAAGCATGATGCAAAAATAAAATACACTGATGTAGTGAGTGCGAAGTCGCTCTGTGCAATTACAATGCCCTAAAATTTACTGTACAAAGCAGGACACTGTTTGATATGATCTCCTCAGATATGGTCACTGTACATAAGACATTCTGTATTCTTCATTATTAAACTTTTGTGTAAAATAATCATGTTGCTTTTTTCTGAAAAATCCTGCATAAATACACCTGACAATTGTTTCCTCTTTTTCAGACAATCAAAAGCAAGGTATTATACACTATTTCAAATTAAAAACATGAGAATTGTCATTAGTGAATTATTATTACTATACTGTAAATGTGCCAATAGTTATAATAGCTGAAAATATAGTAAAACAGCCAGATTTAAGTTTCCACTTTACAGCTCAGGACCCAAAGTGTTAAATATTATCAGTTACGTACAAAACAGGTGATCTCACACATAAAGAGTAGCAGCAATATTTAACAGACTGTTCAGAATCGTTATTATACTATGACCCGATACAAGTGACAAGTGTAGTCTACAGGGGCTTTACACTAAACAAATGCTCAGTTACCTGTAATGCACATACAAGGAAGTTGCATTCCATGAATTATATTTAATTACATACTGTATACTTTTTGTTTTAAAAATTTGAATTACTTGTGGAAGCTATGTGCCAGATTTACACGTAATCATGTTGAAAATGAGCTATTTGTTGAAGTAGTTGACTCAGAAGTAACTACAATTTAAGGGTGATATAAATCATTAATTGTAAATAATGGGCAATGAAATTCTTATGTAGGCCACGAAGTTTGTTGAAACCAACAAAATATTTTGCATTATTGTAACAGTAAAACAAGAAATTTGAGATCAATTTTATTTAAGATCCAGACTAATAGACTAAGTTGGTGAATGTTGTAAACAATGTATCCATGCACCCTTCAACAAATAAGAGTTGATATTTAAAAACAGAATCTTTTCTATGTGCTTTGTACTTAAAATTACTATATGTTCAGTTTTGCACAGTGTGCAAGAAAAAGACTGCTTACAAGTTTACACAACACAGCACATTCTAAACTGTTATGTGTCATAACTTCTGCAATGGAAATCTGCTGCTTCATGTAGCAGAATGGATAAATGCTGAGTGCCTTCACAACTGCTCCCAAAGAATTTATCTGTGGGTATTAGATCACAAGATGGGGCTCTGAGGCAGCTTATTATAGTGCCACACAATGTTAACATATTTTAAACCACAGAACTTATAATAGCACTAGGAAAACCATGTAATTGTTATTATTGAATATTTTTTGCTTAACTAACTATAAAGCAAATGAATGGCAAAAATTCAAGTTATTTTTGTTGGCAAATCCTACCCTGTTAAATGTTTTATAGAGTCCAGTGTGAAATACAGTACTTGCATGGTAGTTACAACTCAGTTACAGTATTATTTTGATAATTATTAATTGCTGATCCTCACAAGAATTCCTTCCCTGCAAGCAGATATGTGATAGTAACAGGTTTTCATATTAGGTACCAGTCCTATCTACTGTTTTATATCAGTTGAGCAACCATCATCCTTGGAAAGCAGCCTTTAGTTTGGAGCACATGCAGTGTTTAATAAAAGTTCATTGACTTTACTGAATAGAGCCAAGGATTGAAAGAATGCCTTGTGTTCTAAAATTTTGGAGTTGCGGACCTGACAAAAAGACACCCTATTGTCAATGTTTAAAAAAAAAATCGTCACAGATGATAAGTGATATTATGGCTATAATCAGAAACCATGCAAAAACTGTTCCAGTGGAAGCATGCTTCATTCCTACAAACAAAGACAGAAAGCTATGTGTGGACCAACATGACAATGAAGCTGATTTGTTTCTTGAACAAGAGCCAGTTATGATTTTATTCCTCAAGACACCACAGCTAACCAACTTTACTACCTTCTGGTTCTAAACTGATTTCATGTGGTACCACATAAGAAATTTGTCCTACATTGGCCTGATCATTTGTGATCGAAGGATTGACTCCACCATGATAACATCCCCACTCACGTAGCATTGACTGTCAAGCAGTTTTTGTCCTAAAAACAAAATGGCAATGGTTTCATGCACACACAACTCACCTGGTACGGCTTGTAAATGATACTTCCATATAAATAACAGCTGATTAACTGATTCAAAACTGTGTGTAATTGAGACAATTTTGAGGAGAATCTGTAACTGCGTTTCTGTGCCTGCAAGAAAAGGATTATTATTACTTTTGGGTTCTTCCCCTCCATCTCGTCATCCCATACATTAATGATTATGTGGTTTTATGAGTATCGAATAGCTAACATTGTAGGAACCATATTTCATATTTTTGAAAATTGCACATGATCTGTTCAACTGTTCATTCCATAAAACCACCACAGTCTCTTTCATAGATTGATTGTCTGCCAAAAAAGTTATATTAGAGAATTCTGTCAAGTAAAATGACATATTGACAGTATTAACAATTCAATTTAACTATTCAGTCACTTTATTATAATAACACAAAAGAAAAGTACCATTATTTTGTTTATTTCTTACTTTTCATTGTACTTCTGAAAATTTGTGATACACTTTGTCATTATTATTGGAAGAAATTTATGACCCTAAAATAATTTTTTCATGCCTTGTCTCTATACAGTAATGTCAATGAACTTACATTTTTGTTTAACGTTCCGTGAGATTGAAGAAAATTTAATTGTCTAGCTCATTGTACGTCCAATTGCAGTGGTCCATTGTCGTTAAAGGAAATATGGGATTTAAAAGTAATTAAAAGTTTACGTACGTACAAATATAAGCATTTGAGTGATCATGGGTTATCAATTGAAATCACTAATTCTGTATTCAAGTCTACATTTCTCAGTACTTTGTTACAGACACCTTATATTTAAATTGTTTTGCGCACAGTTCAGAGTATTACTAGTTTTGGGCCAAGGCCATCATCAGATGCATTGTGGTGTAATCCTCTCATTCAAACACACGTATAATTTCAAGCATATGTAAAACATCTACAATCTAGACTGACCATTACAAATACAGTTATGATGAGTATTGTATTAAGGCTGAAATGATGAAAAGTTTTATATAACCTGTAAATAATTGCTAAATTATGTGTATAAAGCAGTAAACAAGCTTCAATCCAGTAATTTTCTGTTGTAATGCATCATCATGGCAGCCATAGTCATCAAGATATGTGGCTACCCAAAAAAAGTGCAGCACTTCTTTTAATATTATTAGACCCCCCCCCCCCCCCCCCCCACACACACACACACACAGCTACATTTTGCCAGCACTCGGTGAGTGGTCTCCTTTATTCATCAATTATTTACATTCTACTGGAACCACATTTATCTCATAGTTGTCTCTTCTCTGTTAACTGTTACAACATGCCCAATGCTTTCTACTGTATTTCACACAGTTGAATTTCTAATGTCATCTGCTGCCTCCTCCTCCTCCTCCTCCTCCTCCTCCTCTGCCTCTGCCTCAGTCTCAGTGCCTGTGGTAAAGATTTATTTGGTTTTCAATACCAGTCTACTAATATTTTTTGGAATGCTAAGGAAAAAACAGAGCAGACGCATATGCTCTTTTTCAGTTTCACTCTGTGAACTAAACCAAGAAGAGAGTGGTGAAGTGTGGGGAGGGAAGGGAAGGAAAGGAAATGGAAGGGAACACACATCTGTGTCTGGTAATGACATACTATATTTGTCTTTCATTGAAGACTTGATTATCATCTAATTTCTGGGGCATTCATTTTTGCAGTACTCTACCAATAGACTCACTTGGAGTATAAGTTATTTGAATTAACTTTTTCTCCCATTTGCTATCTTTTTTTGATATTTATTCAATTTTCTCCTGCCTATTACAAACCTGTGATAAATATTTTGTTTTAATTGGTGTAATGCCAGAGTCTGAACTGGATGCCAGCCTAACTTGTATTAATGACTGATCTCTTGTTTGATGTATAGTCAGCTTGTACTACAGTCATATGGTTACTCCAAGTTGTTGGAATACTGGTTACAACATTGGCACTGAATCAAGATTTAAGATGATTTCATCCAGTCGGGAGTATGAAGGCTGCTATAGAGCAGACACATAGTTTATTAGAAAACACACTGTATCTGATCTGACATGTACAGCTTTTGTTATAAAGCTTTCAGCTTGTATTTCTGTACATATTTGCCACGAATGTCTGTGACATGTTGCCAACATTCTTGTAGTGTTCTGATGCCCTGATACACACAATGTAGAAGCCATCATCATAGATGTATTCATCTTCTGTATGTAGTGCTTGTCATTTAATTCAAATGTCAGATTGTCAACAGTTAAAAGTCACAGGCCTGCAGATATGTAAATAGGGGTGTTAATGCAGTCAGCAAATTTTACTTTTATTGGGCTACTCTGTAATGATCCACTGTCACTGTTTCGAAATGTTCTGATGGTCCTTGGTAAGTGCTTAGCCATATTCTTTTTTAGCTTTATGCAAAATAAACTAATAGTAGACTAGAGTAGTTGCAGTTTGTCTCTTATCGAGACGTCTACACAACGTTGTTGGAAATCTGTGTTTCAGTTAGCAGTTTTATGATATGTGTTATGAAGAAAATTCTGTGCTTTTTATTTTTGGGCATTCATTTTCATCTTACCAAATCCATAAGCAAATTATGATCTATCTGGAGTGTTCTTAGTAGATCATTTGTGAACAGCTTTTTATGATGCCCAACATCTTACGTGGTTAATATTTTCACAGTTGTAATGAATGCTCAAGGGTGTTGACTTAAGTTCTCAGTGGTATCAAATTTTGTTAACATGTCATCTTTATTTTGTAGCGTTGTATTGGTCATCCAACACATCCTCCCCATTCCTTATGGATGGGTGTCTTTTTCAATTCTAAACAGTGATTTTCCTATAATTTCATTGATGATTGTCATCATGTTGTTTTGAAGAAATGAACCATCATTTATTTGTTTTGGTGACAAGTGGTCACAGTACATTCAGTTGTGTTGTCTAAATCTACATCTATGCTCCACAAGCCACCTTATGATTTGTGCCAAAGGACACTTCATGTAACTCTGTCACTTTCCCCCTTTTCTGTTGCAATCCTGACTGTGCATGGGGAGAACAATTATTGGTAAACCTCTGTGTGAGCTCGAATATTTCTGATCTTGTCTTCATTCTCTCTTTGTGAAATGTACATGGGAGGAGGCAATAGGTTGATTGACTTTACTAAGAAAGTATGCTCACAAAATTTTAAAAGTAAACTCAGTCAAGATGTACAACATCTCTCTTGTAGCGTCTGCCTCTGGAGCTGGTTGATTATTTCTGTGATGCTTTCACTCTTGTTGAAAGAACTTATGAAGAAATGCTCTGATGTTTTTGATTTCTGTTTCCTCTATCAGTCCTTTCAGGTACAGCTCATAGAAGCAATCTCAGTTGAACAAGGGTTTTGAAGGCTACCTCCATCGTGAGTGGTCCACACTTCCTGACAATTCTCCCAATTAATCTCAGTATGGCATCTTTATTTTCTACAATTAGCTTTACGTGGCCACTTATCATTAAATTGCTCCATACACATATTCTCAGTTATTTAGTGGATGTGACTGCTTCCAGTGGCTGTTTGGCAATTATGTAATAGAACAATAATGAGTCTTTCCATCTGTCTATGTTACATTTGTTTCTGTTTAGGGTCAACTGCCTCTACTTCCAACAAATGTTGTTCCCCTGCAGGTATTCGTGCATTTTGCAACAATTTCATAACATTGTAACTTCCCTATATATGACAGTGTTTATTGTGCACAGTAATGGTTTTATAACACTTCCATGGTGTACATCTGAAGTAACTTTTATGCCTGAAAATTTCTCGCTATTCACAATGTATAATTTAGTTTTTAACTGTACGATTAAGAAATAAATTATTCAGCAACTTCATGTGCTACAATATGTCATTTCTATGTTTTATCAAAGCAGTGGAACACAACTGACAAAAACAATTTTATCGACCATCTTCCAGAAGTCAATGAACACAGCATCTACCCTGGGTACTGGTACATGCTGCCTTCTGGATCTTATGAAAAAACAGACCCATCTGGGTTTCAAATTATCCATGTTGATTCCTACAAAGGAGATTTTTGGTCTCTAAAAATAAAATGTTCAAATACACTAGTGTAAAATGTGCTCCAAAATTTTACAATGGAATGATGTCAGTGTTATAAGCCAACAGTTATGTGTGTCCGTTTGACAACCCTTCTTGAAAATGGGAATGACCAGTGCATTTTTCCAATTACATGGAATGATTTGTACCTCCAGTCACCTACACTAGATGGTTACTGGAAGGGGCCTAGTTTCTTTCATACATTCTATTTAGAATTGTATAGTTATCCTATTGTGCCTATTCACTTTTCCTCTGTTAAGTGACTTTCTGTCCTGAGGTATCTGTCATTTTGGCACTTGTGCGACAGTTTAAAGAAAGAATCTCAGTATGATCTTTTTTGGTAAAACAATTTTGGAAAAAACAACTTAATATTTTAACATTCTCTCTGTAATCCTCTATTTTGATGTCATTGTAGTCGTTGAGTGTGTGGACAAATAACTTCAATCCATTTACTGATTTGACATAAGACTACATTTTCTTAGGTTTTTTGACAGATCACTAGATAAGAGTTTTACTGCCAAATCCATTGTATGCTTCGTGTGTGGCTTTCCTTAGACTAATTTTGGCTTTTGGCTTTTTTAGCTTTTGTTTGTCAACGAGACCTTGGCTATGTTTAAAACTGCAGTGAAGCTTGCTTTGCTTTCAGAGCAGCTTTCTTACACTGAACAGGATAGAGACACAGATTTGTGGGGAGTGGAGTGAACTGGTGGTATACTGAAAGCCAAAAGAAACTTTTAACACTTTATTGACACTCAGTAGCCCAACACACAAAAACAACATTAGCTGAGCAGTCACACAGTGCTCTACCAAGGTAATTAATACTTTTAAAAAGATTATAAAATCCAATTAAATGTCATTATGTAATATTTGACATCCTTAACTACTGAAATTCGAATTAGGCACAAGACCCTTAAAAAATTTCTCAACAGATACAAATATGAAGGCTTTCTATGTCAGTGTAAAGGCATTAATATTTACTAATAATATCGGTTACAACCTCTTGTGTTCAAAATTTCCAAGTTTTTAAAATTACAGAATTTTTTAGCTTTTAAAATTACAAAAAAAAATTAAGCATACAGATGATAATTTGAGGAAAATTAGTCAAATAGAATAATTTCATAAAGAAACAGTAGTTACAGTCTGACAGGTTTTCACTGTGAACCAGTTTACAACAAACAATTTCTTATAGTTAGCCACCACTTTAATCGGTAAGTTCCCAAAATTCCTCATGCCACCTCTTTGTGGCCCCAGCAGCAACATGGTACTTCTAGCAATATGCTGCAAGATAGAAGTCAGCTCGCAGTACGGCAGAATGCCATCAGATTGAAAGTTGTGCAAATGACTGCAGTAGTTTCTTGAAAAACCTCTTTCTGAGAGTCTTTAATCAATGGCTTTCCTCACTATCCCATCATGCTTCTCACATAAACAAATTCATAACAGATTTCTACCATGCTTTTTGAACTTGACCACTTCCTTTGATTGGACTTAAGCCTGGAACAGAACCTGGAACCCTCCATCCAAAGTAGTTGACAGCCACTTCCCAACATCTTCTATAATGGGGTCACTCAATCAATGGTCCTTTCTTGATGCACCACGTGCCGTCATCTGCACATGTTTGAAACTCTCTGTCATCTCATCTACCTCGCCTGCATGCCCACTCCACACCCCTTGCTCATTATGTGAGCAGCTGCACTCACCATTAGTGACTAAAGGCCATTCTCAAACCAAACAGACATGACCTCTCTCCATGTTGAAGTCTTAATCCAGCGATTATATTCCACACTCCACAGTGAGTGTCTTTGGAAGACTGTTGTTGGAGATGCCTCAGATACGATAAAAAATATAATTGACCATATAACATGGTTATATGACAAACCATAGCATGTCTTTACCATCCCTCTCAACTTGGCTCAGCACTTGTCTAATTATGTATTGTACAGTATTCATGAACTTTGACCGGTTATACTCAACATTTTCAGCCTCAGAGATGAATATTTGATGTTGACTGCTCAGGTAATCTGATACTCATTTCTTGCCACACCCATAGTCAGTAAGGCTATAACACCATGTGATTGCTAATACCTTGCTCTACACTAACTGCATCAAAGAGATCAAGCATCTTTGTAACCAGGAAATCTAAGGTGTTACTCTCAAGTGTCTATGCCCTGATTAACTGCTCAAGGTAATTTTTTGGCAAGGTGTTCAGAATAATTTCACATGATATCCTGCCCCCTACCACTTGCTGTAATCACTTAAGTCTACCAGTGTGCAGCTGGTAAGCTGAAATTGACCCTTCTGCTGTAACGTGCCCAGGAAATTTGCACACAACCTTCTCTAGTTTTTTTTCTGGAAATGTTCTACCACTACTACTCCTGAAGCATTGGGCCTGTAAAAGCATCTGATTACTGTCATTGCTCCATCCTTAACACATGACTTCACACTAATCATTTCACATTCAGAATCTGTGCTAACCTCAGTGGATGTTATAACATTATTTACAGCTACAAAAATACCTCTACCACTGGCTTCCAGCTTATCTTTGCAATACATATTCCAGTAGCAATTTAGAATTGATTGCTATTAACATGTGGTTTCAGCCAGCTTTATGTCCCTAGTACTAACATTGTTATCCCTTATAAGTGAGACTAATTTGTGACTTTCCCATACACACTCCCTTGGTTAACCAGTACTATATTCACATTCTCTTTCTCCAGTTTGTCATGACAAGTACACCTTTCTGTAATTATCGGGGCTGCTGTTCTTTCATCCCTAAATCAACATTTATCTGGGTAGTGGAGGGATTTCTCTATTCTAAAAAAATCCTCCTTTGCACACCACACTTTCTCTGCTTCTTTAGTATAGCTACTTCCTTTGTATAGTGCACCCTGGACCTATTGAAAGTGGTGCTACAATTATCCACCCAGCAGTGTGCAATTTATTAAATATTACTAGAGGTCCACACCAGATCTCTTTGAAGGAATTTAATTGACTGGTATTTATTATGCCATTCACTATCATTGACCCTAAGACACGAAGCTGATCATCATGTACTAAGTGGGTAAGGCTGTAGATTCATTTTTTTATTCATGTAGCACAGGGTATAGGAGTAGTTATTTGGCTGCAGTGAAGTGTAAGATGTAGATCATGCCTCTTAAGTAAATATGGTACACTAGAGAGAAATTTATCCAATAGGGATTAGTAATCATGTAATTATAGCTGTGTTTCAGGTCACATGTGTACAGTTAATGGTTTTCAGTAACTGAACTGTTTGCTATGAATATTAAATTTATGTTTCAACTGTTACAGTAATTTATTGCTTTGAGTCTATGCTGAGCTTCCAAATTGTATATCTTTGTTTTGTTTTTAGGCTTAACCTGCTATTAATTTTAAGAACACTCAGTGGTATCCTTTCATTCAACAGAGGTCTTCTTTCGTCCCGCTTTATTTGATAGAGATCACTTTTGTTTATGTTACTTGTCATGGTTATTATGTTGCCTACAGCTAGTTTATCAAATGTTTTTTCTTCATAGCTGACATAAGTGATTCACGGGACTCTCTGGTGACACGTGATTCAGGTAGTTGAGATTACTTGATAGCTACATTTTCTGTGTATTTATTCAAATTGTATGCAGTGTCAGAAGTGACTAATGTATCTCATACTTGCCTGTGATACAGATAGAGAAGACGGTGTTTGGATGTCAAGTTACCAACAACACGCCTTCACCACTGGCAGGCGGCATATGCCAGTGACCAAGACAAGGCCTAAAGGAAGCAGTCAAACACTAAAGGTAAGAGAAATAGTTTGTGCATTGGAACTAAAGCGTTTTCATCCAAGTAGTTTCAGTTCTGTTTAGCTTGCATATATGTTGAAATATTCTTGTATTAATAGAGTATTGTTCACATTATAATTAAGTACTCAGGTCCTTTTTTCCATTTACATGGACTGTATTCATAATTTTCAGTAAAATACGGCATATTTTAAGATTGTACTCAGCTTCCAGCTTACTCAGTTCCTGCGTGCATCTGGTTTTAAATCAAAATGTTAGTTGTCAGCTTCCTTCCTGCATCTCCCTCTCAATCTAGGTGCTTTGCAACCCTTTTGTTCCTATGCTGTGATATTTCTTTTGCAGACCCTGTAATTTTTCTCCTAATCAAAGATTTCACAGCAGATGATCTGCTGAAGGTGAGAGGTTGTTTGGTTAGTAATTAATATGTTCCATGGAACATAATAGTTATCTATCCCTATAATATGGTATGAGTCAGTGCACAAGTATAACTCTCTTTCTTAGTTATAACTATGGTGACATACTGACCTTTTACATGCAGGTCTTTACATTAATCTTAAACTCACTCACTCCCTCCCTCTCTCTCTCTCTCTCTCTCTCTCTCTCTCTCTCTCTCTCTCTCACACACACACACACACACACACACACACGCGCGGCAGGGAATGTCAAGAAGATATCATTTTAGTTTGTATTTGAAGTTATTTTTATTACGTATTAGATTCTTCACATTACCGGTTAAATAGTACAAGATTTTTATGCTTGAATATCACACTTCTTTTTGAGTAACACTTGGCTTGGGTCATGGAGAGTGTAAATAATTTCTCCTTCTAAATTTTACTTATAATTGTTACTGTTGTTTCTGAACAGCAATTATTAACAATAAATTCCATAAAGGAGCAAATGTACTCTGTGGCTGTTGTCAGGATGTCCATTTGTGTAAAGAACTGTGTACAATCTGCCAGGAAGTTTCACTGTGTACAAGAGTTTCCAGAGAGGATACCGCATATTATCTTTATTATCATCATCTGTGCAACAAATAATTTCTACGTCAATGATGAGTAACTCCAGAATATAATGCCATAGGACATTGATGACTGAAAACAGGAAAAGTAAGTTGACTTTCTGAAGTTTCACCTCCAAAACCTGCTATTATCCACAGTGCAACATTTGTGGTGCTTAGAAGTTTAAGGTGATCCACATTTGATTTAAAGTTCAGTATTTTTTTCATTGTAAATACCCAATAATTTAGAATATTCTGTTTGGTTACTGAATTTCCCTCGTAAATTATTTCAAACAATTTAGTCAGCGTTGTGCAGAGAATTTCATGTTTTGTGTTTTATCTAATTTGTGAGGTGGTCAGTTTGCAAAGAAGCTGTTAATAATTTTAAAAAAAGTTTATTTACCCTTTCAGGTGTTGATATTTCAATAGGCTTGTGTAATACTTTCATCTTTAGAAAAGAGAACCACTTCAGCTACTCGGATATATAACAGCAAATCATGTAGTTCACAAAGCTCCAACATAGTTGATTCATTCTTCTTCACAATAAAACATAAAGTTGGGATAAAGTAGAACTTAACTGTGTAAATTCACTTGACATGAATTGCACTGGTGAAATGCTCACCTGAATTGTATTCATAATCTTTTTGTTCTTATCTGTTGCAGTTGATACTTTCTTTTACTTAAGGTCTTTTAGTTCAGCTACCGTTTCTGAATGGCTGCAAACTCTCATGATTTTTGTGGCATATCTTGAGAAGATTGCCTTTGTTATATGTTGTACAGATTTCTCTCTTCAGTTGGAAGTGACTCATGGTCTCCATCGGCTCTTGTCTTTTATTGCACATTGAGTGTGTTAGCAAATATGTATGAACATATTTCATGGAGTGTGTTGATTCTGAAACCTTGCATGACACTTTCTTTGAATTTGGACAATAGTTCACAAGGTATATTACTAGAAGGTTTGACTCTTAAAATCATAACTTCAATTTGTAAACTACATCAGTACATGATACACTGCATTGCCTCATACCATAGAAGAGATGCGAGAGGTGTAGCAGAAATTATTTGATGTGAAGTTTTCCATGCCCTCACAATATTTTCTTTTGTGTCAAAGATTTTCTTGGTGTTCATTGATAACATTTCACTAATATAATTCATATTATCTTGCAAATAGAGTTTAACTCACTAACTTTTTGTGAAAAAGAATTATCTCTAACTTTCTTGCCATTTTTTCTTTATTAATTTATACATCTAAGCACTTTCACAAGTTCACAATTACTTGCTTCTCATCAAACATTTGATAGAAATGTCTATTTCTAGAGGCATGTTACTGATGTGGCGATATCATATATCTATTAGGTATGCTGCCATTCGGTACACCAAGTTAACTTTTTTCTCCATTATCTTTCTCAGTTTAATTATAAATCAAAAGCACAGAGTTTAGCTTCATGATTTGATAATGATAGTTCCAGGTATCAGTGTAATGTGTAGTTATATACAGGAAGCAGAGAGGCGATAGATTTCCACTCACTTGGTTATGTCCAGTGGAGACTTGGCTCAAATTGTACAAGCTCTGATCAAAAAGTAACAGGAATTTTTTAATTTTGCGGGCTTTATACATCAGATTTTAATTTTTTTTCTTCTTCTTGGTACACATGTTCCTTCTGACGTCTGTTTTCATTTTCAGCTGTTTTGAATATGTGAAAATGTTATACTTATTTTTAAGTTTTCGGTGAATTTATACTTTTGAAAAAGATGGATCAAAAAATTTGCATTAAATTTTGTTTGAAAAAATGGAATAAAGTGCAGCAATGAATTCGAAATGCTGACTATGGCTTTTGACGAATCTACTATGAGTAAGACAAGAATTTTTAAGTGTTATAAATGTTTCAAAGGAGGTCGTGAAGATGTTGAATGCAACAACCACCCTGGACGCACTAGCACATCAGTTACTGACGACATTGTGGAAGAACTAAAAAAAATTGATCTGGAAAGTCGGTGAATCACCATCAGAGTGGTTGCTGATGATGTTGGCATATCCCTTGGTTCATGCCAAGCAATTTCTTCAGACTTTTGGGCATGAAATTTTTTAATGTCAACCTAAAACAACATCAGGAATTGCTGAATGATGTTGACAAAGACCCAGAACTTATAAAGGAGGTTATAACAGGTGATGAAACAGGTATATAGATATGATGTCGAAACCAAGGCCCAGTTGTCCCAATGGAAACTGCCTAAAGAACCAAGACCGAAAAAAAAAATTGACAAGTTTGATCACATTTGACAACTCTTCTCATTGTTTCCTCCTTTGATTGCAGTGGGATAGTGCATCATGAGCTACTCCCTTATCATCATCCAGTCAATAAGGAATATTAATGGAATTCATGCACTGTTTGCATAAAGCAAATTGCAGAAAACAGCAGAATTGCATCACGATAATGCTCCCACTTACACTTCAATGCTTGTTTGTGATTTTTTTGCAAAAAAAACAAAACCGCTGTTATGCCTCAATCACTGTCTTTGCCAGATGTGCCCCCAGTGACATATTTCTATTCCCAAGGCTGAAAAGAGCCATGAAAGCACATCATTTTGCCACCATTGATAAGGTAAAAACATAATCGCTGACAGACCTGAACATTATAACTGAAAATTAGTTCCGTAAGTGCTTCCAAGATTGGAAAAAGCACTGGCACAAGTCTATTGTGTCTGAGGGGGGGGGGGGGGGGGGGGGGGGGGGATTACTTCAAAGGGGACAAAGTAGATGCTGATGAGTAAATAAAAATTCTTTAAGAAAAACAAGAATTCCCATTACTTTTCGATCACACTTTGTATATCACTGCCTGAAAAAGGCAAGTATCCAGGTTCAAGTGTGCTCCCTCCTTCCCTCCACACACCTCTCTCTCTCTCTCTCTCTCTCTCTCTCTCTCTCTCTCTCTCTGTTTTTGTGTGTGTGTGTGTGTGTGTGTGTGTGTGTGTGTGTGTCATAAGTAGATAACTTTAAACTTAACTTTTTTTAAAATTCCTTTCAGCAACCAGGCAAACTGAATTTAAAGGATTTCTCGCTTGTAACAGATGCAATAGCTAGAATGAATGTTGCTGGCCGTGAAAGTACAGTGAACAAACTCGCCAAACAGGCAGGTTTTGGACATGCGCCTTTGGCAACACCAGAAAATGTTGATTTGGGTTCTGAATATGCTCAAGTAAGTATTTCCATGCATAGAATTAGTGTGAATTATAAATTGCTTATTTTTCACTTTCATTTCTTTATATTTTAGGTCAAGGATGCTGTACCCGGCCTTTATTCTTCATATGATGGAGAGTATGCATATACTTTAGTGCAAGATGCTGTTGGAACCAACAATAAATCAAAACTGAGGCAGAGAAGAGAAAAGGGTCAACCCTGTGAGTACCATTTTGATAAAACTATCGATATTTGGTTCTTCTTGTAGTAAGTCATTAAAAAAAACGACAGAATTACATCCAACAAATGATGTGAAGGTAGCCTCATAATGTTAGTATGCAGTTTTATTAGATGCTCTGTACCGTCACATATATGGACAATGCAGTGCTTGAAAGGCAACAACACTAGTCAGAGCAAACAATTATGCTTGTAGAATACAAAGAAATTGCCACAGGAATAATGTTGGCCGGTCATAGATGTGGTGGCCTCGTGTAAGAGAATGCCACTGGGCATGGGTTGAATGTCCATATGTGGCCCAGGAAACATAGAAGCCGCAGGGAAATATAACACGATAGTACGTCACCAGCAAAGATTGAATTAGAGATGTAACAGTGAGTTGAAGGAACTTCACATAGTTCAGGCATGGTGCCTGGACTTAGAGAATTTGCTCTGGCTCTGTCACATTTAATACTTAGCTTTGCGTACCTTCTTTTAGTGAAACTTTCCAGATTCTATAAACAGGAGTAGTTTATTTCACAATATTTTGTTTGGATTAGCAGTACTACATTTATTTATATTTTCTTCACCGAGTTCCATTATTCGTTAACATATTTGATTAGCTATCTGTATGGTTAGCCAATTGAACAGACCTCTCCTGATATATTGTAATTCAGCTTATAGACCACTCGCTGGATGTGACAATTTTTTTATAGTGCCAGGTGTGTGCGGTTGGTCATGGATTAGTGGAAGTTAATTGTTGTTTGACTATGCAACAACTGCACACTACAAATTATTGGAAAAGGTCACCCTTCTCTTGAAATATCGGACCTACGCAGCCCAACATCAAACAGAAAGATAGAATGGCTTTGAGAATACCTTGCATTACTTGAACAATCACTATGCAAGCTAATTGCAGAACTGAGATCTGGAATGGACCCAGCAGATTAATGGTGCCTGGAAAAGATATTAGAAATCAGAATGAGAAGCTATAGATCCTGGGGTTAAGGCAGTCATCCCAGTAGGCAGTTAGAGTGGTGCAACAGTGGCAGCAGATGGCGCACAGAAGTAAAGCAGCAGCAGCAGCAGATGGTGGTGTGAGGACATAGACGATGCTCTGAAGTGGAAGATATACATCAGCAGCAGCAACAATGAGAGGACTCGGACAAAGCTATGCCACCAGATGGCATGCAGCAGTAGTAGAATGAGCAACAAGAACACCTGGGGTGAGTGCAACAGCGTAAAAGGCATACCACATGACAAAGTGTTTCGTGTAATGGTACATATGCACGAGAGTCACCCTGCCAGCAGTTTATTAGTTTCTCTGAAGCACTCAAATTAATATCAAAATCTTTCAATAGCACTAAGAATATTCAAAAATTTTTTCTTTACCACTGCAATATTGAGTTTGAGCTCATAAATCCAGAGGAGCACAACACACTCTTAAAATTTGTAAAAAAAAACCACATCCTGGTACAAAATTACATAAGAAAGGAATGTTAGATTACTTTGTGTGTCAAATGTTTGTGAGTTGGCAAGAATGTGGAGAAAGCATAGCTTAGTGGTAGATGTGATGCAGCATCACGATAGAAAAGCCATCCATTGTACCGTGCAAGAGTCAGAATTGGAAGGCAGCCTTGTGCTCATATGGAAGATGAGCAGAGCGGTGTTCTTCCTAGGGATCTACAATGATATTGATTCCCCCCAGGTTCCTCTTAATTGCGTGGAAAAGGACAGATAGTGAGGTGCTCGCAATGTAACTTGACAGGACACAGAAGCATGTATGCACCGTCGAAGTTCGTGACATGTTTCAAGTGTAAATGAACTGTACACTATGTGAGAGAGTGTGCAGAGTGTCCCTACCATTCACAGAAGAAGAGTAAAGTGCAGGGAAACTTAGCAAGGGGTTTAATATTCCCACCAGTGGCCATTATTGATAGCAGGTCAGAGGCATTGCAGTTAAGCACAATCAGGCACTGCCAGGCGTACCAATGCCTGGCCATATGGATGAACCTGGACGCAGCACATTGCTTGGTGAAGCTCTTTTGATTCTCACCTAGCTGCTATTAAAAGTTGTCTTATGCCTTACTCAAAAAAATATTGACAGTTGACTACAAAACTATGACCGAGCTTGTAGAATTGGAATGTCAAGAAGGCACAGAGAATCGCATAAGATTCATTGTGGATAGTGGGGTATATATAAACCTAGTACGAAGTAGTAGCTTTAGGGATGGTGGAAGGCTAGCAGGAGGGGCTGGGGAATGTATAATCTGACTGATGGTGTAAGAATTCGGGAATTGCTAATACAGTTACAAAGGCAGAAGGAACTATAGTCCACTGATTGCAAACGAGAAGCATAATGTGAGACATTGCTTCCACATAATCGGGGAAGATGTGGACCTTTCATTTGATGGGCTAGTGAGCAGAAACTTCTTTAAGGAAAATGGAGCGCTAATTAATTAGGCCATCAAAAGAGTGTGGATCCATAGGGAATGGGTCAAAATGAAGACAGAGTAAGAATGTGATCTCCACAAAGTGTAGGTAAAGAAAAGATATGGCTGTTTCGGAACAGGCTTTGATGCAAAGCGAAACATCCATAGAAAGTAGTAGCAACAGAAAGCAAACCATCTAACTATGACAGAACAGACAACCAGAATTGCCGGAGAGAAGTTAGAGACACAAGCAAAGCAAAAGAAGACTGACGGTAGGGCCTTAGGTTAAGAGGAGAGGTGAATAGAATGAGAGAGGCATTTATACTGAAACAGAAGAACATCAAGGGCATGTACCTACTTGAGCCATTGGTAAAAATGCAGCCGAGAGAGTGCGTAATGAGTATACTGAACACTACAAATTAGAGTGTGTCAATAGAACTCCCACAGTTGATAACTGAAGGAGTGCTGAAGCAGGGCTTATTCAGAATGAGCGACCTAAATTAAAACAAGCCACAATTGAAAGCACAAATAAGTATGCTGAAAGAAAAATCTGTGTTTTCATTTAAACACAAAAAAGAAAGTAGCCATTACAGAACTATGTACCACATATAGCGATATTTTTCAGGGTGATTTGTTCATGGCCCTGTAGAATGCCACAAGCACAAAAATAGGTACTGTAGAAATAGATACAAAAAATGTTGGATGTTGATATCATAGCGGATGAAACTTTCCATTGATAATGATTCCTAAAGAGATGGATGCCAGTCAAAAACAAAAATAGTGTATGGTTGCTGACTGTAGGCAACTTAATGAAATCTTCCAGAGTTCAATTTACCCATTACTGAGGATAGAAGAAATGCTTGACAGTTTAGGAAGAGCAAAATACTTCTCAATCCTTGATTTAACAAAAGGCTATTTGCAGGTCTTATTAGACCAAGAGTATCAAGAAAATATGTCTTTTAGTTTGCTGTATGGGCATTACAAATACAGATGAATGCTCATGGCCCTTAAAACAGCTCCAAGTATGTTTCAGAAATTGATGACCTCTGTGTAGACATGGTTATAAACTGACAAATTTCTCATCTACTTGGATGACATAGTGATATTTGGCTTCTCCTTAGAGGAACATAATTTGTGACTAATGGAAGTGTTTAAAAGGCTTAGACTCCACTGTCTAAAGCTACTGGTTGACAAAAGTGAATTTTTGCGAAATGAAATGTGTTATTTGTGTGTTATCCTGTCAGCCAAGGGTTTGATGCCAGACCCACCGTAATCAGTGCAGATGCCAATCAGATTTCTATATGGGCAATCTTAAGTCAAGGAAAGATTGGAAACAACCTACCAGTCATATAAGCCTCGAGGACACTGAATGAAGCAAAAATAGGATACAGTATTTTTGAGAGGGAGATCTTAGCCATTTGTTAGACAGTCATATTCTTTAGACCATACATCTTTGGCAGAAAGTTTGTGATATTTGCTGACCATAAACCTGTAACGTGGGTAGCTAGTATTTCGCACAAGTTGTCCACGTTAATGAGGAGTATGACTATCTGATAATGTATACAAGTGACAAATGAAATAAAGTGGCTGACACAATCCTCCCCACCTCTCCCTGGTCTCGAAGGTCCTGCTTTTTTATATAAAAATTAGAAAAAAAAAAAAAAAAAAAAAAAAAAACGCTAACTTGTCACCTGTTGAGTGATGGTCTTTTCTCTTTGACAACAATATAGTAGCTTATATAATAATACAAACCAATGAAAAAGATAATAGAACTTTTAGAAAAGACTGGGAGTTGTGCATTTCCTGTTTATAGTAACCGTGTTAATGTAGTTGAAATGAAGCCTTTCCTAGGGATATTATGAGAAGCAGTCAAATGAAAATAGAACACCTGCCACAATGAGACCATGGAATGGTTTCATCCAAAAATAATCACAGACATTTATCCCACTGGGAGACAAGACAATCAATTCCTATTTTGTACAATGTGGTTGGGCACTGGTGGATCCACAACTAAATCCACTCTTGCGTGTCCTCATCCAACTGAAACCAATGTCCGTACATGTCTTTCTTCTATTTACAATAGTGTTGCAAGCGATGGGCAACATGCAATCAAAGTCCTTTGCTGTATACAAGGTCCATGTAAGCAATTGATCTGGATCACACTGCTATCGTAGTGCTCTCCTAGTACTGTGCTAATACTGTGCGGCCAAGGCTGGAAGGAGCGGCGCTTATATTCTCTTCAGCGAGAGGGCACTCCTGTCGTGGTGCGGCCCTTGTCAGCGGGCTATTGGCTGACCTCGTCTCACAGCCTTCTTTGCTCTTGCGGTCTTCATCTTCGTGCCATCACTTGTTGATACGCCGGAACATCCACAATCAGTGCACGGTCAAAATGCTCAGGAATACTGTTGGTTGTAATCATTTTGTTGCATGAAACTGCCCCCCCCCCCCCCCCCCCCCCCCCCCCCGCCCCACCACTGTCAGTTGGACAAAGGCCATACGTCAGCAATTTGTTTGTGAAACACTGCAACATCCCCTGTACAGCCTTGCTATTTTGCCATGTGATTTTCACATCTTCGGTGACCAGAAGGAAGACGCGTGCACATCAGTTTCAATCAGACAAGTACATGCAAGAGTGGTTGCAGTTGTGGATCCTTCAGTGACCAGCTACATTTCACAAAACAGGAACTGGTCATCTCATCTCCCAGTGTGACAAATGTTGTAACACCTGTGGTGCTTACTTTTGAATGGAACCATTCCACAGTCCTGTTGTGGTGGGTGTTCGGTTTTCATTTGACTGTCCTTTTATTTCTTATTGGTATAATTGAATCTAATCATGAAAATGTATGAAACTCATGGGCTATCAATGGAGCAGGATGTAATGTTTTCAAAGCTATAATTAATTAAAACAGGTTTTAATTCATTTTGTCTGCTATGAGATTTGATGACATAAAGACATGAGAAGCCTGAAAGGGTTTGACTATCAAGCTCTTATTTTGTATGAGTTTGATAAGTTTACAGAAAACTGTGAAGCCTCTTATATTTACTCCAAATATGCAACTGTATATGAAATGTTAGTGCCTTTCAGATGACATTGTTTCTGTCAATACTGAAATCAAAGCCTGGACAATACAGTTTGCAAATTGTGTGCTTATGCATTGCAAAGACTCATTACTTATTGTCAGCTTTCCTACATTCAGGCAAAGGACAGATATCATCGAGAAATAATTCACAATCACTCCCCACAAAAAGCATTCTAAGGTTGATAGAACGTATTTTTCAGAGAAACAGGAACATTACTGGTGACAATAGATGCTTTGAAACAATGTGGGCTTACTTATGTCAGAATAGTGCAAAAAAATAAGTAAGTAAAGAAATAAATGAGCAATCCCTGGAGAATTTCAGCCACAGAAATCCGTATGATTTGACTCATCATTGTTTGAATTCATTAATGGTATCTTATGTACCAAAAAGGAATAACAGTTGTTCTAGTATCATTGATGCACAACACACCAGAGGTTAATTCATAATCTCCCAAACCTGGAATTATCAAATTTTATAATTTAACTAAAGGCGGTGTGGATGCACTTGATTAGGAAAGTGCAAATTATTCATTGCTGAGAAGATCGAGGCATTGGCCAACAATGGTATTTGGAGCATTGTTGAACATATTTACAGGAGACAGTTTCATCATGTAGAAAGCATCAAATGAGAAAAGCAAGATGATGCACTGAGATTTTATAAAACAACTCAACATGGCATTGATCAAAGCAAATATGAAAAAGAGTAAAATAAATTCCAAAAATTATCCTAGGAACTTGAAGTTCTTTTGCAAAAAAATTAAAACTGATAGCGTGGTTGGCAGATCTGCACTGCAAGCCCAAACTAGACCGAGTCAGCCAGAAAAGTCAAAGATGTCACAATGCCACTTATGTTCCCACCTGAAATACACAAAAACTACCGAAAAATGTTTTAAATGTCAAAAATATTGAAAAAAGTGTGTCTTCACTGTGGTCAATGAAAATAAGTGCTCAGTTGAGTCATTCATGTACCTACTGTAATTTTTTGGTTTTTTTAAATTTGGAGTCATTTTCTTCTTTATATTTTATGTAGCTAATCATTATTTGATCACAAATCATGTTCCTGAACACTGTGAAAGTAAATTTTCTTTGTTTTTTTTTTTAAGTTAATTTTAAAATGTTTATTTAAGAAGGCAGCGTTAATGTAGAAGCATTAGTTGTTGGTTTGCTAATGTTTTCTCTCATAATAAAGATTGATTTTTCATAAATAAAAGCCATTGATTCCTTAATAGTAGTTTAGAGAAACAGAAGTAAATAGGCTTCAGGTGGTTTTCGTTTTTCGGGTCAAAAACTACCCCACAAAATTACTAACATCAGTCTAAATGGTGAGTGCAGTTAAAGGTTAAACAAGAATCTGTGAACACCAATGAGTAATAATGAACAGCTGTTTATTTCCCCAATGGATGAATGCATAACCACACCTGTCACGAAGGTAAGCCCACAGATACTGTGCTCCGAGGCACAAGAAAGTTAAAATTTCTAGGTAAATGTTGGGGATATGCTACTCATATTTTGATGTAGTCTGAGTATATAATGTGAACAAGAATGACATGCCAAACTTGAAGATGGAAATTGCCTGCTGCATAGTAAATAATGAAAGAAAAAAATATCAACTGGAACTGCCAATACAGCATGTGGTTAGGCAGTTAGATGCCCTAACAGCTGTGTTGCGTAAGCTTGATGAACTGAAAATTGAAGTTGAATTTCAGGAGAGAAGTGCCTTCAGCAACTTCTTGATAAATCATTTCTCTTTCTAGAGTTACTTGGGCTCTGGTATAGTATTTATAGTGATTATATGTTGTCTTTGTAGGTACTGTAAGTGTTGTAAGGACTGTTCTTAACTTGTGTTCAAGACAAGAGGTGACAATTGCTACGGAAAAATGTGTGTTACAAACACTATTGTGAATCAGTGCCCAGATAAGAATATAGTGTGTTAGATATTTGAGAGGCATGGAAAATTCACAGCCTCTAAGTATTGTAACTAAAATGAGTAAACATTAAAAGCAAAATTGTAATTATGGTGGAAAGTGTCCCTTTATTGTAAAGTAAATGTGTATCTCTTCCAGGTAATAGAATTGTAATCATGGTGGGAAGTTTCCACATATTGTAAATTAAGTAAATGTGTATCTCTTCCAGGAAAGGGTTTGTAATCAGAGTAGTGTTTATTATTGTAAACCAGTTATGTATTTCTTTCAGATAACCAAATAAAACTTGTGCAACAATATGTAGTAATTGAGGACAGCACCTAGAAATTTTTCTCCATGGCGGGAGGGGGAGATGTCGCATACATGGACAATGCAGTGCCTAAAAGGCAATGACAGTAGCCAGAGCAAACAATCACCCTTGCAGAATACAAAGAAAACACAAGAGGAAGGACGTTAGCCAAATGTAGATATTACTCCATGTGGTAAAGTCCCATTGGGCATTGGCTAGATGTGCATACGTAGGCTAGGAAGCACTGCACCCACAACAGAATATAAAGTAATGGTGCGTTGCCGGCGAGGGTTCAATTAGTAATGGAACAGTGAATCAGAGGGACCCCGTTTTGGTCAGGCCTGGGCCTGGACTTGTATTTCACTCAGATAAGCAGTAAAGTTTATTGTTCAAGTTTTGCCTCCTAAGTTTGTTCATATTTCATTTACTGAGTTCCATAATTCTTCAAAATATTTGATTAGCCAACAGCACAGTTAGGCAATTATATGGACCACTGCTCTCTGGATGCAACAGTACTTTTATCCAAAATTGGACTAGGGAAACCCACAGGCCTCCTAACAAGAAACATCATAAAATTTTGAAAGGTAAGGACACAAAACATTAAAGTAATTGTTGTTAAATATGACATTTTACAGTTACCCACAACTACTACAACAAATTTTCAAAAAGTAAGGCCTGCAGCTCAAATGTTTACATAAATCCACAAGAAGTCATAATGTCTCACACTGTTCTAGGAGTCATTTAAAAAATGCTGGGCATGGATGTAAAGTACCCTGCCTTGCTTCATCAGGTATGTTTCATTAGTCTGATTAAAGAAGTAGGCTTGTTCGTATGTTAACAAATACTGCACTCTGCCTGTGAAATTATTTGTAACAGTGTTGCTCTGGCACATATTCTGTGGAGAGTGAAGTGAAGCAAAGTTATATAGAGCACATGTTTTTGATGCCTCAAACATAATTGACTAGCCCATTAGTCAGAAGTTACAAATTCTATTGTAGCAACATGTTAATGGTAGCGAAGTTGGGGAGATGAGTGCACATTGTGATGGCAACCAGCACCAGTCCCAACAAGCACCACAACCCACAGTGATATGAAGAAGTATCTGTAAGTAGTTTTGTGAAGTATTTATGAAGATTCAAGGTTGCAAAGACATCCACAGCAACAGCTGCCCAAACACTGATACATTATAACTTTGTACACCTTTGATTACAACAATTTTATCAAGACAGGCAGTGGAGTGTTGATTGAAAGTGATCTTTTTGATGAGTTTCACATCAGTTTATGATGAGGTAATTTGTTTGAAAAACTATGGAAGTAAAGCTGTGTCCCAGAGTGGATTGACTGGTTTCTTTCTGAACAATCACAAGGCATGGTGGATTTACATGTCAGTAGGGTATCATAGACATTCCCAACTGCCATATCACACAGACACTTTCAAGATCTGTTTGATTCAATACTACTAGCAACCTGCCCAGGTTCGCACAGGTAGCATTTAGTATCTATGTCCAGATGATTTGTCTGGTGTAGTGGTAAAAAATTATATATACAAACCCTCCTCATGAATCAGTCTGTCTATTTGTGGAAACTATCAAAATCCGTTCAGTAGTTCCTGAGATTAGGCTTCTCATACAGACATAAAAATGTGTTGGGGACTTTAATTTAGTAATATTTATAGCTAGTGTATGGAGGCTCTTACTTCACCAAAGTATGAATATGTTTGCAAATGGTACCCACCTATTAGGACAATAACTTAATGCATTAAATGTATTCACAGTTGTAAATAAGGAGAACCATCAGCTGTAGAGTGGAATGATGACAATGAAAATTTGTGCTGGACCGGGACTCGAACCCAGATTTCCCGCTTATCGCGAGCGGTCACCTTACCATTTGACTATCCATGTGTGACTCACGGCCATAAATTGTCAACCATGTGTCTATGACCTGTACTCGTACATCCATTATGTATATTCCTGCACACGTCAGATGTTGTACTTGAAAGTCGTTTGCCTGGTATTGGCAGATAAATACGATACTGCAATGCCTGTGTTATTCTGATTACAATGCAAAGTTCCTTTGGACGTGTATGTGTGTCCAGAGGAACAGCTGATGGTTGTCCTTATTCGCAATTGTGAATACATTTAATGTATTTCATAACAGCTGTAGTGACCGCAGTGCCTCTTCCTTTGGACATGCATACATGTTCAAAGGAACTTTGCATCGTAATCAGAATAACTTTTTCAACTTTTTATATGTTCTCAGAGTCTTTCGCGATGGCGTGTCTGAATAGGATCTTTACAGTTTTCAAGCCTTGTCAATTTGAATAAAATTCTCGATTTTTGTTTATGTATACCAGTGGAAATCCATGCCAGCCCCAGTAGCCAATGATTTTTACTCCTGATGACCATATAGCTTAATGCTCTGTTCGAGTCTACCCCTAACTACATGGCGTCATTGCAATTTGAAGTGATTGTGACTGCACAGAGCATTCTCAGTCTATGAGTTAATGAACCTGTTTCTCAAGTGTCTGTAATGGTATCAAGTAATAGTTCAAGAGTATCACAACACTTTCTTCAGTGTGGAGATTTAAAGCCATCAAAATTATTCTAAATTATCACTCTGTGATATATTCTTTGGAATGGTTGTTTCCATGTTACTGGCCTCTAAGTATTCATTATATGCAACTGTTTCTAGTGAATATTATGTAGCTGGGATACCCACCTGCAGCTTATAGATATGGCACATTTTATCACTATCTTCTTCATGACAAAGCACTTTTTCAACTTTTTATATGTTCTCAGAGTCTTTCGCGATGGCGTGTCTGAATAGGATCTTTACAGTTTTCAAGCCTTGTCAATTTGAATAAAATTCTCGATTTTTGTTTATGTATACCAGTGGAAATCCATGCCAGCCCCAGTAGCCAGTGATTTTTACTCCTGATGACGGTGTGGGAGATGGGCATCGAAAGCTCAAGAATTTTATTCAAACTGACGTGCTTGAAAACTGAGAAGCTTTTATTCAATTTTTTTATTGTTTCAGAACCTTGATTTTGCATTTGCTGGCAATCCCAGCTACCACATATCAATACTCCACCTTGACTGTGCATGTAAACTGACTGGTGCGGTTAGTATTGCGTGAATATTATGACTCATTGCTGCTCTACATTATTATTAGGATACTAGTGGTCAGGCTGGGAGAACTTTGATAGTTGATTATAGATGAGTCATTTCTCTTTGCATGCTGTAATGATGGATCGTGTGATATAAATTTCATGTGTGATGTGCAATTTTCTCTTCCAGCATATTCTGATTCTGACAGTGACTGGAGTTCTCTTGAACGAAGGCAGAGAGCAGCAGATGCGTACTGCAAAGTAAATCGAAAGCCTACTCCACATAAAAGGATGCGAAAGAAACGTACAGCCATCCCTGTTCCAACACCTAGAGTGCCATCTTCTCAACCATCAGTAACTGCTGAAAATCTTAATATAGCAAACTACCAATTGAAAGATGAACAGTCGCGCTGTGCATGTGATTCCAGTGAAAAAGGTAGGTTCATAACACCTTAAAATATTCTGATGCCAATCATACTGGTTGTTGTAATTCTATTTCCTTACATTTCCACTTTTAAATATTATGTATTCTATACCAAAATATACAGTACAGTGCTGCTTATATTCTCAATATCAGTATTCATTTATTTATATTGTCTATTAAATATTTGTCAGAAGTTTTGTCATACATCAGTCTTCTTCAGAATATTTCCTTAGTGAAAACTGATGAAATGTTAGGAGTGATATGGCTTACTGCAAATATCAGTATCCTCACAAAACATAAAAGAAAAATCTAAAAATTGTAAATTACTGGGACTGTAATTATGCTGATACCAGCTTAAAATGCTGGCATGGGATCTCATACTTCTCAACCTAAAAAATTCTTCTTTGGGAGCTCATTAGGATTATCTTCTCATACACAGTTACATGTATGAATATTTTGACATCTTCAGGGTTCATATTCATGGTGAAGGCAAGGCAGAGCAGCCACTTTTAATTTTATTGTTGTATTATTTTAATGCAAAAATTATAATATTTGGGAATTTCTGTAGGTTGCCGGACAATCTCGGCACCAACCAATCAGGAAATTATTGTCCCATGTTAGTTGCAGTCATTTTTATGGGTCAAAATTCTGATTTTTCTTTATCTGTCTTATGTATTGTGTTTGCAACTCGCTTAACACTTACAGAATTATGCGCATACACACTATCTGATCAAAAGTATCTGGGCACCTATTAGTGGACATTAATATGGGGTGTTTCTACACTTAACCATTGACAGCTTGAACTCTGTAGCCCCACATCCAATGAGCTGTCTGAATAACTGGGGGAATGGCAGCTCATTCTTTCTCAAGAGTCAAAACCGGAAAAGGTAGTGATCTTGAACACTGGGGTCTGAAATGAATGACATTCTAACTGTTCCCAAAGTCATTCCATTGGGTTCAAGCCGGGACTCTGGGCAGCCCATTCCATTTCAGGAATGTTATTGTCCACTAACTGTTGCCTCACAGATGGTGCTTTACAACAGGGTCTGTTGTCATGCTGATAAGTCTTTGTCACGGAATTGTACAGAGTGCACACAGCTGTAAAATGTGTTCATATCCTTCTGCATTTAATATTTTCTTAAGCGCAACAAGGGCCCACACCATAACCACGAAAAGCACATCCTGCGGGCTTTCAAATAACTACACACCTACAGACTCTGAGTTGCGATATTAAAAGTTTTGGCTGGTTTTGTTGTCTAGCGGCTGGGATACGTAGTAGCCCCATTACAGGCCAAATACTACAGAGTCTTCAGTACACTATAAGAATACGCACATGAATCGAATGGTCAAAGGTTTCTATCGCTCGGCAATTGCGAATTATGAAAGTAGCATATAAATTTATGAATGAAAGATTGCAATTTAATAAAATCTGCAGGTACTATCTTAACGACTTTAAATGATAAGTATGATAGAAGTACTTTTGAGAATGCGGTATATTTCTGCAAAACACTTATTGGTGTCAGTGGTCCAGCAATTAAATAAAATATAAGTTGAATAACAGGGAAACAATAGATTCCTACTGCACGTAATTAGTTATGAACAACAACAAAGCTCACAAGATATTCACTTCTAAACACACACTACGTCTTCACTGTAGAAACCTCGGAAATCTCACAAGTGCATAAGTCTGCACTACGAAATATTTCTAACGCATAAACCGCTCCACATTCTCCAAGCCCCTCTTGCAACTGTGCGTCCATCGCGCTGTCGCGTCCAGCACCTCCCGTCCTGTCCCTCGTGCCACACTCTCCCGAACTGCCCCTGTCCTCTCTCATCCTACCAGCAACCTGTTATAATGTCCAGTTGAACAAATATATTTCTAGGCTGACACAATACGTGTAAGTCACAGAGCAAGTAAAGAAGGTAAGACGAGTGTACACTGTAACAGTCAAATCTGCACTGAGTCCAATTCTAGCGGCCGCTGGCTGGCTGGCCGCTCAGGTGACACGGCTGCTGCATGGCTGGCAGACAGTGCCGCATGTAGAGGCCTCGCGTAACTGCGCAACGGCACTTTGAAAGATCGGTGAGTCACAACACTTTTCCCCCCTTTGAATTTTTTGCACTGGTCTTGATGGAGGTGGCCCGTAGATTGCTAACGTCCGTAGGTGTTGTTTGACTGGCCGTAAAGTCTCGAGGAGGAGGCTTCCCACAGACGGAAGTGTCCCCGATGATAACAGGTCGAGATGACAGGAGACATAGGGGTCGAATCTGCTGGGGCCCCGTGCGCCAATCTGCCTGTGGCAGCAAATCCGGTTGTTATAACAGGAGACATGGGCGATGTGTCGGCGTCCGTAGGAGAAGGAGGCGAGTAGAGTTGCTCCGACAGATGATGGTCATCCGGTTCCTGCATGGGCAGGTCTCCTGGTGGTGGCCGTTCTTGTGCTGGCACTGAGGCAATGGCGAGAGGGCTGTGTTGTGAGTAATGGGAGGTGCCAAGATCCTGAGCGTCAGGTAGAGCCGAAGGTGGTGTAGCAGCATTCGGAACAGGCGTTGCCGGCACACAATGCCGAAGCTGGTCCGAATGATGCACTGCAACACCCGTGTCCATCTGGATTTCATACAGGAATCGGTCACGGTGTCGTAAGATGCGGCCAGAACTCCATTTTGGCCGTCTGCCATATCCTTGTACCCATACAAGGTCGCCAGCGGTGAACCGGCCAAGCGAAGGCACCCGCAGCCGTGAGGTGGTAGGCTGCAGAAGATGAAGTAGCGTGCGGAGCTGTCGGCCATGTAACAGCTCAGCCGGGCTGTGGTTGCCCATGGGGGTGAAACGGTAAGAAGCCAGAAATTGGAGATGTGCATCATCGGCATCAGAAGAAGTCAGGAGTTTCCTCATCTCAGCCTTAAATGTGCGGACCAGTCGTTCAGCCTCACCGTTTGACTGTGGATGGAACGGAGGAGCCGTGACATGCATGATGCCGTGACGGGCACAAAAATCCACAAAATCGGAAGTGGCAAATTGCAGACCATTATCAGTAACAACAGTAGAGGGAAGCCTTCCAAAGAGAAAATGCGAGCTAGAGCATTGGTGGCTGCCGCGGTGCTAGGCGACATGCAACGGACAATGAAAGGAAAGTTAGAGTAGGCGTCAATTACGAGGAGCCAATAAGTACCTAAAAAAGGTCCTGCAAAGTCAGCATGAATGCGCTCCCAGGGCTTCTCAGGCGAAGGCCACGGTGACAAAGATGACTTCGGAGCAGCGGCCTGTGACGCACAAGGGCCGCAGGCAGCGACCATGTGTGCTATTTCAGAGTCGATGCCAGGCCAGTACACATGACGGCGCGCCAGAGATTTTGTGCGAGACACACCCCAGTGCCCTTGGTGAAGGAGGCGCAAGACCGAAGCACGCAAAGACGCAGGTACCACAACACGCGGCGAAGCACTGTCAGTGGAGAGGAGGATAACACCATCCCTAGCCGTGAGGCGGTAGCGCAATGCGTAGTAGTTCCGCAACAGATCAGAAGTCTTAGCGGACAGGCGATCTGGCCAACCCTTCTGAATACAGCGTAAAACCCTGGAGAGGGTAGGGTCAGAACCCGTAGCAGCCGCCAACCTGTCCCCAGTGATGGGGAACCCGTCCACAACCCGCTGCTCAGCAACATCCAGGTGGAAACACAGAAGTTTGTCCCTATCGAATGCCTGATCAGACCCATGGGAAGGCGAGACAGAGCATCAGCATTTGCATATTGAGCTGTTGGCCAGAAATGAATCTCATAATTGAAACGAGACAAGTAAAGAGCCCAACGCTGGAGGCGGTGTGCCGCCTTGTTGGGAAGTGACGTTGATGGATGAAACAAGGAAACAAGTGGTTTGTGATCCGTAACAAGATGATATTTTGAGCCATAGAGAAAAACACCAAACTTATGAAGAGCATAAATAATGGCCAAAGCTTCTTTCTCAATTTGAGAATACTTTTGTTAGGCATCCGTGAGCGTTTTGGAGGCATAAGCAATGGGTTGTTCCGAACCATCAGAAAAACGGTGCGCAAGGACTGCACCGACCCCGTATTGAGAGGCGTCTGTGGCAAGAACAAGATGTTGGCCAGGTCGATAAGTAGCCAGGCACGGGGCCTGTTTCAGCATAGTCTTCAATTTCTGGAAAGCCGCTTCGCGTGACGCGGACCAGTGAAAAGGCACGTTTTTATGCAACAGGCGATGCAACGGCTGAGCCACCGAAGCCGCAGACGGTAAAAACTTGTGATAGTATGCTATTTTCCCCAAGAAGGCCTGCAGTTCTTTAACAGATGTAGGGCGAGGAAGGGCACTGATCGCAGCGACAGTTTGCTGAAGTGGACGAATACCATCCCGAGAGAGTTGAAACCCCTAGTACGTGCTAGATGCCTGAAAAAATTTTGATTTCTGAAGGTTACACTTAAGACCGGCAGTCTGTAAGATATGAAAAAGAGTGCGGAGATTCTGAAGGTGTTCTTCAGTGGTGGAGCCAGTGACAACAATGTTGTCCATGTAATTTATACACCCAGAGACAGGGAGCAATAATTGCTCCAAGAATCGCTGAAAGAGAGCAGGGGCCCTGGCAACCCTGAATGCCAATCGTTGGTATTTATAGAGGCCGAAAGGCGGGTTAAGTACCAGGAACATGAAGGAAGTTGCCGTGGGTTTTGCTGCAGTTTCTTAGAGGTTTGTTTACGGTTAGGCCGAAGCTGCGCTTGGGAGCGTACAGCAGCCATGTTGGCCGGCAGGGGGATGCCGCACGCTTCGTCAACAGCGCACAGAGGTTGTACTTCCCCGATGTCACCCCATGCCTCTATTTGTGCCCCAGCGGCACGAGAAATTAAAAAAGTCTGAGCGATGGATAGGACTTCATCTAGGGTCGGATTTGCCAACTGAAGGGCGCGTTGCCTAACTTCTTTGTTGGGTGCCGATCGGATAATAGTGTCCCGTACCATGGAATCGGCGTAGGATTCTTTGTGAACTTCAGTAACAAATTGACATTTTCTACTGAGGCCATGAAGTTCAGCAGCCCAAGCACGATAGGATTGATGCAGTTGTTTTTGAAAACTATAAAAGGCAACACGAGAGGCTACCACATGCTTTTGCTTTTGAAAATAGACGGACATTTCAGCAAAGGACAAAGACGCAGGATCTTTCAAAGGAGCCAATTGCAACAACAGTCAATACATTTGAGATGAAATCCATGAAAGGAACAGAAACTTACATGTTTGTTCGTCCGCGACATGAAATGCCAAGAAGTGCTATCGAAGACGTTTTTCGTAATCAGACCAGTCTTCCGCCGTCTTGTTGTAAGGAGGAAAAGGAGGTATAGACAACGATGAGAGACGCCCCGCATTTGATGCCGCAACGAAATCACGAACCACAGATGTGAGAAGCGTTTGCTGTTCAATGAGACCTTGCAATAGTTGCTCTAAAGTAGCCATGGAAACCAGTGGGTCAACGACGAAAAAGAAAAATCCCATCCTTATCGCCAATTGTTATAACGTCAAGTTGAACAAATATATTTCTAGGACGACACAATACATGTAAGTCACAGAGCAAGTAAACAATGTAAGATGAGTGTACACCGTAACAGTCGAATCTGCACTGAGTCCAAGTCTAGCGGCTGCTGGCTGGCCGCTCAGGTGGCATGGCTGCTGCATGGCTGGCAGACAGCACTGCATGTAGAGAACGCGCGTAACTGCACGGCGGCACTTTGAAAGATCGGCAAGTCACAACACAACCCTCACCTGAACTCGCTTCCATCCAGTCTCCCCATTCACAAGCACTGTGATTGGCTAGAGCGCTCGCACCATGTCTTCATGCCAACGCACCCACACAGACATAATGAAACACATACCAAATGCTGGATTTACATTTAAATAACTTGAAATTAAATAAATATTCCTATGGTTGGGCCATAAACATGCTCTAACACACATTATTAGATACATAAACGAATTAAATAAACATATATCAAAGGAATAGAACAAAAGGTAGGCCAGTAGCCTAATGTCTCTGTGCTTTCTAAAACACAGTAAATATTTAACCAATTTCTTCATGAATTGTATATATCGGATATAAACAAAGACAGAGATGAATATATTTATGAGCATGCTGCTACAACTTTTTCGTGTAACTGTGGAGTACTTATGGCCTGACGCGATCGATAGTAATTGGCCACTTTGACCTCCAATAACTCATGTACTATTCAAGTTACATGCCTGTAATTCATATCAATTTAGGATTACACTAATAGCTTTCTAAAGACATGGCGATCGACAAAATTGGTTGAAGCGTTTATATTTTGGAAATTCATTTCTGTGTTTTACTTGTATAATTTACCATCAGATACTAAACTTTAAACCAATAAAGATATTGAAAATCATCAGAATTGTCATGCAAATCATGGTAATCTACAGGTTTCTTTTTGAGGTATCATGGTTCATCTGGCTACTATTAATTTCTGTACAAACTGTGAAATGTCTGCCATTAAGGTTTCACAAAGTCCGCCATCTTTGGCACTCCCGGCGTAGACATCTCCTTCATCGACACAAAGCAGTGTCCTCATCATAGCGGAATTCCCAGCCACGTGGATGGACCATGTGCTGGGGCTACCCCTCTCGTCTGGCTAACTTTTGGCACCACATGTTTGCTGCCGGGCCCTGGCTGGCCGAGTGGCCCGTGCGGCCACGCCAACTTATAATATTTTCAGGGCACCACAATTCACCCGTTACCTCACAACTCATACCATAACACCACCTCTATACTTCACTGTTGACACCATACATGTTGGCAGCTAACCTTATCCAGGCATTAGCCAAACCTAAACCCATGCAGTGGATTGACACATGGTATAGTGTGATTCATCACTCCAAATCACCATCCAGTGGCAGTGCTCTCTCCACCACGTCAAGCACCATTTAGCGTTGACTACATAAATGTGTGGCCTATGAGAAGCTACTCAACCATTGTATCCTATTCTTCCTAACTGCTTACACACTGTCATTGTGCTAGATGGAGTGGCGGTAGAACTTTGGAACTCATGAGTGATTGCTTCTGCGGACTTCATGCAATTTTTATTTTTACAACCGCCCTCTGCAATGCTCGATGGTTCCTGTCCATTAGTACATGAAATCTGCCGGGTCTTCGTTTAGCTGTAATTGTTCCCTCATATTTCCACTCATGCAGAGCATGCTGTGTAGCAATGTGGTATGATTGTTTGTGCTGTTTTTCCGTGTGCAAAACAAGAGTCCTTCCTCTAAAAGTATCATAAACTCAAAACTTTACTGATGGGAACTTGCTCTGCAGCACATGGTCGATTTCCTACACTCGACTGTCATTGCTTCCCACAAACTTCTTCAGTTATTGTCATCTACTTTTTCTTTTGTATTGTATCCCTCTCTCATTTCTGTTAGCATCCCTGAATTGTGCCATCTTATTTACACCTGTTCATATTTCCTATTCTTCACTTATTTATTTCTTTACTAACTTTGTACCCAGCCTGGTTATTTGTTTATTCCAATCTTCTATTAGTCCATCTCCTCTTTCCCCCTTTCTCTAGCCATCTCTTCCTCCCCCTCTCCGACCATCTCCTCCCCTCCCCTCTCTGTGTACATATACTGGCCCCCTCAGTGGGCTTACATCTCTTTTGTAAGTGCATGCTTGGCCACCACAGGGCTGCAGCCACCACTATGTTCCTTTCTGTGCTGCAAGTCTACCCTTTTATTATTCTTTTTCCTGTTTTGCTTTTCCATTGGATGATATTCTTGGTGACAATCGTGCTTGCATTTGGTTTATAATTTTGGACACTCGTTTTTCTCTTCTGGGAGTTTATACAACCTTTCATCCTTCACAGCATGATCTCCATTGTTGGGTTTGACCTACCATTGCTCTTCTAAATTTTACGGAAGTACAGTTGTGCAGCGAATATCACCCAATGTGATGTACATTCCACCTTTTGTCTCTTTCTATTGTTGCACACTTCCTTTTTTAGCAAACATGATACATCCAGAGCCCAACATGGTAGCCACCCCATCATTGGGGTATCATTAAGTACCTGCGTGGTGGTACCCCCTGACTACACAGGGATCACACTATTGGTGCCTGAACTTGGAACTCCCAGCATATGCCAAGGAGTATCTGCATGTCATGGCTAGGACACGGCAACTCTGTGCTACTAGCCAGGATGCCATTGCTGGGTGAGACCTATGGGGAGGGCCACCATTCAGAGTGGGCGGCACCCCAGGCAGATGACTCACAAATGATATGGATCAGAGTTTCTTCTGCTGGTGGCCACACGGCCCCAGTTGTCACTTCTGGAGGAAAGGATTACTACAATGCGGAGAGATATGACCCCATAATGTTTCCTTCCCTGGCTACGCTGTGGGAGGAATTTAGGGCTAAGAGACAAGGAGAGAAATACTCCCCGCAATAACTAGTGTTCTCTAGTACTGACAGTGATTCCTTTATTGCCACAAAGCCATTATTTTTTAAAGAACATTATGAGGACATGTTTCGGGAAGTAGCAGCAATTCCAAAAATGAAAAGAAATTCAGTCCCAGTTAAAACAGCATCCCCTGCTCAATTGCAGATGTTGCTCACCTGTGACAGGCTAAGTGACATAACACTTTTAATATCATACACATTATCACCTTCCAGCTTGACCTCATTTTGCAGACCGATTATGAGTTATGTGCCAATTTGGAGTGGGGTGTGCATTTTGTTCGTTGTGTCCAGTGGGGACCAAAGGACAGTAGAGTTAATACTGGAGCCATCATCTTGGCCTTTGAAGGTGATTCAGTGCCTGAATAGGTCAAGGTGATGGTATATCGATGTGGTGTGAAACGTTGTATGCCCTATGCCATGTGATGCTTTAAATGCATGACATTTGGGCACATGTCTTCATGTCGCAATGCCAACCTCATCTGTAGGGATTGTGGATGTCAGTTGCATGTGAGCACTCATTGTGCCTCACCTACCCATCTGTCTCAACTGCGGGGAGTGCCAGTCGACAAGCTCACTGGACTGCAGCACCTTCCAAAGAGAAAGCAAAATCCAAGAATAAAAGACTCTGGACCAACTCATTTATCAGTAGACCAAGAAGAAATATGAATTTTTGCATCCTATACAAGTGACAATGACATTTACTACGGCTACGAAGATGTCACCCTCTCTAGTGACAGTACCCTCGCCCTTCATGCCTTCTATATTGGATCCTCGGGGCTGCTCAACTACACCCACTGCCCTAGTGGTTGGGGTCCCTCCACCTTCTGTTTACCCCACATCCACTTTGAGGGCATTGACTCCCCACCCACTGGGGCCATTGATCCCCAACCCACAGCTGGGCAAGCAACACCCTCTTCTAGTCTTTCTCACCAAAGAGGAGTCTCTTGGGACACTCCTCTCCCAGAATTCTGCTGATCTGCAACAGGATACCAGCGAGTGGCTGAAGGAGCCACAGGTTGCTGGCCATAGGGCTTCTCATTTGTCTTCTGTCCCTGAAACTACAGTAGACAAGTCCTTGCAAACAGTGAAATCATCATGGAAATGAGTGACAAAAGGAAGACCTTGAAGACAAAGGAGGTACCAGTGGCCCCCATACCACCAGAACCTGCATGTTCCAACTCTGTACTCTAAGCAGAGTTCCTGGTGGCCCCTGTGGCATTGAATGACTCCACACAACGAACATCAGAACTGATATGTATTGATGCTGTATCGTTGCAACAGGTAGCAGCAAGTGACCCTGGGGCACAATTTCTCTCCTTGGCCTCTTCATGCCCCCACAGGATGCCAATAGTGTGATTCTCCAGTAGAACTGGCTCAACTACTACATCTCTTATGCAGTTCCCCTGCTTTTTGCATTACCCCACAGGAAACTTGGTTACCCGAATTGCAAACCCCCTACACTCTACAGCTATCGGTGCTATTTGAAGAATTGAGCTATGATAGAATGTCAGACAAAGTTTGCTTGTGAGTTCTGGACACACTCTACAGTGAACACGTGCCACTCAATATGACGTTGGATTTAACCGTCTGTAATCCGCATCTCCCTCCCAATGGGGAAGTGTCTCAGACTGCATTGTCTGCATTGATTTCTCAGCTCCCCCACCCATCCTCATTTTAGGTGATGTCGATGCCCACAACCCTTTGTGGGGTGGAACTGTGACCACTGGCTGCAAATCTCGATCTTTGTCTCTTGAATACCAGTGCCCCACACACTTCAGTGTGGCATATGTATCTTATTCTGTAATTGATATTTCCATGGTCTTCTCCCCTCTGTCCTTTGGAGAGGCCATGATGACATGTGTGACAGTCATCGTGTCCATCCCTTAACATCACTCGCCTAGGTGTCCACCCAGGTCGGCTCTCAATAATGCTGTCTGGGATGTCTTTGCCTCTGCCGTCACCCTTAGCACCCCACAACATGAAGATATCGATCTGGCTGTACAGAGCACAACCGCAGCCATTCCATCGTCAGCAAGCATAGTAATCCATTATTCCTTGAGTTCCCCCCTTTGGAAGACAGTAACTGGTGGATTTCAGAAATCACCGTGTCCATTAGAGATCACAGGTGTGCTGTCCAATGCCATAAGTGACATCCATCGATGGAGCACCTCATTGGCTTTAAATGGCTCCATGCTCAGGTCCACCACCTAATAAAATGACAGAAACAAGAATGCAGGGAATGGTATGTTACTATCATTGAACTGCATACCCCTGCTTTGCAGGTTTGGGTAAAGGTTTGATAGGTCTGTAGACACCAGTTGCCCTCAGGTGTACCTTGTGTTGCCCTGACTGGTGTGTTGCCTGCACGGATCCAGACTGTGTTGCTGAACACTTTGCTCTGCATTACACTTAAGCTTCTGCATCTGAGAACTACCAGTCTGCATTTTGTATCTCCAAACAGCATGTGAAGTGAATTGACCTACCTTTCACTACACGCCGTCAAGAGCCATATAATGCTCCATTCAGTGAGTGGGAATTTCCCAGTGCCCTAGCCCTTTGCCCTGACATGGCTCCAGGAGCAAACCACATTCACAATCAAATTCTCAAACGCCAGTCAGTGTCGTGCCAATATCACATCCTTGCCATTTTCAACTGTATCTGTGTGAATTACCATCTCAGCAGCAGGCAAATGTGATTGTTCCAGTGCTGAAACCAGATAAACAACCCTTTGAAATGGATAGTTATCACCCAATTACAGTTTGTCTTACTAATGTTCTCTGCAAATTGCTCAAACATATAGTGAGCTGGCACTGTGTTGGTACCTTGAGTTGGTTGCTACTCAGGATGGTTTTTGCCAAGGCCATTCTACTACTGACAATTTGGGCCTCCTGGAATATGCTACTCAGTCACCTTTTGCTCACATCAACACATTATTGCTGTCTTCTTTGACTTGCAAAAGGCTTATGACACCACATGACATCATTACATCCTCATCGCCCTACGTGAAAGGGGTGTCCAGAGCCCACTCCCAATTTTTGTCTGGAACTTCTTGTCACTCTGTACTTTCCGGGTTCAAGTTCGTGCTTCCCACGGTATCCCCGTGTACAGGAGAATGGGATCCCACAGTTCTCTGTGTTTAGTGTGCCCCTTCTTCTAGTGGCTGTCAATAATATAGCTGCAGCTGTCAGGCCTACGATCTCACCCTCCCTGTATGCTGACAATGTTTGCATCTGCTATTGCTCCTCAGCTCTCAACTGTGGGTGTCGCTGAACACCAACTGCTGGGTGCGGTACTAAAGGCACAGTCCTTGGCTCTCACCATGGCTGTCAATTTTCAGCTGCCAAGACATGTGTCATGCGCTTCTGTTACTGTCATACTGTCCACCTGCAACCAGAATTCTACCTCAACAAGCAGTTGCTCAATGTGGTGGAGTCATATCACTGTCTGAGATTGGTCTTTGATGCCAAGTTGACGTGGCCTCACCATCTTCTTTTTCCTGGTAGGGAGATCAACCTTTCACAACAGCAGCTGAGGACTGGTTCCATGATCATAGTTAGCATACAGTGTTCTGCTCCGAACTCCAATCCCTCCCAAATTGCCTCCTGTCAGGGAGCAGTTGTGTATGGTCCCAGAAAGCCTGTTGACCCCATAATTTTTCACTACCTGTTCCTGGTTGTCCTTGATGCATTAATGAGTTCAGAAGTGGTATACACTGATGGCTCTACAGTTGACAGACAAACCAGTCTTGCTTACGGTCAAGCAAAATGCAGTGAACTACACTCACTGCTGAATGGTCGGATGCAGTGTATTCACTGCAGAATTAGTGGCCATTGCTCAACCCCTCAGTCATGTTTATTCTTGTACCATCGAGACATTTTTAATGAGCAGTTACTTGCTGAGTAGTCTTCAGGCTATCGACCAGTGCTACTCTCTACACCCACTAGTTGTGACTATTGATGATCTTGCTGACTTCCATCAAATTGGATGGTCAGTCATGTTTTCCTGGACCTCAAGTAACATGGGGATCCCAGGGACTGAAGATGCTGACTTGTTGGCCAAAATGGCTACCAGGATGAAGTCTTTGGAGATGGGGCTACAGGTACTGGACCTCTGGTCTTCTCTGTGCCATCAATTGTTGGACGCTTGGAACATGGATTGGTGTGCCCTGGTTTCCCTGAACAAACTGCAAGCAATAAAAGGGACCTCTGCAATCTGGTAGTCTTCCCTTCATGCTTTATGTAGGAAATCTACCATTCTCTGTCAGCTTCACATTAGCTACACTTGGCTAACCTATGGTCACATCCTACAACATGAGGATCCATCCCATTGCCCGTGTGGTGCCCATCTGATGGTGGCCCACGTGCTACTGGACTGCCCAATTTGGTCTGCTTATGGTGAAGCCTTAAACTTGCTGACTCGTTGCCTCTGGTGCTAGTGGACAATGCCAAAGCAGCTGATCTGATATTATGTTTTACCCATGGTGGTGGTTTCTACTCCTCTCTGTGGGATAGGGCACATTGGCCTCATCAGGTGTTTGAGGAGTTGGAGGAGTGCCTTGTTGCCTGCTTCGATCCAGGGAGTGTATAGTTGCCCTTGCACGGTGGTCCAGTATGGCTCTTGCCTTCCCACCTTTTTAATTCTTCTTATTGTTTCACATTGGTAATTGGCTTTCTGTCTCCTTATGGCTGTTCTCTTTCCTTAAATTTTATCAACCTGTCCATGTTTACAGTTTTCTTGTGGTGGTAGAGGGTGAGGAAACCCCGGTTGGATGCAGAGGTTGCTTCTCCCATTGCATAACACATCCTGTGGGCCTCCAGATGCTTTGTGGGCAGAGCAACCCACTTACCTTCACCCTTTTGCTCCACTCTCACTGCTGCTTGCTTCTGTCTCTTGGTTTTAGTGATTCTTGGTTAGAATCAGGTTCATCAGGAGTTGTCTCCTGTGTCCTTCCTCTCTGAAGGCTCTTCCTGGCTTGATGCATGTAGGCTGGAGGGGCTGATGAGTTCCTATCCATCACCCCACACCAATAGGAAGTAGGTGGTTCTCACCCACACAGTGTTCCTTTCCAGATAGTAATGTGTGCCAAGTTCAGTTGAAATAGATCTAATGGCTTAGAAGGAGCATCTTAACTGCCAGCTTTACATGTCACATATATTTAACATACTTCAGCCATATATGTACACATATTTCACCTGTATATCTAGTGAATGTCACCCTGCAGTTTCAGTTCCATGCTGCTCAATGTTTATGATGTCATATCTCGTAAAATATGTCTTGCACAATGATGTATTTTTGCAGGTACATTCAGTGGTATATGTGAATTACTGTCTGCAAAATGTGTTGCAAATAGAGATAGTAGTAAAGAAGAAATAAATAAAAATTAGTGCCTAATGTGAAAGTTTTGCTGCATAAACAGCAAAAATGTAGTAAGCTATAAACTTATTCACTTTCATCATTTTGTGGATGGTTTCAGCGAGTAAAGGTCACGTAAAGATTTGAATTTATATGTATAGTTCATTGCAAGTCACTACATGCTCTCATGCTCAAATACTGGATAATTATAGTGTGGCTATTTGTGTGTCATGAACTATGCTTCTTTTTCACCACCACCCCTTTGAGAGGTAGGTGGTTCTTACTCTCACAGCAGTTCTTTCCATACAGTAAATGATATGTGTATCAACTTCAGTTTAGGAGGAGGTGTGGAACATACATACATACATACATACATGCATACATACTGTATGTAAATCCATACATATATATGTATATGGATTTTGACACCCATGTGCAAAAATAGCTCAGGCCATTGTTATTTTTTTTCAGTTGTACAGCTATTGATCCGGTCTTTCCATGGTTTTGTTCTTCTCCGTAACTGTTCGCTTCCCTCTTATCTGTCCATCTCAGTTTCTTTGTTCTTTCAGGTACCAGGTTGTAGTTTTCTTTTTTTACACTTCTCATAAGTTGCTAACCTCTGGTCTCTCAAGTTTTCAAGGCTCATCTGTTTCTGACATTGCTTGTTGCTTTTCACTTTGTCGTGTCCTACACTACATGATCAAAGGTATCTGGACATCTGGCTGAAAATGACTTACAAGTTTGTGGCACCCTCCATCGGTAACGCTCGAATTCAATGTGGTATTGGCCCACCCTTAGCCTTGATGTCAGCTTCCACTCTCGCAGGCATACATTCAATCAGGTGCTGGAAGGTTTCTGGTAGAATGGCAGCCAATTCTTCATGGAGTGCTGCACTGATGACAGGTATTGATGTCGGTTGGTGTGTCCTAGCACCTAGTCGGCATTCCAAAACATCCCAAAGGTGTTCTATAGGATTCAGGTCAGGCCTCTGTGCAGGCCAGTCCATTACATGGATGTTATTGTCATGTAACCACTCCGCCACAGGCCGTGCATTATGAACAAGTGCTTGATCGTGTTGAGAGATGCAATCACCATCTCCAAATTGCTCTTCAACAGTGGGAAGCAAGAAGGTGCTTAAACCATCAATATAGGCCTGTGCTGTGATAGTGCCACGCAAAACAACAAGGGGTGTGAGCTCCCTCCATGAAAAACATAACCACACCATAACACCACTGCCTCTGAATTTTGCTGTTGGCACTACACACACTGGCAGATGACGTTCACCGTGCATTTGCCATAACCACACGCTGCCATCAGACCCCACATTGTGTACCACGATTCATCACTCCACACAACATTTTTCCACTGTTCAATCATCTAATGTTTATGCTCCTTACACTAACAAGGCATCGATTGGCATTTATGGGCATGATTTGTGGCTTATGAGCAGCAGCTCGGCCATGAAATCCAAGTTTTCTCACCTGTCATAGTACTTTCAGTGGATCCTGATGCAGTTTGAAATTCTTGTGTGAAGGTCGGGATAGATGTCTGCCTATTACACATTACGACCCTCTTTAACTGTCGGCGGTCTCTGTCAGTCAACAGACGAGGTCGGCCTACACACTTTGGTGCTGTATATGTCCCTTCATGTTTCCACTTCACTATCACATCGGAAACAGTGGACTTAGGGATGTTTAGGAGTTTGGAAATCTTGCATACAGAGGTATGACACAAGTGACACCCAATCACCTGACCATATTCGAAGTCCACAAGTTCTGCGGAGTGCCCCATTCTACTCTCTCACAGTGTATAATGACTACTGAGGTTGCTAATATGGAGTACCTGGCAATAGGTGGCAGCGCAATGTACCTAATATGAAAAAAGTATGTTTTTGGCAGTGTCCAGATACTTTTGATCACGCAGTCTCTTAAATCTATTTTGGGCCTAGATAAATTTCCTCCTAACATGTTGAGAAGTTCATATACAACAGCCCTTTCCTCCTCATTTTGCCAGATGGAGGCACCGTGGCATAAAAAAAATCTACATAGTTACCATTCTGCATCTGTGTAACAAGTAGACTTTTTCCCTGTTGTTCCACCTGTAGTTTCCTTTTGGACCTGTGCTGTGATGCAGACTGGTGTAAATTAATATGTGAACATAATACAGTACATTCAATAATAAATATGTAATCCAGCTAATGTAGTGTGTGTACATTCTTCTCTGTTGGTTTAGTAGGATGAGTTATATTTTTATTAGACTATACCAGAGAAAAAACTTTGTAACATAAATCATGGGAAACATTGTCTGCTCTATTTACTCACATTAAGGATTTGCTGGGGCTGGGCATGGCTGTGCTTGCAAATAAAAGATCACACATAACTGGCTTTTGTTACTTCTCATGGACTCTGAGAAGTGAAGCAGTAATAATATTAAAAGTGGAAGTTGGTACTGAAAAGACTACTCTGATAAAAGCTACATTGTCATCTTTTTTGTTTTTTACTTTGTGTCACACTTCCTCCAACACCATAAGCTACAGAATGTTCTTTTAGTAGGAACTGCTGATCATGGGAGTATTCTCGTATAGAAAGAGTGGTAAAGGATGAAAGAACATTAGACTACATGTGTGCTTAAAGGAAGTCCCTCTAACTAAGGGCTCACCTTCCGAGGATGTAATGTTTCCAAGTAGAGAAGGAATTAGCATATTTCATCAAAATATAAGAGGCATTAGAGATAAAGTTAGTGAACGGCTTATAGATGTTGACTCTGAAATTATTGGTATATCAGAACACCACTTTACCAGGATACAGATTAGCTGGCTGTTTTTCAAGGAGTTCCTTGTGGACTGGGGGAGTGGCTATGTACGTAAAAAGCAGTATTCCTTTTGAGTTTATAGACGTATCACGACACTGCACTGAACAGATTTTTGAAAATCGTGCAGGGGCAGTTGAATTTAGTGAAACTAAACTTCCAATTGTTGTTGTTCATAGGTCCCCTAACTCTGACTTTAGAGCATTTCTGCTCAAGCTAGAGGGGGTTCTTGATTCACATTGTAGGAAGTACCAGAAATTAGTTATATGTGGTGACTTCAATATAAATTTTGTATGTGATGGTGCAAGAAAAAGGATGTTGGTAGATCTGCTAAATTCATATGATCTGATTCAGACTGCGTTTTTTTCCAACTAGGGTGCAAGGAAACAGTAGCACAGCCATAGACAGTATTTTTATTCATTCTTCATTACTAGATGGGCATTCTGTTAGTAAAAGCATGAATGGCCTTTCAGACCCTGATGCACAAATTTTAACACTTAAAGGCTTTTGTACTCAAACAAATGTCACATATAGTTACAAACTATGTAGGAAAGTTAATCAGACAGCAATAGAGAGTATTTTAAATCTTGTCAAGGAACAAGAGTGGCAGGATGTTTATAGTGCCGATAACATAGATTATAAGTACAATGCTTTCCTTAAAATATTTCTCATGCTCTTTGAGAGTTGCTTTCCATTAGAGCGTTCTAAATGGGGTACTAGCAGTACTAGACAGCCCGGGTGGCTGACTAGTGGGATAAGGATATCTTTTAGAACAAAGCAGGAATTATATCAAAATGTTAGAAGTAGTCACAATCAAGCTAAAGTAGCCCATTACAAACAGTATTGGAAGGTGCTTAAAGTTGTTATTAGGAAGGCAAAGAGTATGTGGTATGCAAATAGAATAGCTAATTCACAGTATAAAACTAAAACCATATGGTCAGTTGTGAAGGAAGTGTCTGGTCAGCAGCACAAGGTTGACTATATAAAGTCAGTTTGCAGTAAAAATATTTCTGTTACTGATAAATTAGATATATGTACAGTATTTAACAATCATTTTCTGAGCATTGCTGGTGAATTAAATAAAAATTTAGTTTCTACAGGGAATCTCATAACTTTCTTGACAAATGCCTTTCCGAGATCGATGTCTGAAATACTCCTCTGTGATACAAACAAGAGGGAGATAGAGTTAATAATTAAATCATCGAAGACTAAGGACTCTCATAGATATGATGGATTGCCTAGCAGAATATTGAAGTACTGTGCTGCACATGTTAGCCCTGTACATAGCCATATATGTAATTTTTCCTTTAGGAATGGCCAGTTTCCTGAAGGATTAAAAGTACTCAGTACTAAGGCCGCTTTATAGAAAGGGAGAATGTAGAAAATTTTGGACCTGTTTCTACGCCATCAGTGTTTGCTATAGTTACTGAAAAGGCTGTGTATGTGAGGATAATTGATCATTTTATACCACACAATTTGCTATCAAATGTTCAGTTCTGCTGTAGAAATCGTTTAACAACTGAAAATGCTATATTCTATTTTTCTCTGTGAGGTACTGGATGGGTTAAAAAAAAGATTTCAAGCACTAGGCTTATTTTTTGATTTAACTAAGGCATTTGATTGTGTCAATCACAAAATATTGCTCCATAAGTTGGACCATTATGGAATACGGGGAGTAGCTCACAATTGGTTCACCTCTTACTTTCGCAACAGGCAGCAAAAGGTCATTATTCACAGTTTTGATAACGGATGTGATGTGGGGTCTGTGTGGGGTACTGTCAAGTGGGGGGTGCCCCAGGGATCAGTGTTGGGGCCACTCCTGTTCCTTATTTAACTTAATGATATGCCCTCTAGTATTACGGTTAACTCTAAAATATTTCTATTTGCTGATGACACTAGCTTAGTAGTGAAGGATGTTGTGTGCAACATTGGCGCAGTTTCAAATAGTGCAGTACATGACCTAAGTTCATGGCTTGTAGAAAATAAACTAACGCTAAATCACAGTAAGACTCAGTTTTTACAGTTTCTAACACACACAAGTACTGGGAAATGAAGAAGCTTGCACAGGATAGAGTAGCATGGAGAGCTGCATCAAACCAGTCTCAGGACTGAAGACCACAACAACAACAACACACACAATTCAACAAAACTTTGTCTTAATTTCACAGAATGAGCATATGATTAGTGAAACTGAACAGTTCAAATTTCTAGGTGTTCAGATAGATAGTAAGCTGTCATGGAAAGCCCACATTCAGGATCTTGTTCAAAAAAGACAATACTGCCATTTTTACTATTCGAACGGTATCTGAAGTGAATGATTGTTTGACATGAAAATTAGTCTACTTTGCTTATTTTCATTCGCTTATGTCATATGATATTATGTTTTGGGGTAACTCTTCCCATTCTAAAAGGATATTTTTGGCTCAGAAACGGGTGGTTCAGGCAATAAGTGGTGTAAGTTCATGAACCTCTTGTCGACCCCTGTTCACGAATGTGGGTATTTTGACATTGGCCTCTCAATATATATATTCCTTACTGTCATTTATTGTTAAGAATATTAGCTTATTCCCAAGAATAAGTAGCTTTCACTCGGTTAATACTTGGCAGAAATCAAACCTACATTTGGATCGGACTTCCTTAATTCTTGTGCAGAAAGGTGTGCAGCATACTGCTGCATCAATTTTCAATAAGCTACCACTCGAATTCAGAAATCTTAGCAGTAAGCCACATGCTTTCAAATTGAAACTGAAGAGTTTCCTCATGGGTCACTCCTTCTATTCTGTCGAGGAGTTTCTTGAAAAATTAAGCTGATTCTTATTGTATTGGTGACTGTGTTTACTTAAATGTATGGACTGACTTTTTTGGGTTCATAAACATTTATTTTTGTATTATTACCTTTATGTAGTAATTTCATGTACTGACATGTTCCATGACCTTGGAGATTTGCTCCTTAATTTGGTCTCGCGGAACTTGACATGTAAATAAAAAACTTTTAAAGACGTTGGAAAGTTGGTAATTATGAGTGTGCACATGAACAGGAGACTCTAAATTAGTTTTTAGTTATGGACACAATGATGGTCATGTCCTGTGGTATCTACACCCAATAGGTGAAAGATTGAAATGTGATCAATCCATCCACAAAAATATTATATAATACATCATTTAGGAGTTAAGGAGAACATTCAGTGAGTAGTAAAGTGTTGAGTCGTTGATAGGCACACTAAAAAGAATGAAAACTTTGTTCAGACTAATCCTGTAATGAGCTGGGGTACTAGGATGCATGTATGCATGACCCCACACGAATGCACGCGCGCCCACACACGCTCGCGCTAATGTACTTGTTAAAGTCTAAACTATATGCTGACCGGTCCATTGTTTGTATTCCACCCAATATACTTCAGTATTGTATTTACGGTACACTGTCCAGCCACATCAATGTGATCACGTGCCAAAAGCTCAAATATGGTCTCAATGGATAAATGGATACACTTGTGCTGAACCATTGTGCCTTTCAGAATGATGAGATAACCCTGGGAATACCATGAAAACATTCCCCAGATTATAACATCCCTTTTGTGGCCTATACCCTTCTGATGATTGTTGCAGTGTTTGCTTTCAGACGTTTCATGCCATACGGGCCAACGGCCATCTGTCCAATGAAGCACAAAAAGTGATTCATCCAAACAGACCATCTGCTGCTGCTCTGTGGATGTCCAGTTGTGGTATTGCCATGCAGATTCCAGCCTTCATCGCCGATGAACAGCAGCCAGTCATGGGTGCATAAACCAGGTGTCTTCTGTGAAGGCCCATACACAGCAACATTCACTGAACAGTTGTTGAGGAGACACTGTTGGTAGCCCGTTGGTTCATCTATGTGGTCAGCTACTCATACACATCTCCATGGCCAATATTCACTTTTGTTACCTATGGCCTGTGCTCCACCACAGTCACATCATCACTGATTTTGGATTGTGCCATGCACGGTAACAACAGCAGCATGCAAACAGTTTACAAACTTATCCATTTTGGAAGTGCTTCCATCCTTGGCCCAAAAGCTAATGACCATGTCCTTTTGGAAGTCAGATAAATTGATCCATTTCTGCATTACAACATTGATTGCACTGTTTTCTGTGTCCTCCATAACACGCTTTATATACCCTGTATTGTTGTAGTTGCCACCTGTCATCTGTGACTGGTTATTGCATGTTGAAGTTGAACATAAGAAGTGGTCACATTCTGACAGAATGGACGGATTAGAGGTAACCAGTTAGCATATAGTTTAGACTTCAACCAGTTCAAATGGTTCAAATGGCTCTGAGCACTATGGGACTTAACTTCTGTGGTCATCAGTCCCCTAGAACTTAGAACTACTTAAACCTAACTAACCTAAGGACATCACACACATCCATGCCCGAGGCAGGATTCGAACCTGCGACCGTAGCAGTCCCGCGGTTCCGGACTGCGCGCCTAGAACCACTAGACCACCGCGGCCGGCACTTCAACCAGTACATGAGCATGTAAACAAGACTGAACTGACAGCTAAGCTTTTGGACAACATCCTTTCTTGGTGCTACAAAATCTATATTCCAAGCTATACAACATTGATTTTCATGCCAAAGGGGCTGAACATGAAACCTTAGTGCTTAAAAATCAATCATAAATTGACAGAAACACTATAAATGCAGCTGAATAGAGTGTCTCATTAAAAAAAAAAATTTTTTTAATATAAAAAAAAATAGTTTTAGTTCTCCACAGTGAAACAAAAGTTAAGCTGTTTCTCCTTGTTCGGTTCTCAGCTTTCCAAACAGAAACTGGGGAAAGTCCTTTGAATTTTTCATGCAAGTGTGTAATACTTTCACGTCGCACTCCCATATATTATCAAATACGCCAGTTGAAGCATAATAGGTGGCAATGTGTGTAGTAAACCCATTGTTGAAACAGTTTTTGGACAGTCAAAAGTACCATATTAGACTATTGTGTCCCTTTCCCTACACACACTTCCATCCTATGTACATACACTGTGGGAGCATTTCTACACCTACGTGATTACTCTGCTATTCACAGTAAAGTGCCTGGCAGAGGGTTCAATGAACCACCTTCAAGCTATCTCTCTCTCTCTCTCTCTCTCTCTCTCTCTCTCTCTCTCTCTCTGTTTCACTCTTGAATGGCATGCGGGAAAAATGAGCACTTAAATTTTTCTGTGCAAGCCCTGATTTCTCTTATTTTATCGTGATTATCATTTCTCCCTATATAGGTGGGTGCCAACAGAATGTTTTCACAATGGGGGGAGGAAATTGGTGATTGAAATTTCATGAGAATATTCCGTCGCAACGAAAAACATTTTTGTTTTAATGATAGCCACTCCAATTCACGTATCATGTCTGTGGCACTATCTCCCCTACTTCATGATAATACAAAACGAGCTGTCCTTCTTTGTACTTTTCCGATGTCATCCGTCAGTCCCATCTGATGCGGATCCCACACTGCACAGCAGTACTTCAGAATAGGGCGGACAAGTGTGGTGTAAGCAGTCTCTGTAGTAGACCTGTTGCACCTTCCAAGTGTTCTGCGAATGAATCGCAGTCTTTGGTTGGCTCTACCCACAACATTATCTATGTGATCGTTCCAATTTAGGGTATGTGTAATTCTAATCCTTAAGTATTTAGTTGAATTTACAGCTTTCAGATTTGTGTGACTTATCGCGTAATTGAAATTTAGAGGATTTCTTTTAGTACTCATGTGAATAACTTCACACTTTCCATTATTCAGGGTCAACTGCCACTTTTCGCACCATACAGATATCTTGCCTAAATCATTTTGCAATTTGTTTTGGTCATCTGATGACTTTACAAGACGGTAAATGACAGCATCATCTGCAAACAATCTAAGACAGCTACTGAGATTGTCTCCTATGTCGTTAATATAGGTCAGGAACAATAGAGGGCCTATAACACTTCCTTGGGGAACGCCGGATATTATTTCGGTTTTACTTGCTGACTTTCCGTCTATTACTATGAACTGTGACCTTTCTGATGGGAAATCAGGAATCCAGTCGCACATCTGAGGCGATATTCCATAGCCACGCAGTTTGGTTAGAAGAAACTTGTGAGGAACGCGGTCAAAAGCCTTCTGGAAATCTAAAAATATGGAATCAATTTGTCATCCCCTGTCAATAGCACTCGTTATGTCGTAAGTATAAAGAGCTAGTTGTGTTTCGCAAGAACAATATTTTCTGAATCCATGCTGACTATGTGTCAATAAATTGTTTTCGTCAAGGTACTTCATAATGTTCGAATACAGTATATGTTCCAAAACCCTACTGCAAATCGACATTAGTGATATGGGCCTGTAATTCAATGGATTACTCCTACTTTCCTTTTAGGATATTGGTGTGACTTGAGCAATTTTCCAGTCTTTAGGTACGGATCTTTCTGTGAGCGAGCGGTTGTATATAATTGCTAAATATGGAGCTATTGTATCAGCATACCCTAAGAGGAATCTGACTGGTATACGATCTGGACCGGAAGCCTTGCTTTTATTAACTGATTTAAGCTGCTTTGCAACACCGAGGCTATCTGTTTGTATATTTCTCATCTTGGCAGTTGTTCCTGATTGGAATTCACGAATATTTACTTCATCTTCTTTGGTGAAGGAGTTTCAGAAAGTCACGTTTAATAACTCTGCTTTAGTGGCGCTGTCATTAGTGACTTCACCATTGTTATTGTGCAGTGAAGGTATTGATTGCATATTGCCACTGGTGTGCTTTATGTATGACCAGAATCTCTGTGGGTTTTCTGCCAGATTTCGAGACAGTTTCGTTGTGGAAATTATCAAAAGTATCTCACATTGAAGCAGGTGGCAGCACTAGCACAGAAGAAAGGTGGTGGCAGTAGCAATGGGGGGTATGTAAAGCGTGTCGCAGAAAACAGTGCAGTCATTGTCGTAATGCGGAAACTTCTGAAAGGGTGGATCATTGACTTTCAGGCCAAGGGTGGAAGTGTTTCTGAAATGGCTATGTTTGTAAACTATTCCTGTGCTGTCGTGGTTAAAGTACATCATGCATGACTTTATCCAAAAGTGATGCCGAGGCAACTGTGGTGCACCATGGTCCATTGATGAAAGGAGTGAGTAACAACTAAGGAGATGTTGCATAGACATACAACTGTCGGGCAGCTGCCTATCCAGATGAACCAAGGGACTGCTAACAGTGTCTCCTCAACGACCGTTCAGCGAACGTTATTGTATATGGGCGTCCACAGCAGACATCTGGTTTATGCACCTGCTGCTGTTCATGGCAACTAAGGCTGAAATTTGCATGCCAATACTGAAACCAGACATCCATTGTCTGTTGACAGCTGGCCGTTACAGATAAATCACATTTTATGCTCTATTGGACGGATGGGCATTGGTGTGTGTGGCGTGGCCCTGCACCAGTCATCAGAAGGGTCCAGGCCAGAGGTGGAAGCATTGTGGTCTGATGAAGGTTTTCGTGGCATTCCTTATGTGATCTCGCTATTCTGGAAGGAACAGTGGATCAGTGCCTGTATGTATCTACCCTTGGGGATCATTTCCACCCCTACGTAGTTTGTTTTTTCCTCAGCACACTGGCATCTGCCAGCAGATTAATGCAAAATGTCACACAGCTTGCAGCGTACATGTGTGGTATGAAAAGCACCTTGATGCATTTACCATACTTCCCTGGCCACCAAATTCTCCAGATTTAAACTGGATCAAGAATCTGATCGGGCTGTTGCACCGTGGATCCTCAACCGAGAAACCTTGCACAGCTGGCCATTGCTCTGGACTTGGCATGGCTCCACATCCCTGTTGGCACATTCCAGAATGTCATTGACTCTTTTCCTACACATCAGTGCTGCCAAAGGTTTGTGACAGCCTGTCACATTAATGTAACTTGACCTTTTAGTTTTGGAGTCACTGCCTCCATTCTCAGAAACTTATTCTCATTTAGTTCAGTCAAGGTGTTGTGCTGCAACCTGTCATCATCATTGCGAAAGTTACATCTGAATCAAGAATGTGGAGTAATATTAATCAGAAACTTAATTTGATGCACGAAACACGTTCTTATCATGTATTTCTGATTTTCCATAATTCTTTATCATCTTGCTGCCTGTATGCACGAGTTGGAAGAGACATATGTGAAGTTTTCATCAACCTTGTTGAACTCTTCTTTTGGTTCCGTTAGTAATAAAACATGTAACATTTTGTAATAAAGCTGTTTGCATTAGTAGTGCTGAACATTAATAGTGTCTTTTCACGTTTCTTAGATTTTTTCTGTTAGGCACTAACTAATTTGAGCAGCCAATTTTTACTAAGTGTTATAATGCTTGTAATAACTAAAATATTTATTTTCAGTTGCAAGTGAAAGTCCGTCAGATTTTAGTGATGCAAGTGACCCAGAGCTTTCTGGATCAGCAACGCAGACACATTACAAGTATCCCAAACATTCCATACGTATGAAAAAAAAGGCAGCAAACATTGCTTCATCAGGAATGATTAACTCATCTGAGCATCGTAGCTCAGTTCAGCGGCCATTCCCTCCTCATTTAACATCGGATTCAGATATTTTAGCAAATGGTAAATTACTTTTCTTTTTCCTAGGTGAATTCTCTTAGTGTGGACGAAATATAAGACAATACATGAAATTTATTATTTCATTTTTTCCAGCAAAAGTGAAAAGTGAAGTTCCCTATGGCACTTGTCAAGATGAAGAATCAAGCCTAGATGTGTCATCACCAAGGGATGTCAATTCTTCTGCGGTATGCAAGTTTCTTTTCATATTGTTTCCGTACTGTGAATTAGATATTTCTTTTTGTGCTGCACTACTCATGCTGTTCATGCACCACTATTTTCATGCTGTCCTAATTAATGAAACACTATTTAAAAATTGTGTCCATTCTTATTTCTGTTGACATTGTCCCTCCAGACTTGATTCCCATAATGTTAGAACAGTGTATTTTAGCTATTAGCAGATGCGTTCTTTTGTATTTTGAGATAATCATATTCTCTTTAGAACTTCCGCATTATGTAAAAGCCATCACATCCTGTTTATATATAGCCATGTTACATTTAAGTTCCCAGTATCCAAAACATTTAATCAATTGTTGGTCTTTTAATCTATTTGCTGCTTGATTTAAAGTACTGGTCACCTGGGACATTTCCAAGAGGTGTTTAATGACAGTAATATCGATATTCCATAAAAAATGGAGCCTTTTTGTAGGAAAAACAGTATTTTCTGAGGGATGATTCTACTTTTTTTTCTCTTTGGCTACAGTAAAACTCCAGTGTCAGTTAATCTTGATGTATTGTAAATAATGAAACAAAAACTGAAAGAAGAGTCACAACTTGCAAATTATTAGTGTGCAGTGTAAGTAAGGGATATAAATGTCTCAGCATAACATGTGTTCTCTAACAGTATGTCTGGCATCAGTTCGGGTCGCATGGAACTTCTTGGGTGTTAGTTTCGTACGATCATCTGTTCCCTGATGAAAGGGAAGTGAGCACCTGCACCCTACAAGTGGTCCCACCAAAGTGCACTCATTATTGCCAGCCCTGCAATGTCATTTTTACTGACAGGTGAAAATCACGAAAATTGTTCAGAATGCTCCCGACCTGATGAAAGACAATAGAGAGATTGCTTCTAGGGAAGATTCGATAAAATTACATTCGCTAATTCTACATCATTTCAGCGCACCTAATTTTGAAAGCATGATTAGATACGCATGGTTCGCATCAAAATTAGCGGATGAAAGAGAAATCCTTTTCAATGCAAAAGAATTGTTTCCCGGTATCGCTCATGAAGAAACTGCGCACCTGCAAGACGCTTGCTTTCATAAAATGCGCGTGGTTCTGCGAAAATTTGTGCTTTGGTTGTTTCTATGATAAGTATCACTCACAATATTCTTTTGGCACATCAAACAATGTGACGATGAAAAATAAGATTTTGTATCATTGTATAACAGACAAAATTAGTAACTGAACATATCTTTATAATTTCGCACATCTTACACTGTTTGTTGATATTCCTAGAAATAAAATTGAGAAATTCGGTTGATTTTGAAGGAGAAAAGAAACAAACAAACAAACAAACGAAAGTACACTAGCAGGATTCGAACAAGGTAACTCCAGGGCGGTAGGCGTGAACCTTTACTGCTGCACTACGCTGACTTCCTCAGAATATATGCCACAAAGCATGCAATCAACTTCAAAATTGATTTTCTTGAAAACCATGGACCATCGCTAAAAAAACTGAATAGACTGGTACTCACGGTAAGGGCCTCTACAACATATTTGAAGCGCATCAAAATCCGTGATTTACAGTATGGAGGGTCCCCTTTAGAGCTGCTTCAGTAATTATGCTCTATTCATGAGTGTCGTAGTTCAAGAGAATTAACCTTTTTAATTGAATATCTCCATTGATAGCATGTGTAATCTAGTGACTCATGAGAATTGAAGTGTCATGTTATTAACATACGGCATTCATGAAGTGCTTTGCCAGCTTCTGACCTCTGTAGCTGAGTTTTGTACTTGTGATACTACAAAGTGAGTGGATTCAAATACTTCAAAGAATAAAGGTCACAGTTGAAGTAACATAGTACCATCCCTCCTGCATAGCCTTTTCTTGAACATGACCACCAATGGCTGCTTGCCATCAGCAAATTGCAGCCAAGAGTATGTCACTGAACACAAAAGTGTCTGGACTTCAGTGGCTGCTTCATGACCTGTGCTATCAAGATCTCCACTTAAGACAAGCTAATCTGAATTGTGTAGAAGGTAATTGTTCACAAAATACGTTCTTCAATCCCACAACCCTGCAGACCTCAATCTCTATTAGCACCTGTCCCACACCCACTTCCGTCAATGTCTCCCACTTCAGCCTATCGATCGACACCCATACTGTTCTCTTTGATAAAAAGGACCAAGAACTATCTTGGGAACAGGGTACTATACTGTCATTTTAAACTGAATGGTTGAACTGCAATGAGGCGCATATGAATCGGGAAGGGTGGGGAGGAGGGGCGGAGGGGGGGGGGGGGGGGCGAATTGTGCGTTGAAAACTTCACCTTCTGCAAAACACGGTGTCTTTCCTTTTTTATTTATTCTTTACCCAAGCATGTTTAGACACCTGGGTGTCATCTCCAATGGGTCTCGCTCTATTTCTGTCCAATTTTATGCATAAAAAATTGGACACACACACACACACACACACACACACACACACACACACACACACACACACACAAACGACTATAGCCTCTGCCAGCTGAAGCCACACACTTGAGTGTGGCTTCAGCTGCCAGAGGCTGCAATCGTGCGTGCGTGCGTGCGTGTGTGTGTGTGTGTGTGTGTGTGTGTGTGTGTGTGTGTGTGTGTCGTCTATTTTCGACACTGGCCTTGTTGGCTGAAAGCTTATATTGTGACAGTCTTTTTGTTGTTCCTATCTGCGACTCAGCAGCTCCGCTATATGATGAGTTGGAAGCATTTCTCTTATTTTTACAATGTTCTTAAGAATTATGATAAACAAATCCGATTTGACCTGGATATTTCAAAATTGTGACTTTAATCTTTTGTGTTAATGTGTTTCACAACTTTTAGGTTAACAATTTCATCTTAATTTTATGTTTGTTACAGTTTTCTGTTTTACACTGGTTCCCATGGCTTTTCAGTCCACTATATTTAAAACCACCAGGAAAAACTGATTTTCTCTTACACTAGCACTCGAGGCAACTCATTCCATTTTACAAAATATGTGACTATAGAACTGAGACGCATATATCACTAGCACTCATTACAGCTTTGTCCTTCCCTTATACTCAGTTTGCTGTATTTATCATTTACACAGTCACTCAGTAAGATAGCATTATTTTGTCCAAGACTTACTACTGATTGCATGCTTCATTCTTCCTTCACCTCGGCTAATTACCTTTTATCTTTGCAAGCCAATAACCTTGGCACAAATCTTTAACCAATGCACTTCCATGAATGTCCACACCAAGGGCTACTTACCATTATCCTTAACTCATTTAGGTCTCTCTAGATTACTCCCTTATATTTCGCACCCAACTCATATTCTGTGGCTGTCCTTCACAAGATCCTTTCTTATCCTTTTGATGTCAGATATGCCTCCAAGAAAAACCAAATACTGAAGGAAAAAAAGCGCCATTAAAAACACAGAGGAATAGAGTAGGACAAGGGAGAGAACAATTGTCCTACCCAGCTTGAGTGCACACAGTCACTGAACTATGACTTACCAGAATCAAGGAAACACCCGTAAACTATTTTATTAATATACATCTTTAAATCTAGCACATTTCTTAACCCAAAAGGCCATTTTGATTTGGGGTACACTAGGTGATAAGCAGTTGGATGAGGAGAACTTTCTACCTGAAAAAGACCATGCTAGGCCAACAAAATGTTCTTTTTTTCCAAAATATTGCTCTATCTTTCTTTTAATTTTCATCAACACAAGATCTCCTGGCTGAAATATAGTAGCTTTGGCCTTTTTGTTATGTCTTTTCTTCCGCTCATAGGCTTTCTGTAGCACTCTCTCTGTGGTTAGTTTGTCAATTTCCTCTCAGGTCAATACTTGTCCCACAAGATAACTGACTGCCTCTCCAATGATGTTCGTTGGTTTTCTCCAAAACATCAGTTTGTTAGATCCTTTAATGTCCTCAAATACCAGAATAAAATTTTGTCAAGGTCGTGTTTCCCCTAAGGTGAAATGTTCTACGCACCTGTTCAGTTCTTTCATAACACATTCAGTTGGGTTGCCTTCCAGAAAATAAGGAGATATCTTAATATGCCTCAGAATATTTCTAAGATTTCCTCGCATTCTTTATTACAAACATTGGACCATTTTCTAAAAGTAGCACATGAGGTTTTCCTATTTGAACAAAATAATATTTTTCCAGCTTATCTATCAACACTTCGGGTTTTGCTTTGCGGATTTGGTAAAAATCGTAAACATCCAGCACAATGAACACCCATACGAACACACTGTATACTTCTGTGACTCAGAGGCTAACTGTAGGTTCCAATAGCCACAAGTGATATGCAACAATGCCAAGAATTTCACCCTGTGAAACCTTTGTAGAAGTTCACCAGTCTAATCCTGTCTGTCATTATCTGTTTCCACATCTCATTCAGTGTCTGAACATTTAGTACTAAATGTACATTGCCATCGTTTTCCAGAACTACTAAAAAATTGAAACTTCCTGGCAGATTTAAACTGTGTGCCCGACCGAGACTCGAACTCGGGACCTTTGCCTTTCGTGGGCAAGTGCTCTACCATCTGAGCTACCGAAGCACGACTCACGCCCGGTACTCACAGCTTTACTTCTGCCAGTATCTCGTCTCCTACCTTCCAAACTTTACAGAAGCTCTCCTGCAAACCTTGCAGAACTAGCACTCCTGAAAGAAAGGGGAGACATGGCTTAGCCACAGCCTGGGGGAGGTTTCCAGAATGAGATTTTTCACTCTGCAGCGGAGTGTGCGCTGATATGAAACTTCCTGGCAGATTAAAACTGTGTGCCCGACCGAGACTCGAACTTCAAGCATGTTAAGTGATTCCCCCATCCAGCATTTTGTTTCTTTCTTTTTGTGACACATCTCTTTTGGGAAAAACTACTAGATACATCTTGATTTTTTTACTATTCCTCGAGAGTCTGAAAATATTGCACTGTTTCTGAAAAGCATTTCCTTTAATGTTTCCTTTAGGGTCTCCAACACTGTATGCATTGCATAAATTATTTCACCTGTCTTGGTCCTAAGTTGGTTTTGTTTGTCAGCCCCGAGGGACACAAACACTGGTCTTTTCATTTTACAAAAGTCACTTACTGGTGTGTTGCACCTACTTGTAGCTTCAGCTGAAATGCATCGAAATCGAATTTACGAGAATAATAATTCAGAAAATCAACACTAAGACGTGTAATAATTAAGAAGTGTATGCCATCTTAGTGTTACTAAATTGAAATGGAAGAAGCACCTCATGCTTGATAGCTTTGGACAGTTCCCCTATCTTTCCAAAAATTTTGACCCACAATGCCAGAATTACCATCTTTCCTTTTTTGTGTGGAAATTCACTAAAATGCTCTTGCACTACTGCATATATTTCCTACCAGCTGTCTATTAATATTTTGGAATTGACCCCACCTACTGTGCAATAGGAATGGCATTAATAACAGTTGGCACTAGATAATCTTTGTGAGATAAATGTTCTGTCACAGCTCTGCAATCAAAATCTTGTTTACCAGGAGAATTTTCAGTTTCCACTCTTACCGGGGGTAATCACTGGAACTTCTTAAGCAGCCTGTTGTGAAGCAACAAGCCACATAGGTGCTGTGCCTCGCACCACTCTTCCCATATGTGTAACAGAAATGCAGAAATACTGTGTAGCCTGGAGAACAGTTGGCATTCATATTTCCTTTTGAATACAAATCGGTACATGTTATCATTTTCCTCTTTGGTTACTTCTGTGTGTTTCAATTGTTCCTCCTTACCTAATTCCAAGTCCTAGCCCACAGGTGAATTCTCAGGTGTATCATTTCCCAAGTCCATTTTCAGATCTGAAATGTCCGATATTTGCCAATGGAACGTTCTTCCATTGACTTTCTGTCCTGCTGTATTTTGTTTACACTCATTGAATTAAACTGCAATCCTGAAATCGCCATACTTTTTTATTTTGTCAGAAATGTCACAGAGTCTGAAACTGTCATCCAGGAGTTCACCCTGCACTGTACATAAGTCGCTCAAACCATGATACTCCCATCTCCACATACCAAGTTTAACCATGGTGTTGCCTATGTCAGGGTTTCTGGGACTCTCCAACTTTGGTTAGTTAAATTTAGGTTAAAGCCAAAGTCCAGACAGATGTCAATCAAGATAAATAGAATAAAAGAAACTTCACGTACAGGTAATTGGGGTAAAACTAAGGGCAGTATCAACATACTTCATCAAAATATCAGGGGAATAAAAAATACAGTAGATGAGCTATCAGTGTTTTTAAATGATCTCAAAAATAAGAATAAGAATGAGATTGATATAATCTGTCTGTCTGAACACCATATGTGGATAGTGTCAGTATAAATGGATATAATTTAGCATCTTACACTTGTAGAAGTAGGATAGATAAAGGAGGAGTTGCCATTTCCATAAAACAAGGGTATAAATGCAAAACTGTAGAGGTAAGCAAATTTTGTATTGATCAGCACTTTGAGGTTTGTGCATGTGAACTTCAGCTAGATAATGTAGTATTGATATTAACAACAGTGTACAGGTCCCCATTAGGAGACTAGGAGCTGTTCATAAAAAAGTTTGACTCCCTATTATGCTGTCTCTCAGACAAAAAGAAGAAGTCATTAATCTGTGGTGATTTCAACGTAAACTTTCTAAGTAATTCTTATAGGAAGCGTTAACTAAAAGTGTTATTAACAACATATAACGTAGAATCAGTGATCAATTTCTGTACACGTATAGCTGAAGACAGTAGCACACTAATAGATAATGTATTTGTACAGAAAGATGATGTAAAACAAACACAAGCTTTCCCTGTGGTAAATGGATTGACAGACCATGATGCACAACTGATTGACTTACAAGACCTAACAGGGAGTACAGTTCGGAAACCATTAAGTAAAAGAGTGAGGTCGCTCAACCCAGTATCTATAGAGCACTTCAGAGAAAGCTTAAGAAATGTTAATTGGGGAGATGTATATAATGAGTCAAATGCTAATGATAATGCAACATATTTCTTGACAAATTTAAATCCCTTTTTGAACATTGTTTCCCAAGGAAAATTACTAAATGTAACACCACACACTTTTCAAAGAAACCTTGAATTACTGCAGGAAAGTGTCTTCAGAAAGAAAAAGAAAACTTTATGAGACAGCAAGAACTAGTAAAGATTCGGAAGTAGTTTTACACTATAAAAATTATTGTAACATACTGAGAAAAGTTGTAAGGAAATCAAGAAATATGCATGCTAGAGAAGAAATTAACAACTCCGGCAATAAAATAAAATCAATGTGGAATGCTGTTAGAAGGGAGACAGGAAAAGTAACCACTGAGGTAGGTAGTATTACTGTTCAAGAGAACGAGGCCATCCTAACCAACAGTACACAAGTAGCTAATGTATTTAACAATCATTTCTTAAGTGTAGGAGAAAAAATTGGTGAGAACAGTTCAAAAGAAAAAGCTAGGCAGTACATGGAAGAGTCTGTTTTGAAAAAATTTAATCAGATTAAGTTTCACCTAACAACCTCTTGTGAAATAAGTAAAATTATTAAATCTCTGAAAAATAAATGTTCTGTTGGAGTAGATGACATTTCTAATAAGATATTAAAACAATGTGGAGCAGTTACAGCTGATGTTCTGAGTCACATATGTAATGCATCACTAACACAAGGTATTTTCGCAGACAGGTAAAAGTATGCCATTGTCAGGCCTCTCTACAAAAAGGGGGACACCACAGATGTCAATAATTATCGACCAGTATCGTTGCTTACAGTATTCTCAAAAATCTTCGAGAAAGTAATGTACTCGAGTGGTTAGCCATCTCAACAGTAATGGGATACTTAGTAAATCACAGTTCGGATTTCAAAAATGCTATTTCACTGAAACAGCAATATATAGTTTCACTGTCCACATAATAGAGTCTTTAAATAGTAAAATGTCACTGATAGGAATTTTCTGTGACTTGTCCAAAGCATTTGATTGTGTGAACCATGACATTATGTTACAGACACTACAATTCTGTGATATAAATGGAGTAGCACATTAATAGTTTAAGTCATACCTACAGAACAGGAAGCAAAATGTTTCCTTATATGGGTTAAGTGATTTAAATAAGTTTGCCACTTCATCTAACTGGGGTGAAATTACATTAGGTGTTACACAGGGTTCAATCATGGGTCCCCTTCTGTTCTTGATGTATGTGAATGACCCCCCTTCCTATCTGAAACAGGAAGCTGAACTGTCACTGTTTGCTGATGATACAAGGATCATTATTAATCCAGTAAAAGAAAGTCCAATTGAAAATTATACAAATAAGGTCTTTGGAAAAATCATTAATTGGTTTTCTGCAAATGGGCTTACTCTAAACTTTGAAAAAACACAGTACATCCAATATTCTGCTGCAAAAAGTACAGTTCCTTCAATAAATATCACACATCAGCAGAAGTCAGTAGACAGGGTAGAGCATACTAAGTTTTTGGGTGTACGTATAGATGAGAATCTTAATTGGAAAATTCATATTTTGAATCTCCTAAAGTGACTAGGTTCAGCAACTTTTGTGATCAGAATAATTGCCAATTTTTGGGATATAGAAATTAGTAAGCTAACATACTTTGCATACCTTCATTCTCTGATGTCATACAGAATAATATTTTGGGATAACTCAACATTTAGACAAAAAGTATTCACTGTTCAAAAGAAAGTGGTTAGAATAATGTGTGGGGTTCATAGTCGCACATCTTGCAGGCATCTTTTTAAAAGATTGGTAATTCTTACAACAGCCTCACAATACATCTGCTCATTAATGAAATTTGTTCTCAACAACATGGACCAGTTTAAAAACAACAGTGATATTCATGATTATAATACCAGAAATAAGACAGACTTACACTATCCTTTTCTCAACCTTTCTTTGCCACAGAAAGGGATACAATACGCTGCTATAAAAATTTTCGACAAATTACCAGATTTAATAAGGTGTCTGGCAGATAGCAGTAATAGCTTCAAAAATAAATTGAAATCATATCTCCTTGACAACTCCTTCTATACCACAGATGAATTCTTGAATAGGAATAAATAAATCTATAAATATAGTATATGCATTTTGTGCCACTTAAGGGAATGGGATAAATAATAGAAATATTAATCTTTAACTCTGTATTGTTATATATTAAAAAATTTTGTTTCATATGTGCACTTGACACGTTCCACATCATAACGGCTTCAGTACCGTGCGATTGATTGATGGAACACGCAACCGACTAACTAACTAACAAACATAATGGTCTATTTGGATAGCGACCAGACCATGCAGACCCTTATACACTTGTCTCAGAGGTCCTTTTAATCCAGATCAAAATCTTCTTCTTCAACTTTTTAAATTTTTCATGATTGTAGAACCTCTGAAACCATCACCTCTAGTCAATCTCATTCCAAAACATTTGTCAGTTTAAAGGCTCATGGAGAAAATGCCGATTGCCACATTCTGACACCTCCCTGTGGCTCCCATTATGTTTACCGCTGCCAGAGTTTGGACACCTGCTGCCGATGCATGTCGTATTCACGTGCCTACCGTAATCTTGTTTCCGTGTTTGTGTGGTTTTATTGCCACCATCGTGCACGCTCATGTGCCCCCCCCCCCCCCCCCCCCCCCCCCCCCCCCCCCCCCCCCCCCCCCCCGTGCAAGAACCTTCATAATTATTTGGGGGTGGGGGGGTCAGGACACGCTGCAGTTAACCCTCTAAAAATGTAAAAAGGCAACATTCCCTCGATACCAGTGGCAAACATTTAGGTGACCATTCCCATGTCAGTGTATTTAATGCCTTTCCACCAGTGCTCACAAAAACCTTTAGTGGGTCCACGATCCGACTGATGCCTTTCTGCTCTCCAAAAATGCGTCACCTTTCAGACATTTTACTATGAAAGAAATCTGTTTCTGCAGCAACCAAGATACCAGCAGGACATTTATGAACTCTTGGACTGACAACATCTAATAGATGTGGCTTCTGCTGAGGCAACCAACAAACGCTGTTCTACCCATTGCGAGAAATAATTTGGATTTCTTTGTCAGTTTTGACCAGTCTCTCATCGACAACAGTATTATGTGCCATGCCACCTATACACTTTGAAACGATTCATGCACTTTGCTCAGTGTCCAGCATACTATTTGTCTCCATTACATAATTAGTAAAACTAGTACTCTGCATTTGCATAATATTAGCTCACATACTAGATAATTCCTTAGACATCACTTCTACATGTGCAGTTTGCTTTTCCTCTACCTATTCAATGCAGGTGTCACCAACATTATCATTAACTTCCAACTCTTTTGCAAGTTTTAGCTCAGATTCTTGTGCGCATATTTCACTAAGTTTGTCCACACAGCTAAGTTTTGAGTCTGGCTTAGAAGTAATAACCATCAATTTTTAGCTGAGATGTTGAGCCACTTGTACTCGGTATTGAACAAATTATTTGGCAAAGTCTTCTTTATCATCTGATTTCATGTTAGACATTTCAGTTGAAACGTAGGTTCAAATATTAGAATCTATATTACTAAACTCAGATCTTTCTGTGGCATTGTTCTTTTGCAATTTGGACTTGAAATTACTGAGTGTATTGATGAAAGACAATATCGAAATATTTTGCCCATTGGGCTTGATATCTGGAGACAGTTTCTCCGTAATTGAGTATGTCATTGTAATAACGGCATGACTACCACTAGGTACTGAATCATTCACCTTGAATGTAACTAGTTCCATTTTCACTTGAGCTACTAATATCACACTTGGGGATACACCAGTTTCATCATGGTATTGAACATGAACAGAATACATATGTAGACTGAAAATGTCAGTACTGCTGACCACTTTAATATTACAGAGGTCAGTATTACCTTCATCATCAATCTGTGACACAGAAACTACTGAATCCCTACTGTGGGCCATTCTGTTCAGGTATTTTACAAAAGCACCCAGAAGTTACAAAATGATCTTTTGATTTAGCTTTCAAGAAGTCACTCTCTGACATATCACCAGCAGCCACAGATGCAGTAGGTTGTCATGCGGCTTTTTCTCGGTGTCATGCTAATCGTTCAGCACATTCTATCTACATCTACGTGGATACTCTTCAGATCACATTTATGTGCCTGGCAGAGAGTTCTTCGAACCACCTTCACAATTCTGTATTATTCTAATCTCATGTAGCGCACAGAAAGAATGAACACCTATATCTTTCTGTACGAGGTCTAATTTCCCTTATTTTATCGTGGTGATCGTTCCTTCCTATGTAGGTCAGTGTCAACAAAATATTTTCGCATTTGAAGGAGAATGTTGGTGATTGGAATTTCATGTGAAGATTCTGTCGCAATGAAAAACGCCTTTCTTTTAATGATTTCCAGCCCAAATCCTGTATCATTTCTGTGACACTCTCTCACATATTTCATGATAATACAAAACATGCTGCCTTTCTTTGAACTTTTTTGATGTACTCTGTCAGTTCTATCTGGTAAGGATCCCACACTGCGCAGCCGTATTCTAAAAGAGCACGGACAAGCCTAGTGTAGGCAGTCTCCTTAGTAGTTCTGTTACATTTTCTAAGTTTCCTGCCAATAAAACACAGTCTTTGGTTAGCCTTACCCACAACATTTTCTATGTCTTCTTTCCAATTTAAGTTGTTTGTAATTGTAATACCTAGGTATTTAGTTGAATTTAAGGCTTTTAGATGAGACTGATTTATTGCATAACCGAAGTTTAACGAGTTCCTTTTAGCACTCATGTGAATGACCTCACACTTTTCGTTATTTAGGGTCACTTTTCGCACCATTCAGATATTTTTTCTATATCGTTTTGCAGTTTGTTTTGATCTTCTGATGACTTCATTAGTCGATAAATGACAGAGTCATCTGCAAACAACCAAAGATTACTGCTCAGATTGTCTCCCAAATAGTTTATATAGATAAGGAGCAGCAAAGTGCCTATAACACTACCTTTGGGAATGCCAGAAATCACTTCTGTTTTACTCGATGACTTTCCGTCGATTACTACGAACTGTGACCTCTCTGATTGCAGATCCAGTCACATAACTTGAGACGATATTCCATAAGCACGCAATTTCACTACGAGCCACTTGTGTGGTACAATGTCAAAAGCCTTCCGGAAATCCAGGAATACAGAATCGATCTGAAATCCCTTGTTAATAGCACTCAGCACTTCATGTGAATAAAGAGCCAGTTGTGTTTCACAGGAACGATGTTTTCTAAACCCACGTTGACTGTGTGTCGGTAGACAGTTTTCTTCGAGATAATTCATAATTTATAATGAACACAGTATGTGTTCCAAAATCCTGCTGCATATCAACATTAACGATATGGGGCTGTAATTTAGTGGCTTACTCCTACTACCTTTCTTGAATATTGGTGTGACGTGTGCAACTTTCCAGTCTTTGGGTACGGATCTTTTGTCGAGCAAACGGTCGTATATGATTGTTAAGTATAGAGCTAACGCATCAGCATACTCTGAAAGGAACCTAATTGGCATACAGTCTGGACCAGAAGACTTGGTTTTATTAAGTGATTTGAGTTGCTTCACCACTCCGAGGATATTCACTTCTACGTTACTCATGTTGGCAGCTGTTCTCGATTCGAATTCTGGAATATTTACTTCGTCATCTTTTGTGAAGGCATTTTGGAAGGCTGTGTTTAGTAACTTTGCTTCGGCAGCACTGTCTTCGATAGGATCTCCATTGCTATCGCACAGAGAAGCCATTGATTTTTCTTGCCACTAACATACTTCACATACAACCAGAATCTCTTTGGATTTTCTGCCAGGTTTCGAGACAAAGTTTCGTTGTGGAAACCGTTGTAGGCATCTCGCATTGAAATCCACACTAAATTTTGAGCTTCTGTAAAAGATCGTCAATCTTGGGGATCTTACATGTGTTTAAATTTGGCATATTTGTTTCGTTGTTTCTGCAACAGTGTTCTAACCCATTTTGTGTACCAATGAGGACCAGCTCCATCATATGTTAATTTATTTGGTATAGATCTCTCAATTGCTGCTGATACTATTTCTTTGAATTTAAGCCACATCTGGTGTACTCTTATATTATTAGTTTGGAATGTGTGGAGTATGTCTCTCAGGAAGGCGTGAAGTGAATTTTTATCTGCTATTTGAATAGGTATATTTTTTCCGTATTTTTTGAGGATTTGGGGATTACAATATTCAATCTTGCTACGACAACCCTGTGTTCACTAATCCCTGAATTGGTTTTGATGCTCGTTATTAACTCAGGATTATTTGTTGCTAAGAGATCGAGTGAGTTTTCCCAACTGTTTACTATTCGCGTGGGTTCGTGAACTAACTGCTCAAAATAATTTTCAGAGAATGCATTTAGCACAATTTTGGATGATATTTTACGCGTACCTCCAGAATTGAACATGTAGCTTCGCCAACATATCGAGGATAAATTAAAGTCACCACCAACTATTATCGTATGAGTCGAGTACGTGTTTGAAATCAAACTCAAGTTTTCTTTCAACCTTTGAGCAACTGTATCATCTGAATTGGGAGGTCAGTAAAAGGATCCAATTATTACTTTTATTCCGGTTGCCAACAATGACATCTGCCCTTACTAACTCACAGGAAGTATCTACTTCAATTTCGCGACGAGTTAAACTACTTCTGACAGCAACAAACACACCATCGCCAACCGTGTTTAGCCTATCCTTTCGGAACACTGTTAGGTTCTTCGCAAAAATTTCAGCTTAGCTTATATCCAGCTTTAGCCAGCTTTCAGGCCTAAAACGATTTGAGCATCAGTGCTTTCTATTAGCGCTTGGAGCTCTGGTACTTTCCCTACACAGCTACGACAATTTACAACTGTTATACCAATGGTTCCTGTATCTACGTTCTTCCTGTGTTCAGCTTGCACCCTTTGTGACTGAAGCCCTTTTTGTGTTTTCCCGAGGCCCTCTAACCTAAAAAAACTGCCCAGTCCATGCCACACAGCCCCTGCTACCCATGTAGCCGCCTCCTGTGAATAGTGGATACCCGAAACCCAACCACCCTTTGGCGCAAGTCGAGGAATCTGCAGCCTACACAGTCGCAGAACCGTCTGAGCCTCTGATTCAGACCCTCCGCTCGGCTCTGTACCAGAGGTCCGCAATCGGTCCTGTCGACTATGCTGCAAATCGTCAGCTCTGCTTTCATCTTGCAAGCAAGACTGGCAGCCTTTACCATTTCTGTTAGCCGCTCGAAACCAGAAAGAATCTCTTCTGATCCAAAGTGACACACATCATTGGTACCGACATGAGCAACCACCTGCAGTTGGCTGCACCCTGTGCTCTTTATGGTATCTGGGAGGACCCTTTCCACATCTGGAATGACTCAACCCAGTATGCACATGGAGTGCACATTGGTTTTCTTACCCACTTGCAGAAAGCTCCTTCTGGCTTCACACATTCAACAGGTTTATTACCAGCAGCTTCTTTGACATCGCCACTGTTGGGCTGCTTCCTGCCTGCTCGGTGTACTTATCGAACATCGGTGATGGGTTAGCAGACTGTTGTAAAACACTCTCTCTCTCCGACTTTTTAAAGGACCAACTACCACCTTATTGCACTGCTCTCAGTGGTGTTTCATAAAACCCCTGTTACGTGGACAATTGTACACTAACTTTTTTATCCTTAGTGCGCGTACTGCATTATTCATACCATTTTCTAGCAGCACAGTGCACCACTTCATAGTATAATTAACCTTGTCTATTAATGTCTATGCATTGATTTTTACAAGATAGGTGAAAAGGACAAATAAATACAACATCTCTGTGGAAAAGAACACTCTGCTGCTGTAACTGGAGAAATAGCAGATGTGCATGATCTAGGAATAAGTGGACCCACCTGATGATCTCTGCAACTCGATCCACATTGACAACGTGGCAACCTGTTAAATTTCACCTGTATAACCTGGTCTGCCATTGTTCTGATGTTCCAATTTAACTGATAGCATGTATACAATCTGTGAATTAAATGGTGGGTCTGGGAACAAGATTGGTTGGCCATCAAATAAGTACCTGATGCTCCTGGTAAAAGCTACGATCTAACCAGTAACACATACAAAATCTTTGATTTAAATGGGGGGTGTGGGAACAGGGCTGGTTGGTCATCAAATAAATACGTAGTGCATCTCGTTAAAGCCGACTATTATCAAGGCTCTGTGTCCTCCAGTTAAGTCGATATACATAAGTAACAATTTAAAATCAAAGATAAATGTGCACCACACCAGAATTCACAAAAGCAACCAGTTCAAACTAGTTGTCTTCACAATGTAACTTTGATGAACTAATGAGCCCAGTGAGATATCAAACAAAATATGCTGCCACATGAGAATTTATGAGAGAAATGCTAGGATAGTTCTGATATTGCTTAGCATCTCACCACACAAGATTCCCCACAACTGTAAAATTTCCCCACTCAGTCATGAGCAGTAAGCCATCGGCTATTATCTACCACAAAGTATACACACAGTAAGATAATAAGCGTACCTGCACTTACTAGTACCAGTAAGAGACGTGATGTAAGCTTTATTCATCTGACCCAACCATGTCTAAATCTGTATTTATTGTCACAGTTAAAGATATAGCTTCTGAGCTCCGACCAAAGTCACTTTCTATATGACTGTACATAGTTATACTTCGCAAACATCAAATGAAGTAACAATAAACTTAACTGTGCCACTGAGGCTGAGCTGCTACCAGCTGTGAGGTCTAACTGTGGCCAACGCTGGTCGTGGCGTGCTGCAGACAAAGGGACACTACTCCTGTTTGATCTTTTTAGCAGACTCTGACTTCAGACAAGCCAATGTTTCTGATACTCATAATAAAGCCACTTTTCTGTGTCATACCAGTAATCCAATCTTACACTTCCTCGGAGCCCCTCTTGTAATAATTTATCATCGATCTGTGTTCTACAAAACATAATTTTTATGATGGACTGTTTTGTTTCTCCACTCTTTAGGGTCAGGTTTGACCCCAACATGCTGTTGCTACGGGATGTCTTTCCATTAAAACTACATCATACTTCTTAGATTTAATGGAAGTATTCTTATGCCGAGCTTCTAGAATATGTGAGATGCCTCACTCTCACCCTTCTTTGGGATCTCTTTTCCCCCTCACCTAGTGGACTCGCATCTCCTGTGAGCACATCTCCCTAGCGTCCATGAAAATTATCGAACACGGCTGCTGCAGGATGTGGGTTGCATCAGTAAACTCCAAAATCCACAGAACATATTTTATGCCCTGTTCACATGCATGTTATACTTTTTGTCAACTCAAGAGGTTACTTATTATTTAGTTTGGAAATGATCATAGACAGGTAAATAGCAGAGCAAGTAGAGGTGATGGAGAAATTCCTGTCTGTGTTGACAAGCAACGAACGCATTATTCAGCTAATTGTAGAAACTGATTGGTTTTAATTGGGCTTGCTCCAGGGCCTTCTACTCAAAATCTTTCATAAATAAATTCTCTAGAACTGGTGACAGAGGAGGAAACCCCTTGGCCACGCTGTCCATCTTTTCAGACTACTTTCCATTGGACAAAAGTAAGTTGAGGTGAGTACAAATTTGAAAAATCTCAACAGGTTGGACTCAAATTTCTTGTTTATCCATTCCATGGATTCCTTTTGTGGTGAAGAGGGACACTGTATCAAAACTCAACAGCAGCTCACTATCATTGATGCAAAATACCTGTACTTGTACAAAATGTCTGGAATTTTGAATGTGTTGTTTGGAATTTACTCATAGAGGGACTAAGGAGAGCAATCAGTTGCTTGGCAAGCCATGTGTTGCTGCTCCTGTATTCCTGACTATAGGCCATAATGGGATGTCATCTTTTGTGGACTTTTTGCAGCCCGTACAGCCATGGCAGAGCAGCAAAGTTTCTATACCTACATCGATACGCTGTGAGCCAACGTACGGTGGTCACGAGGGTACCCTAAACCGCTACTAGTAATTTCCTTTCCTGTTCCACTCGCAAATAGAGCAAGGCAGAAACCACTGTCTATATGCTTCTGCATGCGCCCTAATTTCTCGTGTTTCTTATCTTCATGGTCCTTACGCACAGTGTGTGTGGGTAGCAGTAGAATCATTTGGCAGTCAGCTTCAAATTCCAGTTCTCTAAATTATCTCAATAGTGTTTCTCAAAAAGAACATCGCCACCCTCCAGAGATCCCCATTTGAGTTCTCAAAGCATCTCCGTAATACTTGTGTGTTGTTTGAACTTTCCGGTAACAAATCTACGAGGGTGGCTTGAAAAATTTTCGGAATCACCACGAGAGGTCAGCGCTAGTGCAACGAGTTGTTCAGGTGATATTCATTGGACTGTTGCCTGTAAACACGTGCCACATTGGTGCTCTAGTAAGAGAGCTGTGGCGTTGATGTGGCTCTGTTGTTTTTCCCGTTTAGTGATTTTCAAAGATGGAAAAAATCAAAATTCGAGCAGTAATTAAGTACTTTGTAAGGAAAGGTATGAAAGGAAAGAACATTCATACCAATTTACAGAATACACTGGGAGACTCTGCACCTTCATATTCAACTGTTGCCAAATGGACAAATGAATTTAAATTTGGTTAGGTGATGATCTGTGCAGTGGTTGGCCAAGATGTGTCACTACTCCAGAAATCATTGCAGAAATGCACAAAATGGTCGTGGAGGATTGCCGATTGAAAGTGCGTGAAATTGCTGTCACTTGCCAGATATCACATTTTAACTGAAGAATTAGAAAGGAAAAAATTATCTGCAAGATGGGTGCTGCGACGACGTTGGATCAAAAACAAATGAGAATGGACATATCTGGACAATGTTTTGCCCATTTTAGGAGAAACTAACAAGGTTTTTTTGTGCCGGTTTGTGACCACAGATGAAGCTTGGGTTCACTACTATACCCCAGAGACTAAAACAGTCAAAGCAGTGGAAACATGCTGATTATCCACCACCAAAGAAAGCAAAGACAATTCCTTCAGCGGGAAAAGTCATGGCATCAGTGTTGTGGGATACGAAGGAGATTCTGTTTGTAGATTATCTCCCCACTGGGCAAACAATTACTGGAGAATACTATGCTAGTCTCCTGGACAAATTATAACAAAAGATACGTGAAAAAAGGCCAGGTTTAGCAAGGAAAAATGTCACCTTCTGTCAAGACAATGCTCGCCTGCACGCATGTGCCATCACCACGGCAAAATTACATGAACTAAGGTATGAATTGTTGCCACACCCACCTTATTCACGTGATATGACTCCATCAGATTTTGATCTCTTCCCAAAACTGAAAATCTTTCTTGGTGAACAAAGATTCACTTCAAACAAAGAATTGATAGCTGGAGTTGGCAATTATTTTGCAGGCCTGGAGGAAACCCATTTTCGAGATAGGACTTATACATCATTGGACCAATTGCATTAATCTATATGGAGACTACATTGAAAAATAAAAAAGTTTCAGTGATGTAAGTACTTTTTTTGTATTCTGTTCCGAGAACTTTTCAAACCACCCTTGTAGCAGCCTGCCTATGAATTATGTCGATGTCTTCCTTCAGTCTGACCTGGTACAGATTCTAAAAACTCGGGCAGTACTCAAGAATAGGTCACACCACCATCATATACACAATCTCCTTTACAGGTGAACTATTCTTTCCTAAAATTCTCCCAATAAACCGAAGTTGACCATTCACCTTCTCTACCATAGTTCTCATATGCTCATTCCATATCATATCACTTTGCAATGCTACACCCAGATATTTAAACAACTTGACTGTGTTTGATCTTCCTACTCATCCACATTAACTTACATTTTTCCACATTTAGGACTAGCTGCCATTCATCACACCAACTGGAAATTTTTGTCTAAGTCATCTTGCATCTTCCTACACTCACTCAACTTTTACACTTTACCATACACCACAGCATCATCAGCAAACAATACAGTTTCCACATCTAATGTACTACAATGAAGTTTCATGATTTCCTCTCAAGGAGATTTGTTGAATCACCTTCCATTTTTCTGTATGCTGTGTCATCAAGAAGTCCATACATTTTATGCTTATTCTATGAGCACAGTTCAACACCATAGTGTTCCTTTTCTTAGTAGTCAGGAAAACCGAATGTGGGTCTTCACATAACTCATGGACAGCAGCTCCTTCCTCCCCCGAAATGTTGCTCTTTGGTGGTGTGGGCCTGGTGAGCACACGACACATTTCACAGCATATTTCATCAGTGTCATTAACTGATATGGCATAGGTGGCCTGCTGCACACTTCATATGGTGTCCACAAATGGTAGTAATGATGTTGGAATCAGGACAAAGTTTAATCCTTTCCTGAGTGCCGACATTGCTGCATTGATGATCATTAATCTCTCTGTAAGGTTGGTCACATTTTACTTAGGTGGTTTGTGTATTTTTAATGTCTTGCTGCCATCTTTTCATACTGCAGTGTCTGCTTAGATGTAGAGTTTCTTAGTGCACTTTCGGGCAGTGTCCAGGTGACAGTGTCTTCCCACTCCCAACGAGTGGTAGAGATGGATGTCAAGTAGTAAATCAATACATATAGTGGATTCTCCATCTTACAAGTATCTGACTGGCTCATTTTGTGATGCTAGTGGCCGTTGCAGCCTGTATGTGGCGAGATATCTTGACAAAAGGCATTATCAAAGTACCATTTGACACCTAAGTTGAAATGTGAGAGAGAAGAGCAGCAGCTCCGTCTTGTTCCTTAGCTTGCATTTGTTGAAGCATTTCCTCCCCATAAAGGTACTTTTATGTGACCTGATCTTATACCAGCATATTTCTAACTAGGAGAGTACTCAGTTATCTGCACGGATCATGTCATAAGTTCTCCATGCTGTTTCAGCAGACTGACTTGTTGCCATCTATTCCTGACAGTGGCCACTGTGCTGGGGTTGTTGTCCTTATACTTATTGGGCATCACCCCTTCCACCACTATGTCCCTATTCACCAGGGTACTATGAAGGGAATCTGTGAAATTTATAAGCAAGAAATTTGAGACCAACTTGATGAGACTTTTTAAATTTGTGCTCACCTCAACTTTGTACTTGTTCAATGGAAAGCATTAAGAAAAGATTTTGGCATGGCAAGGGATGCCCTCTATCACCAGATGTAGATGTAGAGAGTCTGTTCATGAAAGATATTGAGATGAAGGCACTGGAGCAAGCCCAACTAAAACCAGTCTCTTTCTACTGTTTCGTGGATGACACACTCATCGTTTGGCTACATAAATGGGACAGCTTAGGTGTATTTCTCCATCATCTCAACTCATTCCTAACACACCTACAATTTACCTTGGAAGTTGTACAGGAGAGCATTCTCCCCCTTGATTTCCTGGTGAAATAGAAACCAGATATCAAACTGGGACACAGTGTGTACAGAAAACGTGCACATACTGATCTGTATCTACTCGCTGCCGATAGTCACCACGACTCCAAGCGTGATGGCATTTTACGCACAATTGTTCACAGGACGCTGTCCATCTGTGACCGATACAGCCTTCTAACTGAGCAGAATCACCTGGTGATAACATTCCAAATTGGTGGATACAGCAACAAGCAGTTAAGGCATGTCTGACTTGAGATAACCCCTTGAGACTTCTCGAATTTGTGCTCATATCAGGTTGCTTTGTGTTCAACAGAAAGTGTTAGGAACAGATGGATGGCATGACCATCGTTTGTTAAGAGTTAAGGCATGTATTCACATAGGTTGTACCTAGGCAACAGCAGGATGAAAAGCATGTGCACAAATCACTGGTGTGCTTTCCGTTTTCAGGAATACCTCCAGAAAAGCCAGCAGAGTCTTGGATTTTGCCCACCCACAAAGACGTTGATGCTAGTAGGTTCAAGGATCTACCTAATCAGTAGAAGAAAGTGTGCTGTGAACATATATACCATACCGGAATACGCCAGCCCAACAAATCAGCCATGGCTGACAATGATATAAAAACTGACTGTACCATAGGTTATGTAAAAACCAAAATACTTTGGCAATCCTCCTCCTACTGTGATTGCACGATTAAGGAGGCCATTGAAATTATTGTCAAAGATGGTTTCATTGACAAAGATAATGACCTACAACTGTGTCAGGCATGAAAACATGCGCTGAATCTAGAAAAAGCAAAGTTTTCATGTACAGTTAGATCAGCACCCAGAGACAATAGTGTGTACAGTGGGGCTGCATTACACAGCCCCCCCTCCAGTGGCTTTGCAGACAGCAACAGGAGCGGAGTGGTGGAGGGGGTAATGGCCAACATGAACAGGACACGAACTCAAGCAGAGTAGTAGTCATCAGGAACCACCAGAAGTCAGCAAGACATCTGTTGGTTGAAACATCATGGAGGACATGCAAACTAGACCTTGGCAGACACCCAAGGATTCAGCGCGTTAGAAATACATTGGCAAAACATCAAATTGCTTATCTTCTAATGATGGAATGATTAATTTGTCTATACCTAATCAGTGAACACCACCAGATTCCATCCACATGAGTAGGGTGAAGATTTCTCATCATCACATCAAAAAGCAGTAATTTTAAGTTCAGACTGTATTAATAACTTTCTTCTTACTGTACCTAGATGTGGCTTGTAGACATTTTTGAAACTATATTAACTACCATTAAAACACTACCTCCGGCATCGCTTTATTGATTCTCTCATAAAATTTTCATCCAGAAGCTAACTGTGAGGACGTCACTGTACAAAGTGTCACCTACTTTATCCTAACGGGATGTAATGCTTCATTTGTTTGTTTTGTTGTGCTCTTTACTGTGCCCACAAATCTTCTATTATTGTCTTCTATTATATGGACACTTATTATAGTACTTTAAAAACTTAGTTTAATTTTTGTGTAGTTTTGATTAAGGAATGATGATACTGGAGCTTTCATCTAGATTTCTTGTTAAAACTAGATTAGATTTACAAGAGAGAGCTTTGTTGCATAGTTTTGTCGGTAATCTGAAAAGTTAAGGCTGTACTATCTTTCTAGTTCACCTAATTTCAAATGGTATTGCTTCTTTGCTCCGAAATTGAAGTGGAACTTACATTTTCAACCTATGAAATTAAAGCTACTTCTTTAAGGTAATTAGTGGAACTGTTCCAGTTTTTGTGGTGATCATCAGTGTCAACAAGACAAACAACTGTGCGAGAATATGGTTGGATGAAATGTGTCAACCTTCTGTCAAAGAGATAATTAAAAATAATTGTAGTAGTTCTGTGTTAGCAGTGATGAGATGGATTCCCTCATTATTATTCTCAGTTTTACTCATAAAACACATTACTGCTCCACATACCCATCATTAGTCTTCTGGTACTCAATTTGTCTCATCTATATGTGTTTCTTAGACAGCAGTTTTCTTGAATCAACTTATTTCTTTTCATTTGATTTCCAGTGCTGGATGTGTGTACAGAGAGCATCACGACCTATACATTTGGTAGGATATCAAGTCCATCACTCTGCAGATATCCCATATATGAACTGTTTTGGTTTTCCTGTTACATTTGTTCCACAACAGCTCTGCTCCTCTGCACAACTAATTTTCTTCCGTTCATGAGTTTCCTACTTCTTTTATTTCTTTACCATCATAATCACCACCACCACCACCACCACCACTTCTGCATGGTTAATTGTAAGCACAATCGACTCCTTGCTCACCATCTTCTCAGAAAATCAGCCATTTAATATATTTATTTCAGAGTGACATTTCAACAAGTTTCTCACTTGTCATATTCTGGCAAATTCTGTAGAGTAGGACAAACAAGAAATTTATCAAAAGTCACTCTGAAATAAACATATTACTCATAAGAAGAATTCATCCACACCTTGAGCTGAGAAAGCTTGCATCCACATTTAATGTAGTATGCTGTTCTGTCATATTTCATCATGCAGCCATGAACTTACCATACCATAGTGATTCTCTCTAACCTATGTTATAATATATTTATCTTTCTATATACTATGGTTAATTCTCCTGCAAAAGCACTTGCACAAATGAAAGCAATGAGCACTATATCTTTCTTTTCTAAGTCATGTATGTAACACTCTTGTGCATTTAAAATAATTAAGTATTAACATCCATTAAATTGGTCAGTATGCAGAAGATCCACATACTGATTGCTGTAAACTTCTTAAAACATAATTAATACTAGATCTTTCTTTCAGGTAAAAGACTGTGACAAAGCATCTCGCAGAAAGGATAAACAAAAACTGAAATCAGATGAAAAGCAGGAGAAAAGACGCATCAAGGAAGAGAAACTTAAGAAGCTGGCTGAAAAGGAAAAAGAGCGTGATAAGAAGCGCTCTAAACAGAAAGTGAAAAGTAGCCCAGTTACTCATCAGGCAACTTTACAAGACTTTGCGCAGTCGGAAAGTAATTATATCCCTTTGCTATTGGAAAAATGTGTTAGGTTCATAGAAGAAGAAGGCCTTGACTCAGAGGGAATTTACAGAGTTCCTGGAAATCGAGCACATGTAGATCTCCTCTTCCAGAAATTTGAAGAAGGTAACTGTTTTTCTTTCTCTATTTTGTGACTGACCAACACATTTTTACAGTTGCTTCAATTTGTCAGTTATAGCCAGAGTGCCTTTTTTCATGAAGCATTCTCTTCAATATTTCTCAATGGTATCCAGTTACCATATCAAAAAACTGTGAAAGATATTGGCATAATCTTGATGAGCATCTAAATTGCAAAGAACAAACTACTGCAGCTTGCAGGAAATCTCCTGCCGACATGCAAACTAAAAATTTAGAAAAATATTTCCACCTCAAATTAAACAAAAATTAGTGCAGTATTTAACCCTGCCAAATATTTACTACCATGCTGTTGTTCAACCTAAAACAAATATAGGAAGTAGTGGAAACACCAAACAACTTGAGCTAGAAATGAACATTTTCCTAAGATACGTGTTCAGCATTCGATTGTTTGGTCATATCTGCCCTTCCTATACTCAAGTTGGATGTAAATGGCTAGGTGGCATGATTTTATGATTTTAACATGTGGTGTTTACTTCATCAGTTTCTTAGTCACTGGCAAGCACAGCTTTTTTTTTTTTTTTTGTGTGTGTGTGTGGGGGGGGGGGGGGGTGTAAAATATCACACTATGGTCAACAGTTTACATACTGTATCCTCTTTCCATTTCTTAATCAAGTACTAAATAACACCAAAAGCTAGCTACTAGATTTATAGGTAGCATATTTACCAGCCAACATCACATTTCTTACATTTTTATCTCAACAGATTGTACTAAAAGGCTCATTTTGGAGAGATCTTTAATTTGGTGTGTATTAGCTTTGCTGCATGCTTAATATTTTTCAGTTTTTCAATCCTAAACTTGAGATGTTTAATGTTTCAAGTGTGTTCAGTCTGTGATGTTTCTGTGATGTCACTTGCCTTGTGCTGTGATTTGCTGAAAGAAGCAAATCTTGCAACTAACATGTTTGTGAAGCTAATATACCACATTTGTCTGTATTCATACTTATACTTGTTCTGTATGAAACCATAGAGTTTAACTGATGTAGTGCATTAAGGATCTCTCCAAAACATGTCCTTTTTAGTACAATTTGCTTTGCTAAAATGTGACATCTTTGGATAAATATGTTACCATCCTTCTTATGTGCTTCATTTAGTAGGCTAAAATGTAGTTATAACAAAGGCAGTGGCAAAGTGTCCATTAAGGCTCTAAGGCTGAGCGTACTCCACAAGATTCCAACGTAATTCACCCGAATTGAATTTAATCCAATCGGATCATGTACCCTCATAAATGTTTTCAAATATTTTACGTTTGAACTTCGTATATGCACCTGCCAGTATAATCCATCACTCCTCTAGCTTTTCAACCTGTAGCAGCTCAGAATTCTGTACTTGTTACGTGCATGCACAGTAAGCCCGTTTCTTTCATGTGGCAGACTGGGCTTTCTACAGCGTGGATACAATTTTTAAAAGCTGGCATTTGCTTTGTTTCTGCTTCTCGCCGGTAGGTGGATACGTGCCTAAGTGGAATGACAATCATTCGGCAGTTCCCTAACAGATAGCACGACTTTGCATCATCTAGCATGCTAGCAGCAAGCTGGACAGAATCAGAAACCATTAGCTAGTAATTTAAGTGTTTGTTTAAAACGCAAAGAACAATAAAAGATTCATAATCCATAGAAAGTAAATGTGAATGTGTCTTTGGCTGTTATTGGAAGATGACAGAAAATAGCCTACGTATTTTCATTGTTCCTGAGATTAAAATTTAGTAGCCTTACTTATTTCAAACATTGGTAGTGCCATAGTGTGTCTGTAGGTTTTCATGTCAATAGTACTAGACATGTTTATGAAGAAACCTGGAACATGAATTTTGTAGTTAAAATGTAGGAAGTAGTGGTAGTGATTAACTGATTAGTGAAGTATATTTTGGAGTGCCTTGTCACATCTCTGCTGTCATCATCAATTTGTCTTGTAATTGTGTTGTAGAAAGGAAAACAGTAAGTTGTCTAATATTTAAATCATTATTTTGTTACACATGATGTTGTTGGCTGCCTCAAACTGCCATGGAGGCATTTATTTCATCACAAGATCCACTGAATTTTTTAATCGAAAGCCCTACGTTATTTTCTCTCTTTCTTTGGAAGATAAACTCCTGGTGAAGAATGAAAGCTGACACCAAATCTGTCTATTAAAAAGCTTATGGAAAATTTGTGAGAGACTTCTGAACACAATGGTACAATTCAAAACCCTGGTTAAGTGGCAGTGCTGCAAGGAACAAACTTTTTTCTTTTTGCTGTGTGCTATTTGAAACGGTTAGTGGTAAATAGGCTAAGAGAGTCTTCAAATCCTTTCAAAAGCTAAAAAGTTTGCATGTTTCATTTTACATATCGCAGCAGCTGTTAAATACAAAAAGTTACGTACAGTAAAAAATTGACCACGCGCTTTTAGAAACAACATGCCTGGATGCCTTAAAACATAGGAGAAGGTTGATTGAAACAGAAGTATAATGAAGAGACTTATTTCGACTATCTACTTTTTAGCACAGCAAGAGTTAGCTCTTCAAGGTCATGACAAATCTAAGGTGTCACTAAATAAAGGAAAAAATTTAGAACTTTTGAAAGATCACTTAGCATTCGATTGGGTATTTAAAGGCACTGCTGATGATATACAGAATGAATTAATAGCTTTTATCGAGGATGCTGTTGAAGAACAAATTTCAAGTGAAGTTAAAAATAATCCTTTTGCATCAGTACAAGCCGACAAAACAATCAATGTCTCAACTAGAATTCAGATGAGTGTAATTTTTTGTTTTGCAGATAATAAATCAGGAGGAATTCAAGAGAAATTCATAGGGTTTTATGACGTATCCAAAAATCAGATGCACAAGGTATAGCCACTGTTTTGTTGCGAGTGCTAAGCAGTTGGAATATTGATTTAAAAAAAATTAGTATTGCAACATATGACGGCTGCAGTGCAAGGGCAGGGAAAAATTATGGTGTCCATTCTATTGTGAAACAAGCATATCCTCTCTTTATCTACTGTGATACCCATGAGTCTACAGTGCTAGGACCTCCTCAGATCCCTTATAAACACTGGAGTAAAAAACGTGTTCTCTGAATGTGTGAAATTACTATTGTTGGTTCTTGCAACCAGCACGTTTTGCACAAGAATCATGAGTACATTAAAACATATGAAAATATACCTTCACAACACAGTGACATATGACAGATGGTCAAACTTGGAGATTCAAGCTATAGAGAAGGGAACTGTGAAATCTTCGACCAAACAGCAGGAGTTCATATCTCGTGTTATCGACATGTATGCCTAGAAAAAGGACAGGAGGATAGAACTAATTTATAAAAATATTTGATGGTGAGTTACTATGTGCGGTATTTTTATTCGTGTGTAGGTGTTTAATATTTTTATGCATTTATTTATAACAATTTCTACAGTAGTTTCATCTTAGTTGAAATATGTGACTGAGATACTTTTGCAGTGTTTCTAATTTACAAGTTTTTGTTTATATATATATATATATATATATATATATATATATATATATATATATATATATATATATATATATATATATAATTTTTTTTCTTAATTCGTTATTCTCAGCCTACCCTACAAAAAATGCCATGTTTCACAACTGAACAAAGAAATTGCTTCTTATCACCTATTCATGCATGTTTTGCTTACCTTAATTCATTTTTTCATAGACGCGATCAGCTCATCTCCCCTTCCGCACTGCAAATTGGTCTGTGGCCATTTCATTGAAATTTGAACAATTCAGTAATTCTTTTTCAATAACACATAGCAAGTGCACAATGTCTGTCTGTCTGTCACTCATAGTATTTCACATGAATATTTTCACCCATGTTAGCATAGAAAAGCAGGGCTATGCATCTCTGGTTGCCATTGGGAAGGTCACAATTACTTACAGTTGTTTAACTCTTTCAGGAAAGCTTCTGCCAAGTTCTTTTCATGTATAAAGCTCCGTATAAAATCCGAATGGGTGTACAACTCATTCAGGTCATTATGCTACTTTCAGTGGTTTTTTTTTTTTTAATTTTTTTTTTATTTATTTATTTTGCCAAAATAATTTGATGCTTTGGTGAAGATGAAAGTTTAAACAGCTGTGCAACTGGAAAGTGATCGTTAAAACTGAATCAATCACTGATCTGAGTCACGATGCAGTCATAAACATCTAGTACATGCATCTTTCTTGATTCCATGTAATGTCTCCATTTTGCAATTGATTCTTCTTGTTTCCAGTGATCATCAATGTCAGTAGAGGTCTTAACACGCTGAACAGATAGTGCAAAATGAGATACATGTCCGATAGTTTTCACTGCATCAATATTCCGTTCCTGTAGTTCATTGAACAGAATGTCACAATGAGGCATGATTTTATTAAAAAATGTAACAAGAAGTGGAAATCTTCATCTTGCAGGAAACCGTTAAGTCGCATAGCCTTGTTTATTGTCCTGTGATCATTAGTGTCACTGTAAATCATTTTTTTTGCATGCACTCGACAATTTCTGTTTGGTATTTGTATATAGTGGTAATGCTGTACAATTTGAAATTCTAACTGATGGAATGGCGACATGTAGGAATACGTTTCTTCACTATCTTGTCAAGAATGGCTGAGTGGTTAGGAAACTGGGAAAAGACGGGTAGGAATTCTTTCAGAGTTGTTGAAGAAGATCTGCGCTTGCATAAGGCTTGTTACACAACATTCAGCAATTAAATTTAACTTGTGTGTGTAGCAGTAAATAAAGTGAGCATTTTATATACTTCTTTAATTCTCTGTTGAATTCCACTTTTGTGGCCACTCTTAACAGGAGCACCACTGTAACATTGAGGTATCAGTTTCTCATGTGTTCCATTTACTTTTGTTTAGCTTGCAGAGAACAGCTACAGTTACATCATCTGCAGTGTGACATTTTGTCATACAGAGGAAATAAATCTTTCATTTATTATCTCCAATAACACATACCAAATTATTAGCACCAGTTGTGATAAGTTTGCACAGTCAGTGGTTTCATCAACTTAGATTGTGAGGAAACTTGTCTTAGACAGCTCACTCATGATGAGGAATACAGGAGTCCATTTTGAATAGACCTAAGGAAACCTGAATTTCTGATTTTTTTAAATGTGCTGCTTCAAGACACCATCCAGTTCCAACATTAGACGAACTAGCCTTCAAAAAAAAAATTCCTGAATTCTTAAAGTTTTCTGTTTTGTCGCCAGTGTCAGAAACAAAAAACTATAAAAACGTGTATACTATATGTCAGTTAATGACAAATCAAAGCATAATAGAGACGTACACAGACAGAGATTCAGTAGTGAAATTTCAGCTACTCTGTTCATTGGCCAGAGCCTTCAGGAGGCCCATAACTGCTGCACTCTATTGAAGTCAGCCCCCAGACCTCTGCTACACAGAACTAAACTGCCGTTTCAAGGCACAGCATTAAGATTAGCTACTGCTTGTTAAGAAAACATCACTCGATATCGGAAGGTCCCAAAGCATTGGCTGTCACTATTTAAACCAGTGTGTGGAATATTTGAAATGCCTACTGATGATTTAAATTCTATAATACGTCATTGAGAAATATATTTTAATGTGTATTTTGGGGTGCCTTCACCACAGAGACTAACTATGAGCCACACCTGCTCACTGGTGTCCTCAGTACCTCTCCTCATGTATCAAATGCCTATCACCATTCCACAACTGCTATACCATATTGGATACGTCCAGCATCTTGGCTGTTCCTTTGCCCCATTTAAGCCATATGACAATGGAGCAAATTATCATGTAACCTGCATCTTACTCAAAACTACTCTGCATTCAGGAGGAGATTAAAGTTTTGTTTTATCATCAGTGCAGTTTATCTCTCTATGCATCTCTCGTCCTTTCTATTTCTGTTTCTTTCTTTCCATCTAATCTGCTTATTATACCCAGTTAAAGAACATAGTGAGGAAATTGCTTAATGTTACTAAGACTGACATGTCTGTAATTTCACATCATATAGCTATATAATTTCCCAAAAGTGTTTTATGTTCACATGCTATATATCCCATGTCACTTAATCAAAATTAGCGATTGAGACATCATTTTCCAGGTTCACCACTAATGACGAAAAATGCACAGATAGTTTAAAGTTATTTTTTTCGTTAAAAAACTTTAGTTTGAAAACATTTTTCTAAGAACAGTGTAGAATGTGCCATCTGTTGACAATCTATTTAACTAACACGCACGACTGTGGCAGCAGTTTGGTAGATTCTTTACGCAAGAGTAGTCTGTCACGTGATTTGCTGCATGAACAAACTGAATTACATCAACTTTCATCATCACGGGTATGTACCATTTACTTTTATAACTTAATTTATTGCTTATTAGATTTAACTTTTAACTCATCATTACTTTACAGTGATTGTTTTAAACTCAATACCATTAATCTCTATCACTAGCAAAGGCCAACAAACAATTATGACCAGGTATATTTATTTGTTATTAATTTTTCTTAACAAATGAATAATTACAAAAACCAAAAACTTTCAAATGTCTCCTAATTTTTTTCTTCTGTATTTCAAGTTTCTACAGTGCCATCGGGCACAACATGATAATATCGAGAGAGTGACATCCAACCAGAGGGCATTCCACACCATAGAAACATGTCACAAACTGTAGAAGAAGAAATGCCAGAGGAAGTGATGAACATAGACAACTTCAACTTCAGCAAGATAGAGAAGCTCAGTGCAACTGTAGACAACACCTATCAGTGTTCAGTGGCAACAATTTGTGCAAGACATCGACTTTGTGTCACCAACTTACCTACTTCACCTCCATCAAAATATAAATGCAACTACATAAACTACCAAAAAATATTGTTCTGCCCATCTTTTCCTTAAAGGCAATGAAGTTCAAACACACAGTGCTGATAATATGGACCAAATGTGTGCATGTTGTTCTGCGGGGTTGCTTGCATGGGAGTTCAGTGACAATTCAGCTACCATGTGTTCCACAAGGGGGAGGTTAACTTAGACCCCATTAAAGTTTGTAAAGAGCTTCAAAACCTCATAGAACTGAATAATGACTATACTAAGAACAACATAGGAAATATTAGACAGTTTAACAATGCTCTGGCATTTGCATCAGTTTAGTTGAAGACAGGTGATATTTCTTGCAGCAGTCCACATTGCATGGATAGGTGTATCATATGGTAGGAAGTTGCGCCAACTTATGCTGACCTCTTCATTATAGATTTTGATACTCCATTACATCATCATATAGAGAATAAAGCCAATAGAACCTGTTGCAGGGAAATGCTTGATACACATAATCCTTATGCAAAAGATGTAGCTCGCCGTGTACCCGATTTTCAAATACAATTCAATACTAATAATACATTTCACCCTGGAAGATCCATTGTGCCTACAGTCAGTGAGGTGGCTGCTGTTTTTAGCACTGGTGACAGAACACAACCAGGTAATTTTGATTTTGTCCTCTGTTCTAAAAGAACTGGCACACTTACGACAGTACCTTACTTGAATCCTCATTTTGACCTGATGTGCGGTTAACTGCTTTTTCCATATGGTGAGTTTGGATGGACTGTAGGTAAGCCTCATGTTCAAGTTCATGATACTGCATTGATAACAGTCACAACACAGCTACAGTACTATTGTTATCATCTAGCAGTTGGAGAGGGTTTCACTGTAATTCATGCTTCAGGTAAATTATTTCAACAACATATTGTTGACAGTTATATCAAAGTAGAAGGTTTATTCAATCTCATCAAAAAGAACTTGTAGCTGATAGTTACAAAGGTTTGATGGACTTTCTTTACACTGATGCTGAACAAGGGGGAGCAATTGGGGAATATATATACTGTATATATTGATCTTCCTTCTGCTTACAATGAGAGTCCTTGCAGTATGCTTCAAAATTATCAAGACGCGACAGCCATTGTTGCCCACTTGGGAAAGCCTGATCTGCTTCTCACAGTTACTTGCAACTGCAAGTGGACTGAAATTACCTCTCAGCTGAAACAGATGAACATAGATCTGAATTAATTTCTGTGGTTAAATTTGGTAGCTTTATTACACAATCTGTTTAAAAACACATGTACTATGTGTAGTCATTGGTTATGTTTATGTTGTTGAATTGCAAAAGGGAGATCTCCGCCATGCACACTTTGTGCTCATTCTGTCAAATAAAGATAAATTACATTCATTCGAAGATGTAGACACTTTAATTTGTCCAGAAATTCCAGATAAAAAAATGGACCCCAAACATTTTGAAGTTATTCAGGAATTCTTGGTACACAGACCTTGTGGTACTGTCAATCTGAACAGTCCCTGCAGGCAAGAACAAAAAATATTAAAAATTATCTAAAACATTTTCAGGAGGGAACTGACTTAAATGTTGATGGTTACCCTATTTATAGACGATGTAGTAATGGCATTACAGTGACATTTCGATCATTTATTGTTGATAGTCGATGGATTGTACCATTCTGCAGATTTCTCAGTAGAAAATAACACTCTCATATCAATCTTGAACATTGTTCTTTGATCAAATCTGTTACATATTTGTTCAAGTATGTGTATAACAGAAATGACTGCATGGCTTTAGGATTGCATTCAGATTCGGAAGGTGAATGACAACTTGTTGTTGATGAAGTCAAGATTTACTTGAGTTGTTGTCATGTGAGACCACTTGAGATTCTATGGTGATTACGCGAAGTCTGGCTTTTCCACCGATGTCATACGATCAAGCGACGATCTGTTGTCCATTTATCAGAACAACACATGATGTACTTTCAGGCTAACCTTCATAGGGACTACAAATTCGTGGCATTTTTTAATTGTTCAAGTACAGTATTACCTCACACAACTACCTTTACCATGAAATTCCAGAACATTTTGTGTGGTCAAAAGGACAATGGATTATTCACAAGAAAAACACCAAGTGCTTTGGACACACCTGCACAGTGAATCCACCTCCAAGTACAGCTTCTGCATGTCTAAGGATAATAATCATTTGGCGGTCTAGGCACAGTTGATGTAATACTGTGTTCTCTTTACTTTAAACTGTAGAAAAATTACATTTAGTCATTAATTAACACTGGATGGAAAGAATGTTTGCAGGAGGCTGCCAGACACCAAATGCCAACACAATTGAGACAGATTTTTGCCATCAACTGTATATTATGTTCTGTCAATATACCTGAGTTGTGAACATATCAGGACACACTCTCAGAAGATTTTTGAGAGACAGCACACACACACCTGAAGTCTACAACCTAATGTTGTTAGAATCGGAGAATGGTTTTAAATTTCATGGCAAATCTTGCCAACAGTTCCACCTGCTGACCCGTGAAAAAGTTAAATGAAGAACAGAAGGCAGTAGCTGATTCAGTCAGAAATAAGATTCCCAATTGTTGCCTCACCGATGGACTTGGAGTCTCTGGAAAAATATTTGTCTACAAAACTTTGTATCCCATTTTATGAAGTGAAAACAAAGTTGTTTTAGATGTTGCATGGACAGGTATTGCTGCCAATCTCCTGCCAGGGGGACGCACATCTCATTCAATTTTCAAACTACCTGTAACTATCTTAAATGTATCAGTCTCATTAATTCTCACTCACACTAAGGATGCATAACTTTTCTGTAACTCTTATCTCATCATTTGGGATGAGAGTTCACTGGTTCCGAAAGAAGTGCTAAGTGTTGGCGATCGACTTTCAATGAATAATAATCTCCCTTATGGAGACAAAATAATTCTGTTTGGTGGAGATTCCTTTCAAATATCACACATCATTAGACCTGCTAATGGAACAGTCTTTGCTGAAACGACATTTAAATGATAACCGTTATGGTGTCATGTTAAAATTCACAGATTGGCTAAAGATATGAGGGCAAATTATAATACCATATTCACTGAGTGGTTACTTAAGTTGAGTAATGGTGAATTAGGAAATCAAACAGATTACTTCAATGAAGCAATCAAAATTCCTAAACATTGTTATTGTAATTACAATAGTTTTATTGCCACCATATTCAATGCCACAGAAAGCAATGAACAAAATGTTATGCAATTCTAGTTGCAGGCGATACTATGTTCAGATAATGATGACTGTACAACAGTTAATTAATTTGTGACTTCCAGTTTGTTACATGTAGAGGCAAAGGTCTACCTCAGCTCTGGATTCTGTCCATCTTGAAGACATTAACAACGTTCATATGTGCCCTGTAGAATTCTTGGACTCATTAATTCCATCCAGTTTACCACTTCATCAATTGCTTGTAAAGAAAAGTGCTATTATTGTGTTAGTTAGAAATCTTAATGCTAATCAGGGGTTCATTGTTGTGCAATATTAGTTGTAACTCAGTTAGATGAGTACATCATTGCTAAATTCATTGACTTGTCTAAAAATGAGCTCATACTGCCCATTAACCTCACACCTTCTGATCCAACCTTGTCTTTCCAAATGATAAGAAAACAATTTGCAATGAAAGAGCCTTTGTTGTGACAATTAATAAAGTGTAAGGTCAAATGCTTTAAAGGGCAGGATTGTATTTACCAGAATGTGTTTTTTGCATGAGCAGTTATACTTTTTCACGAATTTATGCATTCACTGATATTTATGTTTGTGCTGAAGACACATCAGCCATAAGGTTAACAATGATCACGTTATAACTGCTTACATTATTTTTAAAGAAGTTTTGTAAAATAAAGAAGTTTGAAAAAATAAAATATGACAAAGACAGTATTTGCTTGGTATATGTTTTACAATTAAACATATTGTATATAATGATACTGATTTTTTCTAGAGAGACTAATATTTGTTACTACTATTCAAATAATACCTTTCATTAATAGGTATTTGTATTTATGTATATCTCTGTTACTGTATTACCTGCTGGTAATTGAGCAGGATAGAGTGCAAATTATTTGCATGGGTCAACTAATATTCATTACTATACATTGTCATCGTCATTATTATTATTAAATATTGCTCATGTACCATACAATCTGTAATGTTTACTCACTAAGAAAGCCTGGTTAGATGTAAGAGTGTGCCTGAAGTCTCTATTCCTGCTAGGTGAAATAAATACATAAATAAAGACTGTTGTAACAGTCTGTAGTTCTACATTATTATTTCAGTACTCAGTCATACCTGCAGAACCAGTACCACAGTGTCCTTACAGAGTGGTTGTTTTCACACTTGTGCTTTTTGCATATTCCTTGTTTCTTACATCATTCCCAGCTTTATGTTAATATTATTGAATATAATGAGGATATATGGTATGAAGACAGAGTTACTCTTAAGGGAATAGTCAGGCTAGTCATGTTGAAATCTGCCATGGTTTTTTTGCCACTTGTACTCCATGTTAGTTACAATCTACATGCAGAATTTCACCACCTGACATGAACTGGAGATTATTGTAAGGTGATAATGAAATATGACATTTTTTCACATGGTTTCCACCCTTGAAATTGTTTTCGTGTACCTTCCTGAACTTGTATCACTGCCCATTAGGTTGTGAGGTAAGTGCTTAATCACCAATTGAATGTGATCATAAATTAATTAAATATTAGTGGACAAATACAGCTTATATTGTATCCATAACATTTCTCCCAAATTTGTATGGAGTATATACAAATATATGGGGCAATCAGATGAAAATGAGGTAGATGAAGTGCTATAACTGTTAATACATTTAGCCTACTGTGAGACAAGAACAGTTAGTGCCTTCATGGAAAAATGGTTGAAGTTGCCTACGGAACCGTGATTGTACTCAGATGTGCAACTTTTCGTCTGAAGCAAATTGACAGCCATGAATGTCTTTCTTCAAGGCTCCAAAAATATGGAATTTTCATGGTGAAAGACAGGGTGTGTATGGAGAATTGTAAGGGCTTCCCAGCAAATCTTGTGCAGTAGTTAATACAACAGCCGCACCAGCTTTGTAAAAGTCATGATGACCTTCCTCTTTGGCTGCGAGGGCCCAGTGATCATTGACATTCTGGAACACAACACCACAATTAAAGTGCACCAGTACATGGACACTTTGCACAAGGTTGTTTCGACTATGCTGCAGAAGTTTCACTGGAAAGCCTTTACACATCCTCCATAAAGTCCTGATCTCTGACCATGCCACTTACATATTTTTGGAGCCTTGAAGAAAGATATTCTTGATTTGGTTTGGATGAAGTGGTGCATGTCTGGGTACAATTATGTTTCTGTAGGCAACCACAAATGTTTTTCCATTAAGGTATTGACTGTCTCATCTCACAGTGTGATAGATTTGTCAACATTTACAGTGATTACTTTTAAAATCATATAGAGTTGACATACTTTTTTCCCATCTGTCTCATTTTCATTTAACTGTTCCTTATAAATACCAGGTTTCCAACATTTCAACATTAATTTTATTCCTTGTAACTTTTGCAAGAATGTGAAATATTGATGCAATGCTCTAAACAGACGTTTTTGTTTACTAGGAACATACAATTAAGGGACATATTTCCAGCCCTTTGAGGTGCAGACTTAGATGTTCTGAAACAAAATTGGGTCAGATTTGGGGATGAATCCAGCCTAGTATCAATACATTAAGCAGTGCGACTCTTACCAGATTTTTAAACAGGGAAAAGGAAGACTGATAGTGTACTTATGACTGCAACATGAGAATGTTGTCATGGTGGTAAACTGGAAACTGCAGTGGTCTATCCATAATGATTTAATCTATTAATGTTAAGTAAAATGCCTTGCACTGATGGAAAAATTCTTTGTCTAACTGCCATCTCGCTGACATTTCTTCTCCATCCTCTTATTCTCAGGGCTCTCATGTTTCCTTCCATGGTGTGCCGCCATTGTTGACATAGCCTTTCTTTTAATGTTCTTCCTGGCAGTTTCCACTTCAAGATGTACTGGTGTCCACTATCCTTAGGACATGCTCTAGCCAGGCTATTCTTTTACTTTTAATTAGCCTTACAGTAACAGCTCCTTGATTGAGATGGTCCAACTCGTAATTGGTCCTTGCTATCGGAATACGGTCATTATCCCAGATTCCTCCACCGGCCGTAGTGGCCGTGCGGTTCTAGGTGCTACAGTCTGGAGCCGAGTGACCGCTACTGTCGCAGGTTCGAATCCTGCCTCGGGCATGGATGTGTGTGATGTCCTTAGGTTGGTTAGGTTTAATTAGTTCTAAGTTCTAGGCAACTGATGACCTCAGAAGTTAAGTCACATAGTGCTTAGAGCCATTTGAATCATTTTAGAGCCAGATTCCTCCATAAATTTTCTGTAGTAGGCTTCTTAAAATATTCTCAATTGTTGTTCATCAGTGCTGGTCAGTATCCATACTTTACATTCATATGTAGCCACTGGCCTAATCACAGCCATATAGTCATTTTGAGCTGTTGATTTACCATCTTGGGCATCATTAGCTGTATAAATGTATGATAACACATATGGCCACCTAAAAGCAGGCTTTTATTTCAGTGACATGAAAATTATATAACTAACTAAATATTAGCTGCTAGTTATTCAAAATCCTCTCTGTGCTCAAAATTAAAATCTGCTGCTGATCAGTAATCCATGTTATTGTCCCCTGTTCTGTGTAGCTTCATATAATTAGTTTCTGATACATTAATTTCGAGTCCTGTATGCTTTGCAGCTTCTTTCAGATCTACCACTACTATCTCCAATGATGTCCTTCATCTGCTAATAATTGCAACATAATCAGCATATGCAGCAAACTGTGTGGTCTTTATCTATGTGCCCAGATATCTGCAGTTTTTGTAGAATCACTTCTAAGGTCAGATTGGAAAACATTGTGTAAGAGCATCAGCTATTGGTTGTTATGCCAGGCTGTTTTATATATTCTATCTTTTTTTCACTATTTAGACTATCAAAAGCCTACTTGAAGTCCACGTAGATATTGTTGACTTCTATGTTACATTCATATGCTTTGTCTCAGTAGGAAAATATGGTCCATAGTTGATCTATTAGGCCTAAAGCCTCACTGATAACTGCCCAATATGTCTTTCACATATGGGTCTAGTCTGTTATATAGGATTCTGGGTAAAAATCTTATATGCCACATTCAACAGAGTATCCCCCTGTAATTGTTGCCTTCCTTATATATGACTGAATTACACCCTTCGTCCATTCTTCTGGAATTCTTTCTTGATTCCAGATAACCAGATAAGTTTATGTATCCATCTGTATAAAGTAATGCCTCCTCTCTTTAGCAGCTCAGCAATTATTCCATCAGTTCCTGGAGATTTGTGAGTTTTTGACAGTTCACCACCCTTTATACTTGTGCAAGAGTAGGCTCTTCTATTTTTGGTTCTTCTGTGTTCTATAATATCTGTTGCTCCCCATCAGTGCACTCATCCTCCAACATTTCTTTAAAATATTCTGTCCATCATTTCCCCTTTCCTGTCTGCAAATGTCCATATTTGTACTTGCAGCCTATTATTTAGGTTTTTACCCTCATGAACCTTCTTTTAACTTCTTGTAAAACTTTCTACTCTCATTCCTGTTTAATGCTCTTTAATATCCTCTGTCTTCCTTTTTAAGGCTTCTCTTTTCTTTCTTCTGCACATCGTGGCTGTTTCTATGGTCCTTTCATTATACATAACCTAGATATTTTATTGGAGACATTTTAATCTTGCTTTTTTCTTCTGTTGCACCACGCGTCTACATTCACCATAATATGACTCCTCATTTCTAGGTTGGGTAGAGTTCCCTGTTACGTCCTTTACCACAGTTCAGAATTATCCTAGTTTTCCCTTTATATGCCATATCAATCCTTTGCTTCATTTTTGTAGCCACATGTTAGTGGACTGAGTCTGACTTTGCTTCCAAAATCATGCATACATTTTCAGTGCCGTTTGCCCATGTTTTGGATACCAACATATGCTCAATTTGATTTGTATCATATATTTGTGGAATTTTCCAGGTCCCTTTGTAAACATTTTTTCTTGGGATCATGCTTACTGCTTTGAGAGCATTGGCAGCCATGAACTGGGCAGTTCTTAGCCCATGCGGCAGTTAATGATTCAGACTTTTTGTACATTAACCAAGATTCTAGAAGGAGAAAGTATTTGTTCCCACAGAACAAAAGAAAAGTGTGATGCATGAAAAATTTAACCTTTTAATCTCTAATTTCCCCAGACTTTGATTAGTCTACCTCATGATTGTCTATCTAAAACATTGATCTTTTCACATGTAGTCCAAAATTTCCTGTTGATTTCTGAAGACAGACATATAGTGTGGGTAACACTGAACAATCGATTCTGATTACAGAGGGCGGATGTGGAGTGCACATTTGTCTCTGTACGTTTTTCCGTTTTTAGTGAAAGCATACGTTCCTTTTTTCGGAACTGGACTGATCTACATTGTAAACAAAAAATTCACTAAAACTAGTGATCTTATGCTTTGCATTTCAATCACTTCAGTTTCTGATCTGTTTCACAAAATTTTTATTATTATTTTTCTTGATGCAGTGTTATGTAGTTTTTTAAAGCAACTTATCCAAATTTGAGAGGCGGTAAATTAATGTAAACCTATATACTTAGCAATAGCTAAAGCCCAGTCTCTCAAAATACTATCACTGACACTAAATGACCTTTTGTCTGGCATCAGAAAAAAAGCTCAAAAAACAGTATGCTCAAAATCATTGTACTATCCATTTGAGTGGTACTTCATTTTGGAGCTTTGTCTTTCCTTCTATGTAATTAACATTCCAAATGGACAAAGTGAAATTTCTTTTGAGTGGTACTCACACACAGGTGTTCTGGACACTTTTGTTTAACCAACATACCACCGCTGTTTCTTTGTCTGATAAGGTAATTCTAGTTTGTGGTGTTTATTTGGAGGTAACTGATAATAAAATGTTGCACTATCACTTAAAGATCTTCATAAGTAGAAATTCTTTTAGCTTCTTCACTGTTGGTGGATTTATAGTCTACAGTATGGTACCAAGTGTTTCAGTTGTTTCTAATCTCATATGTGCACTATTTAAATGTTTGTGTAAAAATTAACTATTTCAAACATCACTTAATGTCAATGCATGTTTTCTGTCAGTGGCTTCAGTTGGTATCTGTTGTGTGTCTCCATAGCCAGCAGCAGAACATTCACAGGGTTCCCTATCACCTGTGAGGTGAGATTGGATGTACAGAGTATTTTTTTTAAATGCCAACTAGAGTCAAAAAGATGTATTTCCAAACAGTTACCAAAAATTAAAAGAAGATCCTGAGGGAAAAAATGATATTTGCTACCCCTTTTAACAAAACCTGGAATTGGAATTCTCTTCAGATGGTTGTGCATTCCATGTTATACACACGACACTTGCCGTAAAAACAGCCAACCGGATCCAGGGGTATCTGTCTCTTATTTTTTATTAGGATACTTCCTGATGGTGTCTGCAGCTGAAATTTAGTATCTTGATTTTAGTGGATGGTAACATGTGGCTAAAACATCATCATAGGTTCAATACAACAATTCTGACTATTTCCTTGTGGGGGGAAAGCACATCCTAGATTTGATACATAATGTTCTCTGCACCTATCAGAATATAAACAATCATTATGGTCTCAACACCCCTGCCACCTCACCGTCCTTCTCTCTAATCCCATGGAAGTATGTAACATCCATGTATCTTTGTTATTACTGTTTAGCACATGTTGCTTCATTAAATCAGCTTAAACATGCTGTAGCATACCAGGTTATGCACATTGGTAGTGTTGCCGTATATAACAGTTACAGTGTGTGCTGTGTCTTGACATGACAACAGGTGATGTGGTGCAATGGTTGATGCACTGGATTCGTATATGGGAAGACGAGGGTTCAAACCCACATCTGGCCACCCAGATTTAGGTTTTCCGTGATTTCTCTAAATTGCTCCCAGCAAAATACCAAGATGGTTCCTTTGAAAAAAGGGCATGGTTGACTTCCTTTCCTATCCTTTCATAATCCAGGCTTGTGCTCTATCTCTAATGACATTGCTGTCGATTGGCAGTTAAACTGTAATCTTCCTTACGTGCATGTCTTGATCTACTGTATGAATCACATTTGTTCAATTTTGAGTCGGTATGCCCCTTTTAAAAGTAACAATTTATGAAGTAACAAATTTCTCCTAGTTGTAGAGTAATTATGTTGTTTTGAGTATGTTTCCTAGTTGGGTTTCCTTTCCTCCCATTACTTCTTGTTATTTGGTCACTTAGAAACAGTACAAAAAGTGAAGTTCACTTCAGTATTTTATCAAATAAATGTTGTATTATTTGTGCCTGCTTCTTTGTTCTTATTTTCTTCATACTAACATTAGTGTTAAATCTAAACTGAACTATTTTCCATATTGTGAAATATAATTTGATTTTGATTAATGTTGACATAAAAGTTTGTAAATCTGCTAGAATGTATGTTAATGTGAAAGTACTTGATAATACTTAAGAATTATGGCGATTATGAAAGTCAGTTTCCTTTACCTGCACAATTGAATTGTTTTATCGAAGGTGAAAAATTTGAATTCTGTGTCTAATTAATCATGACATTATTCAGGAGGTAAAATGGATAAAAACTTAGAAGTAAATATAGGAATTTGAGCAATGCTACAGATGTTTATCATCTAGCAGCCAGGTTCTGTAACCCATTGTCTCTCATATTTGACCCAGAATACTTCCTGAGATACTATAAAGGCCATGTTTAGCATTTATCTGCCTCGTATTTTAAGGAAAGGAGAACAATGGTACTCTTTAGTGAATCGATAGTGCCATGTTCCATAGACCAGTATGGCTGCCTGATCCAAGGGACTATTGGATCAATCTGCATGTTTAATCTCAGCTACTTTAAACATACATCATAATTAACTGCCCCAAACTCTCACCTATTAGAAAGTAAACACTTCTGTCCCAGAAGGGTTTTTGCTTGGCACCCCTTAACTCACGACGTAAAAGCTAAATGTTAATGCATTGTTGTGTCTGATGTAAGGATAGGAATTTATTGATATCAGTATCCTGCAGTTAATACTACTTGTTGTTTAATTTAAAACATTGATGCTATTCTCCATGCTGATGTTATTGTGTCACAAGTTTAATGATCAGCATTGGAATTCAAATTCCCATTCATTCATTTTGTTGTGCCCTGTACCTGTGTGTGTGTGTGTGTGTGTGTGTTGCACACTTGTGTTTGTTTATTTAGTTTTTTTTTTGTTGGTCTGTTCGCTCTGAGGAAACGTATTGTTCAAAAGTTAAATGACATTCTCAGTTTTGTTTATGTGCCTGTCGACTGCTCAACGAGTGGCAACCTTTACTCTTTCTATTATTTTTAGTTCACGTAAGACTTCACAGATGTTCATAAAGTTGTGAAAATTCTGCAAGGAAATTTATTGTGATTTATTGGTCTAAGAAAAAACAGATGTATTATTGGAGTTAACTATAACACTAGTGACGTTGTTTGTCTATCCGTTGTAGTTGCTGTGTTATTACATAACTTATGGGTAATGCAATCAATTGCAGATCCTAATTTTGATATCCGTGAGCTTGACATTCCTGTGAATGCTGTTGCTACTGCACTGAAGGATTTCTTCTCGAAGCGATTGCCACCACTTTTGACACAAGATATGCTAGCTGAGCTTGAAGATATCTCTGGTAAATCCATAACACTTTTACTATGAGCCACTAATGTAGAAATAGTCTGTGGTCCTATTATTGAAGTTAGTATTTCATAACAGCACAGTTTAGTGAGTACAGTTTTTATATTAGTACTAATGCAAATGGATAGTAAAACTATTTTAAATTGCAGGTATGAAATATTTAGTTGAACTGTGTAAAGCAGATGACAGTTAACAGAATGTGTTGGAACTTCTAAAGTGCTTTCTATAGCAACTGGAAAAATAAAGTTAACCTGTGTTTTGTATAAAACAGTTTAGTTACAGCTTGTACATTTTTTTGCTGTAGTAGAATTCCATAGAATCCTTTTTCATTTCAGTACCCCCATTGTCACCTTATTTCTCTTTCCTATCCTTTCAGCAATCTGTCATATTTCTAGAAAGTAAAACTTACCTTTATGACAAAAAGTTAAATTTAAATATGTCTATTTTTGTCTCCCCTCCTCTCTCACAACAAGTTTGATGGCATTTAAATGTTGTGTAAAAATGTGTAATTAAAATGTACTGATCACAGTTCAATGATTGTGACAAATTTTTTTCCTGGTAATCTGTTGCTTGGTTTTGTTCTACATATATGCTTTTCACACATGATTAACTGTTCAGTTAATGGAACCATGCCATTTATTTTGGACAAATTTTTGGGTTTTAGATTGTCCTCTGATACTTACCTTGTGTTCCACCTTTCATTGTAGATAATATCTATAATAACTTTTTTATAAGTTTACCAAGATACGCTGCTGTTTACTGCATGAGAAAGTTATGATAATAAAGGTGAATGTGTTAAGACTGTGTGAATATAAAAAATAGTGTTTCATTGTGATGTATATTCCACATTAAATTATTGGTGCCCCTGTAATTGGGCTAGATGAGTTAGTTCTCAAGTACATGAAATTGTCTGGTGTTAGTTAATAGTCAGTTTAAAAACTTAGAAATTATTCTTTGCATTATACTGCTACAAGTCACATTTATATTTAAAAAGAAATTAGACAGAAGTTTTAAAATCAAAACCACTGAAGGGATCATAATGTCGTTGTCTGCAGTAGAAGATGTGGTCTCTATAAGAGTGCTGAGGCTCCAAGCTCCTCACTAGAGGGACATGGGCGCACACTCATGTGACAACAGAGGAAGCACATGCATGTGTTGACTGTTCACTGCACTCAGCAGTGCCGAAACAGAGAAGCGAAGGCCGTAAAAGAAGAGAAAGGGTTATAATACATTTCCTTACAATGCAGGGGGTGCGGGAAATGGAAATTAATCAAAGAATGGCACAAGTATATCGAGAGCACTGAATGTTGGTTGCAAATTTTGATGCTCAATCCAGCCTCTCAGGCAGTGTTGCCACTGTAACTCGCCAGTCTTCAATAGTGAGGGCATCCACCCGCTGGACAATGATATTCGTGATATGGTATGGCATTCCAGATCGTGCATCATTGGCCAACAATATCTGTCCCTTGAATTGTACATACCATGTCTTGACATGTGCAACAGACACTTGTGCTACTGTTTAATGAATTTTCATTCCATGCACTCCATCCAGTGCTGATAAATGCATTGCACCCCATTGTGCTTCTTTTGAAGCCTCGCTTTCCCTGTTTTCAGCACTACTGAGTGCAGTGGACAGCTGATGCATGCACATGCTCACTCTGTTGTCACGTGTGTGTGCACCCCTGTCCCTCTAGCAGTGAGTTAGGGGCATCAGTGCTCTTATAGGGACCACACCTTTTTCCATGAGAAACAGCATTACGATCCCTTCAGCGGTTTTCATTTTACAGACGGCAGATCATTTCTTTTTCATTGACCCTAATACATAGGTTCTCTTTAAGTTAGTATAATGGTACACATTTCTAGCATGTTTTGCTCATCTTCAAGCATGTATACATACAGATATATGTGTTATTTAATGATGAAATATCTTAATTAATCTAAATAAACACAGAAATACTATAGCTACATTTGTGCACTGTTATGCTGATGGAGTGGCTGGTGGAGGTGGGGTGGGGGCAAAGTAGATGTCCAATGGTATCTGGTGTTGTTATTAATTTGGTCTTGTGCTCAGTGACATATCTTGTTGTCTGTTTAATTGGCAAACAAAGGGATTACTATAGAGTTAAATGTGCCCTCAGGAGACAAATGACAACCTAACTGTTAGTGTCACACCTCGCACCTAATGAAAGAATATAAGAATACGAGCGTATGGAATATCAGACCAACAGTGTGACTGGATTGAAGAGTTTATAGCAAACAGAACACCACATGTCATTCTGAATGGAGAGAAGTCTACAAACTTAAAGAAACTTTCAGCATGCCCCAGGGATGTGATACAGGAACATTACTTTTCACAATATATGTAAATGACCTAGTAGATAAAGTCAGAAGTTCCATGAGGCTTTTCACAGATGATTCTGTTGTATACAGAGAAGTCACGACACTAGAAAACTGTAGCGAAATGCAGGAAGACCTGCAGAGGATCGACACTTGGTGTAAAGAGTGGCAATTGACTCGTGGGTGCAGGGTCATCATCTGTTGAATTAAAGTGCATAACAACATATTGGGAAACAAAATCGATACTCTCACTAAGGAAGTGGTGGCCTCAGGTATAGAAGACTATTAACACATTCGAGCTGAGGATCTCTTACCAATGTACAGGAAGAGGATATGAAATGAGTAACACAAAGAATGGCAAGATTCCAAGAATGGCAAGATTCCCAGACAACTAAAGGAAAATGCTATCCGCAGATGACATCAGTACTGCTACCCAGGCCTGGGTACCATTGACTGACGTGTTCACACAAATTTTCGGTTACCATGTTGTGGTTGCAGTTCAACCATGGTCAGTTTGCGTAGTATATTGCATAAGCACAGTACCATTTCCACTTTGTGACATGAAGAAGTGGAAGACATATACTTTTAGGATGCATCAACTGATGGTACTTTACATCAAAGCTGCTGATGTTTGAATAAGAAATACCAGTTACCAACATTGATACCAACGTTGTTATCAACCTTGCAGTGTATAAAGAATTTTACTCCTTTCTAATGGAAGTGAAAAGAGAGAGATGAACTAACTAGTGGGAACTAAATAACTGAGTATGTTATTTCAAGTTGTTTTATGTTAACATCATTTGTATTTTGATTTATCAATCTCTACCTGTTGTATGTAATTATGAGGTACTTAAGTAGGTGGCTGAGTGGGAATACTCAAAGGCTAGTAAAAGAGGAACAGTATGTGAAGTATGCAGTTACAAAATGTTAATGGTAATTGATTATATTAACTGGCATTATGCTATTAATACCTTACCATTTACCTACTTATCTACCACCTATCTACATCTACATCCATACTCTGCAAGCCACCTGACGATTTGTGGCGGAGGGTACCTTGAGTACCTCTATCTGTTCTCCCTTCTATTCCAGTCTCGTATTGTTCGTGGAAAGAAGGATTGTCGGTATGCTTCTGTGTGGGCTCTAATCTCTCTGATTTTATCCTCGTGGTCTCTTCGCGAAATATACGTAGGAGGGAGCAATATACTGCTTGACTCCTCGGTGAAGGTATGTTTTCAAAACTTCAACAAAAGCCCGTACCGAGCTATTGAGCGTCTCTCCTGCAGAGTCTTACACTGGAGTTTATCAATCATCTCCGTAACACTTTCGCGATTACTAAATGATCCTGTAACGAAGCACGCTGCTCTCCGTTGGATCTCTATCTCTTCTATCAACCCTATCTGGTACGGATCCCACACCGGTGAGCGGTATTCAAACAGTGGGCAAACAAGTGTACTGTAACCTACTTCCTTTGTTTTCGGATTGCATTTCCTTAGGATTCTTCCAATGAATCTCAGTCTGGCATCTGCTTTGCCGACAATCAACTTTATATGATCATTCCATTTTAAATCACTCCTAATGCCTACTCCCAGATAATTTATGGAATTAACTGCTTCCAGTTGCTGACCTGCTATACTGTAGCTAAATGATAAGGGATCTTTCTTTCTATGTATTCGCAGCACATTACACTTGTCTACATTGAGATTCAATTCCCATTCCCTGAACCATGCGTCAGTTCGCTGCAGATCCTCCTGCATTTCAGTACAATTTTCCATTGTTACAACCTCTCGATATACCGCAGCATCATCTGCAAAAAGCCTCAGTGAACTTCCGATGTTATCCACAAGGTCATTTATGTATATTGTGAATAGCAATGGTCCTACGACACTCCCCTGTGGCACACCTGAAATCACTCTTACTACGGAAGACTTCTCTCCATTGAGAATGACATGCTGCATTCTGTTATCTAGGAACTCTTCAATCCAATCACACAATTGGTCTGATAGTCCATATGCTCTTACTTTGTTCATTAAATGACTACCTGGGAACCCGTGTCTTATTATTATTATTATTATATAAACTGCTGGGTGTCATTTCTCATTAAAATCCAAAATATGTTTCAGAATAGAACTCTTTAAATTCAATACTTGTTATTCAGAGTTCTTTCAGTTTATGTATTCCTCGCAGTAGTTTAGATCATCATTTTACTGTATTTTGTTACTAATATAGATGTTCTATAACAAAACTTTAATGCTCATTTTCTCTTTAATCACCGTTATGTGAATTATGCATGCAGTAACTTTTTCCATGAGCAAGTAGTTTTTACTCATATTGCTCCATTGAAACTCAGAAAATTATATAAAATTAAATATGCCTTCCTGTAATACAATTTCTCAAGCTCTAAAAGTGTTTAATTAGGCCATGAACTGTGTATTACTTGAATTTTATACCAGTGTGCCACTCCCTCAATTTTATGGAGAGAAAGTAGCCCCAGATCCATTTGGTTACGCATGTTCGCAAGCTAGTTTTACGATTTCAACTGTGGCAGTAGCAGACATTTGCATATCCTATAAGAAAAAGTTTTCTTTGACAGATGGGGTAAATTACCATTATTATCTGATTATGTTTTCCCAGTAAAGAAGTGCAATCTGGAATGTGGTTGTTTTTTCTTTTCCTTATGTTCAGTAAACACAATTTCATGGTGTAATGGAGAAAAAATACTGCTGCCATGGATTTTACAGATGCTGGAACAGTTTTCAACACCTGTGGAGCACTTTAGCAAATGTAAATCCTCAGATTGTGTTGTAATTCTGAGATTGGGAGTAATGTTGTCACATTTTTACAAGCATGACACAGTGTTTCAAATATTTACTTGACTCCTGCCTGAACATATCCAAACACAGACTAGAAATGACCATGCAATTTTACTTTTTGTTTACTGTGAACAGCCACAACACCAATCTTGCTGTCAGCTTCTCCATACCTAAATTATCATAGAAAATATTAAATACTTACAACTTGCTTATTAGTTGTTTACAATAAAGATGTGTGACTTGGTGTCTCAGTTTATAAGTTTTACACTACAAATACAGTAGTCTAGAGTTCAGTACCCAGTTGGTACTAAATTTTTTGTATCAATTATCATTTCTTCATACCTGGTCATGACAGGTGTATGTGAGAAATGCTAAGTTGCATCTTGGTTTGGAGTCCATGTTAGCACTGTAATGGCCAGTCCAGCCTTTGGGGTAAGGACAGCTTCATTTACCTAGTTGGAATTTATTCAGCAGGAATCTACACTACCCCATGGATATTTTATTATTATTATTATTATTATCCCCCCCTCCCAAATATCTTAATACGTGATCTCCTGTGGATGCTGTAAACCCCATTCACCACTTGTGTTCAAATGATAAAATTATATAAACTGCTTGCAGATTGTGCCATGCCCCAGGACAGGGTCTCTGCAAAATTTTACAGCATTTCTCTCTTTGATTAATTTCCATACAAAAAGCAGTAGTTCATTGGTGCTTACCAACAAAGAAATCTACCACTATTTTTGACACTTCAAATGTCAAAATTTTACTAGTAAATTGCCGTATCATTCATAGTAAAATCTCTGAATCTATCTCCCTCCAGGAAAGCTGTCAAATCAGATCATACTTGGAACCAAGAGCTGGATGAAACACAATGTAGAAAGCTCCAATATATTTAATGTGAAATGGAGCATATATATAGAAAAGACAGTTTAGACACCATAAAAAGTGAAGTGTTTGTTGCAATTGACAAAAATATTGTGTCTATCAAGGCTGAAATTGCGTCTGACTGTGCAGTTACCAGTACATGAGTAACCGTCGTTGGTGATCTCAAGTTAATCATTGGTAACTTTTACCAGCCACTTGATTCTGCTGTAGCAGTTGTAGAATCATTTAAAGAAAGTTTAGTGCAGAGGACTTCCATCATGCAGTATTAGTTTTAGGTGACTTTAACCTACCGAGTATAGACTGGAACGTCTGTGGATTCATTGCAAGTGGTACAGACAGACAGCCTTGTGAAGTAATTCTGAACACATTTTCAGAAAACTGTCTTGAGCAGATAATTTGATAACCCACACGCAGTGGAAAGATCTTAGACTTATAGTTGCAAACAGTCCTGACCTCACTGACAATATCAATATAGAGCCAAGGATTAGTGCTCATGATGATGTTATAATAAGGAAGCTTGCTGAAGTTAATAAATCCATCAAGAAGGCTAGGAGAGTTTTTATGCTGGGAAGATCAGATAAGATGTAACATCCTACTTAGAAAATGAATTGGCATCATTTAAATTGTAGCTTAAAATCAAAATGCCTTTTGCATGCTGCACATTAAGTATATTTTTATTTATTATTTTTTTCATTTAACTTCCGCACTCGGACACATTTTGCCTTATTCACAAGGTATCTTCAGTGTTTGTCAGACCAACATCTATTACATTATTTGTAAGCTAAGCAGCTTTTTCTCATGTGGCAAATGGATTGAAAGCTTGCACTTTCCTTGTTGTCCCTGTTTTCGAAATATAGCACTGTAACTGCCATTTTCCATGTCTAATTTAGTTCCAATATAAAGGGCATAGAGGAATTACGGGCAAAGTTTAAACTAATTGTAAATCATGCTCGAAAAGTGTGCCAAGCAAGTGGATTAAATGGAAAAGATCCACCATGGTTTAACACGAAAATTTAAAAAATACTGAAGAAACAGAGGTTGTTGCCTCTTGCTTCAAAAAGAATGCTGGAATGTCAAACAAAGGTTAATAAAAATTTGTGCTTCTATAAAAAGATCAATGCATGAAGCTAGAAGTTCTTCCACTGTCATAGATTAGCAAAAGATCTTGATGAGAACCTGAGAACATTCTGTTCCTGTGTAAAATCACTAAGTGGGTTGAAGGATTCTATTCAGTCATTCATTGAGCAGCAGTCTCGTGTGGCAGTAAAAGGCAACTGAAGGAATGCTGAAATTTTAAATTTTGTGTTAAAAAAATAATTCACATGTGAGAATCACAGAGGTCATCTTTTGACCATCACACAGACTCCTGAATGGAAGCCATAGGTATAGATAGGCATGCCTGACATTGAGAAGCAGCTGAAAGACTTGAAACCAAATAAGTCACCAGATCTGGATGGTATCCCTATTTGATTGTACAGAGTATTCTTCAGTGCTGGCTCATTACTTAACTGGCTTTTATTGCAAATTTCCCACCCAGTACAAAGTCCCAACCAACAGGAAAAAACTCCTTTATATTAGAATAGTAAAAGAATGGAGCCATAAAATTACAGACCAATGTCTTTAACATTAGTTTGTTGCAGAATTCTTGAGCATATTCTTAAGTTTGAATATAATAAACTCCCTTTAGACAGAAAAGCTTGTGTCTGCAAGTCATTACAGTTTTAGAAACCATCACTCATGGTGTAATTCAACTTACCCTTTTCTCGTTGAATATCCTGCATACCATGGAAGAAGGGTAATGGGCAGAGTCAATATTCCTAGATTTCCAGAAAGCATTTGACATGGTGCCCCACTGCAGAATGTTAACAAAAGTCCGAGCATATGGAATAGGATCCCAGATATGTGAGTGGCTCAAAGACTTCTCAAGTAATAAAATGCAGTATGTTGTCCTCAATAGCAAATGTTCATCAGAGACAAGGGTATCATCACGAGTGCCCCAGCAAGGTATGATAGGACCACGCTTGTCATCTACAGGGTGAACCAGAACTCCACTGAAAAACTTTCAAAGGTGATATAGTATGGACCAAAACAAGAAAAAAAATTCTAGTAAACATGAGCTCTAAAATGCATACCTTAAGAACTATGAACATATGTTCAGCAGAAGAGATGTGTTTCATAGCAGTGAAGGTGAACAAGTGCTCCTAGCTCTTAAGGTAAGAATTTTAAAGGCCATGTTTACTAGATTTTTTTTTCTGCTTTTGGTCTGTACTGCCATTTCTGAAAGTCTGTCATTGGAGTTCTGGTTCAACTGGTATATATGTAAATGATCAGACAGATAGGGTGAGCAGCAGACTGCAAATTTTTTTGACTGTGCTGTAGTGTAGGGGAGAGTGTTGTTGTCAAGCGACTAGTGGCGGATACAGGATAATGTAGAAATAATTTCTGTTTAGTATGATGAATGGCAGTTTGTTCTAAATGTAGAAAATACAGGGTCATGCAGATGAGTAGGAGCATAATCATGTAACGTTCAAATACAGTATTAGTGGTGTGCTGCTTAACACAGGCACATCAATTAAATATCTAGGCCTAATGTTGCAAAGTGATATGAAATGGAATAAGCACATGAGGTAGTTAGTTGGGGAGGTGAGTGGTCAGATTTCGTTTATTGGGAGAATTCTAGGAAATGTAGTTCATCTATAAAGGAGGCTACACATAGAACACTTGTGAGACCCATTCTTGAGTACTGCACAGGTGCTTGGAATCCTCACCAGGAAGACATTGAAGCAGTTCAGAGGCATGCTGCTGCATTTGTTCCTGGAAGGTTTGACGAACATTCCATGAACACAAATGGGAATCCCTGGAGGGAATATGATGTTCTTTCCATGAAACAGTATTGAAAAAAATTAGTGAATCAGCATTTGTGCATTTGTGCCTGACTGCAATATGATTGTAGTGCCGCCAACGTACATTTCACATATAGACGGCAAAGACAAGGTCAAAGAAATTAGTGTTCATTGGAGACATATAGTTGTCTTTCCCTCTCCCCATTTTGAGTTGAACAGAAAAGGAAATAATTAGTGGTGCAAGATACTCTACATCATACATTGAATGGTGACTTGTGTCGTATTATATAGATGTAGATGACGCATTATACGAAGTCCTGGTGCACAGATCAAATGAATTTTCTAGATGTACAGGGTGTCCCTCCTAAGAGTCCTCAGGCACATTTTCTCTGGTGTTTTGATAGATATTTGCAAATTTGTTTGTGCAATGTGTAGCTGGCATCAACCTAGATCTCATCTTTCATGTGACACCCAATGTCAACAGAAAGCAGAATTTTTTACCGTGCCCATTCGACAGAGCATGTTTCAGATTGATCTAGTGTGCTGATCATTTTACCTTTCGGGAGGAACACCTGGTATATGCAAAAATGTTGTCCAAATTCAGAAGGCAGACAGAACAACCTGGTTCACACTGAATCTCACAAGTTACAAAAATATATTCTAGCCATGGGCCACACGCACTTTCCAAACCTCCAACCAAAGTTAAGGAACAGCACCTATTCAGTCATAAACAGTTGTCATAAGCCAACACCTGTGTCAGATTAAATAATTCTCAATTTGAAATTAGACTAGAAGCAAATTGCAGACATGATACACTAAGAACAAATAATTTAGTTGTCACTGTTGTAGCTTCAATATTCCAATTTTTTTCCATTTCACATAAAAAACTGTCTAAAATAATTCTGATAAATAACTATTTTATTGTCTTTCTCTGTTTATGATTTGAACTCAAACAGAGCTTGATGGTACAGGTGCAAAACAATAGACATGTAATTGAAAGAGCCAGATTGAGATTCACATGTAACACTTCTCAAACTGAAAGTTAGTTCAGACTTGACAAGCATCAAACTAAAACTTACTTACAGTCATAATCATCATCATCATCATTTAACTTATACGGTCTTGACAAAGTTATATTATGTTGAAAGAAAGCAGAAGATATTAGAATTTCTAACTAGGCATCAGAAGTCCTCTGCACTTTACAGGTGACTAGTATCTCCTGCCTTTGAGTACTAGTTCTCCTGACAACCTGCTTACCATTAGTTTCTGCTGTGCTTTGTAATTTAACATTCAGTCTGTCAGACGCTAACAGATTTTTTGTGCAGATGGAGTACGAAGTTCTGGGTGTCTTTGTGTGGGATTTCTGTAGTTTCTAGATGGCACTGTAAATTGTGATTTCTCATTCTCATAACATAAATTCTAAATCAGTTAATTCAGATTCAAGAGACATGTGAAAATTCCTAATAAATCATCATGACAGATGGAGAACAACTCATACTGACAACATTATCATAACAGTAATGCAGTTCTGTTACTATAAAAATTACCTATATCTAATAATAAGTATGTGCTCAGATTTTCAACTCGCCTACAAATCTCTCTGCCGTTACTGATATCTAGTACACAGGGATTTTTTTTTTTATTTTTTTTTTTTTTTTTTAAAACCAAGCCCACTATATTTAGTAGCTGTTGCATGTTATATCATGAGACACTAATACCTTATTAGTTCATTCCTGTGCTACTGAGAACCATTGATATTGCAAGCAGACTCCAGTGTACCACTTTCCCTGGCTAATGTAATGCCATATAAGAGTAATAATAGGGTTTGTGAAATTGAAAGTTGGGAAATGGAATAGACACCTTCTTCATACTATCTAGGTTTATTATGTGTCTTTTGATCTGATTTATAGCTCACCCTGTCTTGGACACAGTTTTGTTTTTTGAGCAGTTTCACACTTTAATAATTTTCTTCATATTTTCTCATGCACATTTCCACCTCACTCTGTTCTGTACCAGCTGCTTTTTTACATGAACTGTAAATACTGTTTTTTTTTTTTTTTAGTTCAGATAATGTTAGCCCCCAACCCCCCTGTTCCTTTGTTACTCCTCAACTGTTGCCCATTTGTGTTGTCCATAATGTAATTGTTCATCCAAGATTCCAATGGGGTAGTGGTCAAGACCTGTTAAATGTCAACAGCTTACTTTTTCTTTTTTAAATGTTCATTTTGTTTAATTTCATCTACATACCAACAGTTTTATTATTTTTCCCTTTAAAATGTTTTCTGGAATATATTGTGGTATTCTAATGCCTGTGACAGGTGTATTGCTAGAATTATAAACAATATTATTATTCATTACTCAAATGTTGAGTTAACTAATCTGACATACTTTATTTTTATTAGGGGCGAGAAGAATCAACAAGCAAGTTTCTACTGCATACCTAAATCTTGAAGGTATAGTATCTTAGTAGTAGTAGTAGTAGTAGTAGTAGTTGAAAAGCTTGCTAGTCACTTACCTACTGACCTTTTTCATGCATGTGAAATCATACCATTGCTGAACTGACGTTGCTTTGTTATTTTGATATATTCACAAACTGCGACATGGTTTCGAATTGAACAGTGACCCAAAAATAGAATAAATTTCCTTTACTTCATGTCTATGGTCACAAATTTTTATGTCACCAGACTACCGGTTGTGTCCTATAATGACCATCTTCAGATCTCCAGAAAAATATGGGAAAAACACAGATACAACTAGCAGATTGTCTACAACTGGAAACAATAAAATAAACCATGATGAAAAGTATGTGCATTTGTGCACTTTCAATATGATAGGCATACCTGTTTTATAAAAGCATGTCCTAATATATTGGAACCATCATGGCGTCATCAAATGCTAAACACAAAATCAGTGCCAGCATCATCAAACACATATAAATAATAGTATACACAAGAGTCATCTTGTCGGCAGCACTACTGTTCAAAACAAACTGCCATACAGTAGCCACAAAATGTTTGTATTGCAAGTCACCCACCATACAACCCGACAACCAGGAGTGATGGTCTGGGGTGCCATTTCTTTCCATAGCAGGATCCCTGTGGTTTTCATCCATGGCACCCTTATAGCACAGTTATATGTCAATGATATTCTGTGCCTCATTTTGTTCCCCTTCACGGCAAGCCATACTGGGCTTACATTTCGCCAAGATAATGCCCACTCCCACATGGCAAGAGTTTCTACTTGTCTTCATGCTTGCCACACCCTACCTTGGCCACCAAGGTCGCCAGATCTCTCCCCTGTTGAGAACTTCAGGAGCATTACAAGCAGGGCCCTCCAACCATCTCAGGATTTTGACAATATCACGTTCTAAGTGGACAGGATTTGGTAGGATATCCCTCAGGAGGATGTCCAACAACCCTGTCAAGCAGTGCGAAGCTGAATAACTACTTGCATGAGGACCAGAGGTGTACCGACACATTAGTAACTTGCTCAATTTGTGAAGCTCTCTCTCATGAATAAATCTGCCGTTTTTTCTGAAATTGTAATAATTAGTTTCTCAGCACACATACATCACAACTACTGATTTCTGTCCCGTTCGTGTAATCACTTTGTGGTGCATCTCTCTCCCTTTTTTTAAGTGTATATTGGTGTGCTTTATCATCACTAATGATTTACTGGTGACTAAATGTTATTTTGTTAATGTGACTAAGTTATATATTAACTTAAAGAGTGCAGATGGACTCTGTAGCCTTTCCTTTGAACTTAGATTTTCAAAAAATATTCAAGTTTTTTATGGTTTCAGATCTGCATTTTAATGTACATTGTGCTAATTCATTTTTCAGTCATCACTGACAGAAGCTGCCGACTGTTAGCATTACGTGCTCTGTTGAAGAAACTTCCAGGAGTAAACTTTGAAGTGCTCAAGTTTATATTCCAACATTTTGTCAAGTTCGTATGAAAAAGTGATTATTCATGCAGTGTGTTTGTATCTGCTTGTAATTGAAAGCAATTTCAAATTTTGTTAAAATTTTTCCAGGGTCTCTGAGAACTGCAAGTTAAACAGCATGGACTCAAAAAATCTTGCCATATGCTGGTGGCCAACTCTTTTGCCGATAGAATTCAGTGACATGGGAAGATTTGAGCAGATGAGGCCACACTTAGAAGATATTGTGCAGACTATGATTGACCAGTATCCATTTTTGTTTTGTGGAAAAGAAGCTTTTGTAATGGTCTGAGACAGGTTTTAATGCAGTGCATAATTTTGTGAGGGTGAATTAATGATTACAAAGGTGAAATAGCAGTGCTTTTTTCCAGATAAACTCAGTGTTCTTTCCGTTTGCGTATGTCTTGTGAGCTGTTGTTGCACTACATTGTGGTACCCTACAAATTAAAATAAACAAATATATACACACACACACACACACACACACACACACACACACACACACACACACATATATATATAAATCTAATTATGGTACAAACTGTACCACAACATTATTGTGATAACTGAAATGCAATGTGAATTCTTTCGAATTCTCTCCTCCCTTCAATAGAATGCAACTGTAATAAAGTGCAGTGCCAACTGAATAGAAGTAAAGTCCTTCATTAAATGTGAAGTAAAGTTTGTATTTTGTGCAGATGCAGACTGTTCACATGTACTATGTTCAATTGGGTACTTAGTTCAGACGTTTTGAGTGCTTTTGTGTTCCTGCCATAAGATTTAAAGACTTCTATAAATGACAGTAATTTTTTGATTAGAGACTGATTTGTCATATTTTTCTGCTGAGAGATTTGCTTGTCTCAAGATGCTGCTTGTATCATGAGAGATACTTGGTGCATTCAAAGTTTGTCTCACAAGCTTGTGAGAAAAATGTTATTTAAGAAATTAGTATTAGGATCAGACATATTCTGCCAGCTGCATGTTATGTCTTGCTAACTGATGTGACTGCACTTCAGTATATGTGCTCAACACATTATTTTTAATAAAACTAGAATGCAGGTTTGAAAGTCCCCTCTGCAGTTATAAATAGCAAACTACACAAACTGTTGTACAAATTTTGTTTGTGTACTTTCAGTCACTAAATGTATATTTTTATTAAACTTATGACTGTATATTATGTCGATTGTTGCTATGTGTCATGTTTCGAAGAAACGTCTGTGTAATTTTTGTTTTTCATATTTATTAACAGAAACTGATGAGTACAGAGAGATGTATGAGAGAAGCAATTATACCACAGTAATTTTTACATATGTTTTTTTATTCACTTCATTTGTAAATTATACACCATAAATAAAACTGTGGAATGCTTTGCTGTGCATGTTACTTTCAGATGTGTGTTAGTGCTTGAAACATATCCAGACAGGAGGCAAAAATGCATATATTTGATTATTTATTTACTGTATATAGTTTATGGATGTATAATAGGTGTTAATAATAGATTACACTTATGTGTGTATTTATTTGTGATCTGAAATGAGAATGACTTTTTGACGTATCACAGTATTCCAACACTTACATAATGTGATAATAAATTGTTAATATTATAATCATATTTATAAGATTCAATGTAATATTTTGCAAATAAATGTAACATTGTATTCCTTGTAAAAGAAAATTCATCTCATACATAACAAATACCATAATGTCATCAGTGTGTACCTTGAAGTTATTTTAAGTTGTGCCTTTTATTCAAAAAAGAATGATAAAAACTACTTTGATTAAACTTTCAGCAGGTTCTCATTCTCTTAGGTCTGTAGTGTTTAAAACAATTTTGGAGAGTGTGGCATAGGAGGAAATAACACATGGCTACAAAATTTAATGTTCAGTATCCTGAGATTGACAATAACATCACTGCAGACCACCTGTTCTTTTCCTTGCATTTTCTTCAAATTATGAATTCACTCCTTTTTTAAAAAAAATTTGTAATGATACTCATACACTCATTGACATTAATATAATGGTTTGTCAAATTTTTAAGAGAAACTAGGCAGACAAGACTCCATTCAATTTTGAACCTGTATATTGAGTAATCTGAGTACAGTTTCAATATTTTTATCACTGTATCATCGTCTTTGCAGTCATTCACAGCTCTACTAAGAAAATGTCTTGGTCTCAGGAGTGATTTTCTAATCATTATTATTTTAAATTGACTTTTTCCAAAGAGTTCAACTTGAGCTAGCTGGAATGAAATCAGTTCCTTAAAATATATTTTTGGAAATTGTAAAAATTACTGAGAACATTTTCTCCCACAGCAGCCAAATACTATCTACTCTGCAAGTAGTTTTATCATGTGCTTGTATGGAATATGTCTGTTTATCTGTGTGGACTATTGCTGTTACATTTAAAGGAAATACCTTTGTCATTAATCTTATTTATGTGCAAATATTCATTATATGTTGATTTTTTTGTGCAAAATATCCTCCCACTAACACAGCAGTTTCCAGTGGCCTGTGTACTGTGTTTATGTTAATAAATTTTTGCATCTTTTATTCAATATTTCCACCATGTTACACATCAGTGTTTGTGTGTTATCTGTGACCAACACCAAGGAAACAATTCAACTTTGTGAAAGTTTGTTCACGGCGATGCTCACTTACAGGGCATTTCCAAACATTTAATTCGATGTTTGTTAGTGAGCATTGGGAACAAGAGAAGATGAAAAATCTTCTTATGAATGTATATTCTAGATTACATTGGTAGTGAAGTACAGGTGTTGCACAAAATATGTTACTGAGTATCCCTATCACAACATACTATGGTGATAGATTTGTTGTGTAGTCTTATTTGTAATACCCTACATACAGTACAAAACATATGTGTCTTGGTATGTAATATATAGATGGTGCCTGTGGTGTACATCATGGATAATGGGTAGTGAGTTATTCAACTGGGCCATCAGTCGGCCATGTGGGGAACTTGATGGATCACTCATACCAAAGCAAGGCAACATGTTGTTCATGCACATTTTGTAAATGGTCATGAAATAGCATTTTTTCCATGCTGGCTTCAAGTGTCGATCAGGCTCAATACTACCTGTATGTGTGGATGGTGTTTGTCCCAGCTGTGTATGTACACCTGCCATGGAGTAACATGTACAACTATGTGAAAGTAAGCCATTGAGCCCATGTTAATCATACATTGTGCATTTTATATGCTGTGCAACCATACAATCTGTAAAGGATAAAGCGACTAAGCAAGGCTCATTTCCACCCATGGGCAGAATTCTACTTTTGGTGCTTTAAACATGGCCACTACTGTTCTGATATGTGTCATATGTTTTATTCCTCAACTAAGCTGAAAGAACATCACAAGATAGCTTCATAATCCTTAAAAAACTGCGCTCACATGTGGCAAGGGCTGTTCACTGTTGTACATTTTTCACTATCATAAACACAAATTCAGACTCAATGAATGTGTGGTGTGATAGCATCAATGATCAGTTAATCAGCACATGTGTGCTACACTCAGGTCTGAATGCTCCACCATATTTGATCTAGGTGGATACTGTGTTTCTGTACTGCTGGAAAATGTGCTTGTAGTAGTATACCACATCAAGTGATTTCTATATGATGGGACCCACTACACTTCATTTTGAATATATGCCAGTTTTTGGACAGTACCTCCACAGTGTAGTGGGTTGTGTGCTAGAATTCACTGCACTAGTCTGATCCATTTCCTGATCTTAACCCACTAGACATTTGAGTGTGAAGACACGTGAAAAGTATTGTGTATGACAACTTGGTTAAAATCATCAATGAACTTAAAGATCTTATCTGTCACTTTTGCAGCTGTTTGGCAGTATCCAGATAGAATTGAGTAAGTTTGCTGGTGTGGTATATGTCCTGTAACGCAGCTGCATGGGACACTGTAACAACACTTTGTGTCTTATGTTCATATAAACATTTTGGCTTGTGTTGATTCGAGGAATCACCATCATCATCTCCCCTCCTAATATTTTTATTTTCATTTATTTATTATTCTTTTACAAATTAAATTATTACATTTAAATATGAATAAATTACTTCATTTGAACAGTTGTTGAGAAAAGTTGTGTTTCCTCAAAACAGACTGTTTTGACCCAGAACTTCTGCCAAAACCAATTACTGTAAAATACTGGAATTGTGTTTCACAAAATAGAAATACAAAAGTTTCTCCCTTTTGTAGTTCTTTTGGAGGGGGGGGGGGGGGGGGGGGGGGGGGTTAGAATTAAACATAACTAAAAAGCAAAAAGATGTGAATAACCTCAACACCTATAAACATGACAATTTCCCAGTTGAATTGTACAGGGTGATTAAATTAAAGTTAAACTTTCAAAATGCTGTTGAAATAACACCACAGGTCAGAATGACGTTAGATTGCAACAGAATATTATCGGGGAAGGGGGAAAAGTATGGCAGAAGAAAAAAAAATAGTGTGAAAATTGATCAATAGATGGTGCTGTATGTGTCAGAACACGTAGATGAAAATACCTGTCGTGCACATGACCCATTGAAGTTGGTACAAACGTGCCAGATACACTTGTTTTCCTCCTTTCGCATCTGCGACGTTAACTATGAATGTCTCAATGCAGGATCGCGCTCTGCTTGCAAAGCTATATTACAAGAATGATGACTGTGCACACATCCTCTGCGGAAGTTCTGGAAAAAGGGTTTAAAAAAAGGTGTTGGTCCGATGACTGAAGTGGGTCTGGAGAAAATGATAAATGATTCGAAAAGACAGGTTCTTTTGGTGTGCAACCTGGTAGAGGGAGGAAAGGATTTGACGTCAGTGGAAGCAGTGGCCACAGCAATGCAGGAGAAGATGAGAGGTGGTGTGCAAATGTTCAGTGCATGGAGAATTGCCCGAAAATTGGACATACCATGAGTAAGGTGCATAAAATCCTGCAAAACATCCGTCTTTGCCATCCATTCAAAATTACCCATGTGCACGAATTGCTTCCTGTTGACCTGCCAGCAAGAGAGACCTTTGCTTTAGAATTTCTTACTCGCATGGAAGTGGACGACGATTGTCCATAGAAGATTTTTTAGACAGACGAAGCCCACTTCCATCTGACAGGATATGTCAATACACAGAATTGTCGAATATGGGAAATGGAAAATCCATACGCAAACCAACCAGTATCACTTCATCCTGAAAAGGTCACTGTGTGGTGCAGGTTTATGGCATCATTTATCATAGGGCCATATTTTTTCGAAGAGACTCATGCTTCTGGTCCTGTTACCCGTACCATCACTGATAGGCGCTATGAGTGTCTTTTGCAGAACCACCTCATTCCAGCTCTCCAACAGTGTGGATGAGATCATTTTTATGCAAGATGGAGCACCTCCACACATTGCAAATCCAGTTAAGCAGCTGCTGAAGCGCCGTTTCAGAAATGCTAGAATTATCAGCTGCCATTTCCCTACAGCCTGGCCATCCCGGTCACCTGATCTTAATCTGTGTGACTTCTGGCTGTGGGGCTATCTGAAAAATGTTGTGTTTAGTGTTCCAATTGCAAACTGCCTTGAAGGCATGCATTGTGCAACACATTCTCAACGTGACCCCAGAAACACTTTCATCAGTTGTGGAACATGCTGTTTCTCAATTTCAACGTGTTGCAGAAAATGGTGGACACCATATTGAACACGTTTTGCGCCAGTCACATGGAAATTAATAATCCGATTGGATTTTGATTGATGCTTTTTATGTGGTATTTGGAGGAACAATTAAAAACCAATGTGAGCGATGCTTTTTATACTGTTTTTGGCCTCAGGACAATTAAAAACTGATTTTTCCCATCTGACGTGATATGCCATTTCCATGGTGCATGGTCCTACGTAACTGATAGTATCACACCTGTACACTCATGCACACTGAGTAGTACAGTTTGTTTAATGACAATATTCCTTTGGAATTTGATGTCATTCTGACCAGCAGGTTTTAAAGTTTAAATTTGATTATAATCACCCTGTATATTGACTATGCTATTGGGCACCCTTCTAGCCTGTAAGCTTACTGTAAGTCATTGGACCAGTGACGTGTTTTATATGATTGAAAGTGTGTACATCACTGCAGTTTGTAAGAAGTATAAACAGACTGGTGCATAAAATTTCAGATCTATATTACTGAACATATTTTATGCTGAAATGTAACAATACTCCATGAGACCAGACAAATTCTTGTTCGAAATTGGCTTGAATTTTAGAAGCAGTTAACCAAGAAGGCTATTTATTGTAGTATCAGATACCTTGTCTCCAATATTTGAAAATCTCTTGATATAATTCTGCACTTCTTTAAGTACTGTAGGTTCTAACTGAATAATTAACCATATATGTTACGCAACAGAGTATTTTTCTGGAAGGTGAGTCATAAACACAGAAAATTACAATTATCAGACATTCACTAGAAAGAGTAATAAGACTGCTGCTTTTCACATCTTACGTAATTGATTTAAGTTTTATAACCACCATGCCTTTACGAAATATGTTTATTTTGCAAAAATGTGTCTTTGATTTTGTACTTAACCCAAAACTTATTATGTTCTTCTTACATAAATCCTGAAAATGAAGCTATTCTAATGTCATTATTTGAGTTCCCTTTTTTTTATCTTGTACATGAAGATTTGTTACTCATTTTTGTCAAACTGCTGTTAAGTTTGGAACATTCCATGGATCATTTTGCGTGATAGATTGTAATGATGTGGAATGAGTCATACATCCACATCACGAATTAATTTGTATGTATGGTCGGTCACCTTCTGAACATTTCTTCTTCTCCTTCTTTTAGAAAAAGAAAAAAAGATAAATAGATGTGATATCAATCATCTTTTGCACGTTACGATAATAGGAATTCTTCTATAGAATAGGAGATATCAACTTTCTCAGTTTGTTATCAAATTTTACTTAGCGGTCTGTCAGACATTTTATATCACTGGGTAAATGATCAAAAATTTTTGTTGCAGCACCCTTTTTGTGCTACAGACAACGTTAATTTGGAGTAATGAATGTCATTTTTCCTTCTGGTATTGTAATTATTTATGTCATTGTTTCTCTTGAACTGTAGTGTATTATTTACAACAAACTTCGTAAGGGAATAAATATGCTGTGAAGCAGTAGTCAGAATGCCCAACCCTATAAACAGATGTCTAAAAGATGATTGTGGGTGTGCACCACATATTATTCTCACAGCACAACTTTGCACAATGAACACTTTCTTTCTTAAAGGTGAGTTATCCCAGAAAATTATTCCATATGATATTACTGAATGAAAATACACATAATATGTCAACTTACTGGTTTGTCCCTCCCCAAGATTTGCACTGATTCTAAGTGCAAATGTGGCTGAACTGTGTTGTCTGCTTGTATTTCAGACATGTGCTGGTGTCTTTAAGTTTATCAAAGTCTGCCTGTATTTGTGTGAGGAATGGGTGCCTTGAGTTCTGATTTGTTTCTTTTGTTTCACTGCATCCTGCTCATTCCTGGGGAGAAAACTGAACCTCCATGCAAAGAGCTGTGGATCCAGTATCTTCTTAAGCAGAAGCCTTTTTATAAAGTAATTCTTATCTGATCAATTTTTATAGAGGGCTTTTGCTATTTTTGTTTTCTCCTCATGTTTGTTGGTTTGTAGTCCATGTTCATAAGATGTTCGGCAAATTTTTTGTGTCATCTGTCTTTTTATAGTGCCCTCCAATACTCTATATACTGCATGTTAAAACTACTTCTTGTCAGCTCATCTTAATTGTCTTGAAGTTTTGGCATGTAAGCTGGTAAATACTAAATGTGTTTTATAGCCATTATGGGGAAAGAAATGTGCATCTCATGGCAGGTTACTCACATAATTTTGAGAACCCATCTTCAGAGGAAATTCTAAGAGGATATTACTTCTCCCTTCCATACAGGATATAATCAGATAAAAATGTAATGTGACAAATAGGTATGATATAAAACATGCTGAGACCAGATACGTGCTGTGATAATTCTACAGTTGATCTGTTAAATATAAATGTACATCTGTATGAGGCACTTAATACTCCAGTCCGGTGTCATTGCCATTTTGGTGTAAACACATATGACTCAACAAAGTTAGAGGTATGAAGAAACTGGTACCTTTCATTCCACTGTAACATACGTATTGCAAGCTTTGTAGCCATGTGTCATTTATACAGTAAAAATAAAGTCTTTCTCTCCACATAGGTCCAGCACTCTTGTAAAATTATGTCATTAAGCCAGGTTCAAGTTGAGTAAGTTCTTGATTCGTTGAGGGCAGTTAGTCATAACTAATTAATGGAATGGAACAGGTATGTGATTGATAGACACAAGCATAGGACTTGTTAAGACCCTACACCTACATACATACTCTACAAGGCACCGTATGATTTGACAGTTTATGAGTTATAAACCTTATTTATGTTACACTTATCTCAGTTAACATGATAACTTTGTAAATTGTGTTTATTATTCAGCTCTTGTGACACATCATTTCTGTTATCTCTCTAGTAATTGTAATTTTCTACATATAAAGCTTATTTTAACTTCACATATTGACATGTAAAAACTGTATTAGGGCATCTAATTCTATACACAATGTGTTTTTAAACCATTTTTTAAATTATCTGGTTCTGAGTAGTGAATTGTTCTCTGATGTAGTTGTATCTCAAACTGATGAGATCAATAAAAATACATTAATAGAAATGGAAAATGTTGAACCGTGAACACTGTGATCAAAAATTACCAAACTGATAATCCAGTATCTCCGTGCCTGCAGGATATGTTGTGTAAAATTTCACCCTTATATGACCTAACTTTCAGTACTGAAAAAAGTCATACTGGCAGACAAAGAATGATGTGAGTACGTGATAACGGTTACTAGGTGTTTCTAACATTAATGCAACTTCTTATGTGAAGATTGTAGCAAAATATGCCGACAGGATGTGTGTGGCCAGCTTATTGCAATCTTTTGGACTTTGAGAAAATTTGAATCATTGGCATGAGGGACATGGGACCTTCATACTGACAGATCATACAGTTTGGTTGGCTGTAGTAAATTGGCTACAGAAAGATGATGAGTGTCACAGAAAGAGTAGGCACTGGTCCCTCTAGAACAGGGCTTTACAGACAGTGTGTTCTGCAAGCAGACAGCAAATGCAGGGTCTGCAAGCAGCAAGTACTGTACCCTCAATCTCCATCATCACAGCACAATGGGAAACCATGTGGAGACTTGAGAGGGGACACTGGATGTGCCTCCAGCTAATTAATTTTGCAGCAAAAAAAAAAATAAAATAAAGAAGGAAAAAACCATTTAAGTCACTGTAAATGACATTACACTGCCATAACCTGCTCACATAAACTAAAAAGTCAGTACTAAACAATATTACAATATTATGAAAAGGATAGATTGCTACTCACTATATAGCGGAGTGGCTGAGTTGCAGATAGGCGCAACAGAAAGACTGCTAAACACACACAATTTTGGCCAGATGGCCTTCTTCTGAAACAGACTACATATATAGACACACACACACAATGAGAGAGAGAGAGAGAGATATTCATGCAAAAACAGCTCACATACACATGACCACTGTCTCTGGCTGCCAAGGCTAGACTGTAAGGAACTGGGTGGTGGGAGTAAGGAGGAGGCTGAGAGAGGGAGGAATAGCAGGGTATTGGTGGGGTATGGTAAAGTGCTGCTTGTAGGACCATACAGGAGCAAGGTGGAGAGAGGGTAGGGCAGCTAGGTGCAATCAGGAGGTGGGGGAGGATGGCAGAAGTGAGAAGTAAAAAGTCTGTGGGTGCACTTGTGGTATAGAAGGCTGTGTAGTGCTGGAGTGGCAACAGGTAATGAGATAGGTGGGTGAAGGACAATGACTAATGAAGGTTGAGGCCAGGAGGGTTGTGGAAACGTAGAATATATCACAGGGAGAGTTCCCATGTGTTCAATTCAGAAAAGCTAGTGTTGGTATAAAGGATGCAGAAGGAACATGCTGTGAAAAAATCATTAAAATGAAGAACATTGTGTTGGGTGGCATGCTCAACAACTGGGTCGTCCAGCTGTTTCTGGACCACAGTTTGTCAGTGACATTCATGTGGACAGATAGCTTATTGGCTGTCATGTATATTTAAAATGAAACACAGTGGCTGCAGCTTAGCCAGTCAATCATATGACTGATTTCATGAGTAACCCTGCCTTCGATAGGTAGGTCATGCTTGTGCCCACACTGAAATGGTGGTGGTGGTAGGATGTATGGGACAGGCATTGCATCTAGGTCTGTTACAGGGATATGAGCAATGAGGCAAGGGGTTGGGAGCAGGCATTGTGTGGAGATGGACGAGGATATTGTGTAGCTTCGCTGGACGGCGGAATACCAAATTGGGAAGGGGGGAGGATAGTGGGTAGGACATTCCAAATTTCAGAGAGGTAGTCGAAACCCTGGTGGAGAATGTGATTCAGTTGTTGCAGTCCTGGGTGTTACTGAATCACAAGGGGAATGCTCCTCTGTGACCAGATGGAAGGACTTAGGGAGGTGGTGGGTGACTGGAGAGAGAAAGCACAGGAGATCTAATTCTATATAAAGTTGGGAAGCTAATTACAGCCTGTGAAGACATTAGTGAGACACTTGGTATATTTTGAGAGGGATTGCTCATCACTAAAGATGCAACAGCCACCAGTGGCTAGGCTGTATGGAAGTGAATTCTTGGTAATAAATGGGTGGCAGCCATCAAAGTGGAGGTATTACTGGTAGTTGGTAGGTTTGATATGGACAGAGGTACTGATGTAGCCAATGTCGAGGAAGGTGGCTTGTTGGATTGAGGAGGACTAGGAGAAGCGAATGAGGCAGAAGGTGTAGAGGTTCCGCAGGAATGTGGATAGGGTGTCTTCCCTCTCAATCCAGAGCGTGAGGATGTCATCAATGAAACTGAACCAAATGAGGTGTTTGGGATTGTGGGGTGGTTAGGAAAGATTCCTCTAGATAGCTCATGGATAGGTTGGCATAGAATGGTGCCATGGGGTTGCCCATTGCTGTACCCCAGATTTGTTTGTAGGTGATGTCTTCAAAGGAGAAGTAATTGTGGTGAGCATGTAATTGTCCATTGTGACCAGGAAGGAGGCTGTTCATTTCGAATCCATCAGGCACTGGGATACCTAGTGTTCAATAATGGCTAGGCCATGAACATTAGGGAAGTTAGTGCAAAGGGAGGTGAGGTGGCATCAATAGTGATGAGCAAGGGACCATATGGTAAAGGAACAGGAACTGTGGAGAGTTGGTGGAGGATGTGGTTGGTATCTTTTATATAGTAGGGTAAGTTGGAGCTAATAGGCTGATGGTGTTGGTCTACGAGAACAGAGAATCTCTCAGTGAGCACACAGTAACCAGTCACAATGGGGCACTCTGCATGGTTTCATTCATGAACAGAGAGGGGGGCGAGAGAGAGAGAGAGAGCCCCGGGAGAGATTCTAGGATGTGCCTAAGACTTGAGGAGAGATTGGAGATCCTGCTGGATTTCTGGAATGGAGACACTGTTGCAGGGTTTGGAGGTTGGCGAATCTGACAGCTGGAAGAGTCCTTCTGCCACTTAATCCTTGTAGTTCAAAACAACCATGGTGGAGACTTTGTCAGCAGGTAAAATAACAAGGTTGGGATCAGTTTTAGGTGGTCGATTGCAGTTCTTTCTGCAGATGTAAAATTAGGTTGCATGTTGAGGGATTTGGGGAATGTTGGTGAGGCAAGATTTGAGGTTAACAAATTCTTGAACGTTAATAGGGGGTGATGTGGGGGCACTGGGGATGGATCACAGTTGGAAGGAAAAGCGAACTGAGTCAGGCAGGGTTCAGTCTTAGGTTAAGACTGATTGGCGAAAAAGTGTTTCCACTATAGGGACAGGAAGAAGGAGAGAAGGCCTTTAACAATTTTGGAGTGGGGCGAAAGGTAAGGCTTTCAGAAAAGACTGATACTTGTGTTGGGCTAATGGTTTTGGAGTGTACAGGATGGCAGCCAGTCAAGGAATATTTTAGAGAATTGGTTTAAGAAATTTATTTCAAAGGCCCAGTGGAATCTTGACAAGTTTTCTCCAAGAGTAATTCACGCCGTGTCTACGTGACACAAGTCGCTTATCTTACAAAACCGAGGCAGTTCTGTCCAGTTATAGCTGCTGACAGGAGACGCCCTGGGCCCTCTGCTGAAACTGCTAGCGAATTAACTCCATTGATTTTTGCCAATAGCATGCGCGGGATACCGATCACGTGTGTGGACGGCGGAGCGTCCTGCAGTGCAGAACACACATGCTTCTCTCTCTTGTAATCCAGACCTCGAGCAGAACAGACGACTTTTTGGAAGGCAGAGCCTCTGCCTCTGCTTTTCACGGCCGTCCACCAACGTAAGTTAACATGAGCAGCTTCCCCTTCCGCTCCCCATTTTAATTAGTTGTTCGACCTCGTAGACTGGCCTAAACCCGCTAACTTCCGACCCTAGGCGCGCCTTTTGTATTCCGTATATTGAAATATATCTTCTTTATTGTACTTAATTCCCTGTTTTGTCATTTAACGGCAGCCCTGGATGACCACTATCAAATCCTGACCGCTCGACCTGCTGCACACTGCCGCCACGAGGCATATTTAACAACCTTCTTATTCCTCCGTGCCATTTTATACATTAAATTTTCTCTCCCCATCCCCATATCACGTACTCTTTTACATTTGGTGTCAGGAGTGGGATGTAACAATTATATGCCCCCTTCCCGGCATGAGCTCTTTTACAATTGGTGACCAGAAGCGGGACGTTAGCGTCCGCATAACTTTACATTGGTTGCAGAAGTCCCTAACTGTACAGGAGGGAAGACTCTTGACTGTGTTTCGAGTCTGTTTAGATTCTGGACTATGTATGGTGGTGGGAGGAAGTTTTTGAGGGTAGGGTAAATGTAGTATGTCTGTTGGGCAGGATTTGTCAGCTAAGAGGGGATGTGGTGGAGGTCTGGAGGGTGGAATAGGTGGGAGTGGAAGTGAACAGAGTGGAGAGTTTTTTGAGGTGGCGTTGTGCACGGTGCCCCTGTTCCTGGAGGGCAAGAGTTTCAGTATGCGAGATGAAATCCAGGATTTTGCGATTACACAGCAGGGGAGTTGTACAGATAGAGAACAGGTACTGGAAGGGGGTTTGGGCCTAATCGACATGGTTTTGTGGGACAATGTTGGTGAAGGTTAAGGACTGGCAGAATATGAACAAATGGACATCATTGAGAAAGGTGGGGCTGCAGCTGGAGATGGGTAATTTGATGGTAAGGCCATCTGGGGTTATTCAATGAGCCAAAAAACAATGCAAGAATAATATGTGGGTCAGGGTTCTGGCTAGGGATAAGAAAAATTTTCTTTATTGATGTATGCGGAAGGAACAAGGATCCACGGTTGAGGATTAAAACGCTCAAAAATACATAACTAACGTAGAAATATGTGCAAAAAATTCTCAAAAATACACCAAAAGAAATGTGGGAAAAATCACAAAGATGATGGAGTGGATGAAGTATGGGCAAAGAAGATGAAACCTGAGGGAGGTCTGAAATCGTCGTGAAAACACAATGAGATCAAAGATAAAAATAAATAATAAGATTGCCATGTTGGTTGCAGGCCTGCGAGCGGATATGTATGTAAAAATGGGACAGCAGATGTGTGTAGATCAGGTGATATTAGTATGTGTGAACTGGAACAAGAGAGGAGAAAGAGAGTGGGTATTGGAGAGGAGTTGGTAGGAAGAGGCATAAGTTCATGTGACACAGGAAGGTATGGAAAATATATGAGTGATGCAGGAGAGTGATCAGCTTAAAGTTCGAGGGTTAATAATATCTACAGGAGTAATGTGGTACATGAGATGCTGCACCAACAATCAGCATGGTCTTGTAATCATGTGTTGGATGTGGACAAGACAGTTGATAGACTGTGGCTCATAAGTAAGAGGGTGCAGTGTGGTTTGGAAAGCAACCTGTAGAACCCAGGAAATAAGAGAGAGAAAAGGATGGACACTGAGTATAGTAGCATTAAAAAATAGTAACAAAGGAAAACAGTCATACCAAGAAGTCCCATGCATACAGCCTAACCACCTGTGGCTGTCACATCTGTAGTGACATTCAGTCCCCCTCAAAATATATCAAGGGTCTCACAGAGGCCTTCAAAGAGCTTAATTACCCTCTCAACCTTGTACAGAAAGAGATCTCCCATGCCTTATCTCCCCAGTCACCCACCATCTCCCTAAGTCCCATCATCTGACCACAGAGGAGCAGTCCACCCAGGACTGGTGCAACTGAATCGCGTTCTTCGCCAGGATTTCGACTACCTCTCTGAAATGAGGACTGTCCTACCCATTATCCTTCCCAACCCCCTCCCCCCCCCCCCCCCCCCCATGGTTGTATTCTGCCACCAAGCGAACTTACACTATATCCTTGTTCATCCTTACACAACCCCTTCTCCCAACCTCTTGCCTCATGGCTCATATCCCTATAATAGACCTAGATGCAAGACCTGTCCCATACACCCTCCCACTACCATCCTACTCCAGTCTAGTCACAAGCATCATATATCCCATCAAAGGCAGGTCTATCTGTGAAACCAGTCATGTAACCTACAAGCTAAGCTGCAACCACTATGCTTCATTCTATGTGGGTATGGCAACCAAAAAGCTATTTGTCCGCATGAATGGCCACCGATAAACTGTGGCCATGAAACAACAGGACCATCCAGTTGCTGTGCACGCTGCCCAACACAACGTTCTTCATTTTTATGACTGTTTCACAGCCTGTTCTAGTCTGGTCCTTCCTACCAAACCCAGCTTTTCTGAATCGTGCAGACGGTAATTCAGCCTGTGATGTATCCCACATTCCTGTAACCCTCTTGGCCTCAACTTTCATTAGTCATTGTCCTTCATCCAACGTTCCCATTACCCGTTGCCAGTCCAGCACTACATACCTTTCCACTCCAAAAATGCACCTACAGCCTTTTTACTTCTTTTCTGCTCCTCCACCCCCCACCCCGTGCACTGTGTCTAACCTCCTGACTGCACCCAGCTTCCCTACCCTCTCCCCACCTCGTCCCTATATACTCCTACAAGCTGCATTTTACCATACCTCTCGACTGCTACGGTCGCAGGTTCGAATCCTGCCTCGGGCATGGATGTGTGTGATGTCCTTAGGTTAGTTAGGTTTAAGTAGTTCTAAGTTCTAGGGGACTGATGACCACAGATGTTAAGTCCCATAGTGCTCAGAACCATTTGACCATTTACCATACCTCACCCCTACTGTGCTATCCCCTCCCCTCCTCTTCCTTATCCCACCACCCAGACTGCTTCTCCCAGCATGTGCAGTTGCCTGCAGTCTGGCCTTGGCAGCCAGAGATAGTGGTCATTTTCATGTGAGCTGCATTTGTGTGTGTGTGTGCGTGTGTGTGTGTGTGTGTGTGTGTGTGTGTGTGTGTGTGTGTGTTTGCACGCGTTTCCTCTGTTTCAGAAGAAGCCCTTCTGGCCTAAAGCTTATGTGTTTAGTAGTCTTTTCGTTGTGCCTGTCTGCGACTCAATATATCCGCAATGTGGTAAGTAGCAATCTATCCTTTTCATATTATTGTCACAAATGTAATACTTTCACATTATTTGATTATTAAGTAGATAGGTATTTCTCATTTTCTTAATCAGGCATTACACTTGTAATGATTTTTATCAACCCTTGCACAATCGATCTTTGAGCTCTTTTTCCCATTTACAAGAGCATGGAAGTACCTTCGTATATGGAACTTTCTAGAAGTGTTTAATGCCTTGTGGCACACTAAACATTTCGTAAACCCACCTTTTTTGTAAAAATGTGAGAGTCCTCCTACTGCAAATTGTAGCGTGAAGACATTGTCAGTGTCACACATCTCTGGCTCGCCCTTCCTCCTATTTTACAGCACTGCATTTCACAATTTGGAGTTAGTCAGACGTCAGCTTGTACCAGGCTGCAGCTTGTGCCAGGCTGTCCTCTCACATTTTTATTCCTATTTAAATGATGTTTTGCATACATCTTGCCCACCACCGTCGTTTTCTCTTTCGATTTAGGTGATATATGCTTTCCTTGATCAATTTGTTGTCGCATTTAACTGCATAAGTTGTCAGGGGCAACAGTGCACCATATTTCAGTTCAGTTCTGATGCAGGGGAAACCTGTCGTTACCCGAGTTTACAATACTTTCTGTATCTTATTGCCTTCGGCTGTCGGGAAGACAGCCTTCCCTCAGAGCAGGCACAATAGTGGTGATTCAGAAACAGTTTTCTGTTCCAGCGGGAGTTGTTGTGTTGGCAGAAGAGCCAACACCGTGTTACTAGAGGAGGCCGAAATGCACGCGGCTGATTTAAAGGCTACCACCTAGCAAATGTGGTGTCTGGTGGTGACACCACAGGAGTAAACATAAGTATGGCCCAGCCAACCTAACCAAGGGTTCTGGTAGGACAAAAGGAAAAGAGTTTGCTAGAAGAGCGACCTCAGTGTCCTGTTCACGTAATTCAGAATATAAAGCTACAGAATATGGAGAGGTGGAAACCTCTTGAGTTCTTAACCTGCTACAGGGGGTCTGGGTGACCACTTGCTGAAACTTCTGTTTCGTCTGGTTCCTGGACAACATTCCAAAATGCTGATATATTGTCGCAGCTGACCCTGAGAAAATTTCCACTTGGTGTTCCATAGGAAAAACAATCTAAAAATACCTAAATTCATAGAAAACACAGAATACTTGCCTTGCTGTGAGAATGTAGTTATGGTCCTTTCCAAGCTGCATAAGCACATTTCAGATTGGCTTTCTGGTATGTTGATAGGAGACAGTGGGCTCGATTCTGGTCACCTCATTGCAGGAACAGTTAGGTCTTCTCGGGGACTGGCGCTTCAAAGTGCACCGATCGGAGTCACGAATGGTTGAAGGGAAGCGAGGAATGTTTTTCTGAATGGACAGATTGCTGGAGACTCCGCGCAGCGTGCTACTCTCGGGACCACTGTGACTTCGGTCTTATGCCAAGTCACCGAAGTTTGATTTAGCAGTTCGTGGGACTTAGATAAATTTCTCATGATTGCATATCAGAAGATGGCTGCATCCCACAACCACAACACCCTGCCTTACACCAGCCAGCACTAACGCTCGCAGCAGCAAAGCATACAGATTCATTGCAGCCATGGTAAGCCCGCACTGCAATGCAATTGATCGATCACAAGAATTTCAGCTGTTTGAGGGGAGAGCGTTTCATGTCTATTATATAACTTAAGCCAATCACTTACTGTAATCTATGCTTCATGGAACTTTTTATGTACTGCTTTCTTTTTCTGACACGTAAAACTCGGGGGAAAACTTAGCACCACACATGTATCACCTTTGAAATAATGAGTAATTTCTTTGAGATCGTGGTGACATATCCTTCTTCTTATTTCCATAGTGATGTCATGTATTCAAGAGAAACTCTGGTTGAATTAAACTGCTAGGTCTGACAGTAATGGAATGTTTCTAGTGTCCAGCAATACGCTGGTGGCGACTCCAATTTGTCTTCCTGAATAATTTGGCTCAAATGGCTCTGAGCACTATGAGACTTATGGGACTTAACTTCTGAGGCCATCAGCCCCCTACAACTTAGAACTACTTAAAGCTAACTAACCTAAGGACATCACACACATCCATGCCCGAGGCAGGATTCGAATCTGCGACCGTAGCGGTCGCAAGGTTCCAGACTGTAGCGCCTAGAACCGCTCGGCCACCTCGGCCGGCCTGAATAATTTGGTCTTTTGTCAAGTCAATGTCTAAAATAATATTTGTTATACATTATTCTTGGATTTACAAATGTATACTGTTAGCACATCAAATTTTATGATTCAAGGGTTTATACTACCATACAATTAAACTGCCAATGCCCTCCAACCATAAACACTTAAGTGCAGCCCCATAATGAAATCGGCATTTAAGTTAACGTTTCCTGGAAGCGTCGCAGTTATTTTGATAGTCATTCTTATTGTTTTATGGTTATATGTTACCCCGTTCTGACCTGCAATGGTAGTACTGGTAACTGAATTTATTTGCCTACCCACGGAGGTTTGTAGCAAGTTGCCAGCTGTATTTCTGAATAACCCCACTTATATTTCTGAATACACCCCACTTCTGGCATATTTGGCGTCCCTGCCATTCCTTTCCTATCGCGGTAAGAGATGCGAACTTATTTTCTTTGATTAGCGGCCAGCTAAATTTCTTTTCCACAGAATAGTGAACTGAAGTACACAACTGATCAGCTATAGTGCACTGATTTAAATTTCCTTGCAACTTGTGGATCTTGTCCACAGGTACATTACTTGTTGCTTGTATGATTTTGTGTGCTACTAGTAAACAGGACAAGAGTGTATTCAGCACACGGAACGTCATAGTGCCAGGCGAGTTGAATGTGTGGTGTTAATGAGAATTAGGAGCCAATACGAGGCGGGTGGAAGAAAGGGATGCAGTATCGTTGGTGCATGCAGAGGCAGAAGGGGCCATTGAGGAAAGCGAAATGCATTTGGAAATGAAAATTTCAGGGGGAAGAGAATGAATCAATACAAGATACCCTATTGGATACACCAGCAGAGCAATTAGCCCCAGCAGACGTAAATCAGCAGGAAATGGCTGATGAGACTGACAGACCGCAAAGAATGCGACAGCGCAAGTCCATCAGCCAGCAAAGGTGCCCACACCGGTGGTAGGTGCAACGTTTGGCTTAGAGAAAATAATGAGTATGCTATACAATCACTCATGGATAGAGCTGAAGAAAGAGAGGGAAAGAAGGAAGAGGGGGAAAAGGCGATTAAGAAAATGGAGGAGAAATACAAGGCCATAGCCAGGGTCGGATTATCAGTTAGGCAGCGTAGGCAACTTCCTGTTCTTTTATATGACATCGTCATATTTCAGTAAATTTCAGAACGCATTTCAAATTATTATCGAATAACAACAAATTTTATAGTGGTGAGCTTAACCAGAGGATGGCACGTCAAGAGCAGCTTTTTTAATGCAATGTGCTTCAGAAACTCTGCATTGTGAGTGCACACTTACTGGTACAGGTATTAATTTATTCTATGGCCACGTCACTTTCATAAGGTTGGCGGAATTAGTTCATATAACAAAGAGCATTGGGGGAGTCCCCAATTCGTTGGATTCATATTTTGTGTCAGAAACAAAAGTTTCAAAACGCGTTCAGCACGCTGCAACTGTGATTTGCAAGTTTTGCGAGTGTCAATTAGATTTCAAAAGTTTTACTGTAGCTTGTGTTTACAGACTTATGAATTAGGATAAGAGCGCTAGGTTTTTATAAGGACTGCAAGTGTTTCGAGAAAATTGGGCCCGCGGTTAGAACTGCCGTAGAGGGAAGGTGATAAGCACCAGTCCAGACACATGCATGGCGCATTTATTTTTAGCCAGGAGGGAAGAAATAGACTGTCCAAGGGACATTGTGGAGCCAAAATTGAGCTCGCAATGGGTCAGGATGCATTGGATCTTCTCCACCTACGAAAAATTAATAGTAGTAGCAAGTTGTTTTGAGCAGGGAGTATTTGCCAAAGCGAAACGTATAGAGCTCGAGGGGAGCGGAATTTTAATCAGTGGAATCAAGTGTAACATAATAGTACTAACCTTCCATCTGCCAGCATCAATTCCAGGAGACAAGCAATTGAATGTTACACAGCCACAGCTGTACTGGCCAGAAGCAACTGAAGAGTTTTGCGAAGGCAGAATCTGACCTTGTTAAATCAAACTCGGGAGTCAGGCCTGTTGAGATTCGTAAACCAGTCATTTCAGAGCAAGAGGGGCGCATGTCAGCCAAGCAGCTTGTGCAGCATGTCGCTCAATATAGGGAAAAGCAACGACAAGTAACGATTGTTTTCAGCACCTCTGTGCCGAGTGCCATCGCAGCCTTAACCTTGTTGTGTATTGTTTTCATTCTGATCAGGCAGAGACCCAATTCCAAGAGGGAAGACGGGTAGGTAAGGGGTTGAGCGAGCATTAAATGGAGTGGTCATCCAGTAAGGAATATTTACGTTGTGTCTCATGTCACGTGTTTTAAGACGCCTAGACCACATCTAAGTTTTCTCATAGAAGTTGTAAATACTTCATATTTACGTGCTGACCCAAACAAGTTTAAGATTAGAGGTCGACGCCGGGACCGGGTCTTTCTGAAGGGGAGAATAATGTAGCGGCACCACCATTTAAGATGGGAAAAGGTTAGCTTCGGTACAATATTTCGGGGTGCAAAAGTTACAGCCAGGTGTGGTCCTGTTAACAGTAAGTTACGCTACCAGGGGCCGCGAAGTAGAATGGAGGCCACAGGGCCGTAGACCGGCTGAAAAGAGTAAACGCAACGGTGTGCGTGGACCAATTACAGGCAGAAGGGGCCCACTGGCCTACCTAGGTGTTATGAGTACATGACTCGGAGCGGCGCATTAGCAAAGCACAGACGCACAGCCGCATATAAATAGGCACCGGTTCACTAACAAGGCATTCAAGTGTGACAGCTCTCCTGGACGGTGGGGCGTGTCACACCACCGGTTACACGCAGCGGCAGATAAGGCATTAATGTTCCAGTCCCCGGTGGGTCACTGGCTTGACCCTCTGAGGCCAACGCAGCACAGCCAGCCAGCGGCGGGCCGTGCCACGGTTCGCTACTGTGAGCAGTCTTGTTGGCTCCCAGCACACGCTGCAGGCATCTCGAGGCGAGGGCCGCAGATTCAGACGCCTGATCACGACCGCCTGTTGGCGCCGCGACCTTAGCGACGCCAGCAAAGAAGCACACAGCAGGACGCCCTGCGAGCGGCTCTGAGTTAACAGGGACGGAGACTGCTGAGTCGACTGCATACGTATCGTGACCCCGCCACAACTCCGCAGCTGTACAAGGCCGACACACAGCAGGGTGTTGCATGGGTTGCTGAGGCAGCCATTCCATGCCAAGCCGTTTCACAGTCAGCGAAGTTGTGTCCTCAGCATTGTGGGACCCAGTGACGCAGACCGAGAGGAACGAGGCTCTGTAGCTGGAAATAATAAATCACTTGGGAAATTTGGACGAGTTTTAATGTGGCCCATCCTGACAGTTTCCATCCTCGTCCAAACATTCCCTCTACAATATACATGTGTGTGTGTGTATGTGTGTGTGTGTGCGCTATACAAATGATAGTAACTTGACTGCTACAATATTTTAACACAATCGCACTCTAAACATTTCATAAGCTTTGCTTGTACATTTTTTTGTGCAATTGATTGATTGCTGTCTATAATCCTAGTTTATTGTTTATCGGAATCAGTTTTGTTTTTGTAACTTAATTCTGGAACTGTGGTACAGGTAATGTTTAGGTGGAATGGATGTTGGCAGTATCACTGAAGCAGTCTTTTTATGTTTATACTTCTCATCACAACATCTTCAAGAAAGAGTTAATGATGAATTTGTAATTGCATGAATGAGTAATTTTTGCAGTGTCACAACGATTTATCAATCTCTATTCTTTCCCTTTTTGAATATTCTTCTCGTTTTTTTGGTTGCCAGGTTCAGGAAAATTGTTTGAGAAAGGTCTCATCATATTTCTTGGTAAATTGGCAATTCAGAAACAATGTCTGCTGTTTTTGCGAGAGTAAACACGAGTGCGGTCCGGCCAGAGTAATCTTGGGCTCTGGTAGGACAAAAGTGTCTGTTGGACGGGTGCCTCGGCGTCCTGTTCACACAATACAGAACTTATAGCTCCGTAACATGGAGAGCCGGAATCCTCTTGCGTTCCTAACCTGCCACAGGGGTCTAGGCGACCATTTTCCGAAACTACGATTTCGTCCTGTCCTGGACAGCCCTCCAAAATGCTGATATGTTGTCACTGCTGCGCCCGAGAAAATTTCGGCTTCAGTTTCCCTGGGAAGAACAGACCAAATATACCTAAATTCACAGAATGTCAAAATACTTGCCTTGACATGAGATCGTGATTTTGCACCTTACCCTGGTGCAAAAGCACATTTCTCATTGTCTTTCTCGTAGCTAAATTGTTGATGCCTCGATTCCAGTCCCTTCATTGGAGTGACTTTAGGTTTTTTCTGTTATTGTCCAAACAAAGTGTGCCGAACGGAGATACAGAGGCTTGAAGGGAAGCGAGGGGTATTTTTCTGACCGTACAAACTCCTGAAGACTACACTCCGGGCGGTACTCTCAGGACCACTGCGACGATAATAAGCATATTTGGACTTCGGCCTTATGCTAGGTCACTGTAGTTTGATATAGCAGTTTACAGGACTTCGATAAATTTCTCAAGATTGTTTGTGAGAAGATGACTGCATCCTGCAGCCACGGCCACATCATCTTGCCCTTTGCCAGTCAGCACTAGTGCTCGAAGAGGAAAAGCGTATGCTGACATCCCACAGATTCATTGCAGACACTGTGGCGAAACGAGCGCTGTATCATTTGAGAGATACAGAGGCGAGCGAGTGTGCCGGGACTTGGTCACAGTTCGCTGCCAATACCGCCACGTCATCATAACGCGCCTGTTTGTAGCATGCAAGTATTGCACCATAAAATGAAATTAAAAATTAAAGCTGCTTTTCCAAAATTTGTCAAAAATGCTTCAGTATGTTAATGTTTAAATTGTTAAACCTCAGAGTGATCCGATGAATATCTTTCTCTCAATACATTGTTTTAAGAAAAAAAAGAAGCGGTGCTAAATAATAAAGCTAGAAAACTAAAAATTTGTCGGAATGGGCAAATGTATGTCAAAATTACTGTTACAAGTCTCAACTTGACTGGAATAATATTTTAGTCAGAATCTACGTTTTTTACGAAAAATAAGTGGCGCTAAGTAATAAAGCTAGAACGCCAAATATTCGTGTGAAGCCTCGGTTCGATATAAAAACCTCAACTATGAGACCCCATTAAGCTACCTCTCATAGTTTTCAAGTAATTTACGGAAAACTAGATCTGGAACAAAAACGTCCTTATTCGTAGTAGATTGAGTATCATATATATTAGTGATAGAAATTTTTGATTACAGTACCTGATGAAATCCATTAAATAATAGAGCTACAACAAGTTTCAAGACTTTGATGTAAATAACAATGAATACAAGGTCTCTTAAAGTTGTAGTTCAGAGGTCATGTTCGACTGTTAGTTCCGTTCTAAAACTTCTAGATGGCTAAGTTTAAATGCAGGCGAGCTAAATCGTTTTCTGTGATTATAGCCAACTAGGTTCGATTCATACAAAAATTACCGCGCGACCGCTACGGTCGCAGGTTCGAATCCTGCCTCGGGCATGGATGTGTGTGATGTTCAAAAATGGCTCTGAGCACTATGGGACTTAACTTCTGAGGTCGTCAGTCCCCTAGAACTTAGAAATACTTAAACCTAACTAACCTTAGGACATCACACACATCCATGCCCGAGGCAGGACTCGAACCTGCGACCGTAGCGGTCGCGCGGTTCCAGACTGTAGCGCCTAGAACCGCTCGGCCACTCCGGCCGGCTGTGTGATGTCCTTAGGTTAGTTAGGTTTAAGTAGTTCTAAGTTCTAGAGGACTGATGATCTCAGATGATAAGTCCCATAGTACTCACAGCCATTTTGAACCATACAAAAATTATAAAGATTCTAAATTAATACACAACAGTGTTACAAACTGATGTGTGTCCGAGAAAGCGGCCATTTAGATGCTGCTACCTGGGGATAGAGCGGATGACTGCAGGTGTTTCCTTCGGCCGTCCGCTGCGTCCGGCTTCGCTTCACTTCGCACCTGTCTACGATAGGGTTCCGGTCAAACGCCGGCTTATGCGTTACCTTGGGTGACGTCACAGCTGTGCTGCGGCTGAACGTAAGTTTTTGGCGCAAGTAGGAAGTGAACTCGCGAGGATTGTAGAGCATCCTGGATCACCTATATATTCGCGGAAGTAACTGTCTCTGTGCCGCCCGTAATGATACTAAAACCGCGTGGCAAGTGGTGACATTATTTTCCACTTATGTGGCGAGCAATTAACTTATGTTACTAGAGGTTTCAGGTGCGACTGAGCCAGCCGGCCCACTCTCACCTCAGTGTGGGTGGCGGACTGTGTCGAGGTCTCAAGGCGAAGGCTGCATGGGGGACACGGGCTCCTGCCAAATCCCATGCACTTTGCTAATAGATTCAGTGTGCTATCTCATGCTTGCGGGGGTGGGGGGGGGGGGGGGGGGGGAGGCTGAGCTGGATCAGAATGCGTCTTCTGCCAAGGTAGTGGCCGCTCCTTCAGCAAGGTCCAGACAAGCACATGGGGGTAGGGGCTTGTTAGTGATTGGGAGCTCCAATGTTAGGCGGGTCATGGAGCCCCTCAGGAACATAGCGGCTAGGGCTGGGAAGAAGTCCAACGTTCACTCGATGTGCTTGCCAGGGGGCCTTGTCCGGGAAGTGGAAGAGGCTCTTCCAGTGGTTATCGAGTGTGCGGGGTGCAGCCAGTTGCAGATTGTTGCATATGTCGGCACCCACGATGCCTGTCTTCGGGGTTCCGAGGAAATCCTTGGATCCTTCCGACTGCTAGCTAAATTGGTGAAGGCGGCCTCCATCTCTCGAGGACTGGAAGCCAAGCTGACGATCTGCAGCATCGTACCTAGGGTGGACCGGGGTCCTCTGGTTTGGAGTCGAACGGAGAATCTAAACCAGAGGCCATGTCTACTCTGTGACGAAAATGGTTGTAGATTCCTCGACCTACACTATGTGGTGGAAGGTTGTAGGACGGCCCTCGATAGAACAGGTGTGTACTACACACAGGAAGCTGCTACATGGGTAGTACAGTACGTGTGGAGTGCAAATAAGGGTTTTTTAGATTAGGTTCCTCCCCACGGGAAACAAACTGTTGGTCTGAAAAATTAACAGTTCATGACACTCATGTGGGTGTGCCAACTGTAAAAATTGTTTGTACGCCTAAACAGGTCATTCCAAAGGATCTAAATATGCTAAACCGCATGTTAGTAAATTGCCACAGTGTCTGTAGCACGATCCCAGAGTTAGTCTCCGAAATAAACAGTAGCAATGCCAATATTGTATTAGGTACCGAAAGCGGGTTGAAACCAGACATAAATAGCAGTGAAATTTTGAACTCGGATTGGACAATGTTTAGGAACGATAGGACTGATGCTATGAGAGGTAGTGTGTTCATTGCAGTTAAAATCTGTTTAAACACAGTTGAGATCGGACAGTGAAATAGACTGGACAAAGCTGTCAATCAGACAAGGATTGACCATTTTATTAGGATGTTTTTATAGACCACCAGCGTCCGCAACAACCGTCGCAGAACGTTTCAGGGAAAGTCTTGAGTACATAGGAAATAAATATCCAAATTATCCGTTAGTTATAGGTGGAGACCTTAATCTGGCATCCCTTAACTGGGAAAATTACACGTTTATCACAGGGGACAGAAGCAAAGACTCGTTGAAGTTATTCTAGGAGCGCTCTCAACATACAATCTTGAGCAATTGGTTAGAAAACCAACTCGAGATGGGAACATATTAGATATCTTGGCGACAAACAGACCTGAGTTTTTTGAGGAAGTTAACCTAGAAGAAGGTATTGGCGACCATAACGTCGTTGTGGCTTCTATGTCAGTGGAAGGTGCAAAAAAACCAAAGAAACAGCGTAGTTTGGAAGGTAGGAGACGAGATACTGGCAGAAATAAAGCTGTGAGTACCGGGCGTGAGTCGTGCTTCGGTAGCTCAGATGGTAGAGCACTTGCCCGCGAAAGGCAAAGGTCCCGAGTTCGAGTCTCGGTCGGGCACACAGTTTTAATCTGCCAGGAAGTTTCAAACAGCTTAGAGTTTTCTTGTTTGGGAAAACAAATAAAAGTGTCATTAATGAATATCTTCATAGTCAGCTCCAAGCACTCAACGCGGACACAAAGATATTGAGCATCTTTGGTCAGAATTTAAAGTTATTGTCCACCAGGTGTTAGAGAAGTATATGCCCAGCAAAAATATAGGGGAGGGAAAGGATCCACTTTGTTACAACAAGCATATTAGGAAGTTGCTGAGAAAACAGAGAATTTTGCACAGTCGTTTTAAACTTAGTCACTGCCCCGCTGACAAACAGAAATTATGCGATATGAAAGCAGCTGTCAAAAGGTCAATGAGAGATTCTTTTAACGAATTTGAAAGCAATATTTTATCTGCAGATTCTAAAAATAACCTCAAAAAATTTTGGTCGTACGTAAAATCTACGAACGCAACAAATAATTCAATACCTTCCCTTGCTGACAGTACGGGTAATGTAACGGAAGATGATAAACAGAAGGCCGAAATTTTAAACCTAGCTTTCAAAAACTTGTTTATGGTAGAATACTGCAGCACCATTCCACCTTTCAATTATCGAACAAACGCAAGGATGGCTGACATAGTGTTTAGTGTATCTGGGATTGGAAAACAGTTAAGATCCTTAGACGCCAGGAAGGCATTTTGCCAGACGGTATCCCAGTAAGATTATATGTTGACTATCCTACAAACACAGCACCATTCTTATCCATCATCTACCAGAGATCATTGGAACAGCGGAAAGTTCTATGGGACTGGAAGAAGGGCCAGGTCATAGCAATCTATAAAAAGGGTAGAAAATCGGATGCACATAATTACCGGCCAATTTCATTGAAATCGATTTGTTGTAGAATAATGGAAGATATTTTGTGTTCAAACATAATGACCTTTCAAGACTCTGCGAAGCTCATCTGCAGAAACCAGCTCTGTTTTAGGAAATAGTGGTCATGCGAGACACAGCAGGCCCTCTTTGTGTATGATATACAACAGGGTCTAGATACCGGCTCCCAGGTTGATGCTATATTTCTCGATTTTCGAAAGGCTTTCGACTCAGATCCGCACTTTCGCTTGCTCCAAAAAGTGCGCGCTTACGGTCCATCCGATCACATATGCGGTTGAATAGAAAGTTTTCTAACAGACAGAGAGCAGTATGTCGTCCTGAATCGGGTGATTTCAACAGAAACAAGCGTAACTTCAGGTGTGCCCCAGGGCAGCGTAATAGGGCCACTGCTTTTTACGATTTACATAAACGATCTGGTTGATGGTATTGACAGCGGCATTAGACTGTTTGCTGATGATGCTGCAGTCTACAGGAAAGTAGTATCACACGAAAGTTGTGAACGAATCAATGAGGATTTGCAGAAAATACATGCGTGGTGTAATGACTGGCAGTTATCTCTCAATACTTCGTATAACAAGACGAAAATCCCCATTAATGTACGAGTACAAAATAAATGCCCAGTCTTTGGAAGCGGTAACATCCGTCAAGTATCTGGGTGTGACTATTCGAAATGATCTCAAATGGCATGATCAGATTACACAAGTAACGGGCAAGGCGAACTCTAGATTGTGGTTTATTGGTAGAATCCTGAAGCGATGCAGTCCTTCAGCAAAGGAAATTGCTTACAATACGTTAGTTCGTCCAGTATTAGAGTATTGTTCGTCTGTATGAGACCCTTACCAATTGGGTCTGATTCAAGTGATTGAGAAGGTCCAAAGAAGAGTGGCAAGATTCGTGACTCATAGAAAGTTTGAATTGGGACACACTTGCAGATAGACGACGCGCTAAACGGAAGGGGCTGCTCACAAAATTCCGAAATCCGATCTTCGCCGAGGATATAGAACATACATTATTACCACCAACTTTCGAACCGCGCAATGATCACCATACAAAGATAAGGGAAATTAGTGCTCGTACTGGGGCGTTCAGACAATCTTTTTTCCTCCGAACGATCCGCGAGCGGAACAGAGGGGGGGGGGGATATGAATTTGGCGCAAATTGCGCCCTCCGCCACACACCGCTTGGTGGCTAGCGGAGTATATATGTAGATGTAGGTAAGGTCGAAAGACCATTTACCGAAGAGATCGCATCTGAACTGCTAATAGTGCTGTTTATGATAGAGACATTATAATTATAATAATAATAATAATAATTATTATTATTATTATTATTATTACTATGAGGAATATTACTATGATGTGCGTGCGAAAGTTTATCAAATATATCTATCAATTAGAACTCGAAATTTTCATTTATAATCGTAGTTACTGATCCCACTGAGTAAATAGAGAGTAGAAACAGTTCTTTCAGTGGGCAAGACAAGAATGTGGACTTGCGGAGTGGAAACTATGGTCAGTATTTTCTCCATAGCTTTCTGGCTGACCACAAAAATAGTTTTCAGGCTCTCCTAGAAGACGGCGAACAATATTTCTTATTATTACGCCTCCGCCCCACAACACGTTAAATCCATACTCCACTGTGATCGATCGATGACAGGAGTTTCAGCTGTTCGAGGAGGAAGGATTTCATGCCTATATTTAAGCTTCAGCTAATTTTTTACTGTAACTTGCACTTCACACAATTGTTTCTATACTTCTTTCTTTTCCTGTCATATTACACTTGGGGAAACTTAGCTCCACACTGTTATCACCTTTGAAATGATAAATAACTTCTTTGGGATCATGCTGATGTGATTATTCCCTTCTTCTTATTTCCATAATGATGCTGTGTGTTCAGGAGAAACTATGGTTGGACTAAATTGCTAGGTCTGACAGTAATAGAAAATTAATATAGCGAGTATTGTCCAGAAATATGTCGGTGGCCCTAGTGTGCCTTTCTGAATAATTTGGTCTTTGGTTTGCCTTATATTGCAAATGTCTAAAAAATATGCTTGTTATACATGGTGGGGCAAATAAAAGTGCCCTGGAGTTCCAAGGTACAAAGAAACACAGTAGGGGAAAGGAAATACAATACCGGTACTAGTCTGACTATGGCAGATGTTAAAACTGACCACCATTCATCTCTTGACACTTTTGGGCCCTGGTCAGCAAGTTGCTGATGGTAGATAGAAGCTGGACTGCTGCAATCTCACCTGAAACGTTCTGCTGCAGTTCTTGAAGACAGTGAGAGTTGTTGGTAGTCGTTACAGGCAGAGTGTCACCACCAATCACTTGGAACTGGCCTGAAATCTCGAACTGGCTTCCATAGTTTACCACCAAAACCTCGCCACACTATAGACAACAGTCTGGTATAGAGCCAGTGTCAATTGTGACAGTGTGAAGTTTAGTGAACAACATCTTCTGTTCATGGCAATTAGATCAGCACCAACATGTCTGTAGACGCCCTTGTCAAGGGCCACAGGGAGCAGTGATTCCTCAAGTCTTGGAATCATGGTGTGGGGAGCGATTGGATATGACAGTAAGACTAAAGTGGTAGTTGTTGAAGGGAGACTGACAGCTCGATAATAGGTGACAAAATGGTAAATCGTGTTATCACACTTCATATTCGAGCAGAATAATGCAGGGTACATACTACAGTTCACACCACAGACACTTTGTGGAGCAATGTATGGAGTCTTGACTGGGCTGTCCAGTTCAGTGATTTGTCACCCATAGAGCATGTGTATTAATGGGCATATCTATAATTTCATACCAGCCTTCAGCCATAAATCTTCATGGACTGACACAGCATATATTTCAAGCATGTCAAGAAATTCCTCAAGATTACATTTGTATGCTGTTTGCTTCCATACCACAGTGAATACAAGTGTGTTTGTGGGTATCACGACTCATATTGATGTTGATAATGGATACTAGTCTCTCATGGAATGAAAGCCTAATAATTTAATACTTGTTGTATGATGAATGTTTATTGTTGTAGTCGCTTCACGCCCATGCACCAGGAGAAATGGCGTAAATCCTGTGGTGTCTTGTTTGCAGTGTTGTAGGCAAACTTCACGAAAGGTAGTCACTCATTCCAGTTGCTCTACTCAACATTGACGAACATTGATAATATGTCGGCCAAGGTCTTATTAAGGCGTTCAGTAAGCCCATTAGTTTGCGGATGGTAGGCAGTTGTCATGTGATAAGTAATGTTGCATCGACGGTTAATCTCTGTCACAAGTTTCGATTGAAAAACTTTCCCTCGATCCGCAGTTAACGACCTCGGGGCACCATGTTTTAATACAATGTCTTCCACGATGAATTTGGCTACCTCGAATCCTTCGGCTGTTTTCACGGCTTTTGTAATGGCATAGCGTGTCAGATAATCAGTGCAAACAATAATCCATCTATTGCCACTAGCAGACGTTGGAAATCGCCCGAGGAGGTCAATCCCAACACGCTGGACAGGCGTTTCGGGTGGTGGAATTGGTATGGGTCGGCCAGGTGGTTTCTGAGGAACTGCCTTCCTACTCTGTCACTCTCGACATTGCGATACATAGTGATGGATACTCCAAAATACACCTGGCCAGAAAAATCTCTTGCGGATCCTATCATATGTCTTAACAAATCCTAAATGTCCAGCTTCAGGTTAGTCATGGAATTTCTGTAGAACATCTAAGCGCATATGTTTAGGAATCACTGGTAGCCACCTCTTTCCAAACGAGTCAAAGTTTCTCTTGCAAATAATCCATTAACTACCTTAAAACTGTCCTTTCACATCCTGTGACCGATTTAAGACAAGCATAATTTGATACATCTTGGCATCCTTCTTCTGCTCAGCAGAGAGATCCTGGAGTGCAGCGAGACAGTCACTACCTTCATCAAAGTCTTGATGGTCTTGCACAGTGTTTCTTCAGAGACAATCAGCACCTTGGTGTTTTCTTCCACTTCTGTACACTATGGTAATGTCATACTCTTGAAGACGTAGTGCCCACCTGGCGAGTCGTCCTGTTGCATCCTTAAGACCTGTCAACCAACAAAGTGAATGATGGTCTGTAACAACTGTGAATGGCCTTCCATAGAGTTCAAATGGCTCCAAGCACTATGGGACTTAACATCTGAGGTCATCAGTCTCCCAGACTTAGAACTACTTAAACCTAACCAACCTAAGGACATCACACACATCCATGCCCGAGGCAGGATTCGAACCTGTGACCATAGCAGCCGCGTGGTTCCGGACTGAAGCGCCTAGAACCGCTAGACCACAGAGGCCGGCGCCTTTCATAGAGAAAGTGTCGAAATTTGCACATGGCCCAGATCACATCAAGACATTTCTTTCTGTAGTTGAGTAGTTTCTCTTGGCTTTTATGAGTGTCCTAGAAGCATAGGCTATATAACCTTCTCTTTTCCATCCGGAATTTGCATCAGAACAGCACCGATCCCATACTCACTGGTATCTGTGTGTAGTTATGTAGGTGCTCTCTCATCATACACACCAAGTACAGGGTCAGTCGTCAGAGCTTTTCACAGCACACCGAAAGAATCTGGTTGAGCACCACCCCAGATAAATTTAGCATTGGTTTTTAACAACTCTTGGAGTGGCCAGGCTTTGATACAAAAATCTTTGATAAAAAACGGTAATAAGAACACAATCCGAGGAAGCTTGTCACATCTCTAATACTTTTCGGAATAGGATTAGATCAGATTAGTTTTTCGTTCCATATATCCGTTCTGAGGAGATCCTCGTTAATGTGGAACATCTCAATGTTTTTAAGCTGAAATAACAATATAAATAGTATGAATATATACAATACATCATTTGTTTCTATTAAAAAATTCGTCAGTGGAGTAGAAGGCGTTGGCCACTAGTAAGTCTTTCAGGCTCCTTTTAAACTGATCTTTATTTGTAACTAAATTTTTTATGTTTGCTGGCAAATTCTTGAAGATGAGTGTTCCTGAGTAGTGGACCCCTTTTTGAACTAAAGTAAGTGCTTTTAAGTTGGCTCTGAGCACTATGCGACTCAACTGCTGAGGTCATTAGTCGCCTAGAACTTAGAACTAATTAAACCTAACTAACCTAAGGACAGCACACAACACCCAGCCATCACGAGGCAGAGAAAATCCCTGACCCCGCCGGGAATCGAACCCGGGAACCCGGGCGTGGGAAGCGAGAACGCTACCGCACGACCACGAGATGCGGGCTGCTTTTAAGTCCTTGTGCAGATCATTTTTGTTCCTGTATTGTATGTATGAACTGAGCTGTTTGTTGTAAAAAGAGATGTATTATTTGGGACAAATTTCATTAAGGAGTAAATACACTGAGAGGCAGTAGTTAGTATACCCAGTTCTTTGAAGAGGTTTCTACAGGACGTCCGTGAATTTACTCCACAAATTATACATATTACACGCTTTTGGACTCTGAAAACTTCTGTTTGACTTGAAGAGTTACGCCAAAATATTACATCATGTGATATTATGGAATGAAAGTAGGCAAAGTATGCAAGCTTTTTCATTTTTATGTCGCCTATTTCAGCTAACACTCGAATTGCAAATACAGATGTGTTTCTGCAGTTCTGTGGCGTGCTCCTCCCAACTGAATTTGTTATCAAGTTGTAATCCCAGGAATTTAAGACTGTCAACCTCTTCTATCTGCTCTTCTTCATACTTTATGCATATGCTGGGTGGAAACCTCTTACAGGTTCTGAATTGCATATAGTGAGTCTTTTCGAAGTTTAATGTCAGTGAGTTGGCTTTAAACCATTTATTAATATCCATGAAAATATCATTAGCAGATCTTTCTAGAACTACACTCGACATACTATTTATTGCAATACTTGTGTCATCTGCAAACAAAACGAACTCTGCTTCTGGCAGTGTAACTGATGAGAGATCATTAATGTACACAAGAAAAAGCAACGGCCCTAAGATGGATCCTTGTGGGACACCACATGTACTTTCTTTCCATTCTGATGATGAATGATGACTTAATCCACTAGTCTCTTGCACTGACACCCTTTGTTTCCTGTTAGCGAAGTATGACTTGAACCATTTTGCAGCACTGCTCGTGGCACCATAGAATTCTAATTTATTTAAAAGTATGTTGTGGTTCACACAGTCAAATGCCTTTAACAAAGCACAGAAAATACCTGCTGCTTGTAATTTGTTATTTAATGAATTAAGTACATTTTCACTGTAGGTGTAAATAGCCTTCTCGATATCAGAACCCTTCAGAAATCCAAACTGTGTTCTTGATAATATGTTATTTGTGGTCAGATGGTTGAGAAGCTACCTGTACATTATTTTTTCTAAAATTTTTGAGAATGCTGGCAAAAGTGAAATCGTTCTGTAGTTTGATGGTATCTCTTTATCCCCTTTCTTGAATAGAGGCTTAACATCTGAATATTTTAGCCAGTCAGGAAATGTCCCAGTTATAATTGACTGGTTACACAAGTAACTTAGTGTTGTACTAAACTCACAAGAACATGCCTTAATTAACTTTGTTGATATTTCATCATAACCACTAGAATACTTTGTTTGTAAAGATTTTATTATGGAAGTTATTTATTTTGGTGAAGTGAGTGACATATTCATGTACCTGAAGCTATCTGTAAAGGCTAGTTTCAGATATTCAAGGGCATTATTTACTGATCCTGACAATCCCATTCTTTCAGTAACGGATATAAAGTACTTGTTAAATAGATTTGCCACACAATGCCTATCGGTTTGATTGTTAAGATTTACCAAAGCATTCAGGTTTTAGCATTCAGGTCTTTGTTACAAAACTTGTTGATTTCACTTTAACAGTAAATCCTAAACTGTTATAGATATGACCAATATTGTAGTTTTATTGGGATCACCATGAAAATTTATGAAGGATGGTAGATTAAAATTACTGTGGCTTCATTGCCTGAAGTAGTACAGAATTAAATAGTTTTCATAAATGTTTCCCTTTATGGCTGATCTTAGGTCCGCCGTATTTAACATTGATAACTCTCCCTGGCCACAAACAGCTTCTATGGGTCTTCAGGTTTTCGCGGCGCAAAGACTGCTCCATTAAATTTCGGGAATGCAGCCGCATAAATTCTGCTTCTTCTTCTAATATTTCGGCTGCATATCTTTCAGCCATCTTCAGAGAGAGCCGTACGACTGACGCTCCAGCGCTCGCTCCATCCTTTTAAACTCGCGGACCGCGCCACTGCGCGCGCGCCTTCTGTGGCCGCATGCGCAGTGGCGCGGTCCGCGAGTTTAAAAGGATGGAGCGAGCGCTGGAGCGTCAGTCGTACGGCTCTCTCTGAAGATGGCTGAAAGATATGCAGCCGAAATATTAGAAGAAGAAGCAGAATTTATGCGGCTGCATTCCCGAAATTTAATGGAGCAGCTTCTATGGGGTTTCCCTATGACATAGGTTCCATCTGTCTCACTTGCACACAACAGTGCCTAGGCCTCATTCACCACAATAGACGCCTGTGAATTTCCCCATCTCGTGGTGAATCTGTGCTCCTTGTGGCACACGGTCCTGGATGACAGGGTTCATTTCACAATTCCTGAAGACTGTCTCTTTTGACCATATACTTAAATAAGAGCGAAATGCTCATTAACTCACAGGACACACTTTCACATCTTCCAATTGGCCCTAATATAGACTTTGACACCTCTGCTGCATCTTGTTGTCACATTGATGTTCAGGTCTCTGAATTGCTTCAATCCTTTCCTCTGAACTGTAGGAAAATTGCACAGGCCATGGAAGCTGATTCCGATCTGAGCATTTTGCTGAGATACATTCGCACATTTTGTCCTTGCTCATTGCCAGAACTACACTTGTTATAGTAGAAAATGTAAAATACACTGTGCAAAGTATCATCAAGTTGATGCACTTAACCAAAGGTGTATATCACGAGTGATAGTCAGATGTTCAGTTTTGCAAAATGTCTTATGCCCTTTCTGAGGACTCAATAATGACACATTTTCCATGAACATTGATTGTGTGGAACCCAGCTCATTCTGTTCGTTCTTGAGACCCATGTGGCAGATACACCATGGCAGTACTGCTCTATTGATTTTAGATCAACAAAATGAACCTAAAGACAGTTGGATGTTGTCATGCAGAAGACATCACAGTAACTGTGTGTGTGTGTGTGTGTGTGTGTGTGTGTGTGTGTGTGTGTGTGTGTGTGTGAGAGAGAGAGAGAGAGAGAGAGAGAGAGAGAGAGAGAGAGAGAGGGAGATCGTGTTTGTTCAGGATGTTTGTGCAGCATGCTGTTTAAGTTTGGACATAGAACTCTGAGACTTCCAGAGGATTGAAAGGTTAATAACCAGCCAAGTATGTAAACATCATGCACTTGAGAGATGTAGTACTGTTAATCATTTGAAATTGTGTGAACTATACCACACTGTTACAATTGCATACATCATGGTTAGAGTTGAGGCATTCTTTGGCTTTGTAAGGTACAGAAGAAGTGGACAGAAGACTTAGATTTTTTGGGAACATTAACAAGCTGTTATATCACTAGCACCAGTATTCCTCCCAAATGTGTGTGGCGCTCTGGTTCCTAGCTGTTGTGGATTTGGATCTGTAGCAGAAATGAGAATGGCAGTGATTTAGGATCTTTAGCAGACATGGGAATGGTGGACACAACTTAAACTGCTGTTTGATTATTGTTGGTGTTAAATACTGTTCAGAGATGTCATATCATGAGCAAAATATGGGATATTTATGTGAGATTTATGATTTGATGAGTTCCTAGCAAATAGCATGTTGTTCTTAAGAGTGGGTAAACTGACTCTGTTTGTTTAAAATCCTGTATGGAGTAACATTTCGTCTACAACACTATCAAATTTCCACCACACACCAAGGCATACCTACAGCAAAAACTGGCATGTGTGATGAACATGTGAAATTATTGTTTTTTTTCCTAGCTACAGATTTTCACACTCCTTCTGCTAAGCTATAAGCCTTAGAAAAATGACTTCATATGCTCGTAAGCCTTTATGCAGCACATATGGAGTATACTGCTTATCGCAGAAGCTGTGAGTCACCAGCACTTGCAGGTCATGGCAATCCATATGAACAGTGGTGGCTGCTGTGTAAGACAACAAGAGCATGAGAATACCCTAACTTTTGACAGCTTGTGGATTTATTGGTTATTTTTCTTTGAATGCTGTTAAACATGACATAGGTGCAGTAATCTGAAATATACTGCACTTAAATCTACTGCTCTATGCTACAGTGCTACTCCTGTACACTCCATGAAACTTAGCATCAGGGTCATGAGCACATCTTCAGTTTTGCATGTTTTAAGGAGTTTTTGCACCTGTGCAGCTGACATGATGTAATTGCCTTGTGGGTAAAATAAATATAGATACAACGGACAATGTGCACGGCTTGTGGCATGCACTAGCCCCTACCACTCAAGTTTACATTAATGCCACTAGGAGGTTTCACATTGCAGCAGATGTTTCTACATCTATATCTAGATACATACTACATCTACATATACATACATACTCTGCAATCCACCATACGGTGCATGGCAGAGGGTACTTCGTACCACAACTATCATCTTCTCTCCCTGTTCCACTCCCAAACAGAACGAGGGAAATATGAATGCCTATATGCCTCTGTACAAGCCCTAATCTCTCTTATCTTATCTTTGTGGTCTTTCCATGAATGTAAGTTGGCGTCAGTAAAATTGTACTGCAGTCAGCCTCAAATGCTGGTTCCCTAAATTTCCTCAGTAGCGATTCACGAAAAGAATGCCTCCTTTCCTCTAGAGACTCCCACCCAAATTTGTGAAGCATTTCCGTAACACTCGCATGTTGATCAAACCCACCAGTAACAAATCTAGCAGCCCGCCTCTGAATTGCTTCTATGTCCTCCCTCAATCCGACCTGATAGGGATACCAAACGCTCGAGCAGTACTCAAGAATAGGTTGTATTTGTGTTTTATAAGCGGTCTCCTTTACAGATGAAGCACATCTTCCCAAATTCTACCAATGAACCAAAGACGACTATCCACCTTCCCCACAACTGCCATTACATGCTTGTCCCACTTCATATCACTCTGCAATGTTACGCCCAAATATTTAAACGACGTGACTGTGTCAAGCCCTACACTACTAATGGAGTATTCAAACATTATGAGATTCTTTTTCCTATTCATCTGCATTAATTTACATTTATCTATATTTAGAGTTAGCTGCCATTCTTTACACCAATCACAAATCCTGTCCAAGTCATCTTGTATCCTCCTACAGTCACTCAACGACGACACCTTCCGGTACACCACAGCATCATCAGCAAACAGCTGCACATTGCTATCCACCCTATCCAAAAGATCATTTATGTAGTAGAAAACAACAGCGGACCTACCACATTTCCCTGGGGCACTCCAGATGAAACCCTCACCTCCGATGAACACTCACCATCAAGGACAACGTACTGGGTTCTATTACTTAAGAAGTCTTCGAGCCACTCACATACTGGGAACCAATCCCATATGCTCGTACCTTAGTTAGGAGTCTGCTGTGGGGCACTGAGTCAAACACTTTCTGGAAGTCAAGGAATATGGCATCCATCTGATACCCTTCATCCATGGTTCACAAGATATAATGTGAAAAAAGGGCGAGTTGCGTTTTGCAGGAGCAACGCTTTCTAAAGCCGTGCTGATGCATGGACAGCAACTTCTCTGTCTCAAGGAAATTCATTATATTCGAACTGAGAATATGTTCAAGAATCCTGCAACAGACCGATGTTAAGGATATTGGTCTGTAATTTTGAGGATCCATCCTTCTACCCTTCTTATATACAGGTGTCACCTGTACTTTTTTCCAGTCGCTCGGGACTTTACGTTGGGCAAGAGATTCGCGATAAATGCAAGCTAAGTAAGGAGCCAATGCAGTAGAGTACTCTCTGTAAAACTGAATTGGAATCCCATCAGGACCTGGTGATTTATTTATTTTCAACCCATTCAGCTGCTTCACAACCCCAGGGATGTCTAACACTATGACCTCCATACGGGAATCTGTACGAGACTCAAACAGCGGTATGTTTGTATGATCCTCCAGTGTGAAAGATTTCTCAAATGCTAAATTTAAAATTTCAGCTTTCGTTTTGCTGTCTTCCATTGCCAGGCCAGACTGATCAGTGAGTCACTGGATGGAAGCCTTCGACCCGCTTACCGATTTTACGTGAGATCAGAATTTCCTTGGGTTTTGAGCAAGATCTTTTGCTAAGGTATGACAGTGGTAGTGGTCGAATGCTTTGCGCATCGGTCTTTTTACAGCAGCATGAATCTCTACTAACTTTTACCTGTCCTCATTCTCCCGATCTTTCTTGTAACACGAGTGTAACTGCCTTTGCTTCCTGAGAATTTTCCGAATTGTGCTGTTAAACCACGGTGGGTTTTTCCATCCGTAGACCCACTTTTTCGGCACATACTTGTCCAATGTGTGATTTACAATGTGTTTAAAATTTGCCCATAATTCTTCCACGTCCATCATACCAGAAGTAAATGAAGTCAATTCATTTACTAAGTGGGATGCTAACAACTGCTTATCTGCTCTTTCTAGTAAGAATACTCTCTTAGCCTTCTTGACCAACTTTTAACTTTCGTAACCATAGTCATAATGACAACATCATGATCACTAATCCCTGTCTCAACACTGACACCGTCGATGAGGTCTGGTCTGTTCGTGGCTACCATATCTAAAATATTTCCATTACGCGTTGGCTGTTGACTTAGCTGCTCAAGACAGTTTTCGGATAATGTGTTCAAAAGTAATTCACACGACGGCTTGTCTGTACCACCTGTAATGAATCCATAGACATCCCAGTCTATATTAGGTAGGTTGAAGTCGCCTCCGACTAATATAGCATGATCCGGGTACTTCTGCGATACAGAATGTAGACTCCGTTTCAATGATTCTAGAACTGCCACGGTGGAACCAGGTGGCCAGTAATAACGCCCCACAATTAACTTTATTTCCCATAGCACTGTTAAACGTGTCCAGATAACTTTATTCCTGTTTGCTCAGCATAAATCTCATTAGTTGGTAGCACACTCCTTAGATACGCCAATTTGTTCACTATAATATAGTAAAATTAGATAGTATGTCAGTATAGTTATGTTACAGTTATACTGACAGAAAAAAATATATTTTGGGTTTCTGGATGAGTTACAGTATATTACATTCTGGATTTTATCATACAGCAATCCTTTTGTTTTTGTAACAGGAGCACACCCCAGTTTAATGGGTTTCTTTTACCTATAGCCAAGTGGCCACATTGATAGACATTATTACTACTTGAATTTAATCATTTCCATAAATTGCAGGTTTTTTTTAATCTATAGTGAAGTGATGATGTTGAAAGTAATTATTACTACTAGAATTTAATCATTCCCATAAATGGCAGTTTATGTCTAACATTGTTTGTTTACTGTGTGGGTGGCAGTATGAAAACAAAACAATGAATTGGCTTTTGTGTGCTATGTCAACACAAATTCTGTTGAATCTATTTTAAGTGCTAACAGAAAACTTTATTACCAGGGGTAGTTAGCCACAAAGGAAATAAGCCCTCCCATGGCAGATCTGTTGATTAAGAAAGTAACAAATTAAAAATAAGTGTTAATACAAGCAAACATTTAACGAAGTAGTGTACAATAAGCATAAGTGTTTCTGGGGCTGCAAGGTAAGAAATGAACTGTATTGTTTCTCAATGTTTTTCAGCCCAGATGTTAATTTGTGGACATGTGCTAGGGATCTCATACACATGTCCAAAAAAATAGAAAAGCACAAAAAGTCTCACTTACCCAAAAATGTCAAAATTGAACTCTCAGTGTTTTGTAAAGGAACATCAGTACTCAACTTCACAGCATATACAAAGTCTGCAAGGAGGATAAGTGGATAAAATTATGTGGGGTATTTGAGTTAGATTTAGATAATCATGGTGAAGGGAAGATTCAGAAAACACGTGAGTGTTTTGTGTTCTTGTAAATTTAGAAAATGCTATTGATGGCTCAATGAAGGAACACTTAGAAAATGCTTAGAAAATGCAGCTGTCTTTGTAGGTACATTCAAAGCAGTTCAGAATGAGCTTTTGGATTGTATTCTAATTGTATGCTGTAGTGGCACCACTGTTTAGGATGGGGAGAGTTAGTTTTGTGCCATATTCTGAGCACAAGTTACAGCCAGGTGTGGGCCGGATTACAGTGAGTTATGCATACCACCGGTTGCAAAGTAGAATGAAGGCCACAGGGACGTTGAACCACTGAAAAGCGTAAATGCAGCGGTTCGCATGGGGCAAGCTACAGGCAGAAGAGGACCACTGGTGCAACCGGGGTGTGATGAGTACATGACTCGGAGTGGCGTGTAGGCAAAACAGAGGTGCACAACCGAGTGTAAATAGGTGACATTTTCTAATGAGATTCATTCAAGTGTGGCAGCTCTCCTGGACGGTGGGGCGTGTCACACCACCAGCTTCACACAGCAGCAAACGGAGCACCAGCGTTCCAGTCCCAGGCGGGTCACTAGTTTGACCCTCTGAGGCAGATGTGGGATCCGCAGCCAGCCAGCGGTGGGCCACTCCCCGGCTCGCTAGTGTGGGAAATTGTCTCAGCTCCCGACACACGCTGGAGACAACCTGAGGCAAGGGCCACAGATTCGGACGCAGGATCGTTGATGCTTGTTGCCGCCGCGATCTCAGCTATGGCAACGAGGAAGAAGCAGCAGTGGTGCCAGCATACAGCTCCCTGCGGTGCAGCACAGAGGCAACGAGGATGGTGGCCACTGAGTCAGCTGCTGGCGTGGCCATCCTGACATCATTGGAACTTAGTGGGCTGGCCGAGACCGGCATGACACAAAATTGCATTACATGGGCCACTGGGGTGCTTCCTCAGCATTGTGGGGCCATGTGATGCATACCAAGAGGAACGAGGGAGCAGTAGCTAAAAACAATAAATCAGTTGGAAAGTTCTCACTGAGTTTTAATATGACACCTCCTGGCATCACCCACAACATTTGGTGTCAGAATAGCGGACGTCGTCTGTCCAGTATGACATTCGAGCCCACTGCCTGCATTATGGTCACAAGATGTGGTGAGTTTTGACCAGTTTTCTTTTGAGTATTCAACATTTTCTTGCCTTTTTTTGTTTTTTCGAGTATGGCTCCTGGTAAGCCACACTTTAGATGTGTTGCGTGGGCACAGTATTTTTTGTCAGAGTAAGTGTTAGTATGTTTAGGGAGTAACATTGTTTTCATGGCTTTTAATTACTTTTGTATTGGTTTGAGTATGATGTTTTATTTATCTTCTCCTAAAACGTAAGATGAGGTACTGAGTGTGATGATACGGAGCTGTGAGAAGTCAGGTTGTTCTTGTACTCAAATGGTTTGTTTTGGGTCTAACTGGGAACGAAAGCAACACAATGGCAGAGTCAAGGACACGAGGTGTGTCGGAACCAGAAGCAGTATGGATTTTGATGGAAAAGATACACAATTGACAGCAGACAATACACAGTTAAGAAATGAATTAACATCTACAAGTGAGTGGGAAATCGCATCTGATCAGTCATTGTTGCCTAGGGTGCAGGAGATTGATCCAGCTACCATGAGTTTGATTATTCCATTTTCTGGCAAGGCATCTGAGGATGTGCATTCGTTTGTGGAGGACTTGGAAATTTCAGCTGTGATGAATGGTTGGTCTGATGAGCAGTTGTTACATGTAGCCAAGGTTAGGTTAACAAGTGAAGCAAAGACATATGTAAGGTTTTCTGAGGAAGGCAGGACAGTTTAAGCAATTGAAGGAGAGGGTTTTACAAAGGTACAAGAAACAGAATAGCGCTTGGTACTTTAGAGAGAGGTTAAGTACAGTGACAAAGAGACAGGAGGAGACGGTGGAGAAATTTGCGGACAGGATAAGGGAAATTAATGAGTATACTTACAAGTTAGCTCAGAGCGATGGAGCGAATAGTGTTCTGTTGCAGGAGGCCGAGCAAAGGGCACTTGATGTATTTTTGAGAGGGTTACCAGCGTATGTGTCGTGGAATGTGCGTGTAGGGACTTCGAAAGATTTGTATTCAGCCATTCAACTGGCAATTCAATGTGAGGAAATAGACGTGGCAACAGGGGTATGCGAGAGGCAAACAGTGTTTACAGCGGGTATAAAATTTTATAAGTGTGGTCGTATGGGACATGTGCAGAGGCAATATACCCAATCACTGAGGAGTAGAGGAAGGGGTGGAAATCAGCAGCATGGAGGATGGAGAAGTGGAGATAGGAGAGGTGGGCAATCGTTACACGGCAGAGGGGGCCCAAGACCCAGCTAAGGGAGCTCCAGTTTAATTTAAATGCTATGAATACCTATGCAAAGTTGGAATGTTCAGTGGTAGGATCCATAGAAATTAAAAAGTTTAAGATTTTGTTGGACGCAGAGGCACAGGTGTCAGTGGGTACTAAGAATATAATGGGACAAAGGAAGTTAGACCCAACATGTTATAGGTTGCATAGAGTGGGGGATAAGGAGGTCACACCTTTGGGGTTGGTGACAGTTGACTTCCGAATAGAGAAAATCTTATTTGATGCATACATGGAGGTAGTACCATCGGTAAGCGAGGGCTATGACATGATCCTAGGAGTAGATTTCTTGCATCAACAACATGCCAAAATTGACCTTGGACAATGAATTGTGGAACTTGGTGGAATGTTATTTCAGCTAGGGGAAACTGTTGTCAATGCAGAGCTGTCATGAGAGCTGTCAAGACGTATTTGGTCTTTAAATACGTCTGCTTGTGTCTGTATATGTGTGGATGGATATGTGTGTGTGTGCGAGTGTATACCCGTCCTTTTTTCCTTTTTTCCCCCCTAAGGTAAGTCTTTCCGCTCCCGGGATCGGAATGACTCCTTACCCTCTCCCTTAAAACCCACATCCTTTCGTCTTTCCCTCTCCTTCCCTCTTTCCTGATGAGGCAACAGTTTGTTGCGAAAGCTTGAATTTTGTGTGTATGTTTGTGTTTGTTTGTGTGTCTGTCGACCTGCCAGCACTTTCATTTGGTAAGTCACATCATCTTTGTTTTTAGATATATTTTTCCTACGTGGAATGTTTCCCTTTATTATATATGTATATATATCATTGGGTTTGCATAGATTAATTAGGAATTATATTTTCGTACAGGTATTTTCGAGTATTGTGAGCCTACTAGGGGCAGCACTCTTTTTGAAGAGAGAGGAAGGGTGATGGTGATCACTGTCCTCAGGTCACTGAAAAGGGAAGTGCAGCGTCTGACATATGTGGAGTGTTGTTGGAGGAGAAATCAAACGCAATTCTGGAGAAATAAATGCATTGGAGTAAATTTTGCAGCAAAGCCGTAATAAATATGTGTTGAACGATGTCAGAGTCATACGATTTCCTGTTTAAATTTTTATTTATCAAGTTTGCTGGGTCAGGAAATTCGTGTTTATTGCACCAGTTCATATAATGTAAATTTAAGGATGAAAGTAGTCACACAGTCAGTGTTGTTCTGGATCAAAAATAGTGAATGTCAGAGGAAAATCGGTGAAGTTACAAATATGGGACACATGCACAGTGCAGTTACTTTTGGCTAGGGAGAAAAGAATAGACTGTCCAAGGGACATCGTGGAGCCAAAATTGAGCCTGCAATGGGTCGGAATGGATTGGATCGTCTCCACCTACGAGAATTTAGTAGTAGTAGCAACTTGTTTTGAGCGGGGAGTATTTGCAGAAGTGAAACATATAGAGCTCAAGGGAAGCATAATTTTAATCAATGGAACTAAGTAAAAATAATAGGACCAACCTTCTACCTATCAGCGTCAATTTCAGGAGTCATGCAATTGAATGTTATGCAGCCACAGCTGTCCTGGCCAGAAGTCACTTTAGAGGTTTTGCCAGAGCAGAATATGACCTTGTTAAGTCAAACTCTGGAGCCAGATCTGTTGAGATCCATAAACCAGTTCATTTTAGAGCAAGAGGGGTGCATATCAGCTGAACAGCTTGTTCAACATGTCGCTCAGTATTGGGAAAGGCAACGGCAAATAACGATCATTTTATGCACCTCTGTGCCAAGCATTATCGCAGCCTTAATTTTGTTATGTGTTGTTTTCTTTCTCATCAGGTGGAGAGCTAATTCCAAGAGGGAACCAAGGGTAGTCCAAGTCCCAGTGGATTGGATACCAAGGGCATGAGATGAGTAGGTAAGAGGTTGATTGAGCAGTGGTTGTCCAGTAAGGAATTTTTACATTTTGTTTATGTCATGGTTTTAAGGGGCACTAGACCACATTTAAGTTTCCTAGTAGTAAGGAAATATGCCATAGGTGCTGACCCAGACAAGTTAAGAGCTAGTTAAGGGTCAACCCGGGGACCAGGTCTTTCCGAAGAGGGGAATAATGTCGTGGCACCACCGTTTGGGATAGGGAAAGTTAGTTTTGTGTGATATTCTGAGCACAAGATACAGCCAGGTGCAGGCTGGATTGCAGAGAGTTATGCATACGAAGTCGAATGGAGGCCACAGGGTCATCGAACCACTGATAAGCACAAACACAGTGGTTCGCATGGTGCAAGCTACAGGCAGAAGGGGACCACTGGCACAACTGGGGTGTGGTGAGTACGTGACTCGGAGCGGCTTGTTAGCAAAACAGAGGTGCACAGCCGAGTACAAATAGGTGCCATTTTCTGAGAAGATTCATTCAAGTGTTGCAGCTCTCTTGGATGGTGGGGCATGTCACACCTCCAGCTTCACACAGCAGCAGATGGAGTGCCAGCGTTCCAGTCCCCGGCAGGTCACTGGTTCGACCCTCTGAGGCCGATCCGGGGTCTGCAGCCAGCCAGCCAGTGGCGGGCCACTCTATGGCTTGCTACCGTAGGCAATCGTCTCGGCTCCCGACACATGCCAGAGACATCCCGAGGCGAGGGCCACAGATTCGGATGCCGGATCACCGATGCTTGTTGCCGCCGCGATCTCAGCTACGCCAGTGAAGAAGAAGCAGCAGCAGGGCCGGCAAAGCAGCGCAGTGACAACGAGGATGGTGGCCACTGAGTTGGCTGTTGGCACGGCCATCCTGACATCATCGGAACTCAGCGGGCTGACCAACACCGGCACAACACAGCATTGCATTACACGGGCCGCTGAGGTTCTTCCTTAGCTTTGCGGGGACCTAAGATGCAGACCAAGAAGAATGAGGGCATTCTAACTAAAAAACAATAAATCACTTGGAAAGTTCTCGCCAAGTTTTAATATGGCACCTCCTGTCTCCATGCACTACAATGCAGAGGAATAATAATTCAAGATATCTTAAGTGTACATTACTTGATGAAACAACAGATGTACCTACCATGAAACATGTGGTGTCACCGCCAGACTCCACACTTGCTAGGTGGTAGCTTAAATCGGCCGCGGTCCATTTAGTACATGTCGGACCCGCGTGTCGCCATTGTGTGATCGCAGACTGAGTGCCACCACAAGGCAGGTCTCCAGATACGGACTAGCACTCGCCCCAGTTGTACGACGACTTTGCTAACGACTACACTGACGAAGCCTTCTCTCATTTGCCGAGAGACAGTTAGAATAGCCTTCAGCTAAGTCCATGGCTACGACCTAGCAAGGCGCCATTAACCGTATCTGAAGATAGTCTTATTTGTATTATCAAGAGCGATGTACCACAAGGATCGAATAAAGATAAGTATTCGAGGAGCTGCATACTTTTCTTGCTACCATTCACTACTTATCCTGTTCCAGAATTCACGCCCGTCTGCGTTAGATAGCGTGCATTTCGGCCTCCTATATCTACAAGGTGTTGGCACATTTGCCAACACATCATTGGCGGCGAGGGAAACGTGTTCTTTCTAATTGCTTACATTTCCTTGTGTCATGGCTTCGCCAGATGTACTGTCCGAATTTTATCGCTTGCAGAATCAGCAGACGCAGGCGTTATTGGATGCCCTTGGACAGCTTGTCCAGGGTCAACATGGCATTCAAACCGATGCGGCAGCCGCCGCTTCGCCGCTACCGCAGCCACAACATGCAGTTGCACCGCCTTTTAGGCACTACGATCCAGTGCACGAATCAGTGACTGAGTGGTCACGCCAGTTTGGATTCCATCTCGCCGCCTACAGAATTCAAGGTAATGAGCGGCAGCCGTTTTTGCTTTCGTGTGTAGGTGTGTCCACCTACCGTGTGATAGTGAAATTGTTTCCCCGACGCGACGTAGCAACTCTGTCATACGAAGAAATTTTGTCGGCATTGCACGCCTATTTCAAAGAAACAGTTAATGTAGTTGCAAAAAGGTATACTTTCTTTCGTACAAAACGTACGGCCGGTCAAACTAATAGGTAGTGGGTTGCAACTTTGCAAGGCCTTACTAGGGATTGTGCGTTTGAATGTGACTGTGGCCTTCCTTATTCAGATACTATGGTATGCGATGCAATTCAATTCAATTCAATTCAATTTTTATTATCACATAACATGCCTTATACAATCAAAGATTGTGACATAGGTGACTTGTCAGTTTTTACACTATATATAACAATACTAAAAATAGACAATAAACTAATAATATACATGGTGTAACATCTTCAAAGAGGTATTTTAATTACAATTATAATGCATTGTTACCATTCATGAAATCTTCTACACTATAGTAACATTTATCTTTCAGATATTTTTCCAGGTCTCTTTTGGTGCCTTTTATATTTGGGTCATCCATATCTTTCCATATTTTATTTACAAATTTCATGCCCATATAGTATGGGGTTTTTTCATATGATTTTAAACGGTGGGTAGGTAACATGTAGCTCGTTTTATGTCTTGTATCATATTGATGCAAGAAGAAGTTGCCCTCAAAAAGTTGTGGGTTTCTTTTCGTGAAAGTGAGAGTTTCATAGATGTATATGCTTGGAATGCTCATTAGATCCAGTTTTACAAATAAAGGTTTGCAGTGTTGCTTTGGTTTTGCTCCCACCATTGCTCCGATGATTCTTTTTTGTAGTCTAAAAGCTCTAAGTAAATTTGTTTTTTCAGACCCCCAGAAAATTATACTATACCTAATGACTGCAACAAAATATGCATTATATACAGTTTTTCTTACAGCTAAATCAGTAATACTATACAAGATATTCATAATATATACAAGGCTATTCAGTCGACCCAGTATGTTATCCACATGGCGACTCCATAACAGGTTTTTATTGACTAACACGCCAAGGAATTTGACACAGTCTGCAGTCTCTAATTTTTTGTCCATATACCTTATTTCACTTATAGACTGTGCAGATTGTTTTGTGGTAAAATGAACAATTTCTGTTTTCGTAAAATTTAATGTCAAGTTATTGTTTTTGACCCATGCCTCCACTTCCCCAAGTGTTTGCTCAATATGACGAATTAGGTCTACCTCATTTTTACAACAGACTACAGCTGTTGAGTCATCTGCATAGAGGATAGTATCAGACTGGACCTGACATGGCATATCATTAATATAATATAGAAAAAGCAGTGGCCCTAATATTGAGCCTTGTGGAACACCTAATTGAGTGTTTTTCCAGCCAGAGAGAAATTTCTTGCCGTTGATGTTAATAAGTACTCTTTGTTTTCTGTTTGCCAAGTATGATGACATCCAGCTAAGAGATTTGCCTTGAAAACCATAGCGTGCCAATTTTTGGAGAAGCAGGTCATGATTTACTGTGTCGAAGGCTTTGGACAGGTCACAAAAGATGCCTGACACACACATTCTATCATCAAGACATCTGCTGACTTTTGTGACTAATTCATTTATTGCATGGATTGTGCTGCGGCCTTTTCTGAAACCATATTGATTGCCTAAGATAATGCTGTTAGATGAATTGTGATTTTCAATCTGATCACATGCAGCTCTTTCAAATATTTTTGAGAAAATTGGTAACAGTGAGATTGGCCTATAGTTGCCCAATTCATCTTGTTTGCCTTTTTTGTGTATGGGCCGAACTTCTGCATATTTTAATCGATCTGGGAAACATCCCTCATCAAATGATTGGTTGATTATGAAAGAGAGTGGATATGCAATACTGTGACGGACTATTTTTATTATTTCAGTGGGGACCTCATCCCACCCCACAGATTTTGAATTTTTTAGGGACATTATGATTTTGATGACATCTGAGATGGAAACATGAGAAAACTTAAAACATGTGCAATTGCTATCTGTCATATTGGGCTTTGTATTTGGTGGTGAACAGTCACCAAATTTGTTACAATTTATGAAAAAGTCATTGAATGATTCACAAATGGCACTGGGTTCTGTAACAGCTCTACCATTAATCACTATTTTAGAAGGGCATTTTCTCTCTGCCTCACTGCCAACTTCACTTCTTATAACAGACCAAGCAACTTTTGATTTGTTTTTTGCATTTGTAATGAAGTCGTTATTTGCAGTACGTTTTGTTAGTTTAACTATTTTGTCAAATGTTTTTTTGTATGTGCTTACATACTTAAGAAATTGAGGGCTTCGATTTACTTTTGCCTCCATATGCAGTTTCCTCTTAGTAGCACTAGACACTCTAATTCCTTTTGTTACCCAGGATCTACTTTTTTGGGACCTGGTCCTCACTGTTACAAAAGGGAAGCATTCATTGAATACACCCAAGAATTCAGTTAAAAAGTTATTGTAATTGTCACTTGTGGAAGTGTGTTTGCTGACTGTCCACTTGGTTTGGCTTAGTTTTTTGCAAAATACTTCCACATTTTCTTGACTGAAATTCCTACATCTTTTTGTTGTGCAGACTGAATTTTGCTTCGGTAGTGATACAAATAGTGCTTTATGGTCTGATACTCCTAAATCTAGAAGAAATTTTTCTTTTACATAATAATTATAACTACTTACAATATTGTCAATACATGTTGCAGAGCTTGCTGTAATTCTTGTATACTGATCGAAATTGAGATTTAGCCCATTTGTGGCTACCAGGTTCTTTAAGTGTGAAGAAAATTTGTCATCAGTCCTTACATCTATGTTGAAGTCAGCACATATAACCACTTTCTTGTACAGTTTCTCACATTTTAATTTATGTAGCAATGTATCAAACTTATCTAAGAATACAGAGCTTATATGGTACCCAGGGGTGCGATATATGCTGATAATTAGTGTGTTATACTCTTTAAGTTCTATACAACAACTTTCAAATGTGCCTTCTTCATTCAGATGGCTAAAATTCTGTCTGATATCATAGTCTACCGTGGAATGAACTAATATGCAAGAGCCTCCATACCCATTGGTCCTACAAAAGCTGGTAGCCAGTTTATAACCTGTGAGTTTATTTAGGAGACTGATATTTTCAGATTTTAGCCAATGTTCATTAAGGCATATTACTTTCACAGATTGTTTCACACTTTCTAGCAAAATTTCTATATCATAAAGCTTCCTGATCATTCCTTCAGACAGACCTCTTATGTTCAAGTGCATAACGAAATTACTACTGCATATATTATTAGGTAGAGGGTCTTTAAAACTAATTTGACTATAAAGTAACGGAACGTCCACCTGAGTGTTGACTACTTGTTCTGGATTCGTTGTATTGGGCCAAATTTGGATAGAACTGGCCCCCTTCATCAGTTTTCCTGTGTGTGAGCATCTGGATGATGAGTAGGTACAGTTTTCTTGACGATAATTTCAGTCTTTGCTGTATGTTCTGAGGCTGGTTCTGGCACCTTCTCATCTTCTGGACGTGATGTTCCTGTTTGAGCTGGCGCTGTGGCTGCGATTTTGAAATTGTTTTCTCGTTTATCCATTTCCTTGGTCGAAACTGGTTGCGCAGCAATTGGTTTTCTTGCAACGTCGTCGTCTTTTTGTATTAATTTCGCTAGCATTTTGCCAACGTATGACTTGCCAGCGTTATTATAATGTAGTCCATGTTTCGTAAACAAATCTCTTGCATCTGGAAGATCAAGAAATGTTACATTTTGTTGGGACTTGCATATTTTGTAAAATTGTCTGTTTACTTTTGCAAGCTCCAGATTTACGATGGAATTGTCTTGCAGGTCGTATCTGTGAGGCAAACTAGTAACTATGATGTTCGGAACTTTCAGATCAAGTAATGTAGTTTTTAAACACTGGGTCGCATGTTTACTCTCATTTCTGTATACATCATTACTTCCACCCATGATTATGACGGCATCAGTCTTAGACAGCTCATTAAGTGAGTTGCTGCTCTTAATTATCTCAGTCAAAGGTGCACTGGGTTTCGTCATACCTGTTGCCGTGAATAACGTACTGTACTCATTTATTTTTTCGGCAATTTTCTTGGCGTGGCTATCACCAAGTACAACAACTCGTCGTTTGAGGTTTACTGGTTTATTTTTCGTATTAGATGTTTTCTTGGCTGCGCACTCGATTGGAAGTTTCGTCACTGATTTTTGTTCGTCATTGTTCTTTGTCTTATCACAGTCTTCGTCTAGTGTTGCGAATTTATTTGCTAGCGGTATCGCCGGAACTGTACTCACTGTCTGTTTGTTTGTTTTTTTCGGCAAACGCCACGTTTTTTGCGCAGAACGACGGTTAACAACACTGTCTTGTGCTATACGATGATCTCGCTCTATCTCTTTGTATTTCGTTTCCAGTTCTTGATATTTCTGCCGAAGTTCTTCATATTTCGTATTTATAGTCATTAAATCCTCTGTAAGCACACTTATTATTTTTTCTTTTGATTTTATCGTGTCCATTGCCTCGTTTTTCGTGACACTCACAACGCACTGACGGCATGTCCAGTCATGTTCGTCTTTTATATATTTTAGATTCACTTTAACACATTTGTCGTGATACCACGACCTGCACCGGATGCATAGTATACCTCTCTTTACCTTTTTTACGCAGATTTTACACACGTCACTATCACTTTTTAAGGAAACTGAGACATCGTTACAGAACAAAGTTTCATTCGGCGCCATCTTGTGTACAATTGCACAGAACGTTTCTGATGTTCGCATACGGGAACAGATTTTGAAACTAGTTAAGCCCTCCCTTCAACAAGTGATAGACATATTGGATAGACAAGACACACTTGACTGTGCTCAGGAATCTTTTGCAACTTCGCCAGCCGTGTGTAACATTAACCGGCCCGCCGGGCGCGCTGCGCGACCCGCTCAACTGCCCTCGCGCACGTCACCACAGCTGCCGCCACACGCTAAACCAGGTGTGCCGCGCCCGCCTACAAATGCAGTGAAATCATGCCCACGGTGTGCTACTCGACATTCGCGTGACAATTGCCCATCACGCCAAGCTATTTGCTTTTTCTGTAATAAGAAAGGACATGTTCAAAGTGTTTGCCAGAAAAAGCTCAGATCAGACAATCATAATCATTCCAGGCCTTTTGCTTCGCGCCGGAATCGAACCAAGAACTCTCAGGCCCGTGGACCTTCGCCCATGGACATTCATATAGTTAATTCCACTTCGTCCGGCGCCACTGTCTCTACCTGTGACTGTGTTCGTCCCACAAAAAGTGTACGTCGACGTCGCCGGAAATCGCGTCAATTAGCAAGTGATTCTGTACCAGTGTCTGTTCAAATTGCACAAAACAGTCGCTCTTGTCGTCAGCAGGACAATAAACTTTTTGTAGATTTGGACTTTAATGGCAAGGTCATACCATTCCAGCTCAATACGGGAGCTGCAGTTTCATTGCTCAATCACGACACGTACAAACAACTGGGCAAACCACCGTTGCATGCCGCAAATGTTCAGTTAAAAAGTTATTCAGGACAGCAGATCCCTGTGTTAGGACAGTGCACTCTTCTTGCAACATACAAGGGACAAACAAAACTTGTGTCATTTTACGTTCTTCGTTCTTCTACTGCAGTGAACTTGTTTGGTTTAGATTTATTTCAATTGTTTAACATGTCTATAGTAAATCAGGTCCTATCAGTGAATCGGACTGTGCCTTCAGACAGTGTTTCTCGGCTATGTGAAGAATTTGCAGACATTTTTGCACCGGGCTTAGGTTGTGCTAAAAACTATGAAGCACATTTGGAACTGAAAGTCAACGCGCAACCGAAATTTTTCAGAGTGCGCAATGTTCTCCACGCATTGCGTGATGAGGTCGCAAGAACATTAAATGATTTAGCATCACAAGGTGTGAGTGAATGTGTGCAATGCCTCTTCCATTTCAGCTCCGCTTCATCGCTTACGCCGTACAGGTGTTCCGTTCGTCTGGACGACGGAATGCGAACGCGCCTTTCGCCAGTTGAAATCGGCGTTGCTTTCTAATACTTGCCTTACGCCATTCGATCCCCAGAAACCCCTTTTGTTGATGGCAGATGCATCGGAATTCGGGATCGGTGCTGTGCTTGCGCACAAAGTTGGCTCGCATGATCGCCCTATTGCCTTTGCGTCCAAATTGCTCTCGCCTGTGCAAAGAAATTATTCCCAGATAGAGAAAGAAGCTTTGGCTCTCGTGTTTGGTGTTACTAAGTTTCATGATTTCTTGTATGGTCGTCACTTTACCATAATCACAGACCACAAACCTTTGACGTCGCTTTTCCATCCGAACAAGCCTGTGCCTCCGCGTACAGCGCAGAAATTCATTCGCTGGTCTATTTTCCTCTCGCAGTACCGCTACGATATCTTGTATCAGTCCACTGCTAAGCACGGAAACGCCGATGCATTGTCCCGTTTGCCTGTTGCTGAGGATAAAGCATTCGATTCTTCCGAACTTGCTTGCATGTTCATTGATGCGGAAACCGATGAAGTGGTCGAATCGTTTCCTATTGATTTTCGTCGTGTAGCTACAGCCACAGCTGCTGACCCTGTCCTTGCTACGATTTTGCGTTTTGTTGCTACGCAATGGCCCTTGTCAAAGTCACGGATCGAGGATCCGTTGGCTCGCCGATTTTTTGCTCACAAGGAGAGACTTTTTGTACGACGTGGTGTTTTGTTGTTGCGTTCTGATAATGATCAGTCCAGAGTCGTGGTCCCACGTTCGTTACAGTCCTCTGTCTTACGGCTTCTTCACCAAGGACATTGGGGTATAGTGCGAACGAAACAACTTGCTCGTCAGCACTGTACTTGGTTCGGAATCGATGCTGCGATTACGAATATGTGTTCTTCTTGCATGGCGTGTGCAGAATAACAATCCGCACCACCGCAGAAAGTCTTTGCATGGCCAAAAGCCACTTCCCCTTGGCAACGCTTGCACATCGATTTTGCTGGTCCATTCTGGAATGCTCGATGGTTGGTTCTGGTAGATGCCTTCAGTAATTTTCCTTTTGTTGACCGGATGTCTTCCACGACGTCCTCTGCCACCATCCACCCGTTGTCTGCTATCTTTTGCATTGAAGGTCTTCCGCAGACTATTGTTTCCGACAATGGCCCACAATTCATGTCCGCGGAATTTCAGTCATTCTGCAAGGCCAATGGTATTCAACATCTGACATCCGCGCCGTTTTCGCCTCAGTCAAACGGTGCCGCTGAATGATTGGTCCGGACTTTCAAGTCACAGATGTTGAAGTTGAAAGAGTCGCATTCTCGGGAGGACGCCTTGTTGCTCTTTTTGTCTTCGTATCGCTCTCAGCCCCGAGATGGTCGCTCGCCGGCTGAGTTGCTCCACGGTCGTCCTCATCGAACCTTGATGTCTTTGCTGCATCCGCCGCATCAGGTTCCTGTGCAGCGGCAGACTCCTGCTTTTGCTCCAGGCAACGTTGTATTTTATCGCAACTATCGAGGTTCATGGCGTTGGCTCACAGGGCGCATTCTTCGCTGCCTCGGCCGCGCGATGTATTTGGTTTTGGGGGCCTCTGGTGACGTGCGTCGGCATCTCAATCAGCTGCGCCTCTGTCGTCGCACGGGTTCTGCCGCTCCCCGTCTGCTTTCAGCGACGGTGCCGTCCGGTCAGCGCCCTGGGGACCCATCTACTGGCTCGCCTCATCCCCAGGTGTTACCGACGATGCCTTCCATTTTGCCCCATGGCGACGCGCCGCTGCAGCCGCTGCCGCCGCCGCCTGTTCTCCCGCTGGCGCCGCCCGCATTCGACGCTTCGCTGCAGCCGCCAAGCGCCTCCCTGGGTCACACGCCGCCGATCGCTTCCCGTGACCAGCTGTCCTCCGCCATGGAACTCTTGCCCGCTCCGGACCACATGGCGTCTTCGCGCGTCGGCTACCCCGACGCAATGGAGGTCGACCCTTCGGCCCCTCCTGTCTCTTTACGCGTGCATACACCGCATGTTGACGTGCACCCTGGACTAGGTTTTCAGGCGTTTCCTAGCTCCCCTCGGACCGAATGGCCGGGTGCGGGTGGCACAGCGTCGCCTGTTGTTAGGCTCCCCACCTCATCGCATACGTCAACATGGGGTCCTCCCCACGGCGGGCGGAAGCCTTATCACACGACCGTTCGCCGATTTGCGGGGGAGGAATATGGTGTCACCACCAGACACCACACTTGCTAGGTGGTAGCTTAAATCGTCCGCGGTCCATTTAGTACATGTCGGACCCGCGTGTCGCCACTGTGTGATCGCAGACCGAGCGCCACCACAAGGCAGGTCTCCAGATACGGACTAGCACTCGCCCCAGTTGTACGACGACTTTGCTAACGACTACACTGACGAAGCCTTCTCTCATTTGCCGAGAGACAGTTAGAATAGCCTTCAGCTAAGTCCATGGCTACGACCTAGCAAGGCGCCATTAACTGTATCTGAAGATAGTCTTATTTGTATTATCAAGAGCGATGTACCACAAGGATCGAATAAAGATAAGTATTTGAGGAGCTGCATACTTTTCTTGCTACCATTCACTACTTATCCTGTTCCAGAATTCACGCCCGTCTGCGTTAGATAGCGTGCATTTCGGCCTCCTATATCTACAAGGTGTTGGCACATTTGCAACACATCAAAACAGTTGGTGATTGTGTATAGATATGAACTTCTTGGCTCTGTTGTGGAGAGATTTTGGAGCATCTTTAACCCTGACACACATGATTATGAGATGTTATTTAGGGTGATAAATTCTGAATTGCAAAAGCATGTGGATGCAAAGAAGAAGGTGGTGATCACACAGTGCTGTAAAAGTACCGCTATTATGAGTGGAGGCAAGAATTGAACAGGTATATCCTACTGCTTATTATATCCTGTGCTATGCTCATTAATTTAATCTGGTCCTGTGAAAGGCTGCATCTATAAAGAAATGTAATGGAACAATTTTTTCTAGTCCCTCTGACTTTTCAACTTTTTTCTCCAGGTCATCACATAGATCAAGAGTGCTACATTGAGTTGTCCAAGCAAGACTACCACAAATAGCAGCTAAAAGATGGTTGCTTAACATTCCGACAGTCAACACAGTTAAAGGGAAAAAGGGATGTCTGATTGAGTGTTTAGAAGAAATTACCCTCTCTGACTGGGCAGATGACAAAACCAGACAAGAAAGTTGCAGCCTCCTCTCCAATTTAAAAGATGCTGAGCTATTATTTTGGCTAGAATTTTTTCATATGATAATGTCAGATGTAGGCATATTCTTCAGGAAACTACAACAATGGAATCTTGAAGCAACAGCCACTAGAAAATATTTACTGGCATTTGAAGATATAATCAAAAGAATAAGAAATCCTGCCATTGAAAAAATTTTGTCATCTTGTGAAGAAAAAATTCTGAAGAAAAGAAAAACAGAAATGAAAGTAGCAAATGTAAAGGAAGTTTGTGATGCCATAATAAGTCATATGAATAAATATTTTCATTCATGAATCACCTCATGGCATCTAAATTATTAGATGTGAACTCACCTTCTCTAATTTCAACAAATTTTCCTGGAAGAGAACTTGACATTACTGTCAAAACTTACGTTTATTGAAGGCACAACTGAGAACAGAGCTGGAAGCAGACAACACCAGAGAAGACTTTCAATGTGCAGGTGTCGCTGTTGCAGTGCTGCAGCTCTTGCAGCTTTTACTAGACAACAACTTCGATTTCGACACATTTCCACAGTTGAGTGAACTAATCAGTAGCATTATAACAACTCCTCTTACAACAGTTGAACCTGAACCTTGTTTCTCAACAATGAAAAGGTTAAAAACCTTTCTTCACACACAATGATGGTGAGTAGGCTTTTGGCATTGGCAATGCCTGCAATTCGGAAAAAAGTTGTGAATGATACTAAAGATTTCAGTCATGGCATGATTGAGACATTTGTGTGGTTGAAAAACAGATGCATGGCTTTTCTTTGTAAGCAGGCAGTGTAAGTCATGCTGCAGTATAGTTTTCTCTATTTAACACATACCTACAGTGCAGTATAATATATATTAGTATCAACTTTTGTGTGAGCTACATGGAAGGACAGGACATTTCATAAGAAGAGATTATGCCGTTTTCCTGCTTCAGAAAGCATGAGTTGGTGAGCGATAATATCTTAGTACTATTAAAATTTGGCTGATGAAATAGAGAGTAGTGGAAGCTGACACATTATTTTGTTCTTGCATTAAACTCTAAGTAATAAAGTACAAAACAACAAAATACTACAAAAACAATTCTTTATTTCATCAGACAGTTTTTCTCCCGGTTTTATTATTTCATCCCTCCCTTGCCCCATGTAGGTGGGGGAGGAGGGACAACAGTACAACCAACCTCCTCTTCAGCCAGTAGACATCATTTTCTAACTTACACACAAGACAAAAACAAGGAGACAGATTTACAACAAGTTTAAAATTATTGTAAAAGCTGATGTTAATGGGATAATGTAAGAAATAATGCTATCTTTGTGAATAATTAAAACCTGTGATAAAAATGTGGATAGATAGCACAGTTTAAAAACAGTTGAAGTACACTAAACACTTGAAAAACACTGAACATGACGGAGGAGACACTGATTATTAAAAATGGAGCACTGAACACTTCCACTAAATATGGCTGGTGGTTCCGATGGTCATGGCAGTTCACTTTTTCAACTTGATCTGTTGTGTACATGTATGGTTTTGACCAATACTCTCATAGAAAATATCATACTTTCCTGTCATATGTATTTTCCATGTTTTTGGTGGCTACAATTTGATTTGTAAATAAGTATAGGTGTGTTTCATTCACAGATGTTATTGTTACATGTCTGGTACATGTAAGTCCTTGTGTCTGATGACTCTATGGTCATTGGCTATGTTACTGCTGGTAAAATAGCCACTGTCCATTCAAGCTGCAGAAATTTTTGTGGTGAATTGTCACATGCATATTTTTTTGGCTTCAGAGCCGCCATACAATTGTCCACTATCAAAAGGGCAAATGTGCATCTCTTGATTTTTCAATTTCCATGCAGAATGTATGTGTGAGTTATAGATTATTTTCAACTTACCTGAATTTTGACTGCCTGTCATTTGGGTTAAAGTATAAGCATGTCTTCTGCATTTTTCTTGGTTCCTGTCATTTTAACTCAGGCCATGTAGACTGTGGTTGCTGTGCCATCACAAGCGCATACCAGCATTCAATATAGGAGCTTCTATGCTCTATTTCTTGTGTACATTTCATGTCTGGTGCCTGTAGCTTGTGGTGCACCTCCACGGTTGTTCGTTACCAACCCCATACCTCCTGAGGTGACCAGTGCATGCAGAAATATATAAAGCATAAAGATCCAAACTTAGAGGAGAAGTGCCCTTATGAAGTTGTATGACATACATGCTGGCCAAACATAAATAATTCTTAAAGCAAAGGGGAATTGCTTAACTTAGACCCTCAATATGGAGGAGGAAACAAAAATCCCTTGTCCTAGGTGTTAATCTGATGTCATAGTGCCTGTATTCCAGAACATGGATTTTGATGTCATAGAGCCAGGGCCAGTATTCCAGGTTGATGGGGATGGGGCTGGCAGTTGCAGCAGCTGCACTGACAGTGATGTAGGGGAGGCAAGGGCCATTTCTCTCCCTCAGTGTTTGTTAAGTAAATATGCAAATGGGGAGATACAAACTTAGAATTAGAGGAAGCTGTATACAGTGACTATACACCTCTGAGTGAATATTAGCTTGAGGGAAACATGTTAAGTAGGGCATGCTTTGTCTAACAGACAAGCCTGGACCTGCAGGGGGAAGGAAACATCCTTCATCTCAGTGGAGAGGGTAATCTGACATCATAGTGCCAGTATTCCTGGTGTTGGTTTCTAGCATCATAGAGCCTGTGCAGTATTCCAGGTCAGCCAGCATGACAATGCACCTTCTTGGACTTCTGAATTTTTTTTATATATTGAGCAATTTGCCTTTGTTGGAAAAGTGGGGGGAATCCATGACTCATCAACAATGTCATCAATGATGTCATTGGGGACATCATTGTTGACCTTTGGTGCCAGACCTCTCCTTGCCTACCTACTGGTATAGCCCGATGTGTCACTGAATGACTCATTTCCAGTCCTCAAGTATGACTTAGCACTGATTACAGATATGTGTGGTTTGTGAGGAGCTGCTTGACAATTATTGTACCCCATTCTTTTTACTTTCTATACACAGTAGTTGTGCTGGATGGACTCCTGGGCACTTTGGAACTCATGACTGATTCTTTCAACTGATTTCGTGCAATTCTTTAAAGTCATGCTCCTCAATACCAGCAGCTTTAGAAGGGTTAAATGGTCCCTAATGGATTTATTTCTCAGGTGACATCCAATGATTAGTTTACATTTGAAGACACTGTGCTCTCCCGATTGACCCATTCGGCCATTACTGCGCTTCTACTCACAACACGGTGCTACCCACCTTCTTTTTTACTTTATGTGTACCTTTCATGACATTTAGTGGTCAATTACGCATTACATAGGTGTTTCCAGGTGCTTTTGAACAGATCATGTACCTTCAAAATTCAAACCAATGGTTAAATACTGTCAGGCTCTAATTTAAAATAGCATATTATGGTACACTTCTTTTCATTTGCTGATGGAGCATTCATTTGTACTGTTTAGCCATGTACTGCTACTTGTCAGTAGAAGTAGAAAATCATCACCATTGGAGCTACTGCCAGAGTATGCGATCTAATTGTGGGTGGCACTCGTTGAGTTATTGATGTACGACAGCATTCTTTTCATTAATTTCATAATCACTATTGTCAATAAGTACCACATCTGAGGATGAACTTATCTGATACATAAGGTATAAGTGTGTTGTCAGCAGTGATGTAAGCTATCTCTCAGTTTTTCTGTAGGCAGCAATGAGTTATATGTACAGAGGGGGTTCAAAATGGCTCTGAGCACTATGGGACTTAACTACTGTGGTTATCAGTCCCCTAGAACTTTGAACTACTTAAACCTAACTAACCTAAGGACATCACACACATCCATGCCCGAGGCAGGATTCGAACCTGCGACCGTAGCAGTCGCACGGTTCCGGACTGCGCGCCTAGAACCACTAGGCCACCGCGGCCGGCTACAGAGGGGGGCATGAACATGGTTTACTTAGAATATTCTGTGTTGTGAGGTATGTAAGTGTAGTGACTGTAAAAATAATCAATAATCATAAGTTTTTTGCACCTCATAATCAAATAAAAACTGAAAATAAAAAGTTGAGTCAAACTCAAATACTTCTGATAAAAATCTCAGTAACTGTGCTGCTGGAGGAAATATAGACTCAGCCAGTAACTAAGCAGGTTTCATGTGACTTCATGAAGAGGATAGTAGTCTTCTGCTCAGTATTTCCAATTTTAGAAATTACATTGAAAAACTTGAGTTCATGCTTTCCCTAAAGTGTAATATGTTACTGAATCCATGACAACCTGACATCATGGTGCGGGAAGCCATTGGAAATTGCATATACTATCCTTCACTCAGCAACAGGTTCTAATAAAACACAGTGATGTATTTATCCTACAGGTTTTGTGTGAGCATGAACATAATGTAGTTTCCACATGAATCGATTTGAAAATCTATGTTGAGCTTGTGGGAGTGGTTCAAAAGTTCAAAATATGGAAAATGTTGTCCATGCAAAAATTTTAATGGCAGGAAAATAACACAAATGGTGGGAAAACATAAACTCCAGGAATGTAAAACCAGGTTTTACTATAATTATACTGTTGACTGTTTATGTTTATGGCACTGTATTAAAAATGCATTGTAGAAAGCAATAAGACAAAATGATCATCAGATAACAATTTCCTCAAAATTTCTAAACTTAGGAAAATTTTTTGCCCTTACTACAATGGAACCCTGTGGTGTACACTCAATGAAACAACATCTTCAGAATGGGAAATAATTATTTTAAATGTACAGCAGGGATTAATATTTTGACAGATTTTGTTCTTCTTATACATCAATAATGTACTGTTGTTGTTGTGGTCTTCAGTCCTGAGACTGGTTTGATGCAGCTCTTCGTGCTACTCTATCCTGTGCAAGCTTCTTCATCTCCCAATACCTACTGCAACCTACATCCTTCTGAATGTGATTAGTGTATTCATCTCTTGGTCTCCCTCTATGATTTTTACCCTCCACACTGCCCTCCAATACTAAATTGGTGATCTCTTGATGCATCAGAATGTGTCCTACCAACCGATCCCTTCTTCTAGTCAAGTTGTGCCACGAACTCCTCTTCTCCCCAATTCTATTCAATATCTCCTCATTAGTTACGTGATCTACCCATCTAATCTTCAGCATTCTTCTGTAGCACCACATTTCAAAAGCTTCTATTCTCTTCTTGTCCAAACTATTTATCGTCCATGTTTCACTTCCATACATGGCTACACTCCATACAAATACTTTCAGAAACGACTTCCTAACACATAAATCTATACTCAATGTTAACAAATTTCTCTTCTTCAGAGACGCTTCCCTTGCTATTACCAGTCTACATTTTATATCCTCTCTACTTTGACCATCATCAGTTATTTTGCTCCCCAAATAGCAAAATTCATTTACTACTTTAAGTGTCTCATTTCCTAATCTAATTCCCTTGGCATCACCTGACTTAATTTGACTACATTCCATTATCCTCGTTTTGCTTTTGTTGATGTTCATCTTATAGCCTCCTTTCAAGACACTGTCTATTCCGTTCAACTGCTCTTCCAAGTCCTTTGCTGTCTCTGACAGAATTACAATGTCATCGGCGAACAGCAAAGTTTTTATTTCTTCTCCATGAATTTTAATACCTACTCCAAATTTTTCTTTTGTTTCCTTTACTGCTTGCTCAATATACAGATTGAATAACATCGGGGAGAGGCTAAAACCCTGTCTCAACCCCTTCCCAACGACTGCTTCCCTTTCATGTCCCTCGACTCTTATAACTGCCATCTGGTTTCTGTATAAATTGTAAATAGTCTTTCGCTCCCTGTATTTTACCCCTGACACCTTCAGAATTTGAAAGAGAGTATTCCAGTCAACATTGTCAAAAGCTTTCTTTAAGTCTACAAATGCTAGAAACGTCAGTTTGCCTTTCCTTAACTTATCTTCTAAGATAAGTCGTAGGGTCAGTATTGCATCACATGTTCCTATATTTCTATGAAATCCGAACTGAATCTCCCCGAGGTCAGCGTCTACCAATTTTTCCATTCATCTGCAAAGAATTCGTGTTAGTATTTTGCAGCTGTGGCTTATTAAACTGATAGTTTGATAATTTTCACATCTGTCAACACCTGCTTTCTTTGGGATTGGAATTATTATACTCTTCTGGAAGTCTGAGGGTATTTCGCCATCTTGCTCACCAGGTGGTAGAGTTTTGTCAGGACTGGCTCTCCCAAGGCTGTCAGTAGTTCTAGTGGAATGTTGTCTACTCCCGGGGCCTTGTTTTCACTTAGGTCTTTCAGTGCTCTGTCAAACTCTTCACACAGTATCATATCTCCCATTTCACCTTCATCTACATCCTCTTCCATTTCCATAATATTGTCCTCAAGTACATAGCCTTTGTATAGACCCTCTATATACTCTTTCCACCTCTCTGATTTCCCTTCTTTGCTTAGAACTGGGTTTCCATCTGAGACCTTGATATTCATTCAAGTGGTTCTCTTTTCTCCAAAGGTCCCTTTAATTTTCCTGTAGGCAGTATCTATCTTACCCCTGGTGAGATAGGCCACTACATCCTTACATTTGTCCTCTAGCCATCCCTGCTTAGCCATTTTGCACTTACTGTCGATCTCATTTTTGAGATGTTTCTATTCCTTTTTGCCTGCTTCATTTACTGCATTTTTATATTTTCTCCTTTCATCAATTACATTCAATATTGCTTCTGTTACCCAAGGATTTCTACTAGCCCTCGTCTTTTTGCCTACTTGATTCTCTGCTGCCTTCATTACTTCATCCCTCAAAGCTACCCATTCTTCTTCTACTGTATTTCTTTCCCCCATTCCTGTCAATTCTTCCCTTATGCTCTCCCAGAAACTCTGTACAACCTCCGGTTTAGTCAGTTTATCTAGGTCCCATCTCCTTAAATTCCTACCTTTTTGCAGTTTCTTCAGTTTTAATCTACAGTTCATAACCAATAGATTGTGGTCAGAGTCTACATCTGCTCCTGGAAATGTCTTACAATTTAAAACCTGGTTCCTAAATCTCTGTCTTACCATTATATAATCTATCTGACACCTTCTAGTATCTCCAGGCTTCTTCCACGTATACAACCTTCTTTCATGATTCTTGAACCAAGTGTTAGCTATGATTAAGTTATGCTCTGTGCAAAATTCTACCAGGCGGCTTCCTCTTTCATTTCTTACCCCCAATCCATATTCACTTACTATGTTTCCTTATCTTCCTTTTCCTACTGTCAAATTCCAGTCACCCATGACTATTAAATTTTCCATCTCCCTTCACTATCTGAATAATTTCTTTTATTTCATCATACATTTTATCAAGTTCTTCATCATCTGCAGAGCTAGTTGGCATATAAACTTCTACTACTGTAGTAGGTGTGGGCTTCATGTCTATCTTGGCCACAATAATGCGTTCACTATGTTGTTTGAAGTAGCTTACCTGCACTCCTATTTTTTTATTCATTACTAAACCTACTCCTGCATTACCCCTATTCGATTTTGTATTTATAACCCTGTATTCACCTGACCAAAATTCTTGTTCCTCCTGCCACCAAACTTCACTAATTCCCACTATATCTAACTTTAACCTATCCATTTCCCTTTTTAAATTTTCTAACCTACCTGCCAGATTAAGGGATCTGACATTCCACCCTCCGATCCATAGAATACCAGGTTTCTTTCTCCTGATAACGATGTCCTCTTGAGTAGTCCCCAGAGATCCGAGTGGGGGACTATTTTACCTCCAGAATATTTTACCCAAGAGGACGCCATCATCATTTAACCATACAGTAAAGCTGCATGCCCTCAAGAAAAATTACAGCTGTAGTTTCCCCTTGCTTTCAGCCGTTCGCAGTACCAGCACAGCATGGCCGTTTTGGTTAGTGTTACAAGGACAGATCAGTCAATTATCCAGACTGTTGCCCCTGCAACTTCTGAAAAGGCTGCTGTCCATTTTCAGGAACAAAACTTTTGTCTGGCCTCTCTACAGATACCCCTCCGTTGTGGATGCACCTACGGTAAGGCTATGTGTATTGCTGAGGCACACAAGCCTTCCCGCCAACAGCAAGGTCCATGGTTCATGGGGGGGCAATAATGTACTATCATGTATCAAAGAAGAAATATAGTTTCCCTTACTCCCTTACTCATGATGCCAGTACCCTGCCTGACAAAAAATGTGAAGTACTAAGAAGATATGGTTGGATGTCAATGTAACTTTGTACACATAATGCCATTGGTGGTTACATTAATGATTAGAGCTGCAATTCTGTGACAGGTAGAATGGATACCAGAGTGCATAGTGTTGTTTGTGTTCAGTGTCATTAGTCGGCTATGTGTTGGCATCAGATGTTGAACAATCATTACAAAGAACATGGGAGATGATTTAGATTTACATGAGACAGTGTTATGAGCACCTGACAAGAGACTGAAAGGGGCCCCATTGTGGATCCCCATTTGCCAGCTGGTAGTATTATGCAGTATCCGGGTTTGTGGAGCATTTGGATTGACTTCTTGCAACATTTTGTGGTATCTTGCGATACTGGTTGAAGACTGGCAGCAGCTGGACTAGGGAATTACCATCCTATGCACAGGCAGCCATTAACACCAAAAATGGATATGTTCCAAATGATGTCAAGACAAAGAATCATGGAGTGCTGATGAATGGCATTGCATTGTGTTTAGTTATGAACCATGGCTCTGCACTACCCTGGCTCACCATTGTTGGCAAGTATGATAGCAAATTGGAAGGAGGTCTCATTCTTCTAATATTTTGGAGAGGCTCAGAAGTATTAACATGGTATCATGATGTGGAAAGCCATTTGAAATGGTATACACTATCCTTCACTCAGCAACAGTGTCCAATAAAACACAGTTAGGTATTTAACCATAAAAACTTTTGAACATTTCTTAAGTGATGTAAAGAAGTACTAGGTGATAAAATTGACTTCAAACACAAACTGATATCATAATCAACATAGAAGTAACTAATTAAGTAGTTAATAATTTACTGAAAACTGAATTTAATTATTAGAAAGATATGTTATGAAATGTTCTGGTGAGTGAGTGCATTCATCTGTTGCCTCATAGTTGAATAACATCTTTACTCTTTCTGGGTTTCATCTCCTTTACTGATATTTTGATCTTTCTGGATAAAAATAAATCATCTTGTGCAAAACCTTGTGATTATTTGAACTCTGTCACTTCTTTTTTAGTCAGAAGCTATGGTGCAATTCTTTCCAATGGTCTGATACCTTTCAGTTTCATATAACAAATATGGCCCACTAATTAATCTATAAAGTCTGTGAAGAATATTCCATTTGGAGTCTGCTTCATGGATGCCCATTCTCTTCTTCATTGTGAGAATTGACTCAATTTCTTTGTCAAGAGCTACAAGCAGTTCATGTAGAGTATAATATATTTCTACTAGAAAGGTTAACTCTATTCTGAATAGAAAAAATACAAGGAAAATTTATATGAAAATCATTTTATGTCTTCTATTACAGTGAGTAAACTACAGTTCATTTGAAACTGATTTTTATTGTGAGACATAGGTACCATTAAGAAGTGAAAGTGTTGAGAAGTCAGTGTTAGTATTTGAAGACCCTTCAAAAGACACACATACATTGTACTGTTATCTACTTTACGGAATGTTCTTTTGCTTACAGTGCTCTAGAAGAAAATTACATTAACAACAGGGAGTGAAACTATGCTAAATGAGTTAACTCTTTTTCCTTGAGATACATGAAAAATAAGATAGTTTCAAGTGTAAAAAAGGAATCGACATAAGTTATTTATGTGCTTAATTTGAGCTTCTTATCCAGCTGGACAGTAAGGAATACAGTGTTTTATTTAGTAATGTGTATAGCTATTAAAACATATTTATGGTATGAGCAGATCATGTTTATTTGGTTTAAATGCATGATATGACTGTTTGTGAGGTTAAGATTTAAGATGCATATTATAAACCAGTTATAGGCTTGTGCAGTAACCATCTGTGCTGTGTGTGTACAATTTCATACCTGCATATTACTGTCTAGTGCCATCAGCAAATAATACTTTATACTCATTGTGAGGTCATTTGTGTTGATAAACAGCAATAGTAAATCCAGTACCAAATTTTGTGGAGTTTTGTGTTTATCCATTTCTCATTCTGAGATTGGTTTTATGCACATGATACAACCTTTCAATGTGTGTCTTTACTTTTGTCATCATCACTTTTTGAAGCCAAACTGTTACTTTAGTGTTATGTTAATCCTGTGAAGTGTTTTTTTAACTACTTTTTTGTTATTTTTGAGCAGGGCATCACAATCAGCAAAATAGAGTCTTGTAGTATTGGGGATCAATCCTTAGTCTCTATCTTTTATAGTTCTCCGACTTTCTTTGTTGACTGCTTTGCATATTGATAGAATAAACTGAAATTTTTGCAGTAGTATTGATAGAAGAGATATTTCCAACTATGAAGCCAGTCTCATAAACCTCAATCTTCTTTTCAGTATTTCAGTGGCTATAATAGATTGTTGAGTTTCCAGGCAATGAACGTGACTGAAATGATCGCTTACATTACCTGATACAGATGATTTCTCAAAATATTGAAAAGCATAAAAGAATAGTAATCTTGCCACCTTCAGAGTTTCAAAATATTTGCACTTATTCTCAGACATCTTCTTTAGAGCTTTAAGAGTTTATTTATTTATTTATTTATTTATTGATCATCCATTTTATCACGTACAATGATATAGGACTTGTCATAGGTTAACACAAAAAACTTTCATAATAGTGTCTGTATACAACTCATGCAGATAATTAAGTACATAAACAAAAGCAAATCTTATAGATTCATACAGATAACCCAATACATAAACCAAACAAATTCTAAGTTTACATTATATCCACCGTCCCAAGACTGTGTTTAACTTACATCATGGATGTCCTCAAATTCATAAAATTTACGTACTCATTAACACTGTAAAAGATTCCATTTATAAGTATTTTCTTAAGCTCATTTTTAAAAATGTTCAGCTTTGGTATCTTTTTAACTTATAAGGGAAGGGCACTAATAAGAATTTTAGGATGATGTACACACATCAAGAAAAGTTTTGCTTCACCACCATTGTGAGAGTTGACCATCGCTTGTTTTTTGTTATTTGATTTCTCAAGTCTTGGATGAAATTTCAATACATGTACTTCTACTTTCTTTATTTTCTGGATATTTTTGTCACTTCTCAAGTTTTATTTTCAGGCTTGCTTCATCTATCTATGGCTTTCAAGATCTCTTTGTTTTGTTGCTAAGTTTTCAGATTTTTAGATCTGATGTTTACACATCAGTTTTACTTCCCACCCTATTATGTCATGACACATTCACCTCAAACTAGACTCCTAGGTGATTTGCCAAGTTAATCACTGATTTGTCTCTCTGTTCATTATTGATGACAACTGAAATATAAAACTGTTTTCTGTTATAACGTCAAGTTTAACACATATATTTCAGAATGACACAACACATATAAGTCACAGAGTAATTTGACAAGCAAGACATGTGTACACGTTAGCATTCGAATGAGCACTCAGTCTCAGTCTAGTGGCCGCTGCTCGGCTGGCCACTTAGGTGGCGCAGCTGCTGCATGGCTGGCAAACAGCGCCGCACGTAGAGGACACGCGTAATTGCGCGGCGGAGCTTTGAATGATCGGTGAGTCACAACACTTTTCTCCCCTTTGAAATTGTTGCACTGGTCTTGATGGAGGTGTCCTGGAGATGGCTAACGTCCATAGGCGTTGTTTGAGTCGCCGTAAAGTCTCGAGGAGGACGCTTCCCGTACGGACGGAAGTGTCCCCGATGATAACGTGTCGAGATGACAGGAGACGTAGGGGTTGAATCTGCTGGGGCCCCATGCACCAATCTGCCCATTGCGGTAAGTCCAGTTGATATGACAGGAGACATGGGCAATGTGTCGGCGTCCGTTGGAGGAGGAGGCGAGTAGATTTGCTCTGACAGAGGATGGTCATCCGGTTCCTGCATGGGCACGTCTCCTGGTGGCGTCTGTTCTAGTGCTGGCATCGCGATGACGGTGAGAGGGCTGCGTTGTGAGTATTGAGAGATGCCAAGATCCCGAGCGTCAGGTAGAGCCAAAGGTGGTGTAGCGGCATTCGGAACAGGCGTTGCTGGCACACGAGGCCGACGCTGGTCCGAATGACGCACTGCAACACCCGTGTCCGTCTGGATTTCATACAGGCGTCTGCCACGGTGTCTTAAGATGTGGCCCGGGCTCCATTTTGGCCGCCTGCCATATCCCCCTACCCAGACGAGGTCGTCGGCAGTGAACTGGCCAAGTGAAGGCACCAGCGGCCGTGAGGTGGAAGGCCGCAGAAGATGAAGTAGCGTGCGGGGCTGTCGGCCATGTAAGACCTCTGCCGGGCTGTGGTCGCCCATGGGGGTGAAACGGTAAGACACCAGAAACTGGAGAAGCGCATCATCAGCAGCAGAAGAAGTCAGAAGTTTCCGCATCTGAGCCTTAAATGTGTGGACCAGTCGTTCAGCCTCACCGTTGGACTGTGGATGGAACGGCGGGGCCGTGACATGCATAACGCCGTGACGAGCACAAAAATCCACAAATTCGGAAGAGGCAAATTGCAGACCATTATCAGTAACAAGAGTAGAGGGGAGGCCTTCTGAAGAAAAAAATGCAGGCAAGAGCACTGGTGGTTGCCGCGGTGGTAGGCGACGTGCAACGGAGAATGAAAGGAAAGTTAGAGTAGGCGTCAATTATGAGGAGCCAATAAGTACCTAAAAAAGGTCCCGCAAAGTCAGCATGAATGCGCTCCCAGGGCTTCTCAGGCGAAGGCCACGGTGACAAAGATGACTTCGGGGCAGCGGCCTGTGACGCACAAGGGCCGCAGGCAGCGCCCATGTGTGCTATTTCAGAGTCGATGCCAGGCCAGTACACATGACGGCGCGCCAGAGATTTTGTGCAAGACACACCCCAGTGCCCTTGGTGAAGGAGGCGCAAGACCGAAGCACGCAAAGACGCAGGTACCACAACACGCGGCGAAGCACTGTCAGTGGAGAGGAGGATAACACCACCCCTAGCCGTGAGGCGGTAGCGCAAAGTGTAGTAGTTCCGCAACGGATCAGAAGTCTTAGCGGATGGGCGATCTGGCCAACCCTTCTGAATACAGCGTAAAACCTGGGAGAGGGTAGGGTCAGAACCCGCAGCAGCTGCCAACCTGTCCCCAGCGATGGGGAACCCGTCCACAACCCGCTGCTCGGCAACATCCAGGTGGAAACACAGAAGTTCGTCCCTATTGAATGCCTGATCAGGACCCATGGGAAGGCGAGACAGAGCATCAGCATTTGCATCTTGAGCCATTGGCCAGAAATGAATCTCATAATTGAAACGAGACAAGTAAAGAGCCCAACGCTGGAGGCGGTGTGCAGCCTTGTCGGAAAGTGACTTTGATGGATGAAACAAGGAAACAAGTGGTTTGTGATCCGTAACAAGTAGAAATTTTGAGCCATAGAGAAAAACACCAAACTTATGAAGAGCATAAATAATGGCCAAAGCTTCTTTCTCAATTTGAGAATACTTTTGTTGAGCATCTGTGAGCGTTTTGGAGGCATAAGCAATGGGTTGTTCCGAACCATCAGAAAAACGGTGCGCAAGGACTGCACCGACCCCGTATTGAGAGGCGTCTGTGGCAAGAACAAGATGTTGGCCAGGTCGATAAGTAGCCAGGCACGGGGCCTGTTTCAGCATAGTCTTCAATTTCTGGAAAGCCGCATTGCATGACGCGGACCAGTGAAAAGGCATGTTTTTATGCAACAGGCGATGCAACGGCTGAGCCACCGAAGCCACAGACGGTAAAAACTTGTGATAGTATGCTATTTTCCCCAAGAAGGCCTGCAGCTCCTTAAAAGATGTAGGGCGAGGAAGGGCATTGATCGCAGCAACAGTTTGCTGAAGTGGACGAATACCATCCCGAGAGAGTTGAAACCCCAAGTACGTGATAGATGCCTGAAAAAATTGTGATTTCTGAAGATTACATACACTTACGACCGGCAGTCTGTAAGACATGAAAAAGTGTGCAGAGATTTTGAAGATGTTCTTCAGTGGTGGAGCCAGTGACAACAATGTCGTCCATGTAATTAATACACCCAGGGACTGGGAGCAATAATTTTTCCAAGAATCGCTGAAAGAGAGCAGGGGCGCTAGCAACCCTGAATGGCAAGCGTTGGTATTGATAGAGACCGAAAGGCGTGTTAAGGACCAGAAACTGCCGGAAAGCAGCGTCGAGAGGAAGTTGATGATAAGCTTCTAACAGGTCAATTTTAGAAAAATACTGGCCTCCAACAAGTTTAGTGTACAGTTCTTCAGACGGGGCATAGGGTAAGCGTCGATGAGGCTTTGAGCATTTACAGTGGCTTTGAAACTGCCACAGTGACGAATATCACCATTTGGCTTAGCAACGACAATGACAGGAGAGGACCACTCACTGGAAGTGACAGGAAGCAAGACCCCTGAAGTAGTGAGACGATCCAACTCCCGTTTTACCTAATCACGAAGGGCCACAGGAATGGGCCGAGCCCGACAAGGAATCCAGTTGAGCATAAGGAATAGCATCAGAGACAATATTGACAGAGTCATCTATGGAGAACCCAAAAACGTGAAAGGCATCGAAACCAAAAAGATTTTCTGCGTTGCTCTGGTCGACCACAAATATGGGAACAGTGCGAACGACGGATTTGTAAGATACCTCATCATTAAACTGTCCCAAGAGAGAAATCTTCTGTTTATTGTACGTCTGCAATTGCCCAGTGACAGGTGACAGGAGTGGAGAACCTAACTGAAGATACGTCTGAGAGTTAATTATAGTGGCAGCAGAACCGGCATCCACTTGCATGCGAACATCTCAACCAAGGATTTGGACAGTGAGGAATAACTTCCCTGAAAGGGAAGAAGTGCAATTAACAGACAACACAGAATCAGAATCAGTGTCATGTTCATGAACATCATGTATGCGGTTGGATTTGCAAACGGAAGACACACGACCTTTCTTTTTGCAATTGTGTCACACAGCCCAACGTTGGGGACAATCCTCGCGTGAATGTTCGTAAAACACCGCGGACATGAAGGAAGTTGCCGGGGGTTTTGCTGCAGTTTCTTAGCGGGTTGTTTACGGCTAGGCCGAGGCTGCGCGTGGGAGCGCACTGCGGCCACGTCGGCCGGCGGGGACGCGCCGCACGCGTCGTCATCAGCGCACAGAAGTTGTATTTCCCCGACATCACCCCACACCTCTATTTGCGCCCCAGCGGCGCGAAAATTTCAAAAGACTGCGCAATGGAGAGAACTTCATCTAGAGTCGGATTCGCCAACTGAAGGGCACGTTGCCGAACTTCTTTGTCGGGCGCCGACCGGATAATAGCATCCCGTACCACGGAATCGACATAGGATTCTTTGTGAACTTCAGTAACAAATTGACACTTTCGACTGAGGCCGTGAAGTTCAGCAGCCGAAGTGCGATAGGATTGATGTGGCTGTTTTTGACAATGATAAAAGGCAACACGAGAGGCTACCACATGCGTTTGCTTTTGAAAATAGACAGACAGAAGTGAGCACATTTCAGCAAAGGACAAAGACACAAGATCCTTCAAAGGAGCCAATTTCGACAACAACCGATACATTTGAGGTGAAATCCAGGAAAGGAACAGAGACTTACATGGTTGTTTGTCCGTGACATGAAATGCCAAGAAGTGCTGTCGAAGACGTTTTTCATAATCAGACCAGTCTTCTGCCGTCTCGTCATAAGGAGGAAAAGGAGGTATGCCAATGACGAGAAACGCCCCGCATTTGACGCCGTGACGAAATCGCGAATCGCCGCTGTTAGAAGCGTTTGCTGTTCAAGGAGATTTTGCAATAGTTGCTCAACAGTAGCCATGGAACCCTGTGGGTCAACGGTGAAAAGGAAAAATCCACTACCTCGTCGCCAATTGTTATAATGTGAAGTTTAACACATATATTTCAGAACAACACAACACATATAAGTCACAGAGTAATTTGACAAGCAACACATGTGTACACGTTAGCATTCGAATGAGCACTCAGTCCCAGTCTAGCGGCCGCTGCTCGGCTGGCCACTTAGGTGGCGCAGCTGCTGCATGGCTGGCAAACAGCGCCGCACGTAGAGGACACGCGTAATTGCGCGGCGGCGCTTTGAATGATCGGCGAGTCACAACACCCCATTTTCTGTATTTACTGTATTGCTTCAAATTAAGAAAATTGTTTTATGTATCTACTGTATTGCTTCAAATTAAGAATTGCCTTTGCTGCCACAGATTCTGATGTATTTCTTAACGCATTCCAAAAACATGATTTTGCTGCATTTATTATTTTTTCAATGAACTGCTTACATTTCTCATGAATGGCAATTTCATTCTCAAATAAATTTTCACCCCATGATCATATTTTTAAACAGCTCTTACCTTTCGTATATTGCTGCACCACAAATAAGTACAGATGAGGATTTGGAGGAATTCTTATAAATTTTGTGCAGCTATGGCCGGAAGATAGTACTTAAGACACTGATTGGCACATCAGATGGCAGGCTCGTGTAACGTTGATATTTTCCAAATGATTTTGTGAGGCAGGTTTACAACACCGTTCAGGGACGGGAAGCCACAGCCTGATGGGCACTATATACAAGGGTGAAGTAATCAGGACAGCACAGACCACTGACATGCTGTCAAGAACTCATATGTTGCAATTACAACAGCACCTAGTGACCTGTGTCTAGTGACTGAAGCGGACTGAGGAAAGCTGACATTGTAATTATTAAAGAGCACTCCACTTGTCCCCTCTAGAGAAACTACATCAGAGGTGTAGGGAAAATACATATAAATAAGCAAGTCTAGAGGCTCAAATCAGGCAGTCATGTCACCATTCTGTCCATGTCTAGAAGTGAAGAGAATGACGACTGTTTAAGTTGCAGGCCAATCATGATGACCTTTTGGTGATGGATGTCGGTGGGCAACTGGCCTGCTGCAACCACCTCCAATCTCCGCTGCAGGGACACGTCATAGCTATGGCAGGGCATGCCACACCTTGGAGCTGCACCAGTGTGGGAGTGAGAGGGCTACTGGCTTCCACTCCCTGGGTGACATTGTCTGGCAGACTACAAGCTGCCCTCTGAAGGGGCAGGGCTGGGGTGTGAATTCACAGCCTCCTCCATTGCAGAGCTGCACTGCAGTCACTGACTGAGCTGCCCTGGGTGGATAGTCAGAGCTGCTAAGGCTCACTATGACAAGAGTGGTTGGCTGTGTCCCTTCGGCACTTTCCATGGCATCCATGAGTCACACTTGAGGGAGCAGTCAGCCGTGTTCTGGGCTACAAGTGCAGCTAACACACATGGTGGCAAGTTAGCCATGGTGGGAACAGGAGCACTACACTGGCAAGACTGGGCAACCAGATGTTGACACTGCTGATTCTTGGATTGGCACTGGCGCTGACCCACACGTAGCAATGACACCATGTTCAGCAGAAGGCCCACTATGTACCTTTGATGTAATAAAGTCAATGACACATGTGCCAGTGTTTCTCTGCATTCTTCAGTGTGAGTGACCCCTCTCTCCCAAATCATACCTCTTTGTCATTCTGGCATATTACAACGCCCTGAGCTCAAGGTGTTGTAACAATTTGGTGTCAGGAAGTGGTTGTTTCACTTTCCAATGCAATATGTTGTGTCAAAAAGTGTCAGTCCATGTCCAGCACTATGTTTTGGTGAGTGGTGAGTTAGGCAATGTCACTTGACATAGGTTAGCTGGTTAAATCTGGCTCAATGTGGTGCAATGAGTCAGTTTATTTATATTATTTTTGATGTTGCTCTCATTGTCGGGGTTAGTTGTCTGAGCTAGGGTATATGATCATTACAGTTACTTCTGTGAAGCCACAGCAACCTGTGGACTTATCTTTGTTTGGAGGTAATGGTGGATGTGATAATTTAGTGCCAGTAAGGTGTTCATTTTGCAGTTTGTCTGGGCCTGAGTTCCGTGTACCAGAGCTGTAGCGGATGTTTGTTCTATACGTAGACAAACTGGTCATCTGTCTAGAAGTTGGTTTAAATGGGAGATTGTGTTTTGTCTTTAAGAAAAAAATCTGTTGAATTAAGGTGGAAGTAGAGTACGAAAAATGGTGGAAACATACTGCTTTGACTCGGCAAGTGAAAACGTTAACAGAGCAATGTAGTTTCTGTGACTTTCCCAGTAGTTCAGTGTCATCCCTGCACAGACCACCTACAGTACACCTGATTCCACAAGTTAACAGAGCAGTTTGAGAGCATGAAGGTGAGAAATTTCAAACTTGATCATGAGTTAGAGAGGCTTCTTCAGAGAGTGACGATCAGAGTCACGGGAAAGAAAGTCTGGATTGAGGGTGCCTTCTGTTCAGTATGACATGGCAGTGGTCACACTGATTAATCTCTTTTTGCGCAAGGCAGCACATGACATGGCAGTTTTCATTAAGGATGTTAGGGACACTGTGGAAGCATATGGGTGATCAGATGAAGTAGCCCTGGCTGTTGCTAATATGTGTTTGGGGGTGGGGGGTCGCGAAAGCATATGTTGTTGATCATAAAGCACATACATTCCAGGAGTGTGCCACTGGATTGTGCAGAGGTACCAAAAGAAGAACAGTGATTATTTTTTGCAGGGAAATTAAGTACATTGTCGAACAGCACAACGAGTCTGTGGAACTATTCTCAGATAGAATCCATAAGCTAAATGGAAAGACATATGTACAGACCCAGAATGCAGAAGCTAATAGGGTGCTGTTGCAGGAGGGAGAAAATGGAGCAGTGGATGTTTTCTTCCATGGTATACCTGTCAAAATGCCATGGAGGGTATGGATGGAGAACCCAGAGGACTTAGAATCAGCTCTTAGGATTGCAACACTTATAGAGGAGGTGGATGTGGGCACAAAGCAGTGTGTGGACCAACAGGTGTTGGCTTCTGAAGTCCAGTGTTATAAATGTGGTCAGGAGGGGCGGGTAAGGAAGCAGTGTAAGCAACCAGAGTGCTACGCATGTGGCATAGTGGGACACCGAGCATTTGAGTGGTGAGCTAGAAAGGATGGAAAGCACCAGCAAGGGATGCAGCTGTTAACCACAAATGGGATTGCTTCAACTGTCAGAAGCCAGTCCTGATAGAATGTAACATGGCACAAATTAGGGCATAGATGAAGTGTAGCTTAGTGGGCTTTGTGGGTGGCAGAAAACGGAAATTTTTGGTGAACACAGGTGTGAATGTGTCTGTTATCAATCTGAACCTCATGGGAAAGAGGAGACTGGGTTCACCACGGTATAGGTTACGTGGGGTTGGTGATAACAGGGTAGAATCATTGGGTATGACAGTCCTGGAATTTTTAGTCAGGAAAACTAAGTTCAGCAAAGGCACAGAAGTGTTGTGATGCATAGGCAAAGGTTATTCAGTGATTCTTGGGCTAGACTCTCTTGACAAACATCAGGTTAAGATTGATGTTTTGCAATGCATAGTGGTACTCAGTGGGACTTTGTTTCAAGTGGGGGAAGCAGTCACAATGGAGACAATGGCGCAAGGTGCACCTGTCATGGGTATGAGACCAACTAAACTGCATACCTTTTCAGTAAAGATCCGTCAGCAGGGTAAAATATCAGCAGGTATGGGAAAGAGAGTGTGGGTTTCAATGGATACTGATTTGTCAAGGGAAATATTATACACTATGTGATCAAAATTATCACAACATCACCAAAAATACACATTTTTCATATTAGGTGCATTGTGCTGCCACCTACTGCCAGATACTCCATATCAGTGACCTCAGTAGTCATTAGACATCATGAGAGAGCAGAATGGGGCACTCTGCGAAACTCACGGACTTTGAATGTGGTCAGGTGATTGGGTGTCACTTATGCCATACGTCTATACTCAAGATTTCCACACTCCTAAACATCACTGGTCCACTGTTTCTGATGTGATAGTGAAGTGGAAACATGAAGGGACACATACAGCACAAAAGCGTATAGCCGACCTCGTCTGTTGTTTGACAGAGACCGCCAACAGTTGAAGAGGATCATAATGTGTAATAGACAGACATTTATCCAGACCATCACACAGGAATTCCAAACTGCATCAGGATCCACTGCAAGTACTACGACAGTTAGACTGGAGGTGAGAAAACTTGGATTTCATGGTTGAGCGGCTGCTCATAAGCCAAACATCACGGTGGTAAATGCCAAACAATGCCTCATTTGGTGTAAGGAGCGTCAACATTGGACGATTGAACAATGGAAAAACATTGTGTGGAATGATGAATCATGGTACACAATGTGGCAATACCATGGCAGGGTGTGGGTATGGCGAATTCCCAGTGAATGTCATCTGCCAATGTGTGTAGTGCCAACAGTAAAGTTCAGAGGCAGTGGTGTTATGGTGTGGTCGTGTGTTTCATTGAGGGGATTGCATCCCTTGTTGTTTTGCATGGCACTATCACAGCACAGGCCTACATTGATGTTTTAAGCATCTTCTTGCTTCCCTCTGTTGAAGAGCAATTTGGGGATGGCGATTGCATCTTTCAAGATTGAGCACCCATTCATAATGCGTGGCCTGTGGCAGAGTGGTTACATGACAATAACATCCCTGAAATGGTCTGGCCTGACCTGAATCCTATAGAATACCTTTGGGATGTTTTGGAATGCCAAATTTGTATCAGGCCTCACTGACCGATATTGATACCCCTTCTCAGTGCAGCACTCTGTGAAGAATGGGCTGCCACTCACCAAGAAACCTTCCAGCACCTGATAGAATGTAAGCCCATGAGAATGGAAGCTGTCATCAAGGCTAAAGGTAGGCCAACACCATATTGAATTCCAGCATTATCGATGGAGGACGCCACGAACTTGTAAGTCATTTTCAGCTGGTGTCCGGATACTTTTGATCACATTGTGTATGTTACTGAATCGCTCATAAGCAATCAAGAATTGGATAGTTCACATTGTTTCATTCACAACAGTTTAGTGCATGTGAGTGACATTAGTGGGGAACAGATGATTCCGCTTAGTATGGATAACTTTGGTGAAGGGGAGATGACTCTGTCAAAGGGTGCAATAATAGCCACTCTGGAAGTCTTGGAAGATGAGGATTTTGATAGGTAGAGCCTAGAGGAAAGTCACAAGCAAACTGTCAATTTGGAAGTGTTACGAGGGAAAGTAGGTCATTTGAAGTGCAGTGATCGAATGGCTATGGAGAACTTGTTGTTGAAGTTTAGGAAGCCGTACCATATAGCAAAGCAGCTGCAATGATTGATAGAAGAATTTATTGAAAAACAACTATGGGATGGGATCATAGAACTGAGTGATAGTCCCTGGAGCATCAATATTGTCGTCATTCCAAAGAAATTGGTGGATGGTACATGGAAACACAGATTTTGCTATGACTACAAATATCTAAATGCACAAAGCATTTTGGATGCTTATCCAATTGCAAACACCACAGAAACTTTGAATAATCTGGGTCAGTGTCTGTTTTCTACAACTATAGATCTCAGGAGTGGGTATCATCAATTGGAGGTGGTGCCTGAAGTTAGGCTGAAAACAGTGTTTACCATTCCAGCAGGACATTTTCATTACAAACACATGCCATTTGCATTACATAATGCACCAGAATTTTTTCAGTGATTGCTAGATGGGGCATTGAGAGAAGTAAAGCCAAAAACTTGTTTAGTCTCTCTCAATGAGATAACTGTCTATTCAAAGAAATTACTGGAGCATGTGAGACGTTTGGAGGATGTCTTTAGTAGCCTACAATTGGCAGGTCTTGTTAAGTGTGGGAAAGTGCCATTTTGCACAAAATAAGGTAAGCTGTTTGGAGCCGTAATTTGTGATCTGTTCAGGTGTCCAAGTACAGAATAATACGGGGACATGTGAAGTGAGTTTGTTTCTGGGCAAAGTAAATGGGACAAGTTGTGGGAAGGAGCTTCTGCCAGCCTGAACATACTTTCAGAGAGTGGGTACTCATTGGTTACAGTCTGTATTCACGCCAGAAAATGTATTGTTGAATTGCTATGAAGGAGGCAGACCAATAGGGCTGAGAAAACTTGAACTTCGGGAAAGTGGAATGATCATTAATGGCATGACTTGTGAAGTGGTTGGAAAGGATTTTCATGTTCCAGCTACACTTACAGGCTAAATTGTTATGACATTGTCATGGAATTTGTCGTATTTGCCAGAAGGATCTCTGAGGCTATTACCCATTCAAAATTTAACTGACACCCTCAATCCATAGTTTTTGCAGTCCTTGGGCATATTAATAGAGTACCAGCAAGGAGGAATTTCAATTGAGAAAATGTGGCAGCATGTACACTATTTCCAGTAAGAACAGGAGCACAAAATATTAGTGGTGAGCATATCAGCCACCAGTTGTGGCACGTTTCTAGAAGGTTTTTGCATACTGTATTTCTGGGTAAGACACAAGAGAACACAGGCTACAGACATGCCACCACACCAATTACCAGTAGAATGGTTGACGGTCATTGGTCGCGGAAGCAATAAGTTTTAATAGCTTAATTAGAGTATAAGGGTATGACAAGGGGTAGACGGTAGTAATAAAGTGTGATCAGAAGTCCTGAATGGTGAATTCAGGAGATTGTTCTCAATATGTAAATCATTAGAGTTAAGGTAGTTGAGTGGGAGCACCATGAATCTTCTTGGAAGGGAGGAGGTATGCAGTGTCACAAATAAGTACAGGCATGGATCTTGGGGAATTCTTGTAAATTTTCCACAGCTGTGGCTAGAAGGTAGTAGTCAAGGGACCGATTGGCACATAAGATGGCAGGCGCAGGTAATGTTGATATTTTCCAAATCATTCTGTGAGGCACGTTTATGACACTGCTTGCAGATGGGAAGTCACGGCCTGGCAGGCACTATATACAAGAGTGAAGTAATCAGGGCAGCACAGGGCAATGACATGCTGTGAGGAACCCTTATGTTGTAGTTACAAAAGCACCTAGTAACCTTCGTGTCAGGGCCAAAGTGGACTGAGGAAAGCTGGCATTGTAATTATTAAAGAGCACTCCACTTGTCCCCTCCAGAGGAACTATGTCAGAGGTGTGGAGAAAAGATGTATAAATAAGCAAACCCAGAGGCTCAAATCAGGCAGTCATGTCGCCATTCTGTCCATGTCTAGAAATGGTGAGAATCACAGTTGTTTCAGTTGCAGGCCAACCATGACAACCTTTTGGTGATGGACGTCGGTGGCCAACTGGCTCACTGAAGCTACCTCCAACCTCCGCTGCTTGGATGCTCATAGCTGTGGCGGGGCACGCTGCATCTTGGAGCTGCACTGGCACGGGTAATGACAGGGCTACTGGCTTCCACTCTCTGGGTGACATAATCTAGTGCACTGCAAGCTGTTGTCTGCAGGTGTGGGGCCGGGGCATGAACCCGTGGCCTCCCAGATGCAGAACTGTCTGTGGTCACAGACTGAGCTGCTCTGGGTGGATGGTTGGAGCTCCTAAGGTTCGCCATGACAACGGCAGTCAGCTGTGTCCAGCAGAAGGCCCACTGTATACCTTTGATGTAATAAAATCAGTGACACACTTACCTGCATTTCTCTGCATGCTTCGCCATGAGTCACCCTTCTCTCCCAAGTCTGTGAGGTTCTGACATACTACAAACTCTGAGCTCGGGGGGAGGAGGGGTTGTAACAATATTCTACAATTTACCCCCCCCCCCCCCCCCCCCCTTGACAGCCAGATCTTGAACAGAGTTTTCTTGTGACTTGAGTTTTTATTCGATTTTGAACAATTTCAATTTTTTTTAAAGGTAAATCACACTAATGTCTGGGGTGCGACGTGTAGACAACCTCCAAGATGGTGTACCCCAGGCAACGGACTGCTAAGGCAGGATGGTGAAAAGTCTACACTACCGGCAGCCACACTAGATCACTCTCTCATGGCTACTCAAGACAACAGCACAAGAAAATAAACTATAACAAAGGCTCTTCTCAGAGCCAGACAAAGAGTACGAAGAATTTTGGACAAAGTATTAGTATTTTACAAACCAATGTAGAAGGACTGACAAAAGACAAATGTGACTACTTGAGCAAATTGGCCACAGACCAAAGCACTGATATCATAGCCCTCCAGGAACCTCATCTAGACGAAGACAATATAACAAAGAGAGAGGTTGCACGTTACAAAATAATAGGATACTTGCCATCATCTACACATGGCTCTATCATGTACGCCAAAAACAGTGTTTCTGATATTAAAGGAGTCTGCTGCCAGGTGATCAGTGATACAGAAGTGATAACTCTGGAGCTGAGTAGCTTAACTGTCATCTCAGTCTACAAACCACCAAACATCCAGTGGCCCACCCCAGTCTTGCCATCTGCATCCCAGCCGTGCATATATCTGGGTGATTTGAACAGCCACCAAACAACCTGGGGTTATACAAACAGTGACATAAGTGCAGAAAAATTAGTGGAATGGACAGAAGGAGAGAAACTCTATCCCAGCTATGATGCCAAAGAACTGAAAACCTTTTGCTCCGGTAGGTGGCACACTGACACTAATTCTGACCTGTGTTTCCTCTCCACTGATGAAAACACGCTACCCTTGAGTCATGCAAGGAAAGTTCTAAAGGTCTTCCTAAGAAACCAACACTGCCCAACAATAATCAAAACTGGGCTGGAGATACCCATAATAAATTCCTTTAACAAGCCAAGATGGAATTTCAAGAAAGCTAACTGGGATCAGTATGCACGAGAAGTTGACAGCAACCTATGCTGGGTAGCCCCAAAAGCAGAAAACTACAACAGATTTGTGGGAATCATAACTGGTGCAGCCAAACATAATATAACGCAAGGGCTCAGGAAACAATACATCCCTTGCTGGGATGACACAATAGAAAACTTGTACACAGAATACCAACAAACTGAGATCCCTGATACAGGTAAATGAAGCAAGAAAGCAGAAATGGATGGACCTGACATCTAGTTTAAATTTCACTCATTCAAGCAGAAAGGCATGGGGATTATTAAGAAAACTTGTCACTGCAAACAACGTCTGTAATCAGTAACCGAAGAGTACGCCATCAGAACTGGCACTATACGAGTACATAAAATCAAGAACTGAGAAGCTCTTTGTAAACACAACCACGAAAGAAAAAGTAAAGAATGAACTGAATGAAGTCAATAGGCACCTCCATGATACAACCACACTACATCTACATATACATACATACTCTGCAATCCACCATACGGTGCATGGCGGAGGGTACCTCGTACCACAACTAGCATCTTCTCTCCCTGTTCCACTCCCAAACAGAACGAGGGAAAAATGACTGCCTATATGCCTCTGTACAAGCCCTAATCTCTCTTATCTTATTTTTGTGGTCTTTCCATGAAATATAAGTTGTCAGCAGTAAAACTGTACTGCAGTCAGCCTCAAATGCTGGTTCTCTAAATTTCCTCAGTAGCGATTCACGAAAAGAATGCCTCCTTTCCTCTAGAGACTCCCACCCAAGTTCCTGAAGCATTTCCGTAACACTCGCATGATGATCAAACCTACCAGTAACAAATCTAGCAGCCTGCCTCTGAATTGCTTCTACGTCCTCCCTCAATCCGACCTGATAGGGTTCCCAAACGCTCGAGCAGTACTCAAGAATAGGTCGTATTAGTGTTTTATAAGCGGTCCCTTTTGCAGATGAACCACATCTTCCCAAAATTCTACCAATGAACGAAAGACGACTATCCACCTTCCCCACAACTGCCATTACATGCTTGTCCCACTTCATATCACTCTGCAATGTTATGCCCAAATATTAAATCGACGTGACTGTGTCAAGCACTACACTACTAATGGAGTATCCAAACATTACGGGATTCTTTTTCCTATTCATCTGCATTAATTTACATTTATCTATATTTAGAGTTAGCTGCCATTCTTTATACCAATCACAAATCCTGTTCAAGTCATCTTGTATCCTCCTACAGTCACTCAACGACGACACCTTCCCATACAACACAGCGTCATTAGCAAACAGCCGCACATTGCTATCCACCCTATCCAAAAGATCATTTATGTAGATAGAAAACAACAATGGACCTACCACATTTCCCTGGGGCCCTCCAGATGATACCCTCACCTCCGATGAACACTCACCATCGAGGACAACGTACTGGGTTCTATTACTTTAGAAGTCTTTGAGCCACTCACATATTTGTGAACCAATCCCATATGCTCGTACCTTAGTTAGGAGTCTGCAATGTGGCACGGAGTCAAATGCTTTCTGGAAGTCAAGGAATATGGCATCCGCCTGATACCCTCCATCCATGGTTTGCAAGATATCATGTGAAAAAAGGGCGAGTTGTGTTTCGCAGGAGCGATGCTTTCTAAAACCGTGCTGATGCATGGACAGCAACTTCTCTATCTCAAGGAAATTCATTATATTCGAACTGAGAATATGTTTGAGAATCCTGCAACAAACCGATGTTAAGGATATTGGTCTGTAATTTTGAGGATCCATCCTTCTACCCTTCTTATATACAGGTGTCACCTGCGCTTTTTTCCAGTCGCTCGGGACTTTACGTTGGGCAAGAGATTCGCGACAAATGCAAGATAAGTAAGGAGCCAATGCAGTAGAGTACTCTCTGTAAAACCAAATTGGAATCCCATCAGAACCTGGCGATTTATTTATTTTCAACCTATTCAGCTGCATCACAACCCCAGGGATGTCTATCACTATGTCCTCCATACGGGAATCTGTACGAGTCTCAAACAGCGGTATGTTTGTATGATCCTCCTGTGTGAAAGATTTCTCAAATACTAAATTTAAAATTTCAGCTTTCGTTTTGCTGTCTTCCATTGCCAGTCCAGTGAGTGACTGGATGGAATCCTTAATCCCACTTACCGATTTTACGTAAGACCAGAATTTCCTTGGGTTTTCAGCAAGATCTTTTGCTAAGGTATGACGGTGGTAGTGGTTGTATGCTTCGCACATCGCTCTTTTTACAGCAGCACGAATCTCTACTAACTTTTGCCTGTCCTCATTCTCCCAATCTTTCTTGTACCGTGAGTGCAACTGTCTTTGCTTCCTGAGCATTCTCCGAATTGCGCTGTTAAACCACGGTGGGTCTTTTCCATCCGTAACCCACTTTTACGGCACATACTTCTCCAATGCGTGATTTACAATGTGTTTAAAATTTTCCCATAATTCTTCCACGTCCATCGTACCGGAAATGAAATTGATTCATTTACTAAGTGGGATGCTAACAACTGCTTATCTGCTCTTTCTAGTAAGAATACTCTCCTAGCCTTCTTGACCAACATTTTAACTTCTACATCTACATCTATCTACATTTATACTCCGCAAGCCACCCAACAGTGTGTGGCGGAGGGCACTTTACGTGCCACTGTCATTACCTCCCTTTTCTGTTCCAGTCGCGTATGGTTTGGGGGAAGAACAACTGTCTGAAAGACTCCGTGCACGCTCTAATCTCTCTAATTTTACATTCGTGATCTCCTCGGGAGGTATAAGTAGGGGGAAGCAATATATTCAATACCTCATCCACAAACGCACCCTCTCGAAACCTGGACAGCAAGCTACACCGCGATGCAGAGCGCCTCTCTTGCAGAGTCTGCCACTTGAGTTTATTAAACATCTCCGTAACGCTATCACGGTTACCAAATAACCCTGTGACGAAACGCGCCGCTCTTCTTTGGATCTTCTCTATCTCCTCTGTCAGACCGATCTGGTACGGATCCCACACTGATGAGCAATACTCAAGTATAGGTCAAACGAGTGTTTTGTAAGCCACCTCCTTTGTTGATGGACTACATTTTCTAAGCACTCTCCCAATGAATCTCAACCTGGTACCCGCCTTACCAACAATTAATTTTATATGATCATTCCACTTCAAATCGTTGTGCACGCATACTCCCAGATATTTTACAGAAGTAACTGTTACCAGTGTTTGTTCTGCTATCATATAATCATACAATAAACTTTCGTAACCATTGTCATAATGACAACATCATGATCACTAATCCCTGTCTCAACACTGACACCGTCAATGAGGTCTGGTCTGTTCGTGGCTACCAGATCTAAAATATTTCCATTACACGTTGGTTGTCGATTTTGCTGCTCAAGACAGTCTATCAGACCCATTTTCTGAAATAGATATAAATGAGGCCATCAAAACATTGAAAATGAGTAAAACCGCAAGGCTGGATGGCATATTTCCTGAATTAATAAAAAACATAGGAAAACATGGAAGAACTTGGCTGAAGAAGTTCTGAAATGATATACTCAAGACCAGAAGGGTGCCTCAACACTGCTGAGCATATGCTTCAAACTACTGGAACAACTCATCCATAGCAGAATACAAGAAATAATAAACAACATAACCCCAACATATCAGGCTGGGTTCGGAAGCAAGCGGAGCTGCTGTGAGCAGGTCCTAGCCTTGAAATCCTATATTGAGGCTGGATTCCAAAAGAAAATAAAGAAATCAGTGGCCTTTGTTGATCTGTCAGCAGTATATGACACTGTGTGGCTAGATGGACTCCTGCTGAAGTTAAAAAAACATGTCCCAAGTAAGAAACTGACGACACTTGTGGGAAATATGTTAACCAACCACTACTTCAAGGTTAGCATTGCACAAAAACAGAGAAAGTCATTTACCTTGAAAAACTGGCTCCCCCAAGGGTCTGTCCTAGCACCCCTACTTTTCAATCTGTACACCTGTGACATGCCAAACACTGCTAGCGCAAAGTTTTGCTATGCCGACGACTTTGCCATAGCCGTACAAACCAGCACACTTGAGGAAGGAGAAGCTATATTATCTAGAGACTTAGAAATTCTCAAGACATACCAAAAAGCATGGAGACTCCATCCAAATGCAGCAAAGACAGAAGTCTGCGCATTCCATCTAAACAACATAATTGCAAACCAGCAGTTGAATCTCATCTTCTGCCAACAAAAAGTTAGAAATAATTTCCAGTCTAAATACCTTGGTGTCACACTAGATCGGTCTCTGATGTATAAAAAACACTTGGAAAAGCCAATCCAAAAACTAAAGACCCGAAACAGCATCGTAAAGGAACTAGCTGGTAGAGCATGGGGTGCCGACGCATCGACTCTACGTACTACAGTACTTACACTGGTGTACCCAGTTGCCGAATACTGTGCTCCGGTGTGGCAACATAGTGCCCACATGAGGAAGCTGGATGTACACCTGAACAAGTCAATCAGGATTATTACGGACACATTAAAATCCACCCCGATCCCCTGGCTGCACACCATCACCAACATCCCACCACCTGAATTACGATGCCAAGAAGCAGTCGATTGAGAATGGAGGAAACTACATCACCCTGACTACCCACAAGACCTCCCAATTCATACGGTCTTAAACAACCCTCCCACAGAGGTGGAATGCTGCAACAATAGCACATCAAGGTATCCAAGACCCAACTGCCAGCCTACCAGGATTTTGTCTGCAGAGAAGGAAGTGGACAAGGCTGAACAGAATAAGAACTGGCCACGCCAGGTGCATAGCTATGATGCACAAGTGGGGACTCCGAGATTCTCCAGCCTGTGTTGTGGGCCCCAACAACAAATTGTTCAACATATTGTTAGAGACTGTCCTCAGAGGAAGTATCCTGGACCATATAGTGACTTTATTAATGCTACTCCATCTGCTCTTAGTTGGCTTCAATCTTTAGATATTGAATTATGATTAAATGTATCTGCCTTTTTTAACTTGCAATTATATCAGTCAAAGTAGTCAGTAATATTAAGTTAGTAATTTTCACAATTTAAAAATTTGTATACAATTTGTGCCAAAAAGTAAAACTAAAGTACATGTAAATACTTAACTAGATATACATGTAAAATTAAACTTTATGTACTTGTCAATGTTTGCTGTTATTGCCATATGATAAATAAATTAAATAAACACTAATTTTTCTGCTACCTATTGCCATCACTTAGAATTATGTGCATCTGTATCCTTCTGCACTTATTGTACTAGATAGACAGGAATAAAACCATGTGTTTGTCAGAATTCTAAAAGTCAAGACCTTCATTTAATTTTTCTTATTCTCTACCTTTGCCCTCAGCAAATATTGCATTCTAATCTCCTAACTTTATAATACTTTTCCTGGCTACCATCTTTTGACATAAGGACAGAAGCAACTGGTAAGTACGTCATAAATTTGTATTTCTCCATATTGTATAAACCTTGATAAAACAATATGTCTTATATCTGATGTAATTAACATGTTCTTTGTAATATTTTGAATTTTGAAACCCTTTGTAGTCTGGAACCAACTTTTTCTGGTATACAATCAATTGTTCTTTTTGTCACATTATAATTTTCCCTGACATATATAACAATTACATACAAATTTTCCTTGGCTTTTATTTTTCTCTGGCAGTGAGTAATAAATGCCTGTATGGAGACAAAATAAAATGCTGTAGTTTTTTCCTTTTTTGTTTCCAATGTGGACAATGAAATGCAGAGCAAGATCTGTGATTTTGATGCACAGGCAGTAAACGCTTCATGCAGTGCTGGACCAGAGATATTAAACACTAATGGTGGAATCTTTGAAGGAATTGTACAGAGTAAAAGAATTCTAAGAACAGAGGTGTAGATGTGGAGGTAGGGCTGGGTGGAGGGGGGTGGTCCAACTCTCCACCTCAGAACCATGAAGTTCCTTTTTTGCCAAGAGACGAGAAGTGATATTATTTCCATAAGTTGCATTGTTAGGCTAAGCTTTGGCTCTGCATAGACATACACACTGAAGAACCAAAGAAACTGGTACGCCTGCCTAATATCGTGTAGGGGCATCAGATTGTCCTGCTTGAATTGCCCAAGTCTGTTGGAATGCACAATGGACATGAATGGATGAAGGTGATCAGACAGGATGCTTACATACATGTCACCTGTCACAGTTGTATCTAGACATATCAGTGGTCCCATATCACTCCAACTGCACACGCTGTGATGAAGCAAGCTGGGATATTTTTACTTCTCCTCTTGTTTTGCCACCTACCTACTTAAATTCATTTTTTCAGTTTTAATTAATTACCATTAACATACATGAATATAATCTGTATTTCCATAAAAGAGAAAGGTTGGCCCTTAGTCTTAAAGAATATGACACCAGATCTAATTTTGTGCTTAGTTTTATGTATGTAATTAATTTTACAATTTATTTTGACCATTCCTAGTTAGTATGATTTGTTATAGAGTGAAATCAGTAATTGTTTCATAACTTAAATTTTATTGTTGACTTACAAACAAATATAACTTCTGTAATAATTGTAAACATTTGGAAGACGAAATGCTAGTATTCTTAAAGTATCTATTTGGCTCTATTCGAGAACATGTTAGCAAAGCCAGCCCTTAATTAATTTCAAAGTAATTAACAGTTTTGTCAAAAGTATTATTTATGTAATTATATATGTTAATTTCATGATTTAAACAAATAATTCACCCTAAACTTTGTAGTAGAAGAAACTGCTAAAAAGAACCAATTTTTGTTATATATTCAGTTAATTTAATGAGTTAAGTTTTAATTCTAATTTCTGTAAATTTAACTTCAAACAATGTATAGTTTCTGCCACTATTATTGTGACGATACATAAGGGTCCAATTTTTGGTCATGAGGCAGTCAGTCCATGGCCGAGCTTCAGATGAGGAACCTGTGTTGGTTAGAACGACAACAATGCAACAACTTAACAGTGAAATAAGTATTACACCAATAGGCCATGTGTTAATGCAATGATAGTGTCTGTTCCATGCGTACCTGATTATTCCGAAAAAACTGTGAATTATGTGGTTATGCTTTTACTGCTCGTGGATATTCAACAGGAAACTATTGTAGCAGTATGCGGATGTTCGCCATCTACATCTACATCTACATTTATACTCCGTAAGCCACCCAACGGTGTGTGGCGGAGGGCTAAGTATTAATGAGGCTTATGGGAAGTTAGAACAATAGTGGAGTGGCCATATATAACTGTGTATTGTCAGGGGATTGTGAAAAGTGAAAGTAAAAGACTGTGAAATGCAATTGTGCATGTGTCGGCTACATCATTTATAGTGTACATCCACACCCTATTTTTTCAGACAGTACATCGACACCGCAGATCCAAAGATGGTGACATATCTTAACAAAACCAATTATTGAAATAAATGCTTTATTAGCAGTCTTCGCTTTTTGAAGTTTTTCTTCTGCAGACTGCCCCCATTGTGGCACAATAAAAGTAATATACCTTAAAGAGATGATGTGGACATTTCTGAGGTGGAACAGACCAATGAAAATTAAGAAACATAAATGACACAAAACAGAATTAGTAGTGGTTCAACACAGAAACACCTATGCACACAGAATGCAAAAAATAGTTTCGTAACAACAAAACTATATATCACATATGTAATATGTAAACCGAGGCAACTTACACAGATTCTTTCTGTTTTATCACGTAAGATATGACTATGTTTATAAAATAATTCATTTAGTCTCTTATTGTTATGAATCATCAAAATGTCATTAACATGACTGGAATCAATATAGTGATGCTTCTCTTATACAACTAAGCCTCTCTTGCTAAAATTTCTTTCACTTTCAGTGTTACGCGTGGAAATGTGTAGGACTTCTTTCACAACTTTTGGGAGCACTCAGGCACTAGTCTTCCACCAATAAAACATGTTCTTGAAGTCATGATCTGGGACACCTATGCTCAAATATCTCTGAAGTTCGTCTTTACATTTATAAGTTGATGGATGTCAGCTCCAGACTTTCTTTACACATGACGGGATGCAATGATCTTTCTCTTCTTCCACCATTATGCTATCTAACTTCCGATAAACTGTTTGATAAATATGTTCTTTCTTTTATTCACTCAGGACTAGGAGTCCTTGAAAAATAGGTTAAAAGTGAAGCCATGTAGTGAGGATTCTGTAGTTCATTAATTACTTTGTATTTTAGGAAGGTTTCTACATGTGTATACAGCAATTTTAGCGTTGCATTGTCAACTCCACTTCAGCCTGAATCTAGTAAACTTAACACTCAACGGCGTTTCAATGCAGGCTCAGTTTTGTTTCATGTTGCAGGTCATTGCAGTTTCTTTAAAACACTCAAGGGATTTAATTACTGGAATTCATTAAATCAGTCCAAAAAAAGGTATTATTTTTGTCTCATTTTTATCCAGCAGCAATTTCTCCACGTGGTTTTTATGCAAGAGAAATGAATTCAGAATCACATCATGCTATTCCATCTAGTTTCAACACTTCGATGTAATGTTTTTTTCCAATTTAGTCACCAAACCAGTTCATTTCATATAGTCCACCATTCTATGAACTGTCTGGATAGAGTTATGAATGTCAGGAAGCTCTTCTGTAAGAAAATTTTTATCCAATGTGTGCCTTAATGCTGCGTTAATGCAGTACACTGCAGATGGCAGACATTCGTGATGTTGAAGAGTTTACGTTTGGGCCTTGATCCATAGCAAATGTGAGATCCAATACCCACATTACCATGCACTTGTCCCTGACTGCCTTTCTATCACTCTTAAAAACTGTTGTGGATGTGTTGAAACTTCGATATTTTTTTGCATTAATGACTTAATGACAGTGGCACGTAAAGTGCCCTCCGCCACACACCGTTGGGTGGCTTGCGGAGTATAAATGTAGATGTAGATGTGGTGCTTCTCTTGTATATGAGGGACACTTTGCATCTCTGTCTTTGGCACTGAATGTATCACACAGAACTACAAGTATTCCTTTCAGCTACTATCTGAAATTAAAAATAACATTAATAAACATTTGTTCTGTCGAATGCAGCTCCTAACATTATCACCTCTTTAAAATAATGAAGCAAATTTTTCGAAACTACAGAGCAAGAAACACGCAAAGAAGAAAATATTATGATGATTATGCACAGAACTGTGCTAAGTTGAAAATTGTTGGGCAGTTCCTTTGGTAAATATGAAACACTATTTAAATTGTTCAATGAAATAAAAAGAACTCTTTTTCCAAATCTGTTCTCAAATATTACTTTACATTTCATATTCCGTTTTGACATTTTTTAACTGTGACATGTGGCAACATTCTCAAACTTTCATCCGAAATTCAGCTTCTAGCTGTGGATCTGATGTAGCTTGACATAAATAGAACAATGAGGAAAAGAAATTCATCAGATATTACAATTTGAACATGCCACTGTTCAGGAACTAAAATAGGCATGAAAATAAAACTTAGGTACTCTTATTTCAAATGTTTGTAAGAGAAATCCCAGAAAACTTAATAAAATTGCCTTGGGTACCTCGTTCCTGATATGAAATGGTGCATATGCCTAACAAAATTTAATAACTGGTACCCTGAAATTATACTAGCTGAACTTACTCCAGCTTATTCCAGATCTTTCCATAAGAACAAACATCCTGTCTACGTACATTCGTAGAACAGTCTCCTGCGAAGCTTACAGGCGAGTCTGAAGGCCAAGTTGACTGGCTCTGTTTGATGATCTTGAACACTAACTTTGACATTGCACACCTGATAGTGTAACAGATACCTCATTTAATAACACACTAGGCAACGTCATCCTTACCCATAACTGCTTCACTTATCAGCACCACACCCACAAACGAATCATGGAGGGATGACAATTGGAACCAGATGAGCTCCATTCTATGCCAACCTTTTCATGGGACACATGAAGGAGGTATTTCTCAACACCATGAAGCTGTGGCTCCTAGCTTCACACAGATTTATTGACAATATCTTCACAGTAAGGATACACAGTGAATAATTTCTTGACATGTTGCAATGGCAAAGCTCCCTTCCCCAACTCAAATTCAATTGGTCCTTCTCCAAATCGAAACGCATCTTGTAGAATGTTGACATTCCTCTTGTCGAGTCTAACATTCAGACTTCCATTCATAGAAAAGCAACCCATAAGCAAAAGCACCTCCACTTTGACAGCTGCCATCTCTTTCATGACAAAAGTTTCCTTCCCTACAGCTTAGTAATTCATGGTAAATGCCCTAGACTCAATTGGTAAAAAAGTTAAAACTTGAAGGAGACAGGAGGAATGGCCAACACTTACATCCAGGAGGTGAAATTCTGAGAGAAACATTTCATGTCAAAAATACTAATCATAAACTCTGGAGCTTATATGTTTGTGATTTGAGAAGGTAAAAGGAATCGGTTGGAGAGAGCTGAAAAGTGGGCAGAGATGAAGTGACAGAGAAAGTAGGAGGTCAGAGATTGGTACGCACTGTGTCAGCTTCAGTTGAAAGGCATTGTTGAAAAGACAGTGTGAGAAATGAAGATGGACTAAAAGTGGAAGACAAATGAAAACTGGAAAGAATATTGAAGTTGAGAAACAGCAAGAAAGTGAAAGAAACGGGAAAAAATAATTAACAGAGAATTCCGCCATTGTGAAAAACAGAGTTCATAAGGCCAGGACAGTGATGGGATAAGAGAGTATGTCAGAGAACAATTTCCATCTCTGGATTTTAGGGAAATTCGCACTGGCTAGGGTACCCTAACAGCCCGTGTGGTATAGTAGTTAGTCAGGTCTCCTGAGTAACGCTTCAGAGCATGCTCAGCCACTAAGTATCCTCTCAGTGGACAGTTTTCCTATGTCCATTCATGTGTTCATCTAGTTTGGTGGTGATTATATATAATAAGCTTAGGTAATTAGTGGAGAGCATGACTGGTTTCACATGTTGCTGTGCCTTTGATTTGATGTTGCAGAATTTATCAGTGGTATGGTTAAAATAAGGGTCAGTGAGTGTGTGTACAGGGCAGATATCACAACAGGAACAATTGTAGCACTATGCTTGACTACAGAAATCTATTGCAGTCAAGACCTGGGTGGCAATGGGTGACAATGTGGTGTTTTTGACCTGTGGGAGCTGTGTCTGACTGATGCGTATATATGTGCACGAAATTTTCCAATGACTCTACAGCTGCGCTGTTGTGCTGATTGGATATAAAGCTGACAAGTCAAAGATGAAACTGTTGCCTTTCAAACAAATTCTACATGACTGTGAACACTGATCAAGAATACATAATCAATTTAGTACATCTTTCATTCAGCAGCACCCTAGAGATGAACTCGTACATCTTTGAGAATTAGTTCACTCGTGACTGGTCCTTTTGCAGCCCCTTCATTTTTATTTGTTCACCATTCCTCATTTTATTTACTTGTATAAAGCTATATGGATTTAAAAAAAGTAAAAATAGAAAACTAGAAGTACTTTGCCATAAAAGAGTGTACCCAGGATCTGCACTATAGAGGGACTCAGTTTTGCAGTGATCAGCGAAACACAAGATTTCATGATGAATGATTCCTGATACACTTGCTATTTTCTTTATGGCGTGAAAATAGGTGGGGGGAATTGGGGGGGGGGGGGGGAGGAAGGGGGGAAGGAGAAGATGTCACAGTGGGTTACACCAATGTCCTAAAGCCACAGTTTACAATAATGGATAAAAATTATACCAGAATTCTTTTAAAAATAATACTGCTCTGATGTCATTTATACCCCAGAATAAAACAAGTTTTGGAATTGTTTGGATAGATGGGGTACATAAAACTCATGTGAGATCAAAAATTTTCAAAATTGATGACTTCAGTGAACAAACCAGATTAGGCTATACTCCAGCCCAACTGCCCTTTAATCTCTTCAGTGGATTACCATTTGTGTCCCAGGAGCTGGAAAATGATGAAACTGTTTTGATCAATTAATTTGATTTAAATTTAAAATTTTGTACTTAAAACATTCATAGTATAGACACACACACACACACACACACACACACACACACACACACACACACACAAACTTAACAAACATTCTCATTGATAAGTATTATTTGTATAAGCTGAAGTGGAAATTATGGACACTCTGTTTTGTAAAATATGCTCTTTCACAAATGATCCACATGAACAGCATACTAGCATACTGCCATTCAGAATCCTCAATGAAGAGACTGCAAGTTTCAAAGTAGAAAATAATTTATGTCTTAGTAATCCCAAATTAAAAAGCAAAGAACATCAGAGCTGTTGGATGTTGTGAAACCAGAGAGAGAGAGAGAGAGAGAGAGAGAGAGAGAGAATGTCAGTGTACGCCCTTGTAATGAAGTCCTAAAGCTGCACAGTGTGTGGTGGTGTGGCACAGTAACTGAGACAATTAAGACACAGGACTTGCAACCTGAATTCCCTGTCCAGTCATCCAGATTTAGGCTTGCCTAAATTACGGAAAGTAAATCACACGCTGGCTTCCTGAAATATGCTATTGGCAATTTCTTTCTCCAGCCTATAGAACTGAGCTAATAGCATTCTGTCTGTGATCTTATGTCAGTTTAACATTAACTCTTAACTTTCCTTCCTTAGAGCTACTACTGGACTGTTCTTGTTGAGTTCAAAGTACAGTTTGCACATTTCATCCTGTTTACAGGCATGATCTCCTTTGGAAAGAAGGCTAACCATTTGCTAAGTCTGGTGATACAACAGTCCTCATTCAACAGACTGCTGATCACATGATGTTTGCAATAATTTCCAGTTCACAGAGCAATTAATTGCAAATATAACTGTGTGGGGCTGTTACTATTTAATAACCCCTTCACTACAGCACTGCATTCCACACTTTTCCAGTAAATAAGTTTTTCATTGTTGTCACTGACACATGTGCAGAAGTAAGCAAAAATGAAAGTAAGCTGACAACTTTTATGAGTCTCCTAACGTATTCGATGAATTGCTTCGAGTAACATTTGACACAAAAGGAAAATGGCAATACAATATGAATCAAACAACTTATTGAGTAGGCAAAAATTTTTATTTTAAAGTCAGCAATTCCAAAAGCTGTAAAATCAATGGCAGATTGGAGGGGGAATACTGATACATTTCAGTTAATGCATTTAGAGTAACAACATACTGAGCTGCAATTATTCAGCACCCATTTCTTTTACCATTCAATTGTTTCCACAATTATTCCGCAACAAAATATTGCCTACTGTTGAGTTTTAGTATCAGCATATGGTCCAGTATTTCAACAACATCACTGAAATATGTCTGTATTTACGTGGCTTAGTATTACAAGAAACATTTTAAAGTGGTGAATATATGAAATCTAATTTTGTTGAAATTAAATAGCTGTGAAAAATGAAATTCAATAACTTAGCAAGTTTAAAACAAAAAATATGTTAAATTACACAATGATTAGACAAAATTAATGTTTCAGTTATGTGGTTTAGAGGAATTAATAGTTAAACTAGTTACAGTGTATACAACTTGGGCCTAGGAACAAATTTTCCAAAAAATATTTATTTTTTTTATAAACCTATTATATGATGTCTGTCTCACAATTTTATTAGTTTTCATAACATTAAATATAGATTCTTAGGCGACTCATATCATTTGTTACTGAGTAAATATAAATTTTACAATCAAATACCCCAAAGTGAACAACGATCTGATTAAAATTTTGTAAATAAATACATGCATTAAAATCAGTTTCATAACTAACAACTGAAATATTGATACCAATAAAACAAATTATGAAGTGGAATTACTTTCACAACAATTTAGCATACAGACAAAACATGTACTTAATTCATGGAGTTGAAAATTCTTTCTTCACTTAATTTGAAATAGTTAATGTGCCCCTTTTTCATTGCACAAGAAGCAATAATTTTACAATTGTTCAAATACGACTGCTGATACAATTGTGATGTCAAAGTAAAACATATAGCTGCAAAATATCGTCAATGAATTACTTAATATTGCTAAACAGGAAAGTCAAAACCGTCATAATACTGAATGACGGGGAGTGGGAGCGATAGTTTTCTCATATAATGTAAAATTCTGACTGTGTTTTGTAACATTAAATGACTGAGTGCATAATGAACAACTGTGGAAAATACTATGTATGTTGTTTCCATTGTCACCAACATCATTATTATTTATACGACTCAGTTTTGAAAAATTATAATATTAACAACAAATGTGAACTCATCACTCAGAACATATACAACATCCTTGGTTTACAAATTGCACAGTGCTTATGTTCGGCTGACTAGGGAGTAAATATTTTATTACTAAAACTGTTCATGAGTTTTAATATTAAATGATACATCCAAAACAACAACTGCAACATTATAAATTAGATAATACACCAATGATAACTTGAAAATAAAATAAAATGCACACACAGCAGAATTTTGTAAGTAAATAATAACAAAAGTGGAAGCATACTAGTTTTCTGAAGCTATTTTGACTTTACCAGTATACAATAGTTAGATTTACAGACAACAAACCAGGTTTCATTTTAAAATTATTTTCTAATTATACACAAAGCGCATTTTCAGAGTGTCATAGCTTCTTAATTTTGTGCACATTTATATCTGTTTTCCTTTTTAGTACAGATTCAAACATTCACAAGATGTGTTGGTAAAAAATAAAATGTGATGCAGCTGAGTATGATATAGGTCTTCTTCCATAACATGTTGCGCAGTATCACTTCTGTTATTACTATGATTAATATTATCATTAAACAGTAACATCATTATATTAACATGGTTTTTCTCACTCTTAAAGATCACCATCCAGTCTTGAATCAGTCTTATCCAGACACAATTTCTCAATTTATTTACATTACACATTCGTATCTGATGCAGTAAGCAAGGAATTTCTTCATTTGTCACTTCTTGAATTGTGTAGTAGAATGCACTATGATAGCAGGTCTGAAAGATATAAAAATTGAAAATATATTAAAAATTCATAACAAAATATGTAAAAAGGAACATATAACACTGAAAATCAATTAGCTTCCATCTTTATTTGTACAGTCATAGAATTAAATATTGCTCTCCCACCTTCAGCCTCTTTCAAACACCAATTCAGAATTCTTGCAGTTCCAGCTTTGACTTACCAGTTACAGAATTTGTATCCTGTTTCTTGGACAGATTGTCCTGAAAAGCAATAATGGGAGCATTGGGACCATTAGTCATGATATTTGAGTTAACATTATCTTCATTTGCCAGCTTCCCTGTAGCCTGAATGCGGTTTAAATCCAAAATTTGTTCGAACTCTGTTGAATCTATGGCTTGTTGTGTTGTATTGCTTGTGCTGATCTCTAATGTATTACTTTGTTTCCTGCAAAAACAAATATTTCCATTTTGAATAAATCAATTGAATATTTTACAAAAATGGGCAAAACAAAATTTAATTTTAAGTGAAAATATAGAAAAGAACTTCTGGTCTACACAAATGATGGTACCAACACAACAAAAATAAAATAAAGAAGGATAGTTAAATATTGAACTTTGCGAACTAGAGGCCTATCTTTTGTGGAGTAGGGAAAAGAGGAGCCAGCAGAAAAGAGTGTAAAAACTATAATCAAAAAGAATAAAACTTAGAATGTGATGCAACTTAGGACTAAAAAAATTATTAATCCTTAATTTCCATCCCACCTTATTACATTGTTTCTTACTCTTTGTATATATTCGGTGTGAGTCTAACTTTTAAGAAAGAATCTTATGCTCCTTTTCTTTTCTCCTCTTTACACTTTGCTTTTGAAGGAGGAATCATTGGCTCCAAAAGTTTTACATTAAGCTATCTTTATTGTGCTTGTGCTGCAGTGACTACTTTTTATTGTGGTAGATCTTGTACAACTTTAATTGATGTTATAAATACATAAATTAAATTAAAAAAAAGGAAGTGTATTCGTACTTAGCAAACAAAAATTTAAAAACCTGTAATATTAAAATAACATAATAAAAATGTTAAATATTTTATGTCAATGACGCAACAAACTAAGGATATAATAAGTCGATGCATAAGTTTGTGGCATTTTTGTTTTGCTTGTTGGTATTCCAGTTGCTATGGGTTTATTTATTGATTGATCCTTTTTTATTTGTAGTTAACTGTTGCTATTTGAGTTGTCATTTTGTCGTTTAGAGATGGTGAGCAGAGCTGTGGACACTATAAAATGGAGTGAAGTGGAGAAATCGGAACATTTCCATCATATTCTTCTGTTTGAGTTCCATAGAGGGTGACAGAAGCAAAAGCAGCCAGAAACATTTTCACCTTCTATAGGGATAATGCCATCGGACACACCACAGCAAGAAAATGGTTCTCTCAATTTGAGGAGGATCATTTTTACATTAGCGGCTCTTCACATTCGGAAAGACTTTTGGGGTTTGATGAAGATTGTTTAAATGCATTAATCCACAGTGATCCATCTTTCAAATGATGGAGCACAGCAATCAGTTGTCCTTTTCTTTCAGGTTTTATTAGGCAAATCTAGGTTTCAGTTAGTGGCTGGCCATTATCAATGCACTATTTCATAGTATCAATGCATGTCTTAGTACATCAGTCCCCTGTTGTTCAGGCTTTTCTTTAATGAACTGTAACAAAAGCCTGAACGACAGGGGATTGACCTACTCAGATGTGCATTGATACTATGAAATAGTGCATTGTTAATGGCTAGGTACTAGCCAAAATCTAGATTTGCCTAATAAAACCTGGAAGAAAAGGATGCTGATTGCTGTGCTCTATCATTTGAAAGTCATATCACAGTCGTTGAGTGCACCCATATTCCTAATGGAAGATAACTTGACACAATGATCCATGTCAGATACTCGAGAACTGGTAAATGTGATGAATTGTGATGATTCCACTTCATGCCACATTTGCATGCAATGAAGACGGTTCAAAAATTTGGTGTTTGGTACTGTATGCTCTAAGCTAAAATCACAAAAATCAGTGGGTGGCCATATGTACATCTTCACTTGCTCATCATCAACTGGCTCGTGAACAACACTGACCATTTCTATCCTGTATCTTATTGGTTCCAAGAAATGGTGTCTTTATGCTAACATAAGGAAAAGAAAGGAATGGCTGAGCCCAAACAAAGCAGCAACTCCCAATACAAAGACCTGTGTGCAGCCTCAAAAGACAAAGTTATGCATCTGTGGGACAGATATGGTGTGGTACACTACGAATTGCTTCCCCGAGGTGTAACCATCACGGCTGATATTTATTGTCAACAACTGAATTGTCTTGCAAATGCAATCCAAGAACAACAACCAGGAAGACTGCATGAAGTGAAGCTACTCCACAATAACACCCGTCCTCATTCTGCTAGACTGACAAAAAACATGATACAATTGTTGGGTTGGGAAGTCATTCCACACCCATCTTAATTCATCTGATGTTACATACTCAGATTTTCACCTTTTCCACTCTCTATCAAACTACCTTCATGGAACTTCCTTTGTGGATGAAAATGCACTCTGAACATTGGTCGATGAGTTCTTCACTTCAAAACCACACGATTTCTACAGTCGCAGAATTGTAAAATTATCACAGCATTGGCAGACCATAGTAAATACCAAAGGAGAATATATTATTGATGACTGAAACCTCTGTTATGTGTATCTGTTATATTAAAATTTTGGAAAAATAATATGAACTTATGCACCAACCCAATATCTCCCTATATTTAGCTTATTATCAGAATGGACTCAAAACTCATAAAGTTAAGCTACAATAAACATGTGCCCAAGCAGGGCATCAACAAGCAGCAAAAATACATTAAGCAATATAGACGGCTTCATTCAGAAAATATTCTTCTTCTTGGCCTCTTCCACAATTTATTGTCCCTCTTTCCTGATATATGAAATCACTTACATGTAGAAACTGAGTAATTTATTAAATTATTCCTATCAGCATGTCTTTTCGGTGGGTAGAAAGTATTGATTATACAAGGATTCATTTTCCATCTTCTTATTGTATACAAAATAAAGTGTCTTTGAAATTTGCTACTGCAGATTGTGTTACTATGGTTGCTCTCTAGTTATTCCATGTTCTTTTACTGATGGCTTCTTTTAGTCTTATATGAAATGCTTGCAACCATGTTTGCCATCTATGAGTGTTCTATAATCCACTATCTATGATGAATTCTTGCAACAAATAATTACCTATCACAGTATTCAGTGTAATAATTTCTCAGACTAGTGATACATTGTTTAGGTTTTGCTGATTTCCTCGAGAGTGATTTTTTCTTTGTTCTCTTCTATTTTTATACTGGTTGACAAAACCAGCTATACTATTTTATTCATAAAAACTCTGCCTCCTAAATACAAATCTACCAGTGGCACTCGACTCTGAGGTATGCCAGTGCGAATCCTGGTGTTCGAATAACTTTTCATTCTTAATATTTGCCTGGCAAGGGGAGGAGAGTTGGTGATGCAAAGCTCCTGATCACCACACTTTGTGCCAATTTCCTGGATTAAATCCCAAACCCCTCCCCACTATCTCATCGAATGAGGGCATGTTACACCATTGATGATAAGTCTGTCGGATGTGAACATTAAGGCTGATAGCCCCCTCAGTGCTGTTCAAGGGAAGTATGCTATGTGCTGGTACTATTTTCACCCTCTCTCTTCTATCATCATCATGCACACACAAGAAGTGTGAAGGAAACCTGACTGGGCGCAAAGGAAGAAAAACCTTTCCTTATTATGTGAATGAACCTACCCCCGGAGTCTCTTAGACAACTGCGGTATACGAATTTACTTTTACTGCAACACATAGCACACATACCACCAGAGGGGGGGGGGCATGGGAAAGGTGTATGATGAGTACATGGAGTCTGTGGATAGCTGTAAAATGTTCACTATCCCATAGTATTTACAAGTATCCATGATATTCTATTCTTCCCCATGAATACTAACTTGAATTTCCATGAATTATTTGCTAATAATAATTTTCTGTAAGGGCAAGCACCAAATCTTTCTCTCACTTTATTGGCAATAAAATAAAACTAATTAGGAGGTGTGTGAAAAGTAATGCCTCCAAATTATTTATGTGAAACCTCTTTAAGCTTTTTAATTAAAACAAACATTATTTACAATTTTCATATTTACCCTTCATGTCCAAATATTTATTTTTCAACAGTCACCCTGGCGATGAATACATTTCTCCCAATTGAGACCACTTTGTTGATACCGTCACTGTAGAACGTTTGACTGTGTTGACAAAGCCGCAACCTCATCTGTGCTTGCACTGCTTCATCACTATCAAAGTGAAGTCCTCAAAGGCATTCTTTAAGTTTCCGAAACAGATGAAAATCCATGGGGCCAAGTATGGGCTGTATGGAGGATGACTGATTATGCTGAACCCAAGGCACTGTATTGTTGCAGATGTCACAGTGCTCATGTACAGTCTGGCATTGTCATGCTGAAGGGGAGGGTGCTCCATGAGTGGATGAACACTTCCAATATGAAACTTTATTACAGCATGCTATTCCTCACAAAATGGTATACTTACATTACACACTATGATGTTATATGCTACAATGCTGAGCAGTCTAGCAGCATAAGGCTGCAAATATGTACACATAAGGAATAAAAATGTAGAATGTCAATAATGATTATATAAAGCTTTAAGAAAAACCTGGAAGCATTACTTTTCAGCATGTCTTCATATTTTGTCTACCAGATGAAACCTTATCCATTTTCCCACAAAATGACAGATGTATAAGGAACAGAAAATCTATCTCCTCTGCATATTTGTTGATGCTCTCAGATTTCAGAAGTAGTTGACCAGATTTGTAACCAGAGTCATTATATTCAACACAGCCATGGAATAAAACTACAACTACCAATTTGTCCCAAACAATGGGTAATAGGGAAATACAGGCAGGATTTTTTATTTTGTTATCACACATAGTGTCTACACTGAAAACCAATACAATCTTCCAACATGTTTGAAACAAAAAGTACGAAGGTGCCACACTCATGCTACTTATGGATGCTGTAATCCTATTGCTGACAACACTTAACTCTGAACATATAAGTCTGTCAAATGAAACAAGAAAGATGAGAAAATCTGAAGGAAAAATGCAAAATATGAAAGTAAAAAAACCATAACAGCTTGGCGCTAATTTGTAAATTGCAAATTTCATTTAAAAGAAAAAGGAAGGGAAAAAAAGGGGGGGACGGGGGAGCGGGGCCTGACACTGCTCATGAACACGACTTAAAAAAGCTCTACAGAGTGCTGGATACCAAGGATGAAAAATTCTAAAATGGCATTAAAATGTTTTGAGATAGAACACTGGAAAAAAAAACCTAGGAAAAAATTAAAAGCAGTGATAAAAAATCTGGGACAGATAAGCTGCAATTTTTGTCTGTATTACCCATAGCAATGATTTCTCAAAGCCATTAAGTTGTTATTAGCAAAGAGTCCCAAAGGAGAAAGGATAGAGTTGAGCCATTGAGATAATTATAGATCAAGCAGTTGGTTGGACATGGATCGGGAGTAAATATTCATAGCCTGCAAAAGAAATCACATTGACCATCACCTGAAATAATATAGGGAAACCATGTAAACCCGAATATGGATGACTGGATGATTGTGTTAAAAAAAGAATGCCACTTTGGAACATACAGTGTGTCCCAGAAGGCACTTTACCACTTCAACTTCATGTGACTCTGTCAGTCAGTAACCTAGAGAAAAAGTAAAGTCTGTCTGACACATCACCTCAAAAAGTTTTCTGTGTTAAGTAATGAATGAATATTTTGCCTTTCCAAGTGAAAAGAGCAACAAAACTGAACAAAAATTTCTTCTTTGTCACTGAAATGTGGTACGAGCACCATAAATGAATCGAAGGATGATATATGCACAGGAAAAGGCATTATATGTGGCTTGGCTTACTGAAACTAAGCCAAACACCCAAGTTTGAAGTTTGTTCGTAACACATACAAAGAAAACCTGTGAATCCCTTGTACAACAGTGCACTGGGTACTCTGTAAGTGTACAGATTTCAGGAAATCAAACCAGATGAATAACACAACAATGCTTATACATGACGTTACTAATTTGAAAGCAAGAATAATTTAAGCTACTGAGACAGTTGACACTGACACATTAGAAAGGGTTAGGACCGAGTTGGAACACTGAATAGATACTGTGTGTGCCTCAAGGGGGAGAGCATGTAGAACTTGATTAAGGAAGCAGAATAAAACTTTCCAAGTTCGTACAACAGAAAAACTTTACATTTTTCTCTAATTTAATTACAAGTTGAGTTAATATGATACTGAAGTCGTAAAGGGAGTTCAGGACTAAGGAAGAACCTAAGAATGGATAACCTGACTAGACTTGTATGACAACTCTGCATTAAAATAAGAAGCATTTTAACAAGAAATAAAAGAGGCTAGTGCCAGAAAGAAATTCCATACACTGATTCGATAACATGGAGATCATAATGTATGAGGCATAGGCAGGAACAAAACTGAAAAACATAGTAACCATCAGTGTTACTATCTATCTGCACAGTTACTCCAAAAAATTTATACGAACTGATTCGATCCATTTGTATCTCATGAATAAACAGCTATTCACGGTTTTATATTGATCTATTTCCTATACTTATCAATTTTCAATGTCTAGTCTCTGTGTTTACTTTCCCATTATTCATTTCCTGAACTCCTTAACATTTCCTCTATTTCCCTGTAACAATATCCCACTCCTGACTTGACCACAGACCTTTGCTTCATCTACCTAAATTAATTTAGGAAAGCATACCTACACCTTGCCCAAACTCAGTCTCATGTCCTGTCCCTGAAATGGTACTGAACTAATGGAATCTCCCAAAAGCTTGATGATACGAATTTCCTTTTCTGGATGTCGTCCTTCCTTATACAAAGACCTCCAAGGCTTCTGGTTCTGGTCCTGTCCATCGCTACTGCCTACAAACCAATTCCTGCAGAAACTGATTTCCTGGACACAGGCATCATATGACTACTTCGCAGTTTGTGTCACCTTATCCTCCCACTCCAATGACAGCTTTTCTCTGAATTACACAGGTCGCAAATGTCCCTCCAACAGATTCTTCAGCCACACAATCCCTCTGGCTTCTATCTCTATCAATATTTAGCTTACACCTACCTTGTCCCCTTTTTATCTCGGTCTCATTTCCTAAAACCCCCCACACCCAATCAACTTTGTATACCTTAATATTTGTTTCCAGCCACCTCACTATGGTTTAGTTTATAGACATATGAGCTCTTGGTTTCTGATTCATGTTGTTCTCTCAGTGATGTTTCCATCTAGCCTATCCTCTACTTTGTCCTAGGCCCATCACCTGCAACAGACTACTGCCTCTAACAGTACCAGGGCAATCTCTTGCAGATACTGTATTCACATCCCCTCTGTTGCTGTCCCTCCCATTCCCAGTACCTGCCCTACATTTCCATTTGGCCCTCCCTACTGCACATCCATCTCGCCCACTCACCCCAATGGGGCTACAGCTTAAAAAGCTGTGCATATATGTAGGCTCCTGTGCGCACTGAGGGGCACACGTTTTTAAGCTGAGGGTCCACATAACAGTTTTCATTTATGTACTATCTCCAACTCAAAATATCCACCCATTTATTGCTATGCCACAAAATTTAGTAAGGCAGATGTATAAAACTGTATCCTCTTTGTTATCTGTTTCAAACAGTAGTTTGAGTCTGTTGAGAGTAAGGATGGAATGTGCTGGCACATTTCTACACACAAGATGTCCACTCACTACCAAAACCTCTAAAGTGATTCACAAAAAACAACAGGCATTCATACAGCTGGAATCAGTACGACAAAAGTGGTGTATTGAGGTAGGGAGGACATCAATGTGCAGGTCAGTCACTACTGGCAAGGTGGCAGTATTTGCTGAAGTATTTATGATACATCCAGTGTATTATTAAAGATACATCCATAAACACACAGCAATCAAATCAATTTCAGTTTGCAAATACCAGCTGCGATGAATAGCTGACAATGTTTACTATTGCTGAATACAATATAGAGATGTAGAACATCAACGAAATGTTAACACAGCTTAGCTATGAGTTAAGTTAGGCTTTTGTGCCTGCCATTCAATGCCTCTACTATAAAATGAGTGGTTATCTTTACTGTTTCCACTGTTTGTATTCCGCCCAATTCCATAGCACATACACAGTCTTGTCACATTAATGTGACTACCACCTATGTTCAACAGCAACATGCAATAACCAGTTGCAGGTGGCAGCACTAGCAGTGGAGGGTACATAAAGAATGTTGGGGGACACAGAAAACAGTACAGCCCTTGTCAAAATGTAGAACGGGAGCAATTCATCTGACACTAAAAATGGCATTATCACTAGAGTTTAGGACAACCATGGAAGCATTTCAGAAGCAACTAAGTTTGTAAACTGTTCATGTGCCATCATGGTTAAAATATACCATGCATGACAAAATGGTGCTATCCAAAACGGGCACTGAAGCAACTGTGATGCACCACGGGACATAAATGATGAGGATGATCAACAGCTGCAGAGATGAATGCAGGTAGACAGACATGCGACAACTGAGCAACTGACCACCCTGATGAACCAAGGGGCTACCACCAGTGCCTCCTCAATGACTGCTCAGCAAACATTGTTGCATAAGAGCTTCCACAACAGGCGGCTGGTTCATGCACCCATGCTAACTTCTGTTAGATGGCAACAAAGGCTGGAATTTGCATACCAATACCGCAACTGGACATCCGCTGAGTGGCGACAGGTGGACTTTTTGGATGAATCATGTTTTATGCTACATCTTACGAATGGGTATTGGCATCTATGGCATGAAGTGTCTGAAAACACCCTGTGACAATCATCAGAATGGTCCAGGCTGGAAGGCATTCCCTGAGTGATCTTGCCATTCTGGAAGGCACAATGGATCAATGCAAGTATGCATCTACCATTGGGCATCATGTCCGCCCCTACATTCAGATTGTCATTCTTCGGCATGATGGCATCCAGCAACAGGGCGATGCAATGCGTCACACAGCTTGCAGTTTACATGCGTGGCTCACGGAACACGATGATGAGTTCACCGAACTCCCCTGGCCACAAAACTCCCTGGATTTAAATCCTATCAAGAAAGCATAGGGCCACATCAATCAAGCTGTTTGCACCATGGATCCTCAACCAAGAAGCTTATCGCAGCCGGCCACAGCACTGGAGTCTGCATGGCTCCACATCCCTGTCAGTACCTTCCAGAACCCCACTGATTCTCTTCCTGCATATCTTCCAGTGGTTCACATCGCAAAGTGTGGTTATTCAGGCTTTTAACAGGGGTCACATCAATTGCAACAGAACAGTGTATATTCCAATATCATATAAATAACACCACAGAAATGAATTACTCATAGCAAATAATGTTGAAATTATCTTGATACTAACACAGAAGCATACCTCCATTTTGAACATAGTGCCTGTTTTAACTCCACAGGTGAATTCAATAATTTAAGCCCACATAAACATGGAAAAGGCAAAAGAAAATAACATATAACATCAGGTGAGAAAAACATGAAAATAAAACCAGAAAACTTCATGGGGAAACTATGACCGTGCACAGTAAAATGTGGGTAAGAATAAATTGGAGAAAGTAATGCTAGGAAAAGAAACCCAAAAGACTACAAACTGCAACAAATTAAAAAACTGTGCACATAGTCTAAAAGGGTTCAGAAAAAGTTTTAATAATTGATAATTTAATGATAAAAAGGAACTATATTGCTGGGTTACACAATTAATGTTTTCCCAGGAATAAGCACTATTTAACTGACTAACCATTTACAAATGTACTTATATGAATGCATTGTGTTTATTCTTTTGGACATGTCTGGATAGGTGGTGTCTGGTGGGAATGTGGGTCAGCCATGAGGCATGCCAAGATGTTCTACGCAGTTGCAATAACACTGTGCCCCGGATGGTGCAGCGGTTAACGCACCTGCCTAGTAAGCAGGAGACACCGGATTCGAATCCTGGTTCAGTCACATTTTCACTCATTGCTGCTGATTCTGCGTAATGTACCGATGCAGCTGACATCAGTAATCCCTTCTCCTTCCTTTCCTTTCCTTTCTCCCCCCCCCCCCCCCCCCAACCTTCAATCTACATAAAAATGTACTTACTGTATAGGGAAAAAGCTCGGCACCTCGTCTTCATGGGAAGAACTTAGGTCTGATGACAAAAATATCAGAGAAAATTTCAAGTACTCATGAAATAGTTTTGCACAAAAATGACAGTGAAAAAGAGATTATCATTAATTTGATTTTAACTGCTGTACTCCAAAAAGTGAGCCTAGTATCTTACCACTACACCACCTTACTAGGAATACAAGGTGAGAAACTCATGACAACTTTAAGCTCTGAGTTACTTCTATGAGATATGCTTAGATGGTGTGCTAGGTAGCACACTGTCCATGAAAGGCAGGAACATAGATTTGACTCTTGGTCCAGAATACAGTTTTAATGGGTGAGCCATAATCAGTGAATAATATACACCATCTAGAGTAAGAGAAAACATCCTTAATATTAATCTCTGTTATTTTATTGAGCTCAATATCTCACTCATTATGGAGAGATGCTGAATAAGTGTTTAAAACCAACAAATGGAAAATCACAGTCATAGTGGAATTTGTATTGGCCATTATGTCAGTTTAAAATGAGTAAGAATGTGTGCACATTTAATATTAATTCATATCACTGATTAACACAATGAGCTCCTTTAGTCCCACCATGAAGGAGTCTTCTGGGATATGGAATTATGTTAAACAGCTACTGGTAGAAACAGCCACTCTAGGCTACTTCTATACAATTACTACAACAAATTAAGATCAGTGCTAACCTACTAAAAATGATGATTTTGGGTATTACCTCATATATATAAAAATGGCTACTTTGTAAATGCATACTGCTCTTCCTTCCCTTTCTCTCCATAATGACTTGACACTGACAATTTTTAAGACCTAATCTTCCTTCTTTTTTCAAACTGGCGTTAACACGAGCGAAAATGACATATCAGCATAACAGTAGCATGTTGTCAGTTGTAATGACTGTCAGGTTTTCTGCTAGTATTTGTAGAAAAAATCTGCACATTATATCTGCCTACCAAGCATTCTAACAGTGGGTCAGATCACTCCTGCACCGAATGTAAGAGGAGGACCTGTATGGTAACTAGATAGATTATCATAATTTAATTATGAGACAGTATCAGAAATATTCACAGGAAGTTAATCAAAATGAGAGATCACAGGATAAATGTAATTTGTTGTGCAAATATTTCTTGTGAATATGGGGAAATACAGCAACCTGATGTGTCATCAGTTTAATAAGTTGATAGAGACTTATAGAAGAATAGAGAGGCATGTCCTTTGTGAAGCTGACCACTGATCCTTTGAAATCTGCATGTGAATTATCTAAGGCATTGCAGATCTCGCCTCTATTCCCCACTCAACATTTAGTTAAAGGGTTCATATACACTGCTCAAAAAAATGTTTTGTCCCACCATCACAAATTGCATAGATTTCTTTTCAGTCTCTTTCTCAAAACTCTTTTCACATAGTAAATTGTTATATACACTGTAAATCTGCATTTTCAGTGCAGTGCTTCCCATCATGACTGATACAATGAGACTTGAGTACACTGTTTGGTCTGTCAGCATTCCTTGAAGGACCATTTCAAGCATAGCCATGGGTACATTGTGATTTTGTAACAAGAAATTTCATCAGTACTGGACATTACCTACCTAACTGGTGAACATTATACTGATTAAATTCAAACACTCAATTACTACTGTGAGACACAGCACACTGAAGCTCTGCCTCATGATAAACACTTAAAGTGAACACCACCAGCTGATGACAGCTACCTATAAGTTATGGGTCAAAGGTACCCAAGCACAATGCAACAGAATTGTGGGCTGCCTTTTGGAGGCAACAGGGAGAGCTGTATTAAACCAAAGGGTACATAATCATCTCCACATGATCAATTTGGCCCATTGTAAACAACAGTCCACATTCTGGACTCTTTGATGCATAAAGGTGGGGAAGGGAACACCTGAAATGGAACCTGGATCAATAATGTAAGTGTCTCTTCACCGATTAGTGCAGGATTTGTCTAACACCTGATGATTATCAAATATGGATATACTGTCCAGCATTAAAACTAATTTTGCAGTCAGGTCCACAGGACTGCACAATGCTCTACTATGGGCATCATTCGGACGCAGTATTTGAGTGGGGGGGGGGGGGGGGGGGGGCGGTGGCGGCAGAGTCAGTACATCATTCTCCCAGGTGCTGCAGACTTCTTTACAAACATTAGAGCCACTACTTCTCATTCAAGTAGCTCCTCCGTTGGCATCACAAGTCTGAGTGGACTCCATTTCAACTCTCTCACTAATCACAAATCCCTAGCAGTATTAGGGATTGAACCAGGGTCATCTGCAAGACAGTCAGATTCAGTGACCATTAAGCATCAGAGATGGACATTGTCCAGCACAATAGTCAACGATTTGGTGATGAGGTCATCATTAAAGATGGTAACACATGGGCACAGTATGCTCACCACAACGTGGCCATGACTTGGAGAGAGGTCCCATTCTTGCAATGTTTTAGAGAGGCACAGTGGTGTTCAATTCTGTGGGGAGCAGTTATATATGACTTCGGTTCACAGCTGGTAGTTGTTGAGGGAACTCTGGTGGTACAACAGCACATCACTTGACATCCTAGATCCTCATGAGTTCTCTCTTGTGTGACAGTATCATAGTGCCATTATTCAACAGGACAGTGCTGTGTGACATTTGTGACACCCTTCCCAACAAAATTAGTGCAAGCACCCAGGCCAGAGGTGGTGCAACGTAATACTGATAAGTGGGGTCACACTGCCAAGTTCTTTCCAAGTTTGACTCAATTTTGTAATAATTAAAATAACATCACATACCTTCTCAATCTGTGAAGTTTCATTTCATTTTCTACTCCCCCCAACCCCCCCCCCCCCCCCCCCCCCACCCTTTTCACTATTTTGTCAGACAGGGTATATGAAATAGCAGATGCCATGAGCATCTCTTTCTTATGAGTTTGGTAAATTTCACACAGAAAAGTAACTATGAACAAGCTTTATTGAAGACAAATGTCACTTTTGCGGAATGCTGACCAAAAGGAAACAAAAGACTTAATCTCTCAAGGATATGTGGTCCATTCTAGGGTACCAACTGATTCTGCATGACAATTTTTTATTGTGTATAAGACATAGGCGCACCATTTCACACAATTACTGAATCAGCTGTTAAAGTAACGAATGGCTCTGCATACAAAAGATAAGAGTTGAATTCATGTTTCAAAATGGTGATTATTACTGTTTGCCAGATCAGGACTCAAAGCCGGAATCTCACCTTTCATGGGCAGTGCTCTTACTGACTGAGCTATCTGGGTATAACTCACAAACAACCCTGACAGTTTTACTTCTTCCAGTATTACTCTCCCATTTTGATAATTTCACAAAAGCTTTCCTGCAAATCTTGCTGGACTAGCACTCCTTGAAGAAAGGAAAGTCTTAGACACAGCCTAAGGAGTTTTTTCAGAATGAATGTTTCCGTGCTAGAGTGTGTGCTCTTTTCACACTTCCTGGCAGATTAAAACTGTGAGCCATGATGGAACCTCATCTTTCCATGAGCTACAATATTTTGAATGAGCTATCCAGGCACGATTCACAACCCACTCTCATAGCTTCACATTTGCAGCACCTCTTTCCTAATTAACAAACCTTACAGAAATGACACTGTGAGTCATGTTTCCATACCTCAGTCAGTAAGAGTACTGCTTATGAAACACAGGGCTCAAGGTTTGAGTTCCAGTATATGACACTGTTTTAAACTATCAGGAAGTTTCAAAACAGTCATCTGAATGATTATCATTTTCTGGGGTGGAAAAGGTATTATTATTATTATTATTATTATTATTATTATTATTATTATTATTATTGATTACCTCACAAAGAGTAAACCAAAACTTACTAATGCTACTAAAAACTTCTATACTGTCTAAATAAAAAAGAGGTAAGAAGAGTTATGGATTTCAAAAGAAAATAAGTGCTCAACAATGGGAAATTTGAGGGATGTGTTGGCGCAACAACACAGTTCATAAGATTTGCCACCATCAGATGTGCACCTACTATCATATCTAAATAAATGTTTGACTGCAGAGTGCAATATACAGATTACAGTAGTTGCAGATGAGTATTTTTATAAATCACACTTGAAGGGTGGAATTTGCCCACCCGAAAGATGTTTTAACTGCATTGACTTTAAAGGGAAGTATAAACCAGAATAAATGCATTTTTATCAAAAAATAAATATTTCAATGCAACGTGAGAAATTCTCTAACTGGGCTTACAACACTATTTCACACACACAAAACTTTTTGACACAAAGGCATTCTAGGCAAATGTTCATCGTGAATTGTGCAAATATGAATAGGAAGAAATCCTGTTTCAAATGCCCTCCCATAGTAGTAATCCCCATATGTTGGATATGTTGACATTCAGCCTATTTCTCAAAAAAGCAGCAAATGGAAATCACCATTATAAAATTTAAATTTATATTTAGTTTTTTATGTGTACTCTATCCTACCTCCCCCCCCCCCTTTTTGCCATTTTAAGCTCACACCAGTCAGTTCCTCTTTCAAAGAGCATAAGTGATTAAACTATGTCTTAAAATAATAGCTCAACTCTTACCTTCGATTGGTAGTATTATTTTCTAATTTTTATGATCTCACAAATCTGTTTTAATTATGTTCCAATGGCAGTTACATATCAGGGCAGAGTATGTTGTATGTTTAATGGGAGTTCACTAGTGGAGGAGGAGGAGATTAGTGTTTAACGTCCCGTCGACAACGAGGTCATTAGAGACGGAGCGCAAGCTCGGGTTAGGGAAGGACGCGGAAGGAAATCGGCCATGCCCTTTCAAAGGAACCATCCCGGCATTTGCCTGAAAGGATTTAGGGAAATCACGGAAAACCTAAATCAGGATGGCCGGAGACGGGATTGAACCGTCGTCCTCCCGAATGCGAGTAGTTCACTAGTGATGACTTAGCTTATTAAATACTTTAAAAGCCACATCCTTCAGGATAGAAGAGCCTATAAGATGAAGTGACTCATTAAACTCAAGCAGAAGCAACCAGTTTTTGGAATCAACATGCATTATGCAACAATGTTGTGTTTTTTAAAATATTCCAGTATGTAGATAGGAACTTATGTTAATGAATACCTGGCATATTTTTCTCTAGAGTGTAATTCTGCCAAGAAGTACCAAAAACAATTCTCTGGAACTCAAGGGAAAGCGAAAATTCACATTTTACTTCCAATTCTATCCAGGTCTCCACTGTGTAGCAAAAGCTGAAATATCTTCAAGTTAAAGTCTGAAAATGTCTTACCAATTCCACCGGTTTTCATACATTCAGAATACTATATTTACCCGCGGCTTCAGAAGAAAAGGGTTTTAAATACTACCAGCACTGATGTCTAGGCAGTGAAATACTTGAACTATATTTTAAAGGATGGTCCCCACATGAGGCAGACATTTTTCTCTATACAGTGACAACAATACTATGAAAGTACGAAACTCAGGCAGGAATACTACCATTTCTGCATTATGCAACTTACTGTGGAGCCACTTAAAGAAAAAGGACACACTGTGTCAGTATTTTTTTGGGACCATAATTTTTTCCATCTATACGAATATGAAAACAGCATGCTGTACCACAATTTGGGTTCTAAATTAATTGTAGTTGCTCCACACATGGTATGACTTTTCATGGTTCACAGGAAAGCAATAGTCTATTATCTCCAGTAAGATAATAGTTGGTGAAGTGCTCTGTGGAGTAACTGACCTTTCCTGCTCTCTCTCTCTCTCTCTCTCTCTCTCTCTCTCTCTCTCTCTCTCTCTCTCTCTAGGACAGAGTCTATGCCAGAAACTACAGTAAAATCAGAGGAGAGGAGGGTGAGGAGTTATGTGTTTCATCTGCCTTGTACTGGAAGTTTTCATGTATGTATGTACAAACTGTGTATTTCAAACACAACTCTGGAAACAATACATGATTCATATTCATTTGAATGGCTACACCAACCCATCAAATACAGGTCACATTGGGGTAATTGTTTAACACCTGGACCAACTTCAGATCTTGGAAGCAAATGATTCCTCTATTAAATAGTGCAAACAGGTTTGTTTAGGTAACAAAGTTTGCATTTCCTCCCAATCTCATAAAGATTTAAAAGCAACTTAGAATAGCCTTTCCATTTTAAGAAAAATATAGTGTCCTCTTGATCAAAATGTCAAAGATCCAGTTTTCAAACAATGATCTATAAACCATTTGCATGTAGTTTTTGCTGGAGGTGAGGCACATTCTAGGATGTGTAACACTCCATACTGTTACCATAACAATTGAAGTAAATAATGGAAGAGTAAAGGAAACCACTTTACATATAGCTGAGACATCAAACACACACACACACACACACACACACACACACACACACAAAAAACCACACACACAGTGCCAACTAATTACATAGTCCCGATAATGCGGCACGACTGTACTAAGGGGGTAGTTAACTCTGAAGACGATACTGGTCAAAAGCTCAATGACATTTTCAACCTTTATCTACAGTCCTGTAGACTACTCAGAGCTTCAACTATATGGTAAGTGGTTGCCTTTACCATTATTTGTAGCCTACGTAAAACTTTGCAATATCATATGACACAATAGATGTGTGGTTTCAATGGTTAAATTAAAATGGTACATATTGTCAGAAAACATCAGAACATATTTTGAAATATGCTCCAGAGAAATATTTCTTATAGTGATCTTCCTCTACTACTTTCACCATACACATAAGAATATGTTTGCCACTTTACAGGAAAGAAAGACAATTAGGTTTTAATGTCACATAAATGACAAGGTCAACTGAGGAAGAGAACAGTCCTTAATTTGCTAACAAGGAGGCAGCAAATTGTCTGTTGCCTTTTCTTAACATTTGCCTCACGCACTTTATGGAAATCACAGAAAAGATAAATCTAGATGGCTAGACCAGGATGTCAGCCAAACTCCTACTGTATGCAAGTCCAAGATCTTACCAACTTCACTCAATAACGATTTGCCTTTTTGTAACTGAGTAGTAAATATGAGTATATGAGGCAGATCATGGATGATGTAGGCAGTGGAAGTTATGCTGAATGGAGAGCTGTCAATTAATAAGAATCAAATCAATCTCGCAGTTGATGGCTGTAAACAGTAAATACTGCACAATTTAACTATGCTACTAGTAGTGGTTCCCTAAATAACTTAAAGCAAATGCCTGGTTGGATCTTATGAAATGGAAACATCCAATTTCTTTCCCCTTTCTAAGCTTTTGCCCCTTCACAAATGACCTCGCCACTGATGGTACATAAGCTTAATCTTCCTTCTTCCTTTTATGCTACTTCTACCCTTAACACTAAAAACTAAAGTTTTTTTTTCCTTTTTCATGTTATTTCGCAATTCAATTTTGGCTTCAAACTGCAGTGTTCACACCACAATGTGTGTTCTGCAACATGTATGCCTTTATTACTTCTAGTGGTGTTTTGACTTCAGATGTTTTCTTATACTGGGAATTTCGTGTTTCAGGGATGTGTTTTTCTTGATATATATTTTACATGTTACTATTGTGTCAAACACACACACACACACACACACACACACACACACACACACACACAAATATCAACCGTTTTTACTTTGTTTGTGACAAATATTTTGTTGCACAGCACACAAATTTCATAAAAGCAATCACTTTGCAATTCTTCTACACTCTCATTACCTCACTTCCTCTCACCCCCTTCTCTGTCTTTTACACAGCCTGAAAGGAAGATTGTGAGGTCATTAGAGATGGAGCACAAGCTTGGATTTGATACAGACATGGTACGAGATCAGCTGTGCCTTTTCCAAAAGACGCATCTCAGCATTCACCACAACTGATTTAGGGAAGTCTAGTGTCAGGTTGACAAGGGAAGACCACAATAAACAATAACTTTCTGTGTGTGTGTGTGTGTGTGTGCAAAACCACTGTTATGATTAGGGTTGCTGATTAAAAGTATTGGAAATGTGTTACTCAGTTTTTACATTAACTTTCAGTGATGTTTAGATCAGAAAATGCTGAGACTATACATGATGACTCACCACAACACACAAGTTTTAAGACTAGCCATATGCAGTGTAATGGTGCTTATATGTTACAGGGATTAGAGTGAGTGACCAAACCCTGCAGTGTTATATAGTGCCTGTAATGTAAATAGACCAATATGCATACTGCTTCTAGTTGTATTTTCCAGATTACTCATGTGTGTACTGCTTGGGCAGCCTGACTGACTTTTTAAACAATTTTGGACTATTTCTTGCTGTAATATGAACTCTCTCTCTCTCTCTCTCTCTCTCTCTCTCTCTCTCTCTCTCACACACACACACACACACACACACACACACACACACACACACACACACACACAATTATTAGTTTTACTCCACTGATCTGAGCAGCAGATGCCTTTTATCCAGTTTGGTTTCAATGGTTAGCTATCAGGCTTATTTAAAACTAATTATTGTTTGGTGTGACTATGTCTGTAATGGGTTTTATTCCACTACGGAATAGACTGAATGGAGAGGTTATGACAGTGAATGAATGTTGCCAAAGACATGTCCGTCAAGACTGGATACCAAACGTAACAGGAATTAGCCATTCTTAAGTATCAAACAAATGCATTTAAAATTACTTCTTAAATAACTTCATCCATCTAATCAGTAAAATTAACTGGAGGTGATTGCTTCAATTGATATCATTGTGAAACCAATCTCAGGTGTGTTCACTTTAAAACTGTTAACACCTTTTCATCAGGTGCTAAGCAACTAAGATTAATTTGCAGAAGAGGCACAGGGAATGTATTGATTATAATATTTCAGGGAGAAAAGATGCCATTTAATTATGCTGTTTCTAAGTGTTTGCTCCCCTTTTAATACAATTTATTGGAAAAAATAGGAATTCATCTTAATTAATAGGTTCAAATACAGCAGCATATTTTAATATTTGAAACCATTTATGAAACTATGCACTACAGATACATGTGAATTTCAAAAATATGGCTGCATCATTTGAGAAAGAGTATTGGGGGGGGGGGGGGGGTAGATGGAAAAGCCAGATAGATAGAGAGAGACGCGGCAAGAGTTCGGTGATTATGTGGGCAATCATACAGTGGTATTCCAGGGGCCCCCTGGTTACTCTCAAAGGTCACATAACTGCCATGGATTATGTGACCATTTTGGCTGAGCAGGTCTATAACCAACGGAAATTCTTGACATATAATGCTACCACTGTATGCCATAAACAGGTGTAAAATGGGACTAAAGAACATTAATTTTTATGTCATGCTGTACTGCATGGTTTTTATGACATCTCACATGTTACAGTTCTCTGCTCAGAATAAGTTATGAATCATAACCTTCACGCCGACTCATGTGACAGACATACATTTCACTTGTGTAACACACTTCCCACACGGGAGCAGAATGTTTCATGGTCCACAAAGTTGCTTACAAAATAAATAAACATGAGGGTTGGGCAACACTGCTTGAACATAAATGCGGATGCTAGCCAAGCCTGCACGTTGTGCTGCTATATTTGCCCATGAATGGCATCTCTACAGTGTCTTCAATATGACACAAGCATCAATAATGGTCAGAACAGTGTTCTGTGTAGTTGTGAGCGCATTATGTTGGATCTAAGTGAACACAAATGTGGGCAAATTGTTGGTGCTCATATAGTGGGTTCTTCTACAACCAATGGAGCTGACATGTTTGGACTTTCAAGAGGCACCATATCAAAGATTTATATCACATACAGGGAAAGCAGAAAAACACCATCCACCAAGTCGCAATGTGGACGAAAGTATGTGTTCAGTGATTGTGATAGATGGTCACTGAACAGGATTGTGATGAAAAAGAAGAGGACAACAGCTGCAAAAGTTACTGCAGAACTCGCAGACCACGTCAGCACCAAAACAACATGAAGGGAGCCCCATAAGCATGGAATTGACGAGCCAGCTAGAATTTCAAAACCATTCATCAGTGGTGCAAACACTCGTAAGAGGAAAATGCGGCGCCAAAGCCAATAAATCCTTGACTATGGACAGTGGTCGTGCGAGTTCTGTTTCACACTGTTTCAAGCTCCTGGCCATGCATCTGTCCAAAGAATGAAACATGGCAAGAGTAAAGTGATGACTTCGGCAATCACATAGCGGTATTCCACGGGCCCCACGGTTACTCTCGTGGGTCACGTTACTGCCATAGATTATGTGACTATTTTGGTTGAGCAGGTCTATCCCATGGTACAATGTTTGTTCCCCAATAGTGATGCTGCGCTCCAAGATGACAGAGCCCCTTTCCATACAGCTCACATTGACAAAAACTGATTTTGTGAACATGAGGATGAATTCTCTCATCTCTCCTGGACACCACAGTCACCAGATCTCAATACTGTTGAGCCTCTGTGGTATCCACAGAGAAGGGTGTGTGACCACTGTCCACCTCCATTATTACCTGAACTTGCCACTGTTTTTCAGGAAGAATGGTACAAAATTGTCTTGAAAACTGTATGTGAGCTATATTTATCCATTCTGAGCTGATTGGAAGCTGTTTTGAATGCCAATGCATTTCGTACTATGTATTAAGCATGGTAATATGTTTTGTTTTTGGTGTTTCCCCTGTAAATAAATAAATGAAAGTATTATGAGAGAGCTACAAAAGATTCTCAGCCTAGTAGAAAAACGGCACTGATATCAACACAATTTTGTTTCTGCTATACTCACACATATTTCCCAATCATGTAACTTGTGTGTCAAATTGATCTGCTGAATAGATTTTTTGTACGGATTTGTGAAATAATTATGATGGTGTTTTTTATTCAAACAAATGAACTAGAATACCAATGCAGCATAAACTTTCTTGTTTTGGATGTTTGCTCAACAATCCATATTCTTACAAAGTTGGTGAATATTTACAGTTAGCTACTTCATTTCAACAGTTTAGAAATGGGCAGCTCAGTTCAAAGTGGCTGAACTTACTGTGAAGATAGTTCACATGAAGGACCTCCACTAACTAATGCCAGAGACAAAAACATTGAGAAAGTGTGTAATGTGGTATTACACCATTGGTGAATAAGAATATTTCTCATTCAAATAAATGAACTAGAATACCAATCCAGCATAAAGATCCTTGTTTTGGATGGTTTATCAACAGTTTGAGCTAACACCACAGGCATATTGGAAAGAGTACAGCACATTTTACAGGCAGAATTAAGAAAAAGAGCCCATTGCGTAAAGTGGCTGCCTCATTTGTTGAATGATGACTGAAAGTGAAAATAAAAATCCTATTTGTCAGCAATGGTTGAACCTTTTAAATCTGTTTATCTCTGCAGTTACAATCATAATAATCTTGAAGAAAACACACCTAAATAAAATTACCACTGCAGCTGCAATACTGCTGCCTACTTCAATGTTTTTGTGCCTCTTGTTACATTGAAAAATAACTTTGGTCCAGTAATTCACACCATAGACAAACCAGAAATTGGAGCATAGGTTGATAGCAGTGCATCTGCATCATAAAAGGCAGTCTATATCAACTGCTGGAAGGTGTGACCATTGTTTTCTTGGATGTAAAATGGATTCTTCTTATTGATTATAATTCTTTTAATCTCCAAAAAAATAATGTGAACTTCTGTGCTGGCAACTGTTGATTAACAACAGAGTACAATCTGGAATGAAAATTTGTAACAAGTTAATACTGCACATTAACAGGAACTCAAAAAAGAAGTAACTACCTTTCACAGACAGCACTCTAGGAGCTGCAGCTCGGAGCATCAGACTAAAATCTTCAGTGTGCCAATAGTTACTTTCTACAGGTTCCAAACTCCCATAGGCTATCCCAGAATTCTGCAGTGCTAGCATCAGGAGGAGAGAGGATTAAATGGCGAGTTTGACTTAAAAGCTGGTATCTGAATGAGTTCCAGTCTGAAATGTAGTTTTAATTTGTTACAAATGTTCAATCGAGACATGTATCAGCACCAATGTGTTATAAATGTAGGATAGATCAAAAAATGTATATATATACTTCGAAATTTTTCATTTTGAGAGTAGTGAAGGCGTGATCTGTTTTACTTGCTAAAAAAGGTTCAACAGCTTAGATTGCAAAAATATTTCTTGATGTAAGACAACTGAGTTCGACAGATTTTGCTGTCATTTTCAGGACTTAAAAATCTCTTTGTTGTAAAACGTGTTTATTTGACGCTGAACCTCATGGCAAGTTGTCAAGTGGATAATGGGCTGATTGTTATCCACTTGACAACTTGCCACGATGTTCAACATAAAATGCACATATTTTACAACAAAAAGATTTTTAACACCTGAACATGACAGTAAAGTATGTTGAAACCTGTTGTCTTGAATAAAGAAATATTTTTATGTGATCTATGCTGTTGAATGTTTTTATATGCACTGTGATAGTGAAAACCTTATATATTATCATCAGTACTATAGTGACTCAATGTTAAACAATTACAATAATAGTTCAAACTGCAAACCAACTGCCTCAAACACTTCTGAGCATGATGCTGCATACTCAAGGTCACGTCTTCCAAAGCAGCAACAGGAATTGCTTGACAAGCCATTTTAATTTCATTGCGCAGTTCTGCTAGTGTGCGTGGCTTCCTGCTGTATACTACGTTCTTAAGGGTACCAGACAAGTAAAAATCAAGTGAGGTCAAATAAAGGCGAACATGCAGCGTGCTCCATGGCACCCTTTCATCCAATCCAATCAGAGTATGATGATGCAATAGCTCCATACTGAACAGTCATATACCACTGCTTGCTCAACGAAAGATCAGTACCCGAAGACTGGAAAGTTGCACAGGTCACACGTATATTCAAGAAAGGCAACAGGGGTAATCAGCTGAATAAGGCCCTTATCATTAATGTCGACATGGAGCAGGATTTTGGAACACATATTGCAAATGAACATTATAAATTACCTCAAAGAGATTGGTTTATTGACACACAGTCAACATGGGAGTTGGAAAATATTGTTCTTGTGAAACACAACTAGCTCTTTAGTCACAAGTAGTGTTGAGTGCTATTGACAAGGGATTTCAAATTGATTTTGTATTTCTAGATTTCCAGAAGGCTTTCGACATTGTACCTCAACAAGCGGAATGCAATCAAATTACGTACTTACGGAATATTGTATCAGTTACATGACTGGATTCGCGATTTCCTGTCAGGGAGGTCAAAGTTTGTTGTAATTGATGGAAAGTCATCGAGTAAAACAGAAGCGATTTCTGGCGTTCCCCGATGCTGTCGTTTACTGCCTAGTAAAGTCATCAGAAGACCAAAACAAATTGCAAAATGATTTAGACAAGATATCTGTATGGTGCAAAAATTAGCAACTGTCCCTAAATAATGAAAAGAGGGAGGTCATCCACACGAGTGTTAAAAGGAATCCGATAAACTTCGGTTACATGATAAATTAATCAAACCTAAAGGCCATAAATTCAACTAAATACCTAAGAATTACAATTACACACAACTAAAACTGGAAAGTGCACATATAAAATGTTGTGGGGAAGGCGAACCAAAGACTGTGTTTTATTTGAAGATGCAAAGGATCTACTAAAGAGATTGCCTACACTATGCTTGTCCGTCCGCTTCTGGAGCACTGCAGTGCGGTGTGGGATCCTTAGTAGATGGAGTTAACAGAGTACATCGAGAAAATTCACAAAAGGACAGCACATTTTGTATAGTCGAGAAATAGTGGAGAGAGTGTCGTGGAGATGATACAGAATTTGGTGTGGACACCATTAACACAAAGGCGTTTCTTGTTGCGGCGGAACTGTCTCACAGAATTTAAATCGCCAACTTTCTCCTTCGAACGTGAAAATATTTTGTTGATACTGACCTACATAGTGAGAAATGATCATCATAACAAAATAAGGGAAATCAGTTCTTGCAAGGAAATATATAGATGTTCATTTTTCCCACACTCTGTTTGAGAGTGGAATAATAGAGAATTATTGTGAAGGTGGTTAAATGAACCCTCTGCCAGGCACTTACGTGTTATTTGCAGAGTATCCCTGTAGCTGTTGCACTGATATCCAGATAGGTGCACAGATGCCTATGCAAGCATGACGGGGCACCATCTTATTAAAAGAAAAAAGGTTCATCATCAAAGAAAGGACAAATGCACGGTAAAATTAACGCGTCCAGCATCTCTCGCCAGTAATTTTACCTTTTAAAAAGAAATTTCCAGTCAGTCCCCTCGACGATAACCTGCACCAGACATTACGTCCCAGAACACTGACCACTCGATCGACAAACGTACGGATTTTAGGGAGCCCAGTACACACAGTTATGCCTGTTTACCGTGCCATTTAATTTAAACTGTGATTCATCAAACTACACCACACTGAAAACAAAATTAGCGTCACGTTCCATATGCACTAGGAACCGTTCACTCAACTGACTTGTTTTGTTCTCAGTCGCCCTCATTCAATGTAACAACTGCGGAATGTAAACTTTCTGCTTCTTCACTTTGTGGAAAATATGACTTCTGCTCACACTATTTATGCCTGTTTCACGTGCACATTGTTGTGTTGATCTCTGTGGGGAGTATGTGAATGCATCCAACACCTGAGCAGAAGACTCTTCACCTGCTGCTGTGAGTGGCCGGCATGATCTTCACTGATGCATATTCGTGATTGTTCCTGCAGTTTGGAACATACCGTGAAGGTGAGTGATGCTTAAGCGTGTTAGTGGTTCAGTTCCAAATTCCTGCCCCCAATGTCACTGCACTTCACTGATGTTCTCCAAGTTCCAATACCATTTGAGAAAATATTTTCACTGCTCAAATGTCAGTCACGTTTGCACCACGGCTTCAGTTTGTACACTGACATCGGCGTATCGCAACCCTATTGCCATCTTTTGTTCGACCACTGTACTACATGTTCAACCTGTACCCACTGTGACTTCGAAGTGTACGATTAGTACAGCCAGTTTTAAAGTGTATACATTTTCTTGAACTACCTTGTAGTTACATCGAAAAAAATTTGGCTACATACCAAAAAATTTATTTACATGAAAAAAAAAAAGAAAGAAGAAGAAGAACAGCAACCAGTTGCAAATATTAATTAAATTGTTATTTGAAAATCCACCGTGATCAGTTATGACTTCAAAATTCCATCATTACATAGTTGAATTATATTGCAGTCTATTAATTGTGTGATGTCTGAACATGACCATGAAACACAACAGAAAGGTGATAAAACCTAACAAAATTAGTTGCGAACTTTTTAAGACTTCTATTTACCTATTAGCTATGTGCAATATACATGTAAAAACTGTCTGAAATTTTGAAATAATACTAGGTAAATCTCAAATGAATTTTTGAACCAGGCTGCTCCTTTTGAAGTTAATTTTTTTTTTATATATAAGACATGTATTTTTGGGGCACTGCTCTTAGAAAAAGTGTTGTAGTCAATACATGACAAATTGTGCACATGGTGCAGCTGTTGACTGGAGGCTCAGATGCAGGGAATAAACTTTGAGAATACATTACTAACATCCAAACAATAAAAACACCCCTCCACATCTAACACTGAAATTTGGCAGTACAATTTACAGTGGTGCTTCATTTCAAGTCATGAAATATTACCACTCACTGACAACGTGTGTGCAGGGTGGGGGGGAGAGGGGGAGTCAGTTCAAACATACTCATCTCATAGCAACTGCATGATAAAGCAGAACACAAAATGGAGTGAAGTGTTGCAGGTGAGTCAGAGCCAACAAAGACATAATTCTTCGGCTTTTGAAATGTAAATAGTAATTAATTTATGAATAAACCTCCATAATGAAAAACAATAAGTTAAAATCTTTAACAGAAAGGTTAATTCTAGTCCCTCATGTATGTTGAAGCTACAGCTATCAAGTTATTTCACTGTAATTCTGGATTAAACATAATTAAAATATAATTGGAACAACTGGGACTAAGTCTTCTCAGTTATTCAAAGAAAACTATCTGAAAGCATAATTGGAACAACTGGGACTAAGTCTTCTCAGTTATTCAAAGAAAACTATCTGAAAGCTATAGGCTGGTTACTGAAACACATCAGTTACATAGTACAGGATTGTCCATTAAGAAGCAGGTATTTCAGTCAACTGTGGAACCTTCTGCCAAAATGATTCAGTAAAAATAAATTCTGAGTAAGTACTGCTCAAGAAAATGAATAAAATATTACCCTCAACTACTTCTGGGTGGGCTTGACAGCCTTGATAAATTTGAAAGGAAGACTGTTCCACCAGGCTGTATTTTAAAACTGTGCTTTATTGATTATTACTATTCTTTGAGCGTGGCTCATTCTCAGTTGCATTTACAACATAAATCATGGTCTCCAAATAGCAGTCACACACCATGCATAGTTGTGCATAGCACAATCATTAAAGTGCATGATCTTGCAATGTATAGCCACAAAAAACACCTACCAATAGCAAGAGACTTCCATTTGATGAGGATGATATATCCACATCTGTTATATAAGCACTTGAAAATGAACCAAGCTCTAAACTAGTATTGCTTAAAATGTACAATTTTTAAGTACAGCCCAGTGGAATGATGTCTTTCTTTAAATATTAGACTACTTTTCCTAACTAACAAATGACAACAAATAACAACAACAATAACAATTATAATTATTATAATCACAATAATAATAATAGTACACCATACCACTCAAGCTGTAATATTCTACTTGCATAACTTGAAATATCAGAACCAGCATTATCCCACCACCACTTAATACAGCTATGAATTGACATATATTAATACGGGACACGAAGTGTTTGCCCACAGTTTAAACAGTAAACATATCAGATGCCCTTCCTGTGTTATTAGGTGCCTTTCTCTTGCAGTTCTTTAGCTTTTTTAATTTCATTTTTTTTCCTATCAGTAAAGTCAGCCCAAGCAAAAACTGCTCATATTGTGTTTCATATGATCACAACTGTCAACAGGAGTGTTCTTTTGGTTCTCAAACAAAATTACGTCTAAATTGTAATTTTATGTTCCTAAGTGGTACAACTGCCTCAAATGTTTGTTGAGCAAACATATTTATACACTATGCTAAGAAAAGGAAAGTCACTACTCACCATATAGTGGAGATGATGAGTTGCAGATAGCCACAACAAAAAGACCGTCACAAATAAAGCTTTAGGCCAGAAAGGCCTTCATAAAAATTACACACGCACACACACACAACTGCAGTCTCGGGCAACTGAAGCCACACTACAAGCAGCAGCACCAGTACATGATGGGAGTGGTGACTGGGTGGGGGTAAGGAGGAGGATGGGGTGGGGAGGGAGAAGGATAGTAGGGTAGCGGTGACAGACAGTGAAGTGCTGCTGGGGGAGGGGGGTGGCGCACAGGGGTGAGGTGGAGAGATTGTAGGGTAACTATAAGTGCAGCCGGGAGGTTAGACAGAGGACAGGGGAGCAGTGAGGACGGGGGTGGGGGATGGGGTGGGGTGGGGGGGGGGGGGGGGGGGAGTAATGGAAAGAGAGAGAAATAAAAAGACTGGGTGTGATAGTGGAATAAGGGCTGTGTAGTGCTGGAATGGAAACAGGGAAGGGGCTGACTGAGTGAGGACAATGACTAATGAAGGTTGAGGCCAGGAGGGTTACGGGAACATAGGACATATTGCAGGGAAAGTTTCCACCAGCGCACTTCAGAAAAACTGGTGTTTGGCACCGTGCTCAGCAACAGGGTGGTCCACTTGTTTCTTGGTGACAGTTTGTTGGTGGCCATTCATGTTGACAGACAACTTGTTGGTTGTCATGCCCACATAGAATGCAGCACAGTGGTGACAGCTTAACTTGTAGATCACATGACTGGTTTCACAGGTAGCCCTGCCATTGATGGTATAGGTGATGTTTGTGACTGGACTGGAGTGATGGTGGTGGTGGTGGTGGTGGGAGGATGTATGGGACAGGTATTGCATCTCCACTATATGGTGATTAGTAACTTTCCTTTTCATAATATTTTTAAATTCCATCCTATATTTTCCATTGTTTGATTCATATTTATAGACTATAACAGCAAAATACAAAGAATAGTGTTTCTATAAGAAACCAAATATGGCCACTGAGCTGTGCTGTACTGTCTTCACTGTGCCATCGCATAGCTGTATCATGCCATCTTCACAGTCCTATGATGCTACTGTGATGAGTTGCTTGGCACAGAGGCCATATTCAGTCACAACTGGAAATACTTTTCATTTTTGTGTTTTGCTGCCACTGTCAATAAATAATCTTTAACTGAATATTTCACTATGCTAATAAGATTCCTTTATTGAATAGGCACATAAATTACTTTTAATTTTTAGAATGGGAACCCGAACTACTTTCTTCACTGACAACGGAAGTCAAATGAAATGTGTGGGGGACACTTTCACCCTCAAAAACACCACAGACTCTGTGTGGTGAAGGAAGTACAAACTACATGTAAAGTTGGGACAATTTATAAAATCAATAAAACTGAAGTTCTATCATGTACAAAAATCTAACCTGATTATAAACTGATATGTTAAGATCCTGCAAGTTTGTGTATATAATTTATGGAAGGTGAGCAATAAATTATCCAGTATTTATTCTGCAAAACCTCAATTCCTCAGATCAGTTACAGATGAAGGACACATGATGTCTTGTGCACAAATATTGTTTTAATATTTTGAGTTTCATGTAATTTGGTTTTACATCATATGGCACAAATGTACGCTAAATTAAATATAAATGGTATGGATACATAAACATATCGAAGTCAACTGTAAGTTTAATTCTTCACATGAAAGGAAAGAATTTCACTGGTAATCAGAATTGTGCAGAATAGGTACACAGTTTGTGGGCTACATAGTGTAACTGTGTTCTAGAGGTATTTAACTGTAAAGAAAGCTGCAAATTTTCAAAAATAGTGGTAGGTGTTAGCAAGTACAGATAATATTCGCTATGACGATTTTTGACACTAATGTAGTTAAAATGTACTGCAACATGGAAGTCTCTCTCTCTCTCTCTCTCTCTCTCTCTCTCTCTCTCTCCCTCTCCCCCCCCCCCTCACCCCCCCCCCCCCCCCCCCCCCCCCACACACACACACACACACACACACACAGACACAGAGAGAGAGAGAGAGAGAATGTTGCTGGCTGAAGGATGCAGAGGGGGAAAAACAAAACCAATGAAGTGCTGTTCACAATAAAATTCCAGTAACACCTTGATTGCATTTCCAAAATTTATGGTAGAAATCACATATGGAGGTGAACCTTTGTACATGGGAGCATCAGTGATCGTCACAGGAAACTAGAAATAATGGGAATCTATGATCCCCCCCCCCCCCCCAATAAGCTGTACAAACAGGACTGTAGTCTTATAAATGTCCCATACTCACACATTATCTACACTGCCAAAATCCAGTTCCCTGTACTCAGTGCCATTTCGATGCCCATTGCTGTTCTGCAACTGAGTTACAGGCTCAAGATTAGTGTTATTACTATTTACATGGTTGCCACTTATTTCTGCTGTTTTCACATTACTATTCTCAGTTAACAATTGTTCACTAGTAGCAGTTTTCCCATTTTCTACAACACTGCTGGGAACCACATCTGTACCCTTTTCCGTCTCCATAGACTCCTTATTCCCCACATCCATGTGACCATCTCCACTAGGCACAATTTTTCTCTCTTCTGTAGGACTGACATCCTTTCCATCTTCATCACCACCACTTTCACCTTCAAGCTGGCCCTGTAGTAAGAAGAAAATCTAAATTAGAAAACAGAATTGTTTTGAAGAAATATGTAAAACACCAATTGTTCTTAATTTATAGTGATGAACAATTTAAATGTCTCCAGTTGTAAGAATGATTAAAAAAAACTTTTACTAATTTCACCCCAGTGAAAACTTAACTTTGTGTTCTGATTTACGGCAGGTCTTGTCATGGGGGAAGCCTTGTCAGAGGGCCCACCGTATGAGTGTCTAGGGAAGTGATTCCAGTGGTGGTTTCCCGTTGCCTTCCACTGATGATGATGAAATGATAATGAGGACAACACAACACCCAGTCCTTGGGCGGAGAAAATCTCCGACCCAGCCGGGAATCGAACCCAGGCCCCTTGGCATGACTGACCACTGCACTGACCACTCAGCTATCAGGGCGGACACCCCAGTGAGAATAAGGTCAATAACTGGCTGTTATAGCTTAAAAGAACCTTTCCAGAATTTGTATACAATGATTTCTGGAACACACACGTTAGGACAGCTGGGATTCAACTCTTCATAATAAATTTTAATGGTGAATTTCTGCTATAGTATAGTGTAAATAATCATTTTAAACAACTTGAAAATCTGGAACAGGAATAACATGTGTGTCTCATACATCAGCCCTCTCTTCCCGTGTGACAGCCAATTTGCTATTTCTATGAACTATACATATAACCACAGATTTGAGTTTATTAATACATGGAGAATAAACTGTATTATGCCACTTAGTGTTTACAAGCAGAGTGATTCTCTTAGAAACTTGTTTTTTAACTTTTACTTCACGAGTTTACACTTAATTCTATTTTTGTTACTACACTGAAATGCACATTTCCCACTCTGTTGAATACTGCTGACTTTTACAGCATACTTTCTACATACACAACTAAGCTACTGGAAGAACTTGGTGTCTCAATCATGCTGAAGCCAGGAATGGGAACAGAAAATATCACAGAAGATGTAGACTTAGAAGGCGAAATATTGTATGACAGTGATTTTGTCATATGTGTAACCAGTGCAAAGTATGTGGCGCATAGTAACACTGATACCTGCACTGACTATATTACACATTTTCAACGATAAAACAAACTAAGCTTCAGAAAGAAGTCCAAGAAAATCATTGTGCCATTTTGGACTAATGTGGCAGTAGCATGTACTCATAGAGCTGTGCAAGAACTCAAACTGAAATCTTACAAAGTAACAGTAGTGCATCAACTGACCAATTGAGATATTGTTGCTAGATATCAGTACTGCAACTAACTATTGCATGCTGTACAAGATGGAGAGATCGATCCAGAAAGGCTGCCCCCCCCCCCCCCCCCCTCCAATGAAGTACAGATGCATTTATTAGGATACACAAACTTGCAGCACAATCGAGTAGAGGGGTTGGGATTTGCATGGCTGCATGCCTGAAATTTAATAGGTTAGAACAATCAATGTTGAACTATTGTAAATCATTATCAGTTACGTTGAGGACCTCTGCACGATGTGAAAACAGGAGTGTGAGTGCAATTAGTCCAACACAAATTACTGGACTTATTATACAGCAAAATCTTTCAGAAAATTAACAATTAACAATTAACAAAAACATCTACTTTTATGCAGGATTTTTTTTTTTTTTTTTTTTTTTTTTTTTTTTTTGGTGGTTTTAGGGCGCACAACTTCAATGGTCATTAGCACCCTGACTACTCTAAGAATGCACTGCGGGGCACAAGTTGACCACAACAACTAAAAGGGAAAACACGATAAAAGACAGACTGACAGGCATAGGATTAAAAAACAGCATCATCAAATGTCCTTAGCGAGGTTTGTCAAATTGATAAAACGAAGAACACGAGCAGCTGCTCGTGGGTCATCCGCTAAAATGGCATCGAAAGTATTTGGCAGGTTAAGATCGAGGCGCAGTGTGTTAAGATCTGGACAGGACATTAAAATGTGTCTAACCGTCAGCAAGTGCCCACGTGGGCAGAACGGCGCCGGCGCAGCCGTCAGCAGATGGCGATGGCTGAACCGGCAGTGTCCAATTCTTAACCGGGCTAAAACGACCTCCTCCCGCCGAGAAGGGTGTGAGGAGGACGTCCAAGCCACGGGAAGAGGTTTTAAGGCCCGAAGCTTGTTGTCGGTAAGTGCAGCCCAATCGGCATGCCACAGCGATAAGATGCGCCGACAAATGACCCTGCTAAAATCGGACGAAGGGACACAACAAGAAGCTGTCCGAGGCTGGAGGACCGCAGCCTTGGCCGCGGCATCTGCAGCTTCATTCCCAGGGATACCGACATGGCCAGGAACCCACATAAAGCTAACTGGAGAACCGACGTCCACAAGCTGCTGAAGAGAGCGTTGGATCCGGTGTACGAAAGGGTGAACCGGGTACGGATCACTGAGGCTCTGGATGGCGCTCAGGGAATCTGAGCAGATGACATAAGCAGAATGTCGGTGGCGGCAGATGTAAAGAACAGCCTGGTAGAGGGCAAAGAGCTCAGCTGTGAAGACCGAACAATGGCCATGGAGCCGGTATTTGAAACTTTGTGCCTCGACAATAAAGGAACACCCGACCCCGTCATTGGTCTTAGAGCCATCTGTATAAATGAAAGTCATGTTGATGAACTTCGAACGAAGTTCCAAAAAACGGGAGTGGTAGACCGAACCGGGGGTGACCTCTTTTGGGAGCGAGCTGAGGTCAAGGTGAACGCGGACCTGAGCCTGGAGCCAAGGTGGCGTGCGGCTCTCGCCCACTCGAAAGGTTGCAGGGAGTGAAAAATTAAGGCGTTGAAGGAGGCGACGAAAGCGAACTCCAGGGGGTAGCAGGGCAGAGACATACAACCCGTATTGACGGTCAAGAGAGTCGTCAAAAAAGGAACGATAAGACGGATGGTCGGGCATTGACAGTAGCCGACAGGCATACCGACAAAGCAGTATATCGCGCCGGTAGGTGAGTGGCAATTCGCCAGCGTCAGCATGAAGACTCTCTACGGGACTGGTATAAAATGCTCCGATCGCAAGTCGTAAACCCCGATGTTGTATGGAGTTGAGGCGGCGTAAGATGGATGGCCGTGCAGAGGAGTATATGAAGCTCCCATAATCCAGCTTGGAGCGGACGATCGACCGATATAGACGAAGTAGGACGGTTCGATCCGCTCCCCACGACATACCACTGAGAACACGGAGGACATTTAAAGAACGGGTACAACGGGCGGCCAAATATGACACATGTGGAGACCAGCTAAGTTTCCTGTCAAATGTAAGGCCTAAAAATTTGGTTGTCTCCACGATTGGGAGAGCAACGGGACCGAGTCGTAAGGACGGTGGGAGAAACTCTTTGTAGCGCCAGAAGTTAATACAGACCGTCTTCTCGGCAGAAAAACGGAAGCCATTGGCGACACTCCAGGAGTAAAGACGGTCAAGAGAACGCTGAAGACAGCGCTCCAGGACACGTGTACACTGCGCGCTGCAATAGATGGTAAAATCGTCCACGAAAAGGGAGCCTGATACATCAGCTGGGAGGCAATCCATTATTGGATTGATCGCGATGGCGAAGAGAGCGACGCTCAAAACTGAGCCCTGTGGCACCCCATTCTCCTGGCGAAAGGTGTCGGACAGGACAGAACCCACACGTACCCTGAACTGTCGATCCATTAAAAAGGAACGAATAAAAAGAGGGAGGCGACCGCGAAGGCCCCATGTATGCATGGTGCGGAGAATGCCCGCCCTCCAACAGGTGTCGTAAGCCTTCTCCAAATCAAAGAACACAGCCGCGGTCGGGCGCTTCCGCAAGAAGTTATTCATAATGAAGGTTGACAAGGTAACCAGATGGTCAACAGCAGAGCGGCGCCTACGAAATCCACATTGTACATTGGTAAGTAGGCGTCGAGACTCGAGCAGCCAAACCAATTGAGAGTTAACCATTCGCTCCATCACTTTACAGACACAGCTGGTAAGCGAGATAGGTCGATAACTGGAAGGCAAGTGCTTGTCCTTCCCCGGCTTAGGAATCGGGACAACAATAGACTCGCGCCAGCATGCGGGAACATGTCCCTCAATCCAGATGCGATTGTATGTACGAAGAAGAAAACCTTTACCCGCAGGAGAAAGATTCTTCAGCATCTGAATATGAATAGAATCTGGCCCTGGAGCGGAGGACCGTGATCGGCCAAGTGCGTTTTCGAGTTCCCGCATGGTGAATGGGGCATTATAACTTTCACAATTCGAGGAGCGGAAGTTAGGTGGCCTAGCCTCCTCTGCCTGTTTGCGGGGGAGGAAGGCAGGGTGGTAATGAGCGGAGCTCGAAACCTCTGCGAAAAAGCGGCCGAAGGCATTGGAGACAGCCTCAGGGGCCACAAGGACGTCATTCGCGACCTTCAAGCCAGAAACTGGTGAGTGCACCTTAGTGCCAGATAGCCGGCGCAGGCTACCCCAGACAACAGAAGAAGGAGTAAAACTGTTGAAGGTGCTTGTGAAAGCAGCCCAGCTGGCTTTCTTGCTTTCTTTGATAATACGACGACACTGAGCACGTAATCGTTTATAATTGATACAATTCGCCACTGTAGGGTGGCGTTTAAATGTGCGTAAAGCACGTCGACGAGCACGTAAAGCGTCTCTACATGCTGCGGTCCACCAGGGGACCGGTACGCGACGTGGGGAAGAAGGAGGGTGAGGGATGCAATATTCAGCAGCAGCGAGAATGACTTCCGTGAGGTGTGCGACCTGACGATCGCAGCTTGTAAAGGTTTGATCCTGAAAGGTCGCCCTGGAAGAGAAGAGCCCCCAGTCTGCCTTGGAGATGGTCCAATTAGAGAAGCACGGAGAGGGGGTATGCTGCAGGAGATGGATAACACACGGGAAGTGGTCGCTCGAATATGTATCAGAAAGTGCATACCACTCAAACCGGCGTGCAAGTTGGGGAGTACATATAGAGAGGTCTAAATGGGAATAGGTGTGAGATGTGTCCGAAAGAAAAGTAGGGGCGCCAGTATTGAGGCAGACAAGATCGAGCTGGTTGAAAAGGTCTGCTAACAAGGAGCCCCTCGGGCAGGATGCTGGAGAGCCCCAAAGGGGATGGTGGGCATTGAAGTCTCCAGTTAACAAAAATGGTGCAGGTAGCTGAGCAATAAGTTGCATCACGTCTGCCCTGGTAACGGCAGATGACGATGGAGTGTAAACGGTACAAAAGGAAAACGTACAAGTGGGGAGAGTAATGCGGATGGCAACTGCCTGCAGGCCGGTGTGCAACGTGATGGGATCGTAGTAAATATCATCCCGGACCAGCAACATAACCCCTCCATGAGCTGGGATACCTACCACAGGGGGTAGGTCAAAACGCACAGAGGTGTAGTGTGCCAAGGCAATTTGATCGCATGGGCGTAGCTTCGTTTCCTGGAGGGCTACGACGAGCGGACGGTGCAAGCGGAGCAGCAACTTCAAGTCCTCTCGGTTGGAGCGAATGCTGCGAATATTCCAGTGAATAAGTGCCATCGTAAGAAAAGGAAGATGAGAGAAGTGGTCACCTCGAAGGCCGCTTAGGGCCTGGCTTCGAGCGAGCACTGCCGCCGCTATCAGTAGGCGGACAGTCATCGTCCATTGGGTCTATAGGGTCATCGGCCATCTCGGGAGGATGGCCGGGAGGGGGAGCTTCCTCCGCCGGTGAACGGCCAGATGTACAGCTACCAGCGGTGCGGCCAGGCGAAACGGATGACGGCCTGGGGCGGCAACCGCTGGGTGGCGCAGGAGAAGAAATGCGCCGTGGCGGAGAAGGAGAACTGTGCTTCCTATGCGCCTTTTTGGAAGGACGTTGAGTGGAAGTACCGGTCGAAGGCTGGGAGGTCGAGGTACGGAGGAAGTCTGCACGGGATGGTTCCTTCTTGAAGGCCCGTGCATCTGACTTCGATGTCTTCGTCTTAACAGAAGCTGAGGAAGAGGCTGGTGTCTGTGGGGTGATGGGAGGAAGAGGAGACGTCGACCGCGCGATCTTAGCACTGGCTGAACGGACGACCGTGGTGCTGAAGGTCAGATCGCATGTCTGGGTTGCTACCTCCCGGGTAGTCCGAGGAGAGGCGAGGACAGTACTGTATTTCCCCGCTGGGAGCAGCGTGGGCTTCCTACTAGCCAATAGCTTGCGAGCAGCCGAGGTGGACACTTTCTCTTTGACCCGAATTTCTTGGATACAGCGTTCTTCCTTATAGACAGGACAGTCGCGGGAGGATGCGGCATGGTCACCCTGACAGTTCACACAACGAGGAGACGGAGGTGGACAGTCACCCTCATGGGCATCCCTGCCACAAGTGACACATTTAGCCGCATTGGAACAAGACTGTCGAGTGTGATTGAAACGCTGACACTGGTAGCAGCGCGTAGGTGTCGGGACATAGGGGCGAACAGAAATAACCTCGTAGCCCGCCTTGATGCGCGATGGCAGCTTAACACTATCGAAGGTCAAGAAAAGTGTCCGGGTCGGTACAAGGTCATTGTTGACCTTTTTCATGACCCTATGGACAGCCGTCACGCCCTGCTCAGCGAGGAAAGATTGAAGCTCCTCGTCAGTCAATCCGTCGAGGGAGCTAGTATAGACTACACCACGAGACGAATTCAAAGTTCGGTGGGCCTCCACCCGGACAGGGAACGTGTACAGGAGGGTGGCCCGAAGCAGTTTTTGTGCCTGAAAGGCACTCTCAGTTTCTAGTAATAAGGTGCCGTTACGCAACCCGGTACAAGATTTGACAGATCCGACTATGGCATCTACGCCCTTCTGAATAACGAAAGGGTTGACAGAGGAAAAATCCTTTCCGTCCTCAGATCGAGACACTACGAGGAACTGTGGGGCAGGCGGTAGTACTTTTGTCACTGGTGGCTGGTCACGTTTCCGTTTTTGGGTCGAAGTCGAGAGAGATGGAGTAGAATCCATTGCGGAGGAATCCCCCATGATTGCCAGCGTCTCCGATGGCGCGCTCCTTCCTTGTGGGGACCCTCTCAGAGGGCACTCCCGCCTTAGGTGAATGTTTACACCTCAGGTCACACCTCCCAAGAAACAGACGGAGGGACCAATCGGCATGGTCAGAAGGTATCAGCTCAGGCAATCACCCCTCCCCGGGCCTGGCCTTTACCAGGGGGTACGCGCGTGCCTTACATGTCTACCCAGGGCGGGGACTTACGCGTTACCCCGTCACCGGCTACGCGTGCGAACGCGTGGGTCGGCCTTCAGGCACGCACAGGGAGGAAGGAAGAAGAGGAAAAAGAAGAGAGAGAGGGAGAAAGAGGACAGACTGTCTCAAACGCCGAGGCGGAGACCAGAGAAGGCAAGGAGAAGAAGGCAATGAGAAGGCAAGGAGAAAAAGGCAATGAGAAGGCAAGGAGAAAAAGGCAATGAGAAGGCAAGGAGAAAAAGGCAATGAGAAGGCAAGGAGAAAAAGGCAATGAGAAGGCATGGAGAAGTCAAGGGAAAGAGTAAGGAAGACAGTGAGGTGGAGAAGAGCAAAGAAAGGAACCAACAAAAGGAAGGAAGAAACGAGAAGTGAAAAACCAAAAAGACCACGATTATAGGTCGTGGAACCGTCCGTCTCCGGACGCAGGCGCTAACTACCCCCGTGAGGGGGATGGACTCCTTTTAGTCGCCTCTTACGACAGGCAGGAATACCGCGGGCCTATTCTAATCCCCGGACCCGCAGGGGGGACTTTTATGCAGGAAAATGCAAGCTCTCACACCATTGATACATCTATGATAAAAGATTTGTTCGGAATGTAATGTCACAAAGTCCCGATTGCCTTCACTTTGGATATGCTTTTTCTGGCCTTCTTGCAGATGGTGACTGCCAGTTGTGCCATTTGGAGTTCTGTATCTTTGTATCAGTGTCATATTCAAAAACGTACAACTTATCTCCCACTACAACACTTTCCAAAATTTCAACACAATTCCAGAAGTTCTTCACAAATGAGTACTCGGCTGGACTTGTGGCTAATGGTCAAAATTTTTGGTAACAGTTTTGCACACAAATACTTCATTTGCAGTTGTTTGGTTACAGTCTCCTGGACAATGATTTTGCATATACCCAGAGTCTGAGCTATCAGAGGAACAGGTATTCTACAGTCAGTGTTCAAAAGTTCATGCACACACATCATGCTGTCTTCAGCTTTCCATGTTGAAGAGTGTCCAGAGAGAGTTTCATCATGAACGTCATCCTGGACTTCCATGCTGTAGTGACGTAGTGACTCGTCGTGACTTTCAGAAAGCTCTGAGGAAAATGAGGTGGGTTATGTTGGGAGCTAACAAATACTTTCAACTAGCCATGGCAGATACACTTCAGTTCCCTAACAGCAGCATTAGAATAGAATTGGTGACAATGCTTTCCAGACAAACACTGTGGTATTATGAGGTGTTTTTGATGATAGGATAATCCACTCTTCATTTCCCATATCTAAATTCATGTGATTTCTACCTCTGACTTATGTTAAATGGAAAGATGTAGGTAAACAATCCTCATACACTTGAAGAGTTAGAAGACAGTAGTTGGCTTGTGTTTTCAAAAATTCTGATAGCCGAAATTTAACAAATGCTTGATAATGTATTCTTAAGGGTCAAATTGCTCTTGCTGCTCAGATACACAATTCTGGGTATCTGTTGCAAATAAAGGTAAACTTGATTTGGTCACATTCCGTATTAGTTTACGCTCAACTTGGGAAGATGTGCCAAGCAGCTATGCTTCCCGAGGGAGATACCAGTACACATCCTGTGTAAACTGCAGGTGTGCACCAGTCTCATACATGAAACATTCTGTATGTTGTGGATGAACTTGACTGCAAAACTGGAGACACTAGCAGTTTTAAGTTAGGTAAGTATAAAACTTTGAGCTTACATTGTTCAAAAATGCACAAGGATGGAGATGTAGTCGCACGCGTTAGCAATAATGTTCAGTACGAAAAACATAATTTGGCAGTGCAGTTAGCAGAGAAGATGGTCTTTGAGTCAGCAGCACTAAGAATAAAGCCAAGGAAGAACAGCTTAATATGGTGATGCATTTTTCATTCAACTGCAGTTTACTTGATAAATGCTCAACATGTAAGAAGACAGATTACACTAAATGTTAACACAGTCTCTTCAAGAAATAATCCACACTACTTTAGGTAATCTGACAAGTTAATTGTGCTACAACTGAATCCATGTGAATTCATCATAAACACACACAACAGCTGACTCCCAGACATGTATTCACCATTTCCACACAAATTTAAACAAGGAGGAATTAGGGCTTAGAACCGCTGAAAGCCACCTCTCTGATCCCAGAACTTTATCTGTACTACATGGTGACTTAATTATAAAAGAAAATTTTATTATTTTTATGAAATATTAAACCACAGTTTTAATCATCTGAGTGGGTAAAAAGACAATCTCAAGAATATTAAATTAATGCAGTAAATTAACAAATTAAAGGGAGATATGAAAGACCAAACTGCTGGATTTCCAAAGAAAATGCAAAGCCTAGAAAAAAGCATACAGGGAACCTTTAATGGAACTCACAGTACAGTGTTATGCTGATGTGATAAGTGAATCAGTAATGTTAGTAAAAACTCATGGTGTGTAGTAGACAAGAAATGTGGGAAGTGAGAGTATAAAGGCTACATACAGTATGTGAGAAATTCACAGAAGAAATTAATACAGAATTATGATTCAGGATCGGTAGCGAACTTGATCAAAGCTTCAGGAGTGTTGCTAGTGACATCCTGAAGTTATTTTGAAGCTGAAAATACAAATGTCCAGCGGCTGGTTTGACATATTATCTAATTTATTTAAAGAACTCAGAACTGAAAAAATATCACTAAACCATTACCACATTCAGGAAGCACTTCACATGGCCACGGGATTTTTCATATCCTGTTAAGTATCTCCACAATATCAACAGGGTATAAAAAGAAAGCAACCAGAGACTTACAGAAATCCAACTCAGTGTCACTGACCTCAAAACTTGGTAGTGGACTTGAAAGAGTAATTCTTGATCAAATGGATTTTTTTCTTTCGTAAATGTAACCTGCTAAACATTTTGCAAAACGAATTCAGGAAATAATGCAGGAGAAATGACTCTGACTTTCAAACAAACTACTTATTATTCGCACAGTCACAAACTCTAAAATAACAAACAAAACAAAAAAACATAACGCGTGTCTTCTACATGAATATTTAAAAAAAAACTACCCTCCTTTCTCTGGTGCATTGTCTCATTAGCACAAAAAGCATTAAATCTTAAATCCCTTATGTAAATCACATAATAATACTACAATTTTTTCAGTACGTATTGTACAAGATGGGTAAAGTAAACAAAATCAGTGGAATGTCTATAAATTTGACCAGTTCTTTTCATCCTGTGAATCATTCAACACCATTACACAAATTCAAAACCTTATGTATAAGAGAAGTAACACTTGAAAATCCATGATGGAATAATGACAATATTACGAGAAGAATCGATTGCTACTCACCATACAGTGGAGATGTTGAGTCGCAGACAAGCGGGGGAGGAGGTGGCGGGGTGGGGGTGGTGGGTGGGGGGGGGGGTGGGGGGTGGGGGGAAAGGTGAGCTTTTGGACAAATTTATAAGTAGACAAAACACACACACACACACACACACACACACACTTCGTAAGTGTGTGTGTGTTGTGCTTGCATGAATGTGTGTGTGTTGTCTATTTTAGAAGAAGGTCTTTAGGTTGAAAGCTCACTCATTCGGCAGTCTTTCTGTTGTGCCTGTCTGTGACCCAACATCTCCACTATATGGTGAGTAGCAATCTATCCTTTTCATAATATTGTCAGAAGTAACACCGGATTTCTTACATTCTTAGAAGTGAGAAAAAGAAAATGTGACCTTCATACAAAACAAAAGGTTTAATATCTAATATTAACCACTTATTTACCAAAATATAATGCAGATACAGAAAAGCACATTCATTTAAAACTATTTGTATCATAAGAAATTACATTAGGGAACTAATGTGTGCTAATACCAATCACCCACTCAACATCACAGAATGATGGAAACAAGGAAACTACGCTTAGTTTTGTATGAGAGGCACAGTATTCACCTTCTGTTCTGAATACAAGTATGTAAAAATATCAATGTAAGCATCTGTGGTTAGAAGATAGAACAGGTCACACTCATCTAAAAGAAGGGTAGCAGAAGTGGTTCACAGAACTACAGTCCTCTCTCTGTGACATCCATCTGTTGTAGCATTTTAGAACATATTCACATGTCAAACACATTCTGGTATCTTGAGCAGAATGATATTGTCTATGCTAACCAGCACAGATTCCAAAAACACTGGCTGTGCAAAACTAACTCATACACAAATATATATACAGGTCTTGTTAAGATTTCAAAGTAGTTCAAAGACTGGTGATTTGTTTTCGGTGTCCAGAAATATATAGCTGTGCACTTTACACAGTACAGAAAAGTAGTATATTTGACTACAACATCAGTAAGTCACAATTTGAATCTCTCAACTATTAAACACCTGGGCATAAAAATTTGCGGTAACATGTAATTGAATGATCACATAGCCTCAATTGTAGGTAAAGCAGGAGGTAGACTTTGGTTCACTGGTAGGCTACTGGGAAAATACAGTCAGCCCACAAAGGGGCTTCCTTACAAAACTCACATGGAATATATCCTAAAATAATGTTCAAGTGTTTGAACAAGTAGGACGAATGGATGATACTGAACACATACAAAAGTAGGGCCGCACAAATGATCACAGGTTTGATTGGCTCACAGGAAACATCCATAGAAATGCTATAAAACCTTTATTGGCAGATACTTGAAGATAGATATCTATTATCCTGAGAAGGGTTACTTAAATAGTTTCAAAATCCAGTATTATGTGAAGAATCTTTGGGCTCAACCATTATGTTTTTCTTTCTTTGTGGGCTTAGCCCTGCTGACAAAGCTACAGCTCAGGTTCAACAAAAACATGAGGAAGAACTAGCAAGGCTTTTATATGGAATGAGTTTGGAACATTATATTAAATTTAAATCACAAATGGTGGACCAGGATTTGAACCCAGCTCCTTTAAAATATGAGCCAATTACTTTATCACTGGGCCACTTCAATCAAAAGGGTGGATGGATGGATGGATGGACGGATGAAAAGAAATAAGGAAGGAAGGAAGATTAGTTTATAACATAAAAGTGGGAAAGTACTGCTGAACTGGGAAATAATGAGAAAGGAAATACACTTTCATTCAGAGATTTAAATCTTGATGGCTGGACATGGACTCGAGCCCAAACCTTTGCCTCACTCAAATAGCACGTGTAATGTGAAATAATAAGAGTGAAACTATACCAACTGTAGAAGCCTTGCAATCAAACTGAACACAGAGCTACAACAGTGTTATTAATTTGAAATTCCAGGTTATTTAAAAATTGAAGAAGGGACTCTGAGGTTTGCCTCATTGAGGTCATTAAATACGGTGCATTACATAACTGCAGTCTGTTTGCCAAGATTTACTTAGTGGCATGCATCACAATACAATTCATAACCTCAAAAACATTAATTACTCACCTTAACAGGAGTGCTTGTGGGTGTTGCACCTTTCCCTCTAGTGCGTGACATGATTGCTTCCACACGTTTGCGACGGGCAATGCGCTCCTCTTCTTCCTTCTTTAGTCGTTCATCCATCTCTTTACGCAACCTGTGGAAAAAATGGAAGGAATAAATTACAGACAAATTTCTGTAGAAAAAAACTTTTCCCCCTAATTTTTAACAGCACAAACCTTTCTGCTTCCTCTCGGGCTTTTCTCTCTGCTTCTTCTTTTTCTGCTTTGGCCTTCATTTCCTCCTCCCTTTTCTTTCTTTCTTCCCTCTCCCGTCTTTCATTTTCCTTGAAAATAAAATATTTATGCATAAATGTGCATCAAGATATTCTTATCCTTTTAATATCATACGAACTGTCACTACATAGCTAAGCTACAGACCTATCAAACTGTGAATGACAATGAAATTGGGAAAGCACATAACTTGATGACAAGTTTACCCCAAGAATATTAAGAATACATTTATCTAAGATCTTAATGAGGTAACATTTTTCACAATGGTGTTAGAAATCAAACTTAATAACTAAAAATTATTCATATAATACACATCATGGCTATACTACACTGGAACAGAAAAGTATACTTAATGATAAGAATGAACTACTATTTATTTCCTTGTGAGAAACTTTTCCTAGGGGACACAAGAATACACTATCACCATTTTATACACAATCATATAGAATTTAAAATCACTGTTCGGTTCCTGCTTCAAGACTTGGAAGGTTCTCAGCATTGTGCAAGTCTTCTGATGTGAACTATTCAGCTGCTCAAGTGGAATCATCTAAGAATACACATCATTACAAAAAACCTAGAATTGTCCAGAGGTACAACATGATTTAAATCTGCCATGATCAATTACATGGTTTTAAAACATATTTCAAAAAATATATATTACTGAATATTCAATTATTAAACACATATTCACAGGTAGAAAACAATTTTTTAAAGATTTGTTATCTATTTTTGACACTGAACTAATTTGTACTCATGGTGCCATATCAACAATAACATTATCCTCAGAACTACCTGGATAGCTAGCAAGAGTCTTTGCTCCTCAGCTTTTCGTGCTTCCTCCACAAGGCGCAGCTGTTCCTCTTCAAAGCGACGCTGTTCTTCTTCTTCTAACCGTATACGTTCCTCCTCTTTCCGACGCTCTTCTTCCTGTTCTCATGTCAAATTTTTAATTAGATTATAGAAAAATTAATAATAACAGTGATTATGATAAAGAGCAATGGTATGTTATACACACTACCAGAGAAAATAATGTTCCTCAAACATGCACATTTTTTCCATAAAACAGACTCTACAGGATTCAAGTTATTAAATGATTTAAAATAAATGAATGATATCATGTGATTCACAATTTTTCCTCCATGTGTACAAAAGCTTGTCAAAGTAACAGATATGAATCAAAAACACACATTGCTTTATATGTGTAAATAAACTGAGTTCTGTCTTTGTAATAATTTTACGAAAATCTGATTCTTTCCCAGCCAGTCCACAGTGACTTAATATTGCTTAAGTTGTGTAATTAATGTTCACAGAACAGATGTTAAAGTTCTTTCAAGTCCAGATGAACAACTCTACCTGTATGTATTGTTCTGCTGCCAATTTATCTGATAATGGAAAAAATGCTTTTGCTGTGGGATGCATATGGTCACATGAAATACCTCCTGGATATGACATCAACATCATGCATAATGACTGTCTGCAAATAGACGAATTTCTGGGCAAAGAAATTGCTATATCACTAACTATATCACATGATATGAAAGCTATTTAATACCTGACATCAGCACACCATCAGTGCAGTAATGCAATTTGAGGAAGTAAGTCTTATAAACTCTGTCTTTCTTCTGAGAGTGCTTGGGTATTATAGCATAAGAATTATTTTATGCACTTTAATCTGTACTCTTTTAAACATCTGTCATAAGCTTTCTAATTAATGTTCAACTGAAATTATTTATCATTTTTTACTTTTTTCACATCACTGGGAGTCATCTCTCATAGAATCTATACAAGTAGCATTAGCATATCAGTTCTACTGCAAATCTATATTATGTATTTTTGCTTTTCAACATGTTCCACATCCTCAAAGATCTCCTCACTATGGGTACATAATACAAGCAGTGAATTTAATTTAACATTATGCTTCTTAAGATGGATCAGTATCAACAAGTCCTGGAAGGAATGACAGAACAGCATAAAATACCACTGGAGGAACACAAGGTTGGTTGGGCAACACTGGCATGATATCCTACAGGAGGACATCCAACAACTCTATCAATCAATACTAAGCCAAATAACTGTTTGCATGAAGGCCAGAGATGGACCAACATCTTATTCACTTGCTCAATTTGTAAAGTCCTTTCTCTTGAACAAATCATCCAATTTTTCTGAAATTGTAATTATTTGTTTACATGTACATCACACCTACCAATTTTTATCTCATTCGGATAACTTCTTCATGGTGTGTCTTTTTTGTCTTAGAGTGTATTACTGTATTTTAGTTTATTGTAAATTTTAGCCCCACATATTCTGGTGTTTTAGGGTACAGCCTTAAATGCTGTGTTGGAAATTTAAAAATCTCTCTTAGGCAAGTGCTTTAGTTGCACTAGATATGGGAAATTTCAAGTGTATGTTGATTTTTATGTAAGAAATGTTTTAATGTTTTGCAATACTCATTTGTAATTATTTTCATTTACAATCTGGGAGCCTCGTGACACTTGCTGAATTCTCCCACAAGATTATGCTATAACAAATAATTGACAAAGTAACACCCAATCTTCTTTCCAGTGCCACGTTTGTGGCAACTGACAAAATACATCTTAGAAATGTAAAGCTACTCAAATTATTTCTAAACAGTCTGTGTGTTTCACCCAATTTAACTTTTTGTCTAGTTTTTGGGTCTAAGAACTTTACATGGTTTGCTTCTGTAATCTACTGATAGTTGCCAGTTATTTTTATGTCTCTCCATTCCAATGGTTTAGTCTCAAACTGCATCACCTGGATTTTAGTTACATTTAGTTTTAGTCCATTTTGATGGAAGCACAATTCAAATTTTTCTACAGTATCTTTCACATTTTCTGGAATTTTTCAAGAATCTCATTTTCAACTAGAACTGATGTATCATCCACAAAATAAGAGTCAATAAACAACAATAATAACACATTTACATAAAATAGGAGCAGATAGGGAGGCAATATTGAAACTTCTCCTGTACCTCAGGAAACTCTTTTTTCCAAACAGATAAGTAATTGCTTGAATCTGACATTACAATTACTCTGTTGCTATCTTTTAAGTATGAACTGAACTATTGTAAAGCACTGTCCCTCCTTTCACCAACACATCACTAATTTATGAAGAAGTAAGAAGCGATTCACTGAACTAATGATTATGTCAGATGGTAGACTATTCCTGTCACCTATTTACCACTGTATAACAGGAAGCATATCTTTTGAGTAAACTCACTGCTGGCATGGACAGCACTTTTTCTTCTTGGAAACCAAACCAGTTTCTAAAAATTATGTCAGTTATGTAAGACATTTTTTTAATTTATTTTGTTTTCAAATATGAGAGAAGACCGACAGAAGAGAAACACAGCAGTAATTCCTCATGTCTTTTATTGTTCCCTTTTTGGGTAATTGTTTACCCCTGTGTTTTTCAAAACGTGAGAAAGATCACTGCTCAAACAATGGTTTTTAATAATTGGCGTTAGTCAGCCAGTCACTCCGGCAGTAGCAGCCGACTGAGACAGACACAACAACAAGGAAGTAACCACTTTTGTAACATTTACGAGTTCCTAACCAGGAGTGAATTTTATTATATCATCCGTGTGCTTTAATAGTTTAGTTTCTTGAGTTTCTGCGTGTAAATTTAATATCTAATAGCCACTGTTCTCGCATTTTCGTTTGCGTTGGAAAGTAAACCGATTTTGTGACATATTACAAGTTCCTAAACAGGGGCGAATTATTTAGTTTCACCTGAGTGCTTCGGTAGTTAAGTTTTTGAATATCTGCGTATTATTAGACACAGTTCCTACGTTTTCATCAGGGTGTACCGTAGAGTTGTGCAGCATGTGCCGATAGTCCGTTTATCTGCATAGTTTAGTTTTCCACGGTCTTTAGTATGGACAGGGACTGCGACTGTTGTGTGCGGATGCGAGCTGGGTTGGTGACACTTTGTTCTCAGCTCCAGGCTGTATTGGCTTTGGTTAAACAGCTTGAGGCTGCAGTGGATGGGCACCACTGTTGTGGGGATCCAATGGACGTCCAGACGTGAGTCCACCAATCAGTTCTCGCCAGTGGCCAACCAAGTTACTGCTCGCACTGAGGCTGATCCCTCACCTGTGGTCGAGTGGGAGGTCGCCCCAGGACAAAGCAGGCGGCAAAAGACTTTCCAGACGGCTGCACGAAAGGCCTCCCCGGTTTGTCTGACAAAGAAGTTCGAGATGCTGTATGTGGCTGACATTGTCGCTGAGCCAGATACTGTCCCCTGTCCTGTTTCAGAGGAAACCACTCAGCCTGCAAGATCCGGGCAATCACAGAGGGTGGGATTATTGGTAGTTGGGACCTACAACGTTAGGCGGATTATGGGGCCCCTTAGGGACTTGGCTGACAAGGGTACGAAAACCAATGTGCACTCTGTGTGCATACCAGGTGGAGTCATTCCAGATGTGGAAAGGGTTCTCCCGGATGCCATGAAGAGCACAGGGTGCAGCCAACTGCAGGTGGTTGCTCATGTCGGTACCAATGATGTATGTCACTTTTGGAGCAAAAGAGATTCTTTCTGGTTTCGAGCAGCTAACAGAAGTGGCAAATGCTGCCAGTCTTGCTTGCAAGATGAAAGCAGAGCTGACCATTTGCAGAATAATAAACAGGACCGATTGCAGACCTCTGGTACAGAGCCGAGTGGAGAGTCTGAATCAGAGGCTCAGATGGTTCTGCGACCGTGTAGGCTGCAGATTCCTCGACTTGCGCCAAAGGATGGTTGGGTTTCAGGTTCTGCTGAATAGGACAGGTGTCCACTATATGCAGGAGGTGGCTACACAGGTAGCAGGGACTGTGTAGAGTAGACTGGGCAGTTTTTTAGGTCAGAGGGTCTCAGGAAAACAGATGGACTTCAGTCACAAAGGGTGCAGGCCGAACACAGGAAGAACGAAGATACAGGAACCATTGGTATAACAGTTGTAAATTGTCGTAGCTGTGTTGGGAAAGTACCAGAGCTCCAAGCACTAATAGAAAGCACTGATGCTCAAATTGTTATAGGCACTGAAAGCTGGCTAAAGCTGGATATAAGCTCAGCCGAAATTTTTGTGAAGAACCTAACGGTGTTCCGAAAGGATACGCTAAACACAGTTGGCGATGGCGTGTTTGTTGCTGTCAGAAGTAGTTTAACTCGTCAAAATTGAAGTAGATACTTCCTGTGAGATACTATGGGTAGAGGTCATTGTTGGCAACAGGAATAAAATAATAATTGGATCCTTTTACCGAGCTCCCAATGCAGATGATACGGTTGCTGAAAGGTTGAAAGAAAATTTGAGTTTGATTTAAAACACGTACCTCACTCATACGATAATAGTTGGTGGTGACTTTAATTTACCCTCGATACGTTGGCGAAACTACATGTTCAATTCCAGAGGTATGCATAAAATATCATCCGAAACTGTGCTAAACGCATTCGCTGAAAATTATTTTGAGCAGTTAGTTCATGAACCCACACGAATAGTAAACAGTTGGGAAAACACCCTTGACCTCTTAGCAACAAATAATACTGAGTTAATAACGAGCATCAAAACCGATTCAGGAATTAGTGAACACAGGGTTGTCATAGCGAGATTGAATATTGTAATCCCCAAATCCTCGAAAAATAAGCGAAAAATATACTTATTCAAAAAAGCAGATAAAAATTCACTTCATGCTTTCCTGAGAGACAATTTCCTTTCATTCAAAATTAATAATATAAGCATAGACCAGATGTGGCTTGAATTCAAAGAAATAGTATCAGCAGCAATTGAGAGATTTATACCAAATAAATTAAATGATGGAGCTGATCCTCCTTGGTACACAAAACAGGTTAGAACACTGTTGCAGAAACAATGAAACAAACATGCCAAATTTAAACAGACACGAAATCACCAAGATTGGCGATCTTTTACAGAAGCTCGAAATTAAGTGCGGACTTCAATGAGAGATGCTTATAACAGTTTCCACAATGAAACTTTGTCTCGAAACCTGGCAGAAAATCCAAAGAAAAAAAATGGCTCTGAGCACTATGGGACTTAACATCTGAGGTCATCAGTCCCCTAGAACTTAGAACTACTTAAACCTAACTAACCTAAGGACATCACACACATCCATGCCCGAGGCAGGATTTGAACCTGCGACCGTAGCAGTTGCACGGTTCCGGACTGCGCGCCTAGAACCGCTAGACCACCGCGGCCGGCAAATCCAAAGAGATGCTGGTCGTATGTGAAGTATGTTAGCAGCAAGAAACAATCAATGCCTTCTCTGCGCGATAGCAATGGAGATCCTATCGAAGACAGTGCTGCCGAAGCAGAGTTACTGAACACAGCCCTTCAAAATGCCTTCACAAAAGAAGACGAAGTAAATATTCCAGAATTCGAATCAAGAACAGCTGCTAACATGAGTAAATATCCTTGGAGTAGTGAACCAAATCAAATCACTTAATAAAATCAAGTGTTCTGGTCCAGACTGTATACCAATTAGGTTCCTTTCAGAGTATGCTGATGCATTAGCTCCATACGTAACAATCATATACAACTGTTCACTTGACGAAAGATCCGTACCCAAAGACTGGAAAGTTGCACAGGTCACACCAATATTCAAGAAAGGTAGCAGGAGTAATCCACTAAATTACAGGCCCATTTTGTTAACGTCGATAAGCAGCAGGATTTTGGAACATATATTGTGTTCATTATGAATTATGAATTACCTCGACGAAAACGGTCTACTGACACACAGTCAACATGGGTTTAGAAAACATCATTCCTGTGAAACATAACTAGCTCTGTATTCACACGAAGTGTGGAGTGCTATTGACAAGCGATTTCAGATCAATTCTGTATTTCTGGATTTCCGGAAGGCTTTTGACACGATACCACACAAGCAGCTCGTTGTGAAATTACGTGCTTGAAGCAGCTCGTTGTGAAATTGCGAGCTTATGGAATATCGTCTCAGTTATGTAACTGGATTTGTGATTTCCTGTCAGAGAGGTCACAGTTCGTAGTAACTGATGGAAAGTCATCGAATCGAGTAAAACAGAAGTGATTTCTGGCATTCCCCAAGGTAGTGTTATAGGCCCTTTGCTGTTCCTTAGCTATATAAACGATTAGGGAGACAATCTGAGCAGCCGTCTTCGGTTGTTTGCAGAGACGCTGTCATTCATCAACTAATAAAGTCATCAGAAGATCAAAACAAACTGCAAAACGATTTAGAAAAGATAATTGAATGGTGTGAAAAGTGGCAGTTGGCCCTAAATAATGAAAAGTGTGAGGTCATCCATAAGAGTGTTAAAAGGAACTTGTTAAACTTTGGTTACACGATAAATCAGTGTAATCTATAAGCCGTAAATTCAACTAAATACCTAGGTATTACAGTTACAAACAACTTAAATTGAAATGAACACATAGAAAATGTTGTGGAGAAGGCTAACCAAAGACTGTGTTTTATTGGCAGGACACTTAGAAAATGTAACAGACCCACTAAGTAGACTGCCTACACTACACTTGTCTATCCTCTTTTAGAATACTGCTGCGCGGTGTGGGATCCTTACCAGATAGGACTGATGGAGTACATCAAAAAAGTTCAAAGAAAGGCAGCACGTTTTGTATTAACGCGAAATATGGGAGAGAGAGTCACAGAAATGATACAGGATTTGTGCTGGAAATCATTAAATGAAAGGTGTTTTGCGTTGCAATGGAATCTTCTCATGAAATCCCAATTACCAACTTTCTCCTCCGAATGCGAAAATATTTTGTTGACACCAACCTATATAGGGAGGAACGACCATCATGATAAAATAAGGGAAATCAGGGCTCGTTCGGAAAGATATAAGTGTTTATTCTTTCCACGCACTGTACGAGATTGGAACAATAGAGAATTGTGAAGGTGGTTTGATGAACCCTCTGCCAGGCACTTAAATGTGATTTGCAGAGTATCTATGTAGATGTAGATCAGGGCTTAACAACTGGCCGGTTTTGAGCGCGAGTACTCGCGTCTGCTCAGGCACGTGCTCGCGAGCAGGTGCAAGGTCGCGGAGTAGGGAGGGAGGGGCGGGAGGGGAAATGCGCGTGCACGTTTGAATAGGGCCGCAGCGTGCCTATTGAATTCGCGCCGACCGTGTAACGTTTAAAGTACTACGATCAGCTCTAACAGCCACTTCGCTGGTTAAGAATCATGTCAAGTCGCCGTTGTGTAACCCCAACCATGCTTTCGCAGTTCAACCACCATTGAGAGGAATTGTATCTGTTTACAGAAAAAGATGGTGTTGCAAAATGTTTAGCATGTCACAAAACGCTGAATTCTTTTAGGAAATTTAATTTGCAGCGACATTATATGTCGTACCACACGAAAGACTACGGAAGTGGAAAATGTGATGGTCCAGATCGTGCACAGGAAGTTATTAAACTTAAAAGGAAGCTATCCAAAGAAGATCTGGACGATTAAGAAAAATCAACTGAGGTAGCTCTCAGGGTGAGTTACAAAATTGCTTTGCTCTTAGCAAAATCCCTGCGCCCCTTCACTGATGGCGATTTAATAAAAGAATGTTTGGTAGTTGCAGCGGAACATTTGTGTCCATCTCAAGTGGAACAGTTTCAGATTGTGTCATTATCTAACATGACCATTATGCGTCACATACAGGACATGGCAGACGACGTCCAGAGCCAGCTTGCAAATATCTGTAAAGATTTTATGGTGTATTCTCTAGCTCTGGACGAAAGTGTTGATATCACTGGAACAGCGCAGCTTGCCATATTTATTAGAGGTGTTAATAGAGGTCTTCAGGTGAGGGAGGGGCTCCTCGATGTAGTAGCCATGAAGAACACTACAACCAGAGGTGATATTTTAAGTAGTGTTGAAGAAAGTGTTGAAAATATAGGGTTGTTGTGGAATTCTTTAGTTTCAGTGCCTATAGACGGTGCACCAGCGATGACAGGGAAAAAAATGAGGTTTCGTTGCGCTGTTGAAGGAGAAAATGCAAAAACTGACCATGCCGAATGAAATAAGGGGCGTGCACTGTGTGATCCACCAGGAAAACGTATGTGCAAAGAGTATCACTCTAAAAAATGTGATGAGTGTTGTTGTTCGTACAACCAATTACATAAGGAAGCATGGGCTGCAACACAGGCAATTTAAAAGCTTTCTTGAGGATGTAGAACGCCAATATGGTAGCCTGCCTTATTACAGTGAGGTCCGCGGGCTTAGTTGTGGCGAATTATTAAATCGATTTTTTTGCCTATTAGATGAGATAAATATGTTCATGGAAATAAATAACATGTGTGTTCCTGAATTGAAAGAGCCTTCATGGAAATGTGATCTCGCGTTCTTAGCAGATTTAACTAGCCATCTGAATGCTTTGAACATTTCACTACAAGGTAAAGATCTGCTAATTACTCATTTCATAGATCGAATACGAGCTTTCAAAATGAAATTGATACTTTGGGTGAGTCAGCTGGAAACAGGAAATCTAGCTCATTTTCCTAAATTATCATCCATGCAAGATGTTCACAAAGACTGTGAACGTTATTCACATAGTTTAGTTGCCCTTAAGGAAGAATTTGATCAACGCTTTCAAGATCTGACAGCACTAGACAGTGATTTTGATCTGTTCTCCTCTCCATATTCAGCGAATATTGAAGAGATTCGTCCTGAGCTGCAACTAGAAATTATTGACCTGCAGTGTGACAGAGAATACAGAGACAAATTTCAGAACAAGAAAAACATTTTGGAATTCTACAGACACTTCCCCTCAGGATAGATTTCCTCGTTTGCACAAACTGGCGGCTACAATAATATCAATGTTCGGTTCCACGTATGTTTGTGAACAACTGTTCTCTGCAATGAAATGTAACAAGACGCGCCTGAGAAACGCATTGTCTGATCGAAATTTGAACTGCACGCTGCACCTACAATGCACAAGAACAATTACTCCAAACATAGACGCAATTGTAAAGGGCAAAAAGTACAAGATAATCGAGAATCCCACACTTCAGTGACACCTTTTATTGTGTAACAGTTCACAAATTAATACGAATGTAGAGGCATACACTAAGCTGATAAAATTATGTGGCATGTGTACATTCTCCTTTATTTGTTTCATTTGTCGCAGTAATAATTCGTGAGTGATATCCCTGCAGGTGGCCGCGGATTTATATTGGCGGGCAGCTGTTGTGTGCCCCACATGACTCTCCCCACTCTCCGCTCTGGTCCGGTAGTGGGGGTGGCGTGCTCATGCTGCTCCGTGCTCGTGCCTTGCTGCTCACAGCTTGCTCCGCGAGCATGTATGTTGTGAAGCCCTGATATAGATGTAGAATAATAGTGGCTGTGAAGTGATATCATAAACACCCTCAATTACACATCTGCGTATTCCATCCAACAAAGATGTGTTTCTGTTTTTTAAAGACAATATTTTATTTTCCACATAATTTTAGGCTATAGTCGCAAATTTTTAAAAAGCTGTGTTTTGGTTGTTTTACAAGCACATGAAATTTGCCTTGTCACAATAGACTGTCGGATCTACATCTGATCTAATCACAGTTACAAAGAATTCTGAATTTCAAACAGGGTTTACTATTATATCATTTTTTATTATAATTTTCAAAGTCTCTTGGTTTTTGATTGTGGTTCCTAATTCCAAGTGAACAACAGACCACAAACGCTTTTTTCTTATTTCTATGATAGAGGATGAATGTATTACTTACCTGTACAACTTTTCTGAATACAGCTTTATACAGTTTGACATACATAACAAAATTATGGTTTCTATTACATTTTAGCTCATTGTAGAGCTGTCTCTTTTTAGCACCAGAGATTTTTATTCCTGGCATAACATATTTAAGTTTATTATTTACTTTCTTTTGCTAGGTTCTAGGAGGAGAGGATTCACTGAATACATATATAAAACAATCTAATGACTTGTCAAAATTTCTGTTGCTTGAGCTGCAGTGGTCTACTTGCCAGCTTACACTATTAAGTTTGCTGCAGTAAAAATTCATATTACTTTAACTGACATTTATTTTTTATGCATTTCTTGAGGCTTTGGTTCATCTGATAGGGGAGCTCAATAAATAGAGCTGAATGTCTGGAGATACTTAGGTCTAAGCAGTACTTATTTGCATTTTTAAACTGTTAGTCTGTAACATTATCATCAATGCAGGTTACTGATCTGCTGTTCTCTAATAACTTCAGGAAAGTTGAACTTCTCAGATTTCTGAGTAAGTCAAAAAATTTTGTGGTGTAACTGCTTTAAACTACAATATTTATGTTAAAATCTGCTGTGATCACAGATGTTTTCTTATTTTATTTCTGAATTATTTCCACAAGCAGACATTGGAGTTGAGTTAAGGACACTTTTATTACAGCAGTTGCAGGAATTCTAGTGACTGCTAGAGTCATTGTATTCTGATCACTTAAATACACAGAGCAACTCTTAAATGCACTTTCTTCTTTTCAGTAATTAAAATCACTTCTCACTTCATAACTTTCTGAGGCATCCACAAGCATGCAGGAACCTCCATGAGACTTATTTCTATTATCAAATCTGCATGCTACCTTAAAACTATTAGTAATATTTAACACCTATATAGAATTTTCTGTTAATCAGTGTACATATAAGCAAACTGTTCTGATGTTTATGCATTCTGAAAGAATAATTTTAAGTTAATCAATTTTAGTCATTGATATTCTGAAGCATCACTAGAGCATTTTTGTTGTTGACTACGATTTGAAGTATGCCCTTTCTTTGGCATTCATGCCTTTTATTATCACTTTGCACCTTGGATTTATCACCGCTATAAGAATGTATCTGTTTCTCTTGCTTTTAATGATTTTGCACACGTGTACAAAGATGCTACTGAAATTTATGGAGCATAACCTATTGAAGTGTGTGTCATATTTTTGCAGGCATTTATAATTTAAATACTTATTTGGGTCAATGACTACTGCTCCAAGCATGTCACCTGCATTCCTTAATACTATTAATATTGTCATTGTTCCCTAACCTGCTATTTACTCTGTTAACATATGATTTATCTATCTTCTGTGAACAATACCATTAATTACTAGCCTGGAGGTTGTGTACACAGTTTTTAGTGACCTCATTTTACTCTGTTTAACTTTGCATGAAGAGTTTGTGCCCAAGTTAATTAAAACAGTTCTGTAGCTTTCAGCTTTGTTTCCATTTCTGTTCATGTTACTCTTCATGTGTGTTTAAAACATTTGTTTCGCTGATCAGATTCTAGGATGAACATCAATCTGGCATAAGAACATTTATTAACATGAAGTCATCTGTCATCAGGATATCACTTTTGTCACTCCCATTCTTTGTACCATTTTCACACTTGTCCTTTTTGTTACAGGTGACCATTTTTGTTTTTTATTTATCAAAGGTTTCCCACTGAAGAAGTTCTCTGTATTATTTCCAATTACATTGTGTGCACACAAATGTTTTTCACTTTGTTCTATAATTGGCTGTTTTTATTTTATTTTTTTTTTACACATAAAAGGCATTTTCTTTGACTAATCAGTTTTACATTCACTTGCTTTAGTGTTAAAATTTCCATTTTCAGCATTTCAATGTCACTTCGAAGCAATTTAATATTTTCTTCTTTGGACTTCACTGTACTTTGGAGTTAACAAAATAGATGGAGAATCATGTTTTATGAGTTTTAAATTTACTTTTGCACACTTTTCATGTAGCCAGCAATTACACTTTACACACAAGATACAGTTCACTCAAAAGAAAGAAAAAAGTCAAGATACCATAAGTACAACTTAGTTTTAATATTTAGCACATTAAATTGAAAAATGGAAAGTTTACCAATCTTTGCCTCTCAAGCTCTGCTTCCCTCTCTGCTTGTTCCCGAGCTAGACGTCTCCTCTCAGCCAGTGCTGCCTTCGCTTCTTCTTCTGTAGTTATTCGCGTTTTGGCTATCATGGAAGCTGGTCGAAGCAAAAATAATTAGCGAACAACAATCCAACACTTCAGGATACTTCATTATCTTACACTATACATACCTGTCATCTCCGCTTCAGTTTCAGACACCTGAGCAGTGGAAGTTTCTATGCCCTTAACTTCTTGCATTTCTTCACCAGTAACTACTTGTCCTGCCTCAAGTGCATCTGATTTAATATCGCCTGTAATTTGGGGGGCAGATTTTTCTTCTTTCAGTTCTAATGGCTTTTTATTTCCTTCATTCAATTCAGTTACTTCTTTCTTTATCTCACTTGATTCAACTGACTTCTTTATCTCCTCCTGCTGATCACTGGGCTCTACTAGTTCCTTTGGAGATGGCCCCTCTTTTAAATCACTGAGTTCAGATATATCTTTTTCAGTCTCCTTTGATTCAACTGGTTCTTTTACAATTTCATTTGTCTTTTCTGGAAATTCTCCGGGTTCTGTTGTAGGTACAACTGCTACTACATCTGACCCTGTGCTCTCAGTGCCTTCAGCCTTACTGTTTTCTTTTGAAATCATTTTATCCTTCTCTGCCTCCGAAACTTCCTGTCCTTGTGGTAGTAATGGTGTACCTTCAGAGCCTGGAGACTGTAGAGGAGTACCCTTGGGAGTTATTTTTGGTGATGCCTGGAATTAAATACATATTAAATTTTGATTTTTTAGACCTATGACAAGTGTAACTTAACCTATATCACTATGTAAAGTATGCAGTTATTGTGAATACCTTTGATACCTTTGTTATCTTTTCAGTAGGTTTCTTTGGTAAGTTTTCTGGTTTTGTTGGTTTCTTCGTACCATGAACTCTTGGTATTGGAGGCTTAGATACTTCCTTCTCACCACCTGGGCTCTGCAGCTTTGAAGATTTTTGTTCTCCAGAAGCACCTACACAATAGTTTTCAATAAACACAATTTTTCAAAACAAATAACTTTCAAATTTTTGTAAAAAATATTACCCAATAAACATATAAAAATTTCTTGGTGGCAGATATATTTCTTCCAGTTGGCATTAATGCTGTAAAAACATTGTTAGTCTAGATTTCTACTTCATGTATAGATAAAGAAAGAAAATATAACAAGTAATAAAAAAAATCAGAGTCACTTAACCATTAACTACATTAGTCACTCTGTTGTTATCACAGAAAACAGAACAACAACAATTTCTAATCTGTAGCAATATATGTGCTTGAAAGTAGTATGTTAAACACTTTCGAACTATAATACATAGAGTGGAAAGTGGGCAAAATTGAACTGCAAAGCCCTTTAAATAAATTTGGATTTAAAAGAAATTATCAAAGTGTTCTAAAGTAAACATAATAGAAGAAGATGCAAAAGAGAATGGGAATTTGGTCTTGCATATTGTGGTAGGTACATTCTTTTCATCATGTTTCATTTTGGTTTGATATGGTACTACATTTCCTCTACCCTGCACCAACCTCATCTCCATATTCATACTGCATGCAACTGCCTCAACGTTTTGTGTTATATATTCCAACCTGTAACCTGAAGCCATCTACTGATCCCCCTCTTACTAAATTAACTAACACTGGGTATGTTGGGCAACATTCTACCACTGTATTAAATCTTTCTTTCCATGGGTTGTAACATTCTTTTAGAGCATTGCATGTAAAATGCTTCCATGAACATCTGCTTTTCAAGTTTACCCACAGTACATGTTTTACTATTTTACTTACATGTGCTGTAAAATTGTAATTTATGTTCTTTCCTCAATTTCAGATTGGCTTTCGATACACTCTTGTTTCCATCAGATTTTTTAAGTTAAAAATAAGATTTTGTGCTAATCTGACATTTATGTTTTCTTTACTTCCTTAGAAACAAAACTATATTTTAAACAGTCTTCATATGATGAACTGTTTAATTTACACTTTTTTGAGAATAAAGATATACTTTGAATTGTGGCCTTCTTTGAAGGCCATATCTAGCAAATTGGAAAGTTTGCCAATCTCTGGAGAAATTAAATTTTTATTAAGAAACGAGGATGAGGATGATGATGATTTTTATAATAGTGGATAATGATATGATATTAAGACACGAATGACATATAGAAGGCTGTATTCATGGAGCACATAAAGAAACGCCTGACAATATATAATGATTCGGCTAAACACTGTTCCAATGTTTTAATTTCCAATAGCATACTATAGAACCATAGAAGAAATGATTTGTGTAGGAACTGAATTTCACTTTTGCATGATACTGTATAACACAAGTACAAATTCGTCTCTAAGAAACTACTCTTGTTAAGACACACAGAAGCAGCAAAATTGTGTATCACATGATTAGTACGAACTGTGTTTAACCGAATATCAACTAATGGCCTTTGCACATTTGTGAGTTATTCAGTACTTAATGAATAAATGTAAATCAAAAATTTAAACATCCATTTTGAACACTGTGATCAAGAGGGACATTAAAGTATTTATCACAGTGATTGCTGAGCTCCTGAATATAAATGCTCTAATATATGTATTAATTAAAATAACACTGAAGGCCTGTATATCTCACAGGTAGTATCTGCACATTTGTCAGACCTTACAACTACAGCAGTTATAGAATGCCAACACAAAAAGAATGAGCTGTACCATGCTTCTGTGCTGGCTCATGGCTGACACCAGTAACTGCAATACTGAAGGGACGAGGACGGCGTGGGGCAGTTGATGGACGTGTCCGCAGGCTTGTCCCTGATCCTACGCTGTTTACGCTATGTTGGCTCAGGGCACTCACTGGTCTTGATGGAGTTACTTCACCAGAACGCAGTCCTACAGTATGTGCAAGCAGCATGTCAGCAAAGTACACATGAATAAACAACTATTTCTTACCACTGGCACAGGAAAACATGGTAAAAATAAAATAAAATGAAATTGTGAAACAGTGCATGCAAGCTGCATTGCAAAGAATTTATTACAGAACACCAATTTGTCAGACTTCACTTCCCTGCACATCAGGCCTGTAAAAAAATAAAATAATACAAAACCAGAGAAAAGGACATCCCGCAATTCTGAGAAACTGTTCAGGGTCCACTTATTATTTATCCTTTTAACAGTGAATTATTTACTGACTACTGATAAAACTCAGTATACATAACAAAAGTCTCTCTGCATCTGGAAATACTGCACAGTTCATTGTAAAGTAGCTTTTCATTAATGAGCAGTTTTTGCAAGATTCACTCAAGAAGTAGAATACAATAAATTAGAATGCTGGAAGATACTTATAATTTTTCACTGTGTGCTGTGCAGTACTTAATTAAAATTAAATCGATTGGTAAATCACTATAAATGCAAAGTGATTACATTTGACAAGCCAGCTTGCAGGAAGAGTTGCCTTGTTAAATAACTACAACTGAAATGTAAGGGACATTGAGGCTCCTAGGGGTTACACAAGGGACTTAATTAGATAAAGTTTTAACAAGAAACCCATGTCCAAAAAATACTGTTTGGATATAAGATAAGTTGGAAGAATAAAGTTTTAATAAGAAACTCATGTCCAAAAATACTGTTTGGATGTGAAATAAGTTGGAAGATCAGAGTGTTTTCAAATCTCCTGCTTCACGGTTTGCACACAAACTGTGAACATGGGTCCACCATCTGTCTCTATTGTAATTATGACATCACATATCATTTTTGTCTGGTTAAAAAAACGGATGTGAGAAACTTGTATGTTCACAACTTGGAGGTTTGACTGTGGTGCTTCATGGGTATGCCACAATGTCAATTTTGATTTGGACGTCTTTTGTCATACAGAAGAGAATTTGAAAACGACAGCTACTAAAAATATTGCCCATTCCATGGGCTAATGTAGAGTATACATGTCAGAGCCCATCGTCTCCACTGAAACTGATCCAATGTTCAAACTTATTTTATATTCAAATGGTAAACTTTTGGAAATGAGTTCCTCGTTGAAACTTCATTTACTAAGTTCCCTCTACAAACCCTAGATGCATGTATACTTCAAAGTTTATAATGTTAATAGCACTTTAAAGGTTGAAGAAATAAATGGTCTGATTAAACCAGATATAGTCAATGTTATCACTTTTTGCAATTGAGCTATTTATTTTTATGTAATCGACAGTAAGTAACAGATTTCTGAGGGCAATTTTATTATTCTATTTGTTTGCAGTTCTTGTGACAACATGTGCAGGAACATAAAAATAGTAGCCTATGTTAGTTTGCCACTATAAATTTCAGTACAATGCGCATCTCATAAACACGTCATTTGAAAATGTAATGTGTATGTGTGTTAGGAACAAAAGGTTAATGATTTCAATTGTAAGAGACAGTAGGCATGTTTCCCTCCTCTGTTCAATTTGTGGCCTTGATTAACTGGGGCAGACTGTTCCACTATGGGCTGTGGATGGCCCTGGTTAACTCCCAGAACACAGCAACATGCAGAGGCCTACAGCAATGGTAAGTTGCTAAAGAAATACAGCACCAACTGTACACTGATAAATGGAATGCTAATCAAATTCTGATATGTCTGGCATACCCTGGATGTACAGAGCTGTCGAAGAAAATGGATGACCAGTATTGATATAGCATCAACAGTATTTTTCCAACAGCTGGGTTTCACAGCACCAGAAGTTCTCATGTGTAAATCAGTAACGAGTCTGAATTGAATCTTACATATTTGTGTCAAGAAATAAAGATACTTCAGATGGGTTGGAAAACATCACACAGAAATATTTTGAACAATCTTGTAGTAAAGCACCCACCTGTGGAGAAAAGGTTCATGAATGGACTTCAATCTTTACCAGTCTGCAGGACAAATGGGTCATTATCCTCCACAACTACTTGGGTTTGCAACAAACTATCCCATGAATCATTCTTTTTCCTTCTGCTAATACACTTTACACTGGTGAGTTTTACTGCACTCACTATGATGCTTTCAGTTCAAACAAACTGCAGCCTTAGCAGTACACAGTATATGAGACATAAAGAGCAACTTTTGTCACTAAGCGAGTTGGCACTGTCTGTGACAGATGGAGAACAGCATTCTTTCTGTTCACATCAGCAAACAGAAGTAGTGATGGAAGCAACCACGTGAAAATAATCAATTCAGTCAGTTGTCATTTCAAACATTATTTATTCGTTCTTTTCGAGTGATATTAGTCTGTGAAAACAACCAAATGAAAACTCTACACAGACTGATGTAGTTTTGCACATTCACTGAGTTATTCATTCAATCTTTTCAAGTGAAATGAGTCTGTGTAGTGTTTTTGTCCATGGAAGAACATATTCATTTGTTTATTCAACTGAAAACACACTTTAGTGTTTTAGTTGACTGAGCTATCAATTCACTCTTGTAAGTGAACACAGTCTGTAAAACAAAGGCAGTGGTATACCCAGAGGGTAGCTCTACCCTGGGAGTAGGTGAAAACATCTCACGGAGTATGCCAGAATTACAATAAGCATTGTATGTATTTATTTAATTGTGTACTGAACAGACTAATTTTCTTTTCATCATTTAAAACTGATAATATATTGCTGTAGATTAAGTTGTTCCAGATGCAATTAACAAATAACTAATGAAGCTGATAGATGTATCACTGGTTGGGCAGAAAGTCAAGCATAAAAGTTGCCTTAGTGGTATATGAGGAAGAAGACGATGTGATGATGTCCATTAATTAAAAACAGTTTGAATCTTAGTTTCCTCAGATCACATGTGCACCATACATGCTTCACTTCAGCCTCCTTCTGCCACAAGAAGCACAGCCGGTACGGGGAGATGGCCAGCTATAGCAGGGGGCAGGCCTCCACACGGCGCCACTGGTTGGGCCAACTTCTCGCACAGCTGCGCTCCTGGAGGCAGCAGGGGACTGACGTGGAGTGCTTGCTACGTGGCAGGCCCTAAAGGCACTACCTGGACTTTGGAGACAAAAAGGTTGAAAAAACATGTAAGTAAAATCACTCCAGCCCAGTGACTGAGTGAAAACATTCATACAACAGACCTAACTGTCAGACTTTTGTCAGTCAGTTGTCTCATATTAAGCGACACCACTCAAAACTGGAGACTGTGCGATAAACATTCACACAGCTGAAATGGACACAGAGACTAGCTTTATTTGACTGGATGGAAAAGCAACTAATTGGTCAATCAGTTGTTAAAACTGATTGGCTGTCCCACCACTAGACAGAAGTGCCATTAATGTTTGACATCATGTCCCTACTACTGAGAATTATGTGATGGCTATATATCAGGAACTGATGAATAAGCCATGATTAGGCGAGTATCGGGGTCATCTGATCTGACAGGTCTTCATTTCTTTATCTGGAGGGACATGAAAAATGCTGATTATGAAAGAGCTAATTACGAAACAACCATTGAATCAGCAGTGTGTTTCAGAGCAAGGATTGATGTCATTTCTGGCACCATTCAGAACACACAGGAAGTCTGCAAACATACATTACAGCAATGATCTTGTATTTACTACATGCACTGAAGATGGGTAATGCAATTTCAACAACCTCTAGTAAATTCCAACAGTGTTTGTATCATTTTACACGACTTTCCCAGAACATGTCCACAGGTATTCCCTAGCATGAAAACTCAATGTTATTGACCAGGTATTCTCATTTCAGATATGTCTATGTCTGTAGTGTTATTTACCTCTTGAATTTGCAAAATCATGCCCATAGGGATTCCCTAGAGTGACAGGTCATTGTTGTGGACCAGGTACTCTCATTTCAAATATGCTTGTTGTGTTATTCACCTCCTGAATTTGTAAGTTTAATTTCATGAAAAAATAAAACACGTGTAAAAAAATCTGTTTAGTTAATGAAGTGTGGCTATCCTTACAAAGAAATTGGATTTTCCTCTGAAATGATAATACAAACTGTAAGTCAGTTAAATTAGTCACAAATGGGTATCTGTATTTTAATCAGGTAACCCCAGAAAGATTTTGGGTTTTACATTAGCAGTTCAATTTAGTGCCACAAACAAAATATACAGTAAGTGAAATATTGGTATGATACTGAGCGCTTTTTTTTCCTTCAAAACAAGAAAGCAATTTTGAGAAGTTAGAAGCAGCACAGCAAGAAGCATCAGTTATACTAGAACAAAATAATACTTTTTACTCACCACCACCGAAAGTAGAGAATAATCTTTCAGAACCATCATTAGAAACGGAATAAATTTCTGTGTTCTACATTAAAAAGTAAACAGTGCCTTGAACACAAAAAACACAAAAATGTAAATTTTTATGCATATGTTATAGAAATAAACACATTCCTCATCTACTAAAAGATAAAATAATGATTGTCAAGGAAACAGGCTTATGATTAGTTAGCCCTGAAAAGTTACCTTAATGACCACATTTTCAAATGCGTCAAATGATGCCTCCAGTTTGACAGATACTTACAAATTGTGCTGCAGACAGTAGTGTGCCAAAAGCTGAGTTATTTATCAAGTAGCAGAAAAAATACTACAAAACATGCACTAAGTACCAGTTAGAACAACAAACGCATGCCAGGAAGAGGTAGCTTATTCTACTTCCAAGCAGCAGTTAAAAAACAACATGCCAACAGCAATTTATCTTGGTTAATTTCAGCATTTTACAGCCATACTTACATTTCACTTCCACCTCATTAAATGCAAGCAACAGATCATACACATTTACAATGTTAAAAGTACAAAGCTGAGACAAAAATAGGCAACATGCAAAATATAACCATACCCAACATAAAGTCAACAAGAAGTGAACATTTTCACACCCTGGGAACATTTTCACAAGTATTTTAATACTGACATGTTTCCAAAATATTTACTTCACACGCTTATACAACACAATGAAACTTTGAAACAAAAACTCAAATTATGCAAAAAAGTATGAAATAGCTATTGCATACATCCTAAGCACTTGACAACCCAAGTGATAACAGAAACAGAGAATAGGAAATGTCATTAATGCTGAACATACCCAACACAAAGGGATTAAGCAAAGTTATTCATCTCCTTAGCATCTTTTACATTGCCCCCTTGGCTCTATTCCAAAAAATGATAATGTTCTATATGTTTTGACAGTGGTGTTCACTATATTTTTGCCTGCTATTGTGCGAATGACAGCAGTTACATACAATTTCCTTTTACAAGCCACATTCTGATAAAAAGAAGTGCCATCACTAACTCGTCATTAAATTTTGGTGTTTTGTTGCAAAAATATTTGTGTGTGAAAAAGTAACATAAACACTATTTCTTTTTTGTGTGAACCACTTCTTTGTGCTTAATATTCATGTTTCAGCAGAATTGCCTTTAATCTCTAGTACAATAAATTCAACAGAATACAGGACATGCCTTACAGTTTTGTTGAGAAATTTATCATTTCTGCAACAGTATTATGACTTCACAGTATCAGTTCTTTCATTTCAATAGTTTACTAAGTGATAGTAATGCTAGAATTTCATTGCGTACAACAGTACATCCATGAAACAAGCGTTTCCATATGACACCAGCTTGACTAATATGAAGGGATGCAAAAGTGATAAAAGAATGTAATGCATAATTTATCATCATATCACACTCTTCCCCCTACACTCATACTGGGTGTCTGTATGTCTGTAAACAAAACTTCTGTTTTAACATGACTGTCGGTCTACATAAGTAAAACATGTTTTAAATTTTTGTTGTCAAGATATTGGTGTGTATTGTTCTGAACGTGCTACAACAACAATTCCGTCTTAGGGTCTGCAGAAAATGAGAAACAACATATTATTGGTAGAAACATGGTACCTAACTAGATTACAAATTAGTGGCCCCTAATAACCTACAGTGACCCATATATAATTTTATTTTTCTCGCAACAGGCAAATAATCATTCTGACAGTATCAGTACTGGGAGTTTCTTACTGCAAACATGAGATTTATGCATATTTCTATCTAGCATGTAGCCACAGTATCTATTTTTAGCATGCTTTATGTAATTAGCATTAAATTTATACACCAAAACAGTTAGTAGTGTACTAATACACTAAATGTCAATTCTAAAGTAACAAGAAAACGAACTAAGGAAAGCCAAAACTGCAGTCAAAAGCAGCTACAATACCACAATACTATTCTGTTATGCACCATGAGCATTTCTAGCAAGATTACTTTCAGGTGCAGATGGTATGTTCTAGGTTAACTATTCATCAACATATGCGGCTTTGTTGTAAGGTTTGATAAAAGCTTACATGAAAATTATCAGCTATTATCAGCTGCTTAAAAGAAGCCTGTCTAGCAATCCATTACAAATAGCTTATAATGCAGGCAATCAAATAATTAAAAAAACAATTTTGCACTTTTGAAACGGAGAGACAACCCTGCTTTTTTAAAACATATCTAGTGTTTTCACATACACCCCACAAAACAATACACTCACAGAGCACCAACACACTATTCTAGAAATGCACGGAACACTATCCTCAACATAGAAGCATTACTTTCACTGTTAGAGTTCAGCTGTAAGCTGCACTTCTGCACTACAGTTATCATGCTAACACAAAAATATTATAAACTGGGATCAAGGTTCGAAATTATTTATTTCTATTTTTTCAATAAATTGAAGGCAACTGGCTGAAAAAGCATTACTTTATATTATATCATCAATACTGTAAATAAAATTAAATGACAGCCAATTTCTGAATGTAGAATGTTATATGAGGAACAATAGTAGTAACTGTGCTACCAATCTAAACCCTAAAAATTGGTCACTTGCGACATCATCTTTAAATAATTACACTATGATAAGAATATAAATGTGCATGAATTTGCTTGACTTCCAAAACATTTTAATAGCATATGCACAAATACTTTTTTGCAATATTCTGTAACATTTTAGTTCCAGTTACTCTAAGTCCTGGGGATTTTGGTTTAATAGCTACTCAACAGGGAGAACTCATTTTATAGTTTCAAATCAAATGAATATTAATATTTTCACAAACCACTAGCATGACCACATCATCTTCAGACTTTGCTGTACGTGACACATGATATTGTGTAAATTGTTGGTAGAATATTTCCATAAACAGGTATCACTTTTGCTGGAGCCATCTGTGTATATCAGTTTGAATGATTGTTTTCTTTCATGTTTCAATTTTCAGATGAAGAATGGCCTTTCTCATTAATGATGCTCATTCCAGAATATGAGATTAATAAGGATGGAAAATCAATAACAGACAGTAATTATGTCTATGAGGATGAATCAGGGCAGACATAATTGTCTTCTAGTGATTAAGTTGTGGTCAGAAACAATACTGGTGTGTGTGTGTGTGTGTGTGTGTGTGTGTGTGTGTGTGTGTGTGTGTGTTTTAGCGGGTGCGCGCGCACGTACGCACCTGCACCCGCACCCGTTTGCGGGTGCAGGTGCATACGTGCACGTGCGCCTGCACACACACACACACACACACACACACACACACACACACACACACACACACACACAGCCATGAGTGTGTGCACTTGCATACCACTAAATATGTCTGTATTACACTGCCTGACGAAAACTTTAAAAGCTGAGAGGGTATGTGATGTTATTTCAGTGATTACAAAATCATATCAAATTTACAAAGGGAGTAGCACCCATCTTAACAGTATGACATTGCATCCCCTCTGGTCTGGATGCATGCACTGATTCAGTTAGGAAGGATGACATAAAACCAGAGTATTCTCTCCTGATACAAGCTGGTACAAAATTGTTTAACTGGTGCTTGAAATTCTGGATAAGGATTCTGGGGCAGAGTTGAGTTACACATATGTTCTATTGGGGGAAGATCTAGAGATCTTGATGACCATGGGAGTACCTCAACACACAAAGACAGTTCATAGACCCATGTGAAATGTGTGTAGGAGCACTGATCTTTTGAAAAATGGCATCACAATACCAGCATATGAGAGGTAACACATGAAGATGCAGGATGCCCTTGATGTAATGTTAAGGCGGCACAGTTCCCTCAGTCACTACAAACTGTGATCTGTAGTCATACCTGATGCTCTCCACACCAGACACCAGCAGTAATATCCCTGAGCCTCTCCAAAACATTGTAAGAATGGAACCTCCACAGATTGCAGCCATACTTGCTGATGATGCTCTCCTGGGTAATGCAGACCTGTAATTCACTGCTGAACATGATATGATGCAATTCATCAGCAGTCCATACATCACAATCACATTACCACTCCAAACACAGTTGTTTTTGTGTTGTGGTGTTAATGGTAGCCAATGAACGGGTGGTAATTCCCCAGTCCGGCTGCTGCAAGTCTGCAACCAAAGGCGCGGTATGATGCAGATTGTTGCAATGAGTCCATTACTTGTTCACGAGTGACTGGGGCAGATGTGAAGGAGTTACAAGTGCTTGGTACATAATACAGAGATCCTCCCTTGTGGTGGTCAGAGGCTGTCAACTGGAACCTTTATAACTAGTGCACCTGTTCTCACAATCCCATATAATCCAACATTAGACCACTGTCATATCCGAAGGCCCCACAAATCTGGATACTGCACAACTTTACCAGTTGGGCAAATAGAGACCCAGAATGAGGCCCCTTTCCAACTGCATCAGCTGCTGATAATGCTGCCTCACATGAGTATGTGGCATCTCCATATCATTTACAGAGATCATTCAACATCTGACACTGTTCACGCCCCTTATATAGTCTACAAGATCTGATAACTACACTAAATTCAAACTACACTAATGCACTCTGGTGGTCAGTCTATGTGTCACAGATAATTGTAGCTCAGTCATTTACATTCCAACTGATGGGTGTGTATGTATCCGAAGCTACACGTGCGTCCAACTATGTCAGACAGTGTCTTTTTTTTTTAACAATAACGGTCCTTAACATTTCCTTCAGAATACTACCAAAAGTACCCTTAAACCTGCTGATATCATCAAGTGGATTTACGTCTTCCAGGAAGTCTTCAATGTAATCACAAATCTAGGCCAACTCTGTAAGGTCATCTGTTGTTCATTAAATAACAGTGTAGAACTTTACTGAATGTGTTCTGCACATCAAGGAACACAACATCAGTGTGTCATTGTCTACAGTTCTCTGGACTTTACAAACAAATAGGGTGAGCTGTGTTTCGCAATTTCTCTGTGAACAGAACCCATGTCTTTTAAGGAAATATTTTTTTGCAATAAGGTCACAAGCTTAAAGTGCGTTCCATAATCCTACAACAAATTGACTTCGGAGATCTCTTTCTACTATTCATTAGTGTTTTCCCCAATTTTTAGTTGTGATGTCCCCTGTACTTGAATTTTATTTTTATTTAACTTCACAGCCATACACGCTGGCCAGTGTGGCCGTGCGGTTCTAGGCACTTCAGTCTGGAACCGCGTGACCGCTACGGTCGCAGGTTCGAATTCTGCCTCGGGCATGGATGTGTGTGATGTCCTTAGGTTAGTTAGGTTTAAGTAGTTCTAAGTTCTAGGGGACTGATGACCTCAGATGTTAAGTCCCATAGTGCTCAGAGCCATTTGAACCAGCCACACACCCTACCAGTCGCCGCAGTCATCGGGTACGTAAGAGAGTGAAGTCATTTGTGCCACCTGTTTGTGAGGTGTGTAAACTTTATTTTGCATGTGAGTGAATTTTAACTGTTTCCACCTCACATTTTCTGGTATGGAAAGTCAGGAGCAGTCCATTACTTGCCTAAACCAAAATGGGAAACTGCCTAAAAACCACACTTGTGCTAGCCTGTGCACTAGCCACAGTCAATCTGCTGAACAGATTTGATCCTGATCTGGCTCACCTTCCTGTCTTGTACGGTATTGTATTGCACGTTATGCTATACAAACAGGTCAGACTGGCGTCAGAGGTATACTCCTACAATTGTGTGTAGCTGTCCCATGACGAAAACTGAGTGGCATACAGCTTTTTTCAATTGCTGCTCCAATAATACACAGTAAACTATGCTAGAGGGTGAGCAAGTTCCACTCTAGAGTGATTTTAGTTCATCTTCTACTCCACAATTACTTTCCAAAACTTATGGCATTTCAGTGTTCATGTGAACATTTAAAATGAGAAGCTTATTAGAATCTTATGCAGTGAAACCATTTCAGAAGACCTAATTCAGTATTTGTTTTCTCTTTGTCACCTTTAATTTCAGTGCCATTATGGCCATTTGGTGACTGAATAGCTGATTTTGATCCAGTTGCTGACTTCACATAAAATTAAAACTTATTAGGATTTTTTCGTCAAATCGATTGGCAAAATTTTAGTTTGAAATTCCAGAATGCTCCTTGTACTGACTTTGGTTTCATTTAGATTTTGTTTGTAAAACAGGGTTTGACTTTGCTTAAATCTGTGATTAATATCTCTCTGATTTTATAGCAACTTTCTAACATGGCTATTGAATCCAATTGTCTTTCCATCCCCCACAACTCTGCCTGGCACATACATGTTTCATTGATTTCATTAGGGGTCCACATCTTTGTCTACAGAGATAAATACTCAGTGTACACTGCTCAGACACTCCTTACAATACCAGTAGTCATTGACAGTATAACAGCCTTATATTTGAACGTGTGACTGCTTTCAATAGCAAATGCATACTGCCACCACCTATACCTGTAAAATTCTTGACTGGTCTGACAACTGTGGTATTATATTCCAGTCTCACATTTTCTGTCATCCAGTACCATGTCAACCCCTTTCTACAATTTGAAAAAAGAAGAAAGTGTTATATAGACTTCATAAGGTTGATGAGCACGCCCAATTTTTTCATCTGCTATAAACTAATATTTTATCTGCTGTGTTACCTTTTGAGGCTGCATACAAGTTTTCACTCAGAATGGTGGATTTATTAACTGGGTGAATTCTAACATTATCAGCACAAATAACTGAATGTTCTGTATTTTTGTGATGTTTCACTCATAAACTATGGAATTTATTTACAATGTCAGTCTTCAAGCATGGTCTCTAAAAGAGGACCATTTCCTGAATAGTCAATAGAGTGAAGTCATTATATTGGTTAGCCTCTAAGGATTTTAGATATCAACACTATTTTTATACATAAGCTAAGTTTGAAATGAGGATATCACTACAAATTTTATTACAACTCACACACACACACACACACACACACACACACACACACTGCATATTAGAATACATAAGTTTCAGTATGCCGCATATTGCAGCTCTCAAATATTGAAGAAAAGACATTTTAACACTTAAGCTGCTGCTCATTTACTAGCTGACTAGTTTAGGGCTTTGCCCATTTTCACAAGACCCCTATTACAGAGAACACAATTTGTTATGGGTGGATGTGGATAAAAAGGTATCAGTGATAAAATGGTTCACTTTGTATTTACGATATGGCTGGTGCGCACAGTTCTATTTATGTCATCACACTTAAATCAGTATGTATACGATAGCATGCACTACCAATATGTAGGGAAATTCCGCATGTAAAAACAGGATTTTTCTGTGGTGCATACCTCAAATTCTATTGATGATAGAAAGGCAGTGTCAAGTGTTTTTGATAGCCCTTGGGCTAGGGACCATTTGTATACACAACAGAAGGATCATCTTACTGTAACTATCGCACAATACAAGGTCAAAGTTCAAATATTACACACTTCCTCCAGCTTGGGCAAATGGAACAAATCAGTTGGTTATTTCTGCATTAAATGTGGTCTATAGTGAGCTTTGAGGGGTTTGGGCTTATGGAGGCACCATTTAGTTCATGGGGAGTTCCTGAGAAAAACTGAAAAAAAAATTTCACAATTTTTCACAATTTTTTCACTGTCAGCAGGAGATATCTACATAACTAACTGCAACAAATTGCTCAAATTTTAACAGTATATTCTCTAGGCATTTATTTGGAAGTGTTATCTTCCCAGTTTCAAAAATCTTGGTGCCCCACTTTTCAGTCAGAGTCTTTTAAACAGGAGCATTTTCACCTTTCCGTGCTCAATATGAGCATTTTCCCACTGTCTGTATCTCATATCTGTTAAAAAACATTCACAGATCTAGTTACAGCTTACAGTATTACGTTAATGTATTTGCATAATACATATTGCTCTTAATTGCGTTATCTTCATTATCCAGCATGATGTGATCCACATGACAACAATATTGTATACATAATGGAACATTTGATCTTAGTGAATTACACTTTGTGTCACACTGGCTTATTTATCATAGGTGTTGTCATATTTGTTACAGATGTTGATGCAAAAAATTTTGTTATAAGGTTTTATATAATCTATGATATATCCAACTTATTTCATAATATCACTAACTAAGTTCCATGTAGACACAGTGTTCCATCACATGACAGTTGTACAATAACATTCCACTTCCTTTTCAAAAGTATTTAAGAGGAAACATATTGTTTCGCTAATATTTCAGTGGGATCCACATACAATAGTATTGTTGTGCCCTTATAATTTTCAGTGTATAGTTTGTAGTATTGATTTGGTGATTAATGCAGGATGGAGTGCCTTTAATATGCTGATTAAGGTGCTATAGAAATTTTTTATGAATTTTTTGCTGCACAATTCTGTTTGCTCATTTAGCATTTGTTGTGTGTGCTTAGTAGTAAGAATGTACATTTGCATTTCTTTTAAAATGTCCATTAATTGACCTCTGAAGACATTATGTTAAACAGTGAGAGTTGTTTTGATATTTTCAGCATAGCATTCATTCCCTCTGAGGTGTGTGCCGAAAGCTGAAATGTTATTTTTGCTCCAGTTTGCGTGTTCCCTATATCTCATTTTAAATGATCTGCCTGTCTGTCCAATGTAGGGTTTACGACCTTTTGTAAATGCCAGAGTGGTTATATCATCGTGTTTTATCTATTTTATGAGTGATGTTGGCTCTTAATGCAATGACATAAATAGAACTGATCACACCAACCATATCCTAGATACAAATTATATAAGTTACTACACAATGTGATCAAAAGTATCCGGACACCCCAGAAACATACATTTTTCATATTAGGTGCACTGCGCTGCCACCTACTGCCAGGTACTCCATATCAGCAACCTCAGTAGTCATTAGACATCGTGAGAGAGCAGAATGGGGCGCTCCGCAGAACTTGCGGACTTCGAACGTGGTCAGGTGATCGGTTGTTACATGTCTCATACGTCTGTACGCAAGATTTTCACACTCCTAAACATCCCTAGGTCCACTGTTTCCGATGCGATAATGAAGTGGAAACGTGAAGGGACACGGGCAGCACAAAAGCATACAGGCCAACCACATCTGTTGACTGACAGAGACTGCCGACACTTGAAGAGAGTCGTAATGTGCAAAAGGCAGTCTTCTATCCAGACCATCACGCCGGAATTCCAGACTGCACCAGGATCCACTGCAAGTACTATGACAGTTAGGTTGGAGGTGAGAAAACTTGGATTTCATGGTCGAATGGCTGCTCATAAGCCACACATCACACCAGTAAATACCAAATGATGCCTTGCTTGGTGTAAGGAGTATAAACATTGGACAACTGAACAGTGGAAAAACACTGTGTGGAGCAATGAATCATGGTACATATTGTGGCAATCTGATGGCAGGGTGTGGGTATGGCGAATGCCCGGTGAACGTCATCTGCTACCACGTGTAGTGCCAACAGTAAAATTCAGTTCTTGGACACATGTCATTCTGTAGGGCTTCATCCCTATATAGTGTAAAATATGTTGACAAGACATTCACTTGTTGCAACAATTTATGTGTCCAACTTCTTCGGACTTGGAACCATTTGTGCTCAAATATCCATACTCACAGCAGGTGTATGCAGATATGGGGATCAATCCTGTTTTGCATTTTCAACTGACTTTGTAGTATGTTACTTGTCACCAAACCCTGTATACTGCTCTTTGCTCGTATGAAAATGATAGGAAACATCTTTGAAAAAATGTCCCATGTTTCTTTAAACTGGGTGTCAATGAGCAGGCGGGCGCCAATGGGCAGTCTAGTACTCAGGGCCGGTTTTTCATGTGCCACCCTGTACTACTACTACTACTACTACTACTATTATTATTATTATTATTTACTGGTCTGTGTTGTTATTACCAATGACCTTAAGATTTATGAAAATCTGGCTCAAATTATTCTTTAAATTCTATTTTTGTTATTATTATTATTATTATTATTATTATTATTGTTGTTGTTGTTGTTGTTTATATTATTATAATAATTATTATAATTATTTAAGTAAACTGTAATTCAAAGATTTATGTACATGTAAAACCCTGAACTGATGTAACAGAGGGCCGAAATAAATAAAATATTATTGAAATATTTTATTTCTGATAAAGTGTAAATGAAAATACTTAACAAGGAGATATTGGAACCAATATTAGCTTCAATGAAACTGAAAAGGATTTCAGAAAATGTGAGAAACCGAGGTATGAAAAATGATAATAGCATCTGGAAAATGACAGTGCTACTTCTTAATATGCATCTGGTCTGTATAACAACTTGACTCATATACATAAAAAAATGGTGGCTCGTGCATCACAGGGTCAAGAACAACATTATTTGTTTGCAACAAATGTTGGTTATGTTTGTAACAAATGTTGGATCCCTGTAACTTCATAATGCATTTGAAAACGGTACTAGTATGATCAACCTCTCAGGCACCACTTATAATTCCTGGTAACTGCACATAAACTCTCCCATGGCTAAGAAGTCAATAGAAAAGTCAATAATGCTAGTTTTGGCATGAATATTACAAAGAAAAATAATGTCGAACCGTGCTCCCAGTATTTCTCATACCTGCTGCTTGTTGGCGCAACCTTTCTGCCCGTGTTGTACGGGGAGGAGGCACGGGAGGTGCATTTCCACATAAGTGTGACATGCTTCGTGCAGCATCCATGCGCCGTAGCTGACTGTCTGCTCCTACTGCTGCCAGATGGCCTGTGCTACGTGACATGCTTTGGGAGGACCCCAATGCCAGGCGCTGTCGTGGGGCAGGTGTAGGAACAGCCACCTGGCGCCGAGGGAATCGAGGCTGAGACAGCACATCCAGACGAGACATCGACAGCGCCCTACCTGGCGAGCGGCTCGGTGCCCGCCGACTGCTGGAGCTGGGTGTTGTATCACGAGGTGATGGTATCGTTGGCATGAGATCTGTCTTGCGTCGATTAACTCGTACAATGGTCTGCGCTGCATTCTGCTGCTGTCCATCTGCTTCTTCACCTGTGTCAATAGTTCTCATTAGCAACAGTGGTGTGAGATGATGCAATCCTAATCAATTAATTACATATATATTTAAATATTACACCCAGTTTCCCATTATTCACTAGGCACACTTAAATAACAATTCGGAGTTTATCAGCCCACTGCTCAAGATTGACCAATCCCATAATGCAGATATAAATGTGCTTCATGGTAATAAATGTGTTTCATATCAAAATAAGTTACATGATATAACATTACTTCAATTTTACACTCCCCTGTGTTTCGTTTTGTAATAAGGGCAATTTCATCTATCCAACTAAGTAACTGTACTTGCTTTCCTCCATTTTTTGTGATATTGATAACGCAACATTGCTGCAAAATAAATGAATAACACAAATATTTCACAAAACTGAGATATGAAGGTGCTATTTTAATTATGAATGTGTATACATCAAAAGTATATGTTATGGCATTATATGGTTGTGACTATTGTCATATTAATGTTTCTTTTACTGGTAACGATAATTCATTTATACTAATTAAAAATACTGTATTTCTTGTTGTTGATATATGAGAGTTATTACAGATCAAAAGTTGGTGCATGCCACATAGCAAGTTAGCAAAGCCAAAACATTAACCATTCATATAAATTACACACATAAACAAGCAAGATAATTTAGTCATACATCACACTACGCAGGCGTACAAAAAACTGAAAGAAGCGCATAATTCTTCATCAGATGGTATAGTAAAGTTCAAAAAGTTGTTTCCAAAACAAGCTAAAACTTAATTAACACTGGCAGAAAAGAATCATTCACAAAACAACCTATCTACAACAAGAAAAGTGGAGTACAGTCAGATTCTTAAGCAGGTCAATCATTAATCTCATTCCATATTTCTTTTACATGCCATAAAGTTTCTTACACAAGTTAAAAAAAGAAAGAAACGGGGTGAATAAGAAAGACACAAACTATGTCAGCATAAAAGAAATGTAAAATAATTACTTCCAAGCAACAAAACGTAAAGCTCACAACAGGGATTTAAATGTAATTATATTTTGTGGTACATGCCTACTGACTGAACTTATTTTACAGATCATGCAAATTGAATTATTAGGTGGCAGATTTCTGCCTTGCAGGAATAAAACTAGAGGAGTGAGCATCTCTGCACATCTCAACTCACCACCAGCGGAGCCGCTGAAAATACTGGCAATATTAGAGGAGGGTGTTTGGGGGGCACTTGAAAAGCTACTTCCATCTTTTTTCACTGACAAAGTAGAGTCTAAATCAAGTTTTTTCTGGGGAGGAGCCCCTAAATCAGAGCTATAAACACCAGAAATGCTTTGGGCACGATGAGTGGCAGTACCCACAGGTTGAGGAGATTCATTCCAGTGGAAAACTTCGTACATTGAAGTGGACATTTTCATATCTGAAAAAAAGGGTTGAAGATTGGTCCATATTAATAACCATTTTTGTCATTTACAGAGCGGATGATCTGATTTCTGCAACACTGAGTAATGTTCTGAAGTCACAGCAGTAAGATATTCTTGAAAATAGCAATATACCAATGACTACTGAATTCACCAGAATGTAGGTGCTCTGATAGTCTTGATTTAAACGTCTGTAACAGAAAAAGGTTTTTAAGTTAGGTAACTGTAAATCAGAGCACCACTATATTAAGTGTTTTGAATGCACCTTGGTGAAAATAAACCACCCCATACCTTTATCATTCAAATATCAATATATAAATGACCTCAAAATTTCTTTGAGAGTGCTGCACAAGAAATTATGATCACATATACTCTGTCCTTGTCATAAAATGCATGTGTTGAGGCTTACGAAATACTTACACTACAATAAAATGTAGAAGGAGAAATGAGTCATATAACTGACACAGGAGGCAATAACAATGCTGGTAAAATATGCTGTCAATTTATGTAGTTTTGATACGATTTTGCCAAGAATTTCTAAGTTGAATGTAACAGTCAGCATACAGAGTGAGAACAAATGGGTAAGACTATAACAGAACTTCCAGCAACAACAAGAATCAACATCTCGTGACCCACACATAAATATCCTATCTGATGTTATTTTACTACCATGGAGGCAGTGTTTGACGAAGTAGGATACGCCTACTCCCCATTTCATTTATTCATGCTTGCTCATCTCATCATCTCTTGATATCTCATATACACCTCTAAGACAATGCACTTGAAAGAGATAATGCCTGATCTATAATTACATGTTACTACTCTTTTTTGACTAATTGGTCTGCTTAATACAGAATCTCAAATAACTCATTTTTCCACTAAATAAGACACTGTTAACATGTATTTTGTGAAAAATCAAACACAGGGGGGGGGGGGGGGGGGGGGGGGCGGCCGCAGGGGTGAATAGGAGAGTAATGACCTCAGCTGTTTGGTCTCCTTAAACACTTACTCAGTGTCACCATTTGCAAAATGCAACTCTTTGATATCAGCCAGCATCTGTGGTGTAGACTTACACATGCAGCACCTCCAGGATGGAGCACATAAGGGCTCTCTTTGCACACTGTCGTCCATCTCTTGGTTCACTTGAGGATTGAAGAAAGATACACTCCGCACTCCGTCTTCAGGCCACGAGTGGCCTACTGGGACTATCCGACCGCCGTGTCATCCTCTGTGGAGGATGCGGATAGGAGGGGCGTGGGGTCAGCACACCGCTCTCCCAGTCATAAGATGGTATTCTTGACCAAAGCCGCTACTATTCGGTCGAGTAGCTCCTCAATTGGCATCACGAGGCTGAGTGCACCCCGAAAAATGGCAGCAGCGCATGGCGGCCTGGATGGTCACCCATCCAAGTGCCGACCACGCCAGACAGCACTTAACTTCGGTGATCTCAGGGGAACCGGTGTTACCACTGCGGCAAGGCCATTGCCAGAAGGAAGATACACAGCCAAAATAATTGAAAGAGTTGTAATTTGCATGGTTACATGGCCTAAATTTAATAAATTATCCAATATGCTTGTTCAAAACATGCATATACTCTTTTCCCATTTTTCTCACTTCTCTGAAAGCTTGAGGTCCATCACCCGTTATTTGTGTGTGTGGATTTGGCAGTGCTACTTATAGCAGGAAGTTGCCCTTTTATCTATTTTCATTTGGTTTGAAGTTTTAGTACAATGTTTGTAAGCAGTCTACATTGTCAAGAAGAATAACATCTCCACAAACACCTTGTAGTAATATTTTCTTATGCTTATCTCAGTTTTATTACATTCTTCGACACTGCCTTATCCCAAGTGATCAACACTACTTACATCTTCTGACTTAGGTCTGACGACTTCACAGAAAACATAATGCTCTATAACCAGCGTTTCCTAGTAGCTGCTACTTGCATTTAATTACTATATTTACAAATTACTTCTGAAAACTGAAAATAATTCAGTTTCTTTCATCTTAAAGTTTTATATGGGTCTATATATACACATGCTAAAATTGTTCTTTTCATTACTTTTTTTTGGCAGTTTTAACTACTGCAGAAATTTTTAAGAAATTTCACACTTCATACTGGAACAGTTGCTCCTTAACTTGCACCAGAACATGCAAACATGAATGGTGATATAAGCACAAACAAACTGAAAAATAATTCTTGAAATGCTTGTCATAACAATCACAACAAATGTAAAGACAATAATTTAGGCATGTAGGATGGACATTAGGAATACAGCTCATGTTTTTCCTTATGCAGTTGTTTCTACCTTATATGACTCAGAAAGACTCAACTCTACACAATAGCATGAACAGTAAGTGGAACACATTCAGAGTAGTGGCTCATTGAATTTTTTTTTAAAGTACGTTATGACACAGGATTTTTTCCCTTATTCTACTGGTATCACAGCATCTTAACTGGATTTTTTAAATGTAGCATTATATCTGCAACAGGAACATGGCTTCAAAAATGTCTGCCTTCACTTGGCACACAAATATTTTGTTGTTTAACTGTTTCTTGCTCAGATCTGTACTTACATGCACAAATCTACTGCATAATCAGCTTGCATGAACATTACATACAAACTCTTCCACTAGAAGCAGTGACAGCATAATAATAGTTATCTATCTTTTACATGTGATCACCACAATAGAAAATGGTTTATTCATTTATACAGCTTGTCAATTTATTGAAAGATGAAATGAATGTATGAACACAGTTTGTTAACTGCAACATGTGCAACTGACCTTCACCTGGCTTTCGGTCTAGGCCACTGGCAGATGTTGCTCTCTTCTTGCCAGTTCCATCTAATTCTCGCTCAGATGAACGTCGAGTGAGTGGAGTAGCCGTGAACATCATTACATTACTTGTTGAAGTTGCCCTGTTCATTGAAAAAGGTAAAAGTCACAACAAGATAATACAGTAGTGTTACTCATACAGTTTTATTATGACAGCCCATTCAGGCCAAAAGATAATGTTTTATACCATATCGTACCACATATTAAGGTGAGCCTGCATTCCAAACAGCATTCAGTAAACATTAAACTAGCTTAACTGCTATTTTTGCCTATGTTCTTAAATCTGCTGACAGTTTGTGGCCAACTCAGTCATGGTTTTATGTAAGAATCCACAAAATTAAAGCCCACATGGAGTGTTTAAGTTTGTCATGATTATTTTGTGATACTTATGTGACAAATGCTAATTTTGCTTGCACCACTTGAGAATGACCAGGCCAAAACTAGTTATGAAAAAAATTAAATTACAACTGGTTTTATCACAAACAAAAAAGTGAGGAGAGAGAGAATCCACCCCCCACCACCACACACATAGACTAACTGAAAGTAGATTCCAGTTAGTTTCCTTTATGAGTTTAACTAGGTAATGGATTACTTCAAACACTCAACATAAAAAATAAAAAATAAAGGTGTTAAATACACATTCTATTATCACATAGGAAAGTCTTGGCTGGGATGTAAATAATAACTGAGGTCACAGAGCACTAGCTACCTTTTAAATGAAGTGCTGAATGCCAGGCAAGCACATAAAAACTACCCATGAACGTTGACTTTTTTTGTTGAATAGAGTGGTGAGAGTGAGAGAATGAGAGAATGGAGATAAGTAAGGGGCAAACAGAAAGAAAGGGAGGGGATGCAAATTGGCTGAAGGAAGAGTGAATAAAATAAATAATACAAGAAATGATATTATGATTCCTGCTGTGATGGAGGAAGTAGAAATATGGTTAGTTTCTTATCACAGTCAACACGTCAACGTAATTGTAGCAGCAATATCTATTATGTTTCAATTAGTCAACAACTTTCACATTTTGCAGTAATGAGGAAAAATATCAAACAGAATATGAACGCACCTTTTATGTTATTTTACATTTTCCTAACCATTCCAAATCTAATGATCGACAAAATAATGTATATGTCCAACCAAAGATGTACATGAACTTATATCCCATAGTATAATATAACCAAGAAACAGCACTATTACAATTTACTACCTATGATTCGCTTTTGCCTAGTAGTTGGGTCTTTATCAAAGAAACCTCATTGTTTAATATGTGCAATGTTCAGCAACTGACCACCCAGATGAACCAAGGGGGCTACCAACAGTGTCTTCTCAATGACTGTTCAGCAAATGCTGCTGTGTACAGGCTTCTGCAGGAGGTGCCCAGTTCATGCATCCATGCTGGCTGCTGTTCATCAGTGACAAAGGCTGGAATTTCCAAGACAATTGGACATCCACTGAGTGGTGACAGGTGGCCTTTTCAGATGAACCATGTCTTACGCTCCATCGGAAAGATGGCCATTGGTGTGTACGGCATGGAACGTCTGAAAGCAAACACCCTGCAACAATTATCGGAATGTTCCAAGCCAGAGGATGGAATGTTATGGTCTTGGGAAGTTTTTCGTGGCATTCCGTGAGTGATATCATCATTCTGGAAGGCATAATGGATCAACACAAGTATCCATGTAGCCTTGGGGACCATTTTCATCTCTGCATGCAACTGGTTTGGCCACCAAACTCCCCTGATTTAAACTCAATTGAGAATCTGTGGGTCCACCTCGATCGGGCTGTACACATCACGGATCCTCGACTGAGTAACCTAGCACAGCTGGCTATGGCACTGGAGTCAGCATAGCACCACATCCCTGTTGGTACCTTCCAGAATCTCACCGACTGTCTTCCTGCATGTCTTGCAGTGATCTGCACTGCGAGAGGTTGACAGGTGATCACATTAATGTGACTGGACAGTGTATGTACATAGACAGTTAGTGCCACTTCATTTCTGGAGGTTTCTCCACATCTAAATATTAATATTTCTGCTAACAACTAACAAGGGAACCTCCCCATCGCACCCCCCCTCAGATTTAGTTATAAGTTGGCACAGTGGATAGGCCTTGAAAAACTGAACACATATCAATCGAGAAAACAAGAAGAAGTTGTATGGAACTATGAAAAAAATTAGTAAAATATATAAACTGAGTAGTCCATGTGCAAGACAGGCAACATCAAGGAGAATGTAAGCTCAGGAGCGCCGTGGTCCCGTGGTTAGAGTGAGTAACTGCGGTACGAGAGGTCCTTGGTTCAAGTCTTCCCTCAACTGAAAATTTTACTTTCTTTATTTTCGCAAAGATATGATCTGTCCGTTCGTTCATTGACGTCTCTGTTCACTGCAATAAGTTTAGTGCCTGTGTTTTGCGACCGCACTGCAAAACCGTGCGATTAGTAGACGAAAGGACGTGCCTCTCCAGTGGAAACCGAAAACATTTGATCGCAAGGTCATAGGTCAACCGATTCCTCCACAGGAAAACACGTCTGACATATCCTATACGACACTGGTGACGGCATGTGCGTCACATGACAGGAATATGTTGTCGACCCACCTAACTTGTACACTTAGCGAATGGGTAAAAAGATTCTTCTACCTTGCCCGATTTAGGTTTTCTTGTGGATGTGGTAATCACTCCCAAAAAAGTGATGAAAACATAAGAGTTTGACACAAACTGAAAATAAAAAACTAAATTTTTCACTCGAGGGAAGACTTGAACCTAGGATCACTTGTTCAGTAGCTGCTCTCGCTAACCACGGGACCACGGCGCTCCTACACGTTCGTTCGCCTTGATGTTGCATATCTTCGCATGGACTACTCAGTTTGTATATTTTACTAATTTTTTCATAGTTCCACACAACTTCTTTCTGTTTTCTCGATTGATCTGTGTTCAGTTTTTCAAGGCCTATCCACTGTGCCAACTTATAACTAAATCTGAGGGGGGTGCGATGGGGATTTTCCCTTGTAAGAACATGCAAGTATCACAGATGCTGAAGACACTCAAATTACAGGTCTGTGACTTTCACAACTGTCCATGAACCATGTGGAACCATGGAATGTCATGTTGCAATGAAACATCTGCAGGCTACAATTAATATCGTTTTGATTTAATTATAACACAAATATGATTTTTTATGTTTCAGTATAATGCACTGTAACAGGAAGCAGCAGAAATGGTGGCTGGAGGGGCAACTCTCCCACTAGAGTTCTCACCTTACTCCTAAGTCATCAAAGATAACATGAATGATATGCAGAATTGCAACATTAACCATGTTAAAGGCAGAAACTTCATAGTTGTTACTTTTTATGATGCTATCTGGATTATATCTGTAGCATAAATGATGCTGTGGCAACAGAGTGTGCTTGAAATCATGGACCAAGATGGACTAAGCCAAAAGCTTATCAATGGCACTTAGAAAAGGGAAGACTAGGTACGGGAGGACTGGTCTATACCTCACAGCTGCCACTTTTGCTGCTCCGTATTCTATGACAGCATTTTGTTCCATCACGTAGTAATCCAAGAAGACACTTTTCATCCCAATAGAGGGTCAAGCATACTCTCCTCACATAAAATTATAATTCCTCAGTAGTAGACACAGGTTTTGTTACCAATGAACCTTATAAGAAAGACATCACCTTCTTGTTCCACACAATACAGAAGCTGTTCACACTAATCAACACATGATTCTTTCAATTTGGAGGTTACCTGCCAGGAAACCCACCTGGCACACACACTGTAAAATTGGAAAAAAATCATGCACAATGTTGTATGCTGAATCATGACTAACATTTACAGTCACTACAATGTTATCTAATGTCAATAAGCAGTTTACCAACAGAATGACTTGTTAGCAACTTCATGTGCCTGACCTGTATGAGAAGTATCGACCAGTAATATCGCAACACGTATGAACTTGCAACTCCATTTGTAGACTCTCTGCTGTGAAAAACATGTATCACTACACTGGAGATCCAGGCAGCAATGAATTTCAATAGATTTAACTCTCTTACTGCCTAGAACTAAACAGCTGGATGCTTTTGATCTGTGGTGTAAATTGCTAGTAGGGTAGCTATCTTTAAATAGTTTCTCTGCTGGGGTATATGCATCTGCACAATACTGCCCTCTTGGGCACATACAGCATACTCTTAGAAACATGCATACCAACTAAAGGATATAGATATCATTTTTCACTTTTTAATATACATTTACAGATTTAGCTTGACACTCCCTTTTACACAAGACATTCCATCCTGTATTTTACATTAATGTAATGATAACATATGAAAACTTCTTTTCATTTTAGTATGACATTCTTCATTACAGTTTCTAGAGGTGCTAAGGACTGCTGCCATGTTAACAGAGTGGACTAGGGCAACCAGAGGCTATCATCTGGGCTAAGTTGAGAGGTGGTGCCCTTACTTTCACAATGTCCCACGAGAAACTATAAACATTGATTGCCAATTCAAGCATGGATTCATCAAACAATACTAGATGATAAACACAAGCAGGTCCTACCTGGATCATTTAAATGGTCTCGCTTGTGGAGAAAAATGGAGATAAGATAGAAGAATTTGTGCATACAATGAGATAGATTAATGTGTATGTATACAATCTTAGAAGCAATGATTACACTGTGAGTGTCCATGGGGCGAAACAATGTGCCCTAGCTTCATTTCTCAGGTGGTGAATTGCCAGCAGAATGTTCATGTAAGGTCAAGGCTAAGGTTCCAAAAAACATTACAAAAGCAGTGTGTACAGCTTCTGTATTGGAAGAAACTGACCCAACTCTCCATTAGAGCACTGCATCCACATGACAAAACGATGTGAGTAGCGCTTGTTGCCCATTGCATGTGTTGCAGAAGCATGTGCCCAGCAGTTTCCTAACACGGTTTCATTTGGCATCATGCAGTGCTCATTCACTGAATGAGGGGCAACAGGCACATGGCCCTGTCATGTGGAAAAGGAAACATGGACTCCATATAGCTTAGTCACAACATAGTGGCACTAATGAGCCTGTCAAGCAACAGAACGCGTTTAGAATTAGAATTTCTCTTTAGATGCCAGCTTTCCATTTTACTATGCCGAAAGTGAATGCTTTATACCTGAGGTTCATCAAGTATTACCACAGTGACTCAGTATGATTATGTGCAACTGAACATAAAGAGATAATCGAATACTGAATGTTACTGAAGGTCATGGAATTAGCTGTGGAAGTCTACATTTGTGTCAATGAATGTTGATGAAACAATGTTTGCATTCTGTCTGCAGCTAAAACCACACAGACATTAAGACATATTTTGAGCAGAGCAAGTGAAAAAGATTAATTATGGCAAGTGTAACAACTGATTATAAATGCCTATTCTGTTTATAATAAACAAAATAGTTACAATCCAGCTACACTGTAGGTTCTTGCGAGTAAATTGAGTAAATGAACTAATAGGACTCATTCCAGTTAATACTATCAACTGGAATGAACACAGAGAGGAAGAAGGCACAAGGTGCTGTGGTTAGCAGAGATGGGCCTTATTTGATTAAATTTCTATCTGGATAATTATTCAAATAAGAAAATCATTCAAACAAATTTATTCATGAATAAATTATTTGTAACTTACATAATGAATAATGTAAAATGCCACTGTATTTTCTGCATTTACTTCTTCTGTAGATATCTATAACCAGTGTTGGTTCCTTTGGCTCAGTGGAGTTTCTATTTGATAAATAACTTGTTAATGGTTTGTACAGAAATATACCTCAGTGGGTCATGTTTTCTTTTGAGAAAATTTCAAGAGACAATTGAAGACTTTTTTCAGCTTTCTGCACTTACTGCAGCAATGTCTTACACATAATTTAGAGACAAATAGTTAACCTGCATGGCTGCTCATGACCCAGGGAGGATTACAACAAGCTACAGAAATGTCGAAGAAATCAGATCAGGAGTTTCAAATGATCTTATGTAGTAAAAAGAAATTTTTATTTTGAACGTGATGTGGGAAGAGAAGCTAAGGTGGAACTACAGTGGATTATTTGCTAAGGACTACAGCGGAATAGATGGCATCTCAATTTTTGCTGAAGATAGTGGTGATTCGTATTGCTCTCCTGAAATAAAGACAATGTCAGGATACGTCATGTACCAATATCCTTTATACATAATAGATGTGTAGAACATATTTTCTTTAGTATGTCATGAGGGTGAATCTTCGAAAGTAATATAAATTTTTTGATGAGATGTTTGGAAAAAAAGAGTTCTTCTGAAAACTAATTTAAAAGCAGCAGAAAGTAAATTTTCTTAATACATGACAAAACATTAGAGCAATAAATATAATTCAATTTCAAATTTATCTATTGTTTGTAACGTTTTCTATTCACAGATAAGAAATAAATGTTTTATTCATGTAAATGAATAATATTCTGAGTAAATATTTTTATTTGTTATTTGCAAATAATGAATAATCTGTATTCACCACTTTGTCATTTGAATAAAAGTTGCCCAACTCTGATTAGAGAAGCATATTGCACATGCGCACACTGCAGATTCGCAACCTATTTGCAAGTGAGTGCAAGCACGTCATATCTTCGTGGCTGAGGACAAACCCAAGACATTAGCATGACCACTGACAAGCACCCACATGTTTGTGTTATTAGGTGAGGAAGCATCAGCCATTTTCAGTAACTTCTGCCAACATTCATGAGGTGCATCTACATCCATTTCATACTGCTTTGCAACGTTACGCCCAGATATTTAAGCAACCTGGCTGTGTCAAGCAGGACACTAGTAATACTGTATCTGAACATTACAGGTTTGTTCTTCCTACTCATCTGCATTAACTTACATTTTTCCACATTTAGAGCTAGCTGCCATTCATCACACCATTCACAATTTTGTCTAAATTGTCTTGTATCTTCCTACAGTCTCACAACTTCGACCGCTTACCATACACCACAGCAGATTGCTGCCCACACTGTCCACCAAATTATTTATGTATATAGAGGACAACAGTGGTCCTATCACACATCTGTGGGGCACTCTTAACAATACCTTTGTCTCCGATAAACGCTCACTGTCGAGGGCAACATAGTGGGTTCTATTACTTAAGAAGTCTTCAAGCCACTCGCAAATCTGTGAACTTATTCCATATGCCCATACCTTCATTAAAAGCCTGCAATGGGACACCATGTCAAATGCTTTCCAGAAATCTAGAAATATGGAATCTGGTTGGTGCCTTTCATCAATAGTTCACAGTATATCGTGTGAGAAAAGGGCAAGCTGAGTTTTGCACGAGTGATGTTTTCTAAAACCATACTGATCCGTGGACATATGCTTTTCAGTATCAAGAAAGTTTAATATATTAAAACTGAGAATATGTTCAAGGATTCTGTAGCAAACTGAAGTTAGGGACATTGGTCTGAAATATTGTGGATCCATTCTCTTGCTGTTCTATATAATACTGGAGTAACCTGCACTGTTTTCCAGTCACTTGGGACTCTGTGATGTCAGAGATTCATGATACATGCAGGCTACATAAGGGGCTAATGCCATAGAGTACTCTTTGTAAAACCAAATTGGGATTCCATCCGGACCTGGGGCCCTATTCTGTATCGTTCATACCGATCGGTGTAGTAGGTTAGTCTCAGCAGTGGCGTCATTTTTGGTTCTTTATCCAAATATCCTATTCAGTAAGCTTCTGAGTCCTGTTACCGAATGATGCTCCCACTGAATTTACGACAGTTGTACCGAGAGGTTTTGGATTTTGGTTTGGCCCTGTCGATCGGTGAGCTGTGGTTTATGTACACCTATAATTTGTTACTTTAAACATATTTAGCGGTTTTAGCTTTGGATTTAGTGACTGTGTTACTAAACAATCACCATAGGACACATCCGGTTGGAAAGTGAGTTCATAATAGACTAATTTCCTTTGTTAGAAATATGGTTAGGTTAGGTTGTTACTGTGAATGATTACATCCAAAAAAAGAACGTTTTTGGTCAATATTCTCTCAAAATACGTGTTATTTTTATGCAAATAAGAGTTTAAAGATCATTAAATATAAAGACATCGGCTCTGCTTACGTATATTACATGAGTGTGAACTGACGTTACTAGTGACTTTGTGTACTGGTTTAGTTAGTAATTATCGAAACATGTTTACAACTTTCAAGTAACAATGGAAAGCAATTATGTGAAGCCTGATATTGGAAACCTTACAAACTATCACGCATTTATGACTTGTGCAGCACCATTTGGCAATGATATCAGCCTACGTTCCTCTCCACAATAGTATAAGAATTGAGCATTATGTTCCTGTTGTTTGGTGTGGCCAAGTGGTTAGCACGCGGGAATGCGATACGAAAGGACATGGGTTCACACATGGGTGGGTACATAAGTTGTTTTTTTCCTTTTTCTCTTCATATATGCAACACGTTCTGAAACATTGTTATTCGTGTAAGTTAAGATTTTTCTGCAGTATTCGTTATTACTTACATGTAAGAGCGCACTTCCTCAGTAATGATTTCACAATTTCTGTGTGTTTAAAAAATGAAATATGAAATTGCTGGAAATGAAATCGCTGTGAGTGAAACAACCGACAGTGACCTTTATATTTTTTCTTGTCAGAAATAATTCACCATTTTTTTCCGAATATGTAGCAGTTTCTGAGTATGTGGTTAAACAGGAATCTAAGAGCACAACTTAAATTACTGGGAATGTAACGAGCAGCAGTCATCTTCATAATCTTTCTCGTCACAAGTAAAATCTGCGATTGAATCCTCAAAAACAGTAGACAGAAATGAAAGATCTCCATCGTAATATTTTTAGACTGTAGCACCATATACGAAACATTTTCATTCATGAGATGCATGTTATAAACTACGATGAACTGCAGGAGCTCTCGAAAATGTGTTTTTTCAGTTTTGTTTTTAAGGCCCAAATCATTGACATATCATATAGGGAAGTGGGCTACTTAATCATTTGGATCTTTAGGATCGAGTTATAACCACATTCTGTTTATCTTCTTATTCTTTGAAACTGTCAGAATCAATTTTTCGGGTGTTCTTGTAGATATATTAGTACAATGTGGTGCTACACACTATTCCTAACTCATTTTACAAAATGTAAAATCCAAAACATGATGTCAGTGTGAATGAGAATAAGATGACATAATGCGGCATTTACGACAATCTGCAGAATACAGTCAAATATGCTATCGTTATTATGCATGCATGGAAACATGCGGTCAGGGAAACTGTAAAAATTTCTATGCATTTCAGCTGAGAATGATGGAAATGGATATACCTCACCTGATACTGTTAAGGAGGAGGCAAGAGCGATGAAGGCGGGCATGTCAGCTCTATGGAATGCAGCGTCATGCATTATGGCAACATAAACGCAATTTTTGGTACTTCGAAGAATAGTGCGCCTGTGTTGTCTGCTAGCCGCTTTGTGTTCATGGCACTGTGCAAGCTGCAGTGCGCATGTATGGATCTGCGGCTGCTTGGTATTGATTGGCTTGCACGAAGCGATCCGACAACAGCACTTCAGTTCTCTAGACCCAAACGGTATCGCGTCTGAAATGCATACTAAATAATACAGGGGCTCTAATTAGAGTACTAGACCATTTGGTGCTCTCGAGTACCGAAATGATCAGCACAATGGCGGAAAGATACAGAATAGGCACCCTGGTGACTTATTTTCATCTGTGCTCTCTCTTGCACACTACCGCTGCACGCTATCCATGTGGACAGGCCACGTGCTTGCAGGGCTCTACTCTCCAGCACAAAGGAATGAAAATGGAAATTTCATGCTGCATATGCAAATGAACAGAGCATGCATGAATAGAAGCATTTGTGCATGTGTGATGCAGATGAATGATTTGGCTATCGGACGTGTCATGCTGGGAGTAGATCCTCTTAGTGAACATGAAAAGGAATGGTTTGCAAGCAATAGGGCAACATGAAACGAAAATAGAGACACCCTAGCTAGTGGATGGCACTTCCAATAAACACAACTATTGGGGACCAATACATGGATAGAGTGGCAAAAATATGCCTTACCAGAAGGATGGAGGGTGAGGCAAGTTTCTATTGAGCATGGGGTCAAGTTTTGGTGTTCTACTGTGAAATGCATGAGCCTGAGAAGTTAGGCTTGCTGTGATGATAGTTGCAATCGATTTGTAGCAGCACAGCTAAAATAACAGGTTCTGCGCATGTACATTTTGAAATAGATGAAGTAATTTTCTCATGGGACTGGAAATATTGCCCAAGAGAGGCAATGCCACTGTTAGGATGAATTTCATGATGACGGGATGGATTTCATGATGACATACTGAAATTGAATTTGAAGTAATTGGATGGGTGACAATTTCAGTAAGGCCACGCAGCTGAAGAACCCACACCATCACAAGATGCACACAAGGAGCACAGTATCTTCAGACTGAAACTCATGACACCATTCCATAAGGTGCAAGAAGGATACTCTGCCAGTAGACATGCAGTTTTTAGTGGAGTCACAACCAGATAATGGCGGTGTGGATAAAATTCAGTTTCCTAAACCAGAATTTGGCCCTTAACAGGGAAGGAGAGAATGGTCACTTGGTTCCAATCGGTATAAACAACTTTAGTAGCGAGAGACTGAAGCTACTTGCCAAGGCACCTAAGAAATTACAGGCTGCAAAATTCACACTGACCCAAAAAAAGTGTGACTTTGGATTAAACATACTCAAGTATCTGTGACAAACTGTCAGCAATGACAAGATTCATCTGGCTGCAAGAGTAGAAGAGAGAACGTACAAATTCCTTGCGCTGACATCAGTTAAGGAATTGCAGTCATTCCTACTGTTAGCACGCAACAACACAATGGCATTAGTCTCATTCATTTGATCCAATATGTGCATAACTCTTATGTAAAAGACACTGTCACCAGGTTATCAGAAGGTGAATCTTCTCTTCCACTGAGGTAACAATCCTACATATCATGGAAATTGCTGTATATATTCACCATCAGAAACTTTTCATGATTCAGCCTCCTCCCACTTAGATAACTTTACCCATCACTCTGGGCTTCAAAAAACGATAGCACCACAGTACAGTCTTATCAGGAATGAACTTGCACCTGCATCATCCTGATGCAGCTTTCGTATAAATAATACATGTATTACACACTTTTATTGTTACTTGTATCTCAATCACCTGAAAATTTTAGAGAAATGATTTTTTTCTTCTGGGGAGGGAGTGTAACAGCTCAAAACCTGACTGGTCATTGAAATACTCTAATGCCAGACGGCACACTTGGTTTGGAGTTCAAAGCAAATGTGAGCATCTAGTTGTTTCACCACCTCTGCAAAGCTGCAATAAGGCTACCTGGAGATGTGGCAGCAAAACTGTCAATGATCGTAGGTCAGCAGAACTGCTGGCAATGCATGCCAGTCAACAGCCAGTCTTTACCTCATCTAGCCCACAAGATGAGTGGCTGACATTACAGACAGCGCACTTGCATTTACTATTTTGCTAAACAGCAAAACAATTTTAACTAGGAGGCCAATAAATACTATCACCTCTGGCAGCAGAGGAAATTAGGATGGCAGGATTAAGTCATCAGCTCCAGTCGCTAGCCTGGCCTCACCTGAAGAAATGTCAACTGCCACACTGCTGATAAACTTGTCATCTCTGCCACCAGATAGATTGAGCAGCAATCTGCGATTATTTGCTGATGGCGCTATAGCATATGGGAAAGTATTGTCATTAGAGTGATTGCAGAAGGAAATTGGATGACTTAGACAGAATTTCTGTTTGGTGAGATGAATGGCAACTTGCTTTAAGTGTAGAAAAATGTAAGTAAATGCAAATAAGTAAGAAAAGATATCCTGTAATGTTCAAATAGAGTATCAGTTGTGTGCTGCCTGACACAGTCATGAAGATTAAATACCTGGACATAATGTTGCAAAGCGATATGAAATGGTACGAACAAGTCAGGACAGTAATAGGGAAGGTGAATGGTAGACTTTGGTTTATTAGAAGGACTTTAGGAAAGTATAGCTCATTTATAAAGGAGACCACATATATAACGCTATTGTGTCTCATTCTTGAGAACTGCACAAGTGTTCGGGATCTCCACCAGGTAGAATTACAGGAAGAAATCAAAGTAATTCAGAGTTACGCTGTTATGTTTGTTATCAGTAAATCTGATCAACACATGATTACTTCAGGGATGCTTCATGAACTCCAGCTGGAACTCCTGGAGGGATGTTGTTTTTGTGAATCACTACTGAGAAAATTTAGAGAACTGGCATTTACAGCTGAATGCAGAATGACTATCGCCACCAACATGCATTTTGCGTATGGGCCATGAAGATGAGTTAGAGAAATCACACTTTTATGGAGGCGTATAGGCAGTCACTTTTCCCTAACTCCATTTATGAATGGAGCGGGAAGGAAATGACAAGTAGTGGTATAAGGTATCCTTTGCCATGCACCATATGGTGGTTTGCTATGTATGTACAGGTAGATGTAGATCTAGATGTAGAATCCCTTCATTGCCACCTCAATAGGTCCATTACCGTCATTTCCCAGTATTGGGGCTTTTCATATGGAGACTTTTAGTCCACACTATCATTTGGCACTCATATAATAAAGTTCTTGGGAATTTACTCAGTGCCTGGTTACTTAATTGTTTTGCTACTGCCTATCCTGTCTAAAAATTAGTCACCTACTCCTCCGTGGATGCAACCCAAGATCCATCAGCAATCGGATCCTACATTCATATAGTCCCAGCAATGTAGTCATCCTGATTTCAATCTGTCTCATGCTGGATCTGCAAAAGTACTCAATTTCTGCCATCAGTCTATACCAATACGGATCATGATTCATTGAAGCGGGTCATCTTTATTAGCCTGCAGCAATATGTGTAATGATTAATCAAAAAAGGCAATCTTTAATTGTTATTTGATCTTTCAATGGCTGTGCTGCTGTGCATGCCCTGTGAGGTAGTAGTGTCTGTGTGCCCTACAGAAAGAAAGTGATTCTGGTTTTTGCTGTCCAGCACAGAATAGGTAGATTATTTATTGCACTGTTGACTGCCTTCTACTGTTACACCAACAACACATAGATGTCCACAGAGTTTGACACTGGCATCTTGTGACAAACCAAATTCTCACACACACACCAGCAACCCATAAATCAAATGTTCATGGGTGTAATGTGTGCTTACAGAGATATAGCCCTCATTTTCAAGTTGGATATGAACTCTTGCTCACAGAAGTATAACATTAGTCTGTTCCAGAATATTTTAACTTATTCTGTAATGACATGTAATGAGTTTTCTTATGTCTAATTAGCTCCTGTGTCTGAGATAGCATGGATTTCAGAACCAAATGCTATGGGAAAGCCAGTCTGGTCTTTTCATTCACAAGACCCAGAAGGCTATACAAGGATCAGACAAAATAATGGAAACATAGCAAGAAATGTGTGCCTGAACATTAATGAAGCAATGCAGGTTGCACTGCAGTATTTGATCACAAACTGCACCTGTGCAATGTTATCAATACATTACAAGTGTGAATCATGGTCAGAACAGAGTTCTATATAGTTGTGAGTGTATTATGTGAGTGATAAACAAATTTGAAAATGGGCAAGTTGTTGGTGCTCATATGGAGGGTGCATCCATAATTGAGGGAGTCAAAGTATTTGGTATTTCAAGAGGCACCATATCACAGACTTACATCACATACAGGGAAAATGGAAAAACATCACCTGCTAAGTCACAACATGGACACAACTGTGTGTCGTGTGATAGTGATCGGTGGTCATTGAAGAGAATTGTGATAAAAAAGAAGAGGACAACAGCTGCAAACGTCACTACAGACCTGAATAACGCATTCATGAACCCTGTTGGCAACAAAACAACACAATGGGAGCTCCATAACAAGGGATTCACAGGACAAGCTAGAATTCCAAAATGGCACATCAGTGATGCAAATGCCTGTAGCTAGAAAATGTGGTGCCACAGACATAAAGCCTGGACTATGGAGCAATGGAAGGCAGTTAATTGGTCAGATGAATCTCAATGCACACTGTTTCCATCTTCTATGCGAGTTTACATTCCAAGAGTGAAAAATGGCGCGGGGGGGTTTAAATGATGATGTGGACTGCCATATTGTGGTATTTCATGGGCCCCATGGGTACTCTGCAAGGGTGTATTACTACTATTTTGGCTGAACAGGTCCATCTCACAGTTCATATTTGTCCCCTAATGGTGATGCTCTTTTCCAAGACAACAGGGCCCCTGTTCATACAACCTGCATACTACAGGGCTGGTTTTATGAGCATGAGGATCAACTGTCACAGCTCCCCTGGCCACCACAGCCACCAGATCTTAACATTATTGAGCCTTTGTGGTCCACTTTGGAAAGTAGGGCACGTGATCGCTATCCACCTCTATCACCATTACCTGAACTTGCCACTGTTTTGCAGAAAGAATGGTGTAAGATCTCCTTGAAAATAACACACGACTGGAAGCTGTTTGAATGCCAACTGTTTTCTTAAACTGTATTAGGCATGTTAATGTGCTGTGTTTTTGGTGTTTCCATATTTTTGTCCAACCCCATATTTATAGTTCCATAATATCCATTACTCAATACAGTAGGCACTAATGGCATATGTATTTAGATATAAGAACCCCCTAAACAAATGGCTGAACCACGTAAAGGCCAATGACAGAGTGTAACTCACTTGAGGAGTCCTGGGATGGTGTAGCTTCTGCTTACAGGACTTCACTGCACCTCATCAGTAATGAATATTTGTTTAGAATTTGTATCAGGTATGATTAACTGATGAAATTCAAAATGTTCAAAGAGAACACAAAACAGAATGTTCATACAAATATATGGGCACCATTAACAATATTATAATGTAATCTGAAACTACATTTCTTGTTTCATTTTGTAAATTCACTATGTCAAACAAAAAGTACTTCAAAAGAAAAGGAAAAGAGCGAAGGGAAGCCCAAGGGTATGCTAAATAGAAACTGAACACATGAGGGTGGACATCAGATGTGAAAAGAGAACTTAAAAGTACAAAAGATGTAGTATGATGAAAAGAGAATGGAAGATCATGTGCTTTATTACTAGGGCAGAGAAGTAACTGTGATGATAATGATGATGAAAATGAAATGATTGTCATGCAAACAGTAAATTAAATAACATATTTTAAATGCTATTCTCATTAAAATTACCAACGAAATATCCAATACTTTACATTCATTGTGTATCACTGACATCAACCAATAACCTGTTTTAATTTTCCTCAATAATTATGGAACCTAATACTATGTGTTAGACACTCGGAACATATTGAATACCTGAAAATGTAAAATCATTGTAAATGTACACTATCTTAAGCAACTACGTAGATTATTGTACTGTTTCCCCAGCATAGCTTACCTCCTTGTACCCCAAAATGAACCACCGGTGTCGGCTGGTTCCAACATTCGTGGTGTTGAACTACCAAAAGCAAATACTGCAGAACTTCGTTCATTTTTCCTCTTCGAGTCTATGCGAGCTTCACGTTCCTGAAAAGGAAAGTAAACTTATTGATTAGGAAACCATAAATTTAACCAGAGGGGATACAGTTACATTATCAAATAGAAGCTAGTTCCCATAATTTGTATCATTTCAGGCAGGGGGGTTACCTTCATAGTCTCAGATGTTATTGAATTTAGCATATGTTAAAATTCAGGAGTAAGTAAGAAACATATAATTTTTTTTTTTTTCGTTTTCTCCAAAAAAAAAAAAATCCTGCCCCGAGATACAGGCCTCCAAAGATGACACTGCGAACACCATTTTGAAGATGCGAATTTCAGAAAAATTCTTCTCTGTAACAGTTCTAGATATTTTGTTAGAGTATATTTATTTGAAAGATAATTGCTTTATGATTACAATGGTACCCTCCGTTTGGACCTATCTGACAAAGTTCTTTTACTGTCGCCTTTTGAAATTTTTTCAAAAATGCCAATCCAGAGAAGTTAGATTTTTTTTCTGTTGATTAGTACCATGTAGTACAATATTCTCTGTAAAGCAGAGCTTCCACTTGTAAGTTGGACAGGTTTTATTTTTAAACATATTTTTTTTTATCTTTCAAGGGTAATGTAAGTCTTCGTTGAAGTTGTTTCTTACTAATTTCTTTGTTACAATGTTTATTTCTATTGTCTTTGTTGCAGTTCTTTCTTATCACTTTCTTTGCTGCAGTTATTTCTTTTCACTTTCACTGCTGCAGGTATTTCTTGCACTTTGTTGTAGTTTCTTGTCAGTTTCTTTGTTGTGGTTTCTGTATTGTAGTTGTTCAGTGCTAATTTGTTTACTGAAGAGGCTTCTAAGAAATCTGAGACCATCCAGTGAGTTCTGTGTTTTTATGAGGAATTTGCCAGTTGACACAGTTCCAACGTGTTTTGTGAAAAGGACTGTTTGAAATGTCTTCTGACTGGGACCACAGGAGAGTGAAGTGTGCTGACTATTTGCATATCCATAAAAGAGTGATATATAAGACAAACAAAAAAACAGACTTTGTTCAGGTTGGGAATAAGTGTTCTCATTTGACGACTCTGTTTCAAAGTGAAGATGTTTCTAGTGACGACTTTTTGTGTTCTAAATGTTTTGACAGAATAACAACAGTGATAGTATCTGAACAAGGTGAAGCCTCCCATGGTGCAGATGATGCAGATTTTGCATCAGTAGAGGAAGAATTAAATACCCTGAATCAGTCAACTACAGAGGTAGGTGTTAGTCCTGTTAAGAAACTGTGGTCAGTGAAGTTGAGTCATAAGCTCTAAGCATCAAGAAAGCACAGAGAAATTACTAAAGCTATGGATGAATACACTACAGCAAAACTGACCACACTCTTCAAAGTAGAAATTCCATCTTCAGAAGAAAATAAACCAAAGCAATTGTGCATCCTACAGTGAAAAGGTGCAAGTTTTAACTATTATTCCAGAGACATTTTCAAAGGAAACAATTTTCAACCATGTTCCATCAGTATCAAAGTATATGGTAGACAAATCAAGAAATGTAAGGTCTGTAAAAGGAGTCTTTGGAAGACCACATTCCTATTAGGGTCATCCTGTAGAAGCAGCTCAAGTTCAAATAGTGCAGTCATTTTATCTGGAGGATAAATGGGACTGTTCTCACCAGAGCACCAACACAAAAGACACTATAACTGTAAGAGTTGAAGGTCAAAAAGTTGTGAAAGTGAAGAGGTACACGACTTGCAGTATTAAAGAAACTTTAGCAATTTGTAAGAGCAACTATACTACTTCACATATTGGAAGATCAAAATTTTATGCGCTACGACCTAAGTGGATAATTCCACACCCATCTAGAGACGTCTGTTTACATGTGTACTGCGCGAATTTTGAACTGTGTGTGGTAACCTCGAAGAACTCATTGGAGCATGTGACACCTTGGTTTGGAGTGTGAGGTCATTAAGAGTCTGTGACATAAAGCATGATACTCATTTACTTCAAGAATGTGGTGACTGCCCTGGAATGGGAGGACTGTCTTTACAGACACTTGGCCTGGAAGATGTAGCAAATAGCTCTGCAGAAATTACATATGTGACAGGGGAGGAAAATAAACTAATTAAGAAAACTGTTGCCTTCGACAGTTTCACTGATGAACTTGGCAAATGGTCATTGAAAGCAGTAACACGCCAGCATCTGAAGAAATTGCATCAAAAACACATTGCAGAAGTGAATGGATGTGTACAGGCTGAACAACTATGTTTAGTGCTTCACTGTGATTTTGCTGAGTACTGGTCTGTAATTCTCCCACAAGGAGTACAAGGTTATCATTGGAGGATTGACCAGGTTTCAATTTTTACAGGAATGACATATTTTCAAAACAAGACCACAAGGGTTGCAGTTATAAGTGATGACACAAGACATGACTCAGCACATGCTTTGCCAGCAATGCACAAAATTCCTCATCTGAAAACAGGGGCAGTCATTTTAAAAATCGTTACCAGCTGTCTGAATTAAGTCGCTTGTGCCAACTGACTGGGTATACAGTGCTACTGGTCACAGGAAGGAGCCTTGTGATGGTGTAGGAGCCATGCTGAAGCACCATGCTGCAAAACAATCTTTTCAGACCAAATACAGATGTGATTCAGAATGCTAAGGATTTTAAGAGAGTCGTGAAATCTTACACATCCGCAGGCCTCATTCTTTTGTCCAAAGAGGAAATCGAAGAATTCCATGAGCAGAAAAAAGGAGAATGGTCCAAACAAACTACTCCTGTGAAAGGAATTCAGGAGACACATTTTTGGACTGAAAGTGATGGGCGAACTCATATTGCACACACTTTAAAGAGCAAGAAAGAAGAAATTTCGTTCGTTTGGCCAACACTTCAGAAAAAGCAGGATAATATTCAGATTCACAACCAGAGAAGGGGGATGTCTGAGGCGTGTGTGTATGACTGTGACTGGTGGATTGCAGAGATTATAGACACCAGTTATGAGTTAAACGAAATTGTAGTGAACTTTATACTACCACATGGACCAACAGCTGGATATCAGTTTCCAGCTGAAGGACAGCAACAACGCTATCAGTGCTCACTTCCTGTTCACAATGTTTTGAAGACTGTAAGTTCTCCAGTTCATATTGATTGAACAAGAAGGCATCACTCGATATCAAAGGAAGACACTGAAGCAGTGGAACACATTTTTAATTCATTGACTGGCTAATTTCAGCACTAAATAGAGTGCACAGAAGTTGCATAAATTGAAACCTTTAAGTCTTTCGACCTTTCACATACATTTTGGAACCATTTAAAATGCTTGAAAAATGAGCCTCTTACTCATCTTTCAAAACTAAAATAGGCTGGGTTTTGATTTTTATGAGCCTGTTATGTGATGATGTGGTAACAAAACAGGTTTTATGTATAGCAAAAATTTCAATTGTTTATAAAACCTGTTCAATCTAAAAGTGGAAGCTTTCCTTTTCAGGGAATATATAACTATATGGTACTAATTAACAGAAAAAAATCAAAATTTTGTGGATTGGCATTTTTGAAAAAATATATATATATATATATATTTTTTCCATAAATTCCAAAAATGTTCAGAACACTATAGTACAAGAACTTTGACAGATAAGTCCAAATGGAGGATTTCTTTGTAATCATAAAGCAATTATCTTTCAAATAAAAAAACCAACTAAATGTCCAGAACTGTTCCAGAGATACAGCATTTTAAATTTTTTTTCCAAAATTTGCATCTTCTAAGTGGTATGCACAGTGTATTTTTGGAGGGCTGAATCTTGGAGCAGAAAGTTTTTTGGAGAAAACAAAAAAATACGTGTTCCTTACTTAGTCCTTCATTTTAACATATGCTAAATTCAATAACATCTGAGACTATGAAGGTAAGATTTTTTCCTGGGCTGCCTGAATTGATATGAACTATGCCAGTAATAGTTGAGAAAAATTCAGGAGTGAAGCATGAATAGACTTTGTTCTATCACTTGTATATATATATATATATATAAAAAAACAAAGATGAGGTGACTTACCGAACAAAAGCGCTGGCAGGTCGATAGACACACAAACAAACACAAACATACACACAAAATTCAAGCTTTCGCAACAAACTGTTGCCTCATCAGGAAAGAGGGAAGGAGAGGGGAAGACGAAAGGTAAGTCTTTCCGCTCCCGGGATTGGAATGACTCCCTTAAAACCCACTTCCTTTCGTCTTCCCCTCTCCTTCCCTCTTTCCTGATGAGGCAACAGTTTGTTGCGAAAGCTTGAATTTTGTGTGTATGTTTGTGTGTCTATCTACCTGCCAGCGCTTTTGTTCGGTAAGTCACCTCATCTTTGTTTTTATATATAATTTTTCCCACGTGGGATGTTTCCTTCCATTATATATATATATATATATATATATATATATATATATATATATATATATATATATATACTTTTGTAGTGGATGAGTGCATGGGACAAATTTAAGATTGAAAGAAATTACAGGAGTAGAACAATGAGATGGGGAATGGGTAGTGGGAAGTTAGCCCATGGAAGTCAGGTGATATGACAGATACAACAGGCATGATATATATATATATATATATATATATATATATATATGCTACCAGTGTTAAAGACTGCGATGGAGCTCCGTATGCCACGGCAAACTGGCTGACACTGACGGCGGCGGTGCACAAATGCTGCGCAGCTAGCGCCATTCGACGGCCAACACCGCGGTTCCTGGTGTGTCCGCTGTGCCGTGCGTGTGATCATTGCTTGTACAGCCCTCTCGCAGTGTCCGGAGCAAGTATGGTGGGTCTGACACACCGGTGTCAATGTGTTCTTTTTTCCATTTCCAGGAGTGTATATATATATATATTTTTCGTGTGTGTATATATATATATATATATATATATATATATATATATATATATATATATATATATACAAGTGATAGAACAAAGTCTATTCATGCTTCACTCCCGAATTTTTCTCAACTATTACTGGCATAGTCCATATCAATTCAGGCAGCCCAGGAAAAATATATATATATATATATATATATATATATACACTCCTGGAAATGGAAAAAAGAACACATTGACACCGGTGTGTCAGACCCACCATACTTGCTCCGGACACTGCGAGAGGGCTGTACAAGCAATGATCACACGCACGGCACAGCGGACACACCAGGAACCGCGGTGTTGGCCGTCGAATGGCGCTAGCTGCGCAGCATTTGTGCACCGCCGCGGTCAGTGTCAGCCAGTTTGCCGTGGCATACGGAGCTCCATCGCAGCCTTTAACACTGGTAGCATGCCGCGACACCGTGGACGTGAACCGTATGTGCAGTTGACGGACTTTGAGCGAGGGCGTATAGTGGGCATGCGGGAGGCCGGGTGGACGTACCGCCGAATTGCTCAACACGTGGGGCGTGAGGTCTCCACAGTACATCGATGTTGTCGCCAGTGGTCGGCGGAAGGTGCACGTGCCCGTCGACCTGGGACCGGACCGCAGCGACGCACGGATGCACGCCAAGACCGTAGGATCCTACGCAGTGCCGTAGGGGACCGCACCGCCACTTCCCAGCAAATTAGGGATACTGTTGCTCCTGGGGTATCGGCGAGGACCATTCGCAACTGTCTCCATGAAGCTGGGCTACGGTCCCGCACACCGTTAGGCCGTCTTCCGCTCACGCCCCAACATTGTGCAGCCCGCCTCCAGTGGTGTCGCGACAGGCGTGAATGGAGGGACGAATGGAGACGTGTCGTCTTCAGCGATGAGAGTCGCTTCTGCCTTGGTGCCAATGATGGTCGTATGCGTGTTTGGCGCCGTGCAGGTGAGCGCCACAATCAGGACTGCATACGACCGAGGCACACAGGGCCAACACCCGGCATCATGGTGTGGGGAGCGATCTCCTACACTGGCCGTACACCACTGGTGATCGTCGAGGGGACACTGAATTGTGCACGGTACATCCAAACCGTCATCGAACCCATCGTTCTACCATTCCTAGACCGGCAAGGGAACTTGCTGTTCCAACAGGACAATGCACGTCCGCATGTATCCCGTGCCACCCAACGTGCTCTAGAAGGTGTAAGTCAACTACCCTGGCCAGCAAGATCTCCGGATCTGTCCCCCATTGAGCATGTTTGGGACTGGATGAAGTGTCGTCTCACGCGGTCTGCACGCCCAGCACGAACGCTGGTCCAACTGAGGTGCCAGGTGCAAATGGCATGGCAAGCCGTTCCACAGGACTACATCCAGCATCTCTACGATCGTCTCCATGTGAGAATAGCAGCCTGCATTGCTGCGAAAGGTGGATATACACTGTACTAGTGCCGACATTGTACATGCTCTGTTGCCTGTGTCTATGTGCCTGTGGTTCTGTCAGTGTGATCATGTGATGTATCTGACCCCAGGAATGTGTCAATAAAGTTTCCCCTTCCTGGGACAATGAATTCACGGTGTTCTTATTTCAATTTCCAGGAGTGTATATATCATGCCAGTTGTATTTGTCATATCACCTGACTTCCATGGGCTAACGTCCCACTACCCATTCCCCATCTCATTGTTCTACTCCTGTAATTTCTTTCAATCTAAAATTTGTCCCATGCACTCATCCACTACAAGTGAAACCCGTCATGTTATTTATCAATTGATGTGTGTTCACTGCGTGACTTTTAACATTGGAAAGACCACAATTAAGCTGACTCGATGCATGAATCAACACAGCCGCTGCTGAGCATACTACACCGAAAAGGCCATTTGGATCATTCCACCCTCCACAAGAATTCCAGAACTTCAGAGACAGAAAATATTCTCCAACATATCAAATCATCCCAGCACCATCATCGATTTGATCACTGTTAGCGAAACCCCTCATTTGCTTACATAGTAGAATTGCATTACTTACTCAATTACTTGCCCTCTTTCTTTTATTGTCTCCTATCTCTCAACCTCCCCCACCCCCCTCCCCAAATCATCCTCTCTTTTACCAATTATTTATATTTCTCCATCACCTCGTTTCATCCTTTAATCCATCTTCATTCCATTCCTTCTTTCATCTCTGAAATGAATCTGATACGGTACTTACTGATATACCATCTTTGGCCTCCTACTATTTCTCTGGCAACTTTTCCTTCACCTTTGCCTCTCTCCATCTTCATAGGATCTGAGTGACCTGCCAATCCTCTCCCTTTTCCCAACCTTTGAATAGCCAATACCACTTTCCTTCCCTGAAGAAGGAGTGTATAACTTAGGGTTATTATCCTGTTTCTGTTCTTTTTCTCTATTTTATCTGGGTTTATCAGCAGTGTTAGGAACAGTGCCCTCTGAAGTCACAGTCTTTTATATAAAGCCAGACCACCAGCTGGCTGATGCAGAGGCTAAGTCTAAGTAGTACACTTAGGTTTGATTGTATAAACATCCCCGACTGGGGTTCAATTTTGACCTTAGATTAGAAACTGATTTCTATTCAGGATCCTGCTGTATTGTTTAACACTAGACCTCGATCCACTGATGGGTGGTCCAGTGTTGATCTAAGTTAACATGAAACACACTTGGCGTGTTTTCTATAGGCTGTTCGCAGCCATCCCCATTCCTGTGTGCCAAGACAGTCTCCGATGCTATAGGCAGATGCATTGGCCGCCACAACCAATAGATGACCAGGAGAGAGTGGCGTGAGGCAATGGGCAGATTTCAGCACATTTTTTCAATTGGTTAAAAGCTACTTGCACACAGAGGTCTAGTAATAGGGCACACCTCTTTTACACAACTGACTGTGGTTTGGGCTATGTGGGATAAGAAATTGGGACAGTAATTTCTTTTGCCCATAAACACCTGCAATTCAGGTAAGCTTGTCAGGCTTGGTACGGAGTCTATTGTTGTGAAATTCTGATTAGTGGGCTTGATTTCCTCTTTGGTGAGCCAGTACCCCAAATATTCCATGTCCCAAAGGGTCATAAGAATGTGGAGTGCCCCATGTACTAGATTTCACCAGCTCAATAACCCCAGCAGCCTGGAGTTGATTTAGTTCCTGCTTCACAGCAGCATGTAAGGTAACTGGAAATGGTCTAGCGCAGTAAAAACGATGTGTGGCGCCCCATAACATGAGTCTGTTGAAATCTTCATAAATTAACAAGATATTACACACTTGAGCTTGAAGCAGATGGTGTGTATGTGAAGTGTCGTGCCATAATCAAGCAGGATTTCAGGACTTCCATGGAATTATGGAAATCTGGCAGTGGGAGTAGACTAATACAAAAGCCTGATTAGCTAATTATTTAATGTCCCACATTAATCAATCAAACTGTGTATCTATAAATGACCAAAAATTATGTTGGCATAAACAGAAAAATGCCAGTATCAACCAAAGTGTGTAATTTAGTAATTTCATATGTTTTCTTACCATCAAATACAGTGCGTCATAGTAGGAATGGTCAATATTCAGGGATATGACAGGAGCAATAATTCGAAGCAAAAATGTTTAGTAAACACGGCTTCAAATTTGCATACCCTAAGAGCTATGAGTACTACTTCAACTTTGATACTGGAAACAAATCTCTTCTACTGCAAAATCTTTACTTTCCATATTTTGAGGGGTGGTAGTATGGATCAAAAGAAGAAAGAAAAATTTCCAGTTAATATGGGTTCTAAAATGCATACCTTAAGAGCTGTGAGCTATGGGAATTTTTTTCTTGCAGTCCATACTACCTCCTCCCAAAATATGGAAAGCACAGAGATTTGTTCCATGGTATTGAAGACAATGAAGTGCTCATAGCTCTTAACATATGAATTTTAGAGCCCATGTTTACTAGACTTTTTTGCTTCAGTTGATCATTCCTGTCACATACCTGAATACTGACCATTCCTCCTGGGACAACCTGTACACAGACTACTGAAACGAGGTTGCTAGAGAATTTACGATGGAGAAGTTTCCATAAGATTTCATTCCTGATTTAGGATTTAGCTGACTGTAACTTGGTCAAAGAAGAGGTAAAAAGGTGATGAAGTATTCTAGGTCTCCACTGAGACAGGAACAGAAATAAACAATTCTTCACTATACAAAGCAACCAAGTAACCACTGACACAGAACCTCTCAAGTGTGAGGTTTCAAAAGTTCAAGATGTTTACAGCATTCGATGCCCCACATATTGTCTACCATGCAACCACAATATTGGCTGCTAATGGCAACAGGTGGCTGGACTGGAGGCATCCAATGGCGAGTATAGAATGATGCTATAGGGCATAGTTGTGCTGCTTTGCCGATAAGTAACTCACAACAGTGCTAATGCTGTTGATACAAAGCACAGGAATAGCATTATATCTACAACAACGATTGCCAAAGTTGACATTTCATCAGAAAAGAAGCCACAGAATTTCACAGAATGAGAAAAAGGTGGCAGATGAAATATCAGCAGTTCTTCAAGATGAGTTCGTGGAATGTACGGTGTTGTATATGCTTGACTGTGCATACAATGTACATGAAGAGTACAATAACGTCGAATTTTGCTAAATATGTAAAAGTGATACTAAAACAGGTGTTGAGCTATGTAGTTCATCATCCTTGTTGGACAGGGAGCGACAAATCCCATCTCCAGTGAAAAGGACAATCACTGTACAAGGAGTGGGGCTCAACATAATTACGTACATGGACGATCAGCCTCAGTATAAAAAGAAAAAAAAATATATATATATAAACAGATTTTGAATAAGTCTAAAGCAATACAACCGCATAGTGCATAAGAAAAACTACAGACATTCAAGTAAGGACAAGGACCACTTGTTACAAAAACTGGTGTTTGTCTGTTTCAAGCATGCCTGATACAATTTACAGGACACACATGACAGTGACCTATTACATTACATGCATAAAATTGTGCAATTTAAATTACAGTGATTTCAAGGGAAGCAGTGGATGGTTGCATAATTTCAAATAGTGTTACAGTATTTCAAAACTTAAGATAATGAAATTTCTTACAAAGCATCAACTTGACGATGCATAGCAAACTGCGGGATCGGCCCGAAAATTTGTAGAGGAGATAAACAAACTTATCCCATTGTTCAGTAAGGAATTTGTTTTCAACTCTGACCAACTGGGATATGAATAAAAAATGCACATGAAAGGAACCCTAAAAAATAGAGGTACCAACATCAATGCATTAATGCATTCACGTACAATTATGCAGACTGTTAACCTGGATGGAAAGTTTTTTATTGTGGTGCGAGAAGTTGTGGTTGCTCTATTCCCTATGAATTTTTCTCATGTGCCATACAATTCTTTTTGATGCGAGTGATCTTGCAAGGTCAGTAGGGAATATTTACATCAGAGCAAGCAAGAATGGGAAAATGGTTGTAAGTGAACTTCAGCTATGGTGTGAGCACTGCTTTTGGCCAACAGATGGTCAAAATAACTTGCTTTTTCTTGACTCCTAGTTTGTGTATAATCATCATAATCCTTTAGCACAAACCAGATGTCCTGAAAAGTGTATCACATTGTAATTCATATCACCTGGAACCACTGAACAAATTCAGCCTCAGGATGTTTGTTTTCTCCATGCCTATAAAATATATTACTGCACTATCTGCAGCTACACCTTAAAGGATAGCCAGTTTCACAGTAAGCTCCACGATAGACTGTTTCGCATTTGTCGGCTGCATGCCATCACATTCCATCAGTTTTCATCACCCCGTTACACCAGTCTGATTCTATAAATATTCTTTAAGAGTGGATACCTAGCTGAATGTCCTGAATGGTGTGTAACACCCAAGGAGTTCAATTTCGATCTCAATGATATGAAACTTTCTGATCACTGTGGCGCATCATTTTTCATTTGGTGTTCATGGTGCTAGATAACAGTTTGTTTTGAACATTTCTTGAATGTCAACAATGTCCATTTTGTGAAGTGTAATACATACATCCCATGGAAGGTTGATCTCTGTACCTCCCAACACTCATTTTCTGACACCCTTCTGATGCACATGGTGAGTCTTTACAGCTAATATTTTTCCTATCGTAATTGTAAACACAACACTTTCAAATGAGCCTTACTAAAGATGGAACTTGCGACCTCGCACCCAAGGGGATCCTTGTGAGTTAGTGAGCCACTGCTGCATTCATCATTCTCTCGTGGCATAGAGATGACCAAGACAGATAATTTAGAATGTAAAAAATGAGGTTAGTTGTCGCTCTTCTGAGAAACCACCTTTCTGGACACAAAAACTTAAAATTTATTAACTCAATGTCACATCTTACATGAGAATCATTCATAATATTGAATCTATATAAGAAAATGTCAAGTGAATTTAGCACAATAGTTCTGCACCATTCCAGAAAGTAAATCAACAATCACAGAGTTACCACACACATTCTATGATGTTGCCAAGAATCAATTACACTTGTGGCAGGATGGGTAAGTTTCAAAAGACAATCTGTCTCCCAATTGAGGAGCACCACTTTCATTTCAATGATGAAACGCAGGCAGCAGCCGCCTTGACTGAGTACTGAAATACCACAAGAATATGACAATGAGTTTCAGTCCCATTTAGGTAACTATGAGGCCATGCTGCAAAATAATACATCTGAATTTTTTATTCTGTTCTTGATATCAGTTGGGATATTAGTTTTCATGCATATTACTTGGTTGACTTTCCTGCTTCGCTGTGACAAGCTGTAACCCTCTGCTGCTAGAGGCCTCCAAACTGTAGCATGTAACACGGTGATGTGCAACCTAACTATGTTAGTGCGTGTGCTGTAATCAAGTTTGGAATTTGAAGTGTTTGTCCACACATGGAGCACCCTCTCCTTCAGTATGACAATGCCTGACCACATGCAAGTGCTGCGGCACCTGCAACAATCCGACATCTTGGGTTCACTCCCATTGATAATCCTCTATACAGTCCCAACTAGGCTCCATCTGACTTTCACCTGTTTCCAAAACTTAAAGAACTTCACTTTGATAATGATCAAGTGGTGCAAGCAGAAGTGGTGATGGTACTCCATCCACAAAGTCAAACATTATACAGTGATGGTATCAACAAGCTGATTGCTTGTTGGGAGAAATTTATTCATTGCCAGGGTGACTATGTTAAGAAATAAATCTGTAGAAATGAAGAATAAAGATGCAGAATGTTAATACTGTTTGTATTATTTAAAAAGCTGTATGAATTTTCACATAAAAAATTGGAGGCATTACTTTTCAGCACACCCTTGTACGAGTTGGAGCTAAAGGGTAATTACAAATAATATTCATATGCACTCACTGCAACATGAACACCATAAATTTAAGAGCAGAAGAAATTATTCTGGTTTTGGCAGCTGCCATAATCTTTTAATCTTAAGTGAACTGTAAACTGAAAACTTTATTCTTTCACCAGATGGTATTCACTTTTTTCCTTCTTCTTCTTCTTCTTCTAGCATTGCTTAATATAACATAAACATTATATATACAAATATATATTGTTCTTTTAAATATTATACACGTAAAACAGTTTTACCTTGCACAACACAGTAAACAGAGGAACACAAATCACAAGAGAAAAACACAGGACTGATTGCAAAACACACACTTCTGCAGATAGATTTCATGAGCGATGAATGAAGAATAATAAAATTTCAAATCAAGCAAGTGAAATGTGCCAGAAACCTAGCACAATAACTGAAAAATTGGGCTTAACAGTTGAGGGAGGGAGGGGGGGGGGGGGGGGGGGAACCATAATGCCTGCACGGCAAGTTACATCGGACACCTGCTAAAATGAAAAGAGAAACAGCTGTCATTAGAACATGTAAAACAGAACTCAAAATGCTGACAGTGATGTCTAAAATATGTAATCCTTAAGCAAAACTATAGCAATTACAAAGTTACAACATAACCACCACTGATGCTGTGTCAATAAACCACCCAGGACTTTACAGTATTGTATGAATAAAATTTCTTGTTATTTGTGAAGAACATAAAAAAAAATGAACTGACAAGAAAGAGTAAGAGTTTCTAGTTATTTGAAAATTTTGCTTTTAAGATATTAAATTTTCCAAGTAGACTTTGGAAGCCATCATTATTTAAGACTTCATCAGTCACAAACTGCCACCAGAGACATTTTCAAACCATCATTCTATTGAATCTTCATTTGTGAGATCAAAAATGGTGTTTTCTGAAGAAAACTGGATCTGTTCTCTGTCACAGTTTATTTGCTAATCTCTATTTTGTTTATTGTTTAGAAAAGGGTAGTATTAATACTTATAGGAAATGCACTTAGGGCCTTACACTTACTGCAAAAATTCTTGGGATGAGTTCTATCTAGTCAGTCCATGGATTTCAATACTTTGGTCAAGATACACTCAAAACTGGAGCCAGAAATTTAATGAATCCTATCCTCAAAACTGATATCTTATAGCATTTGGCTCATTATATTCACTGCACCTGTATCTATGTGTTTACCAGGTGTACAAGTATGAAATATAGACTTTTTATCTTAAAAAAAGTCAAATTCAGAACAATGATAACTAGGGCTTTATTCAAAGTATGCTCCATTATTTGTTACACATTTTTACCATCTTACAAGCTATTTGTGAATACCACACTAGTAAAAATTTTCCCCTTTGCTGCAAACCATTCATCGAGCCAATTTTTGACACCTTCGTACAAACCAAAGTTCTGCTCAGCAAGTGTGTGACCCATTAATGCAAACAAGTAGTAATCAGAAGGAGCCAAGTCTGGTGAGTAAGCTGCATGGGGTAGAACTTCCCAGCCGAGTCCTTCCAATGAATCAGGAACCAGTTTTGTCATATGTGAAGGAGCACTGTCATGCAGAAAAATGAATTCTTGTAGCCTCTTTCAGTACTGTGGCCTTTTTGCAAGTAGTGAACAGTTCAAACAGGTCAACCGTTGCTAACATTTAGTATTAACTGCTTCCCCAGGTTTTAAAAGTTCATAATAGATCACATTCCTCTGGTCCCACCAAACATAGAGCATTGTCTTTCTGCCAAAGCAATTCAGTCTTTTGGTCGATGTGGATGGTGTGCCTGGGTCCACCCAAGATTTTTTGCACTTGGGATTTTCAAAATAAATCCACTTTTCATCCCCTGTAACAATATATGATGCAAAAATGACTTCCTTTTGTACTGAGTGAGCAAAATATCATATGTGTTTTTGTGCTTTTCTATTTGCCTGTCATTCAAATCATGTGGTACCCATCTACTGGTCTTCTGAATCTTTCCCATCTCTCATAGCTGATTGGAAATAGCTTATTGACTAACAATTCCAATTGGTCGGTGAGTTGTTTCTGTGTTTGTAAATCATCTTCATTCAGCTATGCTTCCAATTCCACATCTTTGTTTTCTTTCTGTTTTCCATGTTCCGCATTTGCAACATCAAAGTCACCATTTTTGAAACGCTGAAACCATCGTTCACACATATCTTGCGCTGGAGCATGTTCACCATAAGCTTCTTGAAGTAATCGGTATGATTCAGCAGCAGTTTTCTTCAAATGAAAACAAAAAATTAATGCTGTCCACGAATGCTCTTTGTTCACTATAAATTTTGATATATTGAACACAACAGCACAACATTATGCACACACTTTTCCAATTTATCACTTGTGCATGTCTGTCACTTGCTGATGACATAACAAAATGGATAGCACAAACTGTGTTGGTGCAACATCTGTTGTCTGAAATCCACATTTCATACTTGTACACCTGGTACTCTTCGTCGTTATTCTTTCAACCATCTTTAAAAATCTACAGCACAGTAATGGTCCGGGACTTGAATCCTATAATGTCACATTTTTTGTTTCATTTTTAATGTTCTTTCAGGTCTTTTTTACTTTATTTTTGTTCATAATACATACGTTTAGATTTTTTGATGACACACTGAAGAAGTAGACAGTACTGTATGTAACACAGGTTCTGTTCTTCAATAAAGTAAACTAAAAGGCAGTGCATAACTGTATCATGCTGGCTGGGAAAATTATAACCAACCCTTCCTGTAGGACTTTAATATTTTAACACAGTAAAACTGAAGAGCTGATTTATATTGGGAAAAGTTTTAAAATCTGCAATATATGACTGAGTTTAGCAAAATGGAACTGCTCTGGCAGTTTAATGTACTAATTTGGTTACATAGCGAAGTAATATGGAAATCAATTAAGAACAAAAGTAATATAAAGGTTTCAAATGCACCAATACATAGTTGCTTGCAGTCACATTCAGATAATAGATCTTTATTAAGTAAATCATAAAATTAGATCTTCATTAAGTAAACCATAAAAATACAGAACACTTAGCAGCTTTTATGAGCCTGTGTGAGGAATAGTGAGACTATAGCAGAAAGCTGTTTAATAGAAAGGGATTCCTAATGAGAACAACTTATTTAGGAGATGTGGCAAAAGATAAACTGTTTACAAGTAATCTAAAATTAAATACATATGACAACAATCTATTCATCAAGTAACAGCATAGATTCCTTCAGTTGGGGGAGAAACGGGTTAGAAAAAAGAAGACTAATCATGAAATAAGTCACAATGGGATCAAGAATATCAGCAAGAAGGGGAGACAGCAAATCTCGATGAGAGGAATTATCAGCACAATACTGATAAAAAACACCATACCACTGAGCATGCAATGAAAGACAAGAGCATTGATATTGCACCCCATTTCACTGTGGTTCCAACTTGGACAAGTACATGCACTAAACTACGTCAATACAATCATACTGGCTCAGCCATTTGTGACAGCAGTTGTTCACTGATGTTTATTTTGAAATAATTCTAGAAATTGACAACAGAAGGCAGCACCAGTCAAGGGATGCATAGTGAGACGTCCGTACATTGTTCTCATACACAATTAGTCCATTTTTCGAGCGATAGATGGCTCACGCCCTGATTAATTAGCTTGCAGTGGTGCTGGTCTGTACTGGTGAGAAGCAATACATACACAGTTCTTTTGGAAAGAAAACGGATAACACAGGAACTAATCAAAAAACTACAGGACTTGATGATACCCCAAATACTTAAACATTTGGTGTTGAACCAATGTAAACTGTCTCTGCAACTGGATCAGAGTATGAACCCGTCAAAGAAGTGGAAATTATCACTGAAAGTTGGACCAGATCAAGACCAAACTTCTAAGAGAATAAAGAGAACAGCAGAGGCAAAAGAATAGCTTTCTAAGAACAAATGGAGTGACTTAGAAGGTCTTGAATCTCGAAGAAAAGACTGTCTTGGCATGAAGGGGGTAAACAGATACCTCCCATTTCCAAGAAAGGAAATTAGAGAACAAGGCAGCAGTCTGATATTCTCACTTACCAGAATAAGCAAATCTAGAAAAAGCTGAGCCACGAAGCGGGACCAATAGTACTGGAGACATAGTTTTTGTGGTGTCACCGCCAGACACCACACTTGCTAGGTGGTAGCCTTTAAATCGGCCGCGGTCCATTAGTATACGACGGACCCGCGTGTCGCCACTGTCAGTGATTGCAGACCGAGCGCCGCCACACGGCAGGTCGAGAGAGACATCCTAGCACTCGCCCCAGTTGTACAGCCGACATTCATAGCAATGGTTCACTGACAAATACGCTCTCATTTGCCGAGACGATAGTTAGCATAGCCTTCAGCTACATCATTTGCTACGACCTAGCAAGGCGCCATTACCAGTGTATATTGAAATGGAACTTATGTACAGTCAAGAGAGTTGTACACCGATTGTGGATTAAAGTTGAGTATTACATCCACTACGTACTTTATTTGCTACTATACATTCCCTTAACTGTTCCAAACCTCACGCCAGTCTGCGTGTAATTAAACGCGTGCATTTCGGCCTCCTCTAGCAACACGGTGTTGGCTCTTCTGCCAACACTTCAGTTTTTAGGGTGGAGATAATCCAATAAGGATATCCACTTGTTAACATCACCTCACAGCAGGAGGAACTAGTTCAAATGGCTCTCTTGGAAAAGACAACAAGTCAAGGTGCCAAATTCAGGAGAGAGTGCTGGAAAAAAGGTGCTCCCCTCTGTCTGTGAGAAGATGGGGACAGTACATTGGTTGAAGGGGATGGGGCCTTTGTAGGAGGAGGTGAATCTGCTAGTTAAGACAGCAGTGGAACTTTTCAAGACCACAAAGATATCAATTTGTATACATAAAAAATTTACTAAAGATTGTATTGTATTGTATCTTAACCAGGGACCTAGAAACGACAGAGAGGCTCTGTCCCCGCCGCAGCCACAGTGGTCCACAACCCCACGACGACTACCGCAGTCCACTTCAGCCCTCCGCCGCCCCACACTGAACTCCGGGTTACTGTGCGGTTTGGCCCCCGGTGGACCCCCCAGGGATCGTCTCACACCAGACGAGTGTAACCTCTATGTTTGCATGGTAGAGTAATGGTGGTGTACGCATACGTGGAGAACTTGTTTGTGCAGCAATTGCCAACATAGTGTAACTGAGGCGAAATAAGGGGAACCAGCCCGCATTTGCTGAGGCAGATGGAAAACTGCCTAAAAACATCCACAGACTGGCCAGTTCACTGGACCTCGACACAAATCCACCGGGCGGATTCGTGCCGGGGACCAGGCGCTCCTTCCTGCTCAGAAAGCCGTGCGTTAGACCGCACGGCCAACCGGGCGAGCTACAAAGGATACTACTCCAAAGACTCTGTTTGAAAAAGTATCGGTTCAGAATTAGAATGTCTCAACAGGCAACTGGAGGATAATTAACTGGAGAGTTGCATCTGATGGCCAAACCCTCGTGGCGGAAGTTGGTGAGATATCACTGAAGGCAATGCTAAAATGGGACCTAAAACTGTACTTAAGAGTTCTCTCAGGTTACTGTCAGCGTGAATATGGATATAAGAAGCAACAACAGTGGCACGCTGGTAACTGCAAGTGTTTCGGATAAACCTACAGTACAGTAAGGGGGCAACTGCCACCTTGAGTCATCTTCCCGGAAGGTAGGAGGTGGACATGACTCTGATCCAAGAACTCTTGTTTATATGAAGGCGGTGTATGGCATGAGAGGAACTGGACATAAGCTGACTTATGCTAGGAATGTAAAAACTCTCATAACATGTTAAAAATTGATTGTGACTCATGTTGGTGGTGAACTCTTTGTTCCAAGGACTTGGTGGTCATCAGGATGAAATAGTGTCAGAAAGGCATCTCAAGGGAATTTGTATTGTCCTCAGCTTACCTGCCTTATGAAGACAACAGCACTCCTTACTCCCAGGAAGTGAGGAGACTGGTAAACACGAGCTTGCAGTTGACTAAACAACTGCTGGTTGGCTGTGATGCCAATGTCAAAAACCTGGTGTGGGGAAGCAGCGAAACCATCACCTACTTTAATATCTACTGGAGATCAATGTACAGACATTGAATAATGATAAGAAACCTACCTTCAAGAATAAAAGAAGGTAAGAAGTACCTGGCTTAACTTCTGGGCTCATCTTAATGTGTAGTAACATCAAACAATGGCATGTGGTGATAGAGCCATCCTTATCTGACCACATGTATAGCGCGTTTAAGGTTGAAATGGGTATTAAACAGTCCGTGGTCTATAGGATTTGTTGGAAAACAGACCAGGACTCGTATAGGAAAGAGTGAAAGTCAAGTTTAAGTGAAGTTAAAATTTCGATAAGAAATCCAGCAGACTTACAGGAAATGGCAGGTAAACTAATGGAAGGGAGAGGTACTTTGTTTCACTTTCTATAATAAAAGGTAAGATTACCTGTCAGTTTAATTGTTGCACACAAAATCCTTGGCCTTTAAACCATACAGTGACAGACTCAAACTCATTTATTTTACAATGATTCCTGGTCCTAACAATAAATGGCATATTGGAAGCGAAATACCACCAACCCATCTCCCCGCAACACACCTCTGCTATTAAAAGCCTCCAGTCCAGCAATGGTTTTCACAGTGTCACTAGGATAGCACACAATTACAGCAGTCACCCAACCACTACCAAGTTGGGCTGTATGTTTCTGCTCCAGTGTAAAGTTGAGAACACATCCGCAAAACATGGATGGCCCTTGCTGAAAAACTTGCGCTCCAACATTACTACTAGTGGTAACATCTATATTATCAATAGCCTTATAGACCATCAGGCGAGAACACTAAATATCCTCCTATAGCGTGGAATCTCTGTTTGCTGTCCAGTGCGTCAGTTATGGTGCAGCTGTGCATGCAATAACACTGGACAACAGGGACACGAGTCAGTCATATTTCACCTCCAATGTGCCATTTGTTGTTAGGACCAGTCTGTTGCAGGACTGTCATCATGACTTTTTACTTAGAAAATTGTCCAATCATGAAGAAGTGCACAAATAGGAATGTACCTTCGTGGAACCACAATATTAAATTGCAAAGAAAGCAGGTAAGAAGACAGTTCAACTTTGAAAGAAGGAAAGGACAATGGGTAAAATATTGGGAGGCGCTTGCAAAATATAATCTTGTTGTTAGGGAAGCAGAACAATAATCCTGGATGGTATTCTGTGAGAAGGTGGAAGATACAACTATTAGGACCAGACTTCACAAAACCCTCACAACAAACAATAACAAACCTGGGAGGCACACTAAGGAGGACAGTGGGATGCAAAGACAGTGCATGAGACACTGGATGTGAACCCCAAGAAACACATCGCTCAGTGTACTCTGGCAGATGATGCAGAGTAAGATTCAGTCCCTCTCAGGTACTGGTTTCAGTTAACCAATGGGAGAACTGGGAATCTTGCAAAAAATGATTTAACTTCAAGAAAATCCAGTGAGTGATATGAAAGTTTCAACCATTCAAGTCACCAGGCCCAAATGGAATTCTTCCAATCTGCTGTAACTAGCAGGAGAGGGACTCTGGGCAGACAGTTCAGTCATTTCTAATGCTTTGAGGACAGTGAAGGTTGTTTTCATTCTAAAGGCAAAGAGCACTGATCATACCAAGGCTAAGGATATGAGACGAATCAGTCTCTTTTAAAGACATTAAAAAAACTGGTTAATGTACGTTAGGGAAGAGAGGTTAACTGTAGTTCCTCTACATGAAGACCAACATGCATATCAACCAGGCAAAACATGCAAAACAGCACCTCAAAAACTCGTTAGGAAGGTAGAACAAGCTAAACACTTTCATGAAATTGCTCTCTGCTTCTTGCTCGGTGTTGAGGGGACTTGCAGCAATACGACCTTCAAATCCATGGTTACAGCTACTGGAGAATTAGGATACTATATGTAGGTGGATTAATATCATCCTGAGCAGATGAAAGGTAAAAGCCACCATGAAGGATGTCTGTTGTGGAACCTAGAGGTGAATGAACTCACTGGAGGCTACTTTTGCAAAGGCTTCACAGACAATGTAGTCATATTAACACTTGAGAAATATGCAAGTGCTACTAGAACATTGCCACTGCGCACTCTAAACACTGTATTGAACTAGCATAAGAAACAAGATCTAAGTGTCAGTCCCTGGGAAACTATTGTAGTACCATTCATGAGGAAGTATATCCAGGACATGGATTGGAAGCTTAAGTCCTTCCAGGTAAGTTCTACCAAAGAGTGGGTAAAGAAGTATCTATGGTGAACACTGAATGTGAAACTAACATGGACCCCTCAAATAAAGAATTTATATATTCCAAGGCAAAGTGCTATGTGTGCCTCAGGAAAAAACAGAGGTCTTAGTCTCAAGAGCATGTACTGGATATACGAGGTGCATTCAAGTTCCAAGGCCTCCGATTTTTTTTTCTCCGGACTGGAAAGAGATAGAAACATGCGCATTGTTTTAAAATGAGGCCGCGTTCATTGTCAATACGTCCCAGAGATCGCAGCACCATACGACAGATGGAATTTTACCGCCAGCGGCGAGAATGAGAACTGTTTTAAATACTTAAAATGGCGACGTTTTCCTTACTTGAACAGCGTGCAATCATTCGTTTTCTGAATTTGCGTGGTGTGAAACCAATTGAAATTCATCGACAGTTGAAGGAGACATGTGGTGATGGAGTTATGGATGTGTCGAAAGTGCGTTCGTGGGTGCGACAGTTTAATGAAGGCAGAACATCGTGTGACAACAAACCGAAACAATCTCTGGCTCGCACAAGCCGGTCTGACGACATGATCGAGAAAGTGGAGAGAATTGTTTTGGGGGATCGCCGAATGACTATTGAACAGATCACCTCAAGAGTTGGCATTTCTGTGGGTTCTGTGCACACAATCCTGCATGACGACCTGAAAATGCGAAAAGTGTCATCCAGGTGGGTGCCACGAATGCTGACGGATGACCACATGGCTGCCCGTGTGGCACGTTGCCAAGCAATGTTGACGCGCAACGACAGCATGAATGGGACTTTCTTTTCGTCGGTTGTGACAATGGATGAGACGTGGATGCCATTTTTCACTCTAGAAACAAAGCGCCAGTCAGCTCAATGGAAGCACACAGATTCACCGCCACCAAAAAAATTTCGGGTAACCGCCAGTGCTGAAAAAATGATGGTGTCCATGTTTTGGGACAGCGAGGGTGTAATCCTTACCCATTGCGTTCCAAAGGGCACTACGGTAACAGGTGCACCCTACAAAAATGTTTTAAAGAACAAATTCCTTCCTGCACTGCAACAAAAACGTCCGGGAAGGGCTGCGCATGTGCTGTTTCACCAAGACAACGCACCCGCACATCGAGCTAACGTTACGCAACAGTTTCTTCGTGATAACAACTTTTAAGTGATTCCTCATGCTCCCTACTCACCTGACCCGGCTCCTAGTGACTTTTGGCTTTTTCCAACAATGAAAGACACTCTCCGTGGCCACACAGTCACCAGCTGTGCTGCTATTGCCTCAGCAATTTTCCAGTGGTCAAAACAGACTCCTAAAGGAGCCTTCGCCGCTGCCATGGAATCATGGCGTCAGCGTTGTGAAAAATGTGTACGTCTGAAGAGCGATTACGTCGAGAAGTAACGCCAGTTTCATCGATTTCGGGTGAGTAGTTAATTAGAAAAAAAATCGGAGGCCTTAGAACTTGAATGCACCTCGTACATCTCTGTAATAAGTCCTACAGTAACTTTTGGGGCTAGTGTATCGTGAATTAAAATAGAACAGAAGGTAGCTGCTAAGGAGCTCAAGAAGGTGCAAAGATTGGCCTGCTGAGCCATGACAGACAGAATTTACAGCACACCCATTGCAGAGATGGAGATCATGTCGGACATGCTCTCATTATGCATCTGAATTACAACGGAGGCAGCAGTAAGGACATACAGATTACAAACAAACAAAAATTAGAGATCTGTAGGATATCCAGAATCCATCAGTACTATCATAAATGTGGTAAATATAAGGATGGCTGGGAAAATGCTGGCTGGCAAAAAACTTCCAGCTGCCTCGACAAACCTTTCAGTATAACAATAGGCAGCAGGGAGCATTAGATGAATGAACCACAATACTATTTAGGTGACAGTCTGGTTTACTGATGGGTCAAAAACATTTGAAGGTGCTGGGGCCAGGGTGTACGGGGCACAGCCTAGATTAGAGAACGCAGTCTCTCTAGGGAAGCTGGCTATGATATTCCAGGTGGAGATATCCACTATCAGTGTGTGTGGAGGAGAATCTATGTAGGTGCTACAAAAATCATAACATCTACATTCATTCAGACAGCCAAGCACCTCTAAAATCTCTGTAAGTCCCTGCAACGAGATCAGAGATTGTCACAGAATGCCATGAATCCCCTGTGAGGCTAGAGGAAAGCAACAGGGTAAACCTGCTGTGGGTTCTTGGAAGCTCAGGTATTACTGGTAATGACCAAGTTGATAGGCTAGCCAGGACAGGGTCAATGACACTTTTAGTTAGACTGGAACCTGTCCTAACTATAATTAAGGTGATGATAAAATCTAAACTATGTAGCTGGATCAGAAGGCGACACTTAGAACTTTGGACTGAGACTCAAAAACAAAAACATGGCAAGCTAGTAATGCCAAGTCCACGTTTAAAGAGAAGCTCTGCAGCTGTGAGGTTGAGCAGGAGACAGACTAAATTCATGATAAGTTAAATGACTGGCCATGGCAACTCAAAAAACTGTACACAATGGGGACAGAGAAAGAAGCCTTAAAGTGTAGATTACTTGATGTGGGGCATGAAACAATCACATTTACTCTTCCAACACAAAACACTGGAGGGTCAAAGACACAAAATATCTGGTTCAGTAATTCCTGAAGAGTTTGTGTCTGGCTGGCTTTACTGGAATGACAGGGAGAGAGAACACATGATAAACTTCGTTTTGGTGAAGGCAACAGGGCTAAGACCACTGTTGTTTTTTCTCTCTTCTTACACGAAATAAAATGAAAATATATGAAATTTCACCTAATTGTTACCAACTAGTGTAAACACAGAAACAGTTATCATGCCTGGCATGGAGGTCATGGCATCCAACTTCTGAGTATAAGAGATGTCTTGATGGTTAGTTTGTATTAAATAGTGGATGTGTTACAAGGAGCACTAGTTACTGCATTTCTCTACTAAGCTAACTGAGTAATGTCACCAAAGAAAAAAATATAAGGAAAATTGAAGGAGGAGATTCGGCTCCATACTAACAAGATACTTAAACAACAGAAACATCAGCTGCAGCCATAGTGCTTGGGATCAAACTTATTCCCTGGTGGACCGGACAAAGCCCTAGCCACTCTACTGTTAACTTCATGTTCTAAATGAAGCTTACGGCAGCAAACAATGCAATATCACTTGAGTGAAAGCTCTGCAAAAACAATTCACTGCAGAAGTTTGTTAATGAAAATTGAATAGCTGCCAAAAGTATCTAAAATCCCATGATGTGATTATATCCCGTGATTATTTCCTGTATACCTTCTCTGCAAGTTTCTGGTGGTGTATTTGTCATTGATAACAATGTGAATTAGCAAAGACTTCTTTATGGATAATTTGAAGCAATATAAAAGTCAAACAATCAAAGTACCTGATTTTTTCGCAATATGGCTTCCCTACGGTCCCGCTCAGCTTCGTATATTTGTCGCTTGCGTTCTTCCACCTGCAGTCGTCGATCATTGTCCCGTTGCCTGAGCTCTTCAATGCGCCGTCGTCGCTCCTCCTCCTTCTGTTCACGAAACTTCTGGGCAGCAAGAGCCTGCTGCTTCAATTCCTCTAACTTCCTTTGCCGTTCTTCATTTTGGCGTTCCTTTAGCAAACGTAGCCGCTCTTCCCTGTCTCGTGTCACAGCATCCTTTCCTGCTGCCATAAAAGAGTGGAAATATATCTACAGACTGAGTCTACTACATATAAAAGAAACAGAAAAACTGAAATTTAACTTTTGTACATAGAGGATTTCATATTAACAGATAATTTTACCAAAGGCTGAACAGTTATGTCACTGAATAGGTAAAAACTGTTGTATGAAATTGAAAAGTTCTCTTGAATTCTTTACTCTCCTTTCAGTGGCAGAAAAATGATACCACTTCCTTATAAAACGGGAAAATTTAATGAGCTATGAAAAATGAAGTAACAGGCACATTTACATAATCAAATCCTACAGCGTACAAGTTTATAAAGCATCATAAAAAATTCACAATAACATTATTCACAAAAAAACTACGGTTATGTTTGGGTACTAAAAAGTCAAAATAGCAGCTTATTGTGACACTACTTCTGCATGGGATGAAGTAAACTGCTTCAGAAATCTACATCAGACCACTATTTATTTGCTAAGGTGAAATGTATTAGTGAAATCACTTCACAGTTAAAAGAACCAGTTTTGGATGGTAGGATGCAAGAACACTCTAGCTAAAATTTCAATCAGGTGAAAACAAGAATGTCATGTAACTCACTTCCAACATTAAAATAAATTCCCTTTATTGTTAAAATGTAAGAGGATTAAGTGATATTAAGTATCACATTGGCTATGTAATGAGAACTATTTCTTACTATCAAACATAATGAAATGTTAGTGTTCTCATAAATAGCAAGTCAGAGTTTCTGTGCAACAGAAATACGAGATATATTCAGGGGGCTCAACAACATCAAAACACAGAAAAATATATCGCGAAATGTAGCAAGATGAGGTTACAAAGAAAACAGCACTACGACGACGAACAGTTGTCAGACCAAATTTAACATCATGAAAGATATTAAAAAGAGGGAAGAATACTCTATCTCTATTGACTATTCGATGGATGATACGTCTGTCTCACTGTCTTTTCATGATGGCCAAAGTAAACGCAGTTTGGAAGATATGACAGGGTTTGTATTTTTCCATGCAATGCAACAGAGAAAGCAACACAAGTGTAGAGGTTGTGGAGATGTTACTAATAGAGCTTGCACTGATGGTGAGAGGCCACCAAGACTTTTCACAGGACTCAGCATTGCAATATTTCATGGTACTAATTGCAGCTACTCTTGGGAAACCAAGACAGTGAAATAATTGGAAAACCTAATAACAAAATCTGTCTACTATCTTTACAGCACTTTTACTGTGTCAATGCACATTCTGAAGTCACAGCTTCATCATTAGGAATTTATAACTTCAGGTGAACATTTTTAGGTGTGCAAATTATCTTAACTGTCTGACTAGGCAGTACACATTTCATGGTAACCCTGATGATAAAGCTGTGACTTCAAAATGAAAATTTGACAGCTTAAAAAGGCTATAAAAACAGTACTCAGATTTATTTATAAAAGTAGTCCAACTATTTTATTCTTTATCTCTTGATCAAGACTGGTATGGGAGCAAGAGTTCATGATCTATGAACTAGTATTTGATAAAAAAATTTCTCTTTCTTTTCTTTTTAAGATATGCTTTCCATCTTACCAGTTGGTAGCTTCAACTCACCTAAAACCTAGAGTAATTACAGTCATTGAGTACATTTGTAAAAGTTGTACTATCGCTCAACATAATGGAAATTTTGGGTTTTCTTGCATTTAACAATGGACATCAATACAATGTATGACATAAACAAAAAATAAACTTTGAGTACTGCAACTTTCTGCTTTCTGTTTTTTGTTAGAAGGCTCCAATTGGCAAATTTTCCCATACTTTTGGACATGTAAGGAGCAATGGTGACTGTATCAAATGTAAAAGGATAAATATAAAGCATAAGCCTGAAAAGATGACATCAGTTTACCTTTACTGCCTACAGTAGTCACACAAGCATGCACTCTGATTTATTCTTTTATCCATGCAACAGTACTGGAAATTTTGGAAGACTTAAAAATCTACACAGCTCATGTAGTCTCTTCCACTCCTCCAAGATGTAGGCAAAGTTGATGAGGATGCAACAAACAATGGTCAACTAATTTCCATAAAATATATGAAACTCGCTGAAGGCTCAACTTTCAAGTTCAAAACTTCATTAGGCTAGAAGATCGTACTGCACGACCACAAACTTTCAAATGCATGGCATAGTAAGAAATACACACTAATGAAAATAAATAAGTTATCAGGAGATCATCAAGTTCCTGATAGGTTTTACACTGAGTATACTGTTGGATAAGCTGCTGCTTCTTAGCAAAAATTTACTATGACTATTGCAAATAAAACAATCTTTGTGACTAGAAAAGAATATTGGTTAGTTCTGTTTCAAAGATATGTAAAAGAAAACATCAGTATCATCTAGGCCTTTGTGTTGCAGAATCTGAAATATTTCCTATACTTATATGAAATATAATGATGTGCCCAGGGGGGGAAAAGACACTGCACTCTCTGAAAATCGTCATGTTGTCTTGCAAATTGCAGAGACTGTAAAATATCTAGATTCTATCTACCTATCGTAAAAGGCATCTGACACTGAGTCACATCCTGGACTTTGAAAGACAAAATTATCCTGGACTTGCAAAGACAGAATTGCATGGGATATCTTTCTGAATATGTGATTGGGTGTATAAATTTCTGACAGAAGCCAGTACATAATTCTGGACAAGTAGTGTTTGTCATAAATAAATGCAGCATTAGTGATAAGATTAAGAAGTAAGATAAGACTGTCAATGTTTTCAATACATAGCCTGTCAGGTTTCATAAGCAGCACTCCCAGCTTTGTTGCTGAACACTCTATTATGAACAGTAGAGGATCAATTTTCAGAGAGTCAAGATAATTTACACAAAATATTAATCTGATGAAGTCAATTGTAATTTGCCTAGTAGATAAATGCAAGACACTGTTCTAGAAAGTGAGGAAATATTTATAATATTTGAGTGACCCATTCATCTTCCATTTTTAATGAAGATATGAAATACATCAAACATATAAAAGCAGCAGTAGAGAGGGTGAACAGAAAATCTTAACCTTAATCTACTAGCAGAAGTCTGGAAAACAGGCCCATCTGCCAAAGAAGACCACATATTATTTCAATACAACTTTATGTTGGGTTTTGTTAAACTGATATCTTCAGCAAGCTAGTCTAAAGACAGAGGTCTAGTGAGATCAGAGGTGTGATGTTGGAGTTGTAATCATGAATCAGATAGTAAAAAAGCATTCTAGAGAATGTCTAGGAACTTGCAGCCAATTCATTGGAAGACGAAGTTGTTTTCATGTATAGCTGGCGGGTAAGTTTATAGAACTCTTATCTACATTCGGTAACTATGAGAAATGGTCTCTTCTTACACAGGATCCATTTACATTACCAGACTTACAGGAGGCACAGGGAAATAAATCTGAATCATCGCAACAATATATGAGTGTAACTTGTCCTGAATACGATTCCAAAATTTCATTATTGTGCCATTCACATTATACAAAAAATTGTGTGGCAAATTTGGCATTTCAAGATAAAAGTCAAAAGTTATAGAGAAAAATGATCAGAGATAAGTACAGACAAAAACGTTACCTACTGAATAGGAATTGCAAAAGATGGCTGAGCAGACTGCTAATTATCCTGTAGTGGGTAAATTTAGGGAATTATGAAACTGCCGCAGCAGTAATGTTACTAAATGTGAACAGAAACTGAGCCACTCAGTTGCACTTCTCATTTGCAGTAATTTATGGCAATCAAAAATAATTTAAATATGTAATCAGGTTCTATGGTTAGCATATCTGGTTATTACAAGTTAACAATATTTCACCCATACGACACATCTACATTGTGGTTCTAGTACTACAGCCATTTAAAAACACACAAAAATAATCAGCAGCAAAATAGATATGGTGTCACACAAGAAAGTGCAACATCTAACAACACAAATGTTAGTATGGAAAAGAGGACCAAATTTGATGAACAGTAAAGTATAACTACCAAAGTTTTACTTCTGCAGTCTCCCAATACAAATGAAATCAACGAAAAACTGCAATGCTTCCTAAACTGAAAAATAAGTTAGTCAGTTAACATGTATTACTTAAAAAATTGCAAAATCCTCCATGACTTTTGATGTAATGAAAACATTCCTGCAGAAGCAATATGAAGAAACCGTGCATAAAATTTTGTTATCTATGAATCTTTTGTGTTCATGATAAGAGAGACTCTAGGGAACAAGAAAACTGACATGTTCTACAGCTTATAAATGAGACCTATGAAAAACTGAATGACTGCTCCCACGTGAATATTGATTCCCCTTGATAAGGGACTGCACCCACTTTTTCTTTTTGGGGCCTAGAGCCATACTTCCTTCTTCAAATCTTTGTGTATCACTGCACAGCAACAGACAGATAGAATACCAGCAGTTTGTGACAGTTTACACACAGCAACTACAAAAATCAAAAACACTTAACTTTACCTCATTTCTACGGGCTCACTGCAGTGCTTTTCCTCACCACTGCTGTATTTAGACTGTAACTGTAAATAAAATCTGGAAAAAGGGCAGCATAAGGCAGTGATGATGAACATTTTATGGATGTTTTCTGCACGTCTTATAAGGCAAATGTTCTGATATTTTTTAAATGTATTACAACATGTGTGACAAGAGCTGTTACAATGTTGTGTAATCATTATATGACATTCAATTTTTTATACAGTTATTGAATAACTTTTACATTTCTCTACCATCATGTCCTTCCATCCCTCTCATATCATTCAGACGATGATCTCAGTACACCAAAGAACAAAATTATTATTCACCCACAGAATGTGAAACTGCTTTTGCTTCTAGCATGTTAAAGAACTGTACTCCACTTCAAACCTACAAAACTGCAGATACGCTAGCATGCACAAAATAATGAGTGCCATAACATGCAAATACAATAATGTTACAATGCAATAAGACAAGCTACATGGCAGTATTCTATACAATACATTCTTCTTGGTAAATGTGCAAATGTTCAATTAATTACTAAACAAAACTTGTAAAATGCTATCCATGCTTAAGACTGCCAAACCACATCTCTATAGTTGGGGAGTAATTATTAATATTACCTTCGCTAACACTTTCATTCTGAAGTAAATCGGGCTCTTGTCCAACGTATGCAAACCAGTGAAGTGTACCAGATTGTCCTAGACAGATGACAAGAACCTTGCATGTCTCTCAACAGAATACAAACACGCTAATGACATAAATGATTTGTCCATGTTGTTATTGTATGAGACATAATTCTGAACTATCTGATACTGTCACCCACAAAATAATTCTGTAACTTCAAAATATACTAAATCAAGTAATCAAGTACATAATAGTAGTAAGAAGAAAATATGGCACGAACAAATGTCATTATAAAAGTATACTTATGTGCTGATGTGACACTAACAATACTTGTTTTCTTTTCCTTTTCCTGGTTCTTTACCCCCATAAATTTTACAATATAAGTGTGCCATATGGTGTCAAACGGCTTTAACACAGCAATATCTTTTTACATGACTACTATTCCAGTACTAAATTACACATGAAGTGATTGTAAAAGTTTTGTATTTGATCAGACTAGCAAAATCTCCATTTCTTGACATAAATACCACAACATGAAGTGACTATGCTTTGAAAAAACTATAGAAGATTTTTAACTTGCTTTTAAGCCAACTGGGTTGTGCATCCTCAGCCACTTGTGTCAATTAGAGACTTACCAAATTACATTTTACTGCAAGTAAAAACCTGAAACACATCTCCATTTAAATAATCACAAGACTCCAAATTTTATGTTGTACCACCAGGAACAGCTTTGTTACTCCAGCTATACCATAAGTAAAAATCTTCTTTTTAAGATGCTATACTCCAGAGGTAAAACAGAGAGATTTTAAATTTAAGTTGTTGCAACATCCACCCTACTCTCAAGATTTCCACCTTTCGGCTTTATCTGCACTTAATGTAAAGAAATTTGTTGCATGTAATGAACAATACAGAATTTCAACCTCAAAGGCCAGGAAAATAGATGTTAAAATAAAAATATTTTTACACAGATAAGGAATTAATATGCCTTACAGAAACTTACTCCCATTCTTTCCAATATCACTTAGTAAACAATGTGACAATAAATCCATTATGCTACCTTGATGTAGGGCATTGGCCTGTCAATCACTCAATCAGTCATCTTCTGTCTAAATCATATGTGCCTTATCAGTCTGAGTGAACCTAACTTCTGTTTTCCAAATAAGACAATGTTCTTGGTGGTATTTGGGATCAAATCTAGCTCCCTTGAGAGGCAGTCAGACATACCAATTGCCCTACCATAGAGGTAAACAAATATCACTGTAATGCATCAAATCACCAAATACTTCTTAACGTTATTCACTAAAGATGACTGCACACTCAAATTGCAGCACTTCAGAAGCATCCATGTGCTACAACAATTTCAATGTATACTGTATTGTAGTAGTAGTAGTAGTAGTAGTAGTAGAAGCAGCAGCAGCAGCAGCAGCAGCAGCAGCAGCAGCTGTAGTAGTAGTAGTAGTAGTAGCATCAGCTGCAGCAGCAGCAGCACTGCAGATGTGTGATTAATTTCGGTATTTAACATTCTTTACATTTTTTATACTTCTAGATATTGTATAATTTGTTTGATCCTTTGAATTATCATAAAATGTTATTTCAGACTAAAGGAACCACCTAATTTTTGTGTCCACCACAAACGGATCATAGAACACTCTAAACTTCTTGCTGAGTTATATGAACTGCAAAATAATCAACATACATTTATGTTACTTTTTTATCAAAGGTTCAAAATGTTGACAGTTTTTCTGTCACTAATAACAGTAATACAAGTACCAGTACTATTAGTAGTAGTGATAGTCACGGTGGTGGTGGCAGCACAAATATGAAAGATATGGCTTTGTGATTCATGAAGATATATTGGATCACTACAGCACTGTGCAAACCACACTGAGACAGTACAACATGGAAACATGTGAGATACATGGCACACCAGTACAAGACTTTCAACAGCCATGTGGACATTTGGTACACAGCATTCAAGTTGAAAGAAAACAAGATGGCACAGCAAACACATTCTGATATTATACACAGCTGATGTATCGGCAGATTGATGACATGAGGTAGACCACAAGTTTAGTGTTATTCCTTGAGTCATTCATGACAGTGAAGAAGGTTCATGAAGAGGGACAACATTTAACTGCAATATGGGTAAGGTTGACCATGCAATAAGTATCCAAAGACATTGAACCAGCACAGCAACTGCCTTGACTAGAGAACTTGCAGTAGGTTCTTGGATACAGATCTTATTCTAGACTGTACTGTCAGGTTTTTGAAAGTTGCTCTGCATACTCAGTGACTTTCCAAATGCATTACTTCACACAAAGGAAGCATGTGGTCATGTAATAGAACCCAGTACGTTGTCGTCGATGGTGAGTGTTCATCGGAGGTGAGGGTATCATCTGGAGTGCCCCAGGGAAGTGTGGTAGGTCCGCTGTTGTTTTCTATCTACATAAATGATCTTTTGGATAGGGTGGACAGCAATGTGCAGCTGTTTGCTGATGACGCTGTGGTGTACGGGAAGATGTCGTCGTTGAGTGACTCTAGGAGGATACAAGATGACTTGGACAGGATTTGTTATTGGTGTAAAGAATGGCAACTAACTCTAAATATATATAAATGTAAATTAATGCAGATGAATAGGAAAAAGAATCTCGTAATGTTTGAATACTCCATTAGTAGTGTAGCGCTTGACACAGTCACGTCGATTAAATATTTGGGCGTAACATTGCAGAGTGATATGAAGTGGGACAAGCATGTAATGGCAGTTGTGGGGAAGGCGGATAGTTGTCTTCGGTCATTGGTAGAAATTTGGGAAGATGTGGTTCATCTGTAAAGGAGACCACTTATAAAACACTAATACGACCTATTCTTGAGTACTGCTCAAGCGTTTGGGATCCCTATCAGGTCGGATAGAGGGAGGACATAGAAGCAATTCAGAGGTGGGCTGCTAGATTTGTTACTGGTAGGTCTGATTATCATGGGAGTGTTACAGAAATGCTTCAGGAACTCAGATGGGAGTCTCTAGAGGAATGGAGGTGTTCTTTTCGTGAATCGCTACTGAGGAAATTTAGAGAACCAGCATTTGAGGCTGACTGCAGTACAATTTTACTGCCGGCAATTTACATTTTGCGGAAAGACCACAAGATACAATAAGAGAGATTAGGGCTCATATGGAGGCATATAGGCAGTCATTTTTCCCTCATTCTGTTTGGGAGTGGAACAGGGTGAGAAGATGCTAGTTGTGGTACGAGGTACCCTCCGCCACACACCGTATGGTGGATTGCGGAGTATGTATGTAGATGTAGATGTAGATGAATGTGGTGATTTTACCACCATGAATGATTCCAGGAACAATGGGATAGTGTCCTGCTCACAAGTGAGTCCTAGTCTAACATTAAAAGTAGTTCTTATTATCAGTTAATTTGTTATGCCCATGTGTCACATTATGACGCTACTAATATTGTGGCAGTGATTTTGTCCTCATCTGAAGAAGCATTAAGAGCACTAAACCACTACATGTGTTTACTACGAATGCTGTAAAGGAAGTGGTCTATAGGGGTGTCCTGCAATAGTATGTGGATAACAATGATTAGGCCTGAAGGATGAGCAGCTGCAATATAAGGACTTCAAATATTGAGGCTGAAAAGTTCAGTTCTCTGACTTACATCAAATTTAAAATGCATCAGACACAATAACCAAAAGGATTGCAGCCCTAAATCCACCACCATGGACCAATGTTGATCTTCAGAGAACAATAGTGTAGCAATGGGGGTTATTTCCACAAGCCATTCAAAACTTACTCATGTGCCTTATAGGAAGCCAGTTAAGTACCCTACATTGTCATCATAGTGCATCACAAACCTTACTGATGTTCTGTATGCCATCAGTGGACACCACACGCTCTGTGTCATCTATGGCCAGTTTTCTGTTATAACCTGTACCCATACCACTGTGTCACAATATTGCTACAGCATCTTTAAGTGCACACATAACTGCCATGATCATGTTGTTACATGGATCCCTAAGATCCCTCAATGTACGTCCACATGAGTATCAGTAGCATCAGTGGTAATACTAGTAATACATGTAATTATTATTATTATTATTATTATTATTAGCCTATACTTCATTCATCATATTCAGCCTAGATCACAGTTGTTTCTTATACCCTTCACAATTTCAATAGCTTCAGAACAAGGCAATAAAAGATTCTATTAAAATAAAACACATTTTAATATGGCACTTGGCAAGTCACAGTACATTCTATTTTTCAATTGTTGGTATGGTGGTAATCAGAACGAAACAGAAAAGGGATGACAGCAAGTGAGATACCTCAAGAGGTGGGCAACAAATACGGAAATTTGTTTCCAATCTACCAATGTTGACAGTAAATCAAATGATACAGAAGCTGTCTTTTTTCCATCCTTAACAAAACTGAAATGTCATGCTTGACGATAGTGTACTGCAAGTTCTTATCTGAAAATTTGAGGCCAGTATTTGTTGCTCCCTATTCTGCCATCTTTTAACTGTTAGTTACAATGGTGAATTGTTGCTGATCTCTGTGGTAAAAGGCATTATCAGAGAACAGCAGCTTAATGTAAGAGGAACCACTGGAAACATGGCGTCCACTCATACCGTAATGTCCGCCCCTGGTAGATGAGTGGTCTGCGTGACGGGTTCGATTCCTGGCTGGGTTGGAGATTTTCTCCACTCAGGGACTAGGTGTTGTGTTATTCCTATCATCATTTCATCCCCATTAACACGTAAGTCGCTGAAGTGGCATCAACCCGAAAGAATTGCACCAGGTGAACGGTCTACTTGACGGGAGGCCCTAGCCACATGGCATTCCATTCCATAATGTAATCGAAAGGTTAGAATAATTTACTTGTGACCAATGTAATCTCCACATGTGCTCTGCTTAAGATGGCAACATTATGCATATTGCTTTGTGCTCTTATGCATTCAGATCATCTGGTAACTTCACCACTGGTGACCTGAGTAACAGATAACTTGAGCTCTAACTTGAAGGAAAATGCTGGGGATGAACAAGTTCAGAGACACAAATGTTGTTCTGCAAGGCAACAAACTATTAAGCTTCAGTCACATTGTGGGTGGCATCAGAACATATGGCTGCATGGATCTTCGTGATGTCCATGGCTGTCTTACTGGCTGAGAATTCATTAAACACAATTTGGTACTGTATGTAACAGCTTCTGCATTAAGTGTTGACTCTGAATTCTGCCTAAAGAACAACTGTGTCACATCAAATGTAGTGGGTATCTCTTAGAGATACCTTGTGAAGGCTGTGAAGTCTCAAATGGTTCTGCCCACCATGAGAAAATAAGGCTGTACCATAAATAGAACTTTTAATGGCAATACTGCTTCCAGGTGGCAACTGCATGATGACTAAAGCAGATAAGGGAAGAAATGTGAATATATCCTGTAATAATGCCTCTATAGTAATACCTTTCACATCAATACTGATACTGAAAAAGGATAAAGTTCCATGGTCCAAAGGAAAAAAAGCAGAGGATCTTTTGGCACCGAGAATTGAGTCATGTTATGCATTACAAAGTAATATAATGAATGTCTATGTTAAAGAAGAGTCCCAAACATATGGAAGACATGGTCTAGGTCTAAATACTGGGAAAAATGAAAGTCAAGAATCACAGGAAAAGCATTTTAAACATATTGTGAAAGATTCAAGAAAAATTTTAGAAATTTGCAAGATTCTCGCAGGCATAAAATCCAATCAGTATATGTTTAGAAAAGGGAAATCAATGGACAATGCTTGAAACAGTTCCATGTGTACCATTAGAGAATCAACAGAGAAGTACATCATAGGAATTTTGATCGTTATTGTTGGGGTGTTCAATAAACTGAAGTGGCCCATCTTATTCATGCAACTGAAGGAAACTGGATATCCAAGAGTTCTCTACAACTGTCTATGGTATTACTTCTGTGGCAGAAAATACAAACTTACTTGACCCAGAAAATAGTTAACAAAAGAACTGACACTTGCTGTCATCAGTCTACTATTCATGACCCAGGACAGAAGCAACGTACCTAATACAACTGCATATAGAGTAAATTCTCAATTCAAGCATGAGAAAGTGTTCTAAATGTTAGTGTAGCTTGTATCCAGAGACAGAAGATAGAAACCAGACCAGTATTAATGTAGTGTGATGTGGGAAATCAGATGGTGGTGGTGGTTAGTGTTTAACGTCCCGTCGACAACGAGGTCATTAGAGACGGAGCTCATGCTCAGGTTAGGGAAGGATTGGGAAGGAAATCGGCCATGCCCTTTCAAAGGAACCATCCCGGCATTTGCCTGAAGCGATTTAGGGAAATCACGGAAAACCTAAATCAGGATGGCTGGAGACGGGATTGAACCGCCGTCCTCCCAAATGCGAGTCCAGTGTGCTAACCACTGCGCCACCTCGCTCGGTGGGAAATCAGATCCAGGCAGGCCTGCACACTGAGCCCTTAACGTTAATCCATTGAGCGGATTCAATCCAGGACTGGCATATCTGCCCAACCTGGAAGTGGTCGTGTTAATGCGTCCAGCTACCTGAGCAGGTATGAAAGAACTAACAAAAGGTTGTCTACAAGGCTAGATTTGCTGTCCCATCTTTTCGGATGTTTCACTTGTGACAGTGCTGGAAAATATGGGAGCTACAAGAAAAGTAAGAGGTTGCATATTATTTGCAGGCAAGTTACTTCAGGTGGTAGCAGGAGATTCAACAGAAAAACTAAGACAACTGTAATCACATGCTAGGTGCTCTCCAAGAATAGTGAACAGAGAATAAACTCTAAATGGCCACATATAATATGGTTTACCTTGTGCTCTAAGAGGAACTCTGAAGAAGCAAACATTTTTAAGTAAAGATAGATCAAGAACAGCTAAAAAGATGTCATCAAGTATATGGAGTTGCTGTTAGACAAGAGAAAAGTCTTCTCTTCCCACAATACCATACAAGTGTGCAAGAAATAATTTTATGTAACAAACAATCTAGCACATATAGGATGGAAATGGTCCTGACTCACAATACACAGTATTAGAATAATCACAAGGCCATTCTGTCATGTTTGCAGGTTATGGAGCTAGTGTTTAGGCTAATATGGTGAAACCAGCACAAACCTTGTTACAAGTAAAATGAAGTGTGAATATGCAGTTTATAGGTACATATACAACTGAACCAGCTTGAGATCTCAGTGTAGCTATAGTTACATGGCCAATAGAACTGCAAATATGGAAGAAGGGCAAAGAATACTGGCCAAAGGTGGGAAAATCAATGGAAAATGTTATAAACAGTGCTTTGTGAATTGTTGGAACATCAGCATGGGTATTTTGATTGGTACTGTGGGAAGGAAAAAGATATCCAGCACTGTAAGATGAAGAAGATGCTGCTGATGCTGAGCAAGTGTTTAAGGTGACCAAACAGCTATGATCTTCAGTCTCCTATTCACCCCCAGAACAGCAGCAGTGCACTTAATCTGTTTGCGTATACAGTTAATTCTGTGTACATGTGCGAGAAAGTGTTCTACATGTTTGCATAGCATGTATCTGAGGCAGAACTTGGGAACTAGCTTGGTATTCACCAACTGGCAAATGGGAAACTGCCCTAAAAGGAGGAGAAGAAGTAAAGGCATAGCTCCTGCAAGAATGGCAGTCTCTTACTAGGAAACACAGCAACAATAAGAAGATGTGCTTAGAATTTTCTCTTGTGCACAAAGATGTGACTTTGTTTAAAATATACAACAGCCCCAAGGTAAATGATTCACTGATAACTGGACACGAACAATCTGAAAAAGATAAACCAAAAACGAGTAACATACATGAGTGAGGCTGCAAAAGAGCTCTGGCTCTTGTGGTATGAAAATGCAATAAACAACCATTAGTGGCATACCAAGATAAGAATTTCTTCGAGAGAAGAAAGGCTATGGCACAAAATTAATGAGATAACAAATGATGTTTCCTTGAAGGAACCAGAAATCTATTAGAAGGAAAGTTGGGCAGGAATGGCACAGACCTAGGCAGTCATCTAACAGCAGCTGGTGAGGATGAAATGAACCAGAGGACAAGAAGAGAAAATTGAAGAGGAAACACCTACAGGCCTGCAATAGGAATAGACAATCACCAGCACAAAGGGAACACTGAATTAGGAGTTCATGGTACATTGCGGTGCTGATTGGCTGCAACAAAGGTCTCTCATTCGGTGTCATTGAGGTGGTATCCAGGTACCTATACAAGCCTCGACAGGTCTTGTCATGGGGCATATCCTAGGAGGAGGAATTTAATGTCTCGCCACAATGAGATTAAAAATTGAGTACCCCTTCACATTGGTGAAGGATAAAGAATGAAACTGGCTCTGTCCTTCCCATAGAAACCACCCTTGCATTTAAAAACCTTACAAAAGAAGTGACCACAATAATCTTGTAAAACATAAGATGAAGGACATTATGAAATCTGTGAATGGCTGGCTGGCTGACTACTGGACTTCACTTTCGTATGCCAGGAATGGATACAATCTGCTGGTTCTAGGTAAGAGAGAAAGAGAGAAAGAGAGAAAGAGAGAGAGAGAGAGAGAGAGAGAGAGAGAGAGAGAGAGAGATATACTGCCCTTCAAGAAAGTTGTTGTGCTAAAATTATTCTTGGAACAGAGAACTTACTTAAACCCGAAGAAGAACGATCTGAAATATTTAGCGAGGAATGGAACATATATCAAGAAGATATCATAGGAGGGGAAGTGTTTATTGCAGTCTACAAAAATATTGTCTATTGAGGCTGAAATTGAGTCTCATTGTGAAGTTATCTAGCTGCAAGTAACACGTCAGGTGAATTCATGTTAATTATCAAGATATTTTTACCAGCCACCCAATTCCCCCGTGACAGTCTTACAACCACACACACAAAGTCTACCACTTAGTAGTGTGGAAATACCCCGATCATGACACATTGGTTAGAGGCAACTTCAACCTACTCAGTATAGACTGTGATGTCTATGGATTCATTCCAGGTATAGATAGGCAGGCAGTCTTGTGAAGTACTTTTGAACACATCTTCCAAAAACTGTCTTGGGCAGTTAATTCCACAATACACATGAAACCGAAATATTTTAGATCTTGTAGCTTCAAACACGCCTGACTTTATCAATGGTATCAACAAAGAGACAGGGATTAGTGATCACATCACAACAATAATGATTACTAAAATTAATAAAGCCAGCAAGAAGCCTAGGAGAGTTTTTATGCTGTAAAGAACAGATAAGCAGTTCTTAGCTTTATACTTAGACAATGAATTAGCATCACTTAGAATATGATGGATGCAGAACTATGGGTAAAGTTTAAACTGATTGTAAATCATGCCCAGGATTAGTACGCACCCAAATAAGTCGATTAATGGTGGAGAAGACCCACCAGGGCTTAATAACAAATTATGGAAGTTGCTAAGGGAGCAGAGACTGTGGCACTCTTGATTAAAAAAGAAACACAAAAAACTTGGTAGAAACTACTGAGTCTGTAAAAAGATCGATGAGCAAAACATACCATTACCACCAATGTATTTTAGCAAACGATCTACTACCTCCACATCTACATAATATATTGCAAGCCACCATATGGTGCAAGGTGGAGAGCACCCTGTACTACTCTTAGTCATTTCCTTTTCTGTTCCACTTGCAAATAGAGCAAGGTCTGTCTGTGTGCCTCCATATGAGTCCTAATCTCTCTAATTTTATCTTCATTGTCCTTACACTAAATGTATATTGGTGCCAGTAGAATCGTTCTGTAGCCAGCCTCAAATGCTGGTTCTCTAAATTTTCTCAATAGTGCTCCTCGAAAAGGATGTCGCCTTCCCTCCAGTGATTCCCATTTGATTTCCCAAAGCAGCTCCGTAATGCCCATGTGTTGTTCAAACCTACAGGTAACAAATCTAACAGTCCGCCTTTGAATTGCTTCAGGGTTTTCCTTTAATCCGATCTGGTGTGGATTCCAAACACTTGAACAGCACTCAATAATGGGTTGCGCTATTGTTCTACATGTGGTCTCCTTTGCCGATGAACCACACTTTCCTAAAATTTTCACAATAAATCAAAGTTGACCCTTCAACTTCCCTGCCACAGTCCTTACATGGTCATTCCATTTCATACTGCTTTGCAATGTTTCACATAGATATTTAATCAATGTGACTGTATCAAGAAACACACTACTAATATTGTACTCAAACATTGTGGTTTGCTTCTCCTATTCACCTGCATTAACTTGCATTTTTCTACCTTTAGAACTAGTTGTTGTTCATCACACAAACTAGAAGTTTTGTCTAAGTCATCAATTGGCAGTGTAGCACCGTGTCAAACGCTTTACAGAAATCTAGGAATACAGAATCCGCTGTCACCCTTCATCCATATTTCACAGGATCTCATGTGAGAAAACGGCAAGTTGAGCTTTGCACAAACGATGCTTTCTAAAACCACACTGATTTGTGGACAGAAACTTTTCTCTCTCAAGGAATTTTACTATATTCAAACTGAGATTATGTTCAAGAATTCTGCATCAAACCGATGTTAAAGATATTGGTCTGTGGCTTTGTGGATTCATTCTTTTATGCTTCTTATAAACACGAGTCACCTGCGCTTTTTTCGGGCAAGAGATTCACGAAAAGTGCAGGCTAAGTAAGGGGCCAGTACTGTAGAGTACTCTGTCTAAAATCAAGATGTGATTCCTTCAGGACCTGGCAACTTATTTGTTTTCATCTCTTTCAGTTGTCTCTCTAAACCAGTGGTGATTATTACTATATCCTCTATATGGAAGCCTGTGTGATGGCCAAATGATGGTATGTTTGTATGTTGGCAATTTTACATAGGATCAGAATTTTCTCAGGTTCTTGGCAAGATCTATTACTAAAGTAGTTATTGTGAACTTCGTGTATCAATCTTTTTACAGAAGCATGAATTTCTATTAACTTTTGACTGTCATCATTTACCCATTTGCTTTTAGACCACGAGTGCAATAGCATTTGCTTCCTCAGTATTTTTCGAATTTTGTTGTTAAATCATGGTGGGTCTTTTCTTTCCTTAATCCACTTACTCAGCAAATACTTCTCCAGAGTATGATTTACACTCCATTTAAACTATGCCCATAATTGCTCTACATCCATCATACTCTAACTACATGATTTCAGTGTACTGTCTAAGTGGGATTCTAACAACTGCCTATCTACTCTTACTGGCGGAAATACTCTCCTAGCCTTTTTGACTGATTTACTAACTTTAGTAATCACAGTTGCTACGATAACATGATGGTCACTAATCCCTGTACCAGGATATTCCAAAGGGTTATGACCCAGGTGGCAAAGAGATGGGAGTTGGTGCGGCATAAGGATGGATGGTAACTATGAGGTCAAAAATATTTCAACTGCATGTGGGCTTTTTTTTTCAGAAAATGTGTTCAAAAGAACCAGAGAAAATTCTGGGTATACATGAAAACACTAAGTAGGTTGAAGGCCCCTACCCACTTACTTGTTGACCAGTTTGGTGTAGCAATAGCAGAGAGCAAAAGGAAAGGCAAAGTTCTAAATATCATGTTTAAGAATTCATTCATGGAGGACAATGGAACAATCATAAAATCACTTGATGTCATACAGACATCTGTATTGATAATATAATAATAGACATCCCTGGCATACAGAAGAAACGGAAAGGATGGAAAACAAATCAGCCAAGAGGTCCAGATGGAATTCCAATACAACTTTACAGAGAGTACTCTACAGCACTGGCTCTTTAGTTAGCTCGCATTTATCAAGAATCTCTCACTCAACGCAAAGTCTCAAGCAACTGGAAAGAAGTGAAGGTGGCTTCTGTATATAAAAAGCACGAAGTACGGACCTGCGGAATTAAAGAAAAATATCTTTAACATTGGCCTGCTGCAGAATTCTTGGAACACATTCAAGGTTCAAATATAATAAATGTCTTGAGAAGTAAGAACTTATGTCCACAAATCAGCATGGATTTAGAAAGCATCAATCATGGGAATCTCAGCTTACCCTTCTCTCACACAATATCCTGCAGACCATGGATGAAGGGCAACAAGTATATTCCATGTTCCTAGATTTCTGGAAAGCATTTGACACTGTGCCCCACTGCAGACTGTTAACAAAAGTAAAAGCTTACAGCACATGTTCCTAAATATGTGAGTGGCTCGAAGACTTCTTAAGTGACAGAACCCAGAACATTGTTCTAGATGGCTGTTCAGAGACAAGGGTAATGTCTGGAGTGCTCCACGGAAATGTGAAAGGAGTGTTCTTATTCTCTATATACATATATGATCTGAAAGACGAAGGGGAGGGGGGGGGGGGGGGGAGAGTAATCTGTAGTTACTTTCTGATGAAGTTGTCATCGTTCAGTGACTGTAGGACTTTGGGTGATACAAGATGACTTGGACAATATTTCTAGTTTGTGTGATGAATGGCAGCTTGCTCTAAATATAGATAAATGTAAGTTAATAAAGATGTGTCAGAAAAATGTTCCATAATATTCCAAGACAGCATTAACAGCGTACTGCTTGACACAGTCACATCAATTACACATCTAGATGTAACATTTCAAAGTGATATGAAATAGAACGAACACCTAAGGACTGTAGTAGGGAAGGTGAATACTCGACTTTGATTTATTGGGTGAATATTAGGAAAGAGTGTTTCACCTGTAAAGAAGACTGCATATAGAATACTAGTGTGGCCTATTCTTGAATACCTGCTCACATGTTTGGGACTCCCACCACGTTGGATTAAAGAAAGACATCAAAACAATTCTTGGCATTATCTCATTAACAATTACACAGTGTGGGAGGCAGGAAAGAGGGGAGGGGGGAGAAGGAAAGGAGAAAACACATAACTCAATTTATGGCTAGTTTACTAAACATCAAAAAACTGAGTGAAGTGGCCGAGTAAGGCATGATTTCTGTGGCTCTGTATGAAAGCAATATTTTACTGATTTTCTCCTACAGATCGGGCATTAGGTGAACAGATTATGTTCTAAACAGCCAAAAGGTTGGGTGGTTGACTTGGGGGAGGGGACCAAACAACGAGGTCATCAGTCCCATCCGATTAGGCAAGGATAGGGAAGGAAGTTGGTCATGCCTTTCAAAGGAACCATCCCGGCATCTGCCTGTAGCAATTTAAGGGAATCACGGAAAACCTAAATCAGGATGGCTGGACACAGGTTTGAACCGTCGTCTTCCTGAATGTGAGTCCAGCCACCTCACTTGGTCAGCCAAAAGACAAATGCAGTGTACACTGATGTAATGGAGAGTCATCTCCTTCTAAGAATTCAATATTGCCTGGTTGTGTCTGACTCTCCAAAGTATGATAACCAGTTCGACATTTTAGTTGAAAAAAGCATGACAGTGACTGATCTGCATCACTGTCTGCTCTCACTAATAGTAGATGGTGACTATTATTCTTGCTCCACTGAATGGTGATGCCTGTTATTTTGGTTTTGGACATTTTGACAGCTTGATAAATACTTTAATCATGGCTGTGAAAGAATTTCAGAATCCCTTGGAAACAGTACGGGTATGCAAACTTTATGTAATTTAGAAGTCATGTACACTGATACTTGAACAGTGAAAATGTTACGGGTATTCTCAATGTAAATTGTTTTCATAAAGAAGGTCTAATATTTAGTAACAAGCAACCGATAGTTTCTTTGCTAAATTGAATCATCTGACGACTTTGTTTAAGTAGAATACAAAGCAGAGGATAAAATATAGCAGAACAATTTAAATTTGTCCAAAACTGGTAATAACAGTTGAATAAAAATATTATCTACACTGTTTTGTTCAAAAAAATATGAAGAAATATACAGAAGATTCTTGACAAACAAATGAGTTACTTTTGGCTATTTTAAAAGTTTAATCAATGATCTAAAAAAGTTATATCAGGTTAAAAATTTCACAGATGTGTAAAAAGCTAAGTACATGGAAACTTCTTGCGTTATTCAGCTGTGCTGTAAACTACAATCTGTAGACTCCAAATAAAATTGCAAGTATAGTGACAAGTGCATTAATACATTACTGTGATGGAATTAAAGATGCCCCCAGAAGCAGCATGGCTGTGCATTAGAATGTAAATTAGAAGTACCGTACATCGATTATTAAACTGTGTCAAGTTGTTTTCTGTGTAAGTGGCCTAGCTGATAACACAAAGATAGCTTGACAATCATTATTCATGTCAAGAATATTGACGATACTGAAAAAAAGTTTGGCTTTCTGAAAAAAAAAAAAAAAATGCAGAGCACTAAGCCTTTTTCCAAATTATCCACTACTTGTATATACCATTTACAGTAGCATTTTTGATACAGATTAATATTTTTATTTTATAGAGCTTCCACAGCTGAAGTCCATGTTGCTAAAATATATATTCTCTACTAGCTAACGGGACTTGGTAACTTTATGTGTATTTTTTTTTATACATACACTTTAATATGCTGTCTAATTAGCCCTCTCTTGGGCACTGTGTGCGCTGTCAATATCAACTCCTCGTTTGTATTACTATGACCATGACACATTCACACAGACTGCTCTACATTAAGAGAACATAAATTGTTGCCTAGGCTTTACTATGAGAGATAGGAAAATTGGTTCCAGATGGCCTGAGGTGTGAAGCAGCTATTAAAATCAAGCATGTTGTGCTTAGCAGTGTATTATGTGTATTCTACCACTGGGTGGTCAGCTATGTTCTTGGACAGTTCAGCAGTGGCCGTTCATTTTAATGGACAGTTGGTTGGTAGTCATAACCACATAATAAGCTGTGCAGAAATTGCACGAGAACTGGTATGTAACACAACTGCTTTCACAGGTGGCACTGCCTCTGACAGTATAGGATAAGACTGTGACGGAACTGGAGTATGGTGTGCTGGGAGGGTGTAACAAACAGGTCTTGTACCAGGATATTCCAAAGGTTTATGACGCAGGCGGCAAAGAGTTGGGAGCTGGTGCAGCATAAGGATGGATGGTAATTGTGCACAGACAGGGTGGGTAGCGGAATGAAATAGGATGTTCATTTCCCGGCTTCAATTACTTATAATTGTTTCCAGAATGAGATTTTCACTCTGCAGCGGAGTGTGCGCTGATATGAAACTTCCTGGCAGATTAAAAGCTCAGTTGGTAGAGCACTTGCCCGCGAAAGGCAAAGGTCCCGAGTTCGAGTCTCGGTCGGGCACACAGTTTTAATCTGCCAGGAAGTTTCGTTTACTTATAATTGTGTCTAGACATGAGGAACATTGTACGTACAAGCTTTCCCATCTCTCCTAAAGTGGTACATCGCTGCCCACCAAATCTACACAATGTCCACATCCAACTTTCTGTTACACCCATTACCAACCCCCTGCCACATGGGCCATAAACCTGTGCAAGCCTGAGGTATGAGTCCTACCCCATACAGCCAGTGGATTTGGAACAAATTCACATGACATGTTAATAAGTAGCATGCAAAAAGCCATGAAAAGGTTTTTTGTAATAAGTATTAATCCTAATGCTCACTGCAAAAATACACTACTGGCCATTAAAATTGCTACACCAAGAAGAAATGCAGATGATAAATGGGTATTCATTGGACAAATGTATCATACTAGAACTGACTTGTGATTACATTTTCACGCAATTTGGGTGCATAGATCCTGAGAAATCAGTACCCAGAACAACCACCTCTGGCTGTAATAACCGCCTGGGCATTAAGTCAAACAGAGCTTGGATGGCGTGTACAGGTACAGCTGCCCATGCAGCTTCAACACGATACCACAGTTCATCAAGAGTAGTGACTGGCGTATTGTGACGAGCCAGTTGCTCAGCCACCATTGACCAGATGTTTTCAATTGGTGAGAGCCCTGGAGAATGTGCTGGCCAGGGCAGTAGTTGAACATTTTCTGTATCCAGAAAGGCCCGTACAGGACCTGCAACGTGCGGTCATACATTATCCTGCTGAAAAGTAGGGTTTTGCAGTGATCGAATGAAGGGTAGAGCCACGGGTCGTAACACATCTGAAATGTAACGTCCGCTGTTCAAAGTGCCGTCAATGCGAACAAGAGGTGACTGAGATGTGTAACCAATGGCACCCCATACCATCATGCCGGGTGATACGCCAGTATGACAATGACGAATACTTGCTTCCAATGTGCGTTCACCGTGATGTCGCCAAACACGGATGCAACCATCATGATGCTGTAATCAGAACCTGGATTCATCCGAAAAAATGAAGTTTTGCCATTCGTGCACCCAGGTTCGTCATTGAGTACATCATCACAGGTGCTCCTGTCTGTGACGCAGCGTCAAGGGTAACTGCAGCCATGGTCTCCGAGCTGATAGCCCATGCTGCTGCAAACGTCGTCGAACTGTTCATGAAGATGGTTGTTGTCCTGCAAACGCTGACTCAGGGATCGAGACGTGGCTGCATGATCCATTACAGGCATGCGGATAAGATGCCTGTCATCTCAACTGCTAGTGATACGAAGCCGTTGGGATCCAGCACGGCGTTCCATATTACCCTCCTGAACCCACCGATTCCATATTCTGCTAACAGTCATTGGATCTCGGCCAACGTGAGCAGCAATGTCGCGATACGATAAACCGCAATCGCGATATGCTACAATCTGACCTTTATCAAAGTCGTAAATGTGATTGTACGCATTTCTCCTCCTTACAAGAGGCATCACAACATCGTTTCACCAGGCAATGCCGGTCCACTGCTGTTTGTGTATGAGAAATCGGTTGGAAACTTCCCTCATGTCAGCATGTTGTAGGTGTGAATGCTCTGAAAAGCTAATCACTTGCATATCACAGCATCTTCTTCCTGTCAGTTAAATTTCACGTCTGTAGCACGTCATCTTTGTGGTGTAGCAATTTTAATGGCCAGTAGTGTATTTTTAACTCTGAAGGTGAACATATGGTTGTTTGAGTTAGGTAGCCCACTAGGCAGTAATGAAACACACTGCTGCTGCAGTCATCAATCTGGAGACTGGCTTAATACTTCCTTCACTAGTCTTTCTTTTGCAACTATGTTTTGTAACTAGAAGGGCTGGATAAAAATATGGTATCACCAACAACGCAACACATTACCATGCCTAATATGATGTAGGAAACTGACTGAAATTCAAACCAGCTTCCAGTCATCTCGGAAAGGATAAATACAGGTCCTATGTGATTTTAAAGGGAATCTTTCACCAATCTTCCTGCAAAATAATACCATGTTCAGGTAGCGATGATGCACGCGGAAAGCAATCGTGCATCCTTCTCTTCAAAGTAGACCACAAATGTTTAGTAATATTGAGATCTAGTGACTGGTGGCCAGATGAGATTTGACAATTCACCCTCATGATCATAAAACATACCAATCCAATGTGAGCTGTGTGAATAGGGGCCCTATAATCTTTAAGCTCAGCATCGCCACAAGGGAGCAAAAATTAACCATGAGATGGACCCATCCAGCGAAAATGTCCACATAATTCTTGGCAGTAATGCAACTTTGGAGAGTATCCATGGAGCCCACAGGATACCACAATATGGTTTCATTACTAAGATGTAAGCTTGGCCAGAATTTGGAAACAGTATGAAACAAGATCTATCTGATGAAATAACTTTCTTTCATTGCTCCATAGCCCAGGTTTTCTGACTTCAGCACCACATTTTCCAGTTATGGCCATTTGAAACCCTGATGTGTGGTTTTGGAATTCCGTCTCACCCTGCGATTCCCTGCTTCTGGCATTTCCTTTGTGTTGTTTTGGTGCCGACAGGTTTCGCAAGTGCGACATTCAATTCTGCAGCTATCGTCCTCTTCTTTTTCATCACAATCCTCTTCAACAACCACCTGTCACATTGGCTCAACACACACAATTTCGTCTGCTTTGTGACTTAGTAGATGATGTTTTCCGCTTTCCCTGATGCTGTATATATCTTCGATATTATGCCTCTTAAAATGCCAAATACTTCAGCTTCCTTGTTTATGAAACCATCCACCATAGGAGCACCAGCAATTTGTTCACATTCAAATTCACTTAGCTCCAACATAATGCACTTAAATCACAAAGGACACTGTCCTGACCATGACGGACACTTGTAACCTATTGAGAAAACTGCACATGTGCCATACATGGGATACCACAGCTGTATAACAGCATAACCTGCAGGCTTGGGTAGATCTGCATTTATGCTTGCATCTGGATTTATGTTCAAGCGTGCATTTCTCATGATGTTTCCATATTTCTGTCCAGTCCTTATATATCACTACACCTATATGCATTTGAATCTGCTTACAACTTTTGGCTATTAACAAATTAATTATTCTTTGATAACTCATATTGTGTCCCATTAACTTATCCCTTCCTTTAGTTAATTAGCAGCAATCAAGTTATTTTCTTCCCAATTTGATTCAGCACTTCTTCGTTAGTTACTTGATCTATAGATCTTATCTTCAGAATTATTTTGTAGAGCTACATTTCAAAAGCTTCTATTATTTTCCTGTAATAACTGTTTCCCACCATGTCTCACTTCCGTATCACCAAAAATATAATTTCAGAAAATCTTCCATCTCAGTAGTGTTTTTCTTGCCATTCCCAGTCCACACCTTACTTATGCCAATGTCAATTATCTTGCTGCCCAGATAACAAAAGATACTTTCAGAATCTCAATTCCTAACCTAATTAACACAGTGTCTTATAACTTAATTTGTCTACACTCCATTACCCCTGTTTTACTTTCATTAATAGTCATCATTGAACCTATTTTTAAGTGCTCTTCCACGTACTTTGCCATTTGTTGCAAAGTACCTCATCATTGGTCAACATTTAAGTTTTTGTTTTTTCTCCCTGAACTTCAGTTTCACTTTCACGGTTCTGCTTGGTTTTCATTAGTGCATGTTCAATGTACATGCTGGAAAGGGTGGGGGGCAGGCTACAACCCTATCTCACTCTTCTTAATTACTGACTATTTGTCATATGCTTCAATTCTTGTAATGCAGTTTATGTACAAGATGAGTAAGTTTTCTCTCGCTGTTTCTGTTTATTTTATTTCAAAGAATGTATTCAAGTATTAAACTAATTTCCAGTAATATTCACACACAGACACTTGCCTTCTTTGGAACTGGAATGATTACATTTCCCTTAAAGTCTGTCATACCATGCACACCAGATGTAACAGATTTGACATGGTTAGTTCACACAAGGATCTTGATGATTCTGAAGGAAAGTTGTCAACTCCATGTGCTGTCAAATTCTTCTTGTAGTACTGCATCACCCATCTCATCTTTTTCCCTTTCCATAATAATGTGGCTTTCCTTTATATTGCCCTTCTATGCATTCATTTTGCCTTCCAGCATTATTGTCTTTGCTTTGGACTACACTGCTGTAATGAAATATTGTATATAGTTTCATCCAGGAAAAGAATCTACATTGTGAATTAGTTACGGCATGGCAGCAGTCTATGGGAACCTCCTCTCTTGAAACCATATGGTCAACTTTCATTCAACATGGAGCCTTGTATTTCATAAACAATGGATAATATACTCAAGCAGTCAGATTGTAAATAAATTAAAAGGTTCAGTCTGGAAATTGCTCACGGGTATTAACAAAGCTTTGCTCTACCTTATCCTTTCTCCTAGGAGTGGACACCCAGAAAGGTAGGCAGGCGAGGTTTTGAAGAGATGGAAAGGAGGAACTAGGTACTAGCAAATTCAGTTTGTTGGGGTGAGGGCTGGAGTGTGACTGGTTAGCTTAATCAATAGGGTATCACCAGAACAAGACTGTTCTAAGCTCAAATTCTGGTTCTGTACAAAGTTTTAATCTTTCAGCAAGTTCTGTAACAGTAAAGACCACACTGCAGAGAGAAAGATTCACTCAGGACCATCTTTCTTACACCAAGATGAAGAAAGAACATTAAAAAAAGTTGCTGATGCTGACTGATACTGCTTTAGATGGCTAGGTGAATAGAAAGAACATAATATAACTTAATTATTAACACAGATTCAATATTATGAAGTGCACGTACAATTGCCGGCAACTGTAGTTTTACCTATTTTATACAACAGCAAAAAAGAGTTAAGGAAAATGAAACACTTGAGTTCAGTACCATGTTGACATTAAAGTCATTAGAGAGAGACCTTTAGCTTAGTTGGAGAACAACATGAGAGGCAATCAGGTCTAACAATGTTCAAGGTAACATCTGAGCATCTACCAGGAATGATGCAAACAAACAATGGAAAAACTAATTCATAATGGCTGGATGAAATATGAACTCAACTCTACTGCTCAAGCATGAGTCCACTGTGCTAACTATCATGCCACTTTGCTCAGTAGAGATTCATGTTATCCAGTCAAATTCCAATATAGTTTCACCAAAATATAGATATTTAACTAAAGTTTTAATTTCCTTACAGACAACCTATTACTACTGTAGTGAATGTAAAGTACTACATGTATTCAGAGACGCACAAACTAAGACAACACTAAAAATATGTGCCATATGGAATAAAATTTTAAGAATAAAATATGAAACACTTAAATATGGATTCACTGTAATCAAGATGGTTGGGTAACAAAAGTAAAACATGCACAACACGTAACACACATTCAAAACTCCTATGTTTAGCAATACATCCCAATCTAGAAATTATTTCTGGCAATAACCCATATTACCAGACACATTTTATTCATAATTGTAATGTGACTTAATGCTCAGTAAAGGTAAACCTTCAATTAACAAAAACATTTAGTAGTCATGTGTATACATGTTCTCATGCAGGTCTTCCTGTACAGTACTAAATGCTGATTCTTTTTAATTCCATTGTCAATACCAGATGTAACTAATAGTCTCAGATAACAAGAATCCATGCTATTTAAAACATTCAGTTAATGCAGTGTACGATACAATAACAAAGCCTCAACCTCAAGTCTTGAACAGTGTAAGCAAGTAATAAAACGGAATTTTGAACCTTATGTATACATATTTCTTTAGTTATAAAACTTCTCTCTACAACACTTGCATACATGTACTGAGATTGAAAACATGTTCATTCTAACTCAATACAAAAGAAACTGAGGATATCATCTCACCCAGACAACAGCATGCATTCTATCAAGCTAAAGTATCTGCATTCGGTTTAAGAGTTCCACAATGTTGAAGCAAAAGTTTTCAGTAGGATAAAAATTTTACTTTTGCAGAATTTAATTATTGTTACCATCAACAAATCATAACAGCTCACAAACTGTGAGTTTGTAAAATGGTTTTCATAACATACTGTTTAACAAGACTGGTCGTCACTGAAAGTATCAGCCTGGCAGAGATCCATTATGAAATACTTTACCTCAATATTATTCACTCAAATTTCTTGTCTATTCCTTAGACTCATGGCACATTTTAATTATCACCATAAAAATGACTATCTTATTACAATTATGTTATTAACATATTTCACTCTTGGTGTTAGTTATGTCCAAAGAAAAGTGTACTATATGGGATTGCCTTATACAAGACATACTGATTTGTATTTTTACTTAAACATGTTTGAAGAATGAAGTTTGCACATAATTCACTGTACGTTTATAAGAAATAAATTTAATTTTCCAAATTACTAATTATGACACAAGCTACTTTTAAAAAAAAAATGAATACCTTTGACTGCAGGTGCGTTTCGGGAAGAGTGTCGCCCCTGCTCACCATCCACTGGTGCAGCACCAGCTGAAACAATAAAAGAACAAATTCAACATTACTCTGTTATCCAGGAAGTGGCATGTAAACATTTGAGAATATGATAATATTTTTGGGAAAGACCATACAACTTAATCCACACACCAAGTAAAACATAGACTAAAACAGACATAATAATAATGCAAAGAAATTTCAAGGACTTGTTTCTTCTACTAAGCTGTAATGCCTGCCTTACACCAATAGTCAGTTCTGACTCCACCACTAAACTGTTGACGTCATGTCACATTGTGAGTAATTCTGGACATCTGGCACAGAACATATTCCGCTTTAGATTACAGAAATTCAGGCTAGCAATAATTTATTCTAAGTGTATTGCACAGTGTAGTAGTGGTGGTGGTGGTGGTGGTGGTGGTGGTGGCAGCGTCAGCGGCAGCAGCAGGATCAGGAAAAGTTGTAATAGCAGCAGAAGCAGCTTTATTCATCTGTGGATCACTTTTACACGGCAGTGACGCTACAGTTTAAGAAGAAAAGATATAATTTATATATAAAAAACATATATGTACAAACAGGTCTAGTTTGTCATGGTTGGGACAGGTATTCCAGCCATGACCTTATATTAGGAGACATCCTGGCATTTGCCCGAAGCAATTACGGGAACCGACGGAAAGCCTAAATCAGGATGGCCAGATAAATATTAAAGGCTTCATTCTCTTGAATAAAAACTCAGTATGTTGTAAACAACACAACTTCATTCAATTAATCCCCAGTGTTCAATATTGTTTTGTTTACACATTATTGCACAGAAATTATTTAATAATGTAAAAAGCTATTGCTACACTTATTATTTCTCAACATAGATCACTGCACCTACACACTATCAGAAAGAGAAGGCTATATTTCCATGAAAAAAAAAAAATTGAAAAAGTGATACAGTAATAACTGAGAGGACTTCAAACTGGAAGCATTAGTTATTTTCCCTTATGTACTTGATACTTCCCTGAATCATTTATGACAAACTACAAGTTGCTTGCTTCTTGCTGACTGTTTCCTCAGTCACTTGTCGAAGCGTAGCAACTGCTGTCAACCCAAAGATCCCCCCTCCTCACAACCCAAAACCAGAATGGGAAAAAAAGGACTCACCAACCACAAAAAACGCTACATACGGAATCTGTTTTATTTAAGTCAAGACATAATCATCACAAACATCCAATGAGAATGTTGACAAACTGATACATCAAACTTAACAGTGAAATTTGTCCGTCAGCAAACTATAGACAACTGAGTTTAATTGGGAACTAACGGATTTATCATTCTTTGATAAATGATTCTAGAAGACTGGTGTCTTGATCTAACTTGCAAGTGGATTTGTGGTCTGTTTGAAATCTGTGGTACATGCAGCATATCAGGACTGAATGGTAAACAACAGATCATTGCTCCATCTGTAGAGGATGACAAAAGATTCATAGCTGGTAATGACACACTTCGGACAGTAGAGCAGGTGACCACCCGGTACACTAGTTGTCAACCTGATTACGTATTTCTCATAAATATCCACTGCATACTAATCACTAAAGCTTTGTTTCAACATGAGTGCTGAATGAACAACCATGTCACATGCAGGTTCATTTGTAGAAACAAATCACACCTAGTGCAAAAAGTGTCACAAGTGAGTGACTGTGAAATGAAAGAAGGTGTATGTATTTGACAATTCCTAGTTTCTATTTGATTGAAAATGACTACTAAGTTTGGTGACTTCTTGAAATTGTATGTGTATTATGTGTTGTTAATAATGTAGGATGGTGGCGGATGTTAGTATGGTTAGGTCCAGGCTTCCATAGCCTGAATTTGGACTTACGATGGTGGTAGAGAAGTGCACAGTTTCCAACTATTCCTGTACGACATGTGAATCTGGCACTGTCTTACATTTTACAAAATAGTGAAGATATATTTTAAGACCACAGGGCACGTAGCATTCCTATGGCAGGCTGGTGTGAAGAACACTATGCAGACTTTCACTATTACTGATGAATCCTGTATCTCTCCGAATCTCATTCCTGTTACGCATTTGTAGGACTTGGTATACGAGAACATGTGGTAACTCACCACTTAGCAAAACCTCTGTACTGATATCCAACACAACATCAAACACACTGTGAATGGTCATACTCTGTGACGACTACTACTGATATTGTTTTAATAACAATATCTCATCAGATTTTTGTTATGCAAAGGCGGAAAATGGATGTACCCAATATTATGCAGGTGGTCATAATTCTTGTACCAGCATTACACATGCAAATTCAAAACTGTGTAACCTCTAACACGAACTATTCTCACAGAAAAATACACGTTATGATCCAATATCAAAAAGTGAAATATACACACCCACAATAATTTTCTGGATATTGTGTAACTAAAGGCAGTGTCTCAGACATCCACATTCGAAGTAAGATTTTAAAATGTATCATCATCGTCCATATTAGTGGCACGCGTTCTGCCACCAGCTCTGGAGGTAAACTTCCGTTACTTATCTTAATTATTTAAATGGATTATTTATTTAGTGCTTACAATTAAACTAAGCACTAAATAAATAATCCATTTAAATAACTAAGATAAGTAACGGAAGTTTACCCCCAGAGTTGGTATTATATAATGGTAAGACAGAGATTTAGGAACCAGGTTTTAAATTGTAAGACATTTCCAGGTGCAGATGTGGATTCTGACCACAATCTATTGGTTATGAACTGCAGATTGAAACTGAAGAAACTGCAAAAAGGTGGGAATTTAAGGAGATGGGACCTGGATAAACTGAAAGAACCAGAGGTTGTAGAGAGTTTCAGGGAGAGCATAAGGGAACAAGTGACAGGAATGGGGGAAAGAAATACAGTAGAAGAAGAATGGGTAGCTCTGAGGGATGAAGTAGTGAAGGCAGCAGAGGATCAAGTAGGTAAAAAGACGAGGGCTGGTAGAAATCCTTGGGTAACAGAAGAAATATTGAATTTAATTGATGAAAGGAGAAAATATAAAAATGCAGTAAATGAAGCAGGCAAAAAGGAATACAAACGTCTCAAAAATGAGATCGACAGTAAGTGCAAAATGGCTAAGCAGGGATGGCTAGAGGACAAATGTAAGGATGTAGAGGCTTGTCTCACTAGGGGTAAGATAGATACTGCCTACAGGAAAATTAAAGAGACCTTTGGAGAGAAGAGAACCACTTGTATGAATATCAAGAGCTCAGATGTCAACCCAGTTCTAAGCAAAGAAGGGAAGGCAGAAAGGTGGAAGGAGTATGTAGAGGGTTTATACAAGGGCGATGTACTTGAGGACAATATTATGGAAATGGAAGAGGATGTAAATGAAGATGAAATGGGAGATAAGATACTGCGTGAAGAGTTTGACAGAGCACTGAAAGACCCGAGTCGAAACAAGGCCCCGGGAGTAGACAACATTCCATTAGAACTACTGATGGCCTTGGGAGAGCCAGTCATGACAAAACTCTACCATCTGGTGAGCAAGATGTATGAGACAGGCGAAATACCCACAGACTTCAAGAAGAATATAATAATTCCAATCCCAAAGAAAGCAGGTGTTGACAGATGTGAAAATTACCGAACTATCAGTTTAATATGTCACAGCTGCAAAATACTAACGCGAATTCTTTACAGACGAATGGAAAAATTGGTAGAAGCGGACCTCGGGGAAGATCAGTTTGGATTCCGTAGAAATGTTGGAACACGTGAGGCAATACTAACCTTACGACTTATCTTAGAAGAAAGATTAAGAAAAGGCAAACCTACGTTTCTAGCATTTGTAGACTTAGAGAAAGCTTTTCACAACGTTAACTGGAATACTCTCTTTCAAATTCTGAAGGTGGCAGGGCTAAAATACAGGGAGCGAAAGGCTATTTACAATTTGTACAGAAACCAGATGGCAGTTATAAGAGTCGAGGGGCATGAAAGGGAAGCAGTGGTTGGGAAAGGAGTGAGACAGGGTTGTAGCCTCTCCCCGATGTTACTCAATCTGTATATTGAGCAAGCAGTAAAGGAAACAAAAGACAAATTCGGAGTAGGTATTAAAATTCATGGAGAAGAAGTAAAAACTTTGAGGTTCACCGATGACATTGTAATTCTGTCAGAGACAGCAAAAGACTTGGAAGAGCAGTTGAACGGAATGGACAGTGTCTTGAAAGGAGGATATAAGATGAACATCAACAAAAGCAAAACGAGGATAATGGAACGTAGTCAAATTAAATCGGGTGATGCTGAGGGGATTAGATTAGGAAATGAGACACTTAAAGTAGTAAAGGAGGAGTTTTGCTATTTAGGGAGCAAAATAACTGATGATGGTCGAAGAAGAGAGGATATAAAATGTATAATGGCAATGGCAAGGAAATCGTTTCTGAAGAAGAGAAATTTGTTAACATCGAGTATAGATTTAAGTGTCAGGAAGTCGTTTCTGAAAGTATTTGTATGGAGTGTAGCCATGTATGGATGTGAAACATGGACGATAACCAGTTTGGACAAGAAGAGAATAGAAGCTTTCGAAATGTGGTGCTACAGAAGAATGCTGAAGATAAGGTGGGTAGATCACGTAACTAATGAGGAGGTACTGAATAGGACTGGGGAGAAGAGAAGTTTGTGGCACAACTTGACTAGAAGAAGGGATCGGTTGGTAGGACATGTTTTGAGGCATCGAGGGATCACAAATTTAGCATTGGAGGGCAGCGTGGAGGGTAAAAATCGTAGAGGGAGACCAAGAGATCAATACACTAAGCAGATTCAGAAGGATGTAGGTAGCAGTAGGTACTGGGAGATGAAGAAGCTTGCACAGGATAGAGTAGCATGGAGAGCTGCATCAAACCAGTCTCAGGACTGAAGACCACAACAACAACAACAATTAAACTAACAATTAATTTCTCCTGTATTTGATGAGGTGTAACTGATATTTAGTCCAGATCTTTTATCTATCCGCCTAAGTAATATTTATTTTGATTATACATTTTAATTAATATTGTAATCCCCTCTTTTTCTCTGTTCTACATCTTTTCCCTTTGATCACATGGTGATGGGTTTCTGACTCAAAATTAGCAAGAATTTCTATTGCAGATCCTCACAGTTGCATGGACAATTAGACTGATAAATTATTATAAACGTCGAGTTCTACGTCAATTCATTTCTTACAACAAACCACTGATGTGTCCGTATATAACTTATATCATGTTTAGTACGAGTACGTGAATATAGCTCAGTGCGTACTAAGGTATGGCCATAAAATGAACTGTAATTCGACATCGCTGCTAAATGTGCTTCTGCCTACATTCCTCAGTTTCTGTCGTCTTAGCTATGGCAAATTCTGCTGCATGTGTAGGAGGATGACATTAGAAAAAAATAAACTAAGCTTTTGAGGAAATACTGTTGGTTGGTTGGTTGCTGTATTTCTGCCACTATTGATAATCAACTCCATTATTGCCGTGTTCGAAACCCGCAGTTATGGATAAAATATATAAACTAGCTTCTTACAATTTCAAATGCACTACGACTGAAGCTGTGCCCGACTGTTCTCCCTCATACTGTCATTAATGGTATGTCTCGTACAGAATGCGGATGCGTCCGTGAAAGTAGGCACATGGGCACATACGTATACAAGAACTATTGTAGCGAACGTAAGCTCAAATCACAGTTGAATCAGCTTTTGTTTGTTACAGCTGAAACTGTACACTCAAATACACACAACAATAAATTACCCCGCCAGCACGGTACATTTCAGCATTTCCAGAGCGGCAGAGTCGAGAACCGCATGCTGTCAAGCAACAATCAAGTAACCGCTGCAGTCGAAAGCGCAATAAACATTTTTGTAGCACCGTGGACATGGATTCACGGAAAATATAGAGGTTGCATATTTCTGATTTATCAGAAGCCATCGTATTTCACTAATAAAAAGATGCCCGACGAGAGCTGGGGCGGTATTCTGAGCCACAAAATGAGACAAATGCACGTGTTTCTGAAGAACTAAACAATATTTGTAACACAAAACCCAACACATGCGTACTGGGAAATTTATGAAACCGGAGAGTCGCACATTTTGCATCCGTTAACGGTTAACTGCAAGAATGTCACGCTATGAAGCCACGTGCAGAGCTGCAAGTCCTCGACGCCGGCCGCTTTAGCTTTACCGCAGGACGAGTCTCGAGTCGGAGCGTTCGGGAGCGGTTCGTTGCGTCCGCTTTTTCTGTGTTACAACACGACGTCTACAGAAACCTGGCGTCGTAAATGATGGAAACAGCATGTGCTCGTCTGACTCTACCTTCGCGGCGCAGTGTGTCCCGGCAGAGCTGTGAGAACATGCCAGCCCCATGGCGGCCGACGCCGCCGACCACACACACTGCGCAAAGCGCTGCGCGCACTGCTGCACCGCACTACACCGCACCGCGACGCGACAACCGACCCACGCCATCGACCCGCTACCGTCGCGCCCAGGAAAGCTCACGGACAACGATTACTCCACGCGTTGCTATTCGTAAAACGACACACGGCTGATGGACTCAATAGCGTAAAAAATTTAATTATTGCGAATTTGGAAAACAAGAGGCGCCTGATTAGAAGAATTCTTTCAAATTGCGCATGCCAACGCTGGTGCTCCCTCTCGCCATTTTCGTCGGCGGCATGCGCGCGCATGCAATAACACACACACACAGATATATATATGCTTTAACACTAGCCCAAAAACGTACATGCGACTCATTTATTGCAATACTGGTGCGCAGCTAACTGGAACTGTGGAACTGGAGGAGGTGATTTACGGAGGCGACCGTTTAATTTTCACTGCAAATTTCTTAAGTCATTCTCTCTCTCTTTTTTTGCATAGTGCCTGGTCCACTGGATAAGGCTTCTGATAGACAGATTGTCGTCGTATCTGCCCTTAATGCAATATAACTAGCATTGCACATTCCAAGAAACTACAATCATACTTAAGAATAACTAAATACGGCATTAGTAAGGCAGTGTGCCGCTTGCATACAATTTTTTAAACTGTAACTCTCGAAGTGGCAGCGAACACTTGTTTCAGGGTATGCTGCATCAAACACTGCCCGCCGGCCACTATATCGTCGTGTGACCAGCTCCTGCTCGTTACCAACTGCGGCGAAAGTTGTGTGAGGTGGTTAGAACAGCGTGCACGCTTGACGGCCGGTGCACGACGAGACGTCGACGTAGTTTAAACTGTGCCGAATATCCACAAAGCATCTCAACTGCTTAGGAGTTCAAATTATACACATGGAAATGGATTCTGAACTGAGAATTTTTGAGACAAGGAACCACAGCCAGAAATAACATTGCGAACGGTATGGTGTCTTGAATGAGCAACGTATATCAGCCATGCGTTTGTAACCCGATTAATGTTGGTGACACTATCTCTGAAAAGTAATGCCTCCGAATTTTTTGTGTGAAATTCTTAAAAGTCTTTTTTTTATTAAAACAAACATTATTAACATTAGAAATCCTTTTTTCTTCGTGCCTACATATTTGGAGGCCTCTGCCGATAGACGGTTCCGACTTATAGCGTGTAACTTGGCAGTGTGTAACGTAACTATGCCAGTCCGTGAGAAACATCGTGCAGTAATCGGGTTTCGAACTCGAAGAGTTCGTCCACACATGGAAGACCTCTCCTTCAACATGACAATGGCAGTCCACACACGAGCGGTGCGTCAACTTCAACAATCCGACGCCTTGGGATCATTGTCATCGATCATCCTCCATACAAACCCGACTTGACCCCATCCGATTTTCATCTGTTTCCAAAACTTAAAGAATACCTTCGATGACTTCACTTTGATAGTGATGAAGCGGTGTACGCAGATGTGAGGTTGTCGCTCCGTCAACCGTCAACAAAGTCAAACATTTAACAGTGACAGTCTCAACAAACTGGTCTCTCATTGGGAGAAATGTGTTCGTCGCAAGGGTGACTGTACTGAGAAATAAATATGTAGACATGAAGAATAAAGCTGTAGAATGTTAATAACATGTCTTTTATTTAAATCTTTAAGGGTTCTCACATCAAAAATTCGTAGGCATTGCTTTTCAGCATGCCCTCGTATGTGTACTCGGTGACTGGACTCCAACCTGACTGAACTATCGTTGACTTCGAGCTACTATCCATAACCGTTTTCGATTCTCGACGCTCACTACGACCTCTGATTTTTTTATTTTTCTTCTTCAGAGCTACTGAAATCCAGGGCTCGCACTAATATTCCGTGAAATGCAAATTCTCTCGCCGACTTCCTGCTTTAGGGGAAGAGGAAGCTGACTAGATTTTAAAAAGCTGAGTGCCAGACCCCAAGAGTTATTTAAACTGAAATTTCCGTCTCTTTGTATCAGGTTTTCTGGCATTTTTCTTTCGACAGACTTCTTAATCATGCTTTCCAAGAAACTTGGCTTTTGCACCACAATACTGGTCTCTCAGTATTTTATTTCATGATTATAATTGAGGCACTGCTTGGCGACAGCTAATTCGCTTGTTTGTTTTAGTTGGGTTGTCACTAATGTTCCTCGCATCTCTTCCCGACTTTTCTGATAGTCTGCCCCATGTAAGACATACAACATTCGAATGGAATACGATACACACCAGGCCTTCGGAGAACCAGATCACAAAGAGTGCTTTTTACCTCACAAGGGCAGACCACAACGTTCGGATCACGGTTTTACTGCAGACTTTGTACACTTTTAGTAGTCCATTAGGACAACATAATGTGCAAGTAGTAAGGCGTGATACTAAGGCGATTTCTAGAAAACTGCACGAGAAGTTTTACTGTGAGTTATGTACCGGCGCGTTGCAGCCCTGAGCGCGAGATGGCGGCGGTCATGTGGTTAACATTTCAAGTACCGTAATCAGTGGATCGCTGGATCGAGTCCCGCTTTTTTAATTTATATTTTTATCAAGACTAGTCATATTATTTCAGACATAGTACATCTGAAAGGTAACATGATGAAAAGGCACGTGTATTTGCATGAACTTTTATTGAATTTCCAGTGTTATTTGGTTGTTTGCTAATTTTGAGTATCACAATACATATTTATAACTATCGGCGAGTAAACGACCAAACGCATGAAGTTCTCCTGAAAATGTATGCCTGTCGTGATTTCCGAAATTCCTTATACCTATAATCGGGTTGAGATGCCGAGAACTGCTTTACATCTGGGCGCAAGGACGAGGGGACAGGCCTCGAAAGTCCAAGTCAAACATTGATAAATAAAGGTGTAAATAACTTCATCAATACTACAATGAGTTACAAATGGTTCAAATGGCTCTGAGCACTATGGGACTCAACTGCTGAGGTCATTAGTCCCCTAGAACTTAGAACTAGTTAAACCTAACTAACCTAAGGACATCACAAACATCCATGCCCGAGGCAGGATTCGAACCTGGGACCGGAGCGGTCTTTCGGTTCCAGACTGCAGCGCCTTTAACCGCACGGCCACTTCGGCCGGCACAATGAGTTACAATGTGCCAGAATACACAGGGGTGACAAAAGTCATGGCCGGCCGAAGTGGCCGTGCGGTTAAAGGCGCTGCAGTCTGGAACCGCAAGACCGCTACGGTCGCAGGTTCGAATCCTGCCTCGGGCATGGATGTTTGTGACGTCTTTAGGTTAGTTAGGTTTAACTAGTTCTAAGTTCTAGGGGACTAATGACCTCAGCAGTTGAGTCCCATAGTGCTCAGAGCCATGGAGTAGTGATATGCACGTATACAGATGGCCGTAATAAGGCGTACACAAGGTGTAAAAGGGCAGTGCATTGGCGGGTCTCTCACTGCAGCTGACTCCTCTGAAACGGTTTCCGACGTGATTATGGCCTCAAGACGGGAATTAACAGACTCTGAATGCGGAATGTTAGTTGGAACGAGACACCATTTCGGAAATCGTTAGGGAATTTAATATTCCAAGACCCACAGCGTCAAGTGTGTGCCGAGAATACCACATTCCAGGCGTTACCTCTCAGCAAGGACAACGCAGTAGCCGACGGGCTTCACTTAACAACCGAGAGCGGCTTTTGCGTAGAGTTGTCAGTGTTAACAGACAAGCAACACTGTTTCACATAATCGTTGAAATCAATGTGGGACATACGACGAACGTATCCGTTAGGACAGTGCTGCAAAATGTGGCGTCAGTGGGCTGTGGCAGCAGATGACCTATGCGAGTGCCTTTGCTAACGGCACATCACCTGCAGTGCCTCTCCTGGGCTCGTGACCATATAGCTTGGACGTGAAGACGAGTGGAAAACCAACCGTGGCCTGGTCAGATAAGTCCCAGTTTCAGTTAGTAAGAGCTGATGGTAGGGTTCGAGCCATGGGCCCAAGATGCCAATAAGGCACTATGCAAGCTGGCGGTGGCTCCATAATGGTGTGGGCTGTGTTTACGTGGAATGGACTGTGTCCTCTGGGCTAAATAGACCGATCACTGACAGGACGTGGTTTTGTTTGGCTACTTGGAGACCATTCATGGACTTCATAAAAATTACATCGTTGTTTTGGAACATGGATGACAATGTGCCATGTCACTGGGCCACAAATGTTCGCGATTGGTTTGTAGAACATTCTGGACAATTCGAGTGAATGATTTGGCCACCCAGATCCACCGACATGAATCCTACTGAAAATATACGGGACGCAATCGAGAGGTTAGTTCGTGCACAAAATCCTGCACCGGCAAAAATTTTCGCAATTATGGACAGTATAGAGGCAACATGGCTTAATATTTCAGCAGGGGCCTTCCAACGACTTGTTGAGTCCATGCCATGTCGAGTTGCTGCACTTCGCCGAGCGAAAGGGGTCCGAGAAAATATTAGAAGATATTCCCTGACTTTCGTTACCTCAGTGTATGAAGGCAATATACGATTCATCGTCGGACGTGCTTCGGATATTACAAGTTGCAGGATGATAATTTTCATGCAGACACGGAAAACATACATTAAAACGGTATCTACTACATCGCATGAATCCAATTTTCCTTTCTTCAGAGTTTCTAAGGAAAAAGAAAGCGCGTTGACATTTAGAACAATTTCTTTCGACAATTTGGATGCAAAGGTTGCGTAACACAATATTTTCGTAAATATCGGGGCCGAAAATTGGCGATGCACGATTGAATGTATTTTAACAGCTAATTGGAAGACATTTATTGCCGCGGATAGAAACTTTCGAGACACTTGGCCGTTCAAGCCTCAGTATGCTGGTCAAGGTTCCTCACACAGAGTTTGAAGATATGTTATTCGATCGTGTGGGAGTAGATTCATCAAAGAGAACCCGTCACTTTTACCGTGAATCGCACCCTTCGACGGATGTAGGCAGTGATTAGCACACTGGACTCGCATTCGGGAGGACGACGGTTGAAATCCGCGTCTGGACATCCTGATTTGGTTTCCCATGATTTCCCTTCAGGCAAATGCCAGGATGGTTCCTTCGAAAGGGCACGGGAGATTTCCTTCCCCACCCTTCCCTAATACGAGCTTGTGCTCCGTCTCTAATGACCTCGTTGTCGACGGGACGTTAAAATCTCTTCCTCCTCGAAGTATGTAGTGAGAATAATACTGGTGGGGCAAGAACTGCATCCCTATTATAAACAACGTATGAAAACAATGGTACCAAATCACTTTGAACCCACAGTAAAATTCTTCCAATGGATTATCCAGCGCATAAATATAGAGTCGAGTTTTCTACGTTTCATATCGTTCACGGAGTACGCTTCTTTCATCTGCGATAGTGTTCTCATCTTTCCATAGTAAGACATGACAGAAGTCATGAAACTAAATACGCCACGCTCGTCTCAGATTATCATTCGAGATTTTCAACCTATCCATGTATTAAGGCTACAGAGCTTGGATTTCAACAGAGAGAAATTTATATTAAAAAACCTGGGAGGAGACCTGCTTTCTGGACTTACCATTTACTAAAAACCCGAAGAAATAAGAGCATGGGGCAGACCATCTGCATCAGTTCACCAGCGCACCTCATGATGGTCACATGGTCGCCTGCCGAAATTTACGCGTCCGTTAGACACAGATCTGGTCGTATTCCCTATCATTATTCTCACGTCATCAACGCCGGAGGCAAAGAAAGTAAATTACCACAGATCATACAACACTATTTAGACATTTTATCTTTATTTCTATTCAACTATGCGGTGTTCGTGGATACACGTAATCCAAATGCCACAACAGAACATTTTTGTGTACAAAATAATATGGAAATAAATTTCTGTAGTGCAAATTAGAGTTACGTTTTCGTAGCCCTTGTGGGATATTCTCATTAGTTGGAAGATATCCATAAAATGTATGTTGAATTCTTACACCATCTCTACTTTGCGTATGTTTATAGAGAATACAACATACTTAACAATGTCTATACAAAAATTAACGTATACATGAAGATGTCTGTGAATTAACCTCAACTTATAACACTACCCCAAACTCACTCAATGTAACGTTTAGCTTGACAAAGATGACGGTTACAACTTTCCTAGACTAATGAACAATCCTGTGCAAATGCGGAAATGGTTTATCAACAGCAAATACAAAAGGCAAGGGAGTTTTGTTTACGTCTGAACTTTGTGTAGCTTCAAGAACATTCATGTTATAGAGAGATACACTAGTCAACTTCTAGCCAAATTTCGCCGACAATACTTCTTTAAACTTTTTGGTAATTTATTTTGGAAATATTCATTTAAGTTCCACACAGCTGAACCAAATCTGGTGTGATGGTGCTCATATACATCATCATACCAATTCCGTCATTACAGAAGAAACGGCACACCATTAAGGGCTCCTACATTAAGCGGTAAAAGTGGTTCTGTCGGAACCAGAAAGATATCACATCGGTATTACAAATTCCATTCATTTATAAACATTGCCACTGCACCAAGTAATACGCACAGCAGCATACAGGGGACACGCAAAATAATGTGAATAGTGGTAATAATGGGATTGTTGTGTTTGACGAACAACAACGCAGGTAAAGCACGTGTCGTGCTTGACTGTCCGTGTTCAGTGCGGATTAGGCATCAGTGCAGATTGTTTATGAGTAGTGCACACTTCGTATTTGCATTTAGAGGCCAAGGTCAACGTGCAATGAAAGACCAAACAGAGTTCCAAAGAGGGTAGATTGTGGGGGCTCGATTAGCTCGAGTATCAGTAACCAAGTCAGCCAACTTATTAAATGTTTCAAGAGCAACTGTTTCAACAGTCATGACACCCTACACAAAACATGGATACGTAAAAGTAATAGTGGGCGCAAATCACAACTAAATGAAAGAGACTGTCGTACGCTAACACGAATTATGTCAAAACAACACAAAACTACGGCGGCTAAAGTGAGCGCTAGATCGAAGCCCTTAGTGACGACAACCTACGCAAAGAAGCGTGAAACATTTTGTCAGGGGCATAAATCCTGGATGGCTTATCAGTGGAGACACGTCATATGGTCCGACGAGTCAACTTTTTTGTTATTTCCAATATGTGACCGGGTTTAAGTCTGGAGAACGCCAAAAGAAGCCTACAATCCTGATTGCTTGATTCCAACGGTTAAGCATGGAGGTGGAAGTGTAATGGTGTGGGCAGCCATATCGTGGTATTCTGCTGGTCCCATCATTACTCTCAAAGGCCGTGTTACAGTCAACGATTATGTGAGCATTTTAGATGATCAGGTGCACTCCATGATTCAAACGTTGTTCCCCAACAATGATGCCATATTTCAGGACGATAGTGCACCCACTCAGACAGACAGTACAACTGCGGTATGAGGAGCATGCAACTGAACTGCAGCGTGTTCCCTGGCCAGCACATTCCCCGGACTTGAACATTATCGATCCCTTGCGGGTGGTATTAGAGCGTCGACTCCGGAGCAGATTTCCGCCACCCTCGTCATTACAGGAGTTAGAAGAGGTTCTGATCGAAGAGTGGCATAACATTCCACTGGAGACTATACAATCATTCTATGCCAGTATTCCAAAAAGAATCGCAGCTGTATTACGTGCAAATGGGGGTCCAACCCCTTATTAATAAACCATTCCCAAGTAAGTACAGGTGTTCACGTTATTTTGCGTATCCCCCGTCTTTTCAAATGGCAGTTATACACAAACCCCACAATAAACTAAAATTATAAACGAGCACACCTAACTAGAAAGTTTCATAAGAAAAAGAAGCCACGTTATAAAATAGGTGGCAAACTTGTCTGTGTGTTTCAAATCTCCTTTGTACAAGCAGCAACTTGAGGCGCAAATGCAGATAGATAAAGACAGATTTTTCTTGTTACCTCTAAGAAAATACTCTTAGCAGTCGAAGTGTCAAAACGAAAGAACATAAATTAGCATTATTATAGAAGGTCAACTGCAGCATAATTTTCCAATACATCTTCTTCCTACGGATACTAAACATACTATATATATCAATCTCCCCAGGCACTATCGCGACACGCTATGCATCTCGGTTATCTTGTGGTCAACAGTATACCAACAGCAAGGCTACTACGGAACACCAAATTCCTCTTCAAGTAATACAAAAGTATTATCGCCGCAAGGCAAGAAACAACTAATGCAGGAGCATTGACGAAACATTAAATCACTGTTTACAAGTTTTGATGAGTCAGATCACTGACATTAAGTAATCTGACATCAATAAATGTGTTCTTGGTATATTAACAAAACTTACATAAATTTCACTAATTATTTCCAATGCATAGCTGCATTGCTACGTCCAGAGACATAATGCAGTCTTCATTTTTCTTTAATATTTTATCAGTTTTTTTCCCAAATATTCTAGTGAAATTGCGAATTCATGCTTGATTCGCAAAGTTCATAGAAAAAATAGCACATAGACAATTCGTGGAGCGGGACTGTAAATAGGACGTACCCAAAAAACTTTTTGTACGACTCCAGAGGCACACATACAGCTGCATTTACCTCAGCTACCTCCATCATGCCACATGCTGACAATGGTGGTTTAAGGATTGTATGAAATGTGTCACTAAAAACCAGCACCTATTTTTTCATGGACTCGATGCTTTACAGTTTTTGCGAGTATCGACAGAAATTTTCGTCCATAAGTCTTAATGGCAAGACCCACTTGACGACCGAGTTCGATGGGCGAGAGGTGAAAGCGTTTTATTTGAAATTTGTGGTCACGGGTCCAAGTCGCCACCTCGGCTTTGACGAAACTTTTTTTCTTTATATAGAATGTAATTTTTTCACAAACTAATCAGCATGTCCACATTATAAACGATTTTGCGAGGTTTAATGTGGAAGGAAAAAGCACTGTTTTTTTTATCGCATTTCGATTTAATTAACAACAAATATTTATTTCGAAAGTACACATTATAATAAATTTGTTTATCATAATTACGCTAAACTACATTCTTCCATCACATTAGCATAACACTTGCTTATACGTTCGGTGCTCCGCAAGCATTTGTGTCCCTTTTGCTGTAAAAACAGCACAAACACTAGGCTGAATCAAGGGCAGATAAAAGCGGCGTGGCGAGGGGGCAGGGGCGCAGCGATGCCCCCCCCCCCCCCCCCAGTTAAAACTAAATTAAAATCAAATGGTAATTTTTGTAATCTGTCACAAAGTTAAGCACGCGAATTTAGAGTCTTGCTCAGTGCATTTAGTCATTTATTCCCCAAGCCACCTTAATTTGTGTCCCCGAGAGAATGTGCTACCTGTACCAGTGACTTGTGCTCCCCATCCAGTTCGGATTGTGGGCGCCAAATATTAGCAGGGCTTCTCGACCTGCCACAGCAGCACGCGCTTCGCGTTTCGCTTAGGACACTATCTACTTTACGCCCATTGTTGTCATTGCTACTAGTGTTGGACTGCTAGCCCAGAAATCAAGAGCATATCCGTACAGTTTGGGCGCCTTCGCGTGACGCCACCAAGAAGTGCTTCTCTGCACCGCCCGAGCCTTAATACAGCGCGGCACTGTGGAAGACGCAAACAAAACACTTCTGCCGAGCTATGCAGTTGAGTGTTTGCAGTTTTGCACTCCACAATTTTTTCCTACAGTTTCATCTTTGATGTTGATTCTTTCTTCTCTTTTTTTTTTGTCAGCCGCAACAGCAGGAACATCTTTCTCGACACTCAAACTCATAAAGAACTGATTGAGAGACCGTTGTGAACAAAACCGCTTAACAGGGCTTGCATGTCCATAGAGACATCACTATTAACAAAGAAAAAATGGACGGAAAGAACAGAAGAGATATGTTTTCTTCACTACAGATAATATTTAATATAATGACATTTGTTCCTCTGTGTTGAAAAAAGATTGAGTAATTAGCATTCACATACTTGGATTATAATTTCATTAAAAAAAACTTAAAAACGTGAGAATCAGATGCTAATATGCATGAAGCATGCCAAATATATACTGTATGTGTAGAGAACTAAAATGAAAAATATAAACACGACTGATTTTGTAAAAAGATCTTTTCCAGGTTTTAATCACTCAGTGTATCAAAGAACACAATATTATATTTAACACTACAGCTTTATGTACCAACAAGTAAGCTCTGAGCTACTGTAACGATGTAATATTATTCTCACTGTTTACACTGTACTTCTTTTGAGGTATTAGTCTCAAGTACATTGTTCTGATACCGTAATTAATACGGGTATTGCATTTTTATTCCCACTAAATTTGTTTAAAAACGAGTAACACTCTGAATTGTATTGAACATAAGAATTAGAAAAAGTATTTTGTGTGTGTGTGTGTGTGTGTGTGTGTGTGTGTGTGTGTGTGTGTGTGTGAACAACTGGCAAAAAAGTAACTGTCAACAAATTAAGAAATGTATATAAGTATTCTGTCTAATTTCAGTTTATTTGATTTTAATTTGCTTATCAACTTTGTGTTAACACAAAGCTTATGAGCTTGTTGCTGTGGTTCAAATGGCTCTGAGCACTATGGGACTTAACTTCTGAGGTCATCAGACCCATAGAACTTAGAACTACTTAAACCTAACTAACCTAAGGACATCACACACATCCATACCCGAGGCAGGATTCGAATCTGCGACCGTAGCGGTCGCGCGGTTCGACCTTGTTGCTGTGTGTTAACAATTGCATAAAAGAAGTTACTCAGTAAAAGGTTGTGAATGTTACACATTTCAAGAATTTTAAAACTTTTGTCTAAAATAAAACACATTTTTGCAATTGTTTGATATTTTTAACTATCAAAACAGCTTAAAACAATGGTTTTCGAAGGTTTTTTCTTTAACTTTCTGGGGTAGGACCCCTGGGTCTTCTTTCTCTTCTAGGCAACTGCCCCCATCCACAAAACGTTAATCCACCCCTGGGCTGAATGAATGAATAAATGAAACTAACCGCAGTGGTACTTCATCAACAGACCTTTACAGTTCCTTCAAACGTCCTTGCAACCTCGCTAGAACAGCTTCGAAATAAAGTCAACCTCCGTCGCCTTTAACAGCCCTCCTCACACGGAGTATGTATCAGTGTAGAGCAAACACAGCGAAATGGAACACTGCCAATTTTATTTCGTTCGTTAGTTTATTTGTTTCCACAGCATTCGAGATGCTATTTGCGCCTGTCAGTGTGATTCTGACAAAGGAGAAAGGTTCCTCACTTTAATGAACTCCAGTAAGATTGCCAGAATTGGAGGTGCTACGTTCCGCCGACTTCGAGGTCATAAGAGACGGAATTGGAGGTGCACGTCATTTCTTGGTATTACGTACACCGACCTTACTTCACTACATTCCGTGTTGTAGCAGCAGTCTCTCTATTGGTGGGGGAGGGGATAATTTTCGCGACGCAAATTATACGCCACACCTCTCTGAACCACGCAAAGATAGTAGAGCGATGAGGACAGTTTTCCGAGCACAGAATATCTTCTTTGACTCTGTCAATGCTCGAGAAAAATTGTACCGCAAAACCACTCACCGGCCTCCTTTCATCCATAGATGTTGCTTGATGCAACTTGTTAACAGAAGCGCCAAAAATCATAACAAGAGCGTGAGTTCCTGGCTGTAGTGTATATATGGACAGGTATGCACGTCACGAATACCGATTTGTTACTTTTCCACACGTAGCATTACACTCTAAACTTCCCCAGCATCCATTTTGAAGAGAACGAGAATGAGCCTCGAAGAATAACACCTTCAAGTCGTGTAACGTGATAAAACAAAGAGGTATTCTTCTATCTCTGAATACTCATGGCACGGCACATACAGCTTCGTGCAGTCTCCAGCGCGAATATCAACTGAAACAGCTGATCTGCACATATCATGTAGGCCCGTTTCTATGACACATGTTCGTGGCTCTCGTCAGAGTACCATACAACGCGAGTCAATATCTCTAGAAAAATCAGAATACACTACTCCGCATGAATTCTGTTCTGTGATGATAGGAAACACAAATGTGCCTATCTCTTTGTCAGTGATATTCACGTCTGCGAGCAGTTGGTTTGTTATTGAGGGCCCGATTGTAACAGAATTGACTGGAATGCATCGACCATCAGTGTCCGTGGTTGGCTTTCGGTCTAATTCGTGGAGACATTTGAGTTAAATGAGGCGTCGTACAATACGCAGACCGTGGAAAGAAACATTCCTAGCAACTTTGACCTATTCAACACACCTTCGATGATGCATATTACCACTCTATATCGTTCATAGCAATGGCTGCGGGATATTTACGCTGGTTTTACTCAGCTATCAAAAGATAAAATTTCTTTCCACCAGAGAGAACTAAACCCAGTTCAACTGCAACGAAGAATTTATATTCAGAAATGTTAGGCATGAAGACCTTCCGTCTTTCCAATCACACTGAAGAAAAATTCTTATTTTTCCAGAGAGATTATTTGGAAGAAGAGTTTTCTTTCATTTTGAAATCATTAAGCTAGAATTACAGCTTGTATCATAATTAATGGCGCACTATAAGCAAAAAAGTCCAGTAAATATGGGCTCTAAAATGCATACCTTAAGAGCTAAGGGCCACTTGTTCAGTTGCGAATTTTGATAAATTAGAGTCGTCTGTAAGAAATACAGGATGTATCATAATTAATGGCGTCAGCGCATACATTTGAAAGTACATGATACTAAAAGCAAAAAATTCTAGTGAACAAGGGCTCTAAAATGCATACCTGGGCAAGGGCATAAAATGCATAAATCTCCTCTACTGCAAACTCTTTGCTATCCATATTGTGAGAGGTGGTAGTACGGTCCAAAACAAGAAGAAAATTCCGGTAAACATGGGCTCTAAAGTGCATACCTTGGGAACTATGAGCATTTGCTCATTTTCGCTACTGTGAAACAACTCTTCTTCTGAACAAGTTCGCAAAGCTCTTAAGGTACACATTTTAGAGTTCATATTTACTAGACTTTTTTACTTCTAAATACGTGTACTTCCAGCAGTATACGTTTATGCCATTAATTATGACACACCATGTACACAACGAGTGATTCTAGCTTAATGACTTCAAGATGAAACAACAGACTTTCTTCAAAACGATCGATACTCCTCCAATTCCTGCGTCAAATATCGCAACTTCAGAATCAGTTCTCTCTCTCTCTCTCTCTCTCTCTCTCTCTCTCTCTCTCACACACACACACACACACACACACACACACACATACACGCCATTACGAACGAAGGAGGGTCATATAATGCGTAGGCTGGTCTACTCTTTACCTTATGACACACTCGTCTCTCGTGGGCATACTAGCGATCAGACGGCGAAAAGTTCCATTAGAATTGGTTGCTCAATCTTCGCGTAGAGCTCTAATGATAAGAAGTATCGACGAGGCACACGAAGTCTGGTAAAATTCGACATTCTAAAATATCTCAAAAAATATAATCAGATTCTAAGTCCGTAATATTAATAAAAGAAACAGAGATGATACCGAGAAGAACAGCATTTCGTCACGGGATTATTTACTACATTAAAGAGCCAAACACACTGGTACGCCTGCCTAAAATCGTGTACGGCCCCCGCGAGCATGCAAAAGTGCCGCAACACGACGTGGCATGGACTCGACTAATGTCTGGAGTAGTGCTGGAGGAAACTGACACTATGTATCCTGCAGGGCTGTCCATAAATCAGTAAGAGTACGAGGGTGTGGGAATTTCTTCTGAACAGCACGTTGCACGGCATCCCAGATATGCTCAATAATGTTCATGTCTGGGGAGTTTGGTGACAAGGGAAGTGTTTCAACTAACAAGAGCTTTCCTGGAGCCGCTCTGTAGCAATTCTGGATGTGTGGGGTGTCGCACTGTCCTGCTGCAATTGCCCAAGTCCGTCGGAAAGCACAATGGACATGAATGGATGCAGGTGATCAGACAGGAATCTTACGTACGTGTCATCTGTCAGAGTCGTACCTAGACGTATCTGGGCTCTAGTATCACTCCAACTGCGCACGACCCACACCATTACAGAGCCTCCACCAGCTTGAACAGTCCCCTGCTGATACCCAGAATCAATGGATTCATGAGGTCGTCTCCCACCCGTACAAGTCCATCCGCTCGACACAATTTGAAACGAGACTCGTCCGGCCAGGCAACATGTTTCCAGTCATCAACAGTCCAATGTCAGTGTTGACGGGGCTAGGCAAGGCATACAGCTTTGTGTCGTGCAGTCATCAAGGGTACATGAGTGGGCCTTCGGTTCCGAAAGCCCCCACCGATGATGTGTCGTTGAATGGTTCGCACACTGACACTTGTCGATGGCCCAGCACTGAAATCTGCAGCAATTAGAGGAAGGGTTGCACTTCTGTCACGCTGAACGATTCTCTTCAGTCGTCGTTGGTCCCGTTCTTGCAGGATCTTCTCCCGGCCGCAGCGATGTCGGAGATTTGATGTTTTATGGGAGTCCTGATATTCACGGTACACTCGTGAAATGGTCGTACACGAAAATTCCCATTTCATCGCTACCTCGGACATGCTGTGTCCCATCGCTCGTGCGCCGACTATAACACCACGTTCAAATGCACTTAAATCTCCAAAACCTGCCACTGTAGCAGCAGTAACCGATCTAACAACTGCGCCAGACACTTGTCTTATATAGGCGTTGCCGACTGCAGAGCCGTATTCTGTCTGTTTACATATCTCTGTAGTTGAATACACAGGCCTATATCAGTTTCATTGGCGCTTCAGTGTATAATACAAATACACTACTGGCCATTAAAATTGCTTCACCACGAAAATGACGTGCTACAGACGCGAAATTTAACCGATAGGAAGAAGATGCTGTGATATGCAAATGATTAGCTTTTCAGAGCATTCACACAAGGTTGGCGCCGGTGGCGACACCTACAACGTGCTGACATGAGGAAAGTTTCCAACCGATTTCTCATACACAAACAGCTGTTGACCGGCGTTTCCTGGTGAAACGTTGTTGTGATGCCTCGTGTAAGGAGGGGAAATGCGTACCATCACGTTTCCGACTTTGATAAAGGTCGGATTGTAGCGTATCGCGATTGCGGTTTATCGTATCGCGACATTGCTGCTCGCGTTGGTCGAGATATCCCTGAGTCAACAGATGGGGACGTTTGCAAGACAACAACCATCTGCACGAACAGTTCGACGACGTTTGCAGCAGCATGGACTATCAGCTCGGAGACCATGGCTGCGGTTACCCTTGACGCTGCATCACAGAGCCGGCCGGGGTGGCCGAGCGGTTCTAGGCGCTACAGTCTGGAACCGCGCGACCGCTACGGTCGCAAGTTCGAATCCTGCCTCAGGCATGGATGTGTGTGATGTCCTTAGGTTAGTTAGGTTTAAGTAGTTCTAAGTTCTAGGCGACTGATGAACTTAGAAGTTAAGTCCCATAGTGCTCAGAGCCATTTGAACCATTTGAACCTGCATCACAGACAGCTTTCTCGTTCTTCAGACCTCAATCCCCTAGACTTTTGGTTATGGGGACATTTGAAGGAATTGGTCTACGGGACGCCAATCAACAGGGTCGCGTCTTCAATGCGTGCCAGAGTGTACAAAAATCACCGTGTGTACTCCAAAGCATGCATCACTCTTTACGCCGCAGGGCAGAGGGATGCACTGTCATGAATGGACGCCACGTTGAACACCTACTGTAAACACGTGTTTATCGCAGAAGGTATGCATTTCCGGATCCATGTTCACTGGACTTATCTCAGAATGTATGCATTTCGGACTTACTTTTCGTTTTTCGATGAGTACTAGCACCTCTCAAAGAATTTGACACAGTTTTCTAGAACACCCCGCGTAATTTGGTATGCCGAAAGGCAAAGGCAAGGGGGTACTTCAATTCGTCACTTACGCGTTTGGATGGCAGCCGTGTAAGAACACGCAGATGCCATCGTCAAGTGGATCACAAGCTGGTAAGCAAGAGCCGATGCATCATTACAGCTACCATCCTGAAGGAAGAGACCCGGTACAGTAGTAGATCTTCGGTAGCCCAGAAGACTAAGGAGCTTGGCCTGCCACTGGGATAAAGAGGCATGTAGTGCTACCACCATTCCTTCTACTGCTTTCAATTAGATAGCAAGCCTTACAACAAAGTCGCTTAAAAGTCATATAGCTGGTCTGCGAAGGATATCGCTTGAAATGTTGCAGGGCTCTTTGGCGATCCTGAACGGCTACTGCAATGTCTTTGGCCCACCATGGCACTGGCTGGCGATGGAAGGAGACTTGTAGAAAGGGAAACAGCAGTTCCAGTAGCTTGGGTGATCGTATCTGTCACATCTTTCACCTCTTCTATGCAATCTGGCAGAGGTGGCGAAGGTAATAGCTCAGACAAAAAAACTGCCAGATGGCTCTTCAAAGCACGCAACGTGGTCATCGGTCTATCTGGCGGTGGCAGGGAAGTGATAGGATTACCGAAAAGTGGTCACTGTAATAAAGGTCATCATGTAGTGACCAATGTAGCACAACCACTGGAATGTGGAAAGAGATTGTTAGGTCGACTGATGAAAAGGTGCCATGACAAGGGCACGAGTACCATCACTGAGGAGACATACGTCATGATCGGTAAAAAGCTGGTCAATTAGAAGGGCCCTATTAGATGAAGTTCTACTCACCGACATGGTGGGGTATGTAAACACTGCAAACGGTGATCACCGCGGTCGTCTGCACTCGCACCGTTATTGCTTCCAACGTGGTATGAACGGGAATCCACTCCTTGATGACATCTGTGCGAACCAGTGTACAGATCCCTGCAGATGCCCTCCTGGGGCCAGCACATCTCTGACACTGCACAATCAGTGAAGATCATTTCATGAAGAACAGCGAAAACTGCAGAAGAGGAGGAATGAAGTGTCGTAGTTCCAGTACGTGACAGTAATATCCATTACAATTCCACTGAATGATTATGCATTCAAGATGAAGTATGAACGGGCCCCAGGATCACTGCCTGTCACCAACGGTGATGAAACCACATCAATGAGCATTTGGTCAGAATCAGCTGCCTCCAGGGTCACTTGGCCCGATTCTTCTTCTTTGCAGTCTTTCATGTCCAGGATTCTTATGGGAGTCTACGTGCGATGACAGTGGGGATGGATGAAGAGAGGACAGCCTCGGGACCCACAGGCTGCCGCTTCTTCAGCCATTGGTTGACACTGGGCTCTGATCTGTGGGTTTCTGTGGAGAGTAGTCCCAATGCGAGCCAGTGTCACTTGTAGGTGCCAGAGGAGGAAGCTGCTTTTCCGGCCGGGTTTGGGAACTGTTTGCCGAAGATGATGCCACAGGAACTACAAGAGGGGGGCAGTGAGACAATTAGGTTAGAAAAACTGATATAGTGGGGATGATGGCTGTGATTTTCACGTAACTGGTCATCGTATCAATAAACTGCAGTATACGTTCATTTCTTTTCGTGCCTCAGTATACGACAGGTGGTAAATAGATTTATATTAGTGTTTTTATCCTGAAGACGGGGCAAACCAGTGAACGTGGAGGATGGTGTTCTGTGCAGCTGTCACACAAAGGTGATTGTTGACAAGGACTATCTTCATGGAGCGATCGTCCGTAATTGCCGAATTTTTGGTCTGCTATGCAGTGGGATGAGTTATGACCAAAACGTGACAATCGGAAGCACCTTATGGGTGGTGGGACGTAATGATACATGTCACACCTGTGCACCGTAACTTCCCTTCAAAGGCTAAGGTTAAAGGCGCCTGTACCAGTTCGATTATCATTGGGACATTTCTGAATCCATCAGGCAAAATGTAAGCCTCACTGCTCGAGATTAGCCAACAGATCCTCACCTGTTTTGAGGCCTAAGGTCTCTGTGGATCATATTCAAAGTTGTGTGTAGGAAAATGGTCACTGGTATCTCACCGACACGATCACATGCCCCAAGAGCTGTAGATTGTGCAGCACAGCACGCTTTAATTCATAGTGATCCAGTGTGCATTTCAAAGACTCACCTTCTCCCAATTTATCTTCAATATACGGTACAAAAAAATCACGGCTTCGTTGCAGTAAAAGTATTACCACCAGTTCGAGTACGTATTAAGTGTTTGATAAATTGTTTCGCTCCCAGATGCCTTGCTTATCGCGCTTCCCATGGGGTATCCCGAGTAGGGAAAGCAGTAAGGTTATAAGAGTCCACAGTGACATGTCTAGACCTGAAACGGCCTGATCGGAATGGCCCCTATTTTGGTGTAATTTGATACGATTCTCGCCCAAAACGTCCACCCCGATGTCAACTCCGATGAAGGGTTCTCCCCACAGGCGCGACATAACAGCAACAAAGGCTATCTAGCACGACGGCCGTTGCCGTTAAGTCCTGATGCTCCAGCAAGAAGGGCATCTACTACTTGGCATGCGTGGGGAGCTAGCAGCTCAGGTATCAACAGTGTGATCGCTGTGTTATCGGGTGGCTCAACCGAAAGGGTGCATGAGAACTCCATCGTGTCAGATTGGCTACTGCTTTGGCTTTCAGGTGCAGATGAGTCTATCTAGGTATTGTGCGCAGAAGATACCACTGCATGCAGTAGCCGCCGCTTAAGGTGTTTTTCCATAGTCGGTCCACACTAGAAAATAAATTTGGAAATCGAAGGTCAAACCCAGAAGGGGACTAAAAATTACTTCAGCCAAAATATGATGTTAAGTAAAAAAATGAATATCCCGAGAAAGGAAAGCAGAACCTAGGGAACAGCTGGGTTGGCATCAAAGGCTGCCATCATGAGAAACAGAGGAAGAGAAGGAAGGACAGTCAAAGATGAGAGATTTCAGCACAGGAATGGAAGTAGGTGCTGCAACAGCTTGGGGCCTCGTGCTCGCTACACAGGTAACCAAAAAAAGAGTCGAGAGCCCCTGATGGACATGGATGAAGGAGACGGAGACTGCTGGTGATATGGAACGTTTTTACAATGCACAAGGGCTTTCTAAGAAACACGTCCTTTCGTAACGAAGATTTTTTCCTCATCATTAAGAATTAAGCGCTACGTCGATTGCTTTAGATGAACAGAAACGAATGGGTACGTCTTGATGGAAATCGTGGATGTAATAATAACTACAGATTACAGTACACAATCTTTTTCGCGCTGGTCGTTTTCATTCACTAATTTCTTTTCCATTTAAGGCACAACCTGACTCTCAAGAACATTTAGTACTTAAATTGTGATAATAAACCCATAACATTCGTGTCCATTTCAAAAACGACATTTCCAAAAGAGGTGATAATAGAAGTCAAAAGGAAGTCACGCCAGGTTCCACGACAAAAAGAACAGAGAACATCTTCGTTTCTTTCACGACTAGCAAACAAAGAGCAATAAACTACTGCTTTTTTACCATATTTAAGGAAGGACCTATGGGTAAATATCAACGAACTTCGAACTTTTTATGATTATGTGCAAATATTGTTTAAGGTGTTCGAACCATAGAGTAGCGTTATTTTCTAAGTGTATGTTGTTTTCATCTACAACCAGTGAACAGTTGTGAATCGCAGTCGGGTGAAGCCTGACGTGGTCTAATTCAGGTATAGTGAAGTGAACGGCTTTAGCATCAAGGTTTTCAGAAACAACTGAGACCAGTCGCCTTTTATGATTGTTCAGTATTCATTAGGCCTATAGGTAACATATTCATCACAGTCGCCGTGTTCCACATCCAGACTACGGGATTATTGTGATTGCTCAGTTTTCGTTATACGCAACACATACATCACAGTCGCAGTGTTCCACATCCCTAACGAATATTTTTGTAGCCCCAACATCGTCGTAAACGAATCAACGAACTTCGAACTTTTTATGATTTTTTCCTGAATGTTACGTATTGTTTTCAGCGAGTTAACTCTATAACAGTGTAAATTTCGGTTTACCTCTTTGAGTTAAAAATTTTTATAAGTAAACGCTGAGAATATATTATCGTGGGCTGTAGGAAAAATTATGGTACTTACAAATAACTACTACTACTACTACTACTGCTACTATAATAACAACAACAATAATAATACCCTGAAGTAAAGGTGATTGTAATTCGTTTTACTCGCCTGTTTTCGGTCTGTGCCACTTACCAGGGAGCAGTATTGTATGGTCTGGCTGGGTTTAATTTTCACTCCGTTGACGAACTGATTACGGAAAAAGGGGCGCCAGTAACTGAAGTGCTGATGGCTTGCGTGTGCGAAGGTTATTCCATATCATTCTCAGTACTGGACATGATGACTTCAGACTCACTGTCCCATTGAAGACTCATTTCAGTATTCATGCCAGTTACAAATAGAAGCCTCAACCACGAACCATGGACCTCGCCGTTGGTGGGGAAGCTTGCGTGCCTCAGCGACACACACAACCGTAACCTAATTGACTGATCTGGATTTGTAACATCAGTCAAAACGGCTTTGTTGTGCTGGTCGTGCGAAGAGCTGAAAGCGGAGGAAACTACAGCTGTCATTTTTGCCGAGGGCGTGCAGCTCTACCGTATGGTTAAATGAAGATGGCACTCTCTTGGATAAAATATTCCGGAGATAAAATAGTTCCCCATTCGGAGCTCCAGGCGGGGACTACTCAGGAGGGCGTCATCCGAAGAAACAAAACTGGCGTTCTACGGATCGGAGCGTGGAATGTTAGATCCCTTAATCGGGCAGGTAAGTTCGAAAATGGAAATGGATAGGGGGAATTAGTGAAGTACGGTGGCAGGTGGAACAAGACTTCTGTTCAGGTGAATACATGATTATAAATATAAAATCAAATAATGGTAATGAAGGAGTAGGTTTAATAATGAATAAGAAAACAGGAATGCGAGTAAGCTACTACGAACAGCATAGAGAACGCATTATTGTTGCCACGATAGACACGAAGCCCATACCCGCCCTAGTAATACAAGTTCATATGCCAACCTGTTCCGCTGATGATGAAGAAATTGAAGAAATGTATGATGAGATATAAGAAATCATTTAGATAGTTAAGGCAGATGAAAATTTAATAGTGATGGGTGACCGGAATTCGATAGTAGGAAAAGGAAGAGAAGGAAAAATGGTAGGTGAATATGGGCTCGGGGGGAAAAATGAAAGAAGAAGCCGCCTGGTAGAATGTCGAACGCAGCACAGTTTAATTATCACTAACACCTGGTTTAACAATCATCAAAGAAGATCGCACACATGGAAGAGACCTGGAGACACCGGGAGATTTCAGGCTGATTATATAATGGTAAGACAGAGATTTCAGACCAGATCTTAAACTGTAAGACATTTCCGGGGGCAGATGTGGACTCTGATCACAAGTTATTGGTTATGAGCTGTAGATTAAAACTGAAGATATTGAAAAAAGGTAGGAAATTAAGGAGATGGAACCTGGATAAGGTGAAAGAACCAGATGTTGTTGAGAATTTCAGAGGGAGCATTAGGCAACGTTTGAAAAGAACAGGGGAAAAGAACACAGAAGAAGATGAATGGATAGTTTTGAGAGATGAAATGATGAAGGAGCAGAGGATCAGCTATGTAAAACGTCAAGGTTAAGTAAAATTCTTCGAGAACACAGAAGATATTCAACTTAATTGATGAACGGAGGAAATATAAAAATGCAGTAAATGAAGCAGGCGAAAGGAATGCAAACGTGTAAAAAATGAGATTCACAGGAAATGCAAAATGGCTCAGCAGGAATGGCTAGAGGACAAGTATGCACAACCTAAGAAAAGATAGATGCTGCCTATAGGAAAAATCTAGAGAGACTTTGAAGAAAAGAGAAGCAGCTGTCTGAACATCAAGAGCTCATATGGAAAACATGTCCTAAGCAAAGAAGGGAAAGCTGAAAGGTGGGAGCAGTATATAGAGGGTCTATACAATGGAGATGAACTTGTGGGCAATATTACAGAAACAGAGGAAGACGTAAATGAAGAAGCGATGGGAGACATCATACTGCGAGAAGAATTTGATAGAACACAAAAAGACCTAATTCGAAACAACGTCCTGGGCATACACAGCGTTATGTCAGAACTACTGAAAAGCCTTGGGAGAGCCAGCAATACAAAACTCTTCCATCTGGTGTGCAAGATGTATGAGAAGGTGAAATACCGTCAGACTTCAAGAAGAGTATACTAATTCCAATTCCAAAGAAAGTAATTGCTGACAAGTGTGAATATTACCGAACAATCAGTTTCATGGTTGCAATATACTAACACGAATTATTTACAGAAAAATCGAAGAACTGGTAGAAGCCGCCCTCGGGGAAGATTCGTTTGGATTCCAGAGAAATGTATTAACATGCGAAGCCATACTGACGGCATGACTTACTTTAGAAGATAGGCTAAGGAAAGGCAAACCTGTGTTTATAGTGTTTGTAGCCTTATGGGCAGCTTTTGACAATGTTGACTCGAATACCCTCTTTGAAATTCTGCAGGGGTAAAACGCAGAGAGCTAAAAGATATTTACAACTTGCACAGAAACCAGACAGCAGTTATAACAGTCGAGGAACGCGAAAGAGAAGCAGTGGCTGAGAAGGGTGTGAGACAGGGTTGTAACATATTACCAGTGTTAGGGTTGTAACCTATTACCGATGTTATTCAATCTTTACACTGAGCAAGAAATAAAGGAAACCAGAGCAAAAAAATTTGAAGTGGGAATTAAAGTCCAGGGAGAAGAAATAAGGACTTTGAAGGTTGCCGATGATATTGAATTCGGCCAGAGAAAGCAAAGGACTTCGAAGAGCAGTTGAACGGAAAGGACAGTGTCTTGAAAGGAGGTTATAAGATGAACATCAACAAAATCAAAACAGGGATAACGCAATGAAGTCTAATTAAAACAAGTGATGCTGAATGAATTACATTCGGAAACAAGACACTTAAAGTAATAGATGACTTTTGCCATTTGGGCAGCAAAATAAATAATGATGGTCGAAGTGGAGAAGATATAAAATGTAGACTGGCACTGACAAGAACAGCGTTTCTGAATAAGAGAAATTTGTTAATATCGAATTAGATTGAAGCGCGAGGAACTCTTTTATTTAAGTATTTGTATGGAGTGTAGCTATGTATGGAAGTGAAACATGAACGATAAACAGTTTAGACAAAAAAAAAAAAAAAAAAAAAAACCAGAAGCTTTTAAAATGTGGTGCTACAGAACAATGCTGAAGATTAGATGTGAAGCTCACGTGACTAATGAGGAAGTACTGAATAGAATTGTGGTTCAAATGGCTCTGAGCACTATGGGACTTAACATCTGAGGTCATCAGTCCCCTAGAACGTAGAACTACTTAAACCTAACTAACCTAAGGGCACCGCACACATCCATGCCCGAGGCAGGATTCGAACCTGCGACCGTAGCGGTCGCGCGGTTCCAGACTGAGGCGCCTAGAACTGCTCGGCCACAGCGGGCGGCCTAGAATTTGGGAAAAACGAAAATTGTGGCACAACCTGGCTAAGAGGAAGGGTAAGTTGATAGGACACATTCTGAGACAAGACGAGATCACCAATTTAGTACTGGAGGGAAGTGTGTCTGTGTGGGGGGGGGGGGGGGGGGCGGGGGGGGGGTTAAAATCGTAGAGGGAGACCAACAGATGAATACAGTAAGCAGACTCAGAAGGATGTAACTTGTACTAGTTATTCGAAGATGAAGAGTCTTGCACAGGATACAGTACCATGAAGAGCTGCATCAGACTAGTTTTAGGACTGAAGACCACAACAACAAACAGACGATATTAGCGACAGTAAACATATGATAAATACACCATATACACTGACGGAAAAAAAGCCAACACCAAGAAGGAGTTTTGCGACATAAACGAAAGTTGGTAGGCGTGTTTCTACATCTGAAAGATGATACATATAACAATTTCACGCCTATGGCATAAGAGTGGCGCTAATATGGCCACTATGAGGATGCAAATAAAGTTTGCTATAAATATTCGCTGTAACGGTCGTGAGCGTTTGTTACCTTTGGCGTTACCTTGGACGTGGTGAGTTGATGTTAATCAAGAATGCATTTAAGGCGACAAAGTCGTCATTATCAACACCTCACTGAGTTTGAAAGAGGTCGTGTAATACAGCTACGAGGAGCTGGATGTTCCTTGTAGAAAGACTCGGCAGGAATGTAGCCACTGTACATGATTGCTAGCAGCAGTGGTCACGGGAATGTACGGAGGAAAGAGACCGGGTTCCGGGCGGCCACGTGGCATTACCGAGAGGGAAGTGCATTGTGTTCGATGTATGGCTCTGGAGCAACGTACTGCACCTGCAGCAGTAATCAGAGCAGCAGTAGCCACCACAGCGACACAACGAACTGTTTGTCACAGATCGCCTGCTTCAAGGATAGCTCCGAGCCAGTTGCCCTGGGGCGCCGTACCACCGCCATTTGCAACTTCTGTGATGTCAAGCGAGAGCTCACGGGAGAACAGGGTGGAGATCTGTTGTGTTTTCTGATGAAAGCTGGTTCTGTCTCGGTACCAGTGATGGTGGTGTGTTGGTTAGGAGGCCAGTTGAGGGCCTGCATCTAACCCGTCAGTGTGCTAGACACACTGGACCTACATCTGGAGTTGGGGTCTGGGGTGCGATTTAGTTATGAGAGCAAGAGAACTCTCGTAGTTATCCCACGTACCCTGCCTACAAATCTGTAGGTCTGTCTGGTCAATCGACCTGTCGTGCTGCCATTCATCATGTACATCATTACAGAGGGTGTTTTCCAACAGGATAACGTTAGCCCACATACCACTGTTGTAACCCAACATGCTCTATAGAGTGCCGACATGTTGCTTTCGCCTGCTCCACCAGCAGATCTGTCTTCAATCGAGTACATATGGTACATCATCGGACGACAACTCCAGCGTCATTCACAACCAGCATTAACAGTCCCCCTACTGAGCGACCTAGTGCATCAGGCATGGAACTTCATTCCACAAACTGACGTCCGGCACCTGCACAAGACAATGCAGGCACGTTTGTATGCTTGCACTCAACGTTTTGGCGGTTACACCTGTTACTAACGTACCAGCATATCACGTTTACAAATGTATCTCGCACTTACAATAACCTGTGATCTTTCAATGTTAATTACTTAAATGTGTTACCTAGAGAAACATATTCCCGAAATTTCATTCCTCTACATTGAATATTTTTTGCTTTTGAGATTTATTTCCGTCAGTGTATAATGCTCGGAAAGCTAACGTTTATCACCAACATTAAAAAAACTTTAGGTACAATCAACAAGGATGTTGGAGTCACTGCAAAACAATACCCATTAACTAACAGCTGTTGGCACGCGCGCGACATCCTGGTCAAATTTAGCGGACTGCAACGGACTCGCACGAAAGCACCCAAATGCGACACAGTGCTGCCAGGAGACGCACAATATTGTCAGCGATCAGACATAAGTCCAAGTTACTGTTATTTTGAACTCTTATTATCGGTTCCGGCATTTACAGACGTTGATGAACTGCCGTAACGACATAGTGCAACGTGTGGGTTACGACTACTTCACTTGTTTCGTGACAACGCGGGTGAAGCTTACGCACCGCAGCTTCACATATCACGTCTAAATGTCCTCTACAGTCAACCGTCATTCGACCACTACCTCTATCTGCAAAAATATAAATCTCAGCATACGCAACGACACCTTCTCATCGGCCGGCCGCGGTGGTCTAGCGGTTCTAGGCGCTCAGTCCGGAACCGCGCGACCGCTACGGTCGCAGGTTCGAATCCTGCTTCGGGCATGGATGTGTGTGATGTCCATAGGTTAGTTAGGTTTAAGTAGTTCTAAGTTCTAGGGGATTTATGACCACAGAGGTTGAGTCCCATAGTGCTCAGAGCCATTTGAACCATTTGAACACCTTCTCATCCCGCCAAATTGCCGCTATACCACGGAAAACTGGGCAAGGCCGTATCGGATGTTAACATGTTTCCAGATTGCAAGTAACACGCCGGCATTTGGCAGTAGTGGTTAAGGAAACCACATAAATAACGCTGGTCTGATGGGATTTTAATCCTGTAGTTCATTTTCACAAGTGCGGTGTATAGACCACCGACCTACTTCGCTCGGTTAAATGACAAGTGTCACAAATCATATTCTAACTCTCGTTCTTCCATCCGGAACAACCCAACATCCGTATCTGATTACATTTACCGGATATTCCGAAATAATTCCATGAGAATGATACGTGGTGCCCCCGAAAATTATCAAGATAACACGGTACATCTTGCTAATTAAAAGCAGTTGTCGGTTTCAACTACATGTTATGAAGCAAGCTATTATACATAGCATGGGATGGATCAAACCAGTAGAATATTTCGAGAGTCTGTCACAAACATCGGTTCTCTGAAGCTGCCCATTAGCTTTACGCGAGTATACCATTATTTTGCATCCCACAATTGTCCCGTTAACTTCCCCAGCACTTCCGTAGCCCTCTTGCACTTAACTGATCTGGTCTGTTACATCATTAACAGCATACTCGTGGCTGCAGTTATTTGTGGATGACACTCCTCTGATCGACTTCGTATACGTGGTATACTTGCTGCTTGGAAGCGAATCCACAGCCGTGAAATTACACTGACCGAGGAGGCGTAGTGATTAAACATTATTTCCCTACATAATCTAAAGTTAATGCTAATGGTTCCTTTTAAAGGGCACATTTTCTCTCTTTATTTTTCGTGAAATTACATTCTGGGACACCACAATAGCATTTTCTATATAGTTATGACGGGCAAGCTTATACATTTAAAGTGGTTATCCATGGCGTCAATGTCAACAAATCGCACTACTGAGGCACTGCACCACATTTCCTATCGTCGAAATGAACACAAATACATACTATCGACCACTCCTGTAGATCCAGTAGTTGACGACTGCTCCACTCATCTCACGTGTCTAGAAGAAATGATATTTTTCGATTAATAACAAAAACAGGGTCAACATCGGTCGCTGATGTAGCAATCTTCATTTCTATTGCAAATTGATTTCAGTCACTGCGAGAACATCATTAGTGCTAGTATGAAAGCCCTGTGGACCCACAAATACAAGCAGTAAAGTTGCAATATCTGCACATATCAATGAAGGGGTACTTGTCAGACGTAACATAAAAATGCAATGCAGTGTAGCTCGTATTTATGAGTCCACAGGGCTTTAACACTAGCGCTGATAATGGTCACGCAGTGATTGAAATCGATTTGCAACATAAATAATGATTTCTACTTCAACGACCAATGCTGACCCTCCTCTATACTGATGTGGTGGTCATGCTGCACGCAATTCCTGATGGAGTCCTCTTAAAAAAAACTCAAGTGCTACTTCTCCAGTGATTGCAGTTAATTTAACTTACGTATCCACAGTAAAACAAACCAACTGTGTGCTCAAAAATATTAATCGAATTTGTGTTAAACAAAGGATAATGAATTAGCTACACTTGTATGAATAACATTCGCACCAATTACTCGAAGAAATACACCAAGCAGTCACTTTTTGGATAGCTGTATTTATGCCAAGATGCGTTTCGGGCTTTCATCTATCTTCAGTTGGAGTAATAAATCGGTGAAAGCCCGAAACGAGTCTAGCATAAAAAAAGCACTCCAAAAAGCGGATGTCTGGGATATTTCTTCAAGTAACAGAGTCCACCACAACCATTAAGATGGACAAATTGACATTCGTGTCAACAAGCACAGTAAGAAGTTAAAGTTCTTCAGCGTCTTTTATCTGACAAAAGGCTGTTTGAATAAATTATTCTGAGGGAAAGATAATTACAAAAAACCGTGCGGCGAGTGGGCGATCCCGTGTATTCAAATGTAACTCATTTATGGAACAGCCGTGCTAGGAGGTCCTCACGCGAGTAATTTAGCGGTAGCGCAGTTGCGTGTCGTTTGGCGACGATCAGCAATATGAAGGCCTGCATTTACATTTAGTGGATGAAGTGGCGGCAGCGCTGGCCAGGTCTGTCTCTCAGCAGCTGCCGCGAACTCACATCCATCGCCTCTCCCAGAAAACATTCTTGAGGCGTGAATGGCTTCTCTATTACAGCAGTCGGCCTCCGTCGGTAGATATATAACTCACAGCTCAACAGAGCCGCAATATAACATTATCTTGACTATAATCCGAACCAACGATGTTAATACTCGCTACACGAGCTTTTATTCGCGCTGAATAGTGAAGTATCATTTCAGCAGTCTTATCCGTGTTAACTGACTATTAGCGGAATCTGAAACAATGATTCCACCGATAAATAACTGCTGGTTCCGCGAAGAACTAATGTTGTTCGACTTACTCTCTGTGAGATTTGAAAACAGAAGACATTTCCGTGCGTGATCTACTGCAATGGATGGAGTAAGCACTTTACGGAACGTCTGATGACCCCTGTCGCGAATGCATCAGTGTCTTTATCGTATTTATGTCGATTCTATCACGCCTTGTTACGGAGACCTCTTGTGCTGTTTACAGGCTTTCACACCGCATTTCACTACTCCCTTTTAATACGAGACCATAATACACAACATTACTGAAAATATGACATCAGTAACAGTTTTTCCCTTAACAAGAATCAACTTCAACCCGTTACAGCAGTGGGTATAGGTATTACTGCTTTCCAGTTTGAGAATCTAAATAGTTTAGTCGCCAACCCGAATCTTTATAATGCAACATTCCTTTCTGGAAGTGCCTATCGTATCCCACCTCACCAACCCATAAAAGTTAATATTTTCTAGAAGTCCCCGAAAGAAGGAATGATGCTTAAAATATTGCCAATATCTATATGGAGCACGAGGTGGGTTGAAAAATCGGCTTGAGCACGACCTGGCAGTTGCTTCTACGAAAGAACTATCATGGCTTGCGCCCGGAGGGCTGTATGCGAACCTTAGAAGTTCAAATCTTGTTCTGCACCATGCACTTTTTCAGTCTCTTGGCACTCGGTCAAAATCAGTGCAAACACGGTGGCCTTAGAGAACTAAAAACATCCCGACATGTCTAACACTCTGTAAGGAAGCGTGGAGCTAATTTTTATCAGCGTTAACTATAGATTGATGTCGACAAAATGTGAGATTTCCGACTATCCACTAATAAAATTATAAGCACGCATCAATAGTAGTACAACGCTGCAGAACAACGACATTTCACTTTTAAGCAAGCAAGAAAAGAAGACAGGTAAGATTTAATGACCCATCTAGCATCACTTAAAAAGACCCTCTTTGAGGACACGAAATCGTAGTTTTAGAAGGAAGGTTAGAGCTGAACCCCCGTCGACAAAGACGTCATTAGAGACAGAGCACAAAATCTTATTGGGAAGGAGGTACCCAGGAGTTCACCTCAAATGTTTTAGGAAACCAAAAGAAACTAAAATATGGATGGCACGATAGGGGTTGAAAGCAAAGTCTATTACGCCACCTGATTTCGTGATGCCAACTGGAATCTAAAATGCTCCTTTCCCATCATTTCACAAGGAACTTGCAAGAGGAGTCACGCAAGGTGGAAAGATTATCGGAAAATCATGATTTTCTTCAATCTTCATTTCCTTAATCAGCAACAAGCACTATTCAACAATGCAAGAAATTACTATATAATAAGTTATCCAGTTCCATACTGAATACTAAAACTCGTGGGCAGCGCGGAAGTCCTACCCCGATTTTTTTTTGGCAAGGTTCTACGACATGGAAGACATTGCCATCATCCGACTTGTCGACAGGCCACGATCTGGGAAGGGGGGGAGTGGCCGCGCAGTTAGAGGCGCCACGAAACGGATCGCGCGGCCTCTCCTACCGAAGGTTCGAGTCCTCCCTTGGGCATGGGTGTGTGTTGTGTGTTGTTCTTAGCATAATTTCGTTTAAATAGTGTCTAAGTCTAGGGACCGATGACCTCAGCAGTTTGGTCCCTTAGGAATTCACACAGATTTGAACATCTGAACACATTCTAAGTTGATTTCTCAACGAATCATGAGTTGATTTTCCAATGCGTGCATAGTGTACGTTATGTCTCTGCCAAGGGAATCCCAATCGCATCTAGAAATACTAAAACTTTCTCGCTAACATAAGGGGACGGGGCTACACGAGCTCATGCGAATGAACCCGAACGGGTGACCAATCGCTGTTTATGTGGTTGACTAGGTGTGCGAATGACCAGCGTTGTTATAATTATTAGCGAAATTCATAGATTCAGACTAAAAAGAGTAAAATAAACGACTAACAGGGTATAACAAGGAAGAAAGATTAAATACAGTATTCTCTGTGTATCCAAGAAAATGAAATTCTGACAAAGTTTTTGCCAGAAGGCTACACTACTAAGGTTAGTTGTACAGTCCTTGGTTATCAGCAGCTTAAATTCTATTCTCGGAATGGCGCGGAAAACGCATTGTACGAACACCTAATAACGCCTAACTGGAGAATAAACGCGGTATAACTGGACCGGTGAATCTGGCAGAGTTACGGAAGTTAACCGGAGAATAAGTTTTGACAATGGCAGAAGTAGTTACAGAATTAGTGATGACAAATTGTTTGTTAGAACGAGGAAGGAGAAGGGAGAGGATTTACACACAAATTATATGGAAGAATATGACGATTCCAAATTTATATAAAAATTTCGTACTACTACTATTCGATCTCATGCTTGAGAAACTGGAGCGTCTGAATAAAATGTGAAACTATTTCCTAACATAAAACTTTTTGCTTGTAGTAGGCCTAATAGGTGTTTGATATTGGTACTTCGTGAATTACATTCTATCGTGTTATTTATGTAAATGAGGTACATAAAACTGACCATTTGTGCCAAAACAGTCTCGCTTATTTGCCTTCCCCCCCCCCCCCCCCCCCCAATTGCTGGAATAGTTGGAAGACCTATTTAGTTTTATCTAGCAGACAATGACAAAACAGACTTAATCAAATCGAGAAACACATCACTCTTGGTTACTACTCGCATTAACAGCTTTTTTCAGTATTAGTCAAAGACATTTTGATTTTTCATGTAGCAAAATGTTTGACGAACTTTGATGAGATTTTTTTTTAAGGGGGAGGTTGGATGTCAAACCAGCCGACTGGGAGCAAGAGAGGCACCACAGGACATTTTAATTTCCACTGTCCTGAACAACCGGCCGGAGTGGCCGAGCGGTTCTAGGCGCTACAGTCTGGAACCGCACGACCGCTACGGTCGCAGGTTCGAATCCTGCCTCGGGCATGGATGTGTGTCATGTCCTTAGGTTAGTTAGGTTTAAGTAGTTCTAAGTTCTAGGGGACTGATGACCTCAGCAGTTAAGTCCCATAGTGCTCAGAGCCATTTGAACCATTTGTCCTGAACATACGTTTGATGTCTTCCATTTCAAAATAGTCACATGTGAATTCCACAGAGCGAAGTACACTGACATACGATGGAAGAATGCTGCGCGAAAAAGCGTGGCACTGCACTTTGGCACACTTAAGACCAAATAAAATGACTTACATTTCCTCGAACATATATGTTTTATAAATCAAACTCCTCAGAAAGATGTGCACTAAAAAGTGAACATATTTTTGAAAATTCGATTTTTTTAATTTTAGCTTGTCAATGAAGTGATTAACGCCCGTGCAGATTACTATCGGCTGTCTGTTGTTATGAATGACTGTGAAATGTAACTAACAGTAAAATCCGGTGCTGGCCATGGACTACGTCTCTGGAGTAACGTCGATGGGGATGTCAAACTTACAGCCCCATCTAACGGACGGTTGGTCATCATAGTGTCACACGTCGTCACTTCAAGCACGTTGTCGCGTGTCTTGAAATGTAGTCCCCTACACTGGCTCACAGTATCAGGAGTCGAATCCCTTAGCACTGTGCCCCTTGTAGCCTAAATTCTGGCGTTGAAAGTATTTTCTGCTACAGGATTATAACCCTCGGATCGGGCTCCACTGCAGCTTCTAGCATTAGTGACCTTGGGTATTGACGAGAGCTGGTGACAAACTAAACTGTGGAAGTTTGATGATGACTGGATCCGCAGCCTTCCTGAAATTTTTAAATGAAATCATTTCGCTTTAGGCTGTTAAAAAAACAGCCTAAAGCGGGATGAGTTCATTTAAAAATTAAACTGTGTCTTAGTTTGAGAAATCAGAGTCGTTTTCAGGTCAGCCTTTCTGGAAGTCCTAGGTGTAAAGCGTTACATTCGTGTGTATGCTGTGCAGCTGGTAGCAGGCACGAAAAATGCTTGTTTTATTAAGTTCCTGTCTTCGAAAGGACAACCTTCAGTTTCAGTCACTCATGAAGACACGAATTATAAGCGACCTTTTACGCGAAAATATTTACAGGCAAACTTTTTATCAGGGCTCCAACAACACATGCGTCCTTGCCCCACAATCATTTCGATGTCCACCAAATGCATCCTGTGATCCTTTCAGGGCTCAGAAGTAAAACGTTACATTTATATCACCATGAACAAGAAAGCTGCCATCGAGGAAAAAGACCATTAACAAGTTACTCAATTGAATTTCTCACCATGTACTCATACTATGTGTATTTTCTCCTGGCAATAACATACTGACTGGTTGCCTTTATGATAGCCAAAAACGATATACATGTGTGGCTTATACCTGATCGAAAATGGCAGGAAAAATTACTGTGTTAGTTATTTAACCCCCAGAGATACTTTTTACTGTGATATTAGACATTCGAACTTAATACAAAGAGAAACATAACTAAAAGTAGAGATTTCACATACGTATATAATAACTTACTGACCTTGCATAAAAAGGGTTTATACATTGCGTACACCTTGTCATATACATACTTATAAACGAGTAAGCTGATCAAGCTAAAATTAATCTATCTAATCTTTACGCCCCCTCCCCCCCCCCCCCCCCCCCCCCCCCCACACACACCTGCATGCGCACGTCTTCGTTTGGTTAAGGAAAGGACCACGACGATACCACTGGCGTTCTATACCGTCCTTCGCGCTTCCTACTTGTGTCTCTATCTTACTCTTATGGCGTGCGATTTATAGTGGAGGCGGCACAAATGTCACAGTCACTTCGTCTTTATTTGCTCTGGGAAAACGTCACCTTTCTCCCATTGATGTTCCCGTAACATCGCACTCTCTCAGAACGCACCCAACAAACCTGTCTGCGAAGTCATCTCTCTTCATAGTAATTGCCCTAGATATGTAAACGATGTGGAAATACTGAGACGTCGTTCTGTATTTTCTTGCGCCCATCCAACGACGATACGTCCCAGAAGACAACACTGCAGTCGGCTATCAATATGTTGGAGCAGCTGACGCTGTCTGACAAGTCGTTCGTGGATGAGAACATCAGGTGTCCTATCACGCTCCCTCGGTTCACAAGCAATGCTACTTTCGTTTCTGTTATACATTCGCCAGCTAGTACAATATACTGGGTTTCATAACTCACGGATTCTTCGAGCCAATCAAATATTTATGAAGAACACCGTGACACTGTGTCCAATGTTGTAATACTGTCCAACTCTTTTACAATTTGTTATGTATTTTCCAATTCAGGATTATTATGTTCACATTAATTAGTACCTCTAGTAGTGAAAAACTGTTGTGACATAACTGATTTATAACTGGTCCATTAACCGATTTTCATATTACTTAAAACAGAGGTAACAGGAATGAGGCAAATATAAATTCTTCACCAATGATGAAGTCTGGGGATGAGTGTCTTGCTACAATAATTAACAGAGTCCATATTTTCATATGTTGTAATTCATCTGACGGGCTTCGCAACGCCGATGAATAGCACACGTTTGACAGAGATGTATAGCTGAAAGTGAAAAGTGCACCTGAACTGCAAAGTGTGGAGTAACATATATACGAAATACACGAGCAGATAATACTAATCCCTACACATACCCTTTCTCGTTTTCAAATATAGTTATAATTTCATTCCTTTTCATTCGTAGGAACCAGTATTGCGTATTTTATAATATACGTCACGGTTAGTAAGTTCTGTCATACGCAATCGTATTTATTATACCGGAAGAGATTTGCAGCTTGCAAATGATCTTCAGTATAAAACGAACGAAAACTTATAACTGAATAAGTGCAATAAAATCGAGGTATAGATCAAATGTCTTTTATTTAAAAAAAAAAAAAATCTTGCGAACTACGGTCGAGGGATAGTAATATATCATTTCAGTGTGGACTAATCCACATAAGACACTGAAAATATATATTTTTGTCCCTTATAGTTTTTTCGGTGTTCATCATACAAATTTTAACCTAGCGCATCATATCATTTGCACTGATATCACAATCACGTAGACATCGCGCTATCCACTGTTCTATGGTGGCACATCTAGCCACGGTTGTTCTTTGTTCTTTATTGTAGTGAGAAATTGTATATACTAATTGATCATCATGATATAGTCTTATACTTGAGCTTTATTTCACCCAGCTTAGTCTTAGAACACCATGTCACGTTATTATATATAGCCGGCCGAAGTGGCCGTGCGGTTAAAGGCGCTGCAGTCTGGAACCGCAAGACCGCTACGGTCGCAGGTTCGAATCCTGCCTCGGGCATGGATGTTTGTGATGTCCTTAGGTTAGTTAGGTTTAACTAGTTCTAAGTTCTCGGGGACTAATGACCTCAGCAGTTGAGTCCCATAGTGCTCAGAGCCATTTGAACCATTTTATTATATATACCGTATGTTGTATTACGCAATATTGTTAGAATACTGTATGACTCCTTTATTTATTATGTGAACGCTATATTGCAGCACATATATCGCGATACTTCTCATTGTCGGTAAGTTTTCTTGTGTAAGCTGCGCTATATACATTCTAGACCTAGACTTCTTCCGGGTTCGATTCCCGGCGGGGTCAGGGATTTTCTCTGCCTCGTGACGACTGGGTGTTGTGTGCTGTCCTTAGGTTAGTTAGGTTTAAGTAGTTCTAAGTTCTAGGGGACTGATGACCATAGCTGTTAAGTCCCATAGTGCTCAGAGCCATTTGAACCAACCTAGACTTCAAGCTACAAAAATTTCTTTATGGTTGTCCTGTAATATCTGAACGGAATCTAAGCTCTGTCACTTGGCATTACACTTGTGCCATTATACTGCAAGTTGTTATATGCAGGATGTCCATAATTAAATTTCCATGTTCAAAATGCCATAGAAAGAGAACTACTGCTCAGTATTATGTCAAATTTGAATAGCATATTATTGACACAGGGGGCGACGTCATGCAACAAAAAAGTAACGAAAATTTGAACAATCCATTGCTCTGTACGCGTCAAAACTCTTTTACAAGAACGGTGACTATGCGCCAGTAGCCCTAAAGAAGTTAAGAAAACTCAAAGGGATGAAAAAAAGGCACTGGTCCGATGTCTGCTAAAGGTCTGGGGAAAATGATTACAAAAGTGGAAACAACAGGTTCTTTTGAAGTGAAATGTGGCTGAGGGAGGACAGCAGTTGATCCAACGTCTGTCGAAAATGTGGCCACAGGACTGCAGCAGGGGTCGAGCAGTGTGTGCAAACATGCATTGCAAGGGGAATTGCCCAAACGTTGGGCACGTCTGCGTGCACGGAGCATAAACTCCTATGAAACATCCTGTATTGCTACCCATACAAAATCACCTATGTTCATGAGTTGCTTCCTCCGGACCTGCCAGCAAGACAAATGTTCGCTCTGGAATTTCTTGCTCGCATGGAAGTGGACAATGGAATGGCCACGGGGCATTCTGTGAACAGACGAAGCCCATTTCCATCTTCAAAAACATGTCAATATACAGAACTGTCAATAAACAGAACTGCAGAATATGGGCAAAGGAAAATCCGCACACACATTAAACTGTACTACTTCATTCTGCAAAGGTGACTGTGTTGTGCGGGTTCACAGCATCGGCATAGGACCATATTTTTTCGAGATGAGTTGAGTTCTTCGGGTCCTGTTACGGAACATGCTGTTTCTCGATTTCAACCTGTGGCGGAAAACGGTGGTCAGCATATTGAACGTGTCTTGCGGCAGCCTCACAACAATTAGAAATCGATGTCATTTTGCGTTTTATGCAGTTTTTGGCCTTACCCGCTTGGTCTCGGGCGTCTTGTCACGGTCCGCATGGCTCCCCCGTCGGAGGTTCGAGTCCTCCATCGGGCATGGGTCCTTGTGTGTCGTCCTTAGAGTAAGTTAGTTTACGTTAGGATAAGTAGTGTGTAAGCTTAGGGACCGATGACCTCAGCAGTTTGGTCCCATAAGCCCTACCACAAATTTTCAAAAATTTTTTTTGCGCTCAGAACAACTAAAAACAAGAGTTTTTCCATCCGCTGTGGTACGACATTGCCGTGGTGGATGGGCTTATCTAATTAACAGTACCACAACTGTGGACAGCCGAACTTATGCAGTCGTGCATATTGAACAGTACGGATGGTGTAATGCGCAACTCAAACCATAGCCGACGTAATGTGATTCACCTATCTACCGCATCTACAACAAGACGCATACAGCGCCACCTACTGGCCAAATTTTTGTTAATTTTTTTTGTTCCATCACATTTCGCCCTGTGCCAATAATACGTATGCTATGCAAATTTGACCTCATTCTGAGCAGTGTTTATCATTCTATAGCGTTTTGAAACTGGAACTTTAACTATCGACGCCCTGTACATTTATGCATCACTTAATCTGGTCTTATAAGAGATGCTTACCGTGCTCAACATAGACCTCGAGCACCATGGTACATTAGTACCTAGAATTTGTACTGGTCTATTCTGGATCTGTGAAACCATTATGTGTACATGGCATCAAGAATGTAATATTTATTGTCTTGTTTTTTACCCTCATATAGTAAGATATGTACGTCTTCGTTGTTTCTGTTGCCATTACTTAAACCTGGAGCGACATACTGCTGTTTATTCCATGGCGATGTTTCACATTGCACTTCCAATATCACTAATTTAACTTGTGTATACAGCAGAATGCATCAGTACCTGAATATAACGTTGTACTACGTATTTTCATCAAAGGAAGAGTTTTCGTTGTTTTAAGGCAATTATAGAGATAACATTTTAATGTATTTGTAGTTACCATAGACTTGGAGCGCTATGTGATGTACTAATGTACACTACATTTGGTTAAAATACTACGTGTTCTTTTGATTGTATTTCATTTGAATTACTGAATGTCTTTGCTATTTGTCCCCTTTATTCCTTACATCTTTTAAAATTCAGTAAAACAATCTTGATCGCAGCAAATGTTTATTTTGGTTGGAAACCGGTTTCGGTCCTTATTTTAGACCATCTTCATGCAGTAGGCACCATGACGGCGGCTGGTGGCTTGCGGCTGTGGACGGAGCAGGATCCGTAAGAACACAGACGTCAACCAATACCATGGATTAAAATAATCATTCTTTACCAGGATAACTAAAAAAGGCAAGTACGAAAATGCTTTTAAATACATTTTTCTGCCACTTAATACCTTAATTAAACCGCCGTAATGTCAGCAAGTGTTCTGTCTTGCTGTCAGCACGCGCGTACGAAATGGACGACCTCCGACGCAAATGAAGCGTCCCGACAAGGGAATTCTACGAACCGAGTCGGCACTGACCATCCTTTTACGAACAGCGCCGTGCGGATATTAAGAGTGTTGAAGCTGTATTTATGTTATGGTGCATTGTGCCTACATTCGTGGGAGCACAGTGGCATCAAGTCAGTGGCGTAAGCATTTCATTTTGGAAGCATATTTTCTCAAAACGGCGGAGTAAAGCAAATGTTACAAATACTTGAAATATGAAATCATCCCTTGGTCTACACTGACAACTACCATTGCGTTTCATTAGCAAAAAATACATTTTCAAATTAAGCTATGAAGCCCTCCCGACTAAGTGAACACCTTGAAAAACTGCATTCTGACAAAATGGATAGGTATATTTAATTTCTTCAGGTTTTAAAACATAAGTGTGAGAAACGCAGCACTGGTGGTAAGTTACTTGAACAAGCTATTCTCACTGTTCATTTGCATATTTGCTTTCAATATTGTCAATAACAATTTCAAATGTGGGGAATCAAATACTTACCATCTGGGGACCATTTGTATCACACACAGATGCAGAAACTGTTAGAACTATGTTGGAGCCAACTAACTAACTAGCATGTGACAGTTCATTTGAATAATGAGACAGTGTTGAGAAGAATCGTAAAAATGACCTTTGATGTGGAAAATATCAAAATTCACGAAAATATGTCTAGTATTATGAATTGTAAAATTTAGTTTAAAAAAGTAAATTTTGAAACACTGAAGTAATTGTGAATGGGTGAAACGGAGAGGGGACGCTGGCCATGCGCTGAGTTGAAAAAGGTTAAGAACCACTGCTGTTGACTACGGAGTGAAAGCACACTGTGGGGACTGATATTTTTGGCGTGTCATAAATGGTAGCTTTCTTCCGTACTTCTAGCACGTAATACAGTGCCGGAAAGAAATTAGTACACCCTTCCAGAGGTTTCCAGTTCAATAAAAATTTATTGTTGCACCGGTACATATGGAGTACATGAAATGATCACATTTACAGATCAATAGCTCAAGCGGTACTAACGTACCAGGGTCGACCTATGTTGAAACACCCATATTAGTAAGAGGTGTAGCCTCCACAGGCGGCAATACAGGCACTGATTCTGGCATCCAGTCGATAGTATTGATGGCGAATACTGTCTTGGGATACGTTATGCCACGTCTGCTCGAACTGTTCACGTAGTTCTGTAAGAGCTGTTGGTTGGCGAGTCGCCCGCGACACTTCTCGTCCCATCATATCCCAACATGTGCTCGACTGGAGACAAATCCGGAGATCGTGCTGGTCAGCAAAGTTGCTGCACGTCTTGCAGATCACGTTGAGTTTCACAGGCAGTGTGTGGGCGAGCATTATCCCTTTGGAACAACACATGGCCTTCCTGTGGCAAGAACGGCAAAAGAATGAGTCTAATAACATTCTGCACCACTGGACTCGCATTCGGGAGGACGACGGTTCAATCCCGCGGCCGGCCACCCTGATTTAGGTTTACCGTGATTTCCCTAAATCACTCCAGGCAAATGCCAGGATGGTTCCTCTGAAAGGGCACGGCCGACTTCCTTCCCTAATCCGATGAGACCGATGACCTCGCTGTCTGGTCTCATTCCCCAAACAACCCAACCCCCAACATTCTGCACGTACCGAGGGCAGTTTAGCGTCCCCTACACAGACACCAAAGGCGAATGAGGGTTGTACCTTATCGCACTCCAGACCATGAGGCTTGGAGCAGGGACAGTGAGTCTTGCATGAATGCACTCTACGAGACAGTGCTCACCATGTCTACGTCGTACGTGAAAACGACCAGCACTTGCATGCAGGCAGAATCTACTTCCATTGCTGAAGAACACGCCGAGCCACTCCATCTTCCAAGTGATCCGATCCTCTCGCGGCACCAGGAGAGTAGTGCGCGTCGATGCTGTAGCGTCAGTGGAAGATGAGCTAGACGTGTGCGTGCCCATAGTCCCACTGCTAGTAACCGGTTCGCAACACTTCATGTTGAGACGTCTGTGCTCTCAAGCCCTCTTATCTGTGCTGTAGTGGTAGCTGTACAACCTGTCACTGCTGCCCTTACAATACAATGACCCTAGCGGGCGTCTGTGGTGCGTGGACGTCCAGATTCTCGTTTACGGGTGCGATGTTCGCGTGACCACTGAAGGCAGAATCGCGTTGCACAACTGACGCAGCACGTTCAACTTGTGTGGCATTTCTCCGAAAGGACCATCCCCCCCCCCCCCCCCCCACTTGGAAGGCTACAATTCGACCCCTTTGAAACACACTCAGCTGAAAGAAGCACGAGTGTGTCTCCATATCATGGCTGCCTCCTTGCTTCACACGTTTGCACCACAATAAGCCTTCTGGCTGTGAGTATTACCTAGTAAAGGTTAGACACAGATGGCGTTCTGGTAGCTATGCCACGACGCTACCTGCTGGCGGACGACGTTGAAACCATCCCCCAGGTGAAGTACGCCGTCATCAAAAGCGACTTCGTCTCTCCAGGTGCACCTTTTTTTCCGACAGTCTAATTCCCTGTGGCTCAACGGCCTGATGTAGGTCTTTCAATTGGATGCCACTTCGGCGGCTAGTGTGTCGCTGAGCTAACCCAGTAACCCTACTGGGGAAGGGGACCAAAGTTTAACATGAAATCAGAACCACGTGCCATTACTGATGAATCTTCACGCCACTGAGAGGTGAAGGATAAGTTAAACTTTGACAGAGAAATTTCCGTTTTTCGACCGGGATTCGATACCGCGACCTCTTAGTTTCCAGTCAAGCGCTTCACCATTAGATCACCAGGCCCAACACTGAGCACAAGGAGAAAATGACGTATATAAAAAAAATACGAATGACTGGCTTCGAAGACTGAATGTATGTATATGTAATGCATGCCTCTTACCACTACCCTGCCCGGTTAGCCGCGACTGTTAACGCCATTGCATCCGGGACGGGGAGGTATGCCGGCCCCGAATCGAATCAGCGAGGCGGATTAACGACGAGTGGTCGGTATACCGGAAGCCTGGACGAGGTTTTTAGGCGTTTTCTCACATCCCACTATGTGTATACCGAGCTGGTTCCCACTTCCGATTCAAATATACGTTACGTCGACATTTAGAACACTTTCTCACACTTGAACACAGAATTTAATCCATAAGCAGACAGCGTACACTGATTCTGTTCTGAGGGGTGAATAGGAGACTGAAGACCTTCGTTGCTTGGTGTTCTTAAACACTTACTCAGCACCAGTATGTAACAACTGCACCACTAGCAGACGCAGATACGGACTTTTTTTATTTATTTATTGATTTATTTTCTTCGTTACAATGACCTGCTGTCTAGTTTACAACAGCAGGTTGTGGAAGTGATTTACAAATATAAAATGTTGTCCACCACCAAATACACCAAAAACAAAACAAATTGATTAGCACGTAACCTACTTCAAAAATTTTAACATAAAATTTAAAGAAATATAATAAACTTTAGTTACCGTACATTACCAATATATACTCCTGAAAACTGGTGGCGGTCTCGGAATGACTCGAGTCTCAGTACTACTAAAGCTAAACTACAAACTACACCGATGAGCCATACGATTTATGGCCAACTGTTTCATAGCGTGTTGTTCCACTTTAAAACACAGTCCACAGAGATTTTGCTTGGCATGGATTCTAGAAGTCCTTGAGAAGAGTCTAGAAGCACGAAATACCAGATGTCCGCGCATATTTCAAGCAATTCAAGCAAATTACGGCATGGTGGTTTGCGGGTACGCAGCTGGCTCCCGATATGTGTTCCAGTGGGTACAGATCAGGCACATTTGCTGGCCAAGATGTCAATGTCAATTCACTATAACGCCCCTCAAACCACTGTAGCACGATTCTGCTGGAAGACATCATACTCGTAGGGGGAGACTTCAAGCATGAAGTGTTGCAAGTGGTCCTCAATACTGTTCACGCGGTTCACTGCTATCATGATGCCTTCCATTATCACCACAGATCCCATGAAAACCAAATTCAATGTACCCCACAGCATAATTCTGCCCACACTGGCCTGCATCTGTGGAGCGGTGCATGTTTTGCGCAGTTCAATACTGTCATGATGCCTTCCATTACCACAACAGATCCCATGGAGGCCCAACTCAATGTACCCCGTAGCATAATTATGACCTCACTGGCTGCATCTGTGATGCGGAGCACGTTTCGTGTAGTCATTCGTCTGGATGACGGCGTTTAAAGACCCACCCATGGACCTGGCGTAACAAGAAATGCGATTCACTGGACTGGTGGCTCGTTTCTCTTGATCCATGGTGAAAACTCATTGATGCTGTGCCCACTGTAATCGTAACTGACAGTGTCGTTAGGTCAGCACAGGAACACATAGGGGTCTTGTGATGCGGAACTCTATGTTCAAGAATGGCCTCCGAACGGTGTGCTCCGATACACTTGTGTCTGCACCAGCATTGTACTCTGTCGTCAGATCTGCCACTGATCGCTGCCTGTCCTGGATAGCACATTGGGGATCCTCCGTTTTGTGATGAGACATGGTCGTCGAATACCATACATCTACATCTACATTGATACTCCGCAAGCCACCCAACGGTGTGTGGCGGAGGGCACTTTACGTGCCACTGTCATTACCTCCCTTTCCTGTTCCAGTCGCGTATGGTTCGCGGGAAGAACGACTGTCTGAAAGCCTCCGTGCGCGCTCTAATCTCTCTAATTTTACATTCGTGATCTCCTCGGGAAGTATAAGTAGGGGGAAGCAATATATTCGATACCTCATCCAGAAACGCACCCTCTCGAAACCTGGACAGCAAGCTACACCGCGATGCAGAGCGCCTCTCTTGCAGAGTCTGCCACTTGAGTTTATTAAACATCTCCGTAACGCTATCACGGTTACCAAATAACCCAGTGACGAAACGCGCCGCTCTTCTTTGGATCTTCTCTATCTCCTCCGTCAACCCGACCTGGTACGGATCCCACACTGATGAGCAATACTCAAGTATAGGTCGATACGGCCTACTCGTTATTTCACCATCCTTCAACCACTTCCCATAGGTGCCACGACAGTAGTACCTCATCAGGCGATCAGTTTCGCCGTTTCAAAGATTCTCGTTTCCAGCCGCAACGCCACAACAATGTCCCCTTTGACGAAACCACGTATATCAGTGGATTTCTGCATTTGCGGCCCGTATCTTCGATATAACGACTGCCCATTCGTCTCTCTTCAGCTTACATTCTTTCCTTACCGCATCACGTGCTCAGAACACCACCAGGAGGCATCCAACCTTACGGTGGGCAGTGGTCATAATGTTTCGGCTCATCAATGTATTCCTAAACGACCATATCAGACCCGCATTATCAAATGTGACTAGATAATACTCAGGACTATTAAAATCCATTGGGTCTGGTACTACTCTACGCACACTATACTACCATTGAAATACTAATTTCTATTACTAAATTTACATAAAAATATAATTGAGCGTGATACTTCCAGGTTTTTGCATTGATAGAATACATCCGGATTACAGGGTTCACAGTAAATACATGTATTAAGTTATCTTCCACACATTTCAGGATTATAAGGTGAGTGTTCTTCACTGTAGTCTTCGTTCTTCTGTACTGTAGGGCTTGCATGTTTTAGAAGGCCTGCAGCCGCAGCTGCGGATGGAGACTACCTCCTTAGTGATACCCAAAGGAAGCGTCGTCAGCTGGGATCTACAAGTTCTCAGGGCCGACGACACAGCGGAATCTGCATTCCTGTGTGTGTGTTTCTTGTGGTGACAGTGCAATGACCGGAACTATCCGGAATTTCTCCCACACGTTCCACACTGCCAAACCCGTTGGGTGAGGTCCCGAAAGTGTCATTTTGCACAAAAAAATGTCTTGCCTCGTTTCGTGCAGTCCAGTTTTCATGGTACCTCCTGAACCCTATCATGGTTTGCTACCTTATCAACTTTATACCACATTCCTTTATCGTAAACTACACTGTTCATATCGTTATTGGTCCCTGTTCCGCCAACATCATAAGTGCGGCACCGTAAGACTGCATGTTGCGGGGTGCGTTGGAAGACCACAGTCACACACCGCAGCAACGGACTGCTCGAGCAACAGAGAACTTAAAATTCTGAAGGTCGTCATGTTTATTGTCACTTTAGCAATTGATTCAGATATCACAGTGGCAGCCACGTTCTTTTTGTCAAAAACTGTAATGGTAATTGCCCAGAATGCATACGACATTGTACTGAACAGAAGACTGTCTTTTCTAGTGGCATAAATGAGAAAACTGGTAGGAACTAGACACTAAGTTGCAGCATCTTCTGCCATAAACCCACCTATGTGGAACGACTCTGATGTGACACTCTGGACTTCTAAAGTATATAGGAAAAATAATTAGTGATGGCCTGAGAACTCTTCACGGTAGTTCCACGCAGCTGCTTAGTAATATAATAATAAGAGTAATAAAACACAAAATGTATTTGTAATAAAATACAATAGGTCACTATTTCAATTGAAATAATTGTTCATTATTAGAAAGTGGAAATTTTGAACTGCATTCTCCCGTACTTTTTTCATCTGTAGATCTAATTTTTGTGGCACATTTATAGAAACTAGGTTCCTTCGCTGTCTTGTATGACTGTGTTACCCGAAGTAGAATGTATTTCTGCAGTAAGTTTCTTATAAAACAACCATCACGTTGGAAATAAGCCTGCACCTGGTGGCAGTATTCTGTTGCGTAAACTGTGTGCCTCGTGCGGCAAGTCGTGTCTGCAAGCATACCATCCGCCAATGACATCACACGGTTTAAGGTCAGATACCTGCACAGTCTCGCTTTGAGTCCAGTCACTTTATTCATAAGCCATGCATAGGTGTCAATAGGCTATTCGTGATCGCGTCACTGCACTTGTGGAGGAATGGAGTTTTACGGCGTAGGAGGCCTGGGGCACGGAATGGCGTTGTTCAGCGCACTACTCACGCTGGATAAGACGATATCGAGATACAGTACTGGATAATCCAGTAGGCGTGACGAACATCGACTCTTACGATTATCGTTTGCCGATGACAATAACAATTGTGATAGGCATACCGTAATATTTTTCCGATGAAACAGTGGTTTACCCTCAACGAATGACGGCCCAGTGCGTGTATATGAGGTACAAGCTGTCCATTTCGGCGGAACACTCGTACGTTCCCCAGTCATCTCGCAATGCCCTTGATCTGTGACAGTTTGGGGTTGGGTGTGTTGAAGTTATCACCAAGTGCGTAATTCATTAACGATATCTAACCCTATATCAGTGAATTACTGTGTCATCAGTTACACCGCGAGAAAACTCAAGAATCACATGACGATAATCCGTTAAATACACTCAGACCTGATTTCCATGAGCAGTGGTGTATATCCTCTAATGTGAATGGTTCCTGTGTAACATGATACATTTACATCATATCTACATGGATATTCTGCGAATCACATTTAAATGCCTGGCAGAGGGTTCATCCCACCTTAACAATGATTTTCTATTCCAATCTCGTACAGCGCGCGGAAAAAACTAACGCCTATATGTTTCGGGGCGAGTTCTTATTTCCTTTATTTTATTATGGTAATCGTTTCTCCCTATGCAGGTCACGGTCAACAAAATATTTTCGCATTCGGAGTGGAAATCTGGTGATTGAAATTTCGTGAGAAAATTCCGCCGCAACGAAAAACGCCTTTGTTTGAATTATATCCACCCCAAATCCTGTATCATTTCAGCGACACTCTCTCCCCTATTTCGCTGTATCCTACCTGGTAAGGATCACACACCGCCCAGCAATATTTTAAAAGAGGACGGACACGCATAGTGTAGGCAGTCTCTTTAGTCGATCTACCACATTTTCTAAGTTAGCCTTCCTCACAACATTTTCTGTGTGTTCCTTCCAATTTAAGATGTTCGTAATTGTAATTCCTAGACGTTTAGTTCAATTTACAGCCTTTATATTTGACTGATTTATCGTATAACCGAAGTTTAAGATTCCTTTTAGCACTTTCCGTTATTTGAGGTCAATTGCCAATTTCCGCGCCATGCAGATATCTTTTCTAAATCGTTTTCAATTTGTTTTGATCTTCTGATGACTTAACTAGTCGATAAACGACAGCGTCATCTGTAAACAACCAAAGACGACTGCTCAAAATGTCTCCTAAATCGTTTATATAGATCACGAACAGTAAAGGGTCTATAACACAACCTTGAGGAACGCCAGAAATCACTTCTGTTTTACTCGATGACTTTCCGTCAATTACTACGAACTGTGACTTCCCTCTGACAGAAAATCACGAATCCAGTCGCATAACTGAGATGATATTCCATAAGCACGCAATTTTACTACAAGCCTTTTGAGTGGTACAGTGTCAAAAGCCTCCTGGAAATCTAGAAATACGGAATCAATTTAAAATCCATTGTCAATAGCACTCAACACTTCGTGTGTCTAAAGAGCTAGTTGTGTTTCACAAGAACCATGTTTTCCAAATCCGTGTTGACTGTGTGTCGACAGACCTTTCCCTTCGAGTTAAGTCATAATGTTCGAACACAATATATGTTCCAAAATCTTGCTGCATATCGACGTTAATGATATGGGCCTGTAATTTAGTGGATTACTCCTACTACCTTTCTTGAATATTGGTGTGATCTGTTCAACTTTCCAGTCTTTGGGTACGGATCTTTCATTGAGCGAACGGTTATATTGTTAAATATGGAGCTATTGTATCAGCATACTCTGAAACGAACCTAACTGGTATACAGTCTGAACCGGAAAACTTACTTTTGTTAAGTGATCTAAGTTCCTTCAAAACTCCGAGGATATCTATTTCTATATTACTGAAGTTGGCAGCTCTTCTTGATTCGAATTCTGCAATATTGACTTTGTCTTCTTTAGTGAAGGAATTTCGGAAGGCTGTGTTTAGTAATTCAGCTTTGACAGCACTGTCGTCGTTTTCCATCGCTATCGTGTAGAGAAGGCATTGACAGTGTCTTGCCGCTAGCATACTTCGCATACGACCAGAATCTCTTTGGATTTTCTGTCAGGTTTCGAAACAAAGTTTCGTTGTGGAAATTATTATAAGAATCTCGCATTGAAGTCCGCGCTAAATTTCGAGCACGTGTAAAAGATCACCAATCTTGGAGATTTTGCGTCCGTTTAAATTTGGCATGTTGTTTTCCATTGTTTCTGCAACAGTGTTCTGATCCGTTTTGTGTACCACGGAAGATCAGCAGGCAGTTCAGATTTCAGTTCCGGTTATTTTTGTGAGGCAACTGTGCAGTCTACCAACTGATCTAACGGCGACTGCGCGTAAATTCAGTCACGACAACTATTAACCAAGTATAAGACAGCGAAATAAAATTTATTCTTTCTTGAGCAATAAACTGGTCGCCGATTCTACATCTATATACATACTTTGGAAGCCACCATACGGTGCATAGAGAGTGCCTTGTACCACTGATAGTCATTCCCTTTCCTTATCCACTCATTAATGGAGTGGGGGGAAAACCAGTGTGAATACAACACCTTAGAGATGTAATTTCTTTTATCTGGTCTTCCCAGTCCTTACGCCAGATGGACGTTAGTGGCAGAAGAATCGTTCAGCAGGCAGTCGCATATGTCGGTTCTTTAAATTTTCTCAACAGTGATTCGCGAAAAGAACGTCGTCTTCCCTCCAGGGATTCCCATTTGAGTTCACGCATAATTTTCGTAATAATTGTTTGTTGATCAAACCTACTGGTAAAAAAATTTTGCAGCACGCCTCTGAATTGCTTCGATGTCTTCCTTTAATTCGACCTACCGGGGATTCCAAACATTCTAGGAGTAATCAAGAATGGGTCGCATAAGTGTCCTGTACGTGGTCTCTACAGATGAGTACATTTTCCTACAATTCTCCCGATAAACCGAAGTCGATCATTCGCTTTCCCTCCTAGCGACTTTAATGCTCCTTCTACTTCATATCACTTGGCAACATTACGCCAAGATATTTAATCTAAGTGACTGTGTGAAGCAGCACACCACTAATATTCTATTCAAACATTACAGTATAATTTTTCCTACTCGTCTGCATCAGATTACATTTTTCTACATTCACAGCAAGCTGTCATTCATCACAGAAAATAAAAATTCTGTCTAAGTCACCTTGTAGTCTCCTACAGCCACTCAACGGTCCCATATACTACAATGTCATCAGGCAACAGTCGCAGATTGCTGTTCACCATGTTTGTCAGATTGTATATGTATACAGAGAACATAAGCGATCTTATCACACGTCCCCGAGACAATCCTGACAATAAACTTGTCTCTGACGAACACTCACCATCTTTCTTATAGGACTAAAATGTTCCACTGAAGGTAAGTGAAAATACGCTCGTAAGTAGTCAAACATAGCTACTTCGCTTTAAGTGAACTAGTCACCAAGCCTGTGGGTGTGAATATGGGGCGCGAGACCTACGATAATTTGGAGCACTATTATGTGGTACTCAACGACAGAGATCTCATCCCTTTAAAGGATACAGAGGCCAAAATCCAGTTAATCCTTTTGAGTAAGGCTGTAAGGAAGAGGCACAACGCTGAGACACACTTACAAAGTGTATTCGAAACTATTCAGACAACCATCTGAAATGAAATCAGCGTATACTAAAGCACCCGCCTCTTATGGAGACCTTCAAAACGGAACTGGTCTTTACTTTGTCTTCATTAAAATCCTTCACTCTTCTATGGATCAACTGGAGAAACTGAGGAAAAGCAGCCCTTACTTATGACAGAGATCCTATGTGGACAATTCACGATTTATCTAATATACGACAGAATTCCTCGGACGAGAGGGAAATGACCCCACTAAACTTTCTAACATGCATGAAGTTGCCCGATTTGTCGATGTATCGACGCGGACTGTCCAACGCGTCTGCACACGATGGTGTACCACTCGCAGCCAAGTAGCGTAACAACACTGCTTGTAAAAGAAATCCTAACAGACAGGGACCAGAGACGACGTCACGTATTGTCAATAAAACTCGATTTCAAACCTAACAGGAACTGCTGCCGTCACTGAACGCAGGTCAGTCTCAACCAGTTTCACAGCGAAGGGAACTGCATGCTACTGACATTTGAAGTGGGGTATCTCGCAAAAGGTCATTGCTCACAGCGGTTCATAAACGTGCACGTCTTCAGTGGATCAAACAACAGAGAACTGGACAGTAGCTGACTGAAAGTGTAATGCGGTCCAAAGAGTTGCGATTTTCAAACGATACATACCGGATAGTGCACAGCCGGCCTAGTGAAGAATTTAACCCAAAGGGCGCGGAAGGTGGAGTTCAGACCAGAGATAGTCTTGTGATGTTCTGAAGTGTTTTCGTACGATGACCTGAGCCCACTCATTCATGTTATCCTGAAAATGGATCTGGATGTTTATTTCAATAATCTTCGTGACCAAGTGTCGCACTTTCTTCCACCTCTTCTTGGTGAGTATTCTGTGGAAACTACCGCCTTCAATGACGACAACAACCGTTTTTACAGCGCAGCACGCATACTTTCTTGGTTTGAGTAACACACACGCGCCCGATCCCACTTCGATGGGTCCACTAAATTATCCGATCTTAACACAACAGAACACGGCTGGGGCTATTTCGAACAGCAAATGAAACGCCAATCAACATTCCCGCAATTTGATAGCTCCACGAGACGTAGTCATCGATGAGTAGCTTCAGATGGATATAACTTGTCCGAAGAGTGTATTCTCCTCCTCCTCGAACTGAGGCCGTTCTCAAGGTCAGGGGCGGTGTTACACGGCATTAACATGACGTCTCCTCAGAGTGACTATTTTTTGGTCCTGTGTGCTGATTTTCTGGTTTTGAAAGCTGCGTCACATAGTAATTTTATTATAAATTCAGGACAGCTTAAATCCTCTAGACTGCACAAGTGGTCAGCATCTCCAGAAACCATTATGTCTGTCAGCTACGCAAAAAAGCAACTTTTGTCCTCGCGTGATGGTATGTTGTGGCTGTGTTTTACATGATCCTACACCGTAGATAAAATTTGGCGATCGCTACGGTCAGAACAATGTAAAAAACTGAGTTTCTTTGCCGTGGAAATGGAGAAGCACTCCTACGCTCAGACTGAACACATCTCCCAGACTAGCTTGCAAGGAAGATCCTGATCCTACGAATCATACAGTATGGAGAAATATTTTGTTCAGCCTGGCACGAGAAGTTTCCAATTTGTTAGCAATAAAAGAGCCTGGTAGATGTAGAAAATGGCAGAACGTAAAGTAAACAATTGCAAATATATTTAATGTATTTCATAACGGCTGTAGTCGCGTCAGTGCCTATTACTTTGCACAGACATGCACATCCATAGGAACTTAGCATCGTACTTCAGAATAACACAGGCACTGCAATATCGTAATGTAAACAATGTCGAGAGATCAAAGTAATGTGCTGGTGCGTTTTATTTTGTTATAAACTGACTGGAGCCAACGGCCTTGTCGCTGTGGTAACAGCGGTTCCCGTCAGATCAGCGAAGTTAAAGCGCTCTCGGGCTGGGTTAGTACTTGGATGGGTGACCGCCGATCGCTGTTGACAAGCGAGATGCACTCAGCCCTTGTGAGGCAAACTGAGGAGCTACTTGATTGAGAACTAGCGGCTCCGGTCTCGGGAAAGTGGTATGCTGACCTCATGTCCCTCCATATCCGCATCCGGTGACGCCCGTGAGCTGAGGATGACACGGCGGCCGGTCGGTACGATTGCGCCTTCATCGCCTGTTCGGAAGGAGTTTAGTTTTTTTAGTTAATAAGCTGACTGGAATAAACACTTGGAATAATCACAAAACACACCAACCCCTCCACACTTCACTGTTGGATTTACATATGATGACAGCCGTTCAGTACAGACTACAGAAATGTGTGATTTACGAGGAAATGCTCGACCACTGTACCCCATTCTTTTTAAGCACCTACGCACGGTCCTTCACGCTTCCAATTCACGATCACATAACACACAGTCGAAAGCGAATGTAACATACATCGCAACTTCGGTAATAGCGCGCTTATGTGGCTAAAGAAATTCAAGATTTTTAGGGCTCACATTCGATCCTACTAGTTCTATCAAAATGGAAACAAATTCAGATATCAATGTGTCATTCATCACTGAAGGGCAAACTAAGGTGATCTGCAGCATTCTGCGCTGTCTCCTGGTTTTATCTCTGCAAACGAAATACACTCCTGGAAATGGAAAAAAGAACACATTGACACCGGTGTGTCAGACCCACCATACTTGCTCCGGACACTGCGAGAGGGCTGTACAAGCAATGATCACACGCACGGCACAGCGGACACACCAGGAACCGCGGTGTTGGCCGTCGAATGGCGCTAGCTGCGCAGCATTTGTGCACCGCCGCCGTCAGTGTCAGCCAGTTTGCCGTGGCATACGGAGCTCCATCGCAGTCTTTAACACTGGTAGCATGCCGCGACAGCGTGGACGTGAACCGTATGTGCAGTTGACGGACTTTGAGCGAGGGCGTATAGTGGGCATGCGGGAGGCCGGGTGGACGTACCGCCGAATTGCTCAACACGTGGGGCGTGAGGTCTCCACAGTACATCGATGTTGTCGCCAGTGGTCTGCGGAAGGTGCACGTGCCCGTCGACCTGGGACCGGACCGCAGCGACGCACGGATGCACGCCAAGACCGTAGGATCCTACGCAGTGCCGTAGGGGACCGCACCGCCACTTCCCAGCAAATTAGGGACACTGTTGCTCCTGGGGTATCGGCGAGGACCATTCGCAACCGTCTCCATGAAGCTGGGCTACGGTCCCGCACACCGTTAGGCCGTCTTCCGCTCACGCCCCAACATCGTGCAGCCCGCCTCCAGTGGTGTCGCGACAGGCGTGAATGGAGGGACGAATGGAGACGTGTCGTCTTCAGCGATGAGAGTCGCTTCTGCCTTGGTGCCAATGATGGTCGTATGCGTCTTTGGCGCCGTGCAGGTGAGCGCCACAATCAGGACTGCATACGACCGAGGCACACAGGGCCAACACCCGGCATCATGGTGTGGGGAGCGATCTCCTACACTGGCCGTATACCATTGGTGATCGTCGAGGGGACACTGAATAGTGCACGGTACATCCAAACCCTCATCGAACCCATCGTTCTACCATTCCTAGACCGGCAAGGGAACTTGCTGTTCCAACAGGACAATGCACGTCCGCATGTATCCCGTGCCACCCAACGTGCTCTAGAAGGTGTAAGTCAACTACCCTGGCCAGCAAGATCTCCGGATCTGTCCCCCATTGAGCATGTTTGGGACTGGATGAAGCGTCGTCTCACGCGGTCTGCACGTCCAGCACGAACGCTGGTCCAACTGAGGCGCCAGGTGGAAATGGCATGGCAAGCCGTTCCACAGGACTACATCCAGCATCTCTACGATCGTCTCCATGGGAGAATAGCAGCCTGCATTGCTGCGAAAGGTGGATATACACTGTACTAGTGCCGACATTGTGCATGCTCTGTTGCCTGTGTCTATGTGCCTGTGGTTCTGTCAGTGTGATCATGTGATGTATCTGACCCCAGGAATGTGTCAATAAAGTTTCCCCTTCCTGGGACAATGAATTCACGGTGTTCTTATTTCAATTTCCAGGAGTGTAGATTTATGTTCAGATATTAATAACAACATTCACCGAGCCCTCGAATCACATAATTGTGAGTGCAATGGACCTAGGGTACAGACAGGAAGCTGTAAGGAGAGAATTTTTTCAGGATAATACGGTTGCTAGTGGTCGTGTTCAAGTAGTTTAACCTGCCTAGTCTCCCGCGTCTGTCGTTTCGTGTATGAATATCTTGAAGTATCCACTGGCTTCGTTAGGATTCGCCTCCGAATGGCGCAAAGGAAAGAAAATTCAGCTCGTTATGAAATTTTCTTGTTCTATTTCAATAGTATACTTCCAACTTCAACTTCCCAAATACGCGTATTGCTCGCGGTTCATACCCAGAACATATTGCATATATCACATCTTACCTACCAGGTAAAGGACCATTCGTCATATACGGCTCAACAAGAGCAACACCCAAGTTCTGTGAGTTGCTACAGAAAAACTCCTATCTATATGTGTTCACAAAATTTTCGACTACCGTACGCTTCACTTTTGTGTTAACGAATTTATTTTCGTAAGCAATTAAATAAAAAAAAGTTTACCCGTGACTAAATCAATTAATTTAAATGGAAATGATCAAATAAATGAAGCATGAGGACACAAAAGGGATTTTGATATCACAAATTAAAATTGAATTTTGCAAATAAATTAGCTATATAAAGATTCAGCTACTACGCAAGGCAATTGCTTCCCTGAAGTATATGAAGTTAATGACACGTCTGAATGAGTGATCAAATATAAACGAGAAGTTCAGAAGTCCTTAATTAAAAAAGTATGCTACGGAGAGTACTAATTTGTTTTCTACAAAAAACTTCAAAAATTTTATCTCATAAATTTCTAACTCCTGTTTCCTACCCGAGCAAGCAGTTCCTCTTCGTCGATAGAAAACTACACGAATTCACCCTAATTTTGATCTAAGGACGACAAATTACCGCTATATGATGGGCGAGGGACGTTTTAACGCCGCCTAATGATGCAATTCTTGGGCATTCTGTGACAGCAACGAGGAATCTACATACGTATTGACACAACACAAGAATGAGGACTAGATTGTTGCTTCTCTTGTGCACTTAAGTTTCCCTATACTTGGCGAGAATGAGTATCTCTGTCGGTGGAGAGTAACCAAGATTTACAACTAAGCAGTAAACACACAATTCATTATGTGGAAAACTAGCATCAAAAACTAATTTCTGGCCGATGTTTTCTGAATACAAAAGCTGTCACTTGTCTTTGGGCGTCGTTATCTTAGCATCGGTCTCGTGATTTTCCACGATTACATTACTTTTTCAATATTGCATAATATCATCAATAATTTCCAAGAATTTTTGAACGGTTCTTCTTCAGTCATAATTGAATGTTCTGAAGTGCAATTTATTGTCCATAAGTCGTTAAAATAAAAATGTGTGTGTGTGTGTGTGTGTGTGTGTGTGTGTGTTTGTGTGTGTGTGTGTGTGTGTGTGTGAGAGAGAGAGAGAGAGAGAGAGAGAGAGAGAGAGATCATATTGGCCCAACAGTACACATGCTCCAGTGACCGACAGTGTTATGTGAAGCTTAGTCACAGTACAGTCGTCATACGCTATGTGATCAGAAGTATCCGGACACCCCCAAAAAGATGCGTTTTTCATATTAGGTGCATTGTGCTGCCACCTACTGCCAGGTACTCCATATCAGCGACCTCAGTAGTCATTAGACTTCGTAAGAGAGCAGAATGGGGGCCCGCGGAGCTCACGGACTTCATGTGGTCAGGTGATCAGGTGTCACTTGCGTCATACGCTTGTACGCGAGATTTCCACACTCCTAAACATCCCTAGCTCCACTGTTTCTGATGTGATCTGGAAACGTGGAGGAACACGTACAGCACAAAAGCGTACAGGCCGATCTTGTCTGTTGAGTGACAGAGACCGCCGACAGTTGAAGAGGGCCGTAATGTGTAATAGGCAGACATCTATCCAGACCATCACACAGGAATTCCAAACTGCATCAGGATCCACTGCAAGTACTATGACAGTAAGGCGGGAGTTGAGGAAACTTGGATTTCATGGTCGAGCTCATAAGCCACACATCATGCCGATAAACGTCAAACGACGCCTCGCTTGGTGTAAGGAGCGCGAACATTGGACGACTGAACAGTGGAAAAACGTTGTGTGGAGTGACGAATCACGGTACACAACGTGGCGATCCGATGCCAGGGTGTGCGTATGGCGAATGTCCGGTAAACGTCATCTGCCAGCATGTGTAGTGCCAACGGTAAAATTCGGAGGCGGTGGTGTTATGGTGTGGTCTTGTTTTTCATGGAGGAGGCTTGCACCCCTTATTGTTTTGCGTGGCACTATAAACAGCACAGGCCTACATTGATGTGTAAAGCACCTTCTTACACCCCACTGTTGAAGAGCAATTCGGGGTCGGCAACTGCATCTTTCAACACGATCGAGCACCAGTTCATAATGTACTGACTGTGGCGGAGTGGTTACACGAGAATAACATCCCTGTAATAGACTGGCCTGTACAGAATCCTGACCTGAATCCTATAGAACACCTTTGGGATGTTTTGGAATGCCGACTTCGTGCCAGGCCTCACTAACCGACATCGATACCTCTCCTCAGTGCAGCACTCTGTGAAGAATATGCTGCCATTCCCCAAGGAACCTTTCAGCACCTGATTGAACGTATCCCTCCGAGAGTGGAAGCTGTCGACAAGGCTAAGAGTGGGCCAACACCATACTGAATTCCATCATTACCGATGGAGAGCGCTACGAACTTTTAAGTCATTTTCGGCCAGGTGTCCGGATACTTTTCATCATATAGTGTACAAAGTGGAAGCGTGATAGCAAACAGTAAAATCGTCAACGTGTAAGAGCACCGTATTAACATGTGCGCGAGTTCGAACGGAATATTATGATCGTTCTATGGAAAATGTGTTCGTTATACCGTGACATGGCGGCTTGTACAGAGCATGTTGCTATGTCTGTGGACAGTAGAGGGTCGTGTACGCAGAGCTGAGCAGCTGCTGGACAACGTAATACAGAGTGCGTTCCATTAGTAATGCGACAAATTTTTTCTGGCCCTACGGTACACCACAGTGTGTTGTAACCGGCTGAGCTAAGTGGAGGGGGGGCGTTAGCTTCAAAACGCTCTTTGTTTCATTCGGCTGCGAGCTGCCGGAGAGTCAGGATGTGCGTTTCCGTCAACCCTGTTTTGAGTTCATGTAACACGGCACAATGGATTATTCTGTAGAGCAACGGTACGCTATCAAATTTTGCGCTAAACTTGAGAAGTCCGCCACCGAAACGTTTCCATTATTTCAGCATGCCTTTGGGACTGATTGTTTGTCTAAATCACAAGTTTTCCAATGGCACAAATGGCTCTGAGCACTATGGGACTCAACTGCTGAGGTCATTAGTCCCCTAGAACTTAGAACTAGTTAAACCTAACTAACCTAAGGACATCACAAACATCCATGCCCGAGGCAGGATTCGAACCTGCGACCGTAGCGGTCTTGCGGTTCCAGACTGCAGCGCCTTTAACCGTACGGCCACTTCGGTCGGCTCCAATAGCACAAGTCGTTCATGAGGGGGCCGAGAGGAGATCACCGACGAACCATCAACCGCATGAGTCGACGAAAATGTGATGCGTGTGCGCGATTGTTTGAACTCTGACAGACGGCTGAGCCTTCAATTGATAGCACAAACTCTAAATATGTCGAAAACAACCGTTTTCCGCATTGTGACCGAAGATTTGAACACGAGAAAGGTGTGTGCCAAACTCGTCCCAAAAGTGTTGACCGACGAACACAAGCACATGTGAGTGCTTCGGTGCCGACAAATGTTGGAAATGCGTGAAAATGATCCTCATTTTTTAAACTCAGTTATCACTGGTGATGAATCGTGGATTTTTGAGTACGACCCTGAGACAAAAAGGCAGAGTTCAGAGTGGCACACCCCATCGTCGCCCTGTCCCAAGAAGGCACGCATGAGCAAGTCCAGGATCAAAACCATGCTCATTGGCTTCTTTGACGTCAGAGGCATTGTCCACCACGAATTCGTATCTACCGGGACTACAGTGAACTCAGCTTTCTACTTGGAAGTGCTCAAAAGACTGAAAAGGAGGGTCTCGCGCTGCCGAAGCGACATCAAGGACACGTGAAAAGTTCACTACGACAACGCGCCGTCACAGCGCCTTCATTGTCAACGACTTCCTGGCCAGGACCAAGACCCCATTGGTTCCCAAGCCTCCCTACAGTCCTGACCTGGCTCCTGCTGACTTTTTGTTTCGTTTCCTCGGTTAAAAAGAGTCATGAAAGGAAAGCATTGGGACGCGATTGAAATCATCCAAGCACATGTTACATCAGCTCTAAAGGACATTCCGGAGAAGGCATTCCATTATGCCTCCCAGGCATGGAAACACCGCCTCTAGAAGTGTATCGACGCAAGAGGGTGCTATTTTGAAAAATTTTGATTATTTGTACGAATATATTCAACAAATGATTTTTTAAGATTTTGGTCGCATTACTTATGGAACGCACCTTGTACACTGATCAGCCAGAACACTATGACCACCTAGCTAACAGCCGGTATGTCCACCTTTGGCACGGATAACAGCGGTGACGCGTCGTGGCATGGAAGCAACGAGGCCCTGGTAGGTCGCTGGAGGGAGTTGGCACACACATCTACACACACAAGTCAACTAATTCCAGTAATATGAAGATGGTATCTGTATGAAGATGGTATCTGTTCTAGTGTTCGATCGCGCTCAGGTCTGGCGAGTTGGTGGCTGGGGAGGATGGGGAAGCACATCAGCTGGAAATCGCCACTGTGTTTCTCGAACAACAGAATCACACTCCTGGTCTTTGCAATGGCGCATTATGTCGTTGAACCAGTGTTTTATACTCCTTGGCCGTTAGGATACCTTGCACGAGCTCCACTGGACCCATGGATACCCACGTGAATATTCTCCAGAGGATAACGTAGCCGCCGCCAGCTTGTCTCCGCCCCAAGTACAGATGTCACGTAGCTGTTCCCCTGGACAACGACGGATTCGGATGGCGTGATGAAGAAGGTATCGGGATTCATAAGACTATGAAACGCTATGCCACACCATCAACATCCAGTGCCGATGGTCACGTGCCCATTTCAGTCGTAGTTGCCGATGATGTTAACATTGGCACATGCATGAGTCGTCGACTGCGGAGGCCCATCGTTAGGATCGTTCAGTGCACTGTGTGTTCAGATACACGTTTACTCCACCCAGCTATAAAGTCTGATGTTAGTTCCGCCACAGTACGCCGCCTGCCCTGTTTCACCAGTCTGTCCAGCCTACGTGGTCCGGCATCTGTAATGAGAGGTGGCCGTCCAACCCCACGACTTCTAGACGTGGTTTCACCTTCGTTTCGCTACGTGTTGAAGACACTCGCCATAGTACTCCTCGTACACCCAACAAGTCGTGCAGTTTCCGAAGTACTCGTGCCGAGCCTCCGGACTATTATAATCTGCCCTCGCTCAGATAAATCGCGCGCCTTCCACGTTCTACATAAGTACAGCAGTCAATGATACCACATGCACCGTGGGTGTGTCGGACTAGCAGCCATTCTTCGTCAGGTAACGCTGCTATCAGCTGGGCGGGTTTTTATCGATAGTACACACAATGTTCTGGCTAATCAGTGTATTATGACAGCAGAAAATGACTGCCTTCTTACCTGCATGACAGTACGGAAAGTACAGTTCGTTCGTAGTGCAGCACGCTTGAGTGTTTTAACTGATGCCTATTTCAGTGTCGAAACTTGGGTGTCACCTGCTGTTAGCTGGAACAGTAGCACGCTTGTAATTACCAATCTCTAATGAACTCGTCTTGACGGTATATTAAATCTATCTTCTTTCATTTCCTTGTCATTTCGTTGACGGGCATTATCCAGAAATCACAAAAGCCTCACATTGAAAAATATAGTGTAGTGGTACTGAGATATACTTCAAGCTGTCCTACAGTTATAGCCACATACGTGTTAGACGCTTGGTGGTCGCAAACTCGTAGCCGCCGCGTTGAGCGGCATAACAGACAAACATACAGTAGATTTTGATGCTTTAGAGCGCCATTGGCATACGACGAGTGACCTCGACTCTCACGACTAAAACAAATCTGTCCCGCAGTTGCTGCCTCATACAGGTTTCTGAGCCCGAGGTACTGCACCTCCTTCAGGCAATCACATATCAGCTTTTGAAAGAAGGAAGTTTAGAGGTTAACGTCCTGCCGACAGCACAAGCTAAAATGGGGAAGGAAATTGGCCACCGCCGCATTTGTCTGGAGACTATTTGGGAAAATCGCAGAAAACCTTAATCTGTATAGGCGGAGGAGGATCTAAACCGTCGCGTCGTCCTCCCGAATGCCAGTCCGTGTGCCACCTACGTCACCTGGCTCGGTCCAGATTTCGATAAGACATGGTTCAGTCATTTGTAAAGGGTAATGTGCCATCATTCTTCGATGAACGACGGGTACCACTGTTTTCCTAGCCTGAACGTTTATCTGAATAGTGGTCCATAGGACATATATGAGTTCTGGTTGTCGGGCACCTGCTCGTCACAGTTCTCCCAGAAATCATTACTGATACTTTGTGGAGTGGCATACATACAATCTGAGAGGAGATTACCCACTAGAACCATACCAAGCTCTGACAGCATATGGGGGATTCGAGACAAATTCAATTACTACATTCCGATATCACGTGCCGTTCTGTAATCCTAAAATGGTTCAAATGGCTCTACGCACTATGGGACTTAACATCTGAGGTCATCAGTCCCCTAGACTTAGAACTACTTAAACCTAACTAACCTAAGGACAACACACACATCCATGCCCGAAACAGGATTCGAACCTGCGACCGTAGCGGTCGTGCGGTTCCAGACCGAAGCACCAAGAACCGCTCGGCCACACCGGGCGGCCTGTAATCCTACTTACGTATTTATGTATTCTAGTCTACTTAATGTTTGGTATGAAGTTTATTTCGGTCGCAAGTATCCTTCTTAGTGCCGCAAATATCATAATTACATACAGGGTGACACAGAAGTCCGTTAACATTTAAAATACACTAATTCGTGAAATAATTTCGACAGAGTGGTAAAACTCGACACATAAGCTTGAAATGACTTGAAGTTTCAATGAAACCAAAAACGGCCGGCCGCTATGGCGGAGCAGTTCTAGGCGCTTCAGTACGGAACCGCGATGCTGCTACGGTCACAGGTTCGAATCCTGCCTCGGGCATGGATGTGTGTGATGTCCTTACGTTGGTTAGGTTTAAGTAGTTCTAAGTCTAGGGGACTGATGACGTCAGATGTTAAGTCCCATAGTGCTTAGAGCCATTTAAAACCAAAAACGAGTCCAAAAACCGACCAACACATGGCGCTAGACAGCAACGCGTCAGTGATGGTGCATGAGGGTGCAAGGTACACCCGATATGTTACAAAGTCGCATCCTCTCTAGCATGACTGATGAACACCTGCTAGAAGGTATGACTTTTATGCAGGATGGCGCTCCACCCCATATTACAACACGTGTGAAAGATCTGCGCACATCGTTTGGTGAGGATTGCGTACTGAGTCGCCTCTGCACTTTCGTCGTGCTTGGCCTCCCAGGTCCCCAGACCTCAATCCGCACCGAGCGAGGTGGCGCTGGTTAGCACAATAAGACTCGCGTTCGGGAGGACGACGGTTAAGACCCGCGCCCGGCCATCCTGATTTTGGTTTTCCGTGATTTCCCTAAATCGCTTCAGGCAAAAGCCGGGATGGTATCTTTGAAGGGGCACGGCCGACTTCTTTCCCCATCCTTCCCTAATCCGATGGAACCGATGACCGTTTGGTGCCTTCCCCCAAACCAACCAATCAACCAACCAACGTCCATGCGCGTAATTATTGGTTGTGGGTTTGCCTGAAATCACAAGTCAATCGTGATCGTCCTATCTCATTAGGGACGCTAAAAGACAACATCGGACGGCAATTTGTCATTATACCTATTGATAAATACTGTGCACAACACTGTACCTAGACTACAGGTATTGTCGACGAATGAAGGCCAACATGCTGATCATTTGTTATAAAGAAAATCGTCTCAGCTACAAATCAACTGTTATGCTAATTATTGATTTTGTATCTTACGACTCACCGTCTGTTGGTCACTCTGTGTAATTTTTTGGTTTCAATAAAACCCCACGTTATTTCAAGCGTGTGTGTCAATTTTTACCCCTCTACTTACATTATTCCGTGAAGTATTGAATTTTCAAATGTTAGCGGATTTTTGGGTCACCCTGTATAAACACAATGAATGAAACAGGAAATGCGCTGCGATGGGAGGAAGGGCCGAAAACTATGATTTAAAGTCCTGTCAATCTTCATTTATTTATTGTGCCTTTGTCCTGCATCGGCGCAGGGTCGGCATGGTTATTAAAGGATTAGGCATGTTTAATTAAAGGGGCGACCGGGTGTCTTTCCTGTCGCCACCCCATTAACCCCCAGGAGGAACATGTGCACAATACTGTCTGGGTGTAGTGTTATTCATGTAAAAGTGAGCAAATTTTTCGAAATGTTTGCGAATCGCGTAACTGAGGCGCAAGTCCGGTATTCACTAAGCGAGAGACCGTCTAAAAATCACATCCAAGCTGGGCGGTACACCAACCCTTGCCGATAATCCGACGGGCGTATTGGCTGTGTCCTTTTCAAAGTATGTATCCCGGAACTGGTCTTTAAGAAATTAAGGGAAACCGTGGAAAACCTAAATCGGGATGGTCACAAGAGGATCTGTGACCATGCTCGCTTTTGAGGGAAGCACCGTGATAATTGCGAATATTGTTCAAAAAAATCGCGATATTTTCCCTGTACAGTAAAAGGGACTTCAAATATTCAAATGGCTCTAAGCACTATTAAGCACTATGGGATTTAACATCTGAGGTCATCAGTCCCCCAGGCTTAGAACTGCTTAAACCTAACTAACCCAAGGACATCACACACATCCATCCCCATTCGAACGTTCGACAGTAGCAGCCGCGTGGTTCCGGACTGAAGCGCCTAGAACCTCTCGGTCACAGGGGCAGGCGCAAAAGGGACTTCAAAGAAACGGTATATACACTGAATAATAGGGACAAATCGCCTACTTCAACATTACACATCAAATACTATACAATTACTTTGAACGCAGTAGAATTATATTATATGAACGTGAACGATACACATGTTGAGCATCAAAAGTGTTTCAAAAACTACTGTAACGATCTAGGTACAACATTAATAATTTTTCGCGAAATTTCAACGCGATCGTAGACTTGGCTATTATTACAAAGGAATTAGTTGCAGTGTGGTACATAGTGACAGAAAGGCGTATTTGGCTGTGTATTTTTTGCAGCCAGCTGTGGCTGAAGTGGCTAAAACATAGCACGCTGCGGTAGCACAACGCACTTTGGTCGGTTATAAATAAATGAAGATGAGTGATGCAATGAAAACGTCCACTACAAAAACGGATAGAAGTATGATAAACATGAAGAGCCTTAGTAGGCATTATAATAAACGACATGCACTGGAATGCAGTCACCAATCACGATACTTTTTACGTTTATTAGATGGTCATGCAAACCGAATTTGTCTAAAAAAAAAATACCATAGGTTTATTCATATTAAGATGGTATTGGCTGAGGATTGCGAATGTCTTATTTACGACAGAAGCAGACAGTATGTTTAATTCTGCAAATTACTTAACGTTTTAGCGTTGTCTTATCTCAGCGCCTCACTTTTCTCTTCCCTACAAAATGTTGACCGGCATGTGTGAATACTGAATATAATGTTCGAAATGAAATTAATGTTCATTTGTCAAGTTCATCGGCGAGGTTAATAAATGATTCAGTCACGAAGAAATGGTTGTCTGACAGTTGATCAACCAATATTTAAGGACGGGCGCAAACCTTAGCTGCTGGAACGAATGTCCCCTTGCAGAAGGGCACTCCGCCGCTGAAGGTAATTGGACTAAATATGGTGACGCGATGGGTGACGTCACCACCGCGGCAACTCCATTCAGGAAATTGCGACACGCGTGACCCTCCACACCCAGGCAGCAAGCGTTGCGGCTCGCGGAGTCCGGCTGTACACATTCCTCACTCAATGCAACACGCTCAGGTGCTTCAAGGCGATCTTGCATGCATATAACACAAAAGCTGTTAACATCAACGTACTGAGGAAAAAATGTTCAATATCACTAAATATTGAGGAGTAAGGGTATATTGCATATTCTTTAAAATATGCCTGTTCAACGAAAACTGCAATAAAATAAAAAAAATTATTTTCACCGTTACGTATTTTTATTTTTTTTTATTTTTATTTTTTTTTTACCATCCATGCCGAAGTTCTGAAGCAAATGCTATTAACTCTGTGTATCCATGTTGCTGCTATTACTATCTCAAACTGCAGCAGAAAAGTAACCGTTCCACGCTAGAAACGCTTCTTCACTGGTCGATTCTCAAGCAAATTGCCTGCAAGAGAACTGTGCGCCACGACACTACACTTCGTTTTTAGCTGAATACCGAAATAAGAATCAAGCTCGACTGCTTACGAGGAACATGTTGTTTAAACTGAAATTCGCGCTAATAAAAGTTACATCGCTTCCCTATTTCCAAACAAATTATTTTATTGCGATTTCGAACAAAATATCTTGACAGTTACTTTATATGTACTACCTATATATTTACAACGTCATGTACAAATCCAGACTGACAACCTGTCTTCTTTTATTGCCGTGCATTGCTAACTATCAATGAAATCGCGAAAACGAATGGTGTTATGGACCGTTTTTCCAAGCTTATTTGCCGGCCACTGTGGCCGAGCGGTTCTAGGCGCTTCAGTCCGGAATCGCGCTGCTGCTACGGTCGCAGGTTCGAATCCTGCCTCGGCCATGGATGTGTGTGATGTCCTTGGGTTAGTTAGGTTTAAGTAGTTTTATGTCTAGGGGACTGATGACCTCAGATGTTAAGTACCATAGTGCTTAGAGCCATTTGAACCACTTAAATCAAACTTATTTACAAATAAATTACACCACTTCTCACTGTGTCTTCCTCTTAATAAGTCGATGTTTCTACAACGGACAATACCATTAATTTTCCTTAGTTCTTAGATCTGGCTTAGAGGTTATGTGACAAAATACAAGATCAAAGGTTTCACGTTCAGTCCTTGGCGGCCTCAGGTCTTTTTTCCTATTGTTACTCAAATCTCTTTCACCTGTGGCAGCTCATTATGCCGTACGTGAAGAATGCCAAGCTGTACCGCGGTTCGGTACGTTCAACCGTTAGTTTCCCTGTGTGATAGTTCACAATTCGGAAGAAAGCAAGGATATATCATCTTCAATAGGACCATGTCAAGTAAAGCAATTTTGCAATCAACCCAACCTACGGATTGAGGACAGTTTTAACGTAGATAAAAATTTCTCTCCCTAGTATGTCGTTTAAGACGAAACACGAGGAAAAATTAACATAAGAATTTAAGATATGGATCAAATTTGGTGTCCAGACCGCAGCAATGCCATTAACCGTTATGGAACTGCAGGATGTTCCACATGAAACCGGTACGCCTCACGCCCGAGATTCGAGTAAGAATTAACTAACTAAAAAAGAATACATAATTATAATTTTAAAAACATGCAGTTACCTGTTTATAAGAGAGGCTGGAAGTGGTGGCCATGGGCATCCAGACATCGCTGAGAGGAAATTTGACTAGAGATGATCAACCAGAACGTGAGCGTACCGGTTTTATGTGGAACACCCTGATTTTCACATATCTGTTCATAGCCAGTATGTAATTTATCTGGAATTCGTTGAATTCATTGAATGAAAAAAAGGTTCACTTCTCGGGAACATGGAAGACGATTTAAGACACTTAAGCCATAAGCTATATTTCTCTGTATGATCTGAAGTTTTTCCAAAGCTTTTTTGAGTTTCTAAAAAATACCGGTATTTTTTATTTTTTCCAAATTTGGGACAGCTCATTCTGTCATACTGCCCGCTAAAACGATAGAGTTCCGAATGCAACCTTCATGTCTGTTCGATAGTAACTGAATACTCTTGAACCTGCACCTCACCAAAAGCTAATTTTTCGCAGTCCTATTTGATGAGTTGCCGTTACATTTGAGTTTGCCGCTTTCAATGTAAAAAAAAGAAAAGACATCCATCTGCTCATTTCTTCTGACGCCACATTATTCTACAAAAACAATTTTCGGACTACGAACTGAGCTGTCATGAGCATCACACTCACGATGAATTTGTTCGTGTAATATGACAGGGGGAGGCACGTAAGGAAAGTCAGATTGTTTGCCTGGAGTCTGTGATATGCTTTATCGACATGCTAGACGTAACACTGTCACGGGCAGCACATCAGTGTGAGATGTTTTACGCATATCAACACAGCACGAAGAATTTTTTCTGCAGATTTCCACGTGACGAGCCTCTTTACGTGTCGTAGTAGAGCCTCTTGTTCTGATTCTCCGTTTAAGCTGTGCCGCTTAAAGTGATACTTATGTTTCCGTTTGATTCCCGTTCAGAAAACAAACGGTTTACTGCTGTACCAAGCTCTCTGTTTCATCCTAGTCGCGAGTGAGTAGCAATGGGTTTGAACCTTGATTAACAGGAGCGAAAAAAACCTACAATAAAGCTAAAACTGGATGAAACTGTTATGATCAAAACTCTCCTTTGAAACATGCCCACGGGTGGCAACAGGATACCTCTACAGAGTATGTATATACTAAAATGGCAGCGGCGGAGAATCTACGCCGCTATTGCCATGACTATTATTTACACAAATTCACTAATAACTTGTATGGAGTGGCATGTCTGGAATATCTGAAAGATAGAACTTGTAAAGAGAGCAATACGGAGTAGGCAGATAATATTTACGTGACGCAAATAGCTTCATCACGAGACAAATGTTTCAACTTTAAATAACACAGGAGATTGCAAGATGAACAGAAGGACCAGAAATAATAGCAGGGATAAATAAATTGATTACGACTGGTTCTGTAGTATAACGGAAACAAAATTAGAAAAAGTAAATTTCAACATAAATACAGAAATTGAATTGCGAGTAATGGTGATCTGATTTATGGATGATACTCCCAACATTTCTTAGAAACAGTAGATATAACAATTACTTAATGCAATGCATCAATTGCTGTTTAATAGACAGCCGGACTTGAACTTAATAAATAAAGGGAAGAACGGTTTGTAGAAGTATATGACCTTCAGAAACAAAATGTTGTTCTCAACGTTATATTCAACAAACTCAAGCGGTGGAAACAGAAAAATATTATTTCGTAGTCCTTTAACACAACACATTAATAAGGCGTCATAAACAGATTAGTATGCGTGCGGTCAAAGAAAATGCTACTAGGGAGAAAACAAACATCCTTCTACTGAAAACGGACCTGGCAAATCAAAGTTAAAATTTTGGGTTTGCAATCGGAATGAACAGGATTTAAATTCCTGCCTGGCCGCCTTGGTCCAGATTTCCGTGATTTGCTTAACAGTTTCATGCGATGGTTCCATCTGTAAGGTCCCGACCGATAGCCCGCCCAAACGTTGTCCCATTTAAACTTCCCCATCATCTTCGCTGACATAGATATCGATGGAACGGTAAAACACTGAGTAAGTTGCGAACTACTTTGGAATAGTTTTATTCAAAACTATTCGCAGAATGAAGGCAGAGTAGGATTTAATAATTCGTCGACGACGAGGTCATTACAAAAAAAAGCACAAGTTCTGGCTTAACAAGGACAGAACAGGATACCACACTTACTTGTTCCAAAGGAACCGTTCCAGCAGTCGTCTTAATTTATTAGGTAAACCAGCGAAAACCTAATAATGGAAGACCGAATGAGTATTTGAACCCTGCCCCTCCAGAATGCGATCACTGCGCCACAGCGCTCGGTTGGTGGACCTCGTGTCAGGAGTCCTTAAACGTAACTCTTTAGGTAGTTGACTGCTATGGGTCCATGCAGTGAGACACTCCACTAGAAAAAACCGCCTTATGGGACAAGCATTACAGAGAAAGGAAAATACGATCCAATAAGAACTATGTAGTAAATACATCATAATGAATGGAGTAGCACAGCGTAGGCGAAATTGAAGATTTGCACATAACTAACGGTAAACGTCAGTACCAAAGCAATAAAATCGTCATGAGATCAGTTTTATTGCCTGCAATTCGCTCGTGAAGGTTATATAACTTACACCAATGACGTTTCAGTGATTAAAGACTAGAGGTCAATTGAAAAGACTGTGTTTAAAATCTCCAAAAATGTTTCATTTTTCGTTTTTAACGGAGTTTAGTTATCTTCTACGTGAAAACGTATGACTGATAAACTTCTACATGAAACCCACATATGGACCGTGAGATGTGATGTCCAGGAGAATGTTTGGAAGTCTAAATACAAGATCGTCGATGAAACTGGTCTAAACCACACATCTCTACAAACGTGAAACTCTATATATATTAAACAAATCTCGTTATTCATTCTCTTATTTCACACTATTTCTCCAAGACTGCTTACGTTACTGCAAAATCTGCTTCACAATGCATTTAGAAGTACCATTACTGACACGATCTTAGGCCAAACATAGTGAAGGCAAACGCTGTAAAATTAAGAAGAAGGCACAGACCACGTATCAGTAAAGTAAGCTGGACAGAGTACGCGCGTCACATGCAAACAGTACAAAGTCTTGCTGAGTTGCAGCAACTGCCGAGGAGAGCAAGGTAAACAGCAATGAGGCACAAGTATTTTCTACACGACTCGACATACTCAGCGTTGCTTTTGCCGCAATACTAAACTGGTTGTGTGCCGAGAAGTCAACTGCTGAACTGGAATAACAGTAGCACTGAAAAAAAATTTCACACACATTTGATTTCGTGTGTGTGTGTGTGAGAGAGAGAGAGAGAGAGAGAGAGAGAGAGAGAGAGAGAGAGAGAGAGAGGGGGGGGGGGGGGGGGGGGGGGAGAGAGAGAGAGAGAGAGAGAGAGGGGGGGGGAGAGAGAGAGAGAGATGGTGGAAGTTAGTCCGAAATATAGTTTCTAAAATGTTCTTCTTTACTTTTATTTGTGTTATCGTTTTCTATAGTAACTATCACTTAAAGAAGCTTCGTTAAGCGATACAGACGAGCCAGCCATATGTTCCACTTTTATTAGTCTATCTATGAGTTCCACGATACAGTTGTGTTAAATATTTTGGACAAAAGCACGAAGTAATGCCAAAGGCTGATACGCTGGACCGAAACTCTGACAAGCTGCACTTTGCAGAGAAACAGAATGACACAGATTTCGAAGGTTTTTAAAGAGGGTATGATCTCACAGATTATATTTATAGACAATCACCGTTCGCTACAATCTAATTAAGAAAGGACAAAAATGGGTGCAAAGGAAGAAGCCATTTCGTATTAAAGCGAGGAGAAGCTGACACTCGACTCATACTATTCACTTGCATCACACACACACACACACTTACACTATTCCAGTATGTAGCAGCTTTCCGTAGCACACTCTTCATTTACCGCTAGGAGTTAATAGAGTGATGTTCACGGACACAAACTTAACACTATCTTCTCGGAACGAACTTCTGTATAATCGTCACAAGAGGCTTCAGCTGGACCATCAAGTCAGTAAAATGAATCAAGTGCCAATCGACCCAACATGACACAGCGTGGACACGGCTTTGATTCGAAATGAAACCGCAAAACTCAAGCATGAGCGCACACAATGTTGTCAAAGTACACGGTTAGCACCTAACATCGGTTAGTCACAGATGACAGCACACGACAGATATTTCAGTGCGGTTACGTAAGGCAGCCGTACCTTTGCCGGCATGGTCCAGAAAGGTGACCCTACGGCGGCGAGAAGAATCGTCCAGATTCTCCCTGGACAATGAGCTGATGAGGATACCCCGCAGCTCCGCGAGAGCTCGTCGCTCGTCACACATCTCCAGCCGACGACTGGTGTGCGAGAGCTTTCCCTCGTTATCTCTCTCTCTCTCTCTCTCTCTCTCTCTCTCTCTCTCTCTCTCCCTACCACCAGGCGTGCTGCCCAGGAATTCAACCTATATGGGCACGGCGGGGAAGAGGAGGGGGCTCTTTGGATCACCTTCAGAAACACGTCACACTTCCCTACGTGCTCGATAATACTAAGCGAACGACCTTGTTAGCGAGACCACGTGACCCGCCGCTGAACGAGTGGCGCACACGGAAGGCGGCAGCGGCGGCGCACGCCCACAAAAATCACGCGTCCCACCTACTGGCGAATTTCACCTCCAGGAATCCGCTTTCGCTTGTCGACACTCTTGAAAAAGCTACTGCACACGATGCGATAAGAAAACACAACAAACTCGCGTAGATGCGCAACGGTGTCTCCGGCACAACTGTTGCAAAAATTGACGTAGAAGGCAGCGTTTTAATTCCCAACACCCAAACGAAACACTCCTTTAAAAACAAACAATGTACTCTCAAGTAGTTTACGGGATGAAACCTAGTTTCAACATCAAGTAATCGTTTTACTTTTCAGCATTTGCTAAAAGTACGAATGTGTCACTTCACTGTGATGAGTGCAGAAATTTCAAATGTGTCAAACTTTAATCTACGGACAATGCTCGCAATCAGCGAATGATTTATTTTTTTTAGCATTATACTGCATAAAAAAATAAGAAAAATTTTCAAGGAGTTAGTAGGCTTATCATTCAAGATAATCTATGAAACTTGTTTAATGTTATTTCAGAGTAATACATTGCGCACTAATGAGGGATTTAATAAGAGATGGCTAATGTGTTGAAGAGAACGATTCTGTAGCCGCACTGAATATTCAAATGGCTCTGAGCACTATGGGACTTAACGTCTGAGGTCATCAGTCCCCTAGAACTTCGAACTACTTAAACCTAACTAACCTAAGGACATCGCACACATCCATGCCCAGAGCAGGATTCGAACCTGCGACCGTAGCGGTCGCGCGGTTCCAGACTGTAGCGCCTAGAACCGCCCGGCCACCCAGGCTGGCCGCACTGAATACAACAGTTCGGCGTGTTACGTGACTTGGATGACGTCAGACCCTGTTCTGGTCTTTGACGCGACGGACGCACGCAGGATGGGCAAGGCGCGCATTTAATCGTGGCCAAATCGTGTATCCGACGCACAGGACACTATCTCCAAGGTAGGGATGGCGGCTATCGCCGAAGCAACGACCGGTTTTCGGTTATATCTTCTTTTTTTTCAACGCCAGTTTAACCAGACTGTTGAAATCGATCAAATAACCGGTTTCTGAAATGAAATAACTGATTTTAGGTATTTAATTCCTATTGTTTCCAGTATTAGACGTAGAAATCGAACAAAGACAAAAATTTTCACTTCTTCAGTTACACGATACATAGAATCAAAATATTAAACAGGCAAATAAAACAAAACTTCGTCCGTCTATCATTCGCTACTTTTCTCGAAAAGTGGTAAGAGGTTGACTACCACAAAAAAACACCAGTGTTCTCCTATTTACTGTAATTTTTTGAAACTCTGCTCAAACATCACATTGTAATTGGGGATCATACCGCCATTTAGACATTACGAATAGTAAGTGATAAAAGGCGAAAACTGAGGTTGAGGTTGAGGGCTAAAAGCAGATAAAGGTATGTTGTGTAGACACAGGCAGCAGTCTATCTGCTTTCCATTTTCATTGCAAGTTTGTTGTGGCTCCTCCCGTTTTTAAGGTTTTAAAGCAAATGGAGTATTTTACATCACTTATACCACACTTCGTGAAATACTTCCATGCTAGGGTTGATGACATTCTGTGATACAGCTGTAATACGACAATGAGAAACTAGCATATACTCTAGCGGTAATTTTGTTTGCGGGCCACTGCGTAGATTTATGATGAAAAATCGAAGACGAACGTTAGGTATACGAATATCTGAACAAATTACACAATTTAAGTAGCAAACGCCACGAGCCGGCGTACTGTAACGCCTAAAGGCGAGAGCGGACGGCCGGACCGCAAACCGCTAACAATGCGAGCCGCGCTCAAAGGCGCCGCCGCGCCACAGGTGCTCGCGGCGGCCAGGCCAGTCCCCCGCAAGTATCAACATTCTTATAGTAGTTCCTGAGAGTAGCCCGTGCGTACAGATACAAGAGAGCAGGGAACTTCAATTTACACATGTAGAGAAGGGAGAAATGCGTATAGCAACTGACAGTCGAATCCAAACATATACGGACAGAAAAACACAACAGGGGACTTTAATGTATAACATATATAGAAGGAGAATTTATGTACATTTGTATAAATTTTGATAATGATAATTTCGTGTGGCTAAATGTCCTGGTGCAACTCTTTCAATTAGACATCACTTCGACGACTTGCGTCTCCCTGTCCAGTTACCCACCTGGGACAAGGTGAGATACACCTGAACGTGGAATCCGAAACATGTTTCGTTTCTGGCGAACCTCCACCATAATCGAGAGGTGTTTGCAAGGTTAAAAAGCACAGACGGAAGTCCGTGGTCCGACCAGGATTCTATTCCGCGACTTTTCAGATGTCAGGCACTCGCTAGACCGCCAGGTACGACTCGAACTGTGCTCACGCTTCGCTGCTGTAATGATTTGGGCGGCGGCTGTACCGGTAGATCGCAACGCCATCGTTTTCACAGCGGCGGCTGAATTTAATTCAAAATAGTTCAGCCAGTTTCCACGAAATATTTATAAATTATATACACCTTCCACGTGAATCAATCGATCGGTCAAAACCTGAGAACATCCCTACAGTAGTTTCTGTGATTAGCTTGCAATCTACGTCCAAGCAGGGATATATAACTTACACTAGCGAACGCAGCAATGCTTCGCAATTACTAAATATGATGGATATAGTATATTCGTGCTAATCTCCTTCTCCCCCTCTAATTATTCCTGTCCTCCACCCCCTCCCCCTATTTTGTCCATCTCTTCCTCCTCTCCTCTATCTCTGTCCACCACCTTACCCCACTCCCTGTACATCTCTTATCTCACACTCTCTTATCAACCTCCTCCTCCCTCATATCTCTGTCCATATCTTCGTCCCCTTCTTTATATCCATTTCCTCCCCCCTTCCCACTGACCTCATTTATTGTTATTGCAAACGGAATCTTGATTCGGAATAGAAGTCAAAATGAGTGGGGAAACCGGTTCGTATCATTAAGGATTGTAGCTGTAGTTATTGTATCGCATGGGTTTCATTTATGAACCGATAGGATTATAAAGTTAGCCACAAACACAACTTTCCTCCTTTCTGTTAAAAATGACAGCGAAAAGGAAAACAAAACCGCACATTTTTCCAGCACAGCTTAGCATATGCCTTCTCGCAGCCGGATCAACAAAAAATGGTTCAAATGGCTCTGAGCACTATGGGACTTCTGAGGTCATCAGTGCCGTAGAACCGAGAACTACTTAAACCTAACTAACCTAAGGAAATCACACACATCCATGCCCGAGGCAGGATTCGAGCCTGCGACCGTAGCGGTCGCGCGGTTCCAGACTGTAGCGCCTAGAACCGCTCGGCCACCTCGGGCGGCCCGGATTAACAGAAAGTGTTTATTGTATAACATGTACATATCTATAATAATTTTGGCTGTGCGTTGTCAGTCTGTTCGTCGAGAAGGGATTCATCCAACGGAATCTTTCCTTTAATTTGTGTGAATTGAAGCAAAACAATTTCAGTAAGTTCATGAATTTATTGAAATTAAATAAATCGAAATTCATTGTTCCGGAGTCATAATGGATCGCGCTTGAGAAACTTACTCGATTTGCTTCCGAACGCTGTGTACGCTCTTCGCCAGTCTCACTAATTCTCATGTAGTTGGCTTGCGTTGCGCGCACACCCACAGATATTTCGACGCCTCACTGATGGCACTTATTTCTAGAGAAATAAGCAACGAACTGAAATCAATTGAACGTTTGCAGCACACCAAATTACAACGAACTGACATCAATTCAGTTTTTGCAACACACTAAAAGATACGATAACCGCCAATAGCACACTGAAATATCGCTTTCAATTGTATTCTTTTTCGCAAAATATCAATATTCAACGCAGAATTTGTTGTTGGAAAAACATGTGACAACAGAACTGAGCTGAACGTCACTGTTTTTAATGAAAACACGTGACAGCGGAACCGTCAAACCGGCCGTCACATTTCTTTCATTGAGCTTTGCATACAAAAATACCATCAAAATTTCCGACTTTCCTGGTATTTTCCAAAAATTTTCGTTCATTCAAACCTTGTCCTAACAATTACGAACGCACACACACACAAAATCAAGTGACAATCTTTCATACATACATACTGGGCAAAATAAAAAAGTATCACTTTTTCGTAACCCCGGAATTGTCTCCCATTCCAACGTATAGATCTGACATACCCTCGGGCTTGGCGACGCTTCAGACATCAAGGTGTCGACACATGCGAAAAAAAGGCCACACCTCAGGAGTTTATGTGACGTGTAAGGTGGGTTACTGATTTCACATTGGCACAAAATTTCACCGCAGTTATGCCCAACGCCGTCGTGGACGTGTCACATGTTGGAATGTCGTCACATTCTCCCTTACCCACTTTTCACCCCTTCCTTGGACGCCTCTGCGATAGAAGTCAGAACCGTGACACCTAGCGTCAACATCGCGTGCTTTTCTTATGAGTGGCAGAGGAAAACATTTCACACATATTGCTGCTCAGAATCGACACGAAAAGCTGAAGGAGGTGGCTTAAAGGGTGTCACTGAAACCACGCCTTCCCTTGGGGCATTGATTCCCACACATTCCGCGGTTGAAAACGAAAGTCTGTAGTGCGATGGGCAACAAGATGATGTTCTGGACAAGTTTCAACACTGCTGACACCCTCCTGACCATTCAACCCTTCTATAAGGACATCGTGGGAGTGCAACCACATTAAACGTTACCTGCCCCCTTTCGAGTGTAGTGCCACCGCAATTTTTCCTTTGATAGACCGCGTGGAACGACTAGGAACCGGTCAAAACCATTCGACGAAATCTGAACGTGATCTGAACCCGCAAAGGATGTTTATGCCCTTTCATCCCTCCCGCTTCGCGCCCTCCTGTGGCATCATCACGTAGGAGAGCAACATTGACATGACATCAATAAAACGGATAATTGTCCCTCTAAAAGCACCCCCCCCCCCCCCTCCTTCGCCAACACCCTCGGCGCCACCCATCCACCTAAGCTGGCACGTTAAAAATGTACCCATCAGAGACTTTGACACCCATTCAGCTGAGTGGTGCCTCACGGCTGCTCTAGCACCTGAGGACAGGCAACCCTGACATCTCTTTCCAAAACTCGTCAGTAAGAAACAAAAATACAGAGACAGTAATATTTTAAGATGTACTTAATTGACGTTTGTGCATCGGACCGTGAGCTATGTAAAGTTGGCCACTTATCTCAGCGACAGAGGGGAAAATAGTTTGGTCATTGCGGGGCTAGGGGATGTGAGGGCGGAAGGAATGTTATATTGTTCGTCTTCCACTACAGATAAGTCACGGGCACGCGCGAGTCCTACCGGTCAGCTGCTATGGTATACATTTTGACACTAATGTAACGTGGATTAGTGAATGCGCATTACAAAAACGGTCATCTTCAAATGCGATTCATGTTCGTAAACATTTATGACTGTGTTTAATGTTGCATACTGCATTTAAATATAAGTACAATTGCTGTTATTAATCAATTAATCATCCGCTCACACAGACAACACCTTGTTTGGTAGTTACAGTGTCACAATTTTGGGGTTGGTAAAGGAGACAGTAATTTCAAACAGAGAACAGTCCAAACCTATGACTCCGTTACTTTTGCTACATCTGCAGCTGCACCGTACTCCGCAAGCCACCTAACGGTGTGTGGCCGGCGTACTTCTGGTACCACTAACTGATCTCCCATTCCCTGTTCCACTCGCGAATGGCGCGTGTGAAGAATGATTGTCTAGCTAGTGTATGTGGCGCTTATAGTATACTAATTTATATATGTTACCTATAAATAATAAGATCGTTACGTATGCGGCCAGAGGTGTCGCAACACACCGTGATTATTGCCTCTTGAGCGAAAAAGTTTGACGTCCACTGATCTAAAAGGTGCAAAACCGCTGGGGAAAATAAAAAAGAAATGTAAATGACAATATTACCCGTTGACTATCGTGGACAGTAACAGCGGATAAAAGGGTCTCTCGTCACGCCGGACAACCTTCAAGCAGTCATTTACTGTCTCAGCAATGTTGTACTAATTCTTATGCCATGTGTTTGTTGCACTGATCACTTTTCCCCATTTTCTGTAATAACGCAATATTTCAAAGCAACGCAAATTTTACGAATGAAAATTACTTATTCTTTAAAAGGGTTTATTTAAAACGAAAAATTTTAGTATTCCTGCTATGGCTAATTGATATTTCGGTTTTTTATCCGGTTATTAGTTGAAATAAAAACACCTGTTGTAACTGAGACCAAAGAAATACCGAATAATATGGGTTATTCAGAACCAAAATATCGATATCGGTTTTAACCTATCGATTTTTCCCACCCCTACTCCGAAGTCATGTAGGCACTCGGATTTCCCTGTGTCACCATGTCAAGGGTTCACAATCGCTGGGGAAAATAAAAAAAATAGTAAATGACAAGGTTACCCGTTGACAATCGTGGACAGTAACAGCGGATAAACGGGTCACTCGACACGCCCAACAACAACCTTTAAGCGGCCATACTATCCAGAATCACTCGCCGCTATGGTATAGAAAAATTGTTCAAATGTGTGTGAAATCTTATGGGACTTAACTGCTAAGGTCATCAGTCCCTAAGCTTACACACTACCTAACCTAAATTATCCTAAGGACAAAAACACCCATGACCGAGGGAGGACTCGAACCTCCGCCGGGACCAGCCGCACAGTCTATGACTGCAGCGCCTAAGACCGCTAGGCTAATCCAGCGCGGCGCTATGGTGTACAAAAGTCAACGCTCCACACATACACCACAACACAGAGCACATAGATCAGCTTGTGAGATGAAACCCGCAAGTGGACGTTCGAAAGCACGTATATAAAATGTTTCTTTAAGTTTCTTGGGATGTTGACTGTAAGTTTCGAGTTTGGCACATTGACAACAGTTAAAGGATCGCAAAAAAATCTGGTATTTTTCAATTTTTTGCTCATAGCTTAGAAATGAGATTTCCGTTGTCCAGAAACGTTATAACGCGATATGCTCCACAATTCTGCAACAGAATGATGTCAGCTATATAGGACTATAATGAGCATATGTCCGATGACCCTTATTCAAAACAAGAATCACCTACCATTTATTTCCCAATGGCTTGGTATCTTTCTGTGTTACAATGATTTATCATTGACTGCTGCTAGAAGGGGAGCAGTTGTTAAACATAATCTCAGTAGAAGTTCACAAAGCTATCTCATCAGGTCCAGCCACTGTGAGCAATTTTAGTTGTTCAACGATTACTTATCGCTTTCGGCGTTCGTGTTATGAGAGAGAACTGAGCATACTACCGTCTTATACAGCGAAACATTTTAGAAGTCCTAAGTCACCAACTATTCCGGCCTTCTCTTTCTCGTATTCCATTTCAGTGCCTGTGGAGTTGTTATGGGGATGTTTCTCATCCGTTACTAACTTTGAGGAAGATTAACCCTCTTTGGGAGTGTAGGTCATATCGGTTTGACAAAATTTTACTCTAGAATTCGTTAACGCTCTTGCTTTTCTCTCCATACGCTCATTTTGACTTCGTTAAGCTTTTAATTGTCAACGAGGCTTTGACTCCGCTCAAAGCTGCAATGACGCTCTTTGCTTTCGTCGCCACTTTCTAACACGGCTAATGAACCACGGTGAACCCATTTCTCACAGCCTTACTCAGCACATACTTATCTAACAAATACTGTAGAGTGCTTTGCAGTTCTATCCATTTGTGCTCCACATTTCCCCCCCAGAGCTGAATATTTGATGTTAACTACTCAGATACTCAGCAATTTGCATCCTGTAACTCTTTCTAGGCAAACAATATTTTCCTGCCTTTCTTAACATTCTTTGTAACACTTGCAGCCATTGATACTACCGTCAGCACTTCGTGGTCTTGCGGTTAGCGTTGATGACTCTAGATCATGGGACCCCGGGTTCGATTCCCAACCGGGTCGGAGATTTTCTCCGCTGGGAACTGTGTGTGTGTGTGTGTGTGTGTGTGTGTGTGTGTGTGTGTTTATCATTGACGCGGAAGTGGTGGAAAAAAAATCCGTCGAGCGCCAGGTGATCGAAAACTCGGAAGGGGACTAACTGATTCGAACACTTTGACTCTGTTACTTACTTGTAGGTCTAAGATGTGGCCTTCAGGAGTTAGTTCTCTATTTATCTGCTCGAAGTAATTTTGAGACCAAGCATTCAGAAAAATATCACACGAATCCCCATCTCTGGCCCCAGTTTAATTCCAAGACTAACCCATTAATCGATTCTGTAGTTGGCAAGTTGAAGTCTTCCCCCTGCCCCCTACATCCCGATAAGGAAACCATCGCCGTATTCTCCAACTTCTCTCTTGGCCGAGCTGCCACTACAGCTCCTAATGCTGGTAGCTTATAAAAGCATCCGATTACCATGTCTAGCCCACATTTGATGCTTAACTTCATACAAATTATTTCACATTCGGAATCTGTAATAGACTTACTAAATGCTCCAGAACTCTTAACGGCAATAGATACACCGTTATCATTGGCGTCGAGCCTATCCTTGCGATATATATTCCAATCTGAAATTAGAATTTCGCTGTTAATCACGTCCAGTTTCAGATAACTTCCTGTTGTTAGAACTATGTGGGCATTATTATCTTTAATAAACGATACTACTTCTGGGACTTTACAACGGATGCTCCTTTAGTTTACTAATACCACATAAACATTTTCTCTTTCCGGTCTTCAAGGACGAAAGTTCTCATGGAGTAATGTGGCTGATATATCTTCCATATCGGCAGAAATTCATCATTAACACTACTGAATGGTTTCTCTAATTTTTTTAAAGAGAGAACAGCTTTGTATCATTCGTAATGCAGTGCGGTACTTAACTTCGTCATTGATGACTGATGAGAACACCTGCAAATGGATTCTAGATTCTAAAGTCCATCACAGATACCGAATAATGTTTAAATCAGCTAATAAGGACCAGGTGGAAATACGCAGAAGTTCATCTTCCTCTTCCAACAAATCACATTCGAGCAGAACTAACAGTGAATTAGCTCAGAGGCATTTTGGATGACAAGGTTCTCGTTTCAATAAGAGCTGTATGTTAGCATCCATTTCATCTCCTAAAATGTCTATATGGCTCTCCGTCTTTGCTCGTCCTTCGAGAATAGCAATCGAATACGTAGAATAAACGCCTCTTGGGATGAACGCCATATATAAACCTGACTTGCTGATGCATACGCGTAAAGTATGACATGCCGGACTATTATTCTCTTTCAATCATCATTGCTGCATGCTGCCTTTTTATGGCTTCATTTCCATCATACAAGCGCTTTATCGACGCTGATCAGAAGTGGCGGTTGACAGCTGCAGGTGTGAGCTCACGTGGACTGTGTTCCAACAGGATTTTTGGGTGGTATTGATCTTGATAAACCTAATACACTATCCAACTTACACCAATTACAGGCCCTACTATTCTCGGCGCGGGAAAGACTGTCGGGATGAGCAATGAGCGTCAGGAGGCATACTGACAGCATCACAAAGTTGCTCTATCGGATTCTGGATGTGTAATCGAACTAGCCAGTCGGCTCACTAAACTGTTTGTTGTTAATATACTCTTCTACGAGACGTAGAGTACGTGGCCGACAGCTGTAGTTTTGTAGGATGCAACCATAACCCACTGCGAGTATGAAGGACGAGATGTCACGTCGACAGAGTAGCGCTTACATAGTGCCGCGTGGAAAGAGGGTCCACCCTACACACAGGGCCGCATCGTTCTTCCCTTTTACATATTGTAATGGGCCATAGCGGTATTCACATTATCGTCAACTCAAGTCACGTTTGGTGTCATTTTGCAAGACAAACAAAGTCTCATTAGTGAAGAAGAGGGATCTAAACTTACATCTGCAATCAAGAGTACACTCTAAATGCTCCCTTTGTGGTTAGTGGTGACTGGCAAGCAAGTGGCTGGTCGCCTCGCGTACATTGCACTTTCGTGAAGCCTTCTTAAGCACGGTGCTCAACCTACCGGTGACCTCAGCCGGTTTAGACCGTAACTGCGGTCACATTCTTTCGAGTGCATATAACCAAATGTGTGTCATATCATTTTGCCTCTTTGTTGACCCTTCTCGGATGTGCAACATATAACTAGAAATCGTTGCTATAGTCTATGAAAAATTAAAGGGTGAATATTTAACCACTTCGCCACTTCCGCGTTAGTTTAATCCACTCTGTCAGTGATGTTTCCTTGCAGTTCGTCTGTAAAATAGTTCCTCGACGACATTCGACTTCGTTGGCTATCCCAGCTGGGTTCTGTCTCACAGGAACAGCAGTCTGCTGCATATAGATAACGCAAACGTATTGCAGCACCATTAAATTGCATGTGCAAGTTTTGTGAAGCGCTAATACGGTAACACAATGCACATATTTCACACCAACTATTTTATTTTGCATCAGCTTATAGCTGTTTATTGGTTTTTCCTTAATTTACGGAAACCAAACCGTGTTTTGGCAAACGATATAAAATATACACAACGTATTCCGGTTCAGAGCGTGATATAACGGAATTGGGGACCAAATTAGATGACTTGGGCTTATTACAAATTATCCCCGATCTATCGTGGAAGAAATGCGGCTTTCGGATGAGAGATTTATTATTCACTACCGACCACGCTCAAGTAGATGCGCTATGAGCTCTATTGTTTGTAACTCTTTTGGCTCAAGCCGCACTGTTTACCGATTTCTTCACTATCTAGGAAGTCACTTCGATTAAAGTCTTACCAGATTCCCTTTAAAGTCACCACGTGGGGTAAACTCTATCGACATTATTTAATTTGGCCTACTCCGCCTCTCCCCTTATTTTGTACCTCCAGGTATTCCTTCATTCTTTGAGCTCTTCTCTAATGGTGGCCGGAAGAAGGATGTGCATGACGAAAAAAAGGCGTCGACATGCTGATGGAGGTCTCATTGTATTCAATGAGGTACGGTCACTGGTAGGCGTAAAATGGTTGACGGGTTAGCTTCAGGTGTTCATCGATGTCACCTGCAAAAGCTATACGTAAAATATGTTCCAAGCGATGTAAGAGTGCCGAAATTTTCTAGGAAATAACTCGAAAGTGAGAGCTTTGCAACAGAGATGAGTTGCTTACTGTTTCTTGTAAAGGCATTGTCACATGCAGATGTAAGGGCAGTGGAATTTATAGTCATGTGCATCCGTTCACATAATACAATTTTTGCGACGACTGAAGAAGTTCACGTATCGACTTTCATCCCTCGTACTCCGCTTAAGTTTAGGCACTGACTGTGCCAAATGAACTAGTTCACGAGCAAATCATAGATCAATGCAGCTTTCATGACAAGGCACAGATTGTTTATCAAACGTAATTTTTAACATTTTTAAAAAATTTCCCATGATGCCTTCTTGTTGTCACAACATTCATTTCAGAAATATTCCTACAGAGCCCCAACGTCCATAACCTTTCTATAAATCAGTCAATATACTTATACGCAGAAAAAATCCCAACGGAGGACCTAGACGTAGCGAGAAAGTACGTTCGTGAAAGGAGACTCAAACGCCACTAAAAAGGAGGTTTTCTGCCTTCACCTAAATAATAACATAGTTTGAAAATGCTACACTCATAATGAAACACCAAAGCACCTTGATAGAATTCTCTCTTTCAGAGCGCGTCTAACAAAAACAGCCAGAAAATTACAAAAAAGAAAGATCATTCAAAAACTAGGTGGCACAACCTGGGACCATCGGCATCCACCCTATGTTCTGCTCTTAGTCTTGTCATCTCAAGTGCCGAATATTGTGTCTCATTTTGGCTAAACATCCCATATGCACAAAACACAGATGTCCAACTGAATAACGCCATTAGAATAATCGCTGAAGTTATCACCTCAACACCTACAGACTAGCTGCCGGTATTAAGTCAATTCCACTCCCTCAACAATGATGCCTATATACTCTCACAAACGAGTAAAAAAAGATCATTCATAACAGAAATCTACCAATCTATCAGGACGTCGATGATGCAAACCATAACCGACTCTGCTCTAGACGACAGCCAACAATAACAGCAAATGTCGTTGTGGAAGATAAGTTCAATTTTTCTAACGCATGGACTCACTAGATAACAAAATAATAATATTAGTATTTGACTTGCTACCCAAAACAGGGTCAATGCTGAATAGAATTAGAACCCAACACGGCAGATGTGCATATTTTTTACACAAATGAGGTAAGCAGCCATCCCCATTTCATGATTACGGAGAACCACAGATCATCGTACCCTCACTATCATACGATGGCAAACCAAGAGACTTCCTTCTGGCGACTCAAAATTCGATATATTAGATAAATGCTTTAGATGTAGACTTCATATCGTAAATATAATGCTCTACACTACGCATTTTTCTTCAATGTGTCAAAAAGCTATAAGATACATAAATAAATAAGACACGAAAAACATTCACATAGAAGACTGACAACTTCTACCATTTCCAAAGTATTAGGTTTTTTTTCAGTGCAAGCTGTCCTCTATGCAATGAGGTGGAAGGCATTATCTTAATTATTATCTGCTAGCAAGAGTGTGGGTCTGTCACCCGCACCGGAATGAAACGACTGTAATTGTTGCATTATAAGAAAGTCTTTATGCTGTGCGACACATGTCGCGAAAGGGAGACACACACACACACACACACACACACACACACACACACACACACACACACACAGAGAGAGAGAGAGAGAGAGAGAGAGAGAGAGAGAGAGAGAGAGAGAGAAAGGAGCCACTTTCTACACCTGTCCAGCATATTTTTCTGAAGTAAGAATGTAGGAAGTGAGATTTTATTATACAGTGTTAAAACATTGACTCCGTCCTCGACGTATCAGTCAAAAGAAGAATTTATTTTATTAATAAACAATCACGCGATAAATATTTTTTAGCTGTCTCTTTGTTAATAGGTACTATAAACATGACTTGAGACTAAAAATGATCAGTAAGTATTTATGTTAACCTATATATAGGATTAATGACGGCGCATGCGGTTTCGCTCAACATCTGATTAGAATCATAGGAAATATCAGATACATATGTGACTTGTTAATGGAGTCCAAGGCAGATCGTGCTAAGAGAAAACAGATTTTGTGTCTGCTTGCGTCTCCTCTTTCTCATTTCATGAGAAAAGGTTGAAGTAAGCGTTCAGTTTGTGTGTGTCAACGAGCCGGCCGGAGTGCCCGATCGGTTATAGGCGCTACAGTCTGGAACCGCGCGACCGCTCCGGTCGCAGGTTCGAATCCTGCTTCGGGCATGGATGTGTGTGATGTCCTTAGGTTAGTTAGGTTTAAGTAGTTCTAAGTTCTAGGGGACTGATGACTACAGCAGTTAAGTCCCAAAGTGCTCAGAGCCATTTGTGTGTCAACGAATTGCTTTCCAGACTTTCGTCTGCTTTTAAGACCAATTTTTAGTCCTTAGGAAGCTTTCCCATAATGAATCTTTCACTCTGTGGCGGAGTGTGCGCTGTTTTTTACACTTCTGGGAAAATTAAAACTGTCTGGCGGACCGAGAATCGAAGCCAGAATCACGCCTTTCGCGGGACACGCTCGTACGGACTGGGTTATCCAGGCGCGACTCTCGAACCACCATAAGTTTTACTTCCGCTGGTAACTATTTGCTACTTTGTAAACTTCACTGAAGTTCTACTGCACATCTTGCAGGACCAGCACTACTGGAAGAAAGGACATTGCGGAAAACGTTCTGTGTTCCGGACCGGCTCACAGTTCTAATCTGCCAACTTTTCCATAGCTTCTGTACGTTAATCTTGCCATTTTCTCTCAATGTAATTTATCCACTCGGTGTTATTCCGCTATTAGGAGACAAAAAGTTACGGGTTGTCCTATTCTACAGCCTAGTATACCTAGCTTTTGTTTCGCTCGCTTCCATGAGAATAGTTATAAATAGAAATGGTGAGGCTAGCAGCGCAAAGACGAATGAGGCTGATAGTGTATTTAGAAAACTATTAATCACGTCGTTGTGAATGCGACAAGAAAAACTCACTTGGTGTCCCATTTCCTGTCGTACTCTATCAGTAAAATAATTCCATACAACTGCCAATGGTTCAATATTTCTAATCTTTATTTCTATATATATGATTTTCCCATACTTACTTTTTTGCAGAGTTGCGGCGGTGTGCCTAGAAGACTTTGCTACTGATGACAATGCAGCTGATCAGATTTACTGTTGTGGCAATCCGAAAAAGAATCTTTCGTTTTTATTGTTCAGAATGAAGTGATAAGTGTAAGTCACTTTAAGTCATGATGGAAAAACCAAAATTCAGCTGTTTATTGATTCTCTGTGAAGTTAACAATGGACGCAGTATCACCGACGATTTGGGGTTCGGTTAAAGATGAGAGCAAGTGTTTATGTATGGCCGAATAAAAATGTGTTTCACGACGCAACAAAACAGCTGCTACGCGCATGTCTAACAAGAAATTTAATTCTTGATAGAATAAAAAATTGTGTGTGCGTGTAAAACTCATTTCTGATCAACTGTACTGCAGCTGCCTTTCAGTGATGTTTCCCAATGGTTTGCCAGTACTCACCTGTAAAACGGAAAACGTATCATTAGAAAGCTGTCATAAACATTTAAAACTTCTATGTTATTCTAATATATGAGAAAATATACGTGTAATATGTAACTAATACAACACTTACTACGGAACGTCATGGCAGAGGACACGGACAACAATAGTTATCAGTCGACTGTCCCCTGATTCTGTGCAATAACACATAATCGTCTTCAGTAAGATATTGTGACACGCTCAGGTCCCTTCAGCTTAAAACGAAAAAGTTCACAACCTTAAAAATTGTTCTTCAACTATACTGGTGTGGACGATATCACAATTAATATATTTGTATTTAAATTTGGCTCTTACGCTAGATAATATCCGAAACAGAGATTGTTTGTGTTACGACTGCTTTAATATAAACAGGAACTGTGTCATAATACGTCAGATTATAGTTCGTGCAGGTTATTTTTGGCGACTAACACTCAAAACGTTGGTTTGCAAGAGAATGTTTCGAATAAATTTCACTTTAAAACATGTGTACTTACATCATTACATGAGTTTTTAGCCATGAAGACATCTGTAATACCTAGGAATGGGAATTTAGATCTGTATAATTATGATTTGAATCGCGAATGTTTTAATTGGACGCCCCATTTGATACGATATTAAAATAGCTATGAGCTGAGCAACTCGTGAAACATATTACAGTTCCCGATCTTCACACTTACTAGTGACACAAGAATTTGACAACTACAACGCCCGACAAAAAAGTGAAGCACCCAGAAGACATGGCTGAATGTCAATGTAGCTTCGTATGCGTACACAACATTGAAATCCAGTGGTCAGCAAGAGCCCCAAATCTGTCCCCGACAGGATATGTGTGGGACCAGATTGGACGTCAATTTCGTCCCAGTGTCAGGACGCATGATATAAAGGACCAGTGACAACAGTTGTCGACCTGATTGCCTACGGAGAGGATATAATGACTTTATGACACTTTTCCCAATCGTTCATGGCCAGAAGGGGGAGCACAGTCATACTGATAAGTGGTCTCATACTGCCAAGTTCTATCTAAATTCGACTGGCTTTTCTAATCACATACCCTCTCAACCCACGAAGTCTTATTTCGTCTCCTTACCCCCCCCCCCCTCTTCTGCGCGCTTCACTATTTTTTGTTAGGCGGCGTTTTTTAATTAAGTACAGCTCCGAGCGTCTAAGTAATGGAATTTGGGGCATGTGGGGGCTTAGGTATAGAGGGGGAGGAACTTGCGTGAATCACCAGTGGCAAGATCTGTTACAATTCAGTGATCACTACATGCCACGAAAAAACTTTCTAAATCCGCCAGCATATGCACCCCTACTTTTCTGTACTTGTCATTTTCGCGTTGTATTATTCCATGGCTACAGTAACAAGCACACAAGCAGCAGTGAGCTACTTTCTACGATCATACTTGATATTAATGACTGCCCAACAGTCATACAGTTAATGAATAGGACACAGCTCACGGCACACAATATACGAGAAGTTCCAAACACGGAATTCACCGAAAAAATATAACAATCACCTTTGGCGTGACCAAGGAAGACACAGAAGAAATGCTAATAATTGATCGCTGGACTGTCCAGAAATTCTTAACAAGTATCGGCCATAAAACTATCCCGAACATGATCAAAGAGACTAACGTTATTTAGAGCGCACAATTAATCAACTGTAAGTGTCACTTTTCCTTTTTCTCTCTGCTTTCTGGTTCTGAACTGAAAGAATTTGGAAATGTTGAGATAAATAGTGTGTTTGTCACGTCTACTATTACAATAACGTAGAGCAACAGTAGCAGCTGTGTCGCTATTTTCAACGCTGTGATTCGCTTGTATTGTCATGGATCAAGCATTCTGTCCGAGACAACGAATGATTTTCTGCTCCATCTCCGATATCACGCAACATAATTCCTTGAAAAAGCCGTCTGAACCTCATAATGAACGTGTTGCGACAAATTAAGATCTGTGCCAAATCAAGATACCAATCAGAATCTACTGCTTATTGTGAGTAGTTGCCTTATCCAATTTCGCCAGGTTCAGTACTAGCGATAATCCTGAGAGACGGGTTCGATTCTGGGTCTGACTGATTTTCTTTTGTGATAACATTTTTATTGCACAGCAGGTTCAGCATTTCTGAACGAATTTCACTCACATAATTTCATATAATCGTATTTCATTATTTCATCCCCAAGAGTAAATGATTTTAATGCCAACTGAATTTTAGCTTTAATAAATCATCTTTTTTACCTCGGTTAGTTTATTACTACCAACATCGACAAAATATAAACGAGCTTTCTCGTGTTACTACGGAAAAATTTACCGTGGCGTGCTAGTGCGAGGCTTTTTTCGGCCTCGAACTGTATCCTTACGCTGTGACTTGTGACAAGTTTCATCAAAATCAGTTAGAGGTTGTAGTCTTGACAACGGGATCCGTTTGAGCGCACATGCGTATGTATTCGTTCCTTCCACTTCAAAAACCATTTCTATATGACGTTTTCCTTATGCTGTACGGGGAAAAGGTGCTCTGTCGTTTTTGCCTTCTGATGGAGCAGTATGTTAAAAATCTAACAGCAAATTCCCATGTTTAGCACTTCTTAAAAACCGCGCAATTAATCTGGAAATGTTCCAACAAATTAAGAAAATAACAAAACGTGACTTAATTAGGACAACTGCAGAATAAAGGTACACAAGGGTCTAAAAGTTGCAGCCCTACATATCAAACACATACATTCCTTCAAAACAAATTGACTAGCTGGATAAAGTACCGATAACTGTCCTGCGCAATCTGTCCAGCCACACTCCGAGATGAACATACGCTACTGCTATAACGAATCACACAGCTGGGGTCTTCGATAACCTAAGGTGGCCTGAAATGTTTTCGCGGATTAGATATCCGGGTTCGAAGGTGCCCTCTCTACTAATCATCTCTTCGCAGTAGAGGCACAGCCGTGGAACAAATCGGGGAGAAATATAAGGTCATACAACATTTTCCTGAGGAATATCCTCCAGTCTCAATCTCTGGACCATTCTTCTGCTGTCTAGGTGTAAGAAGCCCCACCCTGAGGGACATTCTAGAAGGAATTGAGAGGAGGGAGTGACTTGATCTTGTGCAGTCGCAGCACTGGTACACGCGAACCAACCTCAATACTGTGACAAATAAAACTTCAATCATGCCACTAAAATGTACAAATCAGTCGAGGTGGTGCAGTAGTAAAACCCCACGGAACTATTATTCTGAAGAAGTGATATTCAAATGACATCCCATCCAACATGATTTACATTTTGTAAATACGAAAACTGGTCGTGACCGATTGCACGCCCCATCTCTGTCTAACAGAGCTTGATTTCCAGCTCTTACGACTACGATATCGATGGGACGTTAAATTTTATTTTTCCTCCCTTTATTTACAAAAACAGGGCAACGGCCTTGCCGCAGTGGTTACACCGGTTCCCGTGAGATCACCGAAGTTAGGCGCTGTCGGGCGTGGTCGGCACTTGGATGGGTGACCATCCAGGCTGCCATGCGCTGTTGCCATTTTTCGGGGTGCACTCAGCCTCGTGATGCCAATTGAGGAGCTACTCGACCGAATAGTAGCGGCTTCGGTCAAGAATACCATCATAACGACCAGGAGAGCGGTGTGCTGACCACACGCCCCTCCTCTCCGCGTCCTCCACTGAGGATGACGCGGCGGTCGGGTGGTCCCGATGGGTCACTTGTGGCATGTAGGCGGAGTGTTTTTTTTTATTTACAAAAACAAATATTCAGCAACCTATCTCATGAGTACACACATAAAAATAACGTAAGTTAATAGGTACGTACAGGTTCATATTGAGGAAAAATATAACATCTCAATTCACATCAATACCCCGTAACACAGAGCCAGTGTGCCCACGTTCTGCGTCAATAATCTTCGTCCGCCTATTGTGAAAACCAGTCATACAGCTATCTTAACTTTAGCGCACTGTTGTGCAAAACTTAAGGACAAAAATAACTGTCGCATGGTATCATTTGGACCATACAAAGAAAGAACTGACACAGTATAATACAAAGGTAACTGAAAGAAATACGCATTGAGACGAACAGAAATGGCACTTTTAATCAAAGACAATAATTGCACTGAAGTCACAGTGGTTTATGATGGTCCCCTGGGCATTGTAAAGGGCGGGGGATGGTTTTGAATAGAATGTGTAATCACCACAGACAGAAGTGCAAGCTCTGCAACGTGCTCCAATGCTGACCACAACGTTGGGAAGGAGTTCTTGTTGCAGGACGTTCCATTCCTCCAACAGCGGTGCTGACAACTGCTGGATGGTCGTTGGTGCATGTGGAGCTGGATGGTCGTTGGTGCATGTGGCTATGCTGCAATATGTCTCCCCAAAGCATCCCACCAGTGCTCGATGAGATTTAAATCGGGGGAACCGACACGCAAGTCCATTCGCAGACCATCATCTCGCTCAAAGAGCTCCTCCATCTGCGCTGTTCGATGATGTCGCGCACTATCATCCATAAAAACTGGCCAGGTACGAGTAGGACTCGCGCATTGAAGGTTCCGTGCAAACGTCATGATGTATATAGACAGTTCATCCATTCCGGGAATCAAGAATCTCGACAACTTTTGCCTATTGTCAACACTGATACTGGCAAGATATAGGTCCCAGATATTCCAAGATTTCCGAGAACGTTTTAATTTCAATATTATAACTTCGAAAAAGTCATGCAGGAGGTAGGTGACCATTATAATAATAATCCGCAGCTCTCCATGCAGGCTGACTAGGTCACAATAGTAGAAGTCGTGTTTCTCTGTTTAAGAGGGTTAATCTCGCCTTTTTCTAAGTGCAAATTCATTCAGTCTTTAGCGCAACAGTTGCTCACTGAACAGCCAGCTACGTATCTCTTTAACGCATCAGCGTCCGTTGGTGACACATCAGGCGGGTAGCAAGTCGCATATCTAGAATTTTCTGCTTTTATAGTTCACTTCTTCAGTTAGTTTTGCCAGGATGGGTAGGATGTGTGCATGCCGTGTGCGGATGCAGGAGGAGCTGGCCACAGCTCACGAACAGCTGTAGGTGCTGTTGGCTACGGACAGTCACCTTCGGGCTGCTGGCGGAGAACCTGATGCGTCGCATAGGACACCTCAAGTGTCACTTGTTTTGCCCATGGGCTCTGCTTCCGAGGCACCCCCTAGTGCACACAGCGCGGTGGATCCGCCCTCACAGCAGGGTGAGTGGCGGGTGGTAACGCGTTAGCGACGCTCGAGTCGGAGGGCCAATGTGGAGGCTGGCCGCCTGGCCTCGCCCATTCATCTTATGAGTGGACAGGTGGCTACTCCTTCAGCAGGGTCCGAGCACGCACACGGGGGGAGAGGTTTACTGGTTATTGCGAGCTCCAATGTTAGGCGCATTATGGGGCCACTTAGGCAGATAGCGTTCAGGGCTGGAAAAAAGCTAGTGTTCACTCGGTATGTCTGCCGGAGGGCCTCATCGGGGATGTGGAGGGGGCCTTGCCGGTAGCTATCTAGCGTGCAGGGCGCAGTCGTCTGCAAGCTGTGGCTCACGTTGGCACCAACGTCGCCTGTCGCATGGGTTGTGAGGCGATCCTCAGTTCGTACAGGCGGCTGGCGGAGGTGGTGAAGACTGCTGGCCTCGACTGCGGGGTGCAAGCAGAGCTCGCAATTTGCAGTATCGTCCCCAGAGTTGTCTCTGAGCACTATGGGACTTAACTTCTGAGGTCATCAGTGCCCTAGAACTTAGAACTAATTAAACCTAACTAACCTAAGGACATCACACACGTCCATGCCCGAGGCAGGATTCGAACCTGCGACCGTAGCGGTCGCTCAGTTCCAGACTGTAGCGCCTAGAACCGCTCGGCCACTCCGGCCGGCTTCCGCAGTTGGTCGGGGTCCTTTTTTGGAAGCGAATAGAGGGTCTCAACTTCGTCGATTCTGTGACGGTCTTGGCTGCAGATTTCTCGACCTGCGTTATCGTTTGGGGATTTGCAGGACTCCCCTTGACAGATCAGGGGTGCACTACACAAAGGAAGCAGCTACTCGGGTAGCTGAATACTTGTGGAGTGCACAAGAGGGTTTCTTTTAGGTTAGGCGGTAGTTTAAGGTGCTCAGATGAACACTCGCCAGTCAATTCACAGCAAGTCAAACGGCGTTCAGAATAAAGACACTTCGACTGTCACAATTTTATCAGTAAACTGTTGAAGTATTCGTAATAAAGTTCCCGAATTTACTGCCCTCCAGGAAATTTATCGCGCTCAAATTATTCTTGGGACTGAGAGCTCGCTGAAACCCGAAGTGGAAAGCTCTGAGATATTTAGCGAGTCGTGGAACGTATGTCGGAAAGACAGATTAGGGGCCACAGGACGGAGAGCTTTCACTGCAGTTGACAAAAATATTGTCGCTATGGAGGTCGAAATTGAGTGTGACCGAGAAGTCGTCTGGTCGCGTATAACAGGTGTAGGTGAAACTAAGTTAACTGTTGGATGTTTTTTTCGGTCACCCGATTTCGCTGTGGCATTTCTAGAGTCATCCAAAGAAAGTCTACGGTCAACAGCGCGTAAATACTCAAATCATGCAACACTACACTCATGCTCATAAATTAAGGATAATGCTGCTACATGGTGAAACGACGCTCTGGTGGGCGGTTTGCGGGTTTAAATCACCTCGGGGTACGACCATGCGGTGCATTTGGTCTGCGGTCGTCGCACGGTGGCGCTGGCAGCAGTCCATATACGCAGAGGGGTGTTGGTGCACGTCAGAGTACGGTGCAGTGAGTAACTTTGCAGACTTTTTCAGACGTGCTAATGGTGACTGTGTGTTGAAAATGGCTCAAAGAACACACACTGATGACGTTATGAGGGATAAAATACTTGGGCGACTGGAGACTCGTCAAACACAGCAGGTCGTAGCACGGGCCCTCCGTGTGTCACAAAGTGTGATCTCAAGATTATGGCAACGATTCCAGCAGACAGGAAACGTGTCCAGGCGCTACAGTGCGGGAGGTTCACAGTGTACAACACCACAAGAAGACCGATATCTCACCATCAGTGCACCCATACGGCCACGGAGTACTGCAGGTAGCCTTGCCTCGGGACCTTACCTCAGCCATTGCAACAGTTGTCTCCAGACACACAGCCTACAGACGACTGAACAGACATGGTTTATTCGCCCGGACACCAGCAATGTGCATTCCACTGACCCCTGGTCACACGAGAGCCCGTAAAGCCTGGTGTCAAGAACACAGTACTTGGTCATTGGAACAGTGGTCCCAGGTTACGTTCACGGACGAGTTCAGGTATAGTCTGAACAGTCATTCTCGACGAGTTTTCACCTGGCGTGAACCAGGAACCAGATACCAACCCCTTAATGTCCTTGAAAGGGACCTGCATGGAGGTCGTGGTTTGCTGGTGTGGGGTGGGATTATGACTGGTGCACGTACACCCCTGCATGTCTTTGACAGAGGAACTGTAACAGATCAGGTGTATCTGGACGTCATTTTGCACCAGTATGTCCGCCTTTTCTGGGGTGAAGTGGGTCCCAACTTCCTCCTGATGGATGATAACGCACGGCCCCACCGAGTTGCCATCGTGGAGGAGTTCCTTGAAACACAAGATATCAGGCGAATGGAGTGGCCTGCCTCTTCTCCAGACCTTAACTCCATCGAACACGTCTGCGATGCTCTCGGTCGACGTATCGCTGCATGTCTTCAAGCCCCTACGACACTTCAGGAGCTTCGACAGGCACTGGTGCAAGAGTGGGAGCCTATACCCCAGCAGCTGCTCGACCACCTGATCCAGAGTATGCCAACCCGTTGTGAAGCCTGTGTACGTGTGCATGGTGATCATATCCCATACTGATGTCGGGGTACATGCGCAGGAAACAGTGGCGTTTTGTAGCACATGTGTTTCGGGACGGTTTTCTCAACTTATCACCAATACTGTGGACTTATAGATCTGTGTCGCGTGTGTTCCCTACGTGCCAATGCTATTAGCGCCAGTTTTGTGTAATGCCACGTTGTGTGGCAGCACATTCTGCAATTATCCTTACTTTATGAGCATGAGTGTAGTTGGGGTCGATTTTAACCTACAGAGTATAGACTGGGGTGTCTATGAATTCATTGCGGGGGGTACAGACAGTCATACGAAATAATTTTGAACACGTTTTCTGAAAATTGTCTTAAGCAGCTAGCTCGGCAGCCCACATGAAATGGTAATATCTTAGACTTTGTAGCCACAAATAGGCCGGTACTTATCGACAATGTCAGCATAGAAATGGGGATTAGTGATCATGATGTCTCTATAGCAACAGTGGTCCCAAGTTACGTTCACGGACGAGTTCAGGTATAGTCTGGACAGTCATTCTCGATTCAAACATTATGAATCACCTCGAAGGGAACGATCTATTGATACGTAATCAGTATGGTTTCAGAAAACATCGTTCTTGTGCAACGCAGCTAGCTCTTTATTCGCACGAAGTAATGGCCGCTATCGACAGGGGATCTCAGGTTGATTCCGTATTTCTGGATTTCCGGAAAGCTTTTGACCCCGTTCCTCACAAGCGACTTCTAATCAAGCTGCGGGCCTATGGGGTATCGTCTCAGTTGTGCGACTGGATTCGTGATTTCCTGTCAGGAAGGTCGCAGTTCGTAGTAATAGACGGCATATCATCGAGTAAAACTGAAGTGATATCAGGTGTTCCCCAGGGAAGCGTCCTGGGACCTCTGCTGTTCCTGATCTATATAAATGACCTGGGCGACAATCTGAGCAGTTCTCATAGGTTGTTCGCAGATGATGCTGTAATTTACCGTCTAGTAAGGTCATCTGAAGACCAGTATCAGTTGCAAAGCGATTTAGAAAAGATTGCTATATGGTATGGCAGGTGGCAGTTGACGCTAAATAACGAAAAGTGTGAGGTGATCCACATGAGTTCCAAAAGAAATCCGTTGGAATTCGATTATTCGATAAATAGTACAATTATCAAGGCTGTCAATTCAACTATGTACCTGGGTGTTCCGGCCGGTGTGACCGAGCGGTTCTAGGCGCTTGAGTCTGGAACCGCGCAACCGCTACGGTCGCAGGTTCGAATCCTGCCTCGGGCATGGATGTGCGTGAGTCCTTAGGTTAGTTTGGTTTAAGTAGGTCTAAGTTCTAGGGGACTGATGACCTCAGATGTTAAGTCCCATAGTGCTCAGAGCCACTTGAACCATTTTTGAACCTGGGTGTTAAAATCACGAACAACTTCAGTTGGAAAGACCACATAGATAATATTGTGGGGAAGGCGAGCCAAAGGTTGCGTTTCATTGGCAGGACACTTAGAAGATGCAACAAGTCCACTAAAGAGACAGCTTACACTACACTCGTTCGTCCTCTGTTAGAATATTGCTGCGCGGTGTGGGATCCTTACCAGGTGGGATTGACGGAGGACATCGAGAGGGTGCAAAAAAGGGCAGCTCGTTTTGTACTATCACGTAATAGGGGAGAGAGTGTGACAGATATGATACGCGAGTTGGGATGGAAGTCATTAAAGCAAAGACGTTTTTCGTCGCGGCGAGATCTATTTACGAAATTTCAGTCACCAACTTTCTCTTCCGAATGCGAAAATATTTTGTTGAGCCCAACCTACATAGGTAGGAATGATTATCAAGATAAAATAAGAGAAATCAGAGCTCGAACAGAAAGGTTTAGGTGTTCGTTTTTCCCGCGCGCTGTTCGGGAGTGGAATGGTAGAGAGATAGTACGATTGTGGTTCGATGAACCCTCTGCCAAGCGCTTAAATGTGAATTGCAGAGTAGTCATGTAGATGTAGATGATTACGAAAGTTAATAATTCAGTCAAGAAGGCTAGAAGAGTGTTTCTACTAAATACAGGAGATAAGCAGTTATTAGTATCTCACTTAGACAGTGAATTGACATCACTTAGTACCAATAAGATGGATGTAGAGGAATTATGGGCAAAGTTTAAGCAGACTGTAAATCGTGGTATGGAGAGTTACGTGCCTAGTAAGTGGATAAAGGATGGAGGAGACCGACCATGGTTTAATAACGAAATTCGTAAGATACTGAGGAAGCAGAGGCTGTTGCACTCTAGGTTCAAAATGGGACGCAGAAACGACGACAAGTGAAGGTTAGTAGAGATTCGCGCGTTTGTGAAAAGATTTATGCGCGAAGCATACAACTACCACCGTCACACCTTAGCAAAAGATCTGGCAGAGAACCCGAGAAAATTCTGGTCGTATGTAAAATCGCTAAGCGGGTCTAAGGCTTCCATTCAGTCCCTTGTAGACCAGTCTGGTGTGGTAGTTGCAGACGGCAAAACGAAAGCCGAAGTTCGTGAAATTGTTCACGCAGGAGAACATACCGTCATTTGACCATCGGACAGATCCCCGTATGGACGACAGAGAAATAAGCATACGTAGTGCAGAGAAGCAACGTAAAGGTCTCAAAACAAATAAATCACCAGGTCCGGACGGAATCCTAGTTCGATTTACCGATGAGTACTACGGCACTGGCCCCTTACCTAGCTTGCATTTATCGTGGTTCTCTTGCGCAGCACAAAGTCCCAAGCGATTGGAAAAAAGCGCAGGTGACTCCAGTACATAAGGAAGGTAAAAGAACGGGCCCGCAAAATTACAGACCAATATACCTAACGTCTGTTTGCTACAGAATCCTTGCACACATTCTCAGTACGAATATAATAAACTTCCTTGAGGCTAAGCAGCTTATGTCCACGAATCTGCATGGTTTTAGAAAGCATCGCTCGCGCGAAACTCAGCTTGCCCTTGTCTCACATGATATACTGAGACCAACGGATGAAAAGCAACAGGTAGATTCCATATTCGTAGATTTCCGGAAAGCATCTGATACGGTGTCCCACTGCAGGCTGTTAACGAAGGCACGAGGATATGGAAAAAGTTCACAGTTATGCGGGTGGCTCGAAGACTTCTTAAATAATAGAACCCGGTATATTGTCCTGGATGACAAGTGTTCATCAGAGGCAAGGGTACCGCCAGGAGTGCCCCAGGAAAGTGTGACAGGGCTACTGTTTTCTCTATACAGGGTGTTCCAAAAAGGTACGGCCAAACTTTCAGGAAACATTCCTCACACACAAAGAAATAAAATATGTTATGTGGACATGTGTCCAGAAACGCTTTCCTTCCATGTTAGAGCTCATTTTATTGCTTCTCTTCAAATCACATTAATCATGGAATGGAAACACACAGCAACAGAACGTACCAGTGTGACTTCAAACACTTTGTTACAGGAAATGTTCAAAATGTCCTCGGTTAGCGAGGATACATGCATCCACCCTCCGTCGCATGGAATCCCTGATGCGCTGATGCAGCCCTGGAGAATGGCGTATTGTATCACAGCCGTCCACAATACGACCACGAAGAGTCTCTACATTTGGTACCTGGGTTGCGTAGACAAGAGATTTCAAATGCCCCCATAAATGAAAGGCAAGAGGGTTGAGGTCAGGAGAGCGTGGAGGCCATGGAATTGGTCCACCTCTACCAATCCATCGGTCACCGAATCTGTTGTTGAGAAGCGTACGAACATTTCGACTGAAATGTGCAGGAGCTCCATCGTGCATGAACCACATGTTGTGTCGTACTTGTAAAGGCACATGTTCTAGCAGCACAGGTAGAGTATCCCGTATGAAATCATGGCGGTGAATCGAGGAAGTACAGTACATACTGACAAACTAAAATGAGCTCTAACATGGAAATTAAGCGTTTCCGGACACATGTCCACATAACATCTTTTCTTTATTTGTGTGTGAGGAATGTTTCCTGAAAGTTTGGCCGTACCTTTTCGTAACACCCTGTATACATAAATGATTTGGCGGACAGGGTGGGCAGCTACCTGTGGTTGTTTGCTGCTGATGACGTGGTGTACAGTAGTTGTCGAAGTTGAGTGACTGTAGGAAGATACTAGATGACTTAGACAAAATTGCCAGTTGCTGTGATGAATAGCAGCTAGCCCTAAATGTGGAAAAATATAAGTTATCCGGACGAGTAGGAAGATCAAACCTATAATGTTCGGATACAGTATTCTAGTGTCCTGCTTGACACAGTCGTTTAAATATCCGGATGTAACGTTAAAAAGCGACATGAGGTGGAACGAGCACGTGAAAACTATGTCGACTTCGGTTTATTGGGAGAATTTTCGGGAAGAGTGATTCAAATGTAAAGAAGACAGCATATAAGACGCTGGTGCGACCTATTCTCGAGTACTACTCATGTGTTGGGGATCCGTAACAGATCGGACTGAAGGAAGACATCAAGGCAGTTCAGAGGAGAGCTGTTGGGTTTGTTAGCGGTAGGTTCGAATAACATGTAAGTGTTACGGAGATGCTTCGGGAACTCAAATGGGAATCCCTGGAGGGAAGGCGGCATTCTTTTCGGGAAATACTATTGCGAAAATTTAGGGAACCAGCATTTGAATCTGGCTGCTGAACTGTTCTGCTCCCACCAACATACATCGCGCTTAAGGGCCACGAAGATAAGATATGAGAAATTACGGCCCATATGGAGGTGTACAGACAGTCGTTTTGGAACAAGAGGGGCAGTGACTAGTAGTGGTACAGGGTACCCTCCGCCACGAACCTTACGGTGGCTTGCGGAGTATCTCTGTGTATATAGATGTAGATATGAGCCATACACGAGTGTGCGGTAGCGCGATGATATGCAGAAAGCAGCTTGCGGTCCCGCGGCGGGCCATATTCTTCGTTATCCGCGCACTCACTGTTACACAGCGCAAAAACTGAGCATGCCTGACACAGAGCGTGGTGTCGATTCACACGTCTGTTGCCTTTGTGTGCAATGAAAAGGAGCGGTGCGCACTTTCCATGGAAGGTTGAACGCGACCGAGTAAGAAAAGTAACTGTCTAGAAGAGAATACTTTCACAGCGGATGGCACCACACCGAAAAGCTAGTGCAAAAGGAGAAAAGTAATCATTCTATGCATAGCTGCAAAGCTAAGACGTCATAATTTTCGTTCTTAAGGCATTAGATTTTTTTTCTTCTTTGTACAGTCAATGTAACACATAGGACATTACTCCTTATAATTCTCCTCCTGCCACGATTTCTTTCATGGGCTTACTGGTAATTTTCTGTAAACGGTTCATAAAAGCTGTGTCCTCGAACATAAAGTACTTCAGCAAAGCAACATTTTCCTTGAAATAGTTTACGCTTTGGTACTTAATTAGTATTTTAGACTAATGAGTTTGCATCGATAAAGAAGGAAGACTGGTAGGACAATTAGAACAAAAATATAGAGTAGGTGTCCCGAAGTGTGTGTGTGTGTGTGTGTGTGTGTGAGAGAGAGAGAGAGAGAGAGAGAGAGAGAGAGAGAGAGAGAGAGAGAGAGAGAGAACTGTATCAGTTTCACAGCCATGCAGTATTCTTCCAAAAACAATTGATTGAAAATCAATCAACTGCAATTAAGACTGAAATTCATACATCTCGCTTCCACTGGGATCAAACTTGTTGAGAGTGATAAGGAACTCATTAAATAATGTTGTTATTGTTCTATTTCACAAGACAGCGAAAACATAAAGCAAACTACAGACGAATCATATTATTAATATTTGCTACCATTCCTCCTTAGCTGCTACTTAAAAAGTGCTCAAATGTGTGTGAATTCCTAAGAGGCCAAATTGCTGAAGTCATCGGTCCCTAGACTTACGCATTACTTAAAGTAACATATGCTAAGAATAACATAAACACCCACGCCCGCAGGAGGACTCGAACTTCCGGGGGGAGGGGCCGCCCAATCCGTGACATGGCGCCTAAGACCGCGCGGCCACTCCACGCGGCTTCCTACTTAAATGATGACATATATCATGTAGATAAGAACAAATCCGTCTTCTGAAACTGAAACAAAATAAAACTGCCGTTGTAAAAAGTAGAATTTTTCTTATCTGCTTGATAAACAAAAAAAAAATGTAAATGTAAAACTTCCTGGCAGATTAAAACTGTGTGCCCGACCGAGACTCGAACTCGGGACCTTTGCCTTTCACGGGCAAGTGCTCTACCATCTGAGCTACCGAAGCACGACTCACGCCCGGTCCTCACAGCTTTACTTCTGCCAGTATCTCGTCTCCTACCTCAGATGGTAGAGCACTTACCCGCGAAAGGCAAAGGTCCCGAGTTCGAGTCTCGGTCGGGCACACAGTTTTAATCTGCCAGGAAGTTTCATATCAGCGCACACTCCGCTGCAGAGTGAAAATCTCATTCTGGAAACATCCCCCAGGCTGTGGCTAAGCCATGTCTCCACAGTATCCTTTCTTTCAGGAGTTCTAGTTCTGCAAGGTTCGCAGGAGAGCTTCTGTAAAGTTTGGAAGGTAGGAGACGAGATACTGGCAGAAGTAAAGCTGTGAGGACCGGGCGTGAGTCGTGCTTCGGTAGCTCAGATGGTAGAGCACTTGCCCGCGAAAGGCAAAGTTCCCGAGTTCGAGTCTCGGTCGGGCACACAGTTTTAATCTTCCAGGAAGTTTCATATCAGCGCACACTCCGCTGCAGAGTAAAAATCTCATTCTGGAATGTAAATGTAGTATGGCATTTTTGGCTGGGATAACACACAAGGTAGATTCAGCTGTCTGCCGGAACAGGTGTACTTACTTTGTGCACTTTGGGCCTTTCCTTGCAAATATAAGAGAAATGTGTCGTATCTGTAGTGATGGATTGTTGGTGAGTGTAATGGATGCGTATCTAGTGTTTGCGTTGTTGGTTGACGATGCTGAGAGAGGGGAGAGGGTGAAACTCGGCGCAGGCACATAGCGAGCTTCTCTCGTTAGCAGAAGCGGGCCGCGAAGCTCAACGTCCTCATCCGACGGACGGACCACCATCAACAGTGCCACATGCCCTCACTACATGACAAATATTTCAAAGATGTTTGGCATTTAATCTAGGGCATTGGCGCAAATATTGGTAACCAATAACTTCACGCCACCACTTCTTATTCCTCTGACGGCCAAATACCCGCAGTGAAAATCTCATTCGCCACCAGGATTCGAATCGACTTACGTCCGTGTGTTAGCAACCTCGGCTTCGGAGGTGGGTATAAACATAATCGTAGACGAATCCGTATCCACCAAACACACAGAAGGAAAAACTAATGCGTTTTAACCAAGCAAAGGAACAAACTGGATTTAGAAGAGGATAATTTGCAAGTCGCTAACGAAGCTACAAAACGGAGCAATAAGTGAGAATCTAGTTTTTGAAAAAAAAAAAAGCTGTTAATTCAGTTTCTATAAAATATGAACTAAAATCACTTCAGTAACTAGAAATTAATTTAAAATATTTCTTTATACCGAAGAATATATACGACAATGATACAGCTTGCATTAAGACTTCATCAGGAAAGCGAAAAATTCAGTACCGTAAGAGGAGTTAGGCATTGAGATTGTCTATCAGGAAAACTATTCTCAACCGCCACAGAACTAGCTTTTAGATACTTGAACTGCGAAACCGAAGAATGTATACGTGTTAATGGAACACATCTGAATAACTACGTTATGCTGGTGATGATGTACTAGACAGATAAATATCAACCACTAATGGAAGAACCTAATAGAGCTACTCCGAAAGAAGGCATGCACATTAGTTACAGCAAAACTAAAACAATGTTAATCAACACAGCGAAAATAAATGCTACAAATTAACAATGAAGTATTGCATCCAGCTAATACACTTTTGTATTTATGGTAGTTGAAGACAATAGACAGTTAATTAAACAAACACAAGAATAAAACTGGCCTAGGGACCTTTTGGTAAGCTACAGGCAAAGAGTTCGAAACGAAGCTTCAAAGGTATGTGAAATAGGAAGTTTATCATCAGTGTACATCGCCAGCTTTAACTTATGACAGTGAGATATGAAATTATACAGCTAAATCCGTTCTAAAACTGAGAGGCTGTCAACATGAAACTGACAGATGCAAACTGTGAGTCATTAGAAGCACCAATCAAACAAATGGACCGTCGAGCAGAATACTAAGTTTTAATGAATTTCCTCCATAAATACATTACTATGTCAGTTATCGAATGCATTGGAAGTTATTTTTAAAGCTATATTTACTTTAAGGTGCATTAATGGCAAAAATTTTATGCTCGTGACAAACTTCATCACATCCATTCTGTGCTGTGGAGAAGATACACTATGTGCACAAAACGGACTCTCATTTGTGATTTTTCACAACGTAAATTTCCTATTACACAGAAGACGAGTGATTTTTCATATGTGATCCGAAAAAGTGTTTCAAGTGCGGCTATACCGACTTACCAGTAGATACCCTCTGTACATCAGAAATCTCTTCGGATGAACGTCATGATAATTTCTTTAAGGACCACAATTCCGTCCACGTCAACTGTGCTAATGATTTCTGTGTCGTTTGGGCACTAGACCCCGGTAGAAAACCATACCCAAGAACAAATGAAAGTATTTTAAAACTGTGTACTAATTCCTGACTGTAGTCAATTTGTTACTGATATTTTCAACACTACGGGCCATCCAATAACGACGATTAAAACGGACGATGACAGCTACTCCACAGTACACAGACAAGCAATGCAACGTCAATATGGTAAAATAAGTGATTACAGTGGGATAAAATAATACTGCCAATGGGATGGGGGTTGTTCGCGAGCATGTAAACGGTGTCAAAAAGGCTATTAGAAATTTCGTGGCGTGCGACACGAAAATTTAGGTACTGCTAATCAAGATGAGTCTGATACATACGCCCTTCTAATCCTAAACATGCCTACACTAAAAATCTTGTTCCATTTCCACGAAGGTATTTCATTTTCTGCTCATTGCGAATGCTTTTTCAATGGTCAATAAAGAATGTAAACTTTCGTAAGCCTTTTCCAAACCCTGCACTTTGCCCAATGACTAAGTCAACATACGGGAAGTGTCGTACACTTGCCACAAGAGACGTGAAAACAATAAAAAATTAGTGTATTAAAACTCTCGAGACAAAATCAAAACGAAACAAGTTTTGTAGCGTAATGCTCACTAATAAGACACAAAAAGTGTCATGTTTTCATTCAGAGACAGAATAAGAACTTGATTAGTTTTACATAGATAGTTTAAGTAATCTCAGATTCAAGATTATGTGCAAAGGTTTTCGTTCTTTCCGTTTAAAAGAATATATTCCAAAATGCAGTATGATGGCAAATAGACAGGTAAGCGAATGAATGATAGGGTCAAGATTTCTAAACAGCAAAGTAAATGAGCTAGAGTCTCTGGCCGGTGTCAGACGACAAGCATCCATCAAACAGTTTCAAAAAGAGACAATGGATGTTTGCCATCCGAAACTGATCGTCAAGAAATAGTAATCTGGGAGTGAGACCGTATACTACGCACTATATTCTGCCTACTTGCTCGGTGCCAACATGGCAAATATTACTGATGTAACGGTTGGCACAATCTCCCATAATATCTGTGTTACGAACACGTGGGGACCAGCTGCATGGCTGATACCTTCAAAGAAAGAGGAGCCGGTGATGAGGAAGATGCTAGAGCGGCCGGCGACGGCGTTGGCGTTGTCGGCGCTCATGGCGGCGCGGCCTGCCAGACTGACTGACTGAGCTCCGCGCGCCGCCCACACACTGTGACGTTTGCTAACAGACTCGTTTCACGCCCCACGGATCGGCTCGTCGCCGTTTTTCGACTTCAGTGGTCACCAGACAATCAGAACTACATGGGACACAAAGGCACGTCCTACGACGGATTTCACAATGCTTCAAGGTTCATAGCAGAGTTATAGAGCGCATCGGTATTAGGTCACGACCGTCTCGGCCAGAATCTTATATGCGACGCAGATGGTAAATTTCGTCCGCTGAGTTACGAATATCAGCTATGGCTCACTATAAATAATAGCAGGTCTACAACATCTTTATGACAATGATATAGAAATTATACTAGTAATACACTGAAAATCAATAGCTCATAACATACATACATACAGAATATAAGTACGCTTTATAAGGATAGGGTATGATAAAGTTATTATAGTTCAGTGGCCCCGTATCATCTGATCTCAACATCGTTATTTACCCTTAGATGAGAAATGAATCCCGTCTGCGAATCGGATAATGTTTTTCTGTATGTTTTCGTATATAAACCGTGTGTTGCATTTATGAGGAGGAGATGGGGTGCCCGCCCGGAATCTGCCTTGAGAGCTTTGGGAAACTATCTACGAACCAATTTTAGCCTGTTACCAAGGGTCGTTAATTTGGCTCGCTTACTCCATCCAGATATACCCCGCAAACTCGCGCCCTACGTTTCACGCTATGCGTTTAGGCAACATTGTTGTTTTTTTGTTGTGGTCTTCAGTCCAGAGACTGGTTTGATGCAGCTCTCCATGCTACTCTATCCTGTGCAAGGTTCTTCATCTCCCAGTACCTACTGCAACCTACATCCCTCTGAATCTGTTTAGTGTATTCCTCTCTTGGTCTCCCTCTATGATTTTTACCCTCCACGCTGCCCTCCAATACTAAATTGGTGATCCCTTGATGCCTCAGAATATGCACTACTAACCGATGCCTTCTTCTAGTCAAGTTTTAACGTTGTTAAATTCAGGCTCATACGTGTGAAGACTCGGCAACCGTGTGTGGCATGCTAAAATACATTGGAAAATGTCACACGTACGCAATGGCGTTCTGGCCCGACAGATACATAATAGGACTTGCAGCGTCGAAAAGTCGCTGCTCAATATTTTCTTGTGAACAACTGAAATGGAAACAGCTGGCGTGGTGCAGAGACAGTGCTCCTGTTGCCATGGGGAACGTACAGTTCGGTGTGTGAGGCGAGTGGCATGCCGTCACACATTGTAATGGCAGGTGGCATGACAGCTGAGCGCTGGATGGCCAAGACGTGCGATATCTGTGCATTTGTTCCTGGACACTTCCGGGTGCCTGGCACATATGACATTCCGTATTCGAGGCAGTGCAGGCAGCACTGGGCTTTTCCCGTGTCACTGTGTCAAGGGCATACCGTGAGTACCTTAGAATATAACTGCAGCTGCCGCTGCGAATCAAGTATCGTGGGAAACAATGTACTGAAGTAATGAAGGAGTTGTCTATCACGTACTGTAATAACGTATTTCAAGCCATAGTGCGGCATATTACTCTCCAATGAAATTCTGTACAGCAACAGCAATTATGTAGCCACCCCATCCACAACAGCCAGCTCCTCGCCATGAGGTACATGAACGCTCAACGTGTTTACCATTGCTCTCCGCTCGACACAGATTAACATGTGTACACCAATGGACGCTCGTGTCATGGGAAAAAAATCACTCTAGACTGGTGACTTGTAGGGTGTAAGAAGAACACAGGCATATTTAAGCTTTAAATAAAATGCTGTTTACAGAAACATTTAATCATCTTGTATTAGCAACCCCCACTTCTTTTCAATGATTTACTGATATTACACGACATCATTTCCAAACATATTACATAGTTCTTACAAGAAATTTTGACCTTACTTTGAATTTACAAAATTCTTAACAGGGCCTTCAAATCGTAAGAAACGAGGAAATTTGGACAGTTAAATGTTTTTATGTGAGCGATTTTACTAGAAAATAAACAGATTCTACAGAATTCTTTATTGATTATTACCTTCGACTTCTTCTCTATTGGAAAAACGTAAACACTCCTACACTTCCATGATGTAAATATTTCTAACATATTATTACAACTACCGTTTTTAGACGTTTTATGAAAGTAAAAAAAAAATTTGGGTCATGATCTGAGTTAGTTCAGTATGTTTCTCCTTTTTTTGCTATCCGTCATCGAAAATTCGATGTAGTTGCCGATGACACGCGATTACGGCCATCTGGTATGGAGGCTAGCGGAAGGCCTACACAAGCGACTCATTCGAATCCGCGGCGATCTAGGATGTAGATTTCTTGATCTGCGCTATCAAGTAAAGTATTTTACGGCTTCGCTTAATAGGTCAGGAAGCTCCTGGGGCAGGAGAAAACGTGTGGTGTGTACCTCAGGAAGCGCTCTGTACACCGAACAATCAGTTAAGTGTAATACACTACGGAGCCAGTAGCGGTTACTTGTAGTTTTTATGGACGGAAATACGTATCACTGCTGGCCAGGAAAAGCAAATATAATATTAGTAAGCTGCGGAAGTGTTCAGAATAAGATCCTAGAATTATTGCAACTCATCAAAGACAATAACGCCCACGTAATACTTACAACAGGAAGTTGTAAGAAGCCAGAAATAAATAACAGTGAACTATTAAATTCTGAATGGAATATATGGGAGTACTGGTCAGATAAGCTGAGTATCAAAAGTGGCGGCGTATTTACTACTGCAGAAACGCCGCAATGTCGAACGCGATAAATACAGAAACAGAGTGCGAGATAATCTGCGAGATATTTTGCGAGAAAGGGGTGCCCAGAATAGTAATCGGATATTACTATTGTCTAAAAAAATCAAAGTGGCGGAACGCTTCAGAGAAAGACTAGAAAATATCCGCCATGTGTAAACTGAGATACGCACATGTTAGAATATCTCTAAAGCAAAACTTATTTTAAGAGATATCTCTTGAGCAGTTGACCAGGATACCCATTGCGAGATAAACGGTGATCTTCTGACAACAAACGGGTCCAAGTTTTAGATTCAGGAAACAAGAGATAGGAATCAGGGGCCAGAAGGCTACTGCCACATTATTCGTCATTGGTGTTGAACGAAAAGTTAAAGAAGAGTAGATAAATATTTCTGTTTAATCAGTTCGAGAAGAAAATAATTATATACTACCTGAGCAGTCAGGATCAAACATCCAGTTCTGGCGAAGATAGGTAACCCACGCCAGGAGATGAACCGTTTGGGTGGAAAATACATCTGAAACTCGGAACACTTTCAAATCTCCCTCTACACAGCTCACAAACGGCGAAGACAATAAGCTCGGACCTGTGCGCTCGTCGTCGGGTTCCCTTCAAATGTGACGAACTTCGTTCTCTTCAATGACGAGAGTGCGGCGCGTCCGTGGAGCACAACAGTCACCTTCCTAGTTGCAAACATACCAGTTTTTCGCAGCCATCGTTGTGGTCGGACGAAAATGAAATGTGATGTCATAATTAGAACAGGAACTGACGACAGCGTCCTCTTCCCAGTTTGTATGCGTACCCTGAAGCGGGAGATATGAAACTGATCCGATCTTAAAGTTATTTTATATCTGCACGGTACTTTTCTGGAGACTAGTTTCCTATCAAAACTCTACTAAGACTCTGATGTGCTACTAAATCTACTAAGTCCACTCTACAACCGCTTGAAGCATGTAATAGGAATTGTGAAACGTCCTGTATTGTTACTAGGGACAAGCAACCTATTACCCACACACGATTAATGTCGTATCTTTTACGAAATAAGGTCACGAGCGAAATTTTAACAACGCCACCAATAAAGGGATATCAGGTCGCTTAAGTATCAACAGTATTAACGACAATGATGTACAAAGACCGTGTGTCAGCGTTGCTGCTTATACAGAGCCCTGCAGTCATTAATACAATCAACTGCTTGGGGTATCGGACAACAAATGGTTCAAATGGCTCTGAGCACTATGGGACATAACATCTGAGGTCATCAGTCCCCTAGAACTTAGAACTACTTGAACCTAACTAACCTAAGGACATCACACACATCCATGCCCGAGGGAGGATTCGAACCTGCGACCGTAGCGGTCGCGCGGTTCCAGACTGAAGCGCCTAGAACCGTTCTGCCACACCGGCCGGCTATCAGACAACAGAACAGATTTCATAACTAAAATACCACAACCAGAAAGTTATCATATTATGGATGAAGGGGGAACTATGGTAACAGACGAAAGGAAATTTTCAACTTTCCCAATAAGAGTGTTATCCACCACAGGGCGAAAACGTAGGAATGCGTTCCTTACACAGACTTCCTCCAAGATGTGTGGGGGCACATCAAAGTCTTATGAAATAACAGGAAGCATGCCAACATAGGGGAAGACATTGAGCAGATAATAGTGGAAAGTGCCCTACACGACTTTTGTACCCTTTTGGAAAGTATCACAGAAAGTTATTCGTCCCAACGTTTTTCTTTGATTTAACCACGTGTGGTTCAGACTGCACCACTATCGTCCACAACGCACTGAGACAACCATGTGAGACTATGGCAGAGAGTAGGTGACCGAACACATCACTGTTGGCTGCCCACTGCGGTATCATACGACAACCAATTTACTTAGTGCTTTGTCGACAACTACCTGCCAATATGAAGACGCTACTTGCAACAAATGATGTGTACAATTTTTTAGCGACTGGATAAATTACGATCTAATTAAATTAAAATGTTTGTTCCTTAATCTAAGAATCAACTCGATTAGAATTTGAATGTATTATGTGTCTGTTATTTATTAAATCAAGTTTTGCTCATTATAATTTGTATCGGAGGCAGGCTGAGTCGATAAGTTTAGGGGCCGTACGGTACACAAAATTCTCCTTGCTTTTTTCCCCAATTGGGTTTGTCAAGAGTGCAATGTACATTATACCAATTGCCTCTAGGTCTCAGACGCTAAAGGCAACTGAAAGAAATACGCAATGAGACGAACAGGAATGACACTTTTATTGAAAGACAATAATTACACTGAAGTCGCCCGGGCTTAGAAAAGGCGGTACATGGTTCTTACTACCGAGTGTGATCACCAAGGACGACAGTGCATGCTCTGTAACGTGCTTCACTCTGGCCACGAGGTTGGTAAGCAGGTCTTGACGTAGGACGCTATATTCCTCCATCAATGCGGTTGAAACTGCTGGAGGGTCGTTGGCTTACGTGGACGTGCTGCAATACGACTCTCCAACGCATCCCACACGCCTCGGTGGGATTTAAGTTGTGGGAACTGGCAGGCGAGTCCATTCGCCGAACATCATCTCGTTACAAGAGCTCCTCCAACCGCGCTGTTAGATGCGGTCGCGCACTGTCATCCATTAAAATCAACTCATGGCCGAATGCCCTCCTGAAAGACGCACATGGGGAAGGAGTACAATGTTACAATAAAGTTGACCGGTGAGTGCGCAGAGTTCACAGATTTGGGGGTCATGGCTCTGAGCACTATGCGACTTAACTTCTGAGGTCATCAGTCGCCTAGAACTTAGAACTAATTAAACCTAACTAACCAAGGACATAACACACATCCATGCCCGAGGCAGGATTCGAACCTGCGACCGTAGCGGTCGCTCAGTTCCAGACTGTAGCGCCTAGAACCGCACGGCCACTCCGGCGGGCCGATTTGGGGGTAGTACGCCCGTATAACATTATACCTCCCTACCCTAACACCAGGACCACCAACACTATCATGTCCGACAATGTTGCTGGGTGTATTAGGTGTTCCCACTTGTCGCCATAGAAGGGTACGTAATACACGTCGTTTCTGTTCATCTCACTGCTTATTGATTAAGTTTTCTTCCTTACTATATTGCAGCAGTTCTTTCTAATCGGTGATTCATCGAGCTATGTTACTTTGTAGTGACAGATCATGCGAAAGTCAATTTCGTCCTTACGTTTTGCACACTAGTGTACTTGTAACAACGACTTCCACGAAATTCGCGAACTGGCACCTCAGATCGTTCTCGCCATATTCTTTACCGTTAAGGTTTTTTGTGATTTCATCGAGTTTGCGAGCAATATAATGCCACAGGACATATTTTTTTGAAAATATGCACAGAAAACTGGTTTTCTCGTTTAAACGTCAGCGACGAACGCAATTTTTCTTATACTGAAGACAGCAGCACTCCTGTTTCTGCATAAAATCCTGAATGTGATATTTCCAAGAAATCTTTTGATTATCTACAGTCCTATGAAAGTAAAACGATTGACTTTATCGATTATTTGTTCATAAACTTTCTACGCTTTATACAAGAAAACATTTTTACCTACGTTTCATGATTTTTTTATTATACGCCACAAGTTTCAAGTCCATTTTATCTCGTTATTAGTAACACTAGAAAGTGGTTCAAATGGTTCAAATTGCTCTGAGCACTATGGGACTTAACATCTGAGGTCATCAGTCCCCTAGAACTTAGAACTACTTAAACCTAACTAACCTAAGGACATCACACACATCCATGCCCGAGGCAGGATTCGAGACTGCGACCGTAGCGGTCGCGCGGTTCCAGACTGAAGCGCCTAGAACCGCTCGGCCACCACGGCCGGCACTAAAAAGTGGCCTTGTAAAAAAAAGTTGTGAGGTATAGGGAAAATCCTGTGTTTCCTTTTGTTGCAACAACAGTGTTCCACCAAGAAATCACAGTCAACTCAGTTAAAATGATTCTACTTTTTCCTCAGATGCTGCTCGTCGATCGCTGTGTGCACTGTGTTCTCCATTTTAGAAGATAAAATGACGAAATATAAAAAAAATTTGGAACTTTCTGTTGCAGACAACCACACAAACACAAACGTGCGGCCGTGGCCTGTGTGGAAACAGTTTCCCACAGACTGATTTAGTTAAGATGGTGGGATCGTTTCCAGCCATCGGCCCTCACTGCCTACGGGCTAACAGGAAATGTAATCAAACACGCTTCAAATATTTTATCTTAGTCACAATGGCGTGCCTGATAGGAACAGCCGCGCTGAGTGGCCGTGCGGTTTGAGGCGCTATGTCACGGATTGCGCGGTCACTCCCGCCGGAGGTTCGAGTCCTCCCTCGAACATGGGTGTGTGTGTGTGTGTGTGTTGTTCTTAGCGTAAGTTAGTTAAATAGTATGTAAATATAGGGACCGACTTTGGTCCCTTAGGAATTCACACACATTTGAACATTTGATAGGCAAAGAAGTGGATCGCTCTTTCTAAACAGGCAAACCAGCTTTGTCAGGAGCTCTTGTTGATCCATTTCAAGTTTTCAACATGTACTCAGTAGTATATTAAAAGTGTTCTGGGAGACTGCTTCATCATTAAAACTTTGTGTCAATTGCTTCAGCACTTCACAGCTTACTGAAGGCACAAGCAGTCTTCCGCTCTATTATTTTCTGAGAGGAGTATGTCTCAAAAAGTAAATCTACATATATTATCAGCAAGCCACTATACAGAGCATGATGTAGGGTACTACGTACCACCCTTTGACCCATTCAGTTCGAGTGTGGACAACGGAAAAATACCAGACTGTATGCCTCTGTATGCGAATACTTCAGTCTCATAGTCCCTAGGCGAGATATGCAATAAAGGTAAAAACAATAAATAAATAAATAAATAAATATTACAGCATTTCTGTTATACAATCGTATATGATCTACCGATATGTTACGACGCTAGCAACATGTTTCTGTGTTTCTACAATGTCTGTTATGAGGCCTACGACTCCAAATACTAAAGCAGTACTCCAGAGTTGGCAACAATAGCTTCTTTTACAGAAACGCTACACTTGCTCAAACCCTATCAGGAAATCTAAGCCTTTCACTGACTTCCGTACTACTACTACTACTACTACTACATGTTCGTTCTATTTCATATAGCTTAGTGACAGAATCCAAAAGTTTACCACTAATCTTGCGATCGTTGAATCTGGTTCTATCTCTTCGACATGATCTTACATATAGCAATATATCGTACTCCAAGTCCGCAAACAACTACAAATTGTGTCGCTCACACTATCTGATTATTCGTTGATGAATTCGAACATTAGCCAATATATACATTTTCATATATCACGATATATGTTACTACAGTTTCAGTTAAACTTTCACTGTCTACCACTACATACTGCGTTATGTCGGCAGCAAATTCTTTGATTCAGTTACACATTTCTGAAGACACTATGAATGATCCTCTCTTGATAATCAGTAGACAATGAGGTGCCGCTTCGAATTATTTTCGGACGTCTAAGAAGACAGAAGTTACCCGTTCTAATATTTCACCTTCACCTCTGTAGCCTTGAGTTTCATCACCAGACTGATTTACGAAAGACTGGATTTAAGGATCGGGTCAGTTCATTGACGTAAAGAAGTACAGAACTTACTAGGATTATCCCAAAGACCATTCAACAAGTTCTGACTATGGAAATTGCAGTAGATTTCACGCAAAAAATTTGTTACGAATGCAAAAGTTGCCATTAAGCTCTCTTTTTATCAATTTCCTTACATTCTCTTTGGCAGCGGAAATGTGACAACCTGTGCTTTCGCTAAATTCTAAAATAACGCCGTAAAAACCAAGGTGGCTCTTTGCCGCATATTTTTACCTTAGCAGTAACATATTTGTCTAGAGCATGATTTGCGAAGTGTTTGAGGTCTGACCACAACTCCTCCACGTTCATTAGATTTGAACTAAATGTTCATAATTAATCCTTTATGTAACATGTTAGTCGCTGTTTATTGGCTTTAGCTCGCACTTATACAGCATATCTTTGATGATATCGAGGAAAATATTAGTTCTGTTTGTAGACAGAAAGCCTAAAGTATTGACCTCTCTCGTGAACTGTCGAACTAAATGTTCCGAGGCAGTCATCTGATAACGTGCTCCTTGTTACTTTGCAAGACTTCTTGTCTTTACTGCCGGTGTTATATGCGCAGTTTATCCAGTCAATAGTACGCAGATTAAAATCACTACTACTACAAACGGGTATTTCCGTGCTGTTGATTTTAGGGTATCTTCGAAAGATTGTGATCAATGTGTCTCGATACGGTACCTAGAGAAACAGCAGCATAGGCCCAACCAGGAATTTTGGGAGAGGATTTTCCCTTATTCTTTGTGCACAAACGAGGGAAATTATTTTGAATATCCCGAGGCAACACATAATCGACCAATTAACCGGAAAGTACAAGATATGTTTACTGCAACTTAGGTCTAGTTTTTGCGGAAACATCTCGTTTCGAATTACTGGATGCAAGGAGCGGGAAAAATATACTCCCATATCTCCTTAATATATACTTTATGTGGCAAGTGGTCAAACTATACACAGTTTCTCGACAGTGTAGAAGAAAAGAGCCAACAAAAAAATGGCTCTGAGCACTATGGGACTTAACATCTTAGGTCATCAGTCCCCTAGAACTAAGAACTACTTGAACCTAACTAACCTAAGGACATCACACACATCCATGCCCGAGGCAGGATTCGAACCTGCGACCGTAGCAGTCGCGCGGTTCCAGACTGAAGCGCCTAGAACCGCTCCGCTAACGTGGCCGAAAGAACCAACATTTTTAAAATGACGGAAGTGGTGATAGTGGTAGTGGTGGTGGTAATAGTAATGTTGTTATTGCTAGTATCATTAGTTCATAGCCAGTTCGTCATTCCGAATGGCCTTAGATAGAGGGATGGACAAAAATATGGAAACAACAAAACCACAAAACATTAGCATGATTAATACGGTGTAGGAAAACCGCTTGCATTCAATACAACTTCCAGTCAGCTCAGAATGGATAAATAAAACTACTGTATGGTTTTCAAGTGAATCTTACGTCATTCCTCCTATAAAATAGTGTCAAGTTCAAATAACGATGATGGAGGTGGATAGCGATCACGCACCCTTCCTCCCAAAGTAGACCGCAAAGGCTAGATAACACAAGAGATCTAGTGACGGTGGTGGCCAGGTGAGAGGCGAGAATTCATCCTCATGCTCACAAAACTAGCCCTGGATGACGCGAGCAGTATGAACAGGGGCCTGTACTTTGGAACACGGCACCACTATTCGGGAACAAACACTGTACCGTGAGATGGACCTGATCAGGCAAAATGGTCACAATCCTTGGCAGTAACACGACCTTGAAGAGGCCGAACGCCAGCCATGTTTCATTCTTGGCATGACAACTCTGCCAGAAGGTGGAAACAATGTGAAACAAGACTCATTCGACCAAATGACATTCTTCCATTGGTTCACAGTGCAGTTTATATGGGTTCTGCACCACGGTTGCCTGTTACGGGCGTCTGTAATACTGAGGAGTGGTTTTGGACTTCCAGCTCGCCCTGCAATTCGCTGCTCATGGAGCTCCCTTCGTGTTGTTTTTGTTTGACTTTACTTCTAGTCACAATCCTCTTCAATGACCGTCTGTCACGATCCCTCAACACACACTTTTGTCCGCGCCGCGGCTTGGCGGATGACTTTTTCCCGCTTTCGCTCTATGCGATTTAAATCTTCGATAGGTGCCTCTCGAAACACCAAACACTTCGGCTACATTGGTCGGAAGCACCCACCATACGACCACAACGATTTGCTCAAGTTCGAATTCACTTAGCGGCGGCATAATACACTCACAACTACATAGAATACTGTTCTGACCACGACTGACGCCTTCAACGTATTTCGAACATTTCACAGGTGTCGTTCGTGGTCAACTGCAACAGCATAACCTGCAGACTTGGCTAGCATCTGCATTTATGTTCAAGCATACATTTCTCGCGGTGTTTCTATATGTTTGTCTGACACCCTGTACGTGCTGATAATCCTTCAATTTATATTATCCCTAACTGTATCTTTGATTTATAATATAATAATTACCATCATTACTGCATTAGATCCTGGTGCAAGAAGATATGTATATGTCAAATTATGCTCTAATTCACGAGGGTCTGGAGGCCCTAATATAATCAGATTAAATAAATAAATCCAACAGTGTGTTTCTTATTTTGAGAGCATTTATCAAAATTATTCTACTCTAAGAACTTAACAGACTACATATTTTAATTTCTTTACGCTGCTCATAGTATCATCTTCAAAGGAGGCAAACATTGCTGCATTGGTTGTTTAATTTTACTGCTTTTATCATCTTTCGGCGAGGTTAAGAATGGAAGGAAAACTAGGGTTCGTCGATGATGAGGTCGTTAAAGACGAAACACAAACTTTTTTCAATGAGACCTTCCTTGCATATGCTTTAAACGATTTATGGAACCAAGGACAATATATATTTGGGGGATGAGCAGGGATATGAAGCCAGTTCATCCCTAACGTAAGTTCAGTTTGCTAGCCACTGTTTCATCTCGCTCTGGCATCACTCAGGAGAAGCGAGATGGATTGCTACTACAAGAAACACATTAATATTTGTTTCGACATACTTCGCCTTTCTCCTTGGAAGCGCAAAGTGTTTCCTAATTTTATGATCACAAACTTATCTCTTCATACTTCACAATACCTAGCAGTAGCATTTACGGCATTAATGCCAAATGAATGGATTTGCTCTTACCTACAGTGTCTTCATAACTTTTAATAGTATCACAACGCAAAATCACACGGGATATCCGTTCGAATCAAACAGAGCTCGAAACTAAAATGGGCGATCAAAAAGTTTTCATTTGAGGACGTTGCTGCTGAGTATTTGCAACGTAGCGCGACTCCATGCGGATATGCAAGCGTCGACGTGTAGGCAATGGATTAGTGTGGCATTTCCCACGAGCGTGCGGTAAATGTGGATTCAAATGGTTCAAATGGCTCTGAGCACTATGGGACTTAACATCTTAGGTCATCAGTCGCCTAGAACTAAGAACTACTTGAACCTAACTAACCTAAGGACATCACACACATCCATGCCCGAGGCAGGATTCGAACCTGCGACCGTAGCAGTCTCGCGGTTCCGAACTGCAGCGCCTAGAACCGCACGACCACCGCGGCCGGCGGTAAATGTGGAAACAAGAACTATGGCGATGTTATTACCAAATGCGCCCAAACAGGTTCAACGTGCTGTAATTCTTTTCTTGGCTGCCGAAGGACAAACACCGGTAGACATCCATCGAAGAATTTGAATGGGGCAGCTTGTCTGTCATAAACCGCCGTTGTGGAACGGTGCACCAAGTTCCGTGCTGGTCGCGGTTCGACACAAGCGCACGTCTCCATATCGCAAATGTCGTAAAGCAGAAGTTACGTCAACTCAAGTGGGAGATAACCGCCCTAGAGTCACGTCTTCGGTCCCATAAAAAGGCCTTGAAGGGTCGACGATTCCCGTAGGACGAGGAAGTGCAGCAGGCAGTTACGGAATTCTTCACGCAGCAGAACACGGCGTTTTGCCAGTCGGGTTTCTTCAACCTGCTGCGTCGATGGGATGATTGCCTTCATGCTCGCGGCGATTTTGCCTAGTTGGCATACCGATTCTGAAGTGCAAGGCCTTAGAACGGAAACTTTCTGATCGCCCCTTACACCACAGGTAGGGCGAAGTAACTGTACACAGTATTTAACTCGTTTGCAATACAACGAAACTTATTGAACATCTTACATGTTCTGAGAATAAACACCGTGCGACTTTGACTTTTAGATAGTTTATAATTCGTATTTGTAATTTAACGAACAAAACTATTTACAAATTACGTATGGCACGGACAATTTAAGGAAAGGACACCATCTATAATTATTGCCTAAGGATTACGAAGCTTTATGAATATAAGCGACCATTCCACGAATTTGTACTTTCAAATTTCGTATTTCTTTTGCACAGCTGCTAAAGAAGTGTTCTTCGACTGCAGTTTGATGAATCGCTATAAATTCTATTCTGACGTGCTTTTTCCGAAAGTCCGAGATCATAATTTTTGTTAGCACAGTTGAAGAGAAACTATCACACAAACTTATTACATATTACCCAAGTCAGCACAAATAATAGAACTTTTGAGTGATGAGAGAATTTATGCAACAAACAAGATTGATGGAAAGGTTTCGCACACTGCCTATGAAATAAGCAATGCATGGTATTTTCAATACTGTGGGAATGGCCTTCCCAGAAGACAGTGGTCCTCTAAATCGAGAACTGTTTTCAGTTGTGGTACTCTCCATTACAAACATTCACAAAATATTTTTCGTAATTTTTATGGTTTAAAATTCCGTGAGCATGATAAATAATTTTTTTCTTCGCGCGCTTATTCAGGTTACCGTGAACACGAATCAGGATGTTTATTTCAACGTTCTCGATGAAAATACGTCGCCCCTTCCTCTACATCGTCATGATAAGCGTGTTGTCGACACTCTCCCCTTTAAAGATGACAACAGCTGTGTGAACAGGGCTGTACGCGTACAACCCTCTTGTGATGAACATTCAAGCGTAAAATCCTTGCGATCCATCGCACCCTCACGTTAAGCTAAGTGTGCGTGCAACTACTATTTATAGTACACACAATCCCTTAATAATGAAAATAGACGTAGAAAAATGCAGAAATATGTGCGCTTACTAGTGAAAGAGCATTTTCATCAAATTACCGTAAATGACAATTGTTGAATGAACACATTTTAACAAGTAAGCTAGCGTGATAAAATATCAGGAATATAAACATTATACCGGACGTCTAGTGTGGGCTGTAATTATCATAGGGCAGCGAAACTTAGTGGATGTGCCAGCGCGTTAATGCGGAACCTATTTACGCTGGAAAACAATTTAGTTCCAATCGCTACCACCAGGGAGGTGCAAATCTGGCGCTTTACACGGATTGTATAGCGGCATGACAACCACGCTGTCATCTGACAAGTCATACAGTGAGTAAACAATATGGCAATCGATAAGAGAGACCGTGCGCTGTTAGTGAAACACTCTTATGCGAACGATGGTATTTAGGTATTTACAGTGCTGCATTGAGAGAATGTCACCGACTGTAAGGTCTGAGAAGAGCCCCGATGTCGTTAAATGGATTAAAGAAGATGATAATGAAATTACAAAACACGGATGAGCCTGGTGTTGCACATGACGTTACTGTTTCTGTAACTGCCCATGCAGCACGTGCCCCGGATAGTGCTACTGCTCATGCAGTGTCACGGAATTGTCCATTCCATGACCAATAGTACAGAAAGTTTACTGATCTATTTTACACTAGTACCCGTACACGAACCTGACGGCGTACCTGAAACCTCACCGTTCTGAATCTGCTCTTCGTTTTCTGGCACGGATCCAAGTTGATGACATGTGACCAGGCAATATTCTGTGGAGTGACAAGGTACATTCTACACTACAGGGTGCAGTGAATACACAGAGCTGCTGAATTTGGGTACTGTTAACCCACGTGTTGAGCACGAAGAGCCATTACACTCGCCGAATGCGACTGCGTGGTGTGGATTCGCAAGCACCTTTGTCCTCGGTCCGTTCTTCAAAAAATGGCTCTGAGCACAATGGGACTTAACATCTGAGTCCCCTAGAACTTAGGACTACTTAAACCTAACTAACCTAACGACATCACACACATCCATGCCCGAGGTAAGATTCGGACCTGCGACCGCAGCGGTCGCGCGGTTCCAGACTAGAACCCCTCGGCCACACCGGCCGGCGGTCCGCTCTTCTTTGAAGAGAATACACACAGAGGGTCTGTCAGGTGTATCCTGACGTCCGCACGTTATTGAGACCTCTTTGTACAGCCTGTGATTCCTGCTTCGGAAGATCGCTACTGTGTGAAAACGACGGCTTTCATGCAAAATGGGGCAACACCTAATGTCGCTCGTCCAGTGAAAGATCTGCTTGTAACCTTCCAAGAACGTGTTATCTCCAGAGGTTTTCCAAATGCATGGCCTACAAGATCACCTAATCTGAATCCATGTGACTTTTAGCTCTGGGTATATCTGAAAGAACATGTTTACCATGGACACGTTCGGTCTCTGCCGGACCTGGAGGCTGGTATACAGGTACAGGAACACGTCGCTCAGATTCCATCGAAACAGCTGGGAGCAACAGTTGATCACGTCGTTTTACGGATGCAACATCTCGACGACGTCTCCGGTGATCATGTTGAACAAATTGTGTTCGCGGCTCTCAATAACTAAGTCATCATTATGCCTTTCTCACTTGTTCGACTTTTTCTGTCGACGTCCTGTTCCTAATCCATTACATATGGAAAGATATCTATGCGTCTTTCTTGCATTCACAGGGCCAGATTTGCAATTGTTGGTCAAAATTGGAACTAATTTTTTCGCAGCTTAAATCTGTTCCGAATAACGTATTAAAATATCTAGTAAGTTTAGCTGCCACAGGATAATTACAGGTCACACTGGACCTCTGCCAGTGGCTGCACTTTAATTACATCACATGTCATGCAAAAAAGCTCTCGAAAAAACAATAATTTTTGGTAACAATCTTCTGCAAAAATTGGCACTTTCTCTATGAACACTGGCATAAAGCGACTGGTAAGCGAAATCTAAATATTCCACATGTGAAGAAAACTCACACTACAACACTAATAACGTCTACGAAATCAGCTGATGGGCCGAAGCTAATAGAGAGATTGCATTTGAAAACACGGGCTGACAAAGCGCTTTTCATCGAGACAGAGAATTTCAACAGAGGAAACGGGAAGTCGGCAGGATGGAAACGCTCAAATGAAGCGTAGTACAGTCGGTGGCGAAACAAAGAGGTACATACTTTCCCCGAGAACTGGCGCAGAAGGGGGTAACGCAGACCATCAGACCACTGATAGCTAGTTTGCCAGAAGCTGTCACTGAGTCGGCCATTAAAACAAGGAAAACACATTCATATTTCGGTATACTACTGACTGCGAAAGTAGCAACACCCAGACGAATGGCTCACATAAATCCACACTTGGAGCAAATGCGAAATAGTGTGCGAGGATAAGTGATTAGATGGGAAAAATACGGCGTACACTTATGACCAGCAGCGTCCTTTCTTGTGTTATCGGAAAGGCTAGTACTATACCAAACGCACATGAGGATCATCAGATCTGTTAATCGCGGATTTTGATTACTCTTAAACATGTTGTAGAGGGACATGTCCTGAGTACTTGCCCAGTGACTTTTCATGTTACGGCCTCCAGTTTCCGAGAAAATCAATGTTGACGTCTTATGTGTAAATTATATACGAGCAATGCCAAATGTGTTGCGACCGAGCGAGCATAGGGGACAGACTAAGGTTAACAACTACCGCACTGGCGTTACGGGTTAAAACCCTGCCTGTGTACCTTTTCGTTTTTTTTAATTACATCGTACAGAATATCATTAGATAGTATATACCATGCAAAATTATTCAATAATAGTATTTTTCACCGTAGTAACTTCATCAATAAACGAATCATTACAGCATACCTACCTCAAATATGTATTCCGTTTGTGGTTTGTTTTTAAAATTACAAATATTTCGACCGCTCCAAAGAGTTATGAACGATGGACAAAGTATTAACAGCTGCGTAAGGATTCCAGACACAGACGAAAGTACTCGGCCCTAATTTCGACCTCGATTATTTAATTAATATCGACCAAATAAGCTGCCAGTACCCATCGACGACAACAGATCCCCTGCCGTATAAAGAGCGAAAACAGATTTAAACACGATTAGTCATTCTTTCACAGCAAAGTATTGTAACTGCGTATTCAAAGATAGTCCCGTACGTTTTCTTATGTATGCAAGAACCATCCGGTAAATTTGGTTGGATTGTTCAAAAAAAGAGTTGACGACTTAAGTACTAAATTTAAAAAAAAATGTAGTTGTGACCTGCATGAAATACGTGAAGTTCACGAAACTGCTGCATGAAGAGTTTTAGAATCTGTCATTCTTCCGTACGTGGGGCAAGAGAAAGTTCTTGACATTACTGATTCTTGGGGAGGGCAGACTGATCAGACAGCTTCTGATCAAATTTTTAAAGATGAAAGATAAGCGTGCGCCTGCACCGTAAAAAATATCCCCCCCCTCTCCTCCCGCACTTTACCAACCCAGCGATGTTTATATTTTTACAGGCGGGGTAAAATTTTCACGGAAACTATTCAAAATGCTCGTGTCTTGCTAAAGTCTAATAGAGAAATCTCTGAGGGAAGATTCCATAAAAACACATTCTTTAGTTCTGCATCAATTTAATGCACCAGCTTTCAGAGAAATGATGAAATACGAGTGGTTCGCACTGAAATTGATCGAAGAAAGAACAATATCTTTGAATTTTACTGAACTGTGTTTTTTGGTTTCGCTTCTGAAAAATCCATGTGCCTGCAAGGCAGCTGCTTTCATTACATGTGCTTGGTGCTCTACAAATTTGTGTTTCGATTGCTTCTGCAACAAATACCAACGGCATACAGTTCTAGCACAGCAAACGATGTACGCAATGGCCAGTAGAACGATTCTGTAATCTATTCTGCAACAAACGGAATGCACATCTAAAGAAAGTTTGCTACATTAATTTATTGATTTATTAATGAAATTACATAGGCGAAAATGAATAATTTTACATATATTACTTCATGAAATTAATGATATTCCGTATGATGAAATTGAAAAACATATATATATATATATATATATATATATATATATATATATATATAATATGGGCAGGATTTGAACCAGTACCACCAGCGTGGTAGCCCTGAACCTTAGCCCCTGCCCTACGCTTGCTTGGTCGTACCACATTTAACGTTATTGATATAGGAGGTACGCATAAAAATAGCCGTCGCCTGAAAAGTCGAGGGGCAGTTACAAAAGACATGTCCCTCTGCAACATACCTAAGATTCATCAAAATCCGCAATTAACAGGTCTAATGATCCCCTTGTTTGGCAGTGATGGAACGTGAATGCGTAAATGTTAAAGCGAGAGACTGTACTGCGAGTCGACATCAAAGAGCACAATATGCGAATTCGGCTGGTACAAGACATGTTGCTAAGGTTGTGACACGTGGCTCAGAGATGCCAGCAGTGACAAGTAAGTACTGGTCCACACAATGTAATCACTGCACGTGACAGTCGCCATTTTGTCCATATGACCATAGACGACCTTACAACTTCCTCCAGTGTTGGTTTGACGCTAGAGAACTGTAACGTGAATAGGAGTGTCGATGGTTCGCCGCCGTCTGCGGCTGGAATGGTGGTACGGATGCCCTTGAGTTCATTGTTCAAAAACTAACGACGTCTAAAATTGCCATACGCATGTAGTCGCGTCGTCTGGAAGCTGAACAGCAAAATTCTGTGTTTTTGGGCGAAGCGCGCTACCAACTTGTCCTACAATAATGGCAGCATACGTGTTCCGTAATCTGAACAGCAACCGCTGCATTAGGAAGGCTTTAGCGCCAGAGATATTGTTATCCTTTAGGATATTCAAATTGGCATATTTCAGCAGGGCAACTTTCGGCAACATATCGCGAGCAATGTGCAGGCTTTCCTTGAAGGGCAACGGACAACAGTTTTGCTATAACGCAAACTTGGTTGACATAGCGTCTGTCGAATGTCGGCAGTTTTATCATGTTTCTCCAGAAATCGTAATGAATGTTTTCTGGATTCACATGCAGATCTCGTAGAGGGAGATTTCCAGGGAACATATCCATGGTCTCTTTGAATGATCTAATTGTAACTCCTGCGAGCTTCACACTATACTGAATTCTCAGGGTCAGAGATCATGAACAGGTTAAAAATTTCAATAGTCTTGATCGCAATAAAAAATAAAATTATAATTTGCTAATTACCGGTTTCGGTGGACTAACAACCGTCCTCAGATCATATTCACTAATGAATCAGTACCTATGTGCAATATTGGCCACAACACCAAAGTGTAACACAACGGCCGGCCGTGGTGGCCAAGCGGTTAAAGGCGCTACAGTCTGGAACCGCGCGGCCGCTACGTCGCGGGTTCGAATCCTGCCTCGGGCATGGATGTGTGTGATGTCCTTAGGTTAGTTACGTTTAAGTAGTTCTAAGTTCTAGGGGACTGATGACCTTAGAAGTTAAGTCCCATAGTGCTGAGAGCCATTTGAACCATTTTTTGTAACACAACGTTATACTTAGTAACGACGGTGCTGTGGCCATATAGGTACAGATTCTTTAGAAAGCATACTCAGAGTACTGTTGTTAGTCAACCGAAACCGATATTCAGCAAGTAGTAATTTCACCTTTTATTGTGATCAAGATTATTAAAATACACTATTTAACAAATAGTATAGATAACTGTATCTTTTCACTCGACGATGTCAGGTTTGCAGATTGTGCAGAAGTCTGTAATCTTAATCATATGTGTACTGCTATGAACCTAATCTGTTTTACAAAGACTTTTTGGACATAACTATGACGATAAATTTGCGTTCTAGCTGAAAAACTGGTGGCAAAGCCGACTGTGTGAAATAATTAAAGTCTATACTTTCATGAAAGTCATCAATCACAATAAACCAAGTTACGCACAAACCTTCCCCTAGATGAGACGAATACGAGGGATGTCCAGAAAGTAAGTTCCGATCGGTCGCGAAATGGAAACCACTGGGAAAATCCAGTAAAGCTTTGCACAGATGTGTTGGACAGTGTCTCTAGTACGCCCGTCGATCGTGTCGCATCGCTCTTTTCAGTTTTGAGTGAACAGTGAGCACGTACAGATGCGTAGGGAATAGCGTCTGCCGCCAAGTATGATGACCTGGTTAGAGATTTCGCCTGTGTCATGCAGCCCACATAACACAACTGTAGAGCAGTTCCTTCTTCATGCCAATTCTCGGCCGCACACTGCAGGGGCAATGAAGACGCCCCTGCAGCTTTTCCGATGAGAAGTGTTTGATCACTCACAACACAGTCCGTAATTGGCTCCCCCTGAGTCTCCTCTCTGCTCACAAGAACCGCTGGCTATGAAGACAAAAATTTTCCACAGACAAAGAGCTGCAGACCAGTGCAGATGATTGGCCGAAAGCACAGGCGGCTGCTTTCGATGACAAAGATGTTGGAAAGTTGATACAACACTACGACAACACTCGAAGTTGGTGCGGCGACTATGTAAAAAAAGTAGGTGCAAGGTGTTCCACACTGTTGCAAATAAAACGTTTCTGATTTTCACTGTGGTTTCTATTTCGCGACCGATCGTAACTTACTTTCTGGACAACCCTCGTGTCTGTCACTGGAGAATTATTCACCCAAGTACAAAAAAATGGTTCAAATGGCTCTGAGCACTATGGGACTTAACATCTATGATCATCAATCCCCTAGAACTTAGAACTACTTAAACCTAACTAACCTAAGGACAGCACACAACACCCAGTCATCACGCACCCAAGTACAGTCCCACACGAATATACAATACAAGGTGTCTTTTCTAAGAGTCGTCAGGTGCATTTTATCTGGCGTTTCGGCACATATTTGCAATTTACCTTGCACAGCGCTTATTTGCTGCATTTATGTCTTGAAGATGGCAGCGTGTGCTCCGGACAAAAGATCGGCGATCGTCGACGACGTCACCGACTGCATTACCGTACGTTATTTGAACATTTGCAAACAAATACTGCTCATCACGTCTTTCATGCAACGCCCAGTGTCGTCGGAAAGCGTCGGTCTGTCCCTCTTTACATTTATTAAAACGGAATTTTACGTGCCCATTCGGTAGAGCGGTCCCAGATTAGTTTAGTGTGGTATTCGTACACGTATTAACAGGATCAGTAAAACACGTAGAATAACCAGTACATCAGCAGCGACAGCACCGCTTTGGCCCTGGCCCACGCTGGCTGCTACCGTTAAACAGCAGCTGGAGTACTGGTTATTCTTCGCGTTTTACTGTCCCTGTTAATACATACGGATAAAACAAATGTCGCATTAGACTAATTTGAGACTGCTCTATCGAATGAGCACGTAAAACTCCACTTTAAAAATAATTTTGTTACTAGAAACAAAACCATGCTTCCCGTCAGATGAAAGACGTGATGAGCACTATTTGTCTGGACTGAATTCAGCTACACGTGGCAATAATGAAATTTCAAGTATCTGCCTTAACGCCAGAGAAACTGCGGCTGACGACTCTTAGAAGAGACACACGGTATATATAAGATCAGTATTGCTTTCTCCAAAGCGGAAAATATACGGTCAGGCGGATTAGGATGCGAATTTCATCCCGGCGATCTCTCTATTGCCCCTCAAAAGGTTTCTATCAATAGCCACGTCGTTAATTTGTACAGATGATATGTGACTGTGATCTCATCGTAAGTGGACAACCACATCTCATCAAGGCTGGCTGGCTGATTTGCGGGAGGGGACCAAACAGCCACGTCATCGGTCCCATGGCTTTAGGGAAGGATCGGGAAGGAAATCGGCCGTGCCCTTTCAAAGGAACCATCCCGGCATTTGCCTGAGGCAACTTAGGACAATAACGGAAAACCTAAATCAGGATGGTCGGATGCGGGTTTGAACCTTCGTCATCACGAATGCTAGTACAGTGTGCTAACCACTGCGCCACCTCGCTAGGTACTCATAAAGGCAGAGCTGACTTCATCCTCACGGAAACGCTGCATACGATATAATGAACCTAATTATTCCGATAAGTTCACGGTATGGGACAACAGTATCATTGTTGCCGTACAAAACGAAGAAGGAAGCTTACAGTCTAACGTACCGCCTGCGACGACGTCCATTACAAATGATGCATTAACGAGGATGGGGCAGGAAACTGGCCGCCGTCTTTATATAGGAACCGCCCAAGAATCCGCCTGAAGTGACTCAAAAGCACCGGAGGAAACGTGACCAAACGAGCGTTTTAACCCCAGTTCTCGCGAATCTGAGTTTAGCGCACTTAGATCAATTATATATAAAATCAATTGTTCAGTTCAGAAATCACAGCATTTCTGGGAAAAAAATCAACAAAAACACTTGCATATAGTTAGAAAACTAGCCTGCCCGCAGTAGGATATCGCCGTCAGACATGCTACAGCGCAGGCGCAGCAGTGTGTTAAGAATGTTCGGCGACGCCCATCCGAATAGCGTCCTCCAAAGCTTCCTGTGATAAATGCAACCCAATGCCGTGACAACCCCTTGCTACGGAGAAAGAGCAGCGACGATGTGCAGCATACGATTCGGTATTATTGCGGCTGACAACTACTACATGTTGAGAGGCACGCGGCATGTAGATACCCAGGTCAGGCCTCGGTCACCAAAAGGCCGACAGGATATCCGGAGAACGGAACGCGAACGTGACCGCTTTACAATCGCTTCCGTGTCGAAGCCAAAAATGAACTCAATAACTTACCTAGCCGCAAAAATCGCAGGGACATACATTTGCCGTCGTGTTTGGGCACGGGAAACAGTAGCTTTAAACAATACCATCTTAAGTTTCCCTGCTACAACAGGTCGAGTTAACAATTCGTCATTCTTCAGAAAACTGCTGTAATGACTTATTCTAAAACTCGCGAAACTCATAAAAAGCAGAAGGGATGTAATACTTCAAAAAAGCTAAAGTAGGAAACGCTGAGGGCTGTTCAACAGATCAGTTACGGCACTTGCTTATTTCTATGTGGTTTAGAGCTAATGCAAACCTGACACAACTAGTAATGGAAATACAGCGTACAACGCTTAACCGAAAGAAACAGAGAACCACGACAAAAATAATGAAATTGAGAAAAATTAATGATAAAACATAATAAAAACAAGAAAAAAGCAAATCAACAAAACTCACATTACCAGTTATCACTCTGTCCTAAGAAATGGACGCCGGCCGCGGTGGTCTCGCGGCTCTAGGCGCTGAGTCCGGAACCGCGCGACTGCTACGGTCGCAGGTTCGAATCCTGCCTCGGGCATGGATGTGTGTGATGTCCTTAGGTTAGTTAGGTTTAAGTAGTTCTTAGTTCTAGGGGACTGATGACCACAGATGTTAAGTCCCATAGTGCTCAGAGCCATTAAGAAATGGACACAATGGCATAGAAAGAAAATTCAGCATCTAATAACCACAAATACCGGGATGAATAGCCACATTATTAGGAACATGTGTGCAGAGAAGAAAATCAAGTTATAAAGAGGGGCAAAAGCGGTTTACCTGTGAAGTATGAAAGCACAGACAATCGCTCATTACAGTCGACAATTCTGACTAGCACGCATTAACATCTGAATTTAATGTGTTGGTTGCAGGAAAACAGTCTGCAGTAAAATACTAAACAAAGCCAATGAATGAAAGAAATATTTTGTATAAATTGAGAAATTGTATCATACTAGGCTCGAATCGAGATTTCTTGAGCTTCGGGAGCAGTCGTCTTAACTATCAGGCTACCTGAGCACGCCTCCAAGCCTGACTCAAACTTTCATAGTTACTGATGTTTCTACCTTCGATTTGTGGCTCCTTGTTACAGTTGCTGTCACAGCGTGTTTAGGCAGCACTGAATGAGACGCACGTCACAGGACAAAACATAAGACACGAGAAACTTTATTGTATATGTATGCAACCAGCTCACTCACTACAATAGAAAGTTTTAAGATGACGCTTGCTTTGTTTCTATCGAAATTGTAACTTTTAGTACTTGACTGGTGATGCTAGAGAACATGGAGGGTTTACAGAGGGTCTTACGTAAAGCAATTTCTTATTATTTTAAATCTTGGAATACAGTGCCGTTCTGTAGGAAAGAAGGATTTCACGTTCTGCCGAAGTCATTACTGACGGAGTGTCAGTTCAGATGGACGTCGATGGAGGAGATGGACGTCGATGGAGGCGGAAACCAGTTAAGGCATTCTTTAAGCAAGCATATTAGTATTCGTGGCGAATAATTTAGGGAAAGTGTGAAGTGTCTAAGGATGGTTGATCAGGTTTAGGAACCTTGGGACTGCTAAACGTCTGGTGTATTAGCCACCACAGCGAAAATAAATGACGGTGCTCCTTTAAGACAGTAAGGTTTTCTTCAGTAGCGGTACTGATTTCCATCTGCGAAACGCCGGCCGCGGTGGTCTAGCGGTTCTAGGCGCTCAGTCCGAAGCCACGCGACTGCTACGGTCGCAGGTTCGAATCCTGCCTCGGGCATGGATGTGTGTGATGTTCTTAGGTTAGTTAGGTTTAAGTAGTTCTAAGTTCTAGGGGACTGATGACCATAGATGTTAAGTCCCATAGTGCTCAGAGCCATCTGCGAAACACTAAAACTGTTAGCGAGTACGCTCATGTAGACAAAATAAATAAGCCTACGATATATTATAAATTACTGCATACGTTAAAGACACCGCTATTCAACTTCACACCTGCGTGCTCAAAATGAAATTAAAGATTATGACAACTCGAGATCAAATGGTTTAACCAGAAATTTAATTTTCTGCGTTTCTTTGACAATGCTTCAAGTACATTTGGTATTTTCACAAACCCCTTCTCCGGGCGTCAGGTTGTGTCATGTCGTTTAAAAATTACAACTATAAATTTGCCGTCTCGTAGAATTCCTAAACTCTTTTTTTCTTTCCTTTTATGTTTTCATTACATGAGTAGTAAGAGACAGGATTTTTTAAAAAAGATCTACAATGAAGAAATTGTTGAGGCAGGAACGAGAATAACAGCACAAATGACTACAGCCTGTGGGGCCACTAATATAAAGAACGAAACAAAAATCTTGACTCATGCTTTGCGCGCTGCTAGTGTAGGCAAAGGTTGGTGCCTGACACATTGTACTGGCGTGGAATTCAGGTGGCTGGTAGTGGCACGCAAAGAACCCGCAGAAGGAGAAGAAACTGCGGACACAATGCGCGCCGCTGGCGGCAGCGACGGGAGCTGGCCGAGGTCCGTTATCCGTTGCCGGCCGCCAGCGCCGCACTCAAGGACCACGGTACACCGTGCGCTGGCTAACAAAAATTGTGCACAAGTAACTGACTCCCCTTACAGCAGCGGTACACGGGTACTCTCATCAGATACGTTGATTCTGCGGGCCGTAATCGCCAGGAGTCTTGTTCAAATTCCTAGTCAGCCATTCTGATGACTCTTTTTCTTTAATTTTCTTCAAGCACTCCTATGTGAGTGTCAGTACAGTATAGTACAACACAGGCATATTGGGCGGCGGGGAAGGGGCAATTTTTTCTCCATCACTGTTGAAACTGTTAGCTGTCTAACGCCTTTATCGACAACCGGAAACTTAACTCAAGTTTGCATACAATACATGTGATTTTAACTATATCAGGATTCACGCAACATACAACCTTTCCCTGTGTGTGTGTGTGTGTGTGTGTGTGTGTGTGTGTAGACGCGAACTACATGTGATCGTCTCTTTAAAGAGTAACAACTCAAGTCGCACAACGTGATTTCACAGCACGTTGAATAAAATGAGTGTGAGTGAAAAATATCGATCTTAAAATTTTCACTACATCATACTGCAACTACATGGCGGAAACAATCACAGCATTCGTGTGTTCTGTGAGTCTTCATCAGATTATGCATACAAACAACTGTCTCCGTCTCTAACGACATCGTCGTCAGCGAGATAGTGAACCTTCACCTGCCTACCTTCCAAGAAATTGTTACATTAGATTTTACCATAGATCAGTCTATCAGTCTTACTATTTAAAAAACAAGGACACACTTCAGTTTCAGCCGGCCGAGCAGTTCTAGGCGCTACAGTCTGAAACCGCGCGACCGCTACGGTCGAAGGTTAAAATCCTGCCTCGGGCATGGATGTGTGTGATGTCCTTAGGTTAGTTAGGTTTAAGTAGTTATAAGTTCTAGGTGGCCGATGACCTCAGAAGTTAAGTCCCACAGTGCTCAGAGCCATTTGAACCATTTTTGAACTTCAGTTTCAAAGCTAGATACTTCAAGTTTTCACGAAACTGATTCTCATTTCAGGTACCATCGGAAAACGTAGTAAAATACAAATGTGACTTCCCGGTATCCTGGTTCCCTGGTGAGGACCACGTATAGATTTTTACACTGCCACGTTCCATCTCCAGCTACAGCACTGTGAGTATTGTGAAACAACGGCTGCAGCAAGACACATAAGAATACTGCGTGACATTTCTGATAAGTAACAACTGCAGGTTCTTTACCAAACACACACAAAGGACAGTATAGTGAAAACTTTCGGCTTTGTTTCTCATACCCACCGAAACTACACCTTCTGAGAATAAAGCACCGACTCAGAGCGTAATCACTTCGCTTAACGATAGCAGTATGCCGTATAGTGACAACGTTATTTGCTAGTACAAAGAAGTTATCTCTTGCGACCTGGAGAACAAGCGCTAACTGTTCCTTGTGTAGCTAGTGTTAGGTTAATGTGCCCTTCGCTAAACAGTTTGCTTCCTTTCCCGTCCAACAAAGATTTCCCCTATTTTTGCACCAGTAAGGAAAACTATTGCAAAAGAGAAGCTAAAATTTATACAGAGAGAGATCGGTATCCAATATACGAAAAAAGTCCTCTAACCACGTCGAAAAGTATTCGAGCAGTCAAAATGCATATCGAGACGCCGTTACAGAACAGCAGACGGATGCTGTGACAATTTCCTGTTGTGCAACTGTGCGCCGTCACACGCCAGCAGGAGGAGAAATCTTGACAGGCAGTGCCGCGTGAAGGAGGTACCGGCGAAAAGTTGCCTGCAAACCAGCCTGCAGGGGGCGGAGCTAGCCAAGGCCGGTGACCAGCGTTCCCGCACCAGACTTCATTGCATTCGGATGAGTATCTTCGCTGTCCTGTAGGCCAGCCGACTCACCATTTATTCCCTCAAACTGAAGCCCTGTCATTAAAAAGTTGGAGGTTCTCCCCCTTCCGCTGTGAGCAGTAATGTACTTCTGGTCTTCGTTTTCACTTTAGAAGCAGCAGTCAAGGACGATTCCTCTCACTGGAAACATCAGGGAATAGCCGAATAAGGAGATTTAGCGGAACAAAGACTTGGCGGGAGACTGCAAAGTAAGTCTGCAATACTGCCAGCAGGTAGCCCCGATTATTGACGTTATTGGATGGCTTCATGAAGTGAAAATACGAGTGCAGTGATTACTTTTCCAAATTAGCGTCAGCTCAGTGTTTAGCTAGACCAGAATAAAATTTACACGTCTCTAAATCTAAAAGAGTCATTTAGATACACCAATTGAACTCATTTGCAACTATAAAATTATACCAGTCTAAAACCATTTCTATCTACGGAAACTCGTTATAACTTCGAACTCTGGATACTCATTATACGCTTGTACCTTTGTTCTTTCCCCAATCTGGGATCATCACTGGCGTATAAGCGCAGTGACAACTATCCTAAAAAGATTATTTAGAAACTGTTTTTCAATCTCCACCACCAAAAATGTGCCTTAATCGCATCACGCTGTTTAGGTTTCCATTTTTCAAAGGACGACATGCATACCGAAACTGTTTTGGGTTACCGAGAGCGGTGGCGCAGTGGTAAGGATTCGGGAGGACGGCAGATTAAATTTCCCTCCGGTCATCCAGATTTAGGCTTCCCCACATTATTTAAGGGAAGAACCTAGAACGTTCCTTTAGAAAGAACACAGCGAAGTTACTCCCATATATTTCTCCAATCCGAGTTTGAACTGGATCCCGAATTACCTCGTCGTCAACGGGGCGTTAAATCTTCCTCCCTTTGTTGTAGGTTACCACAGTATCAACGTAAGAAGTAAATTATAGTAAAAATGCAAACAAAAATCTCCCAGCGTCCGCCAGGCGCTACGGACAAAGCCGGTCTGTGGTTCCCGTTAAGCGGCGACGACTCACCGCGCAATAATGTCACTACAACGCCCCGGTCCGAGAACCCTGCTGGCGGGCAGCTGACACACAGCACCAATAACCTTGCTTTCTGTACGCAGTTTTCTGGAATAATGAACCATGAGAACATGACAGTTACAAAAGCTCTTGGCAGCCAGTTCGTCGAGGCTATACAAAGCTTTATATCCATATCTCAACTACACCAAACTATTAACACGAAATATTTAGTTACTAAAAACAGACAATTTTTTTATACTCACTACCGGAGTATGATCTGCTTATCGTAATCTCCAAATTTCATCTAGCGACAGCGTAACAAAAAAGAGGGAACGGAACTATGAATGCTGTGTGTGTGTGTGTGTGTGTGTGTGTGTGTACTAACAAATAAAGCAATAGTGAATAGCTTTAGCATCGCCTACTGATGCAAATTAAATTTGAAAAGTCTCGTATTCATGCAAAGGTTCCTGCCTCTAGTTGTTTCTCTCTCTGTTAGCGCACAAGCTAAGCTGCATAAGGATGCAATACGGATTCGGTCGGTGACCCACTGACGAAAGCATTTCGATACAGGTATTACACCGTTCAACCATGGATTGAACGCTGTTCTTTCTGAAAAACATAAAATGTTTCAAGCACAGTGTAATCCTATTCTATTACACTTGTTTCTGGTAAAACCGTTGGACTACTGCTGCTCACATCGATTGTGTATAATATGCAGCTCTGAAAGAAAAAAAACTTTCATTGATACGTTTGCACAATTAACTCCACAGAGAATAAGTCTTTGTAATCTTTCCCCTTGTCTATCTTTAAATACGCATTTTTCAAAGTGAGAAAACGTATGGGGAAAAAGGGTACGAGTCTGGAAAAGCGCTAATAAACGAATCATTTGCTGTTGGGAGGTTAGAAGGACGTAGCTTAAATTCCCTGGTACATATCTGGGATGGTAAATCATTGACATAGGGATACTTGATCGGTGTCAACACTACAATATCGCAAATATCAATGGATAAAGAGAGAGAGATACGATCGTTGAGGTAAACTATTGAAGAATTTTCTGATTTCACTGTGCAACATAACGTCAGTGTTATTATTATTATTATTATTATTATTGAGTACAATGTTAGTTGTCGTTCAATGGATAACTCGAATAAAATTACGCATAGTCCCGCTTTTTAAAAGCAAATATTAAGCTGTGGAAACATCGAAGAACCCAACCATCAGTCGATTAGTACGCTGCCGCTTCTATTTAAGCGTAACTATGTTTCTCTTTTCATCTTTGTTCTCTTTTCTTAACTTCTCAGGACAGTTCGTTTGCCTGCATGAAAAACCTCTGCATAGATATTTGAGATGTTTGATGTTGTCTTATCATACCACTGGCTTGTTAAGTTTTAAACAGTTCCTCTAGATCTGTTCTTTTTCCGATTGTTCCCGAATTTTTCGTCGAAAAAGAAAAAAAAAAATAAACACCTCCGCAAGATGACTAGACGTTTACCGTGGTAGGAATCCAGAATCTGATTTTATGCGGTTCCTTTTATTGCTTCTATTACTGGTGCACTATCGCAAAATACTCCCAAGCATCCGGCATCCCTGTCGAAAGCTAAGGTATAGCAACCATACACTCACACCTTTCCAAATACATATCACGCATGACATACTTAAACTCGTGTGCTATGAAAGTTGACATGTATAGTACTTTTTGCCAAACAGATAAGATATTAATATTCTCTTTTCTTTATTTTGACTGATGCCAATCATCGCTCGAAACTCCATATTTTCCCGTGACAGAAGATAATGACATTTGGTCAACACAGTCATGTTCAGTTCACACAAACATTCTTAAATTATTATATGAATCTTGTTTCTATGTTAGAGGTGTTGGCAAAGACTGGATTTACTGGTTTCATTTCTTTCGCGCACGCGCATAGAAAAAGTCAATTATTATACTACCTCTAACTGCACAATTTTTATAGAATTATATCTGCCAAGGTTACTTGTTCGTTCTGTGAAACACGACTGCTGTTAGTATTGCGAACACTACTGTGCATCTCGGCGACAGTTAGCACTTTCAGTGTCACGCACTACGCATCTGAGCTAAAAAGGAAGTTAAATTACCGCTAATACGGTCATATGCGCATTTGCCAGTCTGCTAAGTTTGTCATTCGTAGCTGGGCATACAAGAAGCGCTTTAGCGTTCGTAACTGCTATGTAAGCATTTACATCCTTGTAAAATAAGTAGATTTTAAATGAGAAATATAACTGTACTAACTGCGTACAGTCACGAGGGTAAAAGAGAAATCCCGAGACGTTTTCACAGCTTAGGAAAACAAAAACTCCTAAATGTACAAATAATAATCGAAGAAGCAATAAACGTCATCCTTCTGCTTTATGGAATTGGCTTCGTCTATAATGCAAGTTTAAACTTTGTTCGTTTTTTTACCGTTACTGATACGTGAAAAGCGCGTAATTATGTGTAACAATTACGTACATATGTATACGCAATAAATCTTACAAGCAGTAATGAAACCGTCACCCGGAGAGCCGCGACGATAAATTGCACAAAGGAGCAGACGACGCACGAAGGTTCGTTATCGCGTGTTAGTCAACAGAGAGAATGTTGGCGCACACTCACAGAGCCAGACGTTACCCTGGGGCGCCGAGTGCAGCACGCGCACGCTGAAGTCGAGCCCCGCCAAGTCCTGTTGCAGACGGCCACTGTCCATGGCGAGCGCCCTCTCTGGCAGGAGGAACAGGTGGTCTATGCCCTCCTGCGGGCCCGGCTTGCGCCTCGCAGCCGCCTTCAGCATGGCGCGAGGGCACTCATTATCGCAGACTGGCCGCTCGCCGCTGCAGCCAGCTCACGGCGGCGTCCAGCCCGGAACCTAGCTCACCGACGCCAGCCGACAGCTACCGACAACAGCCGAACAGGCAGCGCTACTTTTCGAATACAGTGAGAGGTACAGAACGCTGATCCTGCATTCGGTCTCGATGCGGAGCACAATTTCTCTCCAGCGCGCGTCAACGTATAGCACTTGATCCACGTAACGATGACTCACAATTAAATAATAGGATTTGGAGGCGGCTCCGACTGGGACACTAAAGTAAATTAATTAATTGGGTTCATCTAAAAGATTTGAGACGAGATCTGTACTGTTGGCAACAACAAAAATCTAGATCGTGTACAGCTGCGCAATAAATAAATTTAATTCTAAAAATTTGCGAGGGGAAGTCTTGAAATGTTAACTATCACCCTGAAAAATAAAATTACTTTTTTTTTTGTTAGCTTTCCTGGTATACACTGAAATATCCTCGAGACAGCACGGCAACCCGTCACTAGGGGAGCCAAAGCAAAATGGTGAAGACCATCAGCACTTTGCAACTAAAACTTTGTAACTGCCCTTCTTGCATAATTCAGAATAAAGAAGTCTAGATCTTTTTTCTCATTGCAGTCTTACAAGAAGAAACCCCATATAATTCAGAAATGGTGGGTGAAAATCACTCAGTCATTCCTTCAGTCTAGATGAACGGCGCGAATACTGAAACACTTTCAGATTACTACGAGTAGTAGTGTAACACGGAAGGTACAGATATTTAAGACAGAGGTGTGGTACTGGCTTCTCTACATGCTTTGAGATGCAGCTAAGATTTTTTGAAAAGTTGGTGGAAGAAACATAATGAGGATATTTTAAACTTATTGACATGGGAGACCTCAACTTGGACAAATCCAACTCTGATTTTAAGTTTGGCCATCGTGCTCACGTTCTTCCTCGTTTCACACATTCTCTTCGGGATAACTCGTGAACACGTTCTTGAATACAGTTGCCGTCTCTAAAATTTTGTTATCTTCATTCATATTCCAGTGACGTTGGTATCAACATTAATCTCACCGCCAAGGAAATTCGCAACAGAATCTCTTCTAACGTACGCATAAAAGAGCGTGCAACACCATCCCAATACTGACATTAAAATAATAGTATAACTGCGAAGGAGGAAGCAATTTAGTGGGCGGTTTGATATCCGGAAACAGCCCGCGCTGAAAAGGTACCAAACGCCAGAAATATGCTCACTCTGTCCTTTGCCCCTTTCCAGGCAGAAAACAAAAGGAAATACGACTTCATAAGAAGACTCTTTCATTTAAATATTCTCGATAGCATATACGTATTTGGAGGAGTGTTCTGTTGGCTTTCTGCTTTGAAAATTGAACGTAAACTTCACACATTTCGTTGCCAAAGAGAAAAAAAGGAGTAACAATGTGATGAGGAATAATTTGCTCAGACAATAAAAAACCTGTCACTGGTACGACTGAATAAAAACGCATTAGAGGGAAAATTCGTCAACTTGGAGGTAATGAAACAATTATTTAAATCTTCAACTAAATCCTTCAAGTTCTTGAGTCATAAGAAACAATGCTCAGAATATTATTTTCTTCGTCTAAAACAGTACGATGAGACACATTGCGTATCCCTGAAATGCTAGTTGCGTTAGTTAGCGCTAGTTGCGTTAGTTAGCGAAAATGGGATAGCGTTGCAAGGGATAAATTCGCAGTATCCAATATTGCCAGACGTTCTACTAAAGCAGCCACCGTTCGAAGATACGGAAACCAGAGTCCAGGTGGTTTAAATTAGAGTCGCTTAACGTTGCAAAGTGTTCATTGCAAGGCATTTCACGCCAGTGAGTTGTGGGTCGGAGAAAAAGAAAGGAGGTCAATCCCGCTCAGTGGTTTTTGCAAAAGCTAGTAACTATAGACATCTCGTGTGTAGTCTATTAATTTTTGGCCTTGTTAGAACTTCCTTATTCACAAAGAACAAATTGTGATAGAATACAAGGTGATTGGAAATGTATGCATTTTGCTAAAAGTACTTTCCAGTAAGTTATCTCGTGCATGTCGGAGAGAGAATATATCGTCGAAGATTTTACAACACATTTTCATTCAATAGTGGTGTTAGTGACAAGCACTGACAAACATATCGCAAAATTCATTACGCCAGTGACAGAACAGGGGAGTGGCAGGAGCAAACGTAACTGCAGGAACAGTCGTAACGTTCGCCAATTGTTGAAGATACAGCAGAACATGTATGTCACATTTCACGCTACGCCATGCGCCACCTTGAGATAAGCAATGTATACCCTTAAACAAGTCAGCATTATGCAACGTGTCGAGTAAGTACTATCGCTGTAAATTATGCACAATAGTAAAACTTACCGAGAACGAAATCTTAAAAAAGGGTTTCTCGTAAGCCCCGGAAAATCACCATTTCCATTGCGTCCGTAAATTGCATATAACTACTTTAAGCATCTTAAATGCAAACTTTCTTAAATCTGATGCCATAAATTTCTTAAAGACGAAAGTTAATACTATACAGCACTATGCAATGGTCGTATCAGCTCATGCAGGTACAAAAGTAACAGTCCAATGCAGATTGCGATTTTACAGAGGATTATATGACAAATCAAAGTGAAAACAGTTTTGGAATACAAAAGGCGAACGAGGGACGTGAAAATCAGCTTTAGAAAGTCTCCCACAGAGGCAGCGATTTACCGCCATCCAAAGCACTACAAGAAAGTTCGCCGTAACCGTCAGTAATTACTGCAGAGCCAACAAGCCAACACATTACGGTACAGTGACCGCGTTCTGCTCTACTTTTTGGGACGTTTTCATTAATTTCGCGATAGAAAGACCGAGTCATAAGCTTTAATGAGTGCCGTCCGCAGCAGCACCCATGCTGCACAATATACGTTCATTAAGATAAGCACGGTGCGCAGGCGCCGAAGAACAGCACCGACCGTGTCATTAACGTCAAATAAAGACGTTCAGAGCAGGTGCTAGGTACACGGCACAGCAACGCGTATAACACTACATCCTCTTCATACTGTCAACGTTTAATGTCCTCGCCATTGGACGCGAAGCGTTTATGCCGGGCCTCGAAGCTTTTCTTGGTGTGATAAGTGTTAAAATGGCTTTCTCGATACAATTACGACATAAATAATATCATAATAATGTTGTTACCTAGTCGTAGTCGCAACATTTGTATTTAAATATACGACCATATACCAAAATAAATATCTCCTTACGAAAAGTAGCCCCACAAGCAGATATGATTCTAGGGTAAGACATCAATTCCCTGTCCATTTCTATGATTCAGCATGGATTGAATTATGCTCAAATACCGACCTGAGTAATATATTGATCAGTTACAGAATTGAACGAGTACCCTGAGTTAAACACGTCACATTTTCAAATGGCGCTTCGTAATTAGTATATTGTGTAAAGATACATGATTTCTTACACTTATATGACCACAGAACAAAGTGATCTAACAGCTTACTACTAAAGTAGACTTTTTCTTGAGACTCCAATATTTTTATTGTTACGTTAATTCCATCACTTCAGCGTATGTAAAGTAATTCATCAGTTACTATGATATATGTCCTTCAATTAGCACAACATTTCAATGAAACTGCAAAATTTGTTGAGCTTATAACTTTTAATTTCTGAAAATCTAAGTAAGGTTACTGTAGCACATCTTGTACCATATGAAATGTCGGATTTCACAACAGTAACACCACATTAAAATATAACGTGAAGATGAGGAACTGCTAATGATATAAAAGGCTGGGGTACCATTTCACCCCGTACTGTTTCATATAATCTCATAATTAAACCTTACCCCGGCCACAAAATGCAAGTAGTGGTTCAAAAATCTTAGGTGAGTGTCGCAAAACTGAGTTAGTAGGGAACCAAATAGGACAGTCAAATCTGAAAGAGAGCGCCTTGCACTATTAAACTTGCGTTAGTATTGCCATGGGTTTTGGTGAGGCACTGTAACTTCAGTGCCGTTAAATATTTTATGCGGCTTAAACTGAAAGTTAGTCCTTTTACACAATTCATGCAGCAGAGTTTTATAAGCAGTAACCGTCATACTCTGCCAGTACTAACAGCACATTACTTAACCCTTTCCTGCCCGAGCAGACTTAAAAGACCATTCACTCTCTAGAGTCACAAAACAGCATGTAGTTGAATTCACGCAATCAAATCCTGTCTGAACGTTTGTGCACCTCTGTAGGAAACTCTTTGGCTGTGGTAGTCCAGTATCTGTGTCCACAGACGACACAAAACGACAGACTGTCGTACCACTGTGTTATTCATTTCGCCATAAGAAAGTACGGGTCCTGCTGACATGAAAGGACAGTATTGTGTGTTTTGATGTTTATAATCGGATTTCGTATTGTTTTAGTTCATTTAAACTGATATTAACAATGCAATAAGTTAATAGCCCGATCGGATACGATGAATATGTCCTGACGGGACTCAGCATTCCCACTTGTGTACCGTACATAAATTAAAATAAATGTGCGTACTACAATGCACTACTGTTACAATTACTTTGGTAATATTCTCCACAAATATTAGATTCTTTGGTACAGTTTTCGTAGTCTGTTCAGGAAAGGATTAAAATATACTGCTCTTCTACAAGAGGGAAGTGTCTATTTCAGATATTGTAGGACCTCTTGAGCATATGGTCATTGTACACATTGATGGCAATTATAGCATAATATCTACATAATATTTAGGCAAACTGCAATATCAAAACGGAGCACAAACAATGTACATGGCAATAAAGAAACTGTGCTTGAGAATTCAGTATGGCGTGAAGCTTCACAATTCTATATCCAACATGTGTTGCGAAATTTTAAGTCAGGGAGGCAGTGGTACGCGTTGTTCACCGAAGAAAGCTTGCACAGTCCTCGCCACATGTGGCCGCGCAATAAAAAGTCGTGTACAGTTTCCTGGCGGAGCACATTATCTCTGGCTCTAAAACTTCGATGTCGTAGCAGTTGCTGTTCAGATTGCCAACAATACGTACGGGTCTATTCGATGATCGTAACCACTGACGCCTCAAACATCACAAGCTTACTTTTTCCAACTTAGCACTTCAGTGGTGGCAATCACTCACTCACTCACAGCAACCTGAACCGTTGAGGTTGTAGTTTCTGGAAAATGAAAATCGTTACACTGGCCACCAGTGCCATCTTAGACAGCGCCAAACTGTAGACGCAGAGAGATCCGCTCCCTTAGTAGAATTACTGTGTTGTGGAAGAAGCTGTCCATTCTTTTACAATCTTACCGTCATGTGCAAAAGATAGTAATGATTTTGTTCTGTTCTTACATTATGTGTATCAGTACCTGCCCGTTACTGTGTATAGCTCCTTGGTATCAGCTGAGTTCACAGAGACATCAAAGCCGTAGCGTCACGCCTGGCCGGGGCGAAAACTCATGACATGACAAACCCCATGGCCGTTCGCTCACTGACTGGCAAAAGTGAGAGTGCTGATGCGGCTGTATGACTATCTCTCATACAACGCTTATCACTAATTCCTGGTACACCGTGCCCAGTTCTTCGCATCCTCCCAGCCTCGCTTTATTCACGCTATTCCTTTGAGCTGTCGGAATTTTCACAAACATTAGTCTATTTTCGTAATTTGCAACTACCATGTGTTGAGACACTGTGGAGGAGCCTGCTTGAAGGCAAATGCATCACACATTATGAAGTGGGCTGAAGGACATGAATGTAGATGTAACGTTGCGTTTCAGTTTCCCTTGTGTTGCCACATGCCATCTAATATTACTGAGACAGCCGAAGTATGTCCTTTATAATCTGTTAAGATTCGGACTCAACTGACAGTCACAGTGCCGTTATCGATAGATGTTCGCGTGATCACAGTTCGTAGTAATAGACGGAAAGTCATCGAGTAAAACAGAAGTAATATCCGGTGTTCCTCAAGGAAGTGTTATAGGCCCTCTATTGTTCCTGATCAATATTAACACCATAGGAGAAAATCTGAGTAGCCCTCTTACATTATTTGCAGATGATTCTGTCATTTACACCTTGTAAAGTCATCAGATGACCAAAATGAATTGCAAAATGATTTAGATAGGATATCTGTGTGGTACGAAAAGTAGCAATTGACCCTGAATAAATAAAAGCGTCAAGTTATTCATATGAGTACTAAAAGAAATCCGCTAAATTTCGATTACGCGATAAGTCATACAAATCTGAAGGCTGTAAATTCAATTAAATACTTAGGGATTACAATTAAAAGTAACCTAAATTGGAACGATCACATAGATAATGTTATGGGTAGAGCAAACCAAAGACTGCGATTCATTGGCAGAACACTTCGAAGGTGCAACAGGTCTACTACAGAGACTGCATACACCACACTTGTCCGCCCTATTCTGGAGTATTGCTGTGCAGTGTGGGATCCGCATCAGATGGGACTGACGGATGACATCGGAAAAGTACAAAGAAGGGCGGCTCGTTTTGTATTACCGCGGAATAGGGGAGATAGTGTCACAGACATGATATGTGAATTGGAGTGACAATCATTAAAACAAAGGCGTTTTTCGTTACGATGGGATCTTCTCATGAAATTTCAATCACCAGTTTTCGCCTCTGATTGCGAAAAAATTCTGTTGGCACCCACCTACATAGGGAGAAATGATCATAACGATAAAATAAGAGGGCTCGCACAGAAAAATTTAAGTGCTCGTTTTTCTTGCGCCCCGTTCGAGAGAGGAACGGTACGGCGACAGATTGAAGGTGGTTCGCTGAACCCTCTGCCAGGCACGTAATTGTGAATAGCAGGGTAATCACGTAGATGTATATGTAGATGTACATCATAGTTGCAGTTCTAAGGGATGTGAACAGCGTCAGAAGTTGAGTGATCACTGAGAAGGCACGCAGACCCCGAGCAGTTCCATGATACAGCGTTACCAGCAACTTGCCGAGTTTGAAAGGAGCTTCATTATGGGTCTCCGCTTGGTCAGCTCGTCGAATCGTACGATTTCCAGATTTGTGGAGGATCCGGATGGACCCTGGCCTGGTTTTGGACTTCATGGATCGTGAAGGTTCCAGGCGACCACATCTGACCACTACAAGGAAGAATCGTCACAAATCCGGTAACAAATACTTGATTCCCCGCAACATTCTGTGTCATCTCGTACCACTGGTCGGTGACTAACAGCAGCCGGGCCAAGCAATTACTGTCCCCTGCGTAGGCTGCCGTTCGCGTCTTAACACAAACGGCTGCGTTTGGAAAGGTGTGGTGGCCGTGAAGCACGCAGTGCTGACGAGCTGTGTCGCATCGTGTTCAGAAATGACTCGGGGTTCTGCACTATCACGGACGACACGACCATTATCGGCGAGTATGTCGGTGACCTAGAGAGAGATCCCATTCTTCCAATGATTTGGAGAGGCACCGCGGTGTTACTCCAAGCGTCATAGTTTGGGACGGCATTGGGTATGACTGCAGGTCACGGCTCTAAGTGATTGAGGGAACTGCGTCGCCACAACGGTACGTTATATACATCTTGCCTCATGTCTCACTTTTTGTGACAATGTCGTGGTGTCATTTTTCAACAGGACAATACACGTTCACACGTGGCATGTGTCTCTATGAACTGTTTGCGACATGTTGAGATACTCCCATAACCCTACAAGATCCCAGATCTGTTTCCAATACAGCTGCTGTGGGATATAAAGGACCAGTAAAAATCTGTATACCAGCTTGTCCCAGGAGAAGATTCAACGACTTTATAACACCCTTTCCCATCCGAATCAGTGTATGCATACAGACCAGAGAGGTGCAACGTCATAATGATAAGTGGGCTCATGCTGCCAGGTTCTTTGTAAATTTGACTCGATTTTATAATCACTGAAATAACAACCTCTCAATCCGTGATGTTTTATTTCATTTCCTCCTTCCCTTTTGAATGCTTCAACTTTTTTTTGTCAGACAGTGTATTATTAACCCTTTAGGTGGCAAAATGTTTTTTTTTCCAGCATAACACTGAAATACTTCATAGTATGTATTCTTTGGGAATAATAATAAATGCAACCGCTCAAATGGTTCTGAGCACTATGGGACTTAACTGCTGAGGCCATTAGTTCCCTAGAACTTACAACTACTTAAACCTAACTAACCTAAGGACATCACACACATCCATGCCCGAGGCAGGATTCGAACCTGCGACCGTAGCGTTCGCGCGGTTCCAGACTGTAGCGCCTAGAACCGCTCGGCCACCCCGGCCGGCAATACAACCGCTAAATTTATTGTTTATTTGTATGTCCACCATGAAGTATGGCATTGTAAAAATTGACAGTAATGAATCAGGAGGAAAAAAATATACATAGCAGTTCCAGTGGTATATACAGGGTGAATCACCTAAAACGTGCACCGCAAATATTGCAGAAATGGAAGGTGCTACGGATGTGCAGTTTTCACAGAATAGATTGGTAGTCAGGGGCTCGTATTGTTAGTCAATCAACAGATTATACACACATCAAAAAAAGTTTTGCGTCACCCCGGTTCCCAGAACTCCTGAATATAGGCGTTGACTGTGGATACTGCATCACAGACACACTCTCTTTGACTGTTCAGAGATGTCACTAAACCCGCCCAAAGACGTAAACAACCATGCATCAGCAGCGCCTATTAGACGGAGGGGGTCCGACAGCCGATCAGTTCCAGTGATTCCGCCAGGATGGTGGTACACGGCTCGTGTTATCTGTAGTTCAACCATGCCTAGACAGTCAATAACGCGGTTCGATCGCGTCCGCATTGTTACTTTGTGCCAGGAACGGATTTCAAGAAGGAAGATAGAGACAGGAACTGTCGATGATATGCCTCGCTCAGTCCGCCTAAGGGCTACTACTGCAGTGGATGACCGCTACCTACGGTTTATGGCTCGGAGGAACCCCGACAGCAACGCCACCATGTTGAATAATGGTCGTGTTACGACTCAAACTGTGCGCAATAGGCTGCATGAGGCGCAACTTAACTCCCGACGTCCATGGCGAGGTCCATCTTTGCAACCACGACACCATGCAGCGCTGTACAGATGGGCCCAACAACATGCCGAATGGATCGCTCAGGATTGGCATCACCGATGAGTGTCGCATATGCCTTCAAGCAGACAATCGTCGGAGACGTGTCTGGAAGCAACTCGGCCAGGCTGAACGCATTAGACACACTGTCCAGCGAGTGCTGATGTTTTGGGGTGGCATTATATGGGGCCGACGTACGCCGCTGGTGGTCTTGGAAGGCGCCGTAACGGCTGTACGATACATGAATGCCATCCTCCGACCGATAGTGCAACCATATCGGCAGCATATTGGCGAGGTATTCGTCTTCATGGACGACAATTCGCGTCCCCATCGTGCACATCTTGTGAATGACTTCCTTCAGGTTAACGACATCAAATGTTCAAATGGTTCAAATGGCTCTGAGCACTATGGGACTTAACAGCTGAGGTCATCAGTCGCCTAGAACTTAGAACTACTTAAACCTAACTAACTTAAGGACATCACACACATCCATGTCCGAGGCAGGATTCGAACCTGCGACCGCAGCGGTCGCGCGGCTCCAGACTGTAGCGCCTAGAACCGCTCGTCCACACCGGCCGGCGTTAACGACATAGCTCGACTACATTGGTCAGCATGTTCTCCAGACACTAACCCTCTCGAACATGCCTGGGATAGATCGAAAAGGGCTGTTTATGGACGACGTGATCCACCAACTACTTTGAGGGATCTACGCCGAATCGCCGTTGATGAGTGGGACAATCTGGACCAACAGTGCCTTAATGAACTTGTGGATAGTATGCCACGACGAACACAGGCATGCATCAATGCAAGAGGACGTGCTTCTGTATATTAGAGGTACCGGCGTGTACAGCAATCTGGATCACCACCTCTGAAGGTCTCGCTGTATGGTGGTACAACATGCAATGTGTGGTTTTCATGGTCAATAAAAAGGGCGGAAATGATGTTTATGTCGATCTCTATTCCAATTTTCTGTACAGGTTCTGGAACTCTCGGAACCGAGGTGATGCAAAACTTTCTTTCATGTGTGTAATAATACTTAGAAAGCGTATTTTTTATGCAAACTTACGCTTTTTTTAACAAACTAAAAGTAGGGTAAATTAGAATGGCAGCGGTGTTTGTTGCACGATCCCAGTACGAGTCGTTTACGAAATATAGTATTCTTTTACAAATCCCTCATCGACACTTGTACAATACCTGTAGTAGCACATGTTAAAGAACAACACAAGCGCATACGCTAGTTATGTGGATTCTGACTAGTAACGATACATTTGACCATCACAAATTGTGTTAAGATGACCATCAGTAGCGGCAATACACATCCGGGCTGGTATGGAATGACTCTGCACACGTGGTAGCATTTCGACGGAGATGTCCGAGAAAACTGCAGTAACACGTCGTTCCATATCATCTGGTGTAGTTGTTATGTCCCTGTAGACAGCGTCTTTCAGCTTTGCGTACAGAAAAAAGTCTACTGGCGCTAAATCTGGGGAACGGGACGGCCAAGGTATGTGTCTTCTGAGTACGATCCAACGTCTTGGAAACAATTCGCGAAGAGAAGCTGTACTTCGTGCACTATGGACTGGACAGCCATCATGTTGGTACCACGGGTTCCTCCTAGTCTGCAGAGGAACGTCGTCCAATATCTGTGTAAGATGGTCTATTAGGAGACTACCATATCCGTCCGCGTTCAGTGGTCCGTGGGCCTAGGAGCTACTGGTTCACTCCATGGACGCTGACGTTTCGCCAGACGAAGCCAAGAGGGATTGTCAACAGATCAATAGTGCAGACGAAGCCAAGAGGGATTGTCAACAGATCAATAGTGCATGTTTCGGCGGTTTACCTGGCCATGATTAGTAAATGTGGCTTCATCATTAAACAACATACTTGATACATCTGGAGTATCCTACCTTAATATCCATGCACAGAAGTTAACACGATTTTCATAATCGTTTCCATGCTTCTCTTAATGGGGGGAGATGTGATAGGGACTGAACCTACGTCGATGGAGAATGCATAGGACACTTGTCCGACTCATGCCACCTTATCATGCTATTGCGAGGGAGCTAGTATTAATTTCCTCCTCTTCTATCGTCACTTGTTTCCTTATGTTACGACGTCTAGACGTTACACTGACATAGACACGTAACTGGTTGACGAGGTTGATAAACAATTTGCCTAGATGGTTGACGTCTATTGGGATATCTTACCGCACACACAGTACAAGAACGAACAGCATTCTTCCTACAATCTCCATATACCATGAGCATGTCGGCTTCTTCTGTATCGGTAAATCCCATCGTCCACTCATGGCCTACTGGTTGGACTGTCACACACTTAACTGACTAGCAAGTCGCAATGCCCTCGAGGAACACACAAGCACACTGTAAGCCAACATAACATCGTACCTCGCAACTACGCAGGTTGACTGGCACGAACAAGTGTCGGTGTGCAAACTTTTCAAAACACGAAATCTCGGAAACGACTCGCACTATAAGCCTGCAGCATACACTACTGACATTCTAATTTACCCTACTTTTAGTTTGTTGATGTCAATAGGTATTCTGAGTATTCTGATATGAACTATCCATGATCTTTGGTGACCCGTTACAAACTTCCGTTCACTCCCTCCCCTCCCCCTCCCAATTTATCTTTGTATGTGTACTGCACTGAAAATATTCTAACAAGTGCGCAAATGTCTACAGTATACACGGTATGTCTTGTTTGGGAACAAACGTGTTCCATTCATAGATAGCATTTCCTGCTGACAACAACAACGTCTACTTTAATCTTCGTCCTCAAACTCACATTCAGTACTGCTGCTCTGCGCTAAACTGGTGCAATAATCAAAATATTTCTTAAATTGGATTTCATGCCATATACCATTTTATAAGACCCAAAAGTACGAACTGATGAAGCACCTCTGTATGACTGCAAACTCTTTCAAAAGATCGACACGGTAGCTAATGTTTTACGTTGTCAGTCTCGTAGTGAAGTTTCGATGTTAGTTTATTATGAGGTTCGAAAATGCTAATGATCTGAAAATGTTACGTGGGAATGTGGAGAAGTGAAACGTGACATACAAACAATGCCACAACCAAGCAACATAGCATGTGACGAATGGAGAACTGGAGGCTCGACCACTAAGGAACATGAGGGCACATACGCAATACGTCACTACCAAAGTAACACGCCGATAGAGACTCTACGAAAAAAAAGAAAGCACCGCAAAGGAATTATCCGAACGGGACGCAAATCGGAAGATGTGACGAACATGTACACACAAACAATTCATTGCAATTTCAGAAGAATTGGATGATTTATTAAGAGAAAGAGTTTCACAAATTGAGCAAGTGAATAACGCGCTGGTCCATCCCCGGCCCTTATGCAAGTAGCTACTCGGCTTGGCATTTATTGATAGAGCTGTTAGATGTCCTCCTGAAGGATATCGTACCAAATTCTGTCGAATTGGCGAGTTACTGGTACATCTTCAAAATCCCGAGCTGGTAGTAGGGCCCTGCCCATTATGCTTCAAACATTCTTAATAGGAGAGAGATACGGCAAACTGTCTGGCTAAGGCAGGGTTTGGCAAACATGAAGACAAGCAGCAGAAATTCTCACCATGTGCGGGCAAGCATTATCTTGTTAAAATGTGAGCCCAGAATGGCTTGCCATGAAGGACAACAAAACGGAGCGTAGAATATCGTCGACGTACCGCTGTGCTGTAAGGGTGCCGCGGATGACAATCAAAGCGATCCTGCTATGAAATGAAATGCACTCCAGACCATCACTCCTAGTAGTCGGGCCGTATGGTGCACGACATTCATGTTGGTCTCTCAACCTATGTCCGCTGCGTCTCCAGACACGTCTTCGCTGGTCCTCGGGGCTCAGTTCGAAGCGGGACACATCATCACTGAAGACAATTTTACTTCAGTCAATGTGCCCCACACCACTGCACAAGGGTTCGTTGGCGTACAGAGGTCAATGGCAGTCGGCGCAAGATGCGCTCCGAGGTCAGCCGCCTTTCTGCGAGCCGTTTATTAATGGTCTTTATGGTCGCTGAGGCACCCGTTGCACGTCAGACCGATGACTGAAGACGGGGCTCTGAGTGGCCCTCTGACGATTGCTCAGTCCTCACATTCTGTCGGCTCCCTAGGTCGACCGCTTCATTCTTGACACTGTGTTCGGTCATTGTTCACACGTTCCTGCCAACGTCGTCGAATAGTGGCGTCGCTCCTATTCAAATGTTGAGTGATTCGTGGATTACTCCGACCGGCTTCTTTGAGCGCCCAACTACATGTCCTCTCTCAAATGCTGACGTCTGCGTATATTGTTCACGCGCCTGTATGCAAAACACAGTTACTATCCAAATAAGTACACGGAATGAAATTCGCGAAGACATTATGCCCTCGTATCGACATGTCCCCTCTTTACTATACTGCCAGCTGCGCGTTGAAACTGTGCTGAAGCGTCACACATTCATCCGTCGACCGCCCGAGTTTACAATTTTGCAAAATATGGCTCTAACCACTGTGGGACTTAACATCTGAGGTCATCAGTCCCCTAGACGTAGAACTACTAAAACCTAACCAACCTAAGGACATCACACACATCCATGCCCGAGGCAGGATTCGAGCCTGCGACCGTAGCCGCCGCGTCGTTCCGGACTGAAGCGCCTAGAACCGATCGACCACAGCGGCCGGCTACAATTTTGCATTTTCCTTCGATACCCGTATGAAAATCAATTTGTGCAATATCTTTGTGCTGCTCCGTCTGTTTTCCTTTTTTCCATAGAGTGAAAATTCTCATTTTGATATACAGAGGAGACATACTGTCCAAGATTCCAGTCACAGATTCCAGAAATGATGTACGCGACAACTGCAGAAAACAACCTCTATGTTAATTTATCCAATAGCACTGTTGTTGGTAGGAACCGTTTTTAAGTGCTTTGTACGCCTTTTTAATATCTGGAGATAAACAGAGGCATGAAACGTGTAGCTAATTAACAAATGCGAGAAACTCAGATGGACTCATTTCATGACTGATTGCAGAACATTTACACAGCCTTCAAACAGTCTTTACGCTCAATAATATCAGTTCCCTTAAGGTTTAATACGATTATACACCGATAAACGAAAAAATTACAATAACCTGCTCAACAGCTTATAGGTTCACCTTTCGAACGAAATACAGTACCAATTCTACGTGGCATGTGTGCGCCCAGGTCACGCAGTACCCACGGGCCGGTGGTTTGTGGCCACGAAGGTGATGTCCGATAGTGTCCTGGATGTATTACATCGGCTTCAGATCATGCGACGAATTTTGTGATACTCTCCTCAAGCCCATGTAGCACAACGGTGGCCTTGTGACAAGGACAGTTACCCTGTTGGAAGATGCCATCGCTGTCGGAGAAGATCTCAAGCATGAAGGGATGCAGTTGGTTTTCAGTACACCACCGGTCACATACAAGCCCAGGTGAAAGTCCCCCATAGCATAATACTGTGCCCATCGGCCTGCGTCCGTAGTGCGGTGGATGTTTCGACCAAACATTTGCCTGAATGACGGCGAATCCAGACACGGCAATCGACCTGGTATAACAAGAAATGTGATTCATCCGAAACATTTCCACTGCTGCATAGTCAGAACCGGATGACTCAGTGCCCACTACAATGTCACAATTGCAGATATTGTTGGGTCAGCATGGAAACACGTAGGGGGCATCCGCTGCGGTGCCCCATGTTCAACAATATACGCTGAGCCGTTTGTCCCGAAACACTTTTACCTGCACCAGAATTTTACTTTGTCGTGAGATCTTCCACAGATCGCCACATATCTTGCTTTACAGCGGGCAAGCCCTCAGACCTCCACTTCTATGATGAGGCGTGGACGTCCAGTATCTTGTCGCATATTATGGTTTCACCGCCCTTTAATCACTTTCCATGCATTCTCACGACAGTATCATGCGAACAGCCGTCCAACTTCGCTAGTTCGTAGTTGCTCGTTTCCAGGCGCTGAGCCATAATAATCTGCCCTTTGTCAACGTCGCTTACGTCAGTGAATTTCCCCATTTACGGCCTGCATCGTCATCGTCACTAGAATGATTCCCCATTCATCTCTGTTCCGCACATATATATACTTTCCTTGCCACTTCACGTTCCCGCAACGCCAGCAGGCGGCAATCAATCTCTCAGTGGCCAGTGGTTGGGTTGGGTTGATTTGAGAGGAAAAAACCAAACAGCGTGGTCATCGGTCTCATCGGGTTAGAGAAGGAAGTCGGACGTGCATGGTCAAAGGAACCACCCCGGCATTTGCCTGAAGCGATTTAGGGAAATCACGGAAAACCTAAATCAGGATGGTCGGACGCGGGATTGAACCGTCGTCCTCCAGAAAGCGAGTCCAGTGTGCTAACCACTGCGCCACCTCGCTCGGTGACCAGTGGTCGCAATGTTTTCGTTCATCAGTGCATGACGCCGTCACGCTTATTGTGCTACTCCATTTGCTAATGGCATAACTCGTCGCTACTGTTCTCAGGTACTCCTCTTGAGAGACCAGACAGAATGGCTAGTAATACGTGCTACTGCGAGTATTACACGATCCCAGAACGGCTTATAGAGCAAGAGATGGAGCTGCATTCCGAGGGCTGTAGAAGAAGTGTTAATGGACACTTTGTAACCTAAATAAACAGCAAGAAAAAAATTTGAAAATGTTGTGTGCCAATACGTAGTACTGATCTTCAAGAAAAGAAATTTCACATTGACATAACACAAAAGTAAAATGCAACAAAAGAATCTAAAAATTTCTTAATAAGGACAAGAGTGCTAAGTAGTGAACAGCGCGTTTGAAACATTAACACAAAACGTGACAGAACTGCACTGTTTTATGCCAGGTTTGTTAAAGAGATGGCGTACTGCCATTATATAAGGTATAATGTGAAATTAGAAATCAAATGAAAACTGGAAACGTTTTCCCAAGAAATTCTCTAAATCAGGTACATTTCTTGATTCGTCTGCGCTTGTTTTTCGAAATAATAAAACCTGCTCTGATGAATATCAATCAATATGAAGAAAAAAATGTTCAAATGTGTGCGAATTCCTAAGGGACCAAACTGCTGAGGTAATCGGTCAATAGACTTACACACTACTTAAACTAACTTACGCTAAGGACACCACACACGCCCATGCCCGAGGGAGGACTCGAACCTCCGGCGAGAGGGGCCGCGCGATTCATGACACGGCGCCTCTAACTGCGCGGCCACTCCGCGCTGTTTCAATCTGAAGCACCCACGTCTTACGAAAAGAACTAGCGAACACGGAAATGCAACGCAATTGCTAAATACGGGAACTGGATATATACCCTAATTTCCTTCTCCCCCCTTTCTCTGTTCATCATTTCCTCCTCCCTCCCACTTCACCTCTCTTGCCCATCTGCTCTTCCTCCTTCTCTCATGCAATCTCCTCCTCCTCCCACCTCTCTCTGCTCATCTCCTCTTGCCCCCTCTCTCTGTCCACATCCCCCCTCCTCCTCCCTATGTCCGGTTCTCTCCCCCCCCCCTCCCAATTCTGTACATCTCCTCTTCCACAGTTTCACTGATCTTGAGCCCTGTTTATTGCTGTTGCCGACGAAACCTTCAATGGGAATTGAAGTCGCTCAAAATAAATGAATAAAATAGTTGGGATTATTGGTATACGGGATATTAGAGACCTGCCTTGCTGCTAAATCTGTGAGGAAAATAGCTTCAATGACAATATTTCGCATAGTTCTAATCTGTAAACGGGTAGGATTACCAGGTTTCGAATAACTTGGATTCCGTAGTAGTATATTAATCATAAGCAAATACGCCATAAACCAAAACCAACTGGACTATCTAGAAGGCTTTGCACAAACAGGCCTACAACTTTCGTGTTCTCTGTTAAAATCGACAGCGAGCAACAAAACGAAACCACGCATTTTCACATCACAGTAAATCACAGCAGTTTCTTTCTCGCGCCATTTTTAACAGCAAACCTGTAAATTGTTGTTTAGAGAGAAACATGTGCATACGACCGATTATTAGCGTACAGTGTAAAAATCTGAATTAAATATATACGAGGGCAGTTCAATAAGTAATGCAACACATTTTTTTTCTGAAACAGGGGTTGTTTTATTCAGCATTGAAATACACCAGGTTATTCCCCAATCTTTTAGCTACACAACACTATTTTTCAACGTAATCTCCATTCAATGCTGCGGCCTTACGCCACCTTGAAATGAGGGCCTGTATGCCTGCACGGTACCATTCCACTGGTCGATGTCGGAGCCAACATCGTACTGCATCAATAACTTCATCATCATCCGCGTAGTGCCTCCCACGGATTGCGTCCTTCATTGGGCCAAATATATGGAAATCCGACGGTGCGAGATCGGGGCTGTAGGGTGCATGAGGAAGAACAGTCCACTGAAGTTTTGTGAGCTCCTCTCGGGTGCGAAGACTTGTGTGAGGTCTTGCGTTGTCATGAAGAAGGAGAAGTTCGTTAAGATTTTTATGCCTACGAACACGCTGAAGTCGTTTCTTCAATTTCTGAAGAGTAGCACAATACATTTCAGAGTTGATCGTTTGACCAAGGGGAGGACATCGAACAGAATAACCCCTTCAGCGTCCCAGAAGACTGTAACCATGACTTTACCGGCTGAGGGTATGGCTTTAAACTTTTTCTTGGTAGGGGAGTGGGTGTGGCGCCACTCCATTGATTGCCGTTTTGTTTCAGGATCGAAGTGATGAACCCATGTTTCATCGCCTGTAACAATCTTTGACAAGAAATTGTCACCCTCAGCCACATGACGAGCAAGCAATTCCGCACAGATGGTTCTCCTTTGCTCTTTATGGTGTTCGGTTAGACAACGAGGGACCCAGCGGGAACAAACCTTTGAATATCCCAACTGGTGAACAACTGTGACAGCACTACCAACAGAGATGTCAAGTTGAGCACTGAGTTGTTTGATGGTGATCCGTCGATCATCTCGAACGAGTGTATTCGCACGCTCCGCCATTGCAGGAGTCACAGCTGTGCACGGCCGGCCCGCACGCGGGAGATCAGACAGTCTTGCCTGACCTTGCGGCGATGATGACACACGCTTTGCCCAACGACTCACCGTGCTTTTGTCCACTGCCAGATCACCGTAGACATTCTGCAAGCGCCTAGGAATATCTGAGATGCCCTGGTTTTCCGCCAAAAGAAACTCGATCACTGCCCGTTGTTTGCAACGCACATCCGTTACAGACGCCATTTTAACAGCTCCGTACAGCGCTGCCACCTGTCCGAAGTCAATGAAACTATACGAGACGAAGCGGGAATGTTTGAAAATATTCCACAAGAAATTTCCGGTTTTTTCAACCAAAATTGGCCGAGAAAAAAAATGTGTTGCATTACTTATTGAACTGCCCTCGTATATTTCCTTTTTGTAGTAAATCGGTCAAGAACTTTTGGAGATTTTTAGTAACAACGTTTCCCTTTACATAGTGTATATATACATATATATATTTAAAATATAAAGCTTATATCCTTCCGAAGGTTTATTAGCGTATCTGAAGTAAATTAGTTAAAAAGTTTTCGAGATCTTTGCTATCAAGGTTTCGTCTCTCTTTATTACATTTATATATCAATATATTACAAAAGTGTGTAACATATCTCTATCCGAATGTTTATTAGATTATTGCGTAAAAATTTCAAGTAAATTGGTCAAGAACTTTTCGGGGATTTTGGTAACAACGTTTAATTTTTATATATTATACATATATTTATATACCATTTATATTAAAAATATGTAGCTTATGTCCGTCCGAACGTTTGTTAGAGTACTGTGTAAAAATATGAACTAAATCAGTGACGAACTTTTCGAGATTTTTGGTAACAACTTTAAACATCGATTTGTCTTTGCATAGTAGTAATGATATTAAATATATATTTATACACCATATGTGTTCAAAAATATGCAGCCCATGTCCGTCCGAAGGTTTATTAGAGTATAGTGTGAAAATCTGAAGTAAATCAGGCAAGAAATTTATGTGTGTGTGTGTGTCTTGTGGACTTCGTCAGAAGACTGGTATGATGCAGCACTGAATGTTGGTCTACCCTGCGCAACCCTCTTCATCTCTGCATAACAAGCACAACAAACATCCATTTGAAGCTGCTTACTGTATGCAAGCCTTGGTATCATTCTAGAATCCCCCCTCCAAAACTTCCTTTCATTCCCAGAATGAATTTTCACTCTGGAGCGGAATGTGAACTGAAAACTTCCTGGCTGAATAAAAACTATGCGCGGGACTACGAATCGAGCCTGGGACCTTAGCCTTTCAGCGCACACATCACTGAATCGTGACACTTTATTCTGGAAACAATCCCCCAGACTGTGTCTAAGTCATGTCTCCGCAACATCCTTTCTTCCAGGAAACGCTAGTCCCACAAGGTATGCATATGAACTCTTGTGAAGTTCTGACGATAGTAGAAGAGGTACTTCCGGGAGTAAAGCTGTGAGTGCGGGACGTGAGTCGTGCCTGGATAACTCAGTCGGTAAAGCGCTTGTCCGCGAAAGGCGAAGGTCCCAAGTTCGAACCACGGTCAATCACGCAATTTTAATCTGTCAGGAAGTTTCACTATTTTCCACTGCCAAAGCAATAATTCCTTGATGACTCCGGAAGTTTTTTATCAACTGATCTCTCCTCTTAGTCAACCTGTGTCATAAATTTCTTTGCTCCCCAATTCGATTCAGTACCTCCTCATTTTTTATTCGATGTACCCACCTAATCTTTAGCATTCTCCTGTATTACCACATTTCTAAAGCTTCTGTTCTCTACGTGTCTGAACTGCCTATCGATCATGTTTCACTTCCATACAAGACTGTGCTCCAGAGAAACAACTGAAAAGACTTTCTACCATTTAAATTTATATTTATTGTAAAGATAGTCCTCCTTTTCAGAATTTTTTCTTGCTATTGTCAATCTGCATTTTATATCTCCCCTATTTCGGAAATCATAAGTTATTTTGATGCCCAAATAGAAACCTCATCCACTACTTTCAGTCTAATTTAATAAAAAAAAATGTTCAAATGTGTGCGAAATCTTATGGGACTCACCTGCTAAGGTCATCAGTCCCTAAGCTTACACACTACTTAACCTAAATTATCCTAAGGACACACACACACACACACACACACACACACACACACACACCCATGCCCGAGGGAGGACTCGAACCTCCGCCGGTACCAGCCGCACAGTCCATGACTGCAGCGCCCCACACCGCTCGGCTAATCCCGCGCGGCGCTAATTTAATACCCTAAGCATTAATTCGACTATATTCATTTGCTCTTGTTTCACTTTTATTGAAGTTCACCTTGTAATCTCTTCTTAAGATACTATCTGTTCCATTCAACTTGGGTTCCAAGTCCTTAACTGACTTTCACAGAATTACAATCTCACTGACATACTGCAAAGTTTTGTTTTCTTCCTCCTGACCTTAAATTCCCTTTCCAAATTTCTCCTTGCTTTCCTTCACAGTCTCCTCAGTGAACAGATTGAATAACATCGGGGATAGACTACAACCGTATCTCACTTTCTCACTTACTGTTTCTCTTTCGTGTTCTTCGACTCTCTGTAACTGCAGTCTGGTTTCAGTTCTCTGTCAAATTGTTCTCGCAGATCATCTCTCTCATCTCATATTAGCCAATTTCTTTTTCTCTTTCTGTAGCATTTCCTCCAAGTTCATTATCCTTGCATATATTACTTCCACGTTTCAGCTTTCTCTTCTTTCCTTAGTATTGGCTTGCTGTTTGAGCTCTTGATATTCACACAGTTGATTTTCTTTTCTCCAAAGGTCTGCAATTCTCGCTTAGGCGGCATCTATCTTTCCTCTAGTTATGCATGCTTCTACAGCCTTGCATTGGTCGTCTAGACATTTCTCCTTACCCATTTTGCAGTTTCTGTCAATCTCATTCCTTAAACGTGTATGTTTCCTTTCGCCTGTTTCATCTGCTATATTTTTATATTTTCTCCTTTTGTCAATTAAATTCAATATCTGCTCAGTTACCGGGAAAGTTCTCCTAGGCCCTGTCTGTTTATCTATGAGATCCTCCGCTGCCTTCCCTATTTCATCTCTCCCATTCGACTTCTGCTGTATTCTTTTTCTGTGTTTCAGTCCAACATTGCCCAATACTCCCTCTGAAACTCTCACCAACCTCTGGTTAGTTCAATTTATCCTCGTCCAATCTCTTTTTGAGATTTCTTCAGTTTTAGTCTGCAGTTCATAGCCAACAAACTACGGTCAGAGTCCACATCTGTCCTTGGAAACGTCTTACAGTTTAAAATCTGGTTTCGACATCTAGGTGGCTAATCATTATATAATGAATCTGAAAACTTCCAGTGTCCCAAGGTCTCTTCCATGCATACAACCTTTTTTCATGATTCTTAAACCAATTGTACAGATGATTTATTGGTCTGTGAAAAATTCTACAAGGTGGTTTCCTCTTTCATTCTTTTCGTCAGTCTATTTCTCGTGCTATTTTTACTTCTCTTCCTTCACTTACTATCGAATTCCAGTCGCCCATAATGATTAAATTTTCATCTTCTTTCGCTATCTGCACAATTTCCTTTAAATCATCACACATTCTTTCAATCTCTTCACCCTCTGTGGAGCTAGTTCGCCTATAAATTTGTACTACTTTTGTAGGTGCTGGGTTCGTGTCTATTTTGGCTACGATTGTGTGTTCACTATGCCCTTGATAGTAGCCTAGTCACATTCCAGTACGTCATTAAGTCCTCTTCATCCGGCCACCTTCCTTCAATAATACCCACTATATACGTCAACCTACCCATTTCCCTTTTTTAATCTCCAATATTTCACGTGGCTATGGTATCTAACATCCCCAGAAGAAGAAAAAAAAAGAGACACCACGAAGAAATTATCCAAATGGGGCGGAAATCGACAGATGTGATATACATGTACAAACAAACAAATGATTACAACTTCAGAAAAATTAGAAGATTTGTTAAAAAGAAAGAGCTTTATAAATTGTGCACGTCAATAACGAACTGGTCCGATTTCGGCCCTTATGCAAGCAGTTATTGGCTTAGCATTGACTGACAAAGTTACTGGATGTCATCCTGAGAGATATAGTGCCAAATTATGTCCAACTGCCGAGATCGTCAAACCCCAAGCTGGTTGGAGGGCCATGCTCATAATGCTCCACACGATATTAAGTGGGGAAGATCAGGTGACCTAGCTGGCAAGCACGAAGACAAACAGTAGAAACTCTCGCCGTATACTGAAATGTAAGCCCTTAATGGCTCGCCATGAAGGGTAACAAAACGGTGCGTAGAATATCGTCGACGTACCGCTGTGGTGTAAGTGTGCCGCGGATGACAACCAAACGGGTCCCGCTATGAAAGGAAATGGTACCAAGGACCATCAGTCCTAGTTGTCGGGCAGTATGGCGGACGAAAAGTCACGTTCATATCCCACCACCATCCGGGGCGTATCCAGACACGTCTTCGGCCTGTAATCTCATTGACTGGAGTAGAATAGTCTTCAGTGTTGAGTCCCGCTTCGAACTGAGCTCCGACGACCAACGAAGACACCACGGGCAGTGGCAGCGGTACGTCGACGATACCCTACGCATTTCAGCAACATAATGCCCGCCCGCGACAGTTTCTACGTTTTTCGTCGTGCTTGTCAAACTCTACCGTTGGCCAGCAAAATCGCCAGATTTCTCCCTAATCGAGAAAGCTTGGTGCATTACGGGCATGACTCTCCAACCAGCTTGGGAGTTTGACGATCTCACGCGCCAAGTGGACAGAATTTGCCTCAACAAGATAGTGCATTGCCACACTGTGATTATTTGTTCGCCACTTTTGGATGAAACCTTTCCGGACAGATGGATAGGTAAGGCGGTCCAACATCCTGACTACCTCTTTTACCAGACATAAGGCCTCGTTTTTATTTCTTTTGCTGCGTTTATTTTAAAGATAAAGCGTTCAGCCGACCAGTTCCTGAGGTGCAAACTCATACGGCACGAATAAGAGATACTGCTGTAGCTGTAGTCGGGCAGATGTTGGCGAATACATGGAAAGAAATTGCGTATCGTCTAAACGTTCTGTGGGCCACAAACTAAATACATATCGAAATTTAGTCACGAAAATTTTTTGAGTTATGCTACCATTTGCAATAAACAGCAAAGCTGTATCGAGCGTAGTTCCCTAAATGAGGGAAAGCGTTTATGTTTACACTCTATATATATATGATTCTAGAACCTAGAATGCTATTTCACTGTTTATTTTAAATATTTTCCAGTGACTGTCTACGGTCGTATGAGATGGAAACACATCAACAAGATTAAAAAAAAAAAGGTACTTCGCTAAATTATAGAAGTTCCACTGTTCATATTAAAAACTATGTACAAAAGGAGCCATAACGTGAGCGAAGTTTGCGTGGGAGAGGTGTCAAGCAACTAAGTGCCGCATGGCCCACTCAGTGCGACCCCGTGGCGCTTCTGGGTCACAGAAAGCACACCGCAATGCACGGCGCATTCCACTAGCAACTGGCTTCAGTAGTGCTATTGCAACAGTCGCTGTCTTACCCACACCAGCTCGCAGAACCAACTCATCCTGCGTCGGGTCACAGTCTTCCTTAGCCACGTCACACTTCTGCTTATTACGCTTCATTTCATTACTTTCATTGTCGCGGGAGTATCTTCTCTGGTAGTACGCAGATTTAGACCGGTGTCTACGTTCGTCATATTACTGAGGACAACCAATATAAGCTATACTTCTGTTGTGTTTGTAAAATATTTGTTCGTCACTTGCATGTTAGTAATTCGTTTGGTTTTTGGTATCATCATTTAGCAGAATGTATCATGTAACTTCCATCCCTAGATCATCCGAATCAGTCACTTAAACGTGTCACAGACCACTCTATCTAATATTGCTACTTATTGCGTTCAGTTTCCTTTACGTAAACTGTGCAGCCAATGAAAACAAGTTAGCACTGCGTATAATTACAGCTTTCAGGCTTAAATTTAATGAATCTAGGAACAATACCGAATCATCAAACGCCTTTGTTAGCAGGGTCAACTAGATGTTCTGTATGGTTGTCTGTAGGCATGGATTTTAAACGCTGTTGATTTGTAAAGCATCGTGAGATTCATACTACAAAAGGCATTTCAAAGATCAAAGTTATTTCCTCCTGATTCTCACAGTTTTGTGTCCAATACAGTGATTGGTTTGGAAATGAGCCCGCATCTCGTGGTCGTGCGGTGGCGTTCTCGCTTCCCACGCCCGGGTTCCCGGGTTCGATTCCCGGCGGGGTCAGGGATTTTCTCTGCCTCGTGATGGCTGGGTGTTATGTGCTGTCCTTAGGTTAGTTAGGTTTAAGTAGTTCTAAGTTCTAGGGGACTGATGACCATAGCTGTTAAGTCCCATAGTGCTCAGAGCCATTTGAACCATTTTTTTTTTTTTTTTTTTTGGAAATGAACTGTGAGAATTTATGGTTACTAAAAATGACTGAAGCGGTTTCACCAACGTAATATGGCCACATACTCTGAAATAATATTGCGAAACTTTGCAGTGACAGAGTGAAACTCAGCAGTTTTTGTTTACAGATCAAAGTGAGTATATGTGAAGTGTAACTTTAAAGACATGTTACATTCCAGTCTCCCATAGCACGGCGGGAACGTTTCCATTACATATTTACTGTTTTACGCTTCGAAGGAGGTCTTAAGAGAAGCTTAAAATAAAATTCTACGAAAACTGCTCATCATCTCTCATATTTTTATTAATGGTTTAATACTTGAATAGTTCGTGTATCTGCGGACCAACGGAGACCACCACGTTGCTTTATTGAAGGGGCAGAAGTTTTTATGTATATTCAGAATTATTCCTCAGTGTCATCCAGGTTCTTCAAAATGGTTCAAATGGCTCTGAGCACTATGGGACTTAACTTCTGAGGTCATCAGTCCCCTAGAACTTAGAACTACTTAAACCTAACTAACCTAAGGACATCACAGACATCCATGCCCGAGGCAGGATTCGAACCTGCGACCGTAGCGGTCGCGCGGTTCCAGACTGTAGCGCCTAGAACCGCTCGGCCACGCCGGCCGGCCCAGGTTCTTCACAAAATTGTTGTAATGCGCGGTTTCATGTGATGGGCAAGAAGTAGAACGCTGGATTGTCTTAGCGTTTCGTTAAGAACGCTGTCTGTTCCATGCTGAAGTGATGGGCCATTCTTTTTTGCTTGGACTGAGATGCCTTCGGCATTGCTGTTCGACAGTCAGAATAAGCAACAGAATTTGGTGTAACCGTGTTGTAAGCCAAATAATATGCCAATGAGTTTAGATAATCGGAATTCACTCAGTTAATGAATGATTTGTATGTATATACACAGATAGAGCTGCTTTTTATATTTTACTCTCCGGACCGGTACCGAGCAACATGCCCAACCGAAGCGATCCTACAGAAGATACACAATACGTAATACTATATGTTATGGGCAGTTTTCGTAATTTTACATTACGTTGCTCAGTACTTATGTATAATTTATTACTGTGCTCTCACGGAATTTCTGTAGCCTTTTTTGAAATTTTATTTTAATATAAACTGGTGTTCCGCACGTTCTCGTTGTGTTACAAATGAGGTAGCGTGTTTTACGTTACCAGCGATGTGTTTTGACGTCAAAGACAGTGGTATAGCAGGTGTTTGCTGGGTTGGGTTGGGTTGTTTTGGGGAAGGAGACCAGACAGCGAGGTCATCGGTCTCATCGGATTAGGGAAGGATGGGGAAGGAAGTCGGCCGTGCCCTTTCAAAGGAACCATCCCGGCATTTGCCTGGAGCGATTTAGGGAAATCACGGAAAACCTAAATCAGGATGGCCGGACGCGGGATTGAACCGTCGTCCTCCCGAATGCGAGTCTAGTGTCTAACCACTGCGCCACCTCGCTCAGTGCAGGTTCTTGCGATTGTTTTCTATGGCTTAGGTGTTTTGTGTATTGGTTTTATTATTTCGTTGGTTCAATTATTAATAGTAAAATATAATTAGTATAAAAGTAAATAGAATAAAACATATTTAGTATAAATTTTGTGTAGTTTATGCGGTTATTTCATCTCTTGACGAATCGGATTCAGGTCACAGAGCACAATAACAGCACAAACATGTCATTGACTAAAACAACCTACAATATTTTCTCAATCTTGAGTTTATAAACTGCAATGCAATAACTGTGAAAAAATATATATCGGACAAACAGGGAGAAGTTCTGAAACGAGATTCCGTGAATACACGAATAATAACGAAAATAATTCGTCGGTGGTCAGTACACATCTCAGAGAACAAAATCATGAAGTGACAGACATATCACAGTGCCTCCCAATTTTACACACAGCTGATAAAAGCAGATGTCTCAACGTCTTCGAAGAAATAGAAATCTTTGTCCCACATGAAAAAAGAATCGAATAATATTCTAAGAGTAGAAACTAGAATTTTATCAGAAATTCACAAACGTCCTTCTACGTGAAGAACGCGTCAAGAAATGAAGTAACTTCGTAAACTACACACATCAGAATTTATACTTATTATATTTTATGCAGGAGTCTTGTCCATGTATATTTAAACATGTCAACCATCAATTTCGTAATGTCAGTAGAACGTCGTGAGTACAAACCAACTCTCTTAAATTTGTCATAATGGAATAGGACAGAAAATCGGTAATACTGGTATGAAGTACCCTTCGCCGGTACTGTACAGTGGCTTGTGAGGTACACATCGACATACAATCTATTCTGCCTGACACTGTTTTGTGTTGCGTTATGTTTCTTATGCGTAGGCTGCGTAGGTAACTGGAACCGAAGGAAACAAATTGGGAATATACAGGGTGGTCAGAAACAGTCTGAAAAGCTTGTAAGGGTGTTACAGAGTACGCTGTGCAGAGAAATAATTGTTAAGGAAAAAATTCGATACGTTGTGCCGTCTGCGAATTAATTAGGATTGAAGTTAGCCAATCAGGCCGTTGCGCGCGTAAATTAAAGCGCCCGCCACAGATGGTGTCGCCAAACTTGTTCTTCGTTTCGTTTCCTAGAACCAAACGATACAGCGATACATTAATCGGACATCGGACGATAGTAACGAGCGGCCCGAGACAAAACTGAGCAATCTCGTGTGCTATTATCTACGCCATGAGAAAAAATGACACAAAATGTATCTGGCAGGCCGCTTGAATTTGCGCGCGCAACGGCCTGATTGGCTAATTTTAATGCAACGTATCGAAATTTTTCCAGCAATTATTTTTCAGTACATCCTACCCTGCAACACCTATACAATCTTTTCAGACTGTTTCTGACCACCATGTAACGGGCCGCCTTAAGGTACGTTCACATGGGCCATAAAAACTGAATATTGCCACTACTGTTCAGAACGTTTGCACCAATACTTTTCCAGGGCAAAACTTCTTCCAAGGGCCAAACTACTGCCATAAAATGGACAAATACGTGCTAGTAGACGTGAACGTGGCTCCACTATTTTACATCACACAAGGAATAAAATCAGAAACAACAACAAAAATCGGGCAATGTGGGTGCTTTCTTGAGCAAGTGGAACGCTTCACAAGAGTTAACTAGTGAACTGATGCTGGATGTAGCCCGTCCCAGAATTTCACCAGAATGTCAAAATACTATTTCGAATATCATGTACAAGAAAATGGTTCAAGAAGCGCTAAAACCGATACAAAAGAGAGTGTATACCTGTTACAACACTTTTTAGCAGCTGGTGATTCGTACAGAAGTTTAATGTACAGCCTTACAAGAAGAGCATACAGAAATCGGAATGCGTATTTTTTTTTTTTTTTAGACTATGGCACGTTAAGTTCACAATTCAAGCATCAATGTTTCAAAGCATTTCCAGGCAACTGTCAAACACTCTCGGGAAAATCGACTTTGAAGTTTTACGACTGTCCTTAATACCCGAAAGGATGGGCGTTTTTCTGAAGAGGCTTGTGGTCCTGTGGTATAATGCTTGCCTGCCACGTGGGTGGCCTGCTTTCGATTACCAACAGTGATAGACCCAGAGTCGATTTGTGCTGCTAGTTGTACGTATCACAGTTTCGAGCCCGTACATCGTTAATGGCAGGATGCATGTATCACAAACCTTCATTTTTAAATTGGTAGGTATAGTCGGTTTACAGAGTACGTAACCAAGTTTCCCAAATGACGTCAAGATGAGGCCAATTTGCCAGGTGAGCTATGCTCTCTGGTTATCTTTTCAAAGATAGATTTTTTGCCCCAGATAAATGTATTCATTCATTACTTCCAGAAGATATTTTCAGTGGAGGGTGTAACATTGACGGGGCTCATGACCTTCGTTTACTGAAGTTACTTCTGAGGCCTACAGCTCGCGCAGCTCTGAGTTCTCGGACCAACTTTTTGTGTTAGTTTGGGTCACTGTGATATTTTGCCCCACCCCTGTCCTCATCCCCATAGAGCAGGTTGACATATCAGTGCGAGATTCCGAGCCTCTAGCTCTACTTGTCAGGTGTGTGCTTGTTTTGAAGTTCGACATTTTCGTACAGGGAAGGTTTGCACCATATCTTCTCATGCTGTTTCAATGTAGGGCGAAAGAGGTGAGGTTGTACAAGAATTAAATAGATATTTGGATGGATAAGGGTTTTAAGGCATGTTACACGCAATAGGTGGGGGTGAGGAAGGACAAGTGCTCGATTAGGGCAAGATCACTACTCCCTGAGATGATTCTGCTCCCACCGGTTTATGAAAGGGAACAACCTACTATCACAACCATCACCTTACACCTGGATAATTCTGACATGAATCTCACGTTGCTAAGAAACTATTTGTAATGGTGCATTACTGCGTGCCAATTTTTTCGACCTTGAATTGTATCCTTTGTTGTAACAAGTTGCGTCAAATCCGCTCAGCTCCTAAAAGAGTGTCTCCACTCCTTCCAATCTCTGTAAGCGTAGACCAGTTGAGGTGTAAATTCAAAGAAGTTGTATCTACGCCAATTGAGATATATAGCAAATATATTAATAAGGGATAGTACTTATTCCCCATGGCACACAAAACAGGTCAGAACACTGTTGCACAAGCAATGAAAAAAAGATGCTAAATTTAAAGAACACAAAACTTACAAGATTGGAAAAGTTTTACAGAAGCTCGAAATTTAGGGCGAACTTCAATGCGAGATGCTTTTAATAGTTTCCACTATGAAACTCTTTCTAGAAAACTGGTGGGAAACCTAAACAGATTTTGCTCGTATGTAACGTAAACCAGCAGCAACACGCAATCAATACCTTCACGGCGCGATAATGATGATGATGATGATGATGATACTGCTGAGAGTGCCACTAATGCAGAGGTACTAAATATAGTTTTCCGAAATTCCTTCACCAAAGAAGATGAAGTAAATATTCCAGAACTCGAATCAAGAACATCTGAAAAATTAGTAACTTAGAAGTAGATATCCTCCGTGTACCGAAGCAGCTAAAATCACTTAATAAAAGCAAGGCCACCGGTGCAGACTGTATACCAATCAGGTTCCTTTCAGAGTATGCTGATACAATAATTCGATTCTTGGCAATCATATACAATCACTCGTTCGTCCAAAGATCCGTACGTAAAGACTGGGGAGTTGTACAAGTCACGCCAACACCCCAGAAAGGAAATAGGAATAATCTGCTGAATTACAGACAAATATCACTAACGTCAATTTGCACTGGGATTTTGGAACATCTACTGTGTTCCAATATTATAGACTGCCAAGAAGAAAATGATTCATCGACACCCAGCCAACCCGGATTCAGAAAATATCGTTTTTGTGAAACTCATCTAGCTCTTTATTCTCACGAAGTAATCAGTGCTATCTGCACAGGATGCTTTTCACACTGTTTCTCACAAGCGACCTCTAATCAAATTGCGTGCCTATGGTGTATCTCTCAGATGTGCGACTAGATTCGTGATTTTCTGTTAGAATGGCCACCGTAGTATTTGATGGAAAAGTCATCGAGTAAAACAGAAGTAATACCTGGCGTTTCCCAAGGAAATGTTACAGGCCATTTGCTGTTCCTGATCTACATAAACCATTTAGGAGAGAATCTGAGCAGCCCTCTTGGATTGTTTGCAGATTATGCTGTTCAAATGGTTCTGAGCACTATGGGACTTAACTGCTGAGGTCATCAGTCCCCTAGAACTTAGAACTACTTAAACCTAACTAACCTAAGGACATCACACACATCCATGCCCGAGGCCGGATTCGAACCTGCGACCGCAGCGGTCGCGCGGTTCCAGACCGAAGCGCCTAGAACCGCTCGGCCACTCCGGCCGGCGATTATGCTGTCATTTACTGTTTTATAAAGTCATCAGATGATCAAAACCAATCAAAAAAATTATTCAGACAAGATATCTGTATGGCGCGAAAAGTGGCAACTGACTCAAAATAATCGGAAGTGTGAAATCATCCACATGAGTACTAAAAGGAACCCGCTAAAATTTGGTTACCTGATAAAAGAAACAAATCTAAAGGTTGTAAATTAACTAAATACTTACGGATTACTATTATGAGTAACGTAAATCGGAACAATCACATCGATAATGTTGTGGAGAAAGCAAATCGATGAAAAACTGTAATACTTCTACTATAGAGGCTGCTTACACTCGCTTGTCTGGCTGCTTCTGGAGTACTGCGATGCGTTATGGGCTCCGCAGCAGATAGGATTGACGGAGAACATCGGAAAGGTTCAAAGAAGGGCAGCTCGCTTTGTACTGTCACGAAATCGGGGAGATTGTGATATTATATGCGAATTGGTGTGGCAATCATAAAAAAGGGCGTTTTTGGTTGCGGCACGAACTTCTCATGAAATTTCGATCACATTTTTCCCTTAGAATGTGAAAATACTTTGTTGGAGCCCACCTACAGACATAAGGAGAAATAATCGTCATAACAAAACAAAGAGAAATCAGAGTTCGCATGGAAAGAATTAAGTGTAAGTTTTTCCAATGCGTTATTCGAGGATGGAACGGTAGACAAATAGCTTCAAGGTGGTTCGCTAAACCCACTGCCAGGCACTTAGTTTTGAATTGCAGAGTAATCATGTAGCAGTAAATCTAGACGAACGTAGTGGCAGTGGGCGAGCCGTTTACTGCAGATTGTTGTTGGGCTCCGTCAGAAAGTTAAATCGACGAATGTACTGCGCAGACTCAGTTTAAATATCACGTAGAAATGTTTCGAGCAAAAGAAGGATGCAATCGGAGGTGTGCGTTCCAAATGAATCTTATTTCGTAGGCGTCAACCACGAACGGAGAGTATCTTTTAAAAAAAAAATTGCAAACAGGTCTAGTTTCCTTCGCGAAAAATCTCTTACACGATATTTTCCGCAAGAACACATCTGTAGTGCTCGACCACTGTCACTGACATCACTGATATTGATGAAACTTGGCACAGCGTATGGATTCAGTTCAAGGTCGGAAAAAAGTCGCGTAATGATATCTCATGACAAAAAGGTCCTTAGTACTTCAAGTAATCTATTCTGTTTCTTTAATGTCATATTGTGGCACATACTGCAAGAGGATAGTCTTTTTCGTTTACTTTATACTGTCACTGAAGAGGTATCAAAAACGTCTGCACACAGAGATACAAAAAAAGGAGTTTTAATGAAGCACAGTGTGTTCTTACACAAAGATGGTACCCTACAATTGTACAGCTCATAACTCCATTTAATTGCAGCCCATAATTATATCTAAGAATTTCAAAACAGATATTCTGATACAGCAGCCTTCGATCGACCTTGATTCTAGGCTATGTTTAGGGAATCGAATCTGTTTTCTAGAGCAAAGCGTCTAAGAACTAGGCGCTAAAGCACGAAATGATTCTGGAAGCACACATCTACAACAAATGGCTTAAAAACCTGATCTACAACTATCACAAATGTCTGATGAGCGCACGTGGTAATATACGTTATCGCATTTATACTCAAAATATGAAACGTATTTTTTTTATTATTATCGAATAAGCGTCACCACACTGAAAACTTAATGTCAACACAGTCTTATTTAGATTTATTGGTCAGTATTTTAATACAAAGAGGACTTTCTACTCGAGGCACAATAAACATAACGTCATCTTCTGATAAAGAAATACATACAACAAAATTTAAACTTTACTGCAAATATAAAATAAGAACAATGACAGCGATACTTTTCTTGTACTTTTAAAGCAAACTACTACAAATTTTGGGAATGTCGACAAAAAATTAAAACGGGGATGTCGAGAAGTGCGTAACTCGTGTAAGGGTGACGGCTATAGTGAAGTAGGACTTATTTCTTTTCTCGTTTCACACAGCTGTACTATGTCCCATGGCTTCCTAAAAGCAAAAAGCTACCTTTAAATTAAAAAAAAATTGATGTCAAACAGAGTTAATTCTGGTGGCAGTATTTTACGTATTACATTTTTGCACTGATTCTCCAAAACTGTAGTGGGAGATAGGTAGGAAACGAAATTGGCAGTAATTTTGTCGACGAAACAAGACTGCCAGCAGTGTATTGATGGGGAACATGGCGCAATTTCCACTTAATTGAAGACTGAATTATGTGATACGTGTGTCGTCACAATTCAAGGTGACATCCATTTGATCTTGAAGAGTGGAAATGTTAGTGTTGATTGCCTATATGTAGCGGTAGGTTCAACAAACTTTGAGCTTGACATATCTGTTATGAACAGATGAATGTGGTAAATTTGAAAACTGGTGGGAATTTTTAAACAAAATTGCATTTTACTTCGACAAGCACAACACACACACACACACACACACACACACACGTAACGCACCCTCTCTTCCAATCAAAACCTAGTATTTTACTCACCATTAAAATGAAAGATCCAATAACAATGTAGTCCCAACTGAGCTGTGCTCCGAAGTATCTGAACGCCTTGAATTATTTATTAAAACATACTCCACACAAAATATTATCTGAATTATGTAAAATTACGAAAATGTTGTCAATTATGTTTTCTCTTATGACTTCAAAAAACCAATATACAACGTACTGTCCATAAGTAGTTAAAAAAAACTTTTGAATTGAAACTAACGAATTAGTAATATGCAGTTGTTAAATGACATATACTCTTAATACTATTCCGCAAAACTTCAAAATGTGAAATAAAATCAACTAAACTTCAAAATGTGAAATACAATCAACTACTGATTTAAGCTCCTGTTAGTTGTCTTCGCCAACACATGGCTGCACGGCTAAAATATTCTAAGGTCGATAAGCGTACCATATACTAAGACACAACAGTGCCCTAATTAATTATTTTCCACACCAACAACGCTTGTCCAGGGTTACAGTATTCTTTCTAAGTCCACAAAGATGCATCAAATAAATAAAAAATAAAAATAAAAATAAAAAGAAGAAGAAGAAGTAGTAGTAGTAGTTTGCGTTAAATTGGTGTCAAAAACATGATTGCGAAGGTAATGGGCGAAGGCGGAGTCTAGCGTATCGTGGGACATTATTCTATTTGTAAACAAAAAAAATGGTTCAAATGGCTCTGAGCACTATGGGACTTAACTTCTGAGGTCATCAGTCCCGTAGAACTTAGAACTACTTAAACGTAACTAACCTAAGGACATCACACACATTCATGCCCGTGGCATGATTCGAACCTGCGACCGTAGCGGGTGCGCGGTTCCAGACTGTAGCGCCTAGAACCGCTCGGCCACTCCGGCCGGCATTTGTAAACAAACCAGCCATTTGCGCTAACAAAATTTAATGACTAGAGACCGGATAATATACATGTGCATGTTGCATATACATTTGCATATTTGGTTCCTTTTCACCTTTATCGCATATTTTAACTAAAAACTAGTGACGATGCATATTTTCGCGCTATGTTCACAATATTTTAAAAATTTCGACTGGCGGTCTCCAGCTCGATATAGTTTTGATGTCTCACAGATTGACCGCGACCTAGAACTGCGTGCAATCGCTAACCGAGAGGCCACTGCCTATCGAAATCATTACAGAAGAGGAATAGGGACAGGCAGACAGAGTCAATGCTCCTGCGTCCACGCCGCCAGTTAATCCCCTCCGCTGTCATACCGTACGCGTCGGCAACAATTAAATTAAACTACGCAAGATATTAGTCGCAATTCCATTGTTTCAGTTTAGCTTCCTATTTACTTGTACACAGTTGAATGTGTTTACGACGTGTAGTGTGTAGCGTGTTGTGCACCCTGCCGCCCGAAAAGAGGAGCGTCGTTTCGTGGTTACCTGAACATCCTGGAACATTTACATATGGCGGAACTGTTTTATGTTGCCGAGTTTGCAAGAAAAACGTTTCGTACAAAAAAAAAAGTTTCAAACAGACTAGCATGTCAAGACAAGTCTTCATATCGCAGGGTTGGTGAAGAAAGGACCACATCACCAACTTCTAACAGCAAGTTGCAGTAGCAGGGATTTGTCCAAAGGTAACCAAAAAAGTCGGTTCAACATGGATATATGTGAAGCATTCATTGCAAGCAATATTCCTCTTCACAAACTTACAAACCCTATCCTCAAAGGCTTCCTGCGCAAATATTGCTTAAATCAAAAATATACCAGATGAATCGATATGCGTAAAAATTACATACTGACAATTTACGTAAATATTCCGGAAGAAATAAGCGATGAACTCAAGGACAGCATTATCTGGATTTCAGTTGACGAAGCTGAAGACACTTGTGGCCATTACATTGCAAATTTAACTGTTAGTGCTTTAAAAGAAGAGCCTTCTTCTTCCTATTTAGCTGCCTGCAAATAAGTTGAAGAAGTAAATCATTCTACGATCGTCAGATTTGTGAATGAGGGTATTAGAAAAGCATGGAGACGCACTGGTTGTTATTTCGGTTGTTTAATCATTCTAAGAGTAACGAAACTTCAATGCAAGATGATATATCTACTCCAACAGATATCCGATGCAATAAATGTGAAGTTCAAAGCATACTAAAATAATTGTTTGTGACATACTGTGACATAGTTTCCAAATGTCTGTCAGTTCTATTGAAGTACAGTGATGGCGTGTGTGTGTGTGTGTGTGTGTGTGTGTGTGTGTGTGTGTGTGTGTGTGTGTGTGTGTGTGTTTTACTCCCTCACACCACTGACCAATGTTCCATTACAAATAGTCTTCCACAACCTGCGCATGCATATACATCCCATACTGACTTGTGAAATTTAATTTGCTTAAGACAAATAGATGGTTATCCATTCACTCGCAACTGGCTCATGTGGCACAGAAACTCCCCTCCTGACTTCGAAATATAATTTTCTTATTAAGAAACTACCCATTCATCCAGTGGAACAATAGAATCAGATGTGTGTAACATATGTCTCCAAACATATATCGGAGCTATTTATAAGTGCTGTGATTTCATGTAGGATACTCCCACTCCCCATTAACAAATATTCCATTAAAGCTACTGTTTTCACACCATATACAACCCATATTAATTTTTGGAATGTACTTCTGTCTTCCTAGCATTGAATATATTTAGACAGAATCAAACTCGAACAGCGCATTTCCATAGTTAGACAGCAGATCTTAAAAAACCATGTTTCTTTTTGCATAGGAATATGTAGACTTTTCTGCCAGACGTTAGATAGTCGCACGCATTCTGTTACAAAAATCTCATGTTTTATCCGAATCCATAAGCTACCTAGAAGTCATCTACAGAAGGCCACTGCAGTAGAACAGGCTGATGGTCCGTTTCAACGTCAACAATTTCTGATTAAGATGGACTTCTGACAGTCTCGCTGCATCCATATCAATTCCTCTTAGTAGGTATCCTGCTCTTGACTGTGGAAAAGGGTATAATGTCTCTAGAGTGCACAGACTTCCCCTACTGCAGTACTTACATATGACGTCATTCTCCGTCCAACATGTAGTGCATAAATTAAGAAACCAGGCACTTTCTACCGCCAATTACAATTGTATCCGGAGTGTAATTCTTTTTACTAAAGTAACATGACGCATGACCGTAGGCAGCACTCAGATCTTATTTTTTTCATCTTTTTCTCCGAACGGCGCTATTGTCTGTTACTTCTACGTTCCGACACTAAGGTGTTAAAATCACAGTATAATCACAGCTATCACATTACAAGCAGATTTAAGAGTCACTGATGAAAAAAATCATTTTAACGATAATACTTTATTCTTCACAACGTGTATTAACAATATATACAGATATACAATAAAACAATACTGTCTATTGCAACATCTTTTATTTCGTCAAAAATGCTCCTATTGTCGCTAAAACAGATATCTGGCACACAGCACACGAGGAAAGGATACGTCCACATTTAACACAAGCAACAATATTTCTTCCTGGAAGCAGATTTTGCGCAGGCGACCATTGTCAGAAGTTGTCACAGCCACATGGTGTTCTGATGGTGGTTTCAGAAGATTTAACGGAAGTTTAATATTAGCTGCATCCTTTGCATTAATTTTTGCATCTGTATTCTGACAGATATAATCCACAAAATCCTTACCCCTCACAAGAATCAAAGCAAGCACTTGGTACATCACACAGTATGTTCAACAGATGAGTTGTTCGTTTCATCCCAATATTTCAACCCTCCACCACATTGGAAATACACAGTTTCACCTCTGTCACTGGTATAAAAGAATCCAGCTTCACTTCGTTTGTCAGGACGTTGCTTAACAGCTAAAGGCCAACTTTTGAAAGACGCCAGCCTCAAATCCTATGCTCTGTATTTAGGGTGAGCTAACCTAATCTACTGCACATCACATGTTGAACTGCAGGGCAATGCTGATTCAGGAGACGAATGTGAGAGTATCTCCATTCTGCTTAGGTTACAAGTATTGGACAACAGAAACAATTCGACCCACCAAAGGTACCCTGTCACAGATATACCTCCCGAACACCCTCATACATCCACTACATTACACAGCGACCTGCTTTCAAAGCTCCCTTTATATGTGGCCTACTCTCAGGTTCGAAGATGCCTACATTTCCGCCCACATCACCATGACTTCACTTCTGGTCACGTATTCCAAATATTCTTGCACATGTGGTACAATTGTAAATGCCTAGCGCAAATGCACTATTTCTCTGTATGTGTATGTGTACATCACTTCTGGTCAAGTATTCTAAATTTACTTGTAAATGAGGTGCAACTGTAAACATCTAGCACAAATTCGACATTTTTCTGTATGTGTGTGTATCGGTTTCTCACAGGGGCCCGCACGATACACAGTAAGTCCAGAATAGGATTCAAAGGTGGTTCCACCAGAGGATATGACTGGGACAGAGCTCAAATGTGGACCCACCATGCTTTAAGCCCGGGATAGGGTTCAAAAATGGGTCCAACCCGCGCTATGGCCGGGACAGTTTTCGAAACTGAGTTCACCCGCAATACATCTGGGGCAGTGACTAAAGGTTGATTTACAAGTGACAGGTCAGGGGTAGGTTTCAAAGGTGAATCCAAGCACGATATGCCCACGGCGGTATCTAAAGGTGGATTCACCAGCAGTATATTCGGTGGAAGATATGCCGACCTCCTTGGGAAACTGACCCATACATACAGAAAAATAGTGCATTTGCGCTGATTCTTTACAGTTGTTCTATACAGACAAGCAAATCTGTAATACGTGACCAGAAGTGATGTCATGATCACGTGAGCAGAAGTATTGGTATCTTGGATCTTCAGAGTACGCTAATACAAAGGGAGCATTGCATGCAGGTCGCTCTGTAAAGTAGTGGATGTCTGAAGGTGTTGGGAAGGTATATCTGGGAGCGTGTATCTGTGGTGGGTCAAACTATTTCTTTTGTAAAATACTTGTAACCTGTGCAGAATTGAGATACTCTCATATTCTTCTCCTGAATCAGCATCGCTATACAGTTCAGTGTGTGATATGCGGGAGACTCCATTATCCCACCTTAAATATAGAACATACAAGGCGAGGCAGGCATCTTTCAAAGGTTGGCCTTTAGTTGTTACGCAATGCCCTGATAAACCAAGTAAGCTGGATTCTTTTATGCTGGTGAGAGAGATGAAATGGTGTGTTTCCACTGTGGTGGAGGGTTGAAATATTGGGAAGAAATGAACAACACTGTGTGGTTTTCCAAGTCCTTGTTTGTGATTGTTGTGAAGGGTAAGGATTTTGTGGATAATATCTGTCAGAGCCGGATGGTGTGGCCGAGCGGTTCTAGGCGCTTCAGTCTGGAACCACGCGACCGCTACAGTCGCATGTTCGAATCCTGCCTCGGGCGTGGATGTGTGAGATGTCCTTAGGTTAGTTAGGTTTAAGTAGTTCTACGTTCTAGGGGACTGATGACCTCAGATGTTAAGTCCCACAGTTCTCAGAGCCATTTGAACCATATCTGTCAGAATACAGATGCAATAATTACTGCAAAGCATATAGTTAATATTAGACCTACATCAAATCTTCTGAAACCAACATCAGAACACCATATGACAGTGACACCTTCCGACAATTCCCGGCTGTGTGAAATGAGTTTCCAGGAAGAAATCGGAGTATTATTCTTTCCTTGCAGACATATTGCTGCTTGCATTAAATGTAAACCTACCCATTCCATGTGTGCTGCGTGTCAGAGACCTGCTTCACATGTAGGAAGTGCAATTTTGGTGAAAACAATGATCTTGCAAGAGATGTATTTTTTCTACATTGTTAATACATACTGTGAAGAATAAAGCATTATCGTTAAAATCCATTCTTTCTTGTCCCCCCCCCCCCCCCCCACCGTATCAATCACACTTAGGTCTGCTTAACAACTTCTGGGCTGCACTGAAGAATAGTGATTTTTTAGAAAAAAGCATTACACAGCGGATTAAATCGGAATTGAGGTAGGAAATGCTTGGCTTCCTAATTTATGCACTGTATGCAGGACGCAAGGTCGATGCCGTGTCAGTACTTTAATAGGGGAAACTCTATGCACTCTACAAGCATTATGCCGCTTCCCACAGTCAAGAGCAGGTGGCATACTAGGAGAAACTGGTATGGATGGAACGGGAATACAATAAATCCGTCTAAAGAAGAATTGGTTGTCATTGAAGTGAGCCATTAGCCTGTATTGTTGCAACGTGGTTTCTAGAGATGACTACTAGCTCAAGGGGTCGAATAAAACGCGCGATTTCTTTTTAACAGAATGTACATGTGCGACTACCTAACGTCTGACAGAAAAGTCTACATATTTTTCCACTAAAATCAACAAGGCTTTTAAGCTCTGATTTCTAACTATGGAACTGAACTTCTCGAATTTGATCCTGTCTAAATGTATTAAATGCTAGCAATGCGGAAATACATTTCAAAAATCAATATGGGATGTATATGGTAAAACAGTAGTTTTAATGGAACATCTGTTAATGATGGGAGGGAGTACCCCACACAACATCACTGTAGTTATATAGCCCTGACAGACGTCTGGAAACTACACTTACAGAGAAAAAGTCGCAACACCAAAGAATAATTAAGATAGAGTAACGAAATTTTGGGAATACATTTGCCTAGGTAACAATTTTAAGTTATTAGCATCATAGGTTAATGTAAGCATGAGAATGATTAATGTAAGAGATTATGAATGAACTTTACCCTTCTTTTTCTGGTGTTGTTTGTAATCGTCTCTGTCTCTTCATTCAGATAATGTAAGAGATTAATGTAAGCGCGAAAAAAGCCATTGAAAATGTGAAATGCTGGTATATTAATAACCAGTGTAACCATCAGAAGGTTGAATGCAAGCATGTAAATGTGCACGCATTGTGTTGTACAGGTGCCGGATGTCAGTTTGGGGGATTGAGTTCCATTCCTCTTGCACTCGATCGGTCAAGATAAGAACGGTTAAAGCTGTTTATGGATAATGCTGGAGTTGTTGTCCAATGATGTTCCATATGTGCTCAATTGTAGACAGATCTGGTGATCGAGCAAACCAAGGCAACATGTCGACACTTTGTGGAGCATGTTGGGTTACAACAGTGGTATATGGGCGAGCGTTATCCCGTTGGAAAACACACCCTGGTGTGGCATTCATGAATGGTGGCACGATCGGTCGAATAACCATGATGTACAATTTTGAAGTCAGAGTGTTTACGATAACCATGAAAGTGCACATGGTGTCATATGAAATCGTACCCCAGACCATAGCTCCAGATGCAGTGTGTAGCACGCAGATATGTTGATTACAGGCCCTCAATTGGCCTCCTCCAAACCAACACATGGCCACCACTGGCACTGAGGCAGAACCAACTATCACCAGAAAACACAACACCCTGCCCTCCAGTGAGCTCTCGCTTGACACAAGTGAAGTCGCAGATGGAGGTGGTTTGTGATCAGTGGAATGCACGCTACAGGGCTACTTGCTCTGACCTATCCTTGAAGTAACCAATTTGTAACAGTTCGTCGTGTCACTGTTGTGCCGTCTGCTGCTCAAATTCGTTTTGCAGGTGCAGCACGATGTCCAAGGCCATAAGCCAAACACTCCGTAGCGCCACATGATCGTCTGGATCCCTGTTTTCTTGTGACAGAACATTCTCATGACCATACAAACATGTACAGAGGCTACATTCCTGCCAAGTCTCTCTGCAGTATCGAAGAAGGAACATCCAGCTTCTCGTAGCCCTATTACACGACCCTGTTCCAAACTGCAGGTGGTGTTGCTGCAGGTGGTAGGAGAATGACCAATAGCAGCACAGTGGGGGAGGGAGCGGTATGACGTCTTTTTTGGGTCACAAATTACTATAATAAAAATAAGTTATGACTTTAAGCTGAAAGCTTTGGCCACCTGGGTAAACGTGAACCAAGGCCGCCATCTTGCCCATAAATTATCGTAATTATCATGAAAGTTATTGCCCATTAATTATGTCCTAAGTAAACAAAACGTGCACCCAAGTTAACAGTCTGTTTACATAAGAGTCGTGAAGAGTTTGTTTACATAAGAGTCATTAAATTAGGCTAGTGCAACTGGCTGATTTGTCTACACAAGAGAAGAATGCCCTCACAGCGCTAGAATCCATCTTCGCCCATTACTTGGGAATTGTATAATAAGTAACCAAAAGCTATTTTCAGGTCCCAACACATGCACCCTAATAAACAAGCAAGTAAGCGTCTTGGGGACCGTCCATTAATTACGTGGAGTTTTCTTTTTAAATTTGGGCCCTCTCCCCTGTTCGTGCGATGTGGTGGGAGCCCCCCTTCCCCCCACCGTCATATCTTCTGTGGAGACGTTCAATTTTTTGAGGTCTCCCAAGGTTTTCTTTACACTCTTGGTTTTCACTGTATTAGGTGTCACTACGTTCGAAATCTTCTTGGTAAGTATGTTTTCATTCATCCTATGTATTTGTCTCTAGAACTTTATCCTTCTTTTCCTGGTGTTGTTTGTAATCGTCTCCGTCTGTTCATTCAGTCCTATTGAGTGCCGCTTTATCCAGATCCCCTCTTTTCGAACCGGACCGTAGATCTTCCTCCTCAATATTTTCCTCTCTTGTTTTTCCATCTTCTTCATTTTTGTTCCTCCCCTGATAACCTTTGTTTCTAAGGCATACAAGGCCTCTGTACTATACTATCTTGATTTGGCATTGATGGAAATACTTCTTTTGTTGTAATGGTTCCATGTAAGTCTGTATGCTTTTTGTAGTTTTATCATCATTTCTTAATTGGACGTGGAATTCAGTCTTGTTTTCTGGATAATCTCCTCCAAGTATTTGAAACTTCTGTCATCTTCATATACCTTGTTACCAGTGGATAGGTGTGTCTGGATTCTGTGTCCATGTAAGACGGCTTTTCTTATGAGATTTTTAGTTCTGGTTTGGCTGACATTTCGTGTAGTGACTCTAGAGCTTCTTTGGCTTCTTTTCTGTTTTTTCTTTTTATGATGACCACGTCATCAGCAAAGGACAGAGATTTTATGGCTCTGAGCACTATGGGACTTAGCATCTATGGTCATCAGTCCCCTAGAACTTAGAACTACTTAAACCTAACTAACCTAAGGACATCACACACATCCATGCCCGAGGCAGGATTCGAACCTGCGACCGTAGCGGTCACGCGGTTCCAGACTGAAGTGCCTAGAAACGCACGGTCACACCGGCCGGCGACAGAGATTTTATGTTGGCGGTTATATCCTTGAGTCTCTCCATATTTACCCCATTGACTCCTTTGTTCCATGTTCTTATTACTTTCTCTAAAATCGAGGTGAATAGAATGTGTGACAGGTAATCTCCCTGATTCACCCCTGTGTTGATTTAGAATGGTTCTGAGATCCCTCCTCTGAATTTCACTTCGGATGTTGTATTTGTTAATGTTTCCTGGATTAGCTTTGTAGTCTTCTTATTCATCTTCATTTCTCACAGCGCGTTGAAGAGTGTTTTTCTATTTTTGAAGTCGTAGGCCTTCTTGAAGTCTACGAATGTTATTGTGGTGTTGCTGGACTTTCTCATTGTTAATATTGTTCTCAGGCAACACATCTGTTCACTGTATGAATTTTATTTTCTGAACACTCCTTGGTATTCTCCTGTCTGTGGATCTGAGGCTCAGGCCAATTTAACAGGGCTTTGGTCAGAATTTTGCATTTCACAGGCAGTAGTGCAATTCTTCTGTAGTTATTAGGGTCTGTTCTGTCTACTTTCTTGTGGAGGGCATATACAAGATCTGACTTCCATTCTTCTGGTACTCTTTCTGGTTCCGAAATGTTTTCGATGATTCTGAGTATCTGGATGTAACGTTTCCGTGGTCTAATTTCCAGATATCCGAAATTAAAGATTTAATTAATTTCACGATCACCTCGTGTGTTGAGGGATTTGGAATCGAGGTTAGGTTCTGGCTTCTCGAACTGTAGATTCTGCGTCAGTTTATCACATTTTAGTAGTGTGTCGAAGTACGTGCTAATACTTCGCAGTTCTCTTTCGAGTTTGTCTCCAGTGTTCCGTTTTGTCATTTGAAGCGTGAGCTCGATGGTTGATAACCTGTCATATTTTCTCTGACTGTTCTGTAAACATTTCTGTGTTATTTTTGTTGAAGCCCTCTCCTATCTCTCTCCCTACCTGTTGTTTTCGTAACCTCCTTTCTCTTCGAATTTTTTTCGAAGAGATCTTCTGTATCCTATTGAATTCTTCCCATTTTTCAGATGTTCTATGAATGTTTACATTTTTTCCAGCCTTGTATTCCGTTTTCTATGACTCTGTCGCATGTCATATTAAACCGACGTTGTTTTTTTTGTCTCGGTGGTTGCCCCAATCGTTACTGTCAATTTCCTTAATGTTCTCTGTTATTTCTTTCTAGTTTAGTTATAGGTACTATGACTCTGTTCTGAAAGTTCTTTTGGTTCTCTTGACTTGTCTGTTCGGTATAAATTACACTTTGATTTGAAGTAGGTGATGACCGGATTCGAAAAATCGTTTCCTTGTTCTTATATTCATAATTTATCTGCCTGATCTCCTGGAATCTGCTGATCAGGTCTATTACCAAGTCTTACTGACGGGGGCTCACGATAGAGGATTCTTTCACATTATATATGAAATCATCTGGTTACATTATTCCCTTACCCACTGTAAAATACACTAAAAGTACAAGCTAATTCGGCTACAAATTATGCAGAGAACATGATAGGTATTCCAGTGTAGCACGAATCTTTCAAAGATTTCTACCGTTTTTCACCACTACTGATGCTGGTATTTGTAACACTCGACTTTGTACCAACACAAGCATTAAATGTGGAAGATTGCCTTAAATTTTTGCTCCGGAAGAACATCTGAAAACTTATTTCAGTATTTGGACTTTAATTCTGCTGTAGTCACTTTCAGCTTACGTGTCTGCACAAAAACACTTCTGCCGCTACTACCTTAACAAGCGAACAGGTTTCTTTAAATTCTGGAACATATTCTGTGATAGGGTTTTGCTAAGCTAACCGTGAGCTTCGCTTCGAGTATACAAAGCAATGAAGATCAGTATTTACCTTCCGTCAACGATGAGGTCACTAGAGACAAAACACAAGCTCGGACTCGGGAAGTACAGAGGACGTATCCTTTCAAAAGAATCACACCAGTATTCTCCTTTGCAAATTTAATGCCCGCATCTCGTGGTCGTGCGGTAGCGTTCTCGCTTCCTACGCCCGGGTTCCCGGGTTCGATTCCCGGCGGGGTCAGGGATTTTCTCTGCCTCGTGATGGCTGGGTGTTGTGTGCTGTCCTTAGGTTAGTTAGGTTTAAGTAGTTCTAAGTTCTAGGGGACTGATGACCATCGATGTTAAGTCCCATAGTGCTCAGAGCCATTTGAACCATTTTTGCAAATTTAATGAAATCAAGGAAAACCACAATCTGGATGGCTGGGCGGGATCTTGAACAGCCGTCCTCAAGAATACGCGTTCAGTGACTCAACACTGCACCACCTCACTCGGTGCCAGAATGCACATATACCGACTCGGGACGTAGTGAAGCTACGAACTATCTATGTTATAACCAACGTCGACAAGTAGGGTCTTTGAAAAATGGTTCAAATGGCTCTGAGCACTATGGGACTTAACTTCTGAGGTCATCAGTCCCCTAGAACTTAGAACCACTTAAACCTAACTAACCTAAGAACATCACCCACAACCATGCCCGAGGCAGGATTCGAACCTGCGACCGTAGCGGTCGCGAGGTTCCAGACTGTAGCGCCTAGAACCTCTTGGCCACCCCGGCCGGCTTGGGTCTTTGGCATACCCAGAAAACTCGTCAATGTATATCACACATCCATAAAATATCACAGATAATAAGTTACTCGTGACATTTTCACAGTAACACGCAACATAATAAAAGGCATATTAAACGTGTAATTAAGGCAACTAAGGTATTTAAAACATAATGATAAAGTATTTCGACTGAAGTGCTTCCGTAAAGGAAATCGCGTGCAAGACGCTAATGTGGTAAATTCTGCAGTACTGTTTGAGTGTTTAGAGTTCTGATCAAGTAGACATGACAACAGGGATCGAGCTAATTCAGAAACGGGCCTCTATGATCGTAGCAGGTCAATATAGTCCGTATGACAGTGTAAAAGAAATTCTCGGGGAATTTAAATGGAAATATCTGGAATAAAGGTGATGTAGTTTTCGTGAAATACTGTTGGGTAAATTTACCGAAAGTGTTTTCGAGGAAGAGATTGTGTGACAATCATGCTGCCGCCAGCATACTGTATATAGCACGAGGACCATGAGAATAAGTCAAAAGAGCTTAGGACACGAATAGAGACAAGTAGACCGTCCCTTTCTCCCTTGCTTAATACGCGAATGGGATAGGACAGAAAATCGCTATTATTTATACGGAGTACCCTCTCTGTCAAGTAATGTACTTTAGTTTGCGGAAACCACATTAAGAATACAAACATTTCATATTAATAGTGATACTTAATGAGGTATGGAAATGAGCGTTTGGCGTCATTGGCCGGGAGGCCCCTCGCGGGGCAGGTCCGGCCGCCATATCGCAGGTCTTATTACAGTCGGCGCCACATTGGGCGACCTGCACGCCGGATGGGGATGAAATGATGATGAACACAACACAACACCCAGTCCCTGAGCGGAGAAAATCTCCGACCCAGCCGGGAATCGAACCCGGGCCCAGAGGACGGCAATCCGTCACGCTGACCACTCAGCTACTGGGGCGGACACTTAATGAGGTACATCCCATGTTAAGAGTGCTACAAATGTTCGGTAGACTTGAACTTGGTTTGAGGTATACAGCTACATTTTTGAAGGCCAAGATTTAAAAATGTACGTGGTAAACTACAGCAAATAAAAATGTGATGTATATTTTGACTTAAGTGCCTCAGCAGACTCACTCATATAAAATAGTCTGAAATGCTTCTTTTTATTTCTTCACTATGACCTAATCCAAGAAGCTAAGATAATGTACGAAACTGTATTCTCTTCACCAAGCATACTGAACAACAACATTCAGTACAACAGGGTTTCGACGACTTGTCATAAACGAACTGTCCTGTTTGTACCCTCTTTTTTGTGTCATTGCTCAGAAGAAGTATGCTGCCAGAGACGATTCGAATGGCGTTTCTTTAACACATTACGTCCGAATACACGGCGAAGGACCTACATGAAAAGTAAGCAGGAGAAACACTTCGTTCAGGAAGTCACGGACTGTCTAGAGCCACAGACCTGAACACGGACTAGGCAAAATTAACAACCAAAAGAAATCTCAATATGTAAGGGAACGAAAGCGCACAGTAAGAGAGCACCAAATTTTCCTAAATGTTCGTCAGCAGTATATCGAGGCCCGTGTTGCAAGCGGCAGCGTGAGTCTGAAGCGCGTAAATAACCTTCAGTTCTGGAGCCATTCCAAAGCCGGCCGGAATGCAAAACGCGCGACGCCGGCGTGCTCCGCCGTACCCGCCGACTCCTCTCCCACAAATGAGTTTTTTCGCTCCTTTCTTCCGTCACCAGTAGCTATAGCGCACTTGTTTTGCAAACTACAGAGATTTTCTAAACAGAATCAGCTACAATGAGCATTCGGATAAATTCCAGCGATCGATGCAGTGCACTGGCTCCGTTTATCTTGTCTTTTTTCCTTGGTTTTCTTAGGTCTCTTAAGGAGATTAAAAACACACACACACACACACACACACACACACACACACACACACACACACACACAAACACACACAGGCGCGCGCGTGTCTGCGCGCGCTCACACCTTCAAACACAGGATGAGAATAAGGGCATTGTTTCCAACAGGCTGAAGGAAATGACGTGCAGTCTGTGAATAGCATCGACTCGCGCCGCAACAGCGCGACCTCTCCAGTCACAGGCTCCTTGCTTCCACTCATTAATGAAACGGGATTATTTTTCTCCACTAATTTTATGAAGCCTCGTTATGGAGGGAATCATGTTCATTTGACAGCAAAAAAATGATTGAGGCTGAGATCTGAGTTACCCAGCGATATAAAGAATTTAATAATCCTACGTAATGAACATTAAATTCAAACACAAACTGAAATCATATCTGCCTGAAAACACATTCTGCTTCACAGAAGAATTAGAGTGAGAGATTAAACACAGTTACGTGTAAATCATTGGTTTTTTGTCAATGTCATAGCGAGAGATTGCAGTTCTGATTCACGGAATATGCCAATAACTAAACCAAACCCCCCAAAACTCACAAGATAGCCTGCACACCTGATTTCTGCACTTCGATCTCCAGCAACGAGACATGATCTGATGAGATGGAATCAAAGACAAAACAACGACATGGAAATTCTTGGAGTGCAAAGGTCCTGCCTTAGTAGTTCATTGGTTTAGTCGACAGGGTAGATAAGGTCGTGCGACAGCAGTATTTGTTACGATTTCCACGTTTTTATGTTACCGCGTTAATTTTTTTATCTGTAAAAACTATTAAATACACACAGTGAAGTGATCGCATTTCACACAATGATATTTTTGACTCTCAAAAGGTTACAGCACGTGATTTGTTCATCTCTTAACCTGTCGTCTTAAGGGTTTCTATTTCAACGGCAATTTACATCTTTGGAGAAAGGAGTTTATGAGATGGGGCAATAAATCGCCAATTTCCTGCTATCGCCTTCCAAGCAACTAGTGTGACACTCCAAATGACACACGGGCTTCTTGGCAATGGATCCGGTCGCACTCGCACACCAAGCTCATTCTGTTCAGCAAAGAGCCATGCACGATAGCAGACGTGTGTATCAAGGACTTATCTTGTTGGAAACAATTACCCGCTCACGACACAGTTGCAGCGCTGTTGGGATCATTACATTATTAATAATAAGTGCACACGTCATCAGACCCTTTATCCTGAGAAACATTCGAAATGCTCGGAAAGAAAGAAGAGAGAAGGAAGGAAGAATATTAGTGTTTAACGTCACGTCGAACGAGGTCATTAGAGACAGAATACGAGCTTGGATTACGGAAGGATGAGGAAGGAAATCGGCGGTGCCACTTTCAGATAATTGCCTTAATTGATTTAGGGAAATCAAAGAAAATAAAATCTAGAGCGCCGAATGGGGATTTGAACCGTCTTCCTCTCGTCGGAAAAGTAGTAGTATACTGGTACAGACACAAAGCGACTCCGAGACGGCTCGTGGATGTATTTGGGTTCGAAATAGACTGCTTGGGGCCTTGTATACTTCCAACGGGCACAGTTTATGAGTAAAATAATTATTCACCAGGTAATATTAAAGTTTCGCCTGTTAGGATTGGTATCGTCCTCGGCAAATACTAGTCCGTAGGGCTGCTGTTCGTCAGTGAACTCCCGTTAGGAACCACTCTCCGTTCTGATGCTTGGTCTTCCAAAGCCAGGGCCGAATATTACTCCAACTGGGAAAGTTCAATAGTTTGTTTCAACTGCATTTATTTTTTCAAATGGATTTTGCCGTGCTGTATTCTGCAGTCCAATTGTGACGTTACTTTCATTCTGTTAGGGAATTCAGTTATAAATTAAAATTTAAAAGACCTGCATCCCGATTTTCTGTGTGTCCTTGAGAAAAGAGTGAGACGAAAATTACATATCATCCTTCGGACTGTACAGAAGTAATTATGGATCAAGTTAATTTTAATGCATCACCTTTCAAACGGTAGTTATTGGTCATCATCAAGACGGCGGTAACAGTCGGTTTGAAGGACGCCAAGAGAGTAGGTGGTGGTTAGGACCAGCCATATAATGGCAACCTAAAAGCTCTGGAGCGTTCTCTCAGACTTCCATTGTAAGACAGACCTAGATTTCGGTAGGGACGGCCGTTTAGGACAGCAATAGAGAACAACACATACCCTGACATTCTGCTGTTTTTTCTGGGGACCAATTTTTAAATAGAATCCAATAAGGTCACCCAGCTTCACTTTTGTCAGTGGTCCGTAGCTGGTGATCTAGTGGCTGACGTCGTTGCCTATAGATGTCGGGGCTCCGCGTTCGATTCACGACCGGGTCGGAGACTTTTGTCGCTGTGGAACTGGGTGTCTGTGGTGTCCTTGTAATTTCATCTTATTTTCATCGAAGCGCAATTCGCCGAAGAGGCGCCACATACACAGACTTTCACCAGGCGACCGAGGCCAACAATGTCATACGATCACTTCACTTCCGTCGGTGTCTTGGAGTAGCCAGCACGTGGCGTCCGCGAAGTCAGGTTCCATCACAAAGGAAGTCGTTTTAGGTGCCATGTTTGCGAAATTCTGGGGATAAGGCCACACGCACTTTGAGGAATAGTGAAATGAAAGCCTTTGAAAATCTAGTATTTCGTTTACCATTCGTAAGGCGTAAATGATCTGCGTGATAAACCCAATCGGAAGACAACGGCCGGTCACCGTCTGCGTAAGACGGAGAGATAACAAGCCGTTAATGCTCCACTGTTGGTCCTCATTGCCAGTATTTCTCTGTCGCTAGTTTCAGCCTTAGAGTGGCTTCCTCGACAACATTTTTAACTTTGAATTTAAACTAATGCTTGATCACATGTGAAACCTGATACTGAATACTAGTGCACACTTTCCTCCACATCATAGTGTTAAATATTCGTCTTCCTGTTTGTATATTTTCAATTAGAGTCAAATTTGGGCTCCTTCCATCTTTATGTTGTGGTGAGCCCGCACTGTTCACCTACATCCCCATGAAAAGCTTTGATTAATCGACGTTCACAATGACTGCGTCATTCACACCTATAAGTAGGATCGAGTCAGATGCTTCCAAGGCCACACGCTACGGCATCGCCTTTTTTGGGTTCCACATGACAAAGAAAGTGAAGTGCAGCGAGGTGTACCGCCCCATTATGTCCTGAGCCTGTGTAGTAGCATCCTAGAGTACGGTTTGCTCCAAGTCCGTTTACACGATTCATCATCGCGACGTGTGCTCAACACATATGTCACACATCAAAAAAAGTTTTGCATCATACCGGTTATAAACGTTGACTGTGAATATTGTATCGCATACACAGTCCCGTTAATATTCAGAGATGTCACTAAACTCGCCCAAAGATGTAAACAACCATGCATTAGACGGAGGGGGGTCCGACAGCCGATCGGTTCCAATCAATCCAGCAGGAAGGAATCTACACGGCTCTTGTTATCTGTAGTTGAACCATGCCTAGGTTCGATCGCGTCCGCGTTGTTACTTTGTGCCAGGAAGGGCTCTCAACAAGGGAAGTGTCCGGGAGTCTCGGAGTGAACCAAAGCGATGTTGTTCGGACACGTAGGAGATACAGAGAGACAGGAACTGTCGATGACATGCATCGCTCAGGCCGCCCAAGGGCTACTACTGCAGTGGATGACCGCTACCTACGGATTATGGCTCTGAGGAACCGTGACAGCAACGCCACCATGTTCAATAATGCTTCTCGTGCTGCCACAGGACGTCGTGTTACTACTCAAACGGTGCGCAATAGACTGCATGATGCGCAATTTCACTCCCGACGTCCATGGCGAGTTCCACCTTTGCAACCAAGAAATCATGCAGCGCGGTACAGATGGGCCCAACAACATGCCGAATGGACCGCTCAGGAATGGCATCACCTTTTCTTCACCGATGAGTGTCGCATATACCTTCAAACCAGATAATCGTCGGAGGCGTGTTTGGAGGCAATCCGGTCAGGCTGAACGCCTTACACCGGCACTCAACGCTGACAAATTCCTTTTCTACAAAATAGCATGCATGCAGTTACAGTCAGTCTTTTGAAGATCAAGCATAGTTCACGAATAAAGTGGCTAGTGATTCAAAGTGAGGTGGTACAGGTATCTTACAGTAAATCATGTAGTGTCAACAGTCGCCACAAAATCACTAATGCACTTACGGCCACAGTTCACTGTGTTCGCGTGCGCGAAAGCAGCTGAATAGGGTAATCACATGAATGTCAAATATGACATGTCACGTATTTTACAATATGACCAATTCAGAATGATCTTCAGTTCAGATTAGGAAACACCACAAGAAAATTTCGCTTTTTCGTTTCTCCACTATTTTTCACATGGACGTGCTTCGCGACATTTCCTGCCCTGCTTTTGTTAAAATATCATTGTTACCAATATATATAATAAAACACAACCAAGTAAGAATAATAGCAACTTCATTGGACCGTCCGTATGTTATTAATATAACGAGCTAAAAAATTTTGGATTACGGTATTAAATAAAGGAATACTGAAAAATATAAAATTGATCCTCCAGTAATATTTATTTGAAAATGTAGCCTAAAAATCAATGTACAAGCCACTGGAAAAAGATTAACTGACACTGTGAGATCAAGACAACCGTTCGTCAGTGACAATAAGTAAAAATTGGAAGACTAAGAAGTAAAGAGACAGATTCATCAACAGATTTGATCGCCTGAAGTTTAGAGAACGCTGATGACCTCGCTGCTTAATACATTAAAACATTTATCACACTGGAACCGCAGGGACTGCGCGCGTGGAGCGTATAAAGGTAAGAGACGCCTCTGAATGCCAAACGGCAAAGCTCGAAAAGTATCCAGATAAATGTAGTCGAACAAACCCACAGGGCAAAGCAACAGGCAAAATAAATTTACCATTCGTAAACGTTCCTATGACGCATTTATAAAAGGAGGGTAGCAATATTAGGATTTAACGTCCTGTCCACAAGTCTACTATCTGATCAAAATTATCCGTACACCTATTAGTGGACATTAATAAAGAATGTGTCCAACGTTCGCCTTTATGAGGCTTGAACTCTGTTCACGACACTTTCAATGAGGTGTCTGAATGTTTGTGGAGGAATGGTAGCCCATTCTCCCGCAAGAACCGAAACCAGAGAAGGTAGTAATGTCTGGAGCGTAATCGACGCTCTGACTCGTCTCAAATATGTTCCACTGGGTTCAGGTCATGACTCTGGGCACGCCAGTCCATCCGAGAATGTTAGTGTGCACAAACCATTGCCTCACATATACTACTTTATGAAAGGGTGCATTGTAAAGCTGATACAAGCAATTATCGTCTCCGAACTGTTCATCTACTGTATGGAGTACACAATGCTGCAAAATGAGTTCATATCCTTCCGCTTTTAGCGTTCTCTTAAGCGCAATGAAGGCACAGTAACCCAACCATGAAAATCATCCCCATATCGATACCCCAAACACGTAAATCACCCCTGTATCGCAACACCGCCTCCTCCGTACATCACTGTAAGCACTACACATAATGGCAGGTAACATTTTCCAGTCATTTGCCAAATCCAAACGCTTCCATCGGATAGCCACAGGGTATAGCGTGAGTCATAACTCCAAATCATTCGTTTCCAGTTACCCACTGACCAGGTGCTTCGCTCTTTACACCACCTCAGGCGGCGCTTATCGTTGACTACAGAAATGTGTGGGTTATGGGCAGCTGCTCTACCAATGTATCCCATTCTTTTCAACTCCCTACGCACAGTCATTATGCTAGGTGGACTGCTGGTAGCACTTTGTAAATGACGAGTGATTCCTTCCTCTGATTTCACGCGATATTTTACAACCACCTTCCGCAATGCTCGAACGTCCCTGCCCTTCAACACATGAAATTTGCCTGGTCTTGGTGTAGCCGTGGCTGTTCCTTCGCGCTTCCACTTCACAATCACAGCATACACAGTCGACCTGAGCAGCTTTAAAAGAGTTGAAATGTCCAAGATGGATTTGTTACTCAGGTGACATTCAACAAATCCATGTACGAAGTCAATGAGCTCTCCTGACTGACCCATCTGCTGTTGCTGCTGCTCTGCTGAAGACAAAATACTCCTCGCCTTCTTTTATAGCGGTGGCTCCGCCTCTCGTGACATCTAGTGGTCAATTCTACATCACACAGGCGTGGTCGGATACTTTCATCAGATGGTGTACGACATTATAGGTGCACCACAAGGTCAGATTGGATATGTATGGGGAAGTAACAGGCTTTGTCCTTTGACAAGAACCATCCAGCCGTTCGCTTTAATTGATTTAGGGGAACTACAACAAAACTTTAACCTGGATGGCTGAACAGAGATATGAATACTGTCTGGATGGCTGAACGGAGATATGAATACGGCTTTTCCCGAAAGCGATTGCAGTGCTTTAACCGCTGCGTCATCTCACTGGATGTGACGTGTTTAAAAGTCGAAAGAAAAAGTCACGTCGACTCGAACACAGAAATAACTCGAAAAAAAGTTTATGGAGAAAAAATGAAGGTAAGTTACAATGATCTCTCACTTACTTTGTTTTTCTATTTCCTTCCTTTCCCGATTATTGCTAACTTTAGGACATAAGCCTATTCTGAGGAAGATTATCTTCACATCTCTGAGGTGTGAGATGGTTGGTTGATTTGGGGGAGGGGACCAAACAGTGAGGTCGTAGGTCCCATCAGATTAGGAAAGGACGCGGAAGAAAGTCGGCCGTGCCCTTTCAATCGAACCATCCCGGTATTTGCCTAAGGCGGTTTAGGGAAATCACGGGAAACCTAAATCTCGATGGCCGGCCGCGGGTTTGAAGCGTCGTCCTCCCGAATGCGAGTCCAGTAGGTGTGAAACTTCTGATAAAAACGCGCGCACAAACCTGCTCTAGCCTTTAAAATGTGTAACAGTGTCGTGATTCTATGTTCAGGAAGACTGAAAAGGAAACGTCAACATACACGGATTTATCGGGCTAATAAGGGAAGTACCTCAGCCCGAATGGCTACAACCAAACACAAGTGATTTCAAAATACGTACATGGCAGTGTTCTACTATCCTTCAATAGAGCAGTATGCACATTCGTCAGGGGATATATGTCATAATTTTCGGTGTACTTGCACTGCAGTATTCCATTATCGAAAGCCACTGTGATCATATTATCCAGATCTTTGCCACGAGCTGCTCCATTCCGATATGTTTTAATCACCTGACTGAAACTCCACATTTGCACTTCGATGACGAATAAGAGAAGAACATACGATAACTCAGCAACGTCTATTTTGGGAAATATCACTCAGTAAGTACCGCAGGTGTTAACTTCAATCAAATAGTTAACAAGTTAGCACATACAATTCCATTTATGATTCCTGCGAATGTATTTCTGCCGTCTTTAGACTCGATAGCTTTGAAACATCGATTTTATACGAATGCAGTTCTTTTGCAGACTTTCTAGCATTACAGGAAAGACACATCTCGGGATTTTAACATTACTTTTATTCTTCTTTAGCTGTTCGATCGAGGGTACTTCCATTCTAAAGTCTAAAATCATATTTTTCTCTCGGTCACTCATCAATTCACCCAATCTTCAGCTGTAACTGACGTGTAGTAGATACGATACTGGACGACGAACACAAAAATTGTCTGCGTATAATGTAGTGGACTCCCTACTGCATAGGCGAAAATCGTCATATCTAAAACGCTGGCTTGAGAGAACACATTTTCTTGTTAAAAAAATATCTGTCAGAACATCAGCGACTCGATAATTACACATAGGAATAAAAGTTTTGCATCACTCCTATATGTCGAGCAGATGTATTGTTACCGTGACTCTTCCTGTGTCCAGTCCGCCGCTCGTGGTCTCGCGGTAGCGTTCTCGCTTCCCGAGCCCGGGGTCCCGGGTTCGATTCCCGGCGGGGTAAGGGATTTTCACCTGCCTCGAGATGACTGGGTGTTTGTGTTGTCCTCATCATTTCATCATCATCCAGGACATTGGCGAAATTGGACTGAGCAAAGATTGGATAATTGTACGGGCGCTGATAACCACGCAGTTGAGCGCCCCACAAACCAAACATCATCATCATCTCTTCCTGTGTCCATCTGAAGGTCATCCCTGACGTTTTATGTGAATTTACACACAGATACCATGAGCGCTACCTACGGGAGGAACGCCGCACCCGAATGGATTGTATCATTTCACTTGAAAGCATTACAGACGTCTGTGGCACAGTAGAGTGAACATCCATCATGATATGAAGGCCAGTCGCGACCAATGATCGGACCTGCATCATCACGTTACGCGAGGTTGTTCGACGTTTGGACCGGAGTCAAAGTGATGTCGGACACGGAATCGGTTCCGATTCGCAGGCTGTGTTGAGGAGTTACATGGCACAGGCTGTCCACATTAGACAGGTGCACAGGATGATCGACATCTAAGACTTCTGCGTCAAAGGAATCGTGGGATGACGGCTCAAGAACTGAATCGAGCACCACGCCGTACATCAAAACACCACGGACTCCATTAAAGATGAGCAACAAATAAATGCAGATCTGACGTCCCAGTATTAGCGTCGGGTGTCGTTTACGGACAAAATTTGGTTCTGTTTGTACCCTGATACGCGCTTACAAGGCGTCTGGAAACACGCCGGTAATACTGAATGCCTCCAACACTGTGTCCCACATGTGCAATAAGGTGATGGTGGTGGTGTTTTGGGGAAGCATTACAAGGGGGCCATCGTACACTTTCGTGATTGCCCAGAGCAATCTCACTGTTATACGGTAGAGGGACTAGATTCTGCAACCAATAGTGGGACCGTATTGGGAACATTTTGATGGTAATTTCACATTGATCGATGATAACACGAGTCATCGTCGTGCTATTGTCGTGAACACCTTCCTTCAGCATGCCAGTATTACCATAATGGAATGACCTGCCTGTTCCCAGGTATGAACCCAACAGAACATGTGTGGGATAGCTTGAAACAAACTGTTTTTGGATGTCGACAAGCACCATGTAAGCTGAGCAACTTACGCAGAATCGCCATTGTAGTGTGAATCCATATGGACTAGGTCCGAATTGATCGATTGTATGCCACGACGGAATGCAAGCCTGCATCCGAGCAAGAGGACGCCCCACCACGTATTGACGTTGGTCAGGAGTGATATGAACACCCCTACACCCCGCGTCCCTCGCCCACCCTCCGGGAAACGGACGATTTTGTCGTCACTTTTTTTTCCTTCATTTGGTGATCTGGACGCATTGCAAATGCAAGATATACGCATGTCTTATAGAAAATTGAAAACATGCGCAGAAAAACGGGCTAACCTTCAAATGCAAAAACTTAAGAGATAAGTGTTGCCATCTTTTTCTGGGTAAGGGAACTATGAAAATTAAGATTGGTTAACCCCTAAATATACTAATGTGATATTAAGAGGTGATACCAAGGTCAATTTTCATAGTTCCCGTACCCAGCAACAGATAGCAACACTTATCTCTAAGCTTTTACACTTGAGGGATAGCCCGTTTTTCTGCTAATGTCCTCAATTCTTGTTTCTTGTGCCATGAATTTCAAAGTAAAGGGATGATGCAAAACCTTTGTTGATGTGTGTATGGTACTGGGAGATGAAGGACTATATAAAGATAAGTAGACGTCTCTGGAAGCGCCATATCTGAATGTGTTCGAGGATACATTGTCTCTAAACTACTTTGGAAACATTCTCAATATAAAAAACAACAGTAAGGCGTCGCCTGTGTAGGAAGTCCACGTAACCAATGGCGGAAAAATATTTCGTTTAGCAACACTGAAAATGGTAAGGAGCGATATGGATTCGAGAACCGAGCAACCGCTTCACGGGTTTTCACTGGAGCTACTGAGGGAAAAATTATGATAATTACTCGGGCAGATTTGGGGTAAAGAATGAAGCGGCTATACTTGTGCTGTCTCATTTACCAGCACCACCATTTGGTTTGTTTCGGAGGCGGTCCGATTGTAATATCTACTAGCTGCCGTTACTAATGAGAGCCAGATTCAGTCCACTGCATTGTCAGAGCATTTACCTGGCCTCTGGAGATACCATTTTCATTAGCGTTCCCATTTACATTTATAATTACATTGCCTTGTCAGAATTCCCGGCAAAGACAGTAAAGCGTGTCCACGAAATTCTGTCATATCTTCGTTTGTCACAGAAATTTTGGTCTTCACGTCTATGTACGCCTGCACAAGCAACCAATATACTATGACGGAACATTACGCAGTCAACATTAGCCCCATTTAATACTGCATGATGCCAGAAACTGCCACATGACTTCACGGTATACATCATAATAGAGAATAATGATGCTCATGAAGCCATGTATTACCAGAATTGTCAATTATAAGTAAGTTGCAGCATGAAGGATTGGCCTGATGATTGCAGATGACACTATAGATCTTTTCGGACTTGTGTGCTCAAGGGCGAAGTCTAAGCAATGCATGTGTCACCTATTTAGTGAAAGAATTGTGAAGAGATGACATCATGCATATTAGTGCTGATATTACTTGCCGTTTTTCCGCAAAATTTGTGCTTATTGCAAGAGTATTTTCCCGCGAGGAACCGGATTCCGAAGATGTCAGGTTGGCGAACTAAGTGAAGTTTTTTTAGACTGATCACATACTGATACCTCTCTACCAACAGCCAGACGGAGGGGGAGAGGAAGAGGGAGAAGGACAAGGACAAGGAAAGAGGGCAGAGAGAGAGAGAGAGAGAGAGAGAGAGAGAGAGAGAGAGAGAGAGAGAGAGAGAGAGAATTGAAAACAATAGGGTCAGAGCAGCGAGGTACAGTGTTTCCATGCTATATACAGCAAGTGAAAAAAATCTCGTGACTGTACTTTTGATGACTAATTGTTTTCGTCTTACAGATGGAAGGCAGGAAAATAACGATTTAACGTTCCGTCGATGATAAGGCCATCAGATACAGGACACACGCTCGGATTGGGGAAGGAAATCAGTTCTGTCTTCTACAAAGAAACTTTAAGCAATTAGTGAAGCCATGGCAGATTTAAGTCTGGATGGTTACACGAGGATTTGAACCGCTGTTGTCTATTAAACACATATGGATAGAAGGAGCAAAAATGCATAAAGGGAATAAAGGATCTATTAAGAAGACAGTCGGAAACTCTAGGGTAAGCTCAATGCTGAAGAACAACACACGAACTTAGGTAAATCGCTGAACTTATTAAATGGCAGAGAGAGACGTGAAATAACAAACTTTCTGATGAAAACTTAACCTGAAAATACACGCATGTACGAACGAAGCGTTCGAGAGAGATGCTGGAACACATCGGCGCTCAGCTCACCACCGGCAAGTGACATACCACCGCTATCACTGCTGTGACCGAGTACTACGGCACTACACTTGTTTTGAACAGCCTTCGAGTTGCGATCTGGTTAGTTTTGTGAGACGAACTGTATTTCATTTCCTGGTAATATGCCGTTGTACAAACTGGGGTGAAGAATATCTCTGTTGCAGTCTTGAACTGCTCTTCGGTCCTGTCTTTTATCGCCAGGTCATTTCAAAGTAGTGTTTCCATCCCAATTGTCTTATAAGAATAAGACACCAATTCCATATAACTGTTCTGAACAATTTTACAGTTGCGAATTAGTTAGTTTTGTGGGACCAATTGTATCTCATTTCCTGGTAGTGTGCCGCTGTACTGCACCTTGTACATGCGTCTGTTAACACTATGTTCATTAAAAGACAACATATGTTACACGGAAGGAAGTCTTTTGTCATGCTAAGACTGATTTATGATATTCAGAGCATACAAAACGCGCTCGTGAAAAGTGAGATTACTCTCGAATACAGAATTCTTTCACGTCTGAAACTGGAGATGACTGTAAGAAAATTACAAAAACTAATCGTGCCCTCCCAAAAACCCCTGGCTTCACCTATTATTTCTTTCCGAGTCCTCATTCGACACAATCATTCCTCTTCTCCTATCGTCACGCCATCTGATCACTTAACGGTCGAATGGCACACTTCAGTAAAGCAGGAATTCTCCCCGAGGTTAGACTGTGGTTGCAACAAAAAGAGGCCCTGCGCAGTGACAAAACTGCAAAATCAGAGACTTACGTTACGGGCAGAATGAATTTTAAAGGTTGAAGGCAAACACGGGCAATGCTGATGAAATTCAGTTTCCGAATCATCAGCATCGGCAGGCATTCTTCGACATCTTTAAATCTACCTATCACGAAGATTTCTGTTAAACTCGTGTAGCCTCAGTGCAGCCGCTGGCCTTACAAGAAAAGCTGACTGGTGCAGAGAAACACGTATTGATCGGGACATGAAGCGTAGACCCGCAACGAAATAACACGCCAGGTACATGCAGTAACATTACGACAGCGTGCAGCATGGTAAAACGTACCTCAGCACTTAAAATGACGTTCAAGCGAGAAAAATCAGTTGTCATAACAATGACCCAATTATATCACAGCCAGTTCGCTTCGCATTAATAAACGTTGAAGTAACGAAATACACGCGCAAAACATTGTTCTCTACGTTGTCTACCTGTTGCAATGCTGACCTGCCGATAGCCTGTGAAAAAGGGCCCTAAATGAATTTCCGACGCAAAAGATCTCACAGTTTTGCGAAAGCCCTCGTAAAGCACTAAAACACATTTCATTCATTAATTAACTTTTGATATGAATTCCCTTACTCCTTGTTAATAAAATAAACCGACTGCCAGCAACAGTACGGTTCTCTGGTATATTTCCCCATCAATAATGTCAAACAGTAGTTGTGTACAAAAATACCTTTCGGGCAACTAGCGCAATAAACGACGGGTGAGGAGTATTTTATTGCTGTGCTGTGTTTCTTAGAAGTAGACTTTACAAATACTAAACGGTGTTATCTGAATATTACCGCAATGCAGTAAATTTCCCACAGCCGTAAGAATTATAAGTAACAGCTCAATATACCTCTGTCAGCTATAATACATTTTCAATTGTGCGACAGCCTTTCTTAAAGATGACACAAGTTAATTCGTTTTAGGCTATTTTATTCGCGATGTCCCTTGCTAGCATGTTCGTGCAGTTGAATTTCGTCTGACCTCATTTTCGAATCTTTCTGCATGTCGCACGGCTACACGTCTGCCGAGTTGCTGCCGGAAAAATGTCGTTGTTCATTCCGTTCCTAAACAACATTACTTTGAAATCCGGCCAACAACGAGACGTACGAAAGCACAACGTTTTCGTACACACACTGCGCAGATAAATAAAAAGCACACTACTGTACCACTCCCTATACTGCAAAATAGCTGTAAGCAAACTGCGAATGCTAAAAAGCCTTCTAAGTCAAGAGACTTCGTTAACTGCGGTGCAAAAGCAGAAACAGAGATGCTCTCGTCTCTCCCGTGCGATATACAAATTCGCTCGAAGGCTGGAATGAAAGCTGGGAATGCGGCGGGTTTCGCGTGTCTTTACCTTTAAGGATTGTTGTGATAGGTTGAGGGTCCGCCGAATTGATCCGCCTACAGCACCACATGGTAGGAAAAGTAGAGGAGGGCAGGGCTGGGCTGAGCTGAGCTGCCGCGCGAGCTGGCGGCCTACGTCTGGCGTCTGGCGCTCGGCGCAGCGCCGCACAGTCAATACGCGACGTCGAAGCCACAGTCTGCGACTGCGCGCCGCCACCTGCCGCATCTCACGTCTTGCCCCTCACGTCTCGTATGTACAAATCCCACAAATAAGTACGAGGGAAGCACTTTTCGGAGAAAACGCTGAGATTTAGTATATAAGTACAGCCATCTATTAGAAAACTGGAATCTCACTGACTGGAGCGGAACCGTCTTCAATGATTATTCCCGTTTCGAACTGAGCCCCGATGACGGCGAAGACGTGTCTGGAGACGCCCCGGACAGCGGTGGAACACCCAGCTGACTTTCACCCGCCATACGGTCCGACAACCAGGATCATGCCTGGGGTGCCATTTCATTTCGTAGCAGTATCCCTTTTATTATCATCCTTGTCATCCGCGGCACCCTTACAGCATAGCAGAACGTCGACTGTATTCTACGCTCCGTTTTGTTGCCCTTCGTGGCAAGCCATCCTGGGCTTACATTTCAGCAAGATAATGGCCGTCCGCACATGGCTTCATGCTTGCCGAACCCTATCATGGACAGCAAGGTCGCCTGATCTCTCACCAAATTCGAACGTTTTGAGCATTATGGGCAGGTCCCTTCGACCAGATCGGAATTTTGACGATGTAACGCGCCAATTGGACAGAATTTGGCACGATATTCGTCCGGAGGGCATCCAACGACTCTATCAATCAATGCCAAGCCAAATAACTGCTTGCATACGGGCAGAGGTGGCCCAATGTGTTATTGACTTGCTCAATTTGTGAAACTCTTCCTCTTGAGTAAATCGTCAAATTTTTCTGAAACTTTAATCATTTGTTTGTCTGTACATGTACGTCACAGCTACCCATTTCCGTCCCCTTCGGATAATCCCTTCGTGGGGTTTCTTTTCTTGTATTAGGGTATACAATATACTGACTTCAGATTATGACTAACATTTCTATAGTAATCCAAATTTTCAAGAAACGCGACTTAATGTTCTTTATAATGATAAATTGAGACGCGATGAGAATATTAACATGCCTTATATGTATGTATGTATTAAACCGGGGACCTAGAAACCCCGGAGAGACTTCGTCCCGCTGTAGCACTCAGTGGTTCACACCCCAAAATGGTCCACATCAGTCCGCCCACCCCACCGCCGCCCCACACTGAACCCAGGGTTACTGTGCGGTCCGGCCCCCAGTGGACCCCCCACCCCGCCTCCGGGAACGTCTCATACCAGACGAGCGTAAGCCCAAATGTAAATGTTTGGTAGAGTAATTATGGTGTACGCGTATGTGGAAACGGTGTTTGCGCAGCAATCACCGACACAGTGTAACTGAGACGGAATAAGGGGAACCAACCCGCATTCACCGAGGTAGATGGAAAACCGCCTTAAAAACCATCCATAGGCTGGCCGGCACACTGGACCTCGACACTAATCCGCCGGGCGGATTCGTGCCGGGGACCGGCACGCCTTCCCGATCGGGAAGCAGCACGTTAAACCACGTGGCCAGCCCGGCGGGCAAAACGCCTTTATCAGTCCTCACAAACGCTCAACTACAGTCTTGGTATATGTATGTGGTTTTCAATAAATTTTCTGACTGAATTAGGATCAAGCCTGAGCTGTAAACCTCTGAATGACTTCTGTAGTCCCTTCACTTCATGAAAGCAGGCCACGCTTTCCCTTGATTGTCAGAACTGAACTCGTTCATTCTTTTCATCACAGAACCATCTATATTTGCCTCTATTACAACAGCTCTCATCTGAAAACTGTTAGGGTGTTTCCGTAAGTACCACCCAAAATGCCGAATTGGTGAAGCCAGATATCGACGTGAGATTCCGGATGCGTGTAAAGCACGTCCATCATCATCTTCAGCACATAATGAAATACGTATTTTTGCACCACTTTTTAGGATCATGTGTGAATTATGATTAATAACTTCACTATTTTTACTACAGAGATATTATGACATTGTCATCAGATTGTGTACGTTCATACAATCTTCTCTGTTGCTTTGAGTTCTATTTTGAGCATCTAACTCTTTATTTCCGAAGACAAGATATCTCTTCATTTTTATTTTGTCCATAATGAGAGCAGTAGTGTGCCATTATCGGTACCTGAAAGAAAAAACGTTTTTCTTGATTTTTTGCGGAATGGGGGATGGGGGTTGAGGAATGATGTCGAGGTACTGCACGGAACCTACTGCAAAAGGAAATTTCTCATTCTGTGTATGTTTCTTTCCATTTACATTGATAGCAGCTGCTCGTGACTATGGGTTTAAGGAGACTAAACATCTAAGGTCGTCAGTCTCCTATTTATCCCCAGGACGGAATCAGTGTATCCCATCTGTCTGCTTCTAGAGTAAATTGTTTGAGAAGTATGAGAAAGTTTTCTAAATATTTGCGGAGCGTGTATCTGAGGCGGAATGAGGCTATCAGTCTGGTTTCCATCAAGTGGGATGTGGGAAACCGCCTGAAAACCAAGCCCAGACTGACCGACACATTGGCCCTCGTCGTTAATCTGCCGGACGTTTTGAATTGGAGCCGGCGCTTTCCCGTCCTAGAAGTAGTGCACGTCTATCTGAGTGAGTTTTAGGTTTGATATATGATTACGTGTCTTTTTCTCTTCTGTTTTTACTCTATATGAGTGAGGAACTGCATCCTTTGACACACTTATTGCTTTTGTTGCATTGTCTCAATTCCTACTAAATGAATGGTGTTGAAAATCTCTGTGTAGCTCTGCATTTAGCACTTTTTTGTGTAGTGGTTAGAGTGACATCACAAGGGAGAAATAGTAAATTTTCCTACCGTAGCTTTTCTGAAAATTTTAAATCATTCCTCTTGTCAATGCTTATGCACAGAAATAGGTAATGCATACAGCATTTCTCTTTAATGTCCAGTTTTTAGTTACGTGTATTATCTAGTGAATAAGTAAATACATCTTGCTTCTTGCTAATCCTTCAGTTATCTGAAACATGGGGAGAATTAAGTTATTATAAAATTTTCTCCTCTTGTTGAGTTACATGTACAGTAGCTAGTTCATCACACACTAGTATTCCTGTAACATCAATAAGCCCGCAACCTCTGTACATGTTTTGTAACAGTTCTGTGAATTTTCTTATTTCAGAAAGATCATTTCCTTGTAGTTTCTTAGAATCATATATACCATTACTTTCACTCAGAAGTTAACATGTTGCTGTGGTCTTCCACATAAAATCTATCCCGTTCAAACCTCATTATCAGTTAATAACTACTTCAACCTAAATATAGTCTTTTAACATTTAAAGAATACAAATAGTGAACATTCAGGATTGATGTTGTTTTTCATTGCATCAAATAATCAATGATACTTCACATGCCTAACGATAGTTAAAGCCGCTATTTAATTTTTCAATGGAAGACTCTTCCATGACTGTTTTATGTACTCTAGGATGTATCCTCAACCAAGAAGCCGAAAAAAGAAACATCACTAGCACACAAATTCAGTGAACTATTAGACGATAGAATAATGAGGAATAATACAGTGAAACAAAAGAAGTCACAGAAAGGAAGGAAAGGAGATTAGGCTTCAATGTCCCAATGATGGGGAAGTCACTAGAGATGGAGCCCAAGCTCAGATTAAGGAAGGACGGGAAAAGAAATTGTTTTTGCCCTTTACAAATGAATTTACACAGACCACCTCTGAATAGCTGGAGGGGGATTTAAAGTGTCGTCCTCCCACCTGGAAGCCTAGGGTTTTATCCTGCACCACCTTATCTGATGATTGAAGAACAATTAATCAATGGAAACCAAAGGAAATTGAGAAATACCCTCATGAAGAAATACATGGGCTCCTCATAAATTCAATTTCATTAGGTATCCTGATAAGCCCTTAAACCCATTTGAAACCCAAACTAAGGTTGACTTAAAAACAGTAACTTCCTGTTAAATGACATACTGAAAAATGACAAATAAATGAAGTTCAAAACTCAAAATACACACATATGTGATTCTGCAGTCTAATGGCTAATACTCAAGGAAGAAATGGCACAATATGTGAAACTAAACCTTAAACAATCTCAGGTGAGGCAATGAATCACATATTCACTCCAACAGATCGCAACTTGAATAATTAGACATTCGTATCTTCTATACAAATATTACTGCAAAACAACCAAAACATGTCATTAGAATATAAATTAAGAATAATACATTTGGTAGTCTACTTTATTGGACCACCAATTGAACAACAAGTGACAGAGAGAAAAATAGTATATTAGAATATATGAAACAAATAATATCTAAATAGTATTATGGTTGCACACAGGGACCAAAGTAACTACCAAATGCAGCATAGAGAGACTACATAAATATATAGCTTCGGTTTATAGATAACAATGGATAACAAGCGCCAACATTAAAGATTTTCAGTGAAACAATAGCAAAAACTGTCGAATTTCGAACCTAATACGTTAAATAAGCTTCGGAAATAATGTGAACAGGAACTCATGGGATCGTATGGCATGAATGTGGAGTATGGTTAAAGAGTAAGGTAAACACGTTATTTTCTCAATGAATATACGTTTAGAGTGACGGGAAATATCCAGATGTGAGGTTTTGGTTACGAAAGAAAGTAATAGCACAAAATGACAGCATTTTAAGGATGAGAAAGACTGATTATTTAGGATGGGCAGCACTACCATATCCTTGTGACGATATACGGAAACCATTGATGTGCATAAAGCCGTAATGAAAATACGGTAACCTGGACTACAATTTTAAACCAGTACATTTATCTCACGTACAGCTTTTTGAATAATTCTTAAGTAATTGATACATCACATTACAATTATCGGTTCAACAAGACGACCCAGAGGACGATCAGACGTCCCCGCCGTACATGAAAGTTAACTAGGGTCAAGAGCTGATGTAGATGCAGACGAAATAGGCATGAAAGGAATTATCATTGTTTTCATTTCATTCTGCGTGCGCGCGCATGTGGAAAGGGAAGCCCTTGCCCCATTTGGTGAAAAATAGCTAGTCTAAATCAGGAAGGTCGCACGAAGGACGGATGCAGCGTTCTCCAGAATAAGAACTTGCCGTCCTTCTTGCTAACACAATACACTCGAAAAGATGTATGAACACGAACAGCTGCAAGCAACCGAGCCTGTATCACTGCAGCGTAGCAGAATGACGTGTTGGTAATCCCCTTTAGCCATCACTGAAAGCAGGCTTCGTGGTTTTTATATAGCAACAGTCTGCTGCAAGCAAATTACATTTCCGTCTCGGCAGATATAATGTACGATGTTTGCTCAACACCTTAGATTACGCTGCATTACGACCTGCTGAAAATTGTGGCACTTCAATAAGGGACAAGAATTATTACCACGACGTACACTACTTAACCAGAAGATTATGGCCGGCCGCGGTGGTCTAGCGGTTCTAGGCGCTCAGTCCGGAACCGCGCGACTGCTACGGTCGCAGGTTCGAAGCCTGCCTCGGGCATGGATGTGTGTGATGTCCTTAGGCTAGTTAGGTTTAAGTAATTCTAAGTTCTAGGGGACTGATGACCATAGATGTTAAGTCCCATAGTGCTCAGAGCCAGAAAATTATGCTACCCTTCTATCACGCAATGAACTTGAATTGAGTCAAGCAACGTGATACCAGAGGTATATAACAAATGCAGGGATTAAAAAGAAATTATTCGGTCGACTCCATGAGCACGGAATGAGGAAATATAGCGATATACGCGGTAGTTATAAATGTCAGATTGTTACCACAATGCAACAGAAAACGGGTATCACAGAAACTGTGAGAATTATCAAATATTCACGTCCTGAAAAGGTTAGGAACACCCCGAACCTGACAAATGGCGATGAAAACGGTTAGCAGACGACTGAACGTTGGAAGTTCATGGCTCATCCATGAATGTAGATGTATTAGGATTGTCGCCCATTTTGTTAATCATAATTGGTGACTATCTGTGACACCACACGGGAAGGTGTCTCTGAGCACTATGCAAAAAGGGTTTCGCAGCAGAAGATGCACATGTTTGCTCTTACTGACCTAACATTGTCAGTTGAGACTGCAGTGCACAAGGGACGGTGAACAATGGAAATGAGCTGCCTACTCAGATGAATCACACGTCCTCTTACATTACGTCCATGTCGTCTTCTAGTCGTAACCGATCGACAAATCCTCTACGAAAACTACACGTGAAGAAAGCAGTGCTCCAGGAGCGACATTTATCTGTGTCTAAGCTGGATCTGTGAACGTTGTAGAACGTATTACGAAGGCTGTGGACTACGTCAGTCAAACTGTTGGTCACGTGTACCCATTTTCCGACAAAAAAAAAAAAAAAGAATTACCTGTCGACAAAGAAAGAGGACAAAAAAGATTTATTGCTGCCCTATTCTGCCTTCTCCTTTATAGAATTTCTCAGGAGAACCAACTGATCTACACACATTTACATGTGTGTTAAGTTTTGCATGAATCTGAAAAAAAAAAATTTCAGTGTTTAAAATGTTGGACTTCTTCGACTTCCTCAGGACAGTTTCATTTTGGATTTGTTACGGAGATATTAGAATATCAGTTCTATACATATTGTATTTTTCTTTTTGTGTTATGTTACACATCCTCCAAAATTTCCTCCCAATAATCTAAGAAAGGAACGTAGTACTTAACTTGATTAACTAAAGCGTCAGCGTAGGTCTCACAAGGAGAAGGAGGAGTTAAGTGTTTAACGTCGCGTCGACAACGAGGTCATTAGAAACGGAGCACAAGCTCGGATAAGTGAAGGATGGGGAAGGAAAGTGGTCATGCTCTTTCGAAGGAACAATCCTGGCATTCACCTTGGGTGATTTAGGTAAATATCACGGAAAACTTAAATCGGGATGGCCGGACGCGAGTCTGAACCGTCGTCCTCCCAAATGACAGTCCAGTGTGCTAACCACTCCGCTACCCCGCTCAGTAGGTCCCATACACCACGACCATGTAGTCTTCAGCAATTGTGTGATGTAAGCACGAAGGCTTCCTGCCACCTTTATCCCACTTTGTACCAAGGATTTAACGGAGGAGTGCTGAAAAGTAATGCATCGGAATTTTTTAGATGAAAACTTCTAAAGATTTTTAAGTAAGGCAAAAATCATTAACATTCTACACCTTTATTCTTCATGCCTACATATTTATTTCTCAATATAGTCACCCCGGCAACCAACGCATTTCTTTCAACGAGAGACCAGTTTGTTCATACCGTCACAGTTGAATGTTAGACTTCGTTGACGAAGCCGCAACTTCACCTCTGCTTGCACCGATTCATCATTATCAAAGTGAAGTTCCCGAAGGTGATCTTTAAGTTTTGAAAACAGATGAAAATCGGACTGGGCCAAGTCGTGTTTGCATGCTGAGTGATCGATGACAGTGAGGCCAAGGCGTCGGATTGTTACAGATGTCGCAGCACTCATGTGTGACCTGGCACTGTCATGTTGAAGCAGGGGATGCTGCATGTGTGGACGAACTCTTAGAATTCGAAACTCGATTACAGCACACGCATCGACATAGTTACATTACACACCGCCATGTTGCAAGCTACAATTCAGAGTCCTCTAGCGGCAGAGGACTGCAAATATGAAGACATGAAGAATGAAGATGTAGAATGTTAATAATGTTTGTTTTATTTAAAAAAGAATTAAGAGTTTTCACATGTAAAGTGCGGAACCATTATTTTTCAGCAGATCCTCGTAGACTCTATATCGCAACGAACTACGACTGTTTTACATGAGAAAGAGAGGCCAAAGAGCAATTTGCAGGTTAGTCAAACTGTTTTGGTTATCTGTGTACGTAAACAGCGTGCTTGGAATGACGAAAGATCAATAGCAACAATAAATGAACTTCAGATTTGTGATTTAATCTTTGTCAGAGTTTCTGAATTAACAACCACTTCAATATGCCTCTTTTTGATTAAAGAATAAAATTCCATTTCAAGAAAGAACACACACAAAATATATCTACGCGACGATAAAGATGATGCAATAACGCGAAAGTAATTATCTTATATAATAATAAGCCAGTTGTCAGTTAAAAATTCTCATTATATTATTCTTTTTATCAATTGCAAATTCTTATTACAGTTTTCAAAAAATTAAATTTATTTCATAAATGGTAACATGGTATGGAAGAGCCAAGTATAAAATACAAACATGAAGATATATCTGAACATAATACAACATTGTTAGCAAATTACGCAGCATCTTTACACATGTGAAAAGACTGCCATATATCGTGCAACCCCTGACGGTGGAGGCTCGAAGGAATGCGCAGGCCCGTGGTGTTGCTTTCTGCGCAAATCCCACAGGACGCGTCATCCAACAGCGCGTAACAACTTGTCCTGCCTCAACCGCAATTTCGTGTTTTCGTCAGCGAACTGCTATTTTTGACAAACAGGAAACAGCCACTGGTGTCACAAGAGTAGGAAAAGAAATTTGTCTTTATGAATGGAGAACGCCATAAACAAAGAAATAATGCTGTTTTAAAAATCCGTAAGTTGGGTCGTCAGGTGTGGGCAGTTAGATATTTACAAATTGTGATCAATGCATAAAGACCACCTACGTAATGCTTTTAGGTTCATCTTTCACGAATGCGTAGCAGCAAACCAACATCCAAATGCTGCAATACCGCTTCGGTAATAGTCTTACGGCGTAACCTAAATACTTTACGCTGAATGTACCCCTTAATGTTGACATGTAAGTTGAAGGACATTATTCCACCGAACTCTATTTTAAATTACTTTACCTTGCACTACTAGTTACGGACATAGCCCATTTTCAAGTACATCTACAGCAACATATGTGGATACATTATCCCCATCTCATCATAAAATCGCGTGCCGTGTGTATTTATGCACAGCATGGCCGTCGACGTTGATCATTTAAAATCTAAGGTTTATGACATGATAGTGGTTGCGAGGACAATGTCTTCCTGGTGTTACTGATTAGATGCAGCGTTTTAATAGCGTGATAAAGCTATTGTTCTCGCTACCACTGTCATGTCGTGCACCTTATATTTCACGTGGTGTACAAACACGCCCGGCACGCGATTATTTGACGAGGCGAGGTTAATGTATCCACATCTGCTGCTATAGATCCACTTGAAAACGGGCCGTGTCCGAAAATAGTAGTGTACGATAAAGTAACTTAAAATACAGGCAGGTGGAATAATGTCGTTCTTCAAATTTATCGAGGCTGTAGTGCCAACCCAGAAGAAAATGATAGATATACTGTTCCCTGAAGTCTCGTAAATGCTTAATTCTATTGACATTCGCCGATCGCGTGCTATATTCCTGGAGCCACTCAAACAAACAAGTGCCCGATAACAACGCACTTTTTCATTGGGAAATATATCATTGTTGTTTGGGATAGAAGTGGACACTGTCGAACTGCACTGTGTCAGTAATGGCATCGGAATTCCAGGAACGAATCGCTGACTTCTCTAAGGGCACCAAATGCAAAAGTGCTGGTCAAATGACACGAAGAACCTGCGCAGCAAACGCTATGCACAATCTACCTTTGACATCAAACCTGCACAAGGTCATCCACGCGAAGGAATGAAAACGTGACCCGATTATACCTCCATTTGTTATGTGGACAATACATGGACCCATCATCAGGTATTCTAAAATTGGTCATTGATTTTATATTTTTTAACAATATTAATGTACAAAATTGGAGACATTATTCATAATTTACTTGTCCTATTACAAAGCTATTACAAATGTGTCAATAAATAAATAAATCCAAAATACTTCTCGAACAACTCCTAACAAAGAAAAATTAAATAAAACAAAATATGGAGTAAATGGAAACAAAAGAACAATAATATAAAATAATCAACAATAATATAATAAACCACCCAGCAAACCGGTACATCAACACCATTCAATAACCATCGAACTGTCAAGCCGTATGTTAGTTGTCCGCACTGATGAACCAGCAGGAGATGCAGACAATTCTTTGAGTGTCCGTCAGAGTGTACCAGTTGTCAAAAGAGGCACTTGCTTCGACCGTTTGCTCATACTTCAGTTCTGACCTTCATAAAACATCGATACACTATTTCGTTTCCCAATTATGCTAAAACGTTCATTAACAAGTCCTGTCATTTGGCGCTACGGGGTCGCACGATGATTCTTCGCGGTAGTCACGAGTTCAAGTGGGTGAGTTTACAGATTGAGGAGTTGGTCACAATTAACTAGTTCTTTTTTTTTGCTTTTGCGCGCTCTGGTACCATTAGTGGAAACTGCACAATAAAATTCTACCGACTAAACACTCAAAACGATTCGGTTTCACTCTAAAATATTTACTGGGATGGAAGACAAAAGCTAGACACATCTTTCAGTACAGTAGTTTTTCTTTAAATGCTTCACTACACGCATTCCAGGTATCTGGCATAAACATTAAGTAATTAAGGCCCAATGGTATTAACAACTGACGTGACTTCACTTAAAGTAACTTTATGAGCTAGTTGAATGGCGTTGATGAGAGGAACACACATATGAGGTTCCATCACATCAAAAATAAAGTATATAATAAAAATGGAAAATGGAGCAAGTAGCCAGTAATTTGATACACATGTTCCTAACAGTACGCTAGATGTTCACTATGTGGCAGCATCGTACAGATGCACGAAATCAGGTACATGGGCAGTCAATGGCCGTCCAGTAAGTAACTTGAACTAGAGAGGAACAGAGTTATATTATATGGTTTTCTAGATATACATGTTGTGAAACCGACCGAAATTCAACACAATAAAGGTACTACATGGTGAGGCACGCCTGAAACGGCAGAAAACCTGCGAGTAGAGTCCGCAGTTCGCAAATGGTGTGACGTCCGGGGCCGATGCTCCTCGTCCGTGTCAGGCAAACTGTATTGAGAGTCCAAAGAACACCGGAGGCGTTGGAGCCATCGCGATGGATAACCGATGCGTAAGACTGGATGACACTGCAGCAACTGTAAACGTTAGTTATGGTCCAGCACATAACGCTGTGCATGATATACTTCAGTTGTACAACGTGTTTGCAAGATAGGTTCCGCGCAGTTGATCCTGAATTGATTCAGTGGCGTGCTGACGCATGTGACCAACTGCGTTGTGTTGAACAAGGCGATGCATACCTTGCTAGAATCGTCATCGGAGGCACAAACTGGATCCACTACCATCGACCATAAAAGAAGAGAAGGACTAAGGGATGGCGACATTCCTCATGGTACGAACCAAAGGAGTTCCGAAAGGCTACACGGACTCTCTTTTTGAACGAGTAACACCATCTCGGAGATTTATAAGTCGTAAAGGACCACTATTACTGCTGCTTTGTACTCAGACGTCCTAAGGAAATTATCTTCGGCCTACAATCAAATCGAAACAACGTGGATTGTTGGCTGTTGGTGCTCTGTTGCAAAATGACAACGCACGATCCGTGCTACAGTTATATATTATACACGTCATGTCTGAATACCTTCCGCATTCACCACACTCATCAGAACGTTCCCCAAGCTATTATCATGTGTTCGAGCCACCCAGAGAAGCGTTCCGCTCTGATGAAGTAGTACACCGTACGGTGCTATGTTGCCTGCACAGGTCTCCAAACGAATTTTCTGCATGGATTCACGCTGGCGACCTTGAGTTGGGTGTGGAGGAGATTATGTAGAAATGTGATGTGATACTCTTTATGCGGTCTGTACACTAAAAATAATATTTTTTTTAAATTTAGTTGCAACGAGAACCGGGCTAACAGTCGAAATAAATTATTTGAACCACTATAATCTTTGCACTAGCTGTCGTAACTTGGATTCAAATACCCTTTTATATTATAATCCAAGTGAACAGTAAGTGCAGCAGAGTACATTCAAAAAATTGTCATATGACTCACACAATTCAAATTTAATTGGCTTTTGAATACTCAGTCATTGGGGACGGCTGAAGATACAATTAATAAATTAACACTTTCATTGTAAAACAAACAACAGATAGGAACTTCTCCCAACGCAAGCGATCATTCCGGTACTTAACATATACACAAAATATGGCATATATGAAACTGGTTCATAAAAATCACAGAAGTGTTGTTTAGTTTTCAAGTAAATTGTCTTAACAAACGTGTTTGTTTACAGAAAGCCACTAAAACAAGAAATTAGTCTCATGTTTCACACCGGTATGCACTCTTTTTATCGGACCATTTTCTCCACATTATTCTCTCACTTTTTTTTAATATTTCGTACATCTCCTACTCCTTTTCAATACATCATGTTTGGAAACATATATGCGGTGTATAGGCCCTTTTAATTCTGCGCTGTAACTGTAAAACTTGAAAGATAACGAAGGATACATGATACTGCAATGATCTTAATAATATAGACCAGGTACAACAAAAATGATTCGGATTACAGATCTATCATGTCCCCGCCAGAAGACAAAATCGATAAAGCGCCATCGAATGATTTAAGGTATAGAGACAGCTTTGATATCCAAGCTCCTATTGGACAGCAAGCTGTTCGCTTACTTATATGAGCACTCTGTAACGCGCCACGCCATATTACTATGTTTTTCTGTGTTCTTTGGATGCGTTTTGGACAGCTCATACTAAACATAGGGCAACTTTGTGACTCATGACTGGATTTGATTAAGCTCGCAACGTGGACAGCTAAGACACTCGTTCCTTCGCCGCGCGGGATTAGCCGAGCAGTCTGGGGCGCTGCAGTCATGGACTGTACGGCTGGTCCCGGCGGAGGTTCGAGTCCTCCCTCGGGCATAGGGGTTTGTGTTTGTCCGTAGGATAATTTAGGTTAAGTAGTGTGTGAGCTCAGGGACTGATGACCTTAGCAGTTAAGTCCCATAAGGTTTCACACACATCTGAACACACTCGTTCCTTCTATCTGAAATCGTCCGGGACCTACACCCGATCGCAGCTTCACTGCGCCCAACACCACCTTTATCAGACATAAATGAAAGCACTGGCCTTTATTTACCAGTTATAGAGTTTCATTTGTACCTCCACGGTACGAAGTTCCACTTGATAACGGATCGTTGATATTCCTGCTCGGTTTGGTCCAAGCTCCCAGAGAAAACTGCTCAGCGTTTGCAGTGCTGAGTGTCGTTTCTAAGTAACTAACGGTTAAGTTGTGATCAACATAAACGTTGGTTTGTACACCTCACCGCTTTACTTGGAACGACCTTACTGATGATAGGATGGCCATGTCTTCTTCCGAATTTTAAACTGCTATGGGGAAACCAACAATTTAACGTGGACTCATAACCAGGGTGCACCTTGACAGTTTTGGAACGACTAGGGCCTAAAGTTTGACCTTTTATATTTGTGTGGCCATACTGTTCGTAGCTGCTTTACAATTCGTGAAGGTATTTTATATTTGTGGTTTGACACTCATCCGCTTAGCCACCGAACCACTCTCTTGGTAATTATGGTTCAAATGGTTCTGAGCACTATGGGACTTAACTGCTGTGGTCATCAGTCCCCTAGAACTTAGAACTACTTAACCTAACTAACTTAAGGACATCACACACACATCCATGCCCGAGGCAGGATTCGAACCTGCGACCGTAGCGGTCACGCGGTTCCAGACTGTAGCGCCTAGAACCGCACGGCCACTCCGGCCGGCTTGGTAATATGGCATTTATCACTTCTCAACATGCCAATGCAGATCTACTATTACCCTCAACCACGAGAGCAGGCCAATGTGGCGGTTGGTGGTAGATGCTCTTTCGAGCTTTATAGCCCGAATGACAAAGACTATGGTGGGCATTACGGAAGGAAGTTAGGGTTTAACTGCCTGTCGACGACGAGATCATAGGAGACTGAGCACTAACTCAGGCTGGGGAAGCAAATCGGCCGTGTCCTTTTCAAAGAAACGAACACCACACTTGCTTTAAGTGATTTAGCGTAAACCTGGAAAATCTAAATGTGGATGGTCGGATGGGGATCTGAACTGCGGAGTGCTTGCCAGTGTTGCACCGCTGCGCCAACTCGCTAGGTGTGTGCACTATGATCCGGTCCCAATACAGTATCTTCGGTATAGAATATAGAGTATGGGCGGAGCACCACACAGAGTTAGTGTCTGGCAATGGCCTGCAATTCACCTCGTCTGAGTTCCAACAGCTTTTATTCAAAAAGACACAGAGCAAACACATTATTACTAGCTATCTGATTATCACTTAATTATATCCTCTTGTGAGACAACCGAGATACGTCCAAGTCACAATTTTAACTGATAAAATTATTTAAGATGTTACTTTTTCAGCAGTATTATTCGACAGAACAAAATTATCAATTTCGTCTAAATAAATTTTCCCTAAAACCAGTTTGGAAAAAGAAAGTATGGTAGGCCCCACCATCGATAAGGTATGAGGGTTTTTTGAGAGTGACAGCGGCTGCCTTGTATGAGAGACATTAAAATTATTTTTGAATGTGTTATGAAAGTTAACTTTATTTCCATATATAATCTTGCCTACCGTATTCTTCAAATAATTTGTGAGACCCTTTATTTTTAACTAATAAAATACCAAACTGACACAAACTGATTACCGCTTTCATTTGTTTTGGCGTATCAACGTGACCTAATCATGCCTACTTGTGTCAGCTCGCAGGTATAACGCTGGTGGAGCTACTGACATTTCGTATAACGGAGAAACTGACCTAAGACCTTAAGCAGTAAACGATATAAGAGTATGGCATATAACGCTTCCAGTTTACCAGAAACAGCACACAAAGGGACAGGCAAGGAAATTTTCCTAAAACAAACTTTTAGGGGATGGAAGTCCTTGAAGTAAGGCGTCACATCAATGTTCTGCATCACACACAGCTGATACCAGAAAAGGCCAACACACACTTGTAGGTAAGCAACAGGAAGCGTAGCGATCTGTTTCTACAACAATCAACTATATTAAGTCGTCATTTAAAGTAATTTTTTAAACAGTAAATGTATCATGGTGCAGGAAGTTTCTGTAATAGCGCCGTGGTTTCACGAAAAATTCTACCGCCTGAAAATTACATTTTACATGTGGTTTGCAGAACTAAAGTAGCACAGTGTTGTTAGGAAAGAGAATAATATGTTTAATCAATTACGTGATAGTACAGAACGAGCTCAGGAGGAAGGTTGACACATTAAAACAATTGGTGCGGTAAGTGGGGTGAAGAGGGGCAACACTATTATCTCTTACATTAAGTGGGGACTACGCGAGAAACTTCTGTAAGGCATCAATGCAGTTTAGCAATCACGGAAGAGGATGATGATGATGATGATGATGATGATGATGATGATTAGTGGTTTATGACGCTAAACGATGACATCATTAGCGCCCTTGCTTGAAACAAATACAGACGGACAGAAGTGGACGAGTCGTTAGAGCGTACTCTGTGAGGAAGAAAGTTTTTGACTGTCTTATGAAAGAGAAGAGGCACAAGTAAAGAAGATTAGCCCTCAGTGTCCCGTTGAAGTTGATGTCATTCGACACGGAGCACAATCTCGCTCTGGTGAAGGAGTGGGAATTACCTTTAATGCCACACTCAGCAAATCATAGGAAGTGATCTTGAGAAATCAAAAAAAAAAAGTTCAAGCGGTGTCGCCAGATGGGGATTTGGAAGCAGCTCTTTTCGCATAAGATTGCAATGCCATACAGCTAAAAGTTGCTCGGTGGGAAGACTGCTGTGGGGAGAAAAATGAAGGTGGCAGTGACAGGTTGACGTTTTGAATCGTCCGTCAGGTTCGGCAAGGCGGGGACTGCAGATTCACAACACTAAGGCTATAACCTTTCCAAGGTGTTGGAAACGCTAATCTTGCAAAGACCGGTGGAAAAGAATGCCCCGCTCCAGATTCCATAATAAGCAAGCTTTGGGGCAGGGAAGAGTTACACTTATCAAATAGTAATCAACCATCCAAGATGGTTATGAAAGAAGTCAGATTACAAGAGCTGTTTTCGTAGACTTTACAGCAATATACGAAACTATGAAACATTATTTATTATTAGAACGAGTTAAATCATCACAAAAGACTATTTATGGATACGCACTATCAGGAATATTCAGAACCGAAGTCTCCGTGGAATTCCATAGCCAAATAAGCAGATGAAGGAAGCAGAAAAATGGCTTACCAGAAGAGAGTGTACTTGAGCCTAGTTTGTTTAACATCTATAAAAATGACACCTTTCTACCTGAAGGAATCTTAAGTTTCATGTACATTGACGACAGGCTTGTTACTGCCCGAGGCAAGAAATATGAAACAAAGGTGGAAAATTTGTTGATAACTCAATAAATCCTCTTTAAAATCTATAAAAATGACACCTTTCTACCTGAAGGAATCTTAAGTTTCATGTACATTGACGACAGCCTTGTTACTGCCCGAGGCAAGAAATATGAAACAAAGGTGGAAAATTTGTTGATAACTCAATAAATCCTGCGAACCAGGAGAGCTTCTGTAAAGTTTGGAAGGTAGGAGACGAGGTACTGGCAGAAGTAAAGCTGTGAGTACCGGACGTGAGTCGTGCTTCGGTAGCTCAGTTGGTAGAGCACTTGCCCGCGAAAGGCAAAGGTCCCGAGTTCGAGTCTCGGTCGGGCACACAGTTTTAATCTGCCAGGAAGTTTTTTACGTATACCCCTTCATTACGATCATATTTCAAGACGGCAGCGGCATTTTGCAAGACAATGCACCATGTCACAAGGCCGGAAGTGTGATGGAGTGGTTCGAGGAACACAGTGGCGAGTTCCAATTGATGTGCTGCCCCCAACTCGCCAGATCTGAACCTGATCGAACACATCTGGGATGTGACTGGACGTGGCGTCAGAGCAAATCGCCTCCCTCCCCGGAATTTACGGCAATTAGGTGACTTATGTGTGTAGATGCTGTGCCAACTCCTCCAGCAACCAATCACGGCCTCACTGCTTCCGTGCTACGACGCGTCGCCTCTGTTATCCGTACCAAAGGTGGACAGACGGCTATTAGGTAGGTGGTCATAATGTACTGGCTGATCAGCGTAAGGAGTCCACATCTTACGCCACAATGGGAGTAATTATAATAATTGTGCAGGAAGTTGCCACAGCAATTTCTCTAATCAAGAAAGGAAAAGCAACAAGCTCCGAAAATATTCATGCTGATGTGCCAAACAGATAAATTGTTCCATATTTTACAGTGTTATTAAATGGTAGAAGGGTTCCTCACACGTGAAAAAGTTCTCTTGTAATATTAACAAAAGAGGACACTTAACATGATACCGCACCTGCAAAGCTAGATCGATCAATTTACTTTAGGCGAAGTCCGGGAAAAAATTCTGTCAAACAGATTACACAGTCACAGAAAATTTTACGAAGTTAATGAATGCTAATTCGAAGTTAAAAGAATGTAAGACCATAGATGATGTGACTAAATACGCCATGGCTGTTATTGACGATGTACAAGCAAAATATGTGGTTGGGATCGTGACAGACATAGCCACAGCATACAAGTTACGATGGCCTGCTAAGTTTGCACGACTTCTGGAAATCGCCATTTATCCTTCTACTGTGCTTTTATGTAAAACTGTCAAAGACTGCAGTGAGTGGCACAATAACGAAGACAACATTGTAAAAATAATTCCGAAAGGCTGTCCATAGGGGATAGTGTGTGGAAATACTTGAAATACCGCAATCGAATCGCAGTTAAAGATCATACAAGAGAGCCTACTTACTGCATATGCTGATGACATCACGTGATTGTATCCCATGACTCCAGAGAAGATTTGGAGAGTAGTCAGTGATGTACTTCAATAACTGAAACATCATGTTCACAGAAAGAGCTTAAAGTAGACGCAAATAAAACAACATATATTCTCCTTAAAGACAATCTGAAAAGATATTCCACTGTAAAACACGAGAACGATGGCTGTGCTCGAAAAAGTGTGACAGACAGACATTTGGGGTCCTTCTAGACTAGAAACCGAAAGTCTTCGCACGTATTAGGGCAACCTGAGACCCACAAGAGTTATACAGAAAACTGTAACATTACTTACAAAGGAGTATTAGTTACCAAATTCTGTGTTTAAATGTACCACTATGATATTTTTATGGCAATGATCAGATCCCCAGCATGTGTATGGAATTAAAAACTACGAAATGAACATATCGCAGCCATATAGCGTCGCAGCCAGAGAGAAACAATACTCAGACTGGCAGACGCTTTTAGTAAAAAACCTGTCTAAGTACGCCTGGCATTTGCCCTATCGACATAAAAGTATGGTGTCCGAGAGCTTGTCATCTTCTGCACAAGTACAAGACTTTATAGACCTGACACATCACTGGGAAGACAACGCTAAAGGATTGGGTGACTGCTAAATAACGACGTAACTGGGATGCGAGAAGCGGAACACGACGAATCATCCGTCAGGAACTGCAAATAAACTACACAAACCACTTAAAAAGAGATGATATTGTGTTTCGAGAGGATATGAGCTACACCCTATGTATGTATGTATGTAGAATTAACAAGATCAGGATAGAAACGAGCAATATTGATTAATGGGCAAGCCTGAACATCACCATTTTAATGCGACATATGGACTGAATTTAGAAGAAAGGTTGTCCATACTATACTGCTCAGCAAAATTTAAGGATGAGATAGATAAAGTAGCAGAACTGAGCGGAAACGTGGGAGTGTCTCCCACTCGTGCATACAACGTTGGACGGCACATGCCGTGAGGTCAGCGTGGCTATAGGACCAAATGGGGTTGGCCCTGCAATACAAGGCAGTTGAAAGAACGGGACAAAGACAGTGTGTGTCCATCAACGAGCAGTTATAGCGTAATGTGGTGGTGTTCTTCGTTGCAACATGGACCGGCCACAACATTTGGATGACTTCACACGGGGAAGAATCGTCGGGAAACTGGAAGAAGATTGAGTTGTCACAAGCATAGCCCGGAGTTTGGTGTTGCTCACAGCATTGTTCCACGAACATGAGCGCCTCGGACCATAGGCCCTGGTCGACCATGGTCAACTACAGCAACAGGTTACCGCTACAATGTATAACAGACACGGTGTCCACGTCAAATAGAGGGTGTAATTGCAAAGACATTTAACAGGACTGCAAGCACGCAATCTGACGCTGAACAGTGGCACGATGACTGCGTGGGGATGAGCACAATGTCCGACGACGAGTACGTTGCGTTCCACTCACACCTACACATCGGCGGCACCGTTTACGATGATGCCAAGAGCACAGGGACTGGACCTACGAGAACTGCTCTTTTCAGATGAGAGCAGATGCAGTCTGAGTAGTGAGTCTGGAAGTGCCCTCATGTGGCGAGAAATGGGAACATGTAACGCATTCAGGAACGTTGTCGAACATGATCGATTTGATAGTCCAAGTGTTATGGTGCGCAGAGGCATAATGCTGCATGGGCGTAACGATCTCCAAATTTTAAACATGGTACACTCACCGGTCAACGTAATTGTGACATTGTACTCCTTCCACATGCATATCTTTTCAAGCGTGCATTCGGCCCTGACTTCAGTTTTATGGATGACAATGAGCGACTGCATCGAAATGCGCAATTGGAGGAACTCTTGGAAGAAGAGGATATTGGACTGGCGTGTACATTCCTCCACTTTAACCCATCGAGCGAGTGCAGGATACGTTGGGGAGAGGTACTGCAACACGTCCACATGCACAAATGACCATCCAGCAGTTGCCAGCTCCGTTGATGGAGGGATGGGACAAGAACTCCTTACCGACCTCGTGGCCAGCGTGGGAGCCCGTTGCAGAGCATGCGCTGCTGTCCGTAGTGATCATGATCACACACCCCATTAAGAACCATTCCTTGCATTCTGTAATGTCTAGGGGACCATAATAAATCGCGGTGACTTCAATGTAATTATTGTCTTTCAATAAATGTGTCATTTCTGTTCGACTCATTGCGTATTTCTTTCAGTTACCTTCTGTACTACACTGTAGCAATTCTTTCTGTATATGGTCTAAGTTTCATCGAGCTATGTTACTTGGCAGTTGTATCATGCGAAAGTTACTTTCGTCCTTACGTTTTGCACACCAGTGTATAAAAACGCCAGTAAAAGTCGCAGCAGCTAGTAGGTATGTAAGCTGGGGCCGACCGCTAGAGCCTGAACTACCAAACTGACCCACTTACCGCATTAACAATGATACAGCTGATGTTTGCCGCCGGGACTCCGCTACTCGTGTTGCGCAATCTTAAAGTGCACTTCCCTCTTATCGTGCCCCTCTTCCCTCTAATAGTTAACAGCCCGCGGCGGTGCGACCATATTAAGCTCTCACAGTGCCTACAACATATTCTTTGGCTCTGAGAGCTATGGGACTTAACGTCTGAGGTCATCAGTCCCCTAGAGCTTAGAACTACTTAAACCTAACTAACCTAAGAACATCACACACATCCATGCCCGAGGCAGGATTCGAACCTGCGACCGTAGCGGTCGCGCGGTTCCAGACTGTAGCGCCTAGAACCGCTCTGCCACCCCGGCCGGCAACATATTCTTTCCGGAGGAAATGTAGTTGCAGATTGATACTCTAGCGAATAACGTTTACGCAGTTAAATTAGGTGTCGTGTTTTCCCTGGTCAATTCAAGACAAAAGTCTCCAGACGAATCCAGTGAGGATGCGGTGTTGTATGCTGTCACTGCGTTACTGTGAGACTTACGAGGCACTCTGAATGTGTCGGGCCGTCGATAAGTTACTACGAAAATTGTCCTGATGACATGGTAGTCGTCTTACACTCAGAGAATGAAAACGGATTTGTGACGGAAATACTTCTAGTGGACTGGATAATATAACACAGACCAGACACATTCAACAACAGCATCATTCTAGTAATGCAGTCTGTAGTTGTAGTGAATAATCATATATTGGCATCTTTAAACAGTGTAGTACAGACTTTCAGCGCTGGAGCGTGAGTAGCTCAAGGGATAGCGGACCGTATTTACTATGTTACACGACGCATCTACTTTACGTTACATAGCTTTAAACTAACATTTAGTTTCATGTTGTTAAGTGGTGGTTTATTTGGAAATATTACGATAGGTATAATAAAGAAATTCAACAGTTGGTAATAATTTTATGAACTCCCTGTTTTAATTTTTGTTACAATTATAAATCATACAAGACACCTTGCATTACATAATACGACTTCATGTTTAGTTTTTAACAGATGTAATAAATAGCAAATTATTCTAGGCAGCTGTCAGTGAGACAAGGCGCACCTTTTTACATGCTGTCTACGGTCCACCCCAATGGACATTAGATAAAGAAATTGTAGCCATAAAAGAAAATAACAAAGCAGTTACATCTGAATCTCAACACCTGGTTAGTTACCACCACGCAAATTCACAATTCGAATTCGAGAAAGACTTTTCTTAAGACAATTGAAGTATTCACACTGCCATCACAACAAACTAGACCATACACGTGAGGTGCAGGAATGTGTCTTCGTGAAAACATGGGTAATGCCTGAAAAAGCCACAAAGAAGAGTTGACCACCCGGAAGTCACCCAACCGAATCCGTTCTCATGTCACTAGGAGCGAAACTGATCTCAGCAGAAGGAGTTTCAAAGTGCAGCCAGTGTTTTGTGAAGCAACCACAACCCGCTGGTTCTACAATTGTATAAAATTTGTAGCCTTTAAGTTTTGGTAGTTAATCTGTGTCTATTTGTGCTATACGTCGTTTGACCCCGAGAAGAAAAGTAGGAGAAATACACAGTAAAAAAAGAACAAAGGGCGACTCGCGAAGAGTCGGGTGCAAATAAATTTTACCATATTTGTCAAATTATCGGAAATGTGGCTGGGTAAAGTTTTCCCAAGCGCGATGTAAATACATGTATGGCAGTATACAGCTATTCCGCGGACCTGTTTGCATAGCAAACTGTCGCGACACAATCTGCCATCTACTTCGAGTCACGTGCCAATCTAAGACACTTAGAACACGCACAGGAATGCTGACATTTAGTAAAAAATAGCATATAGAATTAATACAATGTATGTCTTTCGGACTTCATGTGCTGTAATAAAACTGTTCCTAGATATTTAACATACAGCCTAAAGAAACACCGGTATCGCAAGAAGCTGTCGACCTCAATCCGAAAGAAAGTCTAAAACAGCAATTTACAAAGCATCTACTTCAGACAGATTATACATATGAAAGACAACAATACAAAATACGAGAGAAGTGGGTTGGAAATTCACAATACTCTGTGGAACGATGAACGGCTCTCTCTAGTGAACTTCAGCCTACGTAGAAACGGTAAACGTCTTTTTCATTTAATATTTACTTTAAATGTCTGTGGCGACCCGCGATCACTTTCAATGAAGCTGCCATGTATTGAGCAAAAAAGATAAGAGAACGTTTACAGAATACAGTGCCAATCAAAACAATTTCTTCTCATGTTGACATGTAAAACGAACAGCCACCGTCAACTTTGGGGTCAAACGTACAATGGCCTAATAGCCTTTGAGATCCATCACGCAACGGATCAGAAGTTATGTGGAACGGCACGCCAATCTGAATGCTGTGCTCTAACTGTTCAGGGGAGTGTAATTTCCTGGTCGCTCCCTATGTGTGTGTGTGTGTGTGTGTGTGTGTGTGTGTGTGTGGTTGGAAGGGGGGGAGAGGGCGCTTGCGTGTGCGTTCTTGTATGAGATGCTTCTAAGAAAACACGTTGTGAACTCTACTGGAGCACAAATACTCTACCCAAAGATCCACAAATTACTTTTGTACGTAATGATTTCGTTAAAAGATTGAAACACTCGTCCTCTACGAACTGTACTGAACTGTATAAAGAAGCTTTGCTGTCTGAAGCAAGCACTGAAATGGAACCATGCGACAGTCAATATAACTCCACATCTTTTCGTGCACAGCACTCTGAGTAAGAAATCTGGATGTCTTCACGTTTTTATATGGAAAGAAAAGTCGAGTAAACTTCGCCTTGAAACGACTAGTAGGAAACTCGTCGAAATGTTACGACACCCTGACTTCGGCTGATAACCCGAGAAGATTCCATCACTGAAATACGACGAGAAACCTTGCATTCCCATATTCATAGTAGGATTTTGATGATAATCCGGCATGCTCAGGGATCTGGCAATGCCGGATTCGCTAGATTATCAAGGTCATTTTTAAAATCTGTGTTAGAAAAAGGGATATAAGCAAAACCAATAGTTTTAACGGACAAAACCAAGCAACTGTTATATATTAAACACAACAGGAGAGTTTACATGATCAAAAACCTAAAAGTAGCTTTTCTGTAAAAACAAAAATGAGTTACATGTAGCATACTGTACTGCTCTGTTAAATCAGCTTAAGGCTTAAAGTTTTAGAAAAGTTAAAATACATAAATAATTTTTCGTATGCAATTCACGAAATAAAATAAAAACAACTGATTTGAAAATATCAAGAACACGCTATTTTTAATAAAAATTATTACCAAGAATTTTGTGCAGTTTTATTGGAATCACTGTCTTTAAAAATAGCACAGATATCTGACGTTGCAAGGGGGTGGAATGTGTCGGAGTGGTATGTAACACTGATGGTTCAGCTGAAATTTTCTTCTCAGCCCTCTGGAACATTTCTGAAATGCTAACCTGTTTCTTGGACTACCCTCCTTTTTTTTTTTTTTTTTTTTTTTTTTTTGACAAAAATTATTTGGCGTGTGGTGCAGATTCATAACTTCAGAAGCGTTGTATTGTTAGCTAGTCTCCGCGAATTTCACAAAAGTGTTTAAGGCTTCTGAAGCCTCCACGAGATGTGAGTTGTAGTCGTTTCTTCTTCGTCACACTCATTCACTGGTGCCTCCCGTGGGCTGAAAGCAGTTTGTAATATCAAATCATTTGTCAGCTCTTCTTCGGCAGCTAAATTTCTGTCAATGTCCATCCATTCGTCAACTTCTTCCACTGGAAACGAGTTCAGTTCAAACGTGAATCCAGAATTTATCGCTCGTACAATTTCAGAGCGATCAAATGTCGATTCATCATAATTTACTTCGCTTTCCATCTCACCTTCTTCAATCAGTTTAGGCCAGTTTTCTCCAGGCGCTGTCATTTCTGTTGTACTTTTCACGGAGGTACAACCAATTGTAGGTGTGAAAATAGCTTCTTTGATGTTGAAATTGTGTCAGAAACCTTTAATGCTGCAATCTGAGCTTAGCAGCTGTCAGTGGAGCAGCAGGATGAGCTGAGTTAGAGACAGGACTGTGTTCTGACTGCTTGATGGTAATGAGAACATGTTGTCGCAGCTCCGCCAACCATGAACAAAATGTAAGCCCAGTGCCAAATGGAGCTTTCTCCTGCAACAAGAAGTAGAAAAGACAGTACAAGCAGTTACGGTGATGTTTCTTATCAGGAAATCATATTATAGGTCAGCTGTAAACCTATCATAACTTTCAAACTGTAACAGGGCTTGGACTTTGTAACTAGCAGGCGTTATACGCCTTTGGAAACCTATGTAGTGTTTATGTTACAAAGAGCCGGTGTTTTCTTTGGTGTGCAACGTAGTTGTTTTATCACCTTAAAGGTACCATAGTTTATCAGAGGGAAACTTGCAGGGAGAATGTCTGTCATGTGCTGGAGATTTCTTACATTGGAACATTAACAGCGTCGTATTCGACACAATTAAAAGGTCAGAAACTGCACAGCTCACACATTATAGCAGGTTTAAGTGCAGAACCATGCAGCCCTTGTGTTTTTATGTTCCATGATCATTTCTCTCTTTCTGGTACCTTCTTGGTATGGACACCAAACACTGGAACAATGCTTCAGAATTGTTAGCGCAAGTGCTTTACATAAAATGTTTCAAACTCCTTTTCCAAGTCAGTGACAGGAGTTTCTGGGGTACTGCAAACCTTGTGTGTACATCTGCTTGACAGTTGTTTGTGTGGAAGTGACTGTGTTCTGTTCAAAGAGCCTTTGTCTATTTCTCATGAAATGTAGCAGTTCCATGCATTTTCCAACGATGACGATCGTTTTATAGGACTGATGCGAGCGAGCATAGCATAATTTCCAAACTGTAATTTGATGTGATGGGTGGGCACTGTAGACCTCCAGAAAGCTATATAGTGCAGGTATTGCAAAGAATCTATGTTATTTCTTTCGTGCAAAAGGTAGTAGCTTTATCATCTTAAAGTTTCTCGATACAGTGAGTGACGTATAAAACTTATGGTGTGAATGTATGTGAGGTGTTGGAAATATATTTCCACAAGAGTAATACATCGGTAAACCGCACTTATTTAACATTATAGCATGTTTAAGTGCAGAACCCTGTAGCCTTAGGAATACCAATACCTTTTCGGTAGGGACTCCAGATTCTAATTTATATAAAGTGTTTCAAACTCCATCCATATGGAGTTGCATCATGCAAAAACTACACATTTTCTTCTTCTTCTTCTTGACCGTCATTTATATCACCACAACATAGTCAAATGTTTTGGGCTCATATTTTTTATACACCAATAAAGAGTGCTAATTTCCTCAGTACGGATGCATCTACAGCTATCATAGGTACTTGGATGGGGCCGTGACTAAGATTGGTATGGAACAGTCTTCGCTGAATGGCACTTACGATACTGGAATGAGAATGCTGGTCTGTATCACTGGCGCCGGTTGATTGTGGCGATGTGGAACATGTGTTATGCTCTTTCTAAAGCAGAATATTGGAGTGCATTGATCACCTCTTACAGCTTATAAATGTTGCAATGTCTTCCACATTTGTTGCAATGTCTTCCACATTTTGTCAGTAAAAACATCGGCTTTGTCTTTTTTTTTCCTACCACCCTGTGTGTATTGTGGTAGCAGCGAGAAAGAGAGATGTTTGGGTGACAGACATGAATGCACCCTCAGAGACGCTGATCTCCTTCGGACTGCAGTACCTCTACATAGTTTGGGAACGCACTGCAATGCAAAAGCAAAATGCTCGTCCTTCTTCCAGCTCCCACATGATGTGAAGTTTTCCTAATTTTCCCAATAAGTAACACCATTGTAACGGCTTGTACTTTTTTCTACTACATTGTGTTTCAGGAGAAAGCTTCATTTGATACTGGCCTTACACACTGTACACGGTTGGCAGAGCTACGACATGTTCCCATTTTCACCAAGAGATCAGAACACAGTCCTTGTCGCATTAACTTAGCTCACCTTGTTTATCCACTGGGTTCTGAAGGTGGTAGATATTGCGCTCTCTGACTTACACTCAGTTCTGACTTAAACTGGAACGATCACATGGATAAAGATGCAGGGAGGATGGGGCAGAGACTGAGGAACAGTTAAGAGATGCAGAGAGACTGTCTAAAATCACGCTGGAGTTATATAGCATGGCGCCCATGGCAGATAAGTTTGAAAAAGGTGACTCGTTTTGAGATATGAGAGTGCTATGAATATGATTACCAGTGGTTGTAATCATTAAAAGACACCTCCACAGTATCCAGCGCAGATGTGTGGTTTAATGGAGAGACTTGATTCCAAATCGCAAACAGCATTCCTACCAGAAAGCGTAACACTATAGACCTGAAACAACCGCACTTCCTAAGTGATCCCTCACATAGCACACCATCTACTGTGGAGGCCGGTAATCTGTTTATTGCGCGCTCGCGCGTTTTCACATTTAACCGGCAGTCGTTTGTGACGAAACAGTTTCTTAACTGTCCTACAGAGCGCGTTTTTGCTAGTGGATATCGATCAGCTGATTATTTTCGTGCTGAAAATTTTAACACAATTATACAGTCGGTTAATTCTTTCGAAAAGTGAGTTGCTTTTGAAATTTATGAATCCAGTTGAAAATAAGTATACATGTGTTCCATTCTCAGACGTAGTTGCTGCACGAGTTCTGCATATAACACCACGGTTTTGCCAGAGGTGTCTGAACTGTCTGTGTGTTTAGCGACAGTATCTGCACCATTCACAATTTTTCGTCTGAGTTGAAATATTACAAGCACATGAATTTCTTCTTTTTTTGTAAAAAAAAGGCCTGTGTCCTGTGCAATGGTGTTCTCTCATCAGCAGGAACGAATGTCTTGCCTTTCTGATTTTTCCTCATCTTCTACCACCTCCTACCTGTCCCAGGTTCAATTTTCCTTGACCCTTCTCGCTACCAATGGCACTACCACAACACCTTGCCCATCATTTTTATTAAAGTACAAAGTTCCTGATCATGCGAATCATGTATTCCATTCTACCACACCATCACAGGGCTAGTTGCTTACAGAAACATCCCTGTGACACTGATGATTCATCCGCCCTGTCATGATGCTGCCGACATCATGAATTGGCAAGCAATGGGCTTGTATAGGGGGGGGAAAGACACACTTGTAATAATATTTGTAGCCACTATAGCGCAATCATCTGACTAACTGAGCTACATTATAATGACAGGGTTATGAAGTAAGAAGTAACACACGATTTGCGATAGTAGATATTTTATTTATACTTCAGTAATGGTACATAGGAGCCATTACATCAACAACAAAAAACCACTAGTTCAATTTTTTTTACAGTATTTTTCGAATAACTGTTTCTTTTTAACACTCTTAGTTGCATCACCACACATCAGTCACTGTCTGCTACTGTTTCTATGCCAATATTCACGTGCTTCAATCCACTAAAAGTGAAATTATATGTGGAAGTGAATAGTAGTAGTGCACGAGGAGCTACTGTTATCTTCACATCCAGACTGTCCTTGGACCATCGCTGGAATGTCTCGCTGTTCAAAGGATGGTACATATCTTGGAGTCCAGTATCCAACATCACTACGTTGTTTGAAACTTGGTACACTTCTGTGAGTTGGGGACAGGTTGGGTGTCTTCATCATCGCAAACTGATGAGTGGTATAAGCAATAACAGGTCCTTGTCCTGCTCCAGCATGTCAAACATGTCCTCACGTGACAGAGGTCTTTTCAACCTCTGCTGGTCCCAAGAAGTTGAAGTTCTCTCTGTCAGTACCCACCAACAGGAGGCAAGGAAAAAAATCCCGAAGAGGGAAGAGTAGGTTTAGGAAGCCACGTTGTTGCGAGACCGAATCCCGGACAGGACCAGAATTTCTCACCAAATATACCATTCCTAGTATCCACCAACAGAATGCAATTAAAAAATCCAGGAGTGGGAGGTGTAGGGTTTGAAAACTGGGTGTTGTGAGATCGAATCCCGGTCATCTCCAAAATATTCTGCCAAATATACTAGTCCTAGTATCCACCAATAGGATGCAAGGGAAAAAATCCGGAAGGAAGGAAAGTAGGGATTGGAAACGGCGGTTGTGGGATCGAATCCCAGACAACCCCCACACGAAAGGATATAGACTTAATTAATCAGTCAAACAGTTTGATAGCGTGTGAGAGTGGGAGGGCTCTTCGAATAACACAGGTCTCCCCTCAATTGAGCTACTTCCCACCAATTTTTTTCGATCAATTTAATTAATTAGTCAATTAATTTGATATCAAAAGAGACACAGTGTTTCCCAGAGGGAGGAAGGCTGCGGATTTCCCAGAGGGGAGGGTGACAAAGAAAAGAGCAGCATAAATCCCATTCAAAAGGGCCCGAAATTCTAAAAGTGCATTTGTATTGGTGGGGAGGGAAAACGAGGGGGATAGGTGAGGATTTCCCAGATGGGGAGGGGTAATTAATAGATCAATTTAATTAACTCGTCAATAAATTTAATATCAAAGCTGTACTTCTGTGGACAAGGGGATTTTCAAGAGGGGAGGGGGATGGGGTGGAGGGGGTGCGGTTTCCCAGAAAGACAGATTATCCTCAACGGTTCATAAACCACTTCGCAGAACATTAGGTTAAGGTCATAAATCAATCAACTGTCACAATGTAATTAATTTGCATATCAATTTTATATCAAAAATGCACCAGAACATACACTGCCCTACTACTAAGGAAGTGATGCAGTATTTCAATTACCTGAGACATCCGATCAAGACGATGAGGCCAAAACGCATTCTACAGCTTGCTACTGCCGATCTATTGTGTGATCTAGGTAGAACTAGGCAAAATTACAAGAACTCTGCTCACTTGCCAACTACACTTTGCATCTGGTCTCTCATCCTGCCCATGGATGTGGGTGGATGGAAACACTTTAGCAACCAGTGAACTCTGCATGCGGAAAGCATAAACCATTTTGAAAGTTGTAATTTTTCGTCAGTAAACTTATTTAATACCTGTGGGCTCGCCGAACCGCCCCCCCCCCCTCCCCCCTCCTTAGGCATCCAAGTTAGAAAAAAAGGCTTGGGCGTCCTGAGGTTAAGTCCCATAGTGCTCAGAGCCATTTGAACCATTTTTACAATCAGTTTCAACTTTGCCGATAATTCCTCTACGTTCATCACACTGGATCTAAATTATGCCCATTCATTGTAGGAGTCTAAGAATTTCTTATCTGCTCTTTCAAAAAATGGTTCAAATGGCTCTGAGCACTATGGGACTTAACAGCTGTGGTCATCAGTCCCCTAGAACTTAGAACTACTTAAACCTAACTAACCTAAGGACATCACACACATCCATGCCCGAGGCAGGATTCGAACCTGCGACCGTAGCAGTCGCGCGGTTCCGGACTGCGCGCCTAGAACCGCGAGACCACCGCGGCCGGCTCTGCTCTTTCCAGCATAAAAACCCTCGTAGGCTTATTGATGGATTTAGCAGCATTAGCAATCATCGCCGCTATGCTGACATCATGATCACTAATCCTTGTCTCTATACTGACACCATCAATAAGGCTACGCATATTTGTAGCTACAAGTCTAAAATATTTACATTTCGTGTGGTTTGCCGATCTATCTGTTCAAGACAGTTTTCGGAAAATGTGTTTAGAACTACTTCAAAAGACTGTCTGTCCGTACCACTTGCAATGAATCCACAGACGTCTCAATCTACACTCGGTAGGTTAATGATGCCTCCAAGTAAGACTGTGTGTTCGGAGCACTTCTGTGATACTGAGTGTCTTATTCTCTTTGAATGATTCTACAACTGGTACAGCCAAATCGAGTGGACGGTAAACACATCCGACGATTAACTGGGGATCACCTTGGCCGTTTACTGTCGTCGAAATAACTTCGTATGAGACTCGATTTCGACCCCGATAGACAATGCTTCTGTGGACTCCCCCGCCTATGGCGTCTACGCTGTCTTTTAGATATATGTTCCATGCCTCGTTAAATATTTCAGACCTTTCAGCTTCGAGATTCGTACAACTGTCGGTTTCGAGCAGAATTTGAGCTCGACAGCCTTCCTGGAGGGCTGTACATACAGGAACTTTGTTACGAAAGGTTAAGCAAATAATTTTAAATTTCTGACATTCAAAGTTTCTTTATATTGTACGCCATCTGAATTCGCTCCTGCATATCGGCTAGCGAGCAGACAGCACTCAGTCACTCTGTGCCTTTAGACACGGAATATTGTGATTTATCACAAATTCTTCTACCCACTTTTACAAACAACCTAATACAGTTACATGCCTTTCAGCATAAAACGAAAACAAATCCTATGAAGAATTACGCGGGTGTGTAAGGAAAAAAAAAGTAGTTTACGTTGCTTCAAAATTTCATATTGAGTGATAACAATTCTGTCGCGGTTTCCTCTGCGGGGAGAGGGATAAGGAAGTACGGCCGAATAGTTGGGTTTGGCATGACGACAGATAACTGACAGCAACGTTTTGTTTGCTTTTGCTTCTACACCAAGTACAAGAAATTACTGACAAAACGTTCAACCTTACAGCAAACAACACTGTCAAATAGTAGGCTAATTACAACGTTTGAAATATCTGAAGTCTGCACATTAGCACCAGAACAACGAACAAAGCGTCTCCCTCAGTGGTACAGTTTCCTTCTAATGACTGTGAATTTTTCACTAGTTATTTTGAAAACTTCACATACTTGGCTAAATGGTTCAAATGGCTCTGAGCACTATGGGACTTAACATCTATGGTCATCAGTCCCCTAGAACTTAGAACTACTTAAACCTAACTAACCTAAGGACAACACACAACACCCAGCCATCACGAGGCAGAGAAAATCCCTGACCCCGCCGGGAATCGAACCCGGGAACCCGGGCGCGGGAAGCCAGACTTCACATACTTCAGAACAAAAAATCTCATTAAGGTTTTCGGCTGTGGATATTGTAGAAACCTCTGATCATATATCAAATCAGTTATTGCTACCAATAACTTTATGAAATATTTATTTTTTCCAAATACTGGGTTCGAAGTAGTAACCTTCAGCTCGGAAGGTTAACATTATTGTTGTTATTATTGTTAAGAACATCGCAATGGACACAGGGACTTGTGCACTGTGGTAAAAGACAATATTATGTATATATTTAATCCTGATTTTTATTTTCCGAAACAATGGCAATAAGGCACGATATTACGTGCAGCTAACTTCCTAATCAAAAACAGCAACCATCCACTACAGTTAAATCTACTTCTTCCGAACAGACTCGTTAGCGGTTGCGAAGAAGAGAGATTCATATTCAGAAGGAGTATATATTTTATGTGTGTCTTCCAATTTGCTGTTTACAGCACGAAATCAGCAGTTTCTTGCTTTGATTCCTCTCTTGGAATTGTGTTACGTCACAGATAGATACTGGAAAAAAAGTATGACGTGTGCTGGAGATTCAATTATGGCAAGAAATTGCGTAATTTTCACACAGCTATGATCTCGTTATGTCAGGTGATAGCTCCGTGAGCTGTATTTGTCTTTCACAACAGTAAGGCAATCTTCAGTGTCTATTATTACATTCTAATAACAACAGTTATTATTATTATTATTATGTAAACGTTCTGCACGCCTGAGCCGCGGGGGATTAGCGGAGCGGTCTGAGGGGCTGGTCCCGGCGGAGGTTCGAGTCCTCCTTCGGGCATGGGTGTGTGTGTTTGTCCTTAGGATAATTTAGGTTAAGTAGTGTGTAAGCTTAGGGACTGATGACCTTGGCAGTTAAGTCGCATATGATTTCACACACATTTGAACTTTTTTTTTTTTTTTTTTTTTTTTTTTTTTTTTTTTTTTTTCCACGCCTGATCTAGAAATCAATAACAGATCAGCCAGAAATAATTTTAAATGCTGAATCAACCCTCAATGAACGCTCATAAAAAAGACACACACACACGAAATAAATAAAAGCTTCCTTTCCCACATTTAATTACATTCATGAGAATTTTAGCAACAAAAATTGGCCTAGTAATGGGAGAAATGCCACATTTAGTCGTACGTCAGATGCAAACAAAATTACTTAATATTAACGTCGCGAAATTGGATAAAATTTTGTTACATCAAGTTTCCCTCGCAACACGAGCTACATTATTTCCACTTTGTACAACATGGGTGTAGTTGACCTACTGAAATGTTTCAGAACATTTTGTTTCTGTTCTCCACTGTCATAATCTGTAATCGCACCTTTGTGGTGCTCTCCAGGAAACGGCATCTGCTAATCAGCTGACAAGCTGTCAGCTAGGTTGTACTTATTATATCCTAGAGAATTTCGATTACATCTTTTATGTATGCCGGGATTTAAGCAAACTTATCTCCTCTTGAGAGAAAATAGTATATGATCCATCCACAAATTAGTTTTTTTAATTTAAACGTTCCAGTTAAAGGCTGTGGCTGAGAAGGATGTTACGTATTTGAAACCACCTCAAAAGTGCGTCCCCAAGATCCGAATACACCGAGAATTATACGCAGACGTCTGAAAGATTCTACGCACTACCCTTAGCATCTTCGTTTTCTATGAAGAACACATAACAAACTGAAAAATCGAAAGGATGAGTACTGGAAAAAATCTATTAAAAAAGCATTAGATTGTTAACAAGGAAGCCTTCACAGCTTAATAATAGCGAATATACTAAACAGAAGGTAGTATTTTAACGTTTGAAATTTATAGTTTCTATCCTGTAAACTAGACAGATATTGCAATTTGAACGAAATACTGATTGTTTATTACAAACAAACGATTTTTATCAGCAATGTAAAATAAGGGCGTGAGTTACTGCGGTTTCGTTACGTGAATATTTTTCTATGCAAGACTCGTCCACTTGTAAGCTGACACTGCCGGATTTCTTACCGAAGGTGTATGTTTATGTTGAGATAAAACATTACAGCAACAGTTTCGGTAAGATTCTCGTCAATAATGATACTGTAAATGAAGTCCCTTAGCTGAGTTATAGGCACCAACAGAGTAGCGCACAACCTTCGGTTCATGAAACAACAACTGACTTCACAAAAACTAAAATTCTTTTACTCACCAATGTTCCGAGTAACTACTGAAAACCAGAGATTCTCAGTCCACTCCATACCGGAGCCTACGTATGACTGGCGCACGTACCTGTAACAGAAGGGGAACATTTATCAACGCAGCGTCCAGTGACGATAATCAGATTCACTTATCACCGAAGGTCCAACAGGCAGCACTAACTGAGAACACGGCGTTGCTGCAGCCTTTCACATCGAGCGCAACCCATTCCTTCACGAGCACACATGCATACACCATTCTCGCAGGAAAACAGCAAATTAAGAGCAAAAATATTAATCTATATTTGTATGCCCATCCGTTTTGTCTGTCAAAGCTTCTCACCAACATTAATGGCGCAGAAGTTGAGCTGACATAATTGTATTACAGCAGTAGCGTTTTCCGCTTCACGCAACTGTATATAAAGTAACTGTATCAACTGAATTTTCATGTACTGTTTGAAATAAAACGTATATTTTCAAATAGCTCAAATAGCTCTGAGCACTATGGGACTCAACTGCTGTGGTCATCAGTCCCCTACAACTTAGAACTACTTAAACCTAACTAACCTAAGGACATCACACACATCCATGCCCGAGGCAGGATTCGAACCTGCGACCGAAGCAGTCGCACGGTTCCGGACTGCGCGCCTAGAACCGCGAGACCACCGCGGCCGGCTATATTTTCAGATATGTACACTTTTTAGATGTTCCTGAAGAGAGACAAATTGGCGTTTTCCGTAAAAGCGCGATTTTGTCCTAAGGTTCTGGTGAGAGCTTTCGCTTGAACTTAGTTCTCAGCTGCTGAGGAATGGATACTTCCATGGAATTTAAAGATCGTCAGTAGTATTGCTGTCGAATGATAATAACAATAACGCTCCCACCAACCAACCTCCCATCCCCCTCTTTCCCTTTCAGGGCCTCCCCCCCCCCCCCCCCCCCCGCGCAAAATGAATAAATCAAAACACAATTGCTGATCCTTGTCCACTGATTTTACTATCTCTGAGGCAGTATTGATCAAAATAGTCGACACTTTCTTTCTTTCCTGCAGATATAGGTCAGTCATCTCATTTTGCTAGCACAGATAAATTGAATTTTCATATATTGTTCTAAAAACAATACAGTTTTTGCAAAACAATATTTTGTCATTAAAAGGAGAATCACATGCTGTCATTCCCTGCAGCAGGCAATATTATAATTTAACATCGCAAGCTTACTTCCAGTACGCCACAGAATACATAAAATTGACATTTAGATTTGCATTGTTTTTCGCTGTCACGTTCCTATAAAGTTATTAGTTGTGTATGAAAACCCCTTTATGGAGGTGTGTAACTGCTCTGCGACGTGTCCCAGCGGTACAAAGCTAATGCAGCTCCTAAGCGGAATTTATCAGCTTCGTTCAAATTTTTCTGTTAAATCTAAATGGAACTAAAAGTATACGCAGTGAATGTAACTTTATTATAACCAAATTAAACGTTCGCCGATGATGCCGTTATCTACAGGTAAGTATCGTCGTGGAACGATCGTAAAGAAATGCACAAAAACTTGGGCCAAATTTCCACATGGTGTAATGAACACCAGGTCTCTTTAATGTAAATAAATGTAAGGTGATGGCTAAAACGAAGACAAAGAAGACGATAGTATCCGATTACAAGATTAGCGACGAACATCGCAAGCACGTCAAATCGTGTAATAATTTATTAAGGGCAATATTATGAAGCGATATGAAATGGGACGATCGCGTAAAATCAGTATCAGCGAAGACGAAGGCTTAGATTCGTTGCAATGGTTCTGAGAAGGTGCAATGTATCTGTAAAGCATCTGCACAGTACGACCACTTTTCGAATATAATAACTAACCACCACGAGCAATTATGCAGAGTTCAATATGACAATGGCTTAAGACCCTAACGGAGAGGTAAATGTCTACATCCATAAGTAGCTGTCATGAAGCATGCACAGCTAATAAAGGAACACCGTACTGGATTAGTAATCCAATATTTCCGTCGTTAAGTTATAAAGTTTGTACGCCATCAGCAATAACAGTTTATATATGTCTTGACATGAAATCGAAGTGGCGTTTCATATGTTCCTCACGCATTCACCGCTTATTGTTCTTGACTGCTGTCACTGTCATATATGCAATCATTCCTCGATTTTTACCCACAACGAATACAAGCTCCTATTGTTCCTGGCAGCTTCACAGTACATTGGTTGCGTGGTGAGACTGCCCTGTTCTGTAACTTCAATTCTTTCTTAACTTAACTGTCAGTGTAGGTATTTTTCCGATGTTAAGTATCACCCTACAAATCTAGAGATTTGTATTCAATCTACAGTATGTCCTTAGATTTTTTTCCGGTGCGTACTACTTCTTTCAACCACGTAAATCTTCGTGTGTGTAGAAAAATGTGCAATAAAGTTAAAATTGTAGACCCAACTGTAAATGTCTGGGAAAGGCGGTCCTACATCTACACAGGATGTAACAAAACGGTACGGCCAAACTTTCAGGAAACATTCCTCCAAGGTAGACGAAGTAAACGTGTTATAAGGACAAGGGCCTGCACCCGCTGTATATGGCACGGATATAGCAGGTCCTCATGTGGCACTCTCCAGATAGTCATGTGCGCAACATTACCTGTTGAAGTTAATTGTCCTTCGCCGACACTACGGTTGTCGTCAACTGCACAAATAAGTTCCTCCTCTAATTGAGGTGTCCTTGTCCTTCTAGGTCTCCCCTAGTCACGACGCGGCGGCTTAAATGTCCCATGCTCCCACGTCCTCGTGTCGGGGCGCCGTTGTTCTCAAAATTTCTCCCGATACAAATGTCGAGCGCGACGGTCATTTTCATCTGCTAATCCGCACAGCAAAAGGGCATCAGCCAATTCCGCATTTGAGTACACTTTCATTGCACTGTATCGGAAACCAAGTCCGTGATGAGCACTCAACAATTTATGCCACGTGCTTGATGCTAGTAGAGCAATGAAGGTAGTCGCATGTCAACACAAGCAAAGAAGTGAGTCACATTTCAACATTACCTTCGTTCAATTGGAGCAACAAACACTGGCGGTGAACCTAAGAATTACTAACCAAACGTACCAAAGGGTTCTTTTAAACACATCATGTAACAAAATGTTTCCGTGTGTTTACTGTAATTCATGTGATTATGAAGAGAAGAGAATGACCTCTAGCGTAGCAACAGTGTGTCTCCGAACCCAAGCCCACAGAACACATTTTATTCCACTGTGTGTTAGAAATATCTCCTGAAAATTTGACCAAACATTTTTCTTGCATCCTGTATATACTCGTATACTCCGCAAGTCACCTACAGGAGGTTCGCAGGGTGGAAACGGCATCGACTTTCAAATGGCTAATGGAACACCTTTGGGGAGTGACTGCTGTACTTTTTAGTCGTTAATAACATGTGTCATTAATCTCGTGCGTTTCTGAAAATTCTTTCACAAGTTTCGTCCATGTCAGTAGTAGCGCACCTATGGCATACCGTGCGTTTTCATTACCAGTTTTTCCCTAAGAATGTGCTGTATTCATTTAGATGTCTTAATCATCAACTACACTGCACATATTTATTCTGTAATCACCCATTAACGTATCATGAATTTCTTAACAGTTTCTCGTGTGATAACGTTAATAGTCTGGACGGAGTACGCTCCAACTAATGGAACTACGTTTAACTGTCCGAAACTGTCTAAAGAAGTATCTTCAATGTTCGTGCAATGTGATTTGGTGTTCATCAGCATAACTGTCGAATGAATACTTTTAATAACACCACGAAATTCCTGTTTCTCCATCAACTCATCCTAATCACTTCAAACGCCTATCGCTAACAACTAAATGTAACACCTACTAAAAAATTTCAAGGAAAACGTTGTCAGAATCATACTGGGACAGTTTAAGGAAATTTCCTGCTCTTTCACGGAAATTTACGACGCTTATCAACCTTCTCTCGTGCTGTGCTATGCTATGCACTTAAATGTTCTATTTATCTCGTTATTTTTAAACTTTCCATGCAGAATATGTCGTGCTCATGGTGACTGCCAATGTCGGCAAATTTACCAGCACTCGACCTGGCAGCCGCATATCATCATTAAAGTTCATTTGTTTTCCTGAAGAAGAAGAATAGTATTTCAGAGGGCAGCTCTCTCTGCAAGCAGAAATATTTTATTTCTTTTTTTTATTTTCGTTATACGAGGGTTGGAACTTAAATAGTGGCAACTATTAATTCACAACCGATACAAAAGAGTTACATGTTTGCAACCATCACCGTCCTTCAAAGTAGTCACCAGCGTTGTGTAGAACCAGTTGCCAGCCACGTGGAAGGCGTAGTATACCGTTAACAGAGCCTGTTCTGTTGGTGGTGCGAATGGAGCGGTCTACTGCCTGTCGAATCTCTGGAACAGTTCTAAAGCGAATTCCACGAAGTAGTTCCTTCATCTTCGGAATCAAATCAAAGTCACAAAGACTTAAGCCCGGAGGGTATGGTGGGTGGTACAGTACTTCCCAAGCCCATCGACCACACAGACCAGCCGCAGCTTGCGCTGAATGCACCCGCGCATTGTGCAAAATGGTGGGTGGGTTGTGCAGAAAGTGTCGCCGTTTCTTTCGCAAAGCTGGTCGCAGGTGATGCTCCAGAAACGAACAGTAATACTGCGCACTGACGGTCTGCCGTGGAGGAACGTAATGTGTTAGGATAACACCATCACAGTCGTACATGAGAATTACCATAACTTTAGATAGCTCCATTCGCCCCATCAAAAGAACAGTCTCTGCTAACTGTATACTACGCCATCCACGTCGTTGGCAACGGGTTCTACGCAACGCTGGTGACTACTTTGAAGGGCCGGCCGGGATGGCGGAGCGGTTCTAGGCGCTACAATCTGGAACTGCGCGACCACTACGGTCGCAGATTCGAATCCTGCCTCGGGCATGGATGTGTGTGGTGTCCTTAGGTTAGTTAGGTTTAAGTAGTCCTAAGTTCTAGGGGACTGATGACCTTAGAAGTTAACTCCCATAGTGCTCAGAGCCATTTTGAACTACTTTGAAGGACAGTAACAGGTGCAAACATGTAACTCTTTTGTATCGGTTGTGAATAAATAGTTGCCACTATTCAAGTTCCAACCTTCGTATCCTTTAGATGAAGAGTCGTTGGATTAAAATTTCTAAATTAACATGCCATACTAAAGTCAGATAAAATCTCAAGTTTTCGATGGTATCATCCATCATCACTTGTTCAGAGTTCAGTAACTGATTGGCTAGCTTATGTCACAGAGGGGGGAATGCTGAAGGAGCACCCTCTTGCCCTCGCAGAACACAATCGCTTTCAGCACCACCAATCGTATCGGGTGGTAAAGTATATGATGTGAGCAGTGTTACAACACAGTCTAATTTCAGCGGTTTCCCTAATCACGAAAGTCCCACTGGTTTGAACCGTGGGCTTAGATCCTTGCATATTCAGACATAACCTCGTGTTTATTCATGAATCTGAACTCAGTCACAGCAGATTTTTTGAAATTTCGGTAATTGAGGTGACGGTTTTTAGCACAGCAATTGGCTGTGACGTATAGAGTGACCCACATATCTGTTGCCACACTGGCATGGAATATTACAAATTTCTGGGACACTTCCACATTCTCTCTAACAGTTCGCAACATCTTTCACTTGAGTAGCCGGAGAACTGTTTAAGATTCTATCTATGTTACTCATTGCCGCACCTTGCTGTGTGTATTAGGGTGTTTAACACAGTTTTCCTCTGCGGCCGATGATGAAAGATATGCCGACGAACATACAAGTTTGCATGTGCAGGCTTTCGATATACAGAATTAAAGTACCGTCTGTCTGGTTCCCGTTCAACCAACACATCTAACAAAGGAAACCTTCCATCCTTCTCCATGTCTGGTATAAATCTGCTGTTCATATGGTCGATGAACTGCTGCTGTGTCCCCTTAACATGGGGCCGAATTAAAAATGTATCATATGTATAACAGACCAAGCTCAACGGACGAAGTGGGCGGATGCCTGTTCAATGCCCAATCTTTGAAATCTCCATGAAAAAATTAGTACTGTCTGTTGACAGTGTAGGCCGGCCGGTGTGACCGAGCGGTTCTAGGCGCTTCAGTCTGGAACTGCGCGACCGCTACGGTCGCAGGTTCGAATCCTGTCTTGGGCATGGATGTGTGTGATGTCCTTAGGTTAGTTAGGTTTAAGTAGTTCTAAGTTCTAGGAGACTGATGACCTTAGATGTTAAGTCCCATAGTGCTCAGAGCCATTTGAACCATTCTTTTTGTTGACAGTGGAGAATCCATCGTTGTTCTGTAAGCCATCTATTCCCACAGTACAAAAAAAAACCTTTGTTGTCAAGGTTGATCGAAACAACAGGGACGAATTGACACACCAATAACTTTAAGGTTTCGTCCAGAAGCAACTTCATGAACAGAGAAATCACAATGAGGTTCACATGACTTCACCTAGACCCATCTCCAACTCATTTATAGTTTCTACAAACATTTCAGAGTTCTTAATGCGATATTCACAGTGGCCGACGATAGGCGCCGGTTTGGCCACTCTGTATGAGGAAGATCCGACCTCAATAACGATTACTCTCAATGTAACTTCTTTTGGCAAACCCTATGACTCGGAGGGTCTAGTTGTTTCTTGCTTTCAAGTACGCGAAATAAGCCATAATTCTTTAGTATCTCGCCTATCTTCTCGCTGACCGCCAACGCTGGTTCGCTGCAGGCGACACAGGACTGCGAGCGCAAACTTGGACGCAGAGGGTGTCATCTCCGCACTCCCCCATCTCCGTACATGCTGACGACGTAAGCTAACCAAGTAAATACTGTCTTCTGAGCATGCATCTAATCTACATCAATACTCCGTAAGCCACCTGACGGTGTTTGGCTTCCGGCACCACAAATGATTCCCTCTTCCTCGTTTCATTCGCAAATGGCGCGTGGGAAGAATGATTGTCGGTAAACTTCTGTAATTGCTAACTTCTCGAATCTTCTCGTTGTGGTCATTTCGCGAGACGTATGTGGGAGAAAGTAATATGTTGTCCGACTATTCACGGAATTTCTGTAGTAAACTCTCTGTTATGCACGAAGCCTATATTGTTGCGTCAGCTCCTGGAGCTGAGCAGTCATGTAACGCTCTCGCGCAGACTACGCGATCCAATGACAAAAGGTGACGCTCTCATATTTTCTCCATCTCATCAATTAATCCTATTTGGTAACAACACTCAATATCCGGTCACAAGTGTTTTGTAAGCCAATTCTTGTGTGGATGAGATAAAGTTCCTTCAGATTTTTCCTATGAATCGCAGTCTTGCATCTCCTTTTCCTACTATTTGTTTTATGTGGTCATTTCACTAAAACTGGCTCCAGATCGTTACTCCTAGATATTTTACGGTAGATACCGTTTTCAACAACCTGTCATCAATAGTTTAGTTGTATAGTAGTTGATTTCTCCACCTATGTATGGAAAATATGTTACATTTATTTGCATTCAAGGTCAACTGCCAATCCTTGCACTATTCATCAATCCTCTTCACGTCGTCCTGCTTTGCTACGTTCTTATAGAGGAAAAGTGTGTACCTCGCCAGTTTCACGACAGACTGGCTGACCCTGACAACGATGGAGGCTATCGTAGAAAGCCTGATATTTTGTCCTAATTTGACGTGGCAAGTTATCCTTGAACTTTTTATTAAATTTCACTTTACAGACTCCTCTCTCCTATTTTTCCCTAGCCACATACATTTACAGAACATGGCTCTCAACGACCTAGATAGCTGTAGGCTTTGTTTAATTTCAAACAAAAGAATCCTTTGCTCTCCATGAAGTGAATCCTGTAGCATCGCGGACATAATGTTACTCAGTAAAGACAGTCAACCAGCTGACAGTTCCAAAATGATATCGACGTTTACGTGTATTTTCGTCCTAGTTCTCGTTTTATGTAGCATTTGATTTAATTCGCAATTAACACCACCAATGTCTACCATACAGAGGTGAAGGTCCAGTCCATATCACTGTCACACAAAATGACGAAAAAAAAACCGTAAATAAATTACTTACTTTGTTATCAAATCAAAAGCAACGCGCTCAAAGAGGCGGTTTGTACCCCCTGAGAAGACAGGTGACGTTTGTAAAGAATTAATCAATATCTAGGTCATATAACATTTTATTTAAATTGATTACTGCTTTCGGCTTTGCGGCCATCAGCAGATTCAAAAATTTACCAGTGTCTCGTAAGCATGTAGTCAGTACATGTACATGTCTTTCACAATCCCATCCAAAAAGAAGTGTTACTGATTAAACAATTAGGCAACGGACACAGTTCATGACACACTGATCGCCAATTACGAGGGCGTGCTGAAAAGTAATATTTCCGAATTTTTTATGTGACAACTCTTATTAAAAAATAAAATACATTTAATTAATATTCTACAGCTTTATTCTTCACCGAGTGGGATAGCGCAGTGGTTAGCACATTGGACTCGCATTCGGGAGGACGGCGGGTCAAACCCGCGTCCGGCCATCCTGATTTAGGTTTCCGTAATTTTCTTAAATCGCTTAAGACAAATGCCGGGATGGTTCCTCTGAAAGGCCACGGCCAATTTCCTTCTCCTTCCTTCCCTAATTCGAGCTTGAGCTCCGTCTCTAATGACCCCGCTGTCGACGAGACGTTAAACAATATTTGCAGCCCTCTGCCGCTAGAGGGCTACGAATCGTAGCGTGTAGCATGGCGGTGTGTACCGTATCTGCCGGCCGGAGTGACCGAGCGGTTCTAGGAGCTACAGTCTGGAACCGCGCGACCGCTACGGCTGCAGGATGTTAATAACGTTTGTTTTACTTAAAAATCTAGACAAAAAGAAAAGAAAGACATTATCTGCCAGTGGGCAGTGATTTAAATCAGTGGAAAAAGTTGAAAATTTGTGCCGAATCGGGATTCGCACCGAGGCCTCCTGCTTACCAAGTAAATGCGCTGACTACTACGCCATACGGACACAGTGGTCATCACAACTGCAAAATACCCTAGCACGCCCTCCGTCAGACTCAAATTCTCAACTTGTCCACACACTACTTAACGTCGCGCCTCTTGCCCATTATCCTCATGACTCGCCACGTTTCGGTGATTAAAGTAATAATTCGAGCTTGGTGTTGATCTGCACTGAAGGGATCATTGGCTGTCCTCACCTTAATTATACAGGCTGCTCAGTGTCGAATACTCCGAGAAGTGGTAGTACTCATCTAAACAACAAAAATAAGTCCAATACACATGGGTCAAGAAACACATACTTTCCGGAATAAACAAGTGTTTATAGGAAGGGCTGCGTGACGCATGGTTGCTGATATTAGCACAGTCTTTGCATTGGTGCTCCGTGAAATGTGTCGGCAGGGTGTATGATGTCTTACTCACAGTACTCCACCTACCATTAGGTGATCTGCAGTCAGTTGTGTGGTTCGAGTCATGTTGTAGGTTACATTAGTTTTCGTCGTGTTTGTGCGCCTTGTTGTACGTTACTGTCGACCCTAGGCACGTATCATGGTGTTTTACCTTCTTCCAAACACGGATTCACTTATATGTTGCCGGCCGCGGTGGTCTAGTGGTTCTAGGCGCGCAGTCCGGAACCGCGGAGCTGCTACGGTCGCAGGTTCGAATACTGCCTCGGGCATGGATGTGTGTGATGTCCTTAGGTTAGTTAGGTTTAATTAGTTCTAAGTTCTAGGGGACTTATGACCACAGCAGTTGAGTCCCATAGTTCTCAGAGCCATTTTTGAACTTATATGTTTACTGTTACTACGCTGTTTGTACTACCAATGGTGTAGTACGTTTACATTCTCTCTCTTCCACCACTTGTTAGAAATAGAAGCCCACTACTCGACAAGTGAAACGGCGCATACGATATTCTGCTATGGTTTAACAAATGGACGTAGTCTGCGAGCCCGTGCCCTCTATACTAAATAATATCCACAGCGCAGAGTGTCCTCTGATAAGCTGTTTGGCAGACTTTTCCATAACATGGAGGAGCGTGCGCTTCGTTCGGTGAAAGAAATCCCTGCGACGATTAGCAGCAGCAGCAACAGGCGCGTCTCGCTCTCTTGGCTGGGAGGTACTTCATGAACAGTTGCTGTACCCGTATCATCTGCAGCGCGTTCACGCCCTGAGGCCACAAAGTCATCACGGCAGACAACGGTTCTTCTGCCAATGGCTGTCGCGGAAGTGTGCCGCAGATCCACTGTTGACATCCAAGATTTTATTTGCCGATGAGACAGGGTTCACAAGAGATGCTGTTTTCAAGCAATTAAGGACAGAGGGCAGCAACAGCGATTCTCAATCAACGTATGGGCAGGCATACTTGGTGATACATTAATAAGGGGCTTTGCTACCACAAAGATTAAACTGGAGCACGTTATCTCAACTTTCTCCTTAATGTATTTACTACCTTGCTGGAGGCTGTGCCATTGCAGCAATGCATACAAATGTCGTTCATGCATGATGCACCAGCATACTTTCGTGTGCACGAACATCTGACGCAAACATTTCAGGGCCGCTTGATTGGTCGAATGATTTTTTGGGGGGGGGGGGGGGGGGGCAACACCTGGGCCTGGTCGTTCCCAGACCTCAATCCCCTTTACATCTGGTTATGGGGACACGTGAAGGAATTAGTCTATGCCACGCCAATCAACGATGTGCCGACACTACAGGGTCGCATCTTCGATGCGTGCCAGTAGGTACAAAAACAAAATGGCTCTAAGCACTATGGGACTTAACATCTGAGGTCATCAGTCCCCTAGACATAGAACCAATTAAACCTAACTAACCTAAGGACATCACACACATCCATGCCCAAGGCAGGATTCGAACCTGCGACCGTAGTAGCAGCGCGGTTCCGGACTGAAACGCCTAGAACCGCTCGTCCAAAGCGGCCGGCGTACAATAACAACGGGCTACACTTCAAAATGTGCGTCATTAATTATGGAAGAGGGGTGCATTGTCATCAATGGACACTATGTTGAACACCTTTATTGCAGAAAGTATGCATTTCCGGACCCATGTTTATTGGACATATTTTCCTTGTTTTGAAGAGTACTACCACCTCTCAAAGTATTCGACACTTTTTTTGAACACGCGGTATCTGCGGTGTTCTCTCTTTTGGACACGTCCAAAAGAACAGACACCACATATATACTTACTTCAAAAAGCTTTAAAAATTTTCACATAAAAAATTCAGACGCATTACTTTTCAGCACACCCTTGTATAGTACATAAAAACTAAACTCAGCCCGAACAAGTCTCGGGAGGCCCAACGGTAACGACAGACCACCATGTCATCCTTAGCCAAGAAGCGCAATGGATGTGGATATGGAAGGACAAGTGGTCAGCAGACCGCTCTCCAGCCAATTTTCATTACCGAAGCCGCTACTTTTCGATCAAGTAGCTCCTCAATTGGCATCACGAGGGCTGAGTGTACCCCGCTTGCCAACAGTGTTCGGCAGGCCCGGACAGTCATCCATCCACGTGCTAAACAATCCCGATAGTGCTTAACTTTGGTGATTTGATAGGAACCAGTGGTACCGCTGCAGCAAGGTCATTGGCATATATTAAACAGATTTTGGGGGGAAAGGCAGACGTGACAGGAATAACGCCTATGGTACATAAGAGATGGTCACGTAGGGGAGTGTAAGACAGGTACGCGTAGTGGTTTTCATTCCGCACATACCAGTGTTAACTGCACCGGAAACACCTAAAAACCATGAGTGTACAGCAAACCGTCAAAATTACCCGGAACACGCAAAAAAAAAGTAGAGTCTTCAAGACTGTTCGAAGCAATAAAAAAAAGATGTTACTGACGTTTCAAGCACAGAAACTTGTGCTCACGCTAAATTGTGGTAACACCTTGAGAGCAAATGGCTCTGAGCACTATGGGACTTAACTGCTTAGGTCATCAGTAACACCTTGAGAGGTCCCTGTTTCGAATTTCGCTTACTGGCCACAGCACCTCGTGCTGTGCTGATGCAAGCCATACTTACTTTGTACACAGGGGATGAGCCTTAACCACTGCGCCACCTAGGTCCCGTAATTCCAAATACAGAGCCATCAAGGCATGGGAAACACTAAGGCTCACCTGTTTTTAGGGGTAGCTGCGTGAAGAACATTATGCCGTTTCGTGTATACGTCACAAGGTGATAGCGCGCCTCTGGATGACAACATGAGATTTGTGTAGGGGCTGATAAACACCAATCGACATTACTAGCACAGGGGATTGTAAAAGTAACTTTATAAAAGGCATGTGCGTGCTGCTGATGTCACTCTTCCACTATCGAAATATATCAGAAAATATTATTTACTCCGTGACTTTAGCACAAATGAAGTTATGTGAAACTTAAAGCACCCCGGAACACGTTCGACAATATTTTTGGGTGGATTACGTGTTCTCACCTCTCGCCATAACAGCGTATGTCCAGCATTGTCCAACATGATCGTTTTGGTGATCCAGGTGTTATGGTGTGGGGAGGAATAATGTTGTATGGGAATACGGACCTTCAAATCTGAACATACCCTCACCAGCCAACATTATCATGACATTGTACTCCTTCGCCATTTGCTTCCTTTTCAGTGGTGCATTCGGCCCAGGCTTCATTTTTGTAATTGATAACAATGCGCTGCTGCATCGAAATGAACAGGTGGAGCAGCTCTTGCAACGAGAGGATTTTAAATCCCATTGAGCACACGTGGAATGTTCTGAGGAGACGTATTCTAGCACGTCCACATACATAAACAACTATCCAGCTGTTTCAAGCGCGCTACTGGACGAATGGAACGACCTACCACAAGAACTCCTTACCAATCTATTGGCTAGCATGGGAGCACTTTGCAGAGCATGCATTGCCGTCCATGATTATCATACATGCTATTAAAAGCCATCTCCCGTCTTCTGTAATGTCCATGGTACCACCATAAATCGCAGTGACTTCAATGCAGTTATTGTCTTAGTATGAAAGTCCCATTTCTGTTCGCCTCGCTGCGTATTTCTTCCAGTTAACTTCTGCACTATACTGCATCAGTTCTTTCTATGTATGATCTAAGTTTCATCGAACTAAGTTAGTTGTCAGTGACACATCATGCGAAAGTTACTTTCCGCCCCTTAAGCACAATTATGTATATGAAACAAATTGATAGAGTTGAAATTGATCTCTGAACTTCCATGGGGAGCTGAGTGAGAACCACATTTAAGAGACATACGTTCCATCTGAGTATTTAAAGATACAGAACAACATTCCACCTATGGATGCCTTTTATTTCTACGTAAGGAGGAGGAGGTAAGCACCTACTACATCTTAGGGTGATATGAGTTTGTAGGAGAGGGGAAAAAACAACTACAGAGCACTAGTCCCTACCACCGCAACTTACCTGATATAGTTGCTGTGTTAATGTTGTGGGCGCTTTGCACCTTTTACAGTTTAACTTCCTATTATCGGTAATATTCCTAAGGGTGAAGCACATGCTCATTTTTAGCCCGAGTAAAGGAATCAGCTCGTCTTGTTCACGTAGTCACTTCAGTATTCTCCATTACTGTTCTACTAAACCCCTTATAAACCGGCTGAACTATCACTTGAAACCGACTCTGACTAAGAATCATTGTGCTATCTCGCTCGGTAAGTGATGTTTTATTATGGCCTCCAATGAGCAGACAACAGAAGACCAAATCGTCTAGAAACAAGAGTTTACTATCAGAAAGTGAAAAAGACGATAATTATCACAGCAACAACGAAAGCAGCTAACAATACACCGCTAAATTACTTACATCTACATGAATACTCCGCAATTCACACTCAGGTGCCTGGCAGATGGTTCATCAAACGACTTTCACATTATTCCTCTACTAGTCCACTCTCTTAACAGCGCACGGTAAAAATGAACACTTAAATCTTTCCGTACGAGCTCTGATTTCTCTTCTTTTATTACAACGAACATTTCTCCCCAAGGAGGTGGGTGTCAATAAAATATTTTCGCATTCGGAGGAGAACGTTGGAGATTGAAATTTAGTGTAACGATCTCGCCGCAACAAAAAACGCCTTGTTTTCATTATTACTATCTCAACTCGCATATCATATCCGTGATTCTTTCTCCCCTGTTTCGCGATAATACAAAACGAGCTGCCCTTCTTTGAATTTTTTCGATTTTCTCCGTCAGTCCCATCTGGTAGGGATCCCATACTGCACAGCAGTATTCAGCAGAGGATGGACAAGCCTAGTGTAGACAGTCTCTCTAAGAGATCTGTTACATCTTCTAAGTGTTCTGCCAATAAAATGCAATCTTAGGTTTGCCTTCCCCACATTATCTATGTTATCGTTCCAATTTAAGCTGTTCCTAACTGAAATTCCTACGTAACTAACAGGACCCTTTTGGTATTCATGTGGATGACCTCATGCTTTTCATTATTTAGGATCAATTACCACTTTTAGCACAATATGGATATATTGTCTAAATCATTTTGCAATTAGTTTTGAGATTCTGATGACTTACTACACAGTAAATGACAGCATCACCTGCAAACAATCTAAGATGGCGGTTGAGACTGTCTCTTAAATCGTTTATATAGATTAGGAACAGCAGAAGGCCTATTACACTACCTTGGGAAACGCCATATATAGCTTCTGTTTTACTCGATGACTTTTCCATCAGATACTACGAACTGTGAGCTTTCCGAGAGGAAATCACGAATCCAGTCGCATAAAAAGGCGACATTCAAGAGCCTACTTGATTATAAGCCGCTTGTGAGGTACGGCATCAAAATCCATTTGGAAATCTACAAATCCGGAATTAATTTGAGGTCCTCTGTCGATAGCGCTCACTACTTAGTGAGAATAAAGATTTAGTTGTGTTTCACAAGAACGATATTTTCTGCATTTGTGCTGATTGTGTGTCAACGGATCGTTTTCCTCGAGATAATACATAATATTTGAACACAATATTTGTTCCACGATCCTACTGCAAATCGACATCTGTGAAATGCGTCTATAATTCATCGGATTATTCCTACTTCCTTTCTTGAGTATTGGTGTGAACTGTGCAACTTACCAGTGTTTTGGTACGGATCTTTCATCGGACGAGAGGATGTACGGGGAATCGCAAAATAATGTGAACACCTGTACTTACTTGGGAATGGTTTATTAATAAGGAGTTGGGCCCCATTTACTCGTAATACAGCTGCGATTCTTCTTGCAATACTGACATATTACGATTGTATAGTCTCCAGTGGAATGTTATGCCACTCTTCGATCAGAACCTCTTCTACCTCCTTTAGTGACGAGGGAGGCGGAAATCTGCTCCAGAGTATGCGCTCCAATATCGCTCACAATGGTTCGATAATGTTCAAGCCCGGGGACTGTGCTGGCCAGGGAACATGCTGCAGTTCAGTTGCATGCTCCTAACACCAAGACTGTACTGTCCTGGCTGTGTGAATGGGTGCATTATCGTCCTAAAATATGGCACCATTGTTGGGGAACATCACTTGTATCATAGGGGGCACCTGATCACCTAAAATGTTCACATAATCGTTGACTGTAACAAGGCCTTTGAGAGTAATGATGGGACCAGCAGAATACCATAATTGACTGCCCACACCATCACACTTCCACCTCCATGCTTTAACAGTTCGAATCAAGCAATCAGGGATGTAGGCTTCTCCAGACGTAAACCCGGCCAGGTGTTGGAAATAACAAAAACGTTGACTCGTCGGACCATATGACGTGTTTCCACGGATAAGCCGTCCAGCATTTCTGCTCCTTACACCATGTTTTACGCTTCTTTTCGTTGGTTTTCGTCATTAATTGTTTCGGTTTAGCAGCTCGTACGTGAATATTCGCTTTATGAAGTTCTCGGCGGACAGTGTCGATAGATACGGGTTCCCAAAATGGCTATTGAGCTCTGCAGTCACTTTAGCGGCCGTATTTTTGTGTTATTCTGACAGAATTCGTGTTAGCATACGACAATCTCTTTGATTTAGTTGTGATTTTCGCCCACTGTTGCGTTTACACGGTGATGTCTTTCCATGCTTTGTGCAGGCTGTCACGACTGTGGAAACAGTTGCTCTTGAAACATTCAATAAGTTGGCTGTCTTGGTTACTGATGCTCCCGCTAATCGGGCCCCCACAATCTGCTCCCTTTGGAAGCCCGTTAGGTCTTTCATTGTACGTCGACCTCGGCCTCTGAATGCAAATACGAAGTGTGCATATTCGTAAACAACCTGCACTGATGCCCAGTCCGTACTGAACACGCAGTCCCACGCGACACTTGCCTTACCTGCATTGTTGACCGTCAAACACAACCATCCCATTACTAGCACTGTTCACATTATTTTGCCTATCCCCTATATGTGCTTGTTAAGTACGGAGCTATTATATCAGCATACTCTGAAAGGAATCTAAATGGTATAAAATATACAAGCATAAGTCATAATGGCCAGGGTAATCGCATATCCTGACCAACTGATATAATTGCTCGAACGGTCAGCTGTTGAATTTCGAAATGCAGCATGCATAGGATGTAATTCACCTCTTTCTCCTATGTTTTCCCTGTCCGCAGAGAAGACTAGAATGGACTACAAAATTCGATACTTACGTGCTGAAGAGACCCTCTGTTCCCCTCCGAAGAACAACATGGGAGATATCTGGCAGCTTCGCCAAGCACAAACTTAACTTAGTCGGACAATACTTGCAATATCATAGGGGACTTCGGTAATATACATATTATTGTGACAAGCCAAAAACCTTTTACTGAATGCTGGAATACACTTCAAAGTGACACAGCTGCACCACTCTACTTTTTTGCACACTGTGAGTAAACAACAGTCGGAACGTTCTATCACCGTTCAGTTCGTTAACGACAGAAACGCGCTCATTGGTCACGAAGCCATTCGAGAACCGCTGCGTGAACGTTCTCATCGTCGGAAAATCTGCGATTGGTGCGATTCAGTTCCTCGACTGCCTGGACATTGTCGTTAGTGGTCGATGTTGTTGGCTTTCCTTCCTGATCAGCACCATCCACGTCTGTAGGGCGTTGGTCAAATTCTTTGCACTATTTCTCTACGGCTGGACGCGACACTGCATTTGACCTATATACCGCCAGAATTTCAAGGTGAATTTGGGTGTAATTTAGATGTTTTGCTACATAGAATTGCATTACAACTCTGGAGTTTTTTTCAGTTGCTGTGCCATTTCACTCCCCCACTATGATGCACCACTTATCTGTACCGCAGCAGAACTTCGTAGTAAACGCGGAACACAGTCTCTTGTGACAATGCGCCACTCTTACTGTGCAGTGCTCTTAACGTGGGACGACATATGTAACTTACTTTTTGAAGTTCTCTCGTGTCATCATCATGCAGCCCACCTCCTGAAGCAATCACGACTGATTTCAAGAAAGGACCAGTTCCGTATTCGTCTGAGTGACTATAGCAACCACACAAAATCCTATTCAGGATATTTGGGCCGCGACTGCAACCGCACTGTCCTCATTATCGGTCGTGCGAGTCTTCCCACTCAGTACGAATACAGATACATAAGTCATTGACCAATTCATACAGCATAACAGGTGTTTACATATGGGTCCTAAAACTATTAAAATACTACACTGAATGAAAAGTCCAAAAGTCCGCTGTATTTAAGTCGGTTAGTGACACACACAACCGGTTTTGCAACTTTTAAGTTGCATCTTCCGATGTATATAATGCTATGTCACACGGTATAGGGAGTAACATTTGGCGTGACTAGGAAAAGTTCTCAGCATTCTTCAATTGATTAAAGCCATCATAAATGATAAATGTCAAGCCTGTGTTAAAATCCTGAATTTTCATCACTTTAACGATTAAAATATGTTCCTGTGGGTCTACGTGAAGCATGAGACGATGTCCCTTGTAAATGTTATTCAGGAAAATATTGGGTCCGGAAGCTGATACGCTTATGTGTGTGCGTGTGTCATAAACATAATAGTAATGTAGCACCTGACAACACAAAGCTACGAAGTGTCACGTGTATTGCCGGAGCGTGTGCAGTTGCTGCCGTCCGGTACTGACACAGTTAACGCTCTGGCAACACCTCATAACTTCTGCTGTCAGCTTCTACGATTACTATTATGTTCGTGACAAACACACATAAGCTTGTCGGCTTCCGGACCCAATATTCTCCTGGATAACATTTACGAGGGGCATCGTTTGTTGCTTGACACAGGCTCATAGGAACATAGCTTAGTCGTTAAAGTGATGATCAACTAAAGAAGGCTGAGAACTTTGCCTAGCCACGCCAACTGTTACTCTGCGACATTCTGTAAGAACTCTCCATACCATACGAAAATGGCTCTGAGCACTGCGGGACTTAACATCTGAGGTCATCAGTCCCCTAGACTTAGAACTACTTAAACCTAACTAACCTAAGGACATCAGACACATCAATGCCCGAGGCAGGATTCGAACCTCCGACCGTAGCAGCAGCGCGGTTCCGGACTGAAGCGCCTAGAACCGCTCGACCACAGGGGGCGGCCATACCACATGACATAGCGTTATATACACCAAAAGACGCAAGCGGTTGTGGGGGTCTCTAATCGACTTAATAAATACAGCTACATCCGACGACTGGACGTTTCATTAAGTTTTATATTTCAATAGTTTTAACCCCTATATGTAAACACCTGTTATGCTGTATGAATTACTCCATCACTTATGTATAATTACTGTAGCTGTGGCTGGCCTAGGTTTAAAATTATCTGTACGAATACAGAAACAGTGAGTTACATGATAAGAACTCAGGTTTTCTCGAGAAAATGTGTTACATGATAGTTGTGTGGTTTACACATGGCAGTGCGAAAGCTTTATGCAAGACTAACAAAAAAATTTCTTCATATATTTGTTGAAAACCCAGTTACTGGAAAGCCAAGAACAGAAGCATAATACTGACTCACCTGTCAATCATGACGAGGAGGCCTAAATGATAGATATCAAGATAAATGAAAGTGGAATAAAGAAATCAACTAATACATTGTCAACAGAGAAAAGGCTACTAGCCTTGTTCATATTCCTGTACGATTCTCTAAAATAATCCGGAATAACTCACTCTGCTTCAATTAGTAGTTTATCGTAACTCCCTGGAGCAATGAAGCATTCCAAGCGATTGGAATGACGCAGTTCACTTCAGTTTACAATGGTGTCAGACGGATGTGCTTAACTACAGACATATATTGCTGATGTCTCTCTGTTTTAAAATTAATGAAAAGCGTTTTATGCTCACATATTGGGAGCTTTTTGGAGTACGAAAGAAGGCAGTAAAAATGCCGTGTTCGTTGATTACCGAAACGAATTCCAAGCAGCTACGCAAACTCGCCTAGTGAACAAAATAAAAGATTATGGAATACTGTACGAGCTTTGTGATTGGAGTCAGGACTTCCTGGCTATCAGAACGTAATGCGCCGTTCTTAACGGGGCAAAAACAGTAGAGATAAAGATAACTTCCAGTGTACTGCGGTAAAGCGTTACAGAGGGTGTCCGAAAGTTCACGTCACATACTTCTAGGACTAGTAGAGGGGGGGGGGGGGGATGAGTACTTAATAGTTTGAAGAGGAACCCATGTCCGGAAACGTACCGTTTCCGTGCTACAGCCGTTTGAAACCATGTTAACTAGGCAGGTATGGAACGGGACAGTCATGGTGGGGGATGGTTACATCGGATCAGGTGCCGCCACTTGACATCTATCCTATCACTCTGACCCAGTTACAGCCTCATTCATGTGTCTATGAGTGTTAGAGAAAAATGGTTGACTACACGTTTGCAGAATGCATTTACATGGTACTTCTCAATGGCGACGCTCACGATAATGGAAGAGCTGCTTGTCGCCTTTATCATGATTGGTTGATTGGTTGGTTGGTTGGCTGATTAGGGGGAGGGGACCAAACAGCGAGGTCATCGGCCCCATTGGACTAGGGCAGGGTGGGGAAGGAAGTCGGCCATACCCTTTGAAAGTAGCCATCCCGCCATTTGTCTGAAGCGATTTAGAGAAATCACGGAAAACCTAAATCAGGATGCCCGGACGCGGGTTTGAGTCGTCGTCCTCCCGAAAGCGTGTCCAGTGTGATAACCACTGCCCCACTTCGCTCGGTGCATTTATCAAGACCGTTCTCCACAACGACCGACTTCATCGCATACCCTTTTCGCCATAATTACGCAACAGCTTCGAAAAAGGGTACCTTCACCGACAGTAGACGTGATTGGTGTTCAAAGGAGATGCCGCACACCCAAATTGTAAGAGGCAGTACTGCATCACGTTGAAGAGAACCCGTCAACGAGTACACGAGCAATTTCTTCAGCTATCAATGAGTGGAACTGTTAAACAAGAGATGCACTGGGTCACGCCTCATCAACTACTTGTAACATCGTTTCAAATGGTTGTAGCTCGGAAAAGGTACGTTTCCGGACTTGCGTTCCAATTCAAAATATTATCTACTCACTCCCCTCCACAAGTTCTAGAACTATGTGACGGGAATAGCCGTTACAGTTTTTATGTATATATAAATAATCTCGTGGATAATGTCGGAAGCTTCATGAGGTTTTTTTGTAAATAATACTGATATACAAAGGTCAGTTACGTTAGAAAATTGTATTAAATGCAGGTGACCCTTAACACAAATAAATGTACAGTATTGTGCGATAAGTGACGTAGAGATCTACGTCTGGATCGACCTAATGTGGAACTGTCATAAAAGCTAGCTGTTACCATGCGTCATGCTGAGATGCACTGGAAGAATCCTAAGAAAGTATCATATATCCACGAAGGAGGTAGCGTACAAAACTCTCGTTCGAGCTACTCCTGAGTACTGCTCGTCAGCCTGGGACCCCTACCAACCACCAGATAGGATAAATAAGAGGTAGGGAAGTTCTCAAGAAGGGCGGCGCCCTCCGTTACAGGTTTCGTAGTAAGCGCGAGAGTGTCACGGAGATGCTCATTAAATTCCAGGGAAGTGTGTTCCATGACAGCAGTTATGCATTAAAACGATGTTTACTTGACAAATTCCGAGAACTTGCGTTCCAGGAAGTTAGATAAAGTATTGCTTCGTCCCACATACAATTCGCGATATGACCATGACGGATACCTCAAAGAAATTCTAACTAATACAGAGGCTTACTGACATCCGTCCTGGCTGCGAATCATTCGTGAATGGAACAGGAGGGGAAGGAAATGATACTGGTACCCAAAGAAACTTCCGCAACACACCGTAATTTAGCTTCAGCATTTTAGAAATAAAAACAGAAGAAAAGACTATATGCTATTAACTCTCATGAGCATTAGAGATATTTATCTACTAGCGTTAGAAACTCTCCACCCCGATGATGACGACAAACTGACATTAACTTCTTGTAACACTGAAATCATTCGGGAGTATTCCTGGTTCTGTAGGCCTGAGGTGACTTTGAGCACACCCTCATATTAGAATTCCTCAAACCATTTCGACGCAACTGTGAAGGGAATGGGATGGGGTGGGGTACATTGTCTAGCTGAACGTACAGACCGTCTGGCGGGTGTTGCAGATGAACAAACGGAGGTTCGGTATCGTACGACACAGGCTGCTTTATCTTGCGCTGGTGAAAACGATGCCTAGCGTACGACGGACCCCATTACGTCTCATGCAAACATTAACCACACAAGAACACCTGCACCACCGGGATGAATGGTATGTATCGCCTCCTGTGATTTTCTACGTACCCTGCCCTGCAGCGTCTACCAATGTGTATTGTGATTCATAACACAGTCGAAGTTTTTCCGTCCTCCAAGGATCTACTGGCGACTTTCCTGTTCCTACGCTTTTATCTATGCCTTGTGATATGCGGAGAGGAGTGTTAAAGGAGCGGCTGGAGCGAAGGGGACGGGGGGAGGTGGGGGGCTTCCGGACCTTATAGCGAAGAGAGGCTTCTGAATTTCACATCTGCGACCAACTGTTGTTGTCCAGCACTGAAATGGCGAGTAATGTGCTGCGCTACAGCCAATCTATCTATTGTTACAATCCTCAATAGCCAAACAACCACCCCTATCAACACATTGACGCTCAAGGTAACTAACTCTGGCAGGATGGTTTCCCAAATTTTGTTACGTACGTTACATTCTTGACACAGTGGCACGCGAAGAAGCCAGTGTTCGCAGGGCCTCGGAAATTGGTGTGTGTGTGTGTGTGTGTGTGTGTGTGTGTGTGTGTGTATGAATTGGTCAAAATGGTTGGTTCAAATGGCTCTGAGCACTATGGGACTTAACATCTGAGGTCATCAGTCCCCTAGAACTGAGAACTGCTTAAACCTAACTAACCTAAGGACATCACACCCATCCATGCCCGAGTGTAGCAGTCTCGCGGTTCCGGACTGAAGCGCCTATAACCGCTCGGCCACCGTGGCCGGCGAAAATAGGTCATCTCTAATTAAATTGTTCGTGAGTGTCTATGTTTTACATGACTGCTTCTAGATGATCTACAGAAAAAGAGACCGGTCGACGTGGAACAGGGATGAGGCATTGAACTTCCATTATGGATTTCACAACCAACAATATTAAACCCAACGTCGTCAGTGGTAGACTATCATACTGGTTTAGGTTTGCCACGTTTTCTCCAAATCATTTATGGTGAAAATGGAAAGGTCGACTTTTTCCCAGTCGTCGTGTAATATGAACTTCTGCTGTGTCTAATGAGCTCACCGTCGATGGGGCGTACGAACATGAATCCTACATTTGAAGGAAAACGCTACATGACTCACACTTAACACGTGAGAGAGATCTAGGGAATTGAAGGCATAAAATAGCGCTGAAATGCGTTAGGCGGAGAGCCCGTCAACCACGGAAGACCTATGCACGTGGCTCCCCTCCTTAGCTTCAGATTTCAGTGCTTTGCAGCCAGCTCCCCCTATTTGGTAACATCCATATAGCACACACTCGTCGCTAACGGCGTCGTGTTAGGTACTACGGCCCAATATGGAGAGCTCGATCAGTACAGTGATTGTCGTCGGTGACTAGTTCTGGTCTGAGAGACAGAAAATCATTTTTAACTTTAGCGTACCTTGGTATTAAATTTGTAATGCAATTGCGTCAGGGAATCTGTTTTCTTGTTATACTATTCGAAGTCGTTCTGTGGTAATATAACGGGGTAGAATGAAATCCACTACAGAAATTTTACCTACATTTAATAGAAAACAACTATCTAAATACGTCTCGCTCTTTCTGTTGCAACAAATCTCATAAATGCTTAAATTTCTAGTTCCAAATGATTGGAGAAAACATAACAAACAGTTCTGTTATAGAACAGACAGAAAATCCGGTGAACTCACGGCGGAAGTAAAATTTAAAAACAATTCCACTGACGAGGTAAACACAAATGTCCCAAAGGTCACATAATATAAGCACACCTCGCTCTCTAGGAAATATGAAATCCCAAGATGTAAGTCAGCCATTCGTCTACACAAATTTCAAACACTACAAAAATTGCATCCTGGAAACGTTGATGAGACCACGAAACTAACACGTGATGATTTCCCAAGAAAAGTATCAACAACACGTAACGTAGATTCAACTAAACGAAATGTCGCAAACATGACGAATTTTCGATAATTTTTCCCGAGTTGCGTGGCAAATGGCAGGATTGTAAACCTTCCGCTAAACAAGATCCAATCTATATAGACAAAACTAAAATAACGAATCAAAAATATAAATGTAAATGCAACATAAACTCTTAGTAGCTCTGTTATCCCGAAAATGAAGACAGACGTCCAACAATTACAGCTACTCCCTCCTTACTACTACTCCGGAAGAGATAGCGGGGAGGGGGGGGGGGGGGGGGGAGGCCCTTGATACCGTTAAGAGTTTGATTAAGTAATATATACTTTATATTCCACAAGTAAAAATGCTTGCAGGAAATAAATGTCAGATGGATGTTCCGTATCTAACGCATTTACTATGAATCGGTGTGGGGAGGGAGGGGGAGGGAGGGAGGGGGAGAGGGGGAGAGAGAGGGGGAGGGGGAGAGAGAGAGAGAGGGGGGGGGGGAAATTTCAACAAAGTCTGTTACAACACTCTGTCTACAGACCACATACCTGAGGTATTTGTGTACTATTGAAACCAATGCATTTCTCCATCTTATTTATTTTACTTCTTCCCTGACAAATGTCCTTTGATCTGACTATAGGCCAAGTAGAAGTGTTGAACAGTCACCCACTGAACAATGAGGTATGTGACACCTATTGAAACCTGCTAACAGATATGACAGACAGTCAGGTGGTGAGCAAGACAAGGTGATGGGCCGGAGCACTGTATACCAGTCGCAATCAGAAGTCTAGCACTCAGCGATTAGAGTGGGATAATGACGCTGTAGCACTACAGCTCACCACAAAGGTCGCTCGTTTGTAACAGAAATCATTAAGTTAAAAAATCTCGAATGCACTTGGATGTGCAACTTTACTGGATATTAAAACAGTTCCTAATCCCAACCCTAATATTTCCTGACCACAATTATCTTAACAACGATGTATGGTTAGTTTTAACACTGTTCTGCTCAACAACTGTAGGTCATTATGGTGGCTTGTGAAACTTCATTATTTCTCCCTCAGATTATTGTTTAAACACCACCATTGGCAGCGATACAGTAAAGTTTCAAGTGCAATGTTTGATCAGCGACACGAGAACTGAAATGAAACTGCAAACTCTGAGAGGAAAATGATGATTGAATTTCTGCTAGTACTCAAAAATGATTGGGCAGTGTCCCTCTTACCTTGCATAAACAACCCTTGGCACCAACTTGGGAAAGAGAAGTGAATGGGGCGAATTGTGTGCACTACTATATGCCTGGGTGCTTCAGCTATTACATGTAGTTCACTACCTACTATATTACACACAACATTGGCTGTGGTAAACTATCTAACAATGAGAACGATCGCTTCCTATGTACCAGTATTACAAAAAAATGTCATGCTAAAGGCTGGGCTTGACACCTTAGTCCGTTGGTTACCGAGCTTACAACTACGGCAATCAGGGTTTAATTATATGTTTAAGGTAATCAATTAATCCCCAAAAACAGACAAATTAAATTTTTATTGTTATCATGGGCCTCATCTGAAAAATTCGCACTATTACACAGGAAGGAAAGAGAGACCAATTGTGCATTGTTCTCGCTCGGACACTGAACAAATTTTCAATAAAATACGCTTGCAAACTTCGAAATGTGTATCAATACAATACCACTCAAGAAACATTAATTACATTGCTGAAAGGATCATGACAAGAGAAACACCCTTAAAAATTCATAAGCACTGGTATGTCAACACATACCATTTACACAAAATGTTATTTTCTGACTGATTGAGGTGTCACAGCAAAATAATAAACGACTTGTGATTGAGACCAAACTGGTCCACATCCCTGTCTATTTATGTAACACATCATTTTCCTAAATCAGAATTGGTTGTTCAAAGTCTTATTGTTACATCCCAACACTCTATTGAAACAGCATTACGCCTACATTACAAACAAACCTAGGACAGTAAATCATAGAAGGGGTGGAAAAAAAAAAAAAAAAAAAAAACATGTGTGTTAATTCCCACTTGTCCGAACTGTTTAGAACTTTCTACAACTCATCTCCTGCTCAAATTACAATAGCTTCTCTATATATACTGAATATAATTTCATATAATTTTGTAACTTTAATTGAGACAGTACAGAATGAAAGGATAGCGCGCGCCCTCTCTCTCTCTCTCTCTCTCTCTCTCTCTCTCTCTCTCTCTCTCTCACACACACACACACACACACACACACACACACACACACACACACAGAAAGGATTCTCATTAGTTCCATTGCAAAATTAAATACAAATTAGGCTCTCTTCTGTCATTAGAATTACATACAAATTAAGTTCTGAGACAATGTAGTGATTCAGTATGGATCATTTATTTGCTAAAAGACTGTCATCTTACACATCTTACTGTGTAAGATGACAAACAATTCTCTTAGCTAACAATTTATGCCAAACTGGTCAGAACAAGTACATAAAAAAGTAATCAAAACATGCCTGAAGCCTATCAGTTCACAATGGTGATTCTAAGTTTTAGCCTACTTTATGTGATTGTTTTTTTTTTTTTCTTCAATCTAATGTGTCTTCTGAGAAAGCCTGCATTCAGACATACAACTGTGACATATCGTGTGATGTTAGTTATCACTTCTTTGTATTAGTTACTTCAACCAATGTATACACCTATATTTCCTATGCAAAGAGCTATTGCACTTGATGTCTGGTGCTGCTACCAATGAAACAAAAACAAAAATAGATATTTAGAGGATGTTACTTTCCTTTTTCAAAAAAAAGGGGGGAGAGGGGCGGCAGATTTCAGATTAATTATTTTTTCAGTAAATATCCATACTCTGCATATTTACCTTTCAGCATTCCTGAATGAAACATAATGAAGCAAGACAGTGTCGTTATGCAATTTAAGCTAACATTTTTTACTTACAGGGAACAAGTACACCCAGATAACATTGTCCATACACTGACCACAGAAACAGTAGGTTTTCGAATAGAGAGAACACAAACACTGAGCTGCTGCTGATGGTTCTTTCAAAATACAAACAATGCAGAGATGGCAAGCAGTCATAAAAATACTTGTGCTACTACTAATAGTTATAAGTATGGAAAGGGGGCAGGAGAGGGAGAGAGAAAGGGAGGGGGGGAGGGAGAGGGAGAGGGGGGGAGAGAGGGAGAGGGGGGAGAGAGGGGGGAGGGAGAGAGAGGGGGAGAGAGAGAGAGAGAGAGAGAGAGAGAAGAATTGAAGACAGAAAAAAAACTGTCTCCCATTGAAAGCTTCTCCTCTTTACCTCGTCTTTGGTTCACAAGGGACTATTCTAGTGTGGTCAAGACCAACTGACGACTTCTTTTCGTACCTTACAGTCCATCTCTAACTACTACTGCTAGAGTAACTTTTAAATGATTACTTTATTTCAGTAGTTTGTGATCAGAAAAGTCTATTTATATATTTATACATCTGTGAACACAATGAGTGACTCGTAACTTGGAAATCATTTAAACATTACACTACAGGAATTAATGAAATCCAGATTAAAACATCACACTCTCTCAGTGTAACATGCCACATTTCAATCAGCACTTTCTAGCTCACCCATATGAGCCTCAACCACTTACCCACTCAAGAAAGTTGTGGGTTAAAGCCAACTACAAGCAGATAGATGGAAACACTTGGTTTTGCTGAAGATATTTTCTTTTGTTTTTAAGTTCTTAGAACCAAATGTTCTTCCTTAAAAGAGATGATGTAATGAGAGTATCAGCAGTAAGTATTTCAATAATGTTAACTAACAACAAGCAACATAAAGTGTACTTATAAATTTTTAAATATGAAAATTTAGTTTTCTCCTTATTACAGACTGAAACATATTCTCTGTTACAATAATTAGCGTGTGCAATCATGTTTACACGACATCCATCAATTTGTATAGCTGATCATTATAGCTAGGCTTGTGGATGATCCAACCGCAGATTTGAGCAGCATAGACCTATAATCACTTTTTTCCATCTAGCTTGCCAACACTGTGCTACTCAATATGAGGAAAATGACATTGCTCAGATGAAGAAGATTTTATTTGGACTGACAATATCAGTAAATACTTGCAGGCATTCAGAGCTGGAGCTTTTACTAAAACTGAATTCAATATCAGTTTTTTTTTCCAAAATAAAAAGGAATTCAGAAAATAGAATGATACACCACTCAAAACCCAGACAAGCAAACATAGTTTTGCAGTGCTTAAACTTCGAAGTTCCATAACTCATATGTAGTAGATAAAGGTAACGTCCAAACAGAATTACTGTTACGCACTAAGTACATCCATGTTACAGCATCTTCTACTTTATCCTTGAAGAAATACTGCTGCCAGAGAGTAAAAGAACTACCAGTATAATACTCCTAACCTACTCCCCAACAAACACCTAGATATCTGGCATTTTCGAAATCTAGAATACTCTGAGATCAGCGTATACCATCAGTACCATATGAGCAGGACTGTGCTACAGTTTATTTCATTTCAAATAAAAAACTATACACAGAACATACAAATTGATCTCCCCATTTATCAGGAAAAATAAAAGCAAATGATTATACAATCTAATGTTCCTTACAAAAGAAAGAAAGACTTGATGTCTACAGGAGATTTTAGGGGTAGTATAAAGGAGTAACAATATTAAATCTGAAAGTTACACAAATCAACAACATTTCACTGGGAGCTTGTGTGTGTATGCTTTGCTTCGTATCAGTAATGCAGGCACAAGTCCATCAACTATGTAGTGAAAGACACATCTGATGTCACGCATTTGAGAAGAACCAAAAACTACTGTCAACACTGAGTTCTCTTACAGATCTAACACATGAATGGCAAATTTTTCTCATTCAGCATTCTAAGCAAGTAATTACAACTGGTTACCTTTTGATGCACATAAAAATTCACAAACGGTTTTGAGAAATTCACATATGAAGCACACCTCACTTAATATTGCACCGATTTCCAACGAACAACATATCACTTTTTGTTTTTACTTTATTAATTTGGAGTTCCTTCACACATAATGAAATGTAAATATGAATATGAATATGATGTATGAAGTACCCAGACTACTATTAGAAACAGTTGCATTTTATGTTACTGGATTAAGAAATCCTGCTCACCTCAACATGAGTAATTTCTAAATAAATCACATTTACTTAAATTCATCTAGCAAATACATATGAAACCCGTCCACTTTAATCTTACAGCGTTTTTGCAAATAAGTAAGTAGTTTATGTCAGTACTATAAGGATAGACTGCTATTCATCATACAGAGGATACACTGAGTTGCAGACAAGCACAACAAAGCGACTGCTATACATCTGACATTTTGGCCAAAAGGTCTTTTTCTAAAGTTGAAACACACACACACACACACACACACACACACACACACACACACACACACACAAAAACCACTATCTCTGGCTTTCATTCCATCCTGAACTTTACATCAGCTTAAACAGTTTATGTGAATTATAACAGAGAGATGTTTTATTTGTGTGTGTGTGTGTGTGTGTGTGTGTGTGTGTGTGTGTGTGTGGAGCATTCTTTCACTCATTCTTGTTTGAAGCCTCTTCTCTGGATTCAGAACTAGAAAACGAATCCCTCGTAGTTTCTTTTTTCTTCATGTGCTATTTCTGGTTTTACTTCATTTCAACAATACTTGTAATCAGCCTATTCTTGTTGCTAACATTTAATCTACTTAACATGATGATGATGATGATTGTGATGATAAGGAGGAGGAGATTAGTGTTTAACACCCTGTGGACACCAAGGTCATTAGAGATGGAGCACAAGCTCAGCTTAGGGAAGGAGGAAGAAGGAAAGCGGCCATGCCCTTTCGAAGGAACCGTCCCAGCCATTTGCCTTAAGCAATTTAGGAAATAATGGAAAACCCAAATCAGGATGGCTGGAAGCAAGTCAGAACCATCGTCGTCCTGAATGCGAGTACAGTGTGCTAACCACTGTGCTACCCCACTTTGTACTTAATACGAAAACAGCCCTAAATTAACTATGACGAAGTACCATTTTACAGATGAAAGTACAAAAGATTTTAGTGCCAATGAGCACCAGGAAATACATTATAGAGATATATATATATATATATAGAGAGAGAGAGAGAGAGAGAGAGAGAGAGAGAGAGAGAGAGACAGAGGGAAACATTCCATGTGCGTTTACAAATGTCTGCTTGTGTTCTGTGTATGTGCGGATGGATGTGTGTGTGTGTGTGCGAGTGTATACCTCTCCTTTTTTCCCCCTAAGGTAAGTCTTTCCGCTCCCGGGACTGGAATGACTCCTTACCCTCTACCTTAAAACCCACATCCTTTCATCTTTCCCTCTCCTTCCCTCTTTCCTGATGAAGCAACCGTTGGTTGCGAAAGCTTGAATTTTGTGTGTATGTTTGTGTGTCTATCAACCTGCCAGCACTTTCGTTTGGTAAGTCACATCATCTTTGTTATATATATATATCAGATGACCTACATTACTTCACAAGCACTAGCCACTTCTAAAATGAAATGCTTAGCTCACCTAAAGTGTGTGAAGCATACCTTGTCACCAAGACAAAAGGTAGCTTCCAGTTACAGCAAAAATTGGATTTTTATTTCACTTATCATGGCAGGCTTCACATAATACCATATTGCATTAAGTTCCACTTTTACATAAAATGAAACATCTATTGACATCATAGTTTGCTGATGTACAATTAAAATAACCATGAGCAAAAACTGTTTGAGAAAAGCTATGACTGTTGTGTTGATATCACATGTTCCCTGTGTTGTTCCCCTTATAGCCATACGTGATCATTAGACTACAGCAGAATTATTCACCATTCATCATTTGACAACAGAATTTTCCCTCACTACCAACTATTCTTAAGAAAGCTGTTTCATCATGCAATATACAAACAGAAGAAAATTACAGTAGGTTGAAAATCAAATAAATTGAATTTTCTTCCACTAATCTTTGTTTATTACAAGTTCGTTTTTGCTTATTAGACCATTAGCAAATGTAAATATTCATTTTATACATTAAGTCACACTCATGAAGCCATCAATGGTCACACTGTGCTCATCACCTTCTATTCATAACAAATAGATAGAATGCTATGCTCCCTTCATCATACTATTAAAATTGTGTGTCTTTATCAACTGTTACATCTGCATACATGAATTACATTGAAAAAGCAGATATCACAACAGAGATGAGACAAATATATCATGAACCAGTTTAACAGATATATTTGTGTTCATAAGTTGCATTACTATATTCTAGTTTTTATTCATGGCTTAAATTCTCCGAAGAGTTGTCCTATCCCCATAGACTACCAGGCATACCCTCTTACTGCACGTTAAGTATGCTGTGTGTTATATTGTGGCCCATAGATTGCCATTTCATTACTTTGACAAACACTAGGCCATTATCTTTTTGACATGATCCATGAATAAAGATAAATAAAGAAATAAAATTATATGGTGAACCTTTTCATATCATATTTCGTATTCAATCAGATATTTGTTTCAGTACGCTAACATGTAAAATATATTATTTTTCCACTTTCCTGTAACATATGACATGGAAACCATGCAGTCTACATAGTTATAAAAATTGCTCATTCAAAACTCTTAGTGGCCAATAATGTTTCTATTGTGGGCTGCAATTGATTAAATAAATACTGACAGTTTTATTGTTTCACAATGACTAACCCTCTTGATCAGTGATAACAGCAAATTCCACTGTGTATGTTGAAAATAAAAGTTAGTAAATAGTTTCAATGAATTAGAACATCTAGCTACAGGGTTATTTAATTCAGGATAGCAATTTTATGGTGCCATTATTTTACAAAGCTCAACACTAAACTAAGAATTACACGACACTCCTTATTCTCTGCCTGCTGTCAAGATACATATGAATAACTTTCAAGTTACTTTATTTTAGTTGTGCGAATACAGACATTGTTACATTGAGGAAAAAAAATCAAAACAGATTTCAGTTCCTTGAAAGGAAATCTTGTTTTTTCAAACTGACATTTGTTTTAAAATATGTCTGAAGGGAGTTGCTGGTGCTAGTCTCTCTCTCTCTCCCTCTCAAACTTGTTTAGCTGACAGTCATCGTTGACAAAAGATGAAAGTGTGAACTTAGGATGAAGGTTGTAGTTACAGATGGATCTGTAGGATATCTCAAGATCTGTGTTAGCTGGGGAGCTCAGCTGTGAGCTGGCAAAGCCATCTGACATTTCAGATTATGCTTGGTTATAATTACTGCCCAGATTAAGTAGCAATTTAGAAGACAGAGTTTTAGTGGTGATACACAAACAATCAATAACATCAATGCCAAAAGGGGAGATGCTCCTCTTTATCCCCGCTACCTTAACAGACAGTGAAGTTCATGATGAAGACAACGTATGGGGAATACTGTTAACAGGTAAACATAGTGTTTCTGACAGAGATGCCGTCCAACACACACAGATTAATTTTTCAAAAAGTATTCACATACTTCCTTACTCCGTGCCTCCCAAAACAATGGTTGGCAGCAGAGATTTCAGGTGTACCACTTTCTACGCTAGTAAACAGACTTTTCACGGCTCTTAAGAGCAGTCACAGTATTTAGAACCAGGTGCAAAAGCAAACTCGGTATTCACTTACATAAAAAACAAACTCCGGACAGCCTGGCAATGACACCAAACTAAGTTTTACTAAATATGACGCCCAAAAAATGTACCTGTGCGTGATATGTGTAAAATATATAAATAAAATAGTATCACATGACAAATTTATTCGTGGACTATTATCTCGCCCTTGTCAATGACACACACAATATCTAAAATCACACTTTGATGCTGTCACGCACTTCACACTTCATTGCCCCTAGATGGGCAGAAACAGCACTACAACAGCTTCCGAATATTAGACTGCTTCACTGCTGTAAGATGATTCACCAGGCTCAATTCCAGTCAGATTGTCACGAGAAAACAGTGAAATATAGACAGGCTGCTAAAAAGATTTAAATGGTAGCTTTCTGCTGGAATTAAACGTCAGCTACAAGCTTTGATTTAAATCTTGGCAAGGCTGTGTATTTGGCTCAAATTATGTTCCTGGAAATTATCTTTCATAAAACACAGCACTTGATGACGGAAGGACACATATTGTCCGGGACAGCTAATTTTATGGCACGTGATGGTGACAATAACTATCGCCGCACTGGAAAATTTCCACATAAAACGAATTATGGGGTATCTATTGCATATCATGCAACCACAGTCAGCAGCATCAATTCTACAATGACTTTCCACCAGACACGGTCTATAATTCCTTGTCAGTGTCTGATTTTAAATCTTTTTTTATTTTCTCGTATCATAAAAATAACAAAATTTTGTGTTAATCCACACCTGGGAAAGACCATGACCTGTATGTAATAACATCGCAAAACTGTTGACGACTTGATATCTGGATTCGTTATCACCCAGTCGTGATTTTGTGTGGTTGCTAATTCCCATACACAAATAACAACATATGTTTACCTGGGGTTTCTGGAGATTCAACTTTCACACCCTTCCCATCCGCCATCTTAGCACCAATCACTGCATGGGCATCATTGTCGGTCGTAACATATGAGCATCAGCGGCTAGGATTACCCAAAGAATGTCTCTGGTCAAGCCGGCAGTCCACGTCAACTTAGTGTACGGTTAGGTTGTAGCAGTGGCGTGATATCGTAAAAAAAGTAGTATAAACCTAGTAATGACCGAAGTTGTGATTGTTTCTGGTGTCAGAACACCAATAGGTAAGTTCATGTGTCATATTACTGAGCTACAAAGCATGTTTAAATGAAATTCTAAGAGACAACTCATTTCTGTATTGATAGTTGTTATGATAAGAAACAGGTGAAAATAATTTTTTCCAGAAGTTTATAGATCCAGACCCAGGAAGTATTTGAAGATGTTACGATTTTCCGTACATGTTACCATTGTTCACATAGAAGTTTGGAAGCTAAACCACCATCCACGCGAATTAGCAGACTCGCTTGAAATAATGTCCCTTCGATGCGCGTAACATTTTACTGAGTTTATGGGAAATTAATCGTTTTGTGTAACCTGCAAGCGTATTATGTTGTTTGATGGAGTGGAAGGTGCATCTAATTCGTTATTACACTTTGCGTTAGAAAATTAAAACGCTGTTCTTTATTGATCCTCATATATACTCTGCAAACATTGTATTTATGCTGGAGGGTGCTTACAATTAAACCAAGTGTTTGGGTTCCGTCGTGGAATATTCGTCTATAGGGCTTGGAATAGCGATTCATTCGGGCAGTAATTTTGTAGATTTCCCTATAATTAGTGTTAGCAGATTGGTTTGTACACATTATCTAGGAAAGTTCATAATTAAATCAATTAATTTATGACTGTATTAATAAATAAATGGGACTACACGTTCAACACAAAGTAAATAATAATGTTAAGGGGGCACTAAGTGAACATGCAGCAGTACAGAGTGGTGGGGAATACAGAAGCGTCCGATTCCACCCGTCTGCTGTGATCGTTGACGTGACCAATATGGCGGAAACGAACAATGCCAACGTTTCCAATATGGCGCCTATGTCGTCATTACATACACGACAACAAACACCAAAATACATATAAAACCAGCACACAACTCTCTCTCGAAAAATATAATCGAAGTAAGGGGGAACCAGTGCGGGAATAATGGGGTTTGTGGGTGGGGACAAACTAAATATAAACACACACAGACACACACCATGATCCCAAACTACAAAACACGACGACATGAAAACACCACAAAATTCCCAAGTTCCGCTAAACTTACAATATCGTCAGGAATCGGCCACTTCCCTTCACCTACGTAGCTCAACCGCAGTTGTCGATACCACAAGACAAAAACCAACTACTCCAAGAATTATAATCACGCCACAACTATCGATACCACAAAACCAACACCTAAAACAACAAAAATTGGTATCGGACACTTCCCTTTACCTATATAGGCCAATAGCAGTTCGCGATACCAACCCACATAGCTACGACGACACATTGGAGTCGGACACTTCCCTTAACCTATATAGGTCAACAGCAATTCACAATAACAAAACACATAGCTATCACAACAAATTGCAATCGGTTACTTCCCATGACCTATGCAGCTCAAATACAGCTGACGATTCCAAAAAAAATTGACATAGAGTATTTCCCCCAAGGTACATAAATCAACCAAAAGTACCGATACCAAAACATCAACCACCAACACATGCAGTAAATAACACCGACCCAACAACACACAAAAACCCCACCAAACATCATAACACATGAACTGTAGACCCAAAAACACGACTACTTACCGTAAAAAAGTTCCGGCACTACACACTAATCCCCAACTAGCATATTCTGCTTGCATACGCCGCATTTTACTGTCTCTGTCACAAGCCCAAAAAGTTGCAGAAACTTAATGACAGACAACATGTCGTCCCCCATTTCAGCCAACAGATGCGCACTATTTAAGTTAGAAGTCATATCCATACCTAACAAAAGAAGCCACAAATTGAATTAAACGACTTACCACATGACAAACAGCAAACTAATAGCATCAAACGACACCACAATAACATAAACACAATGGAAACTTAATTCTTAACTCTAAGCCATCTGGTCATCTAAGCCATCTAGGATCAACGCCATCTGGTGCCAAGTTAAAGTAATACGGTTCTCGAGTCTGCTGCCTCCAGTGTAGTATGTGACATCTCAAAGTAGGCCCTAATGTGTTTCGAATACGCTTAACAGCAGATGCACAAGAGAGAACATTTTTCTTGTATTGCTCACTTGTATTAGCTATCCTAAGCATATTGTTAAGTACTTATACTCAGTGTGTACTTTCATTACTTATGTTAGATTGGTCTTGTAGTATTCATATCTAAGTTTTTTTTATTTCATCATTTGTGTTAATTTTGGCCACAGTTACGTGATGATGATTACTAGAAATACGTCATAAATAAAATATTTAGCAACCAAGACATTACCAAGGAATTACTACATGCCAGGAAATTTTCTTGTTACTAACACCCTCAGACAGATAAAACAATATTAGAGATTGGATCTAGGATGCAAATGTAACTGAAATGGTAGCTTATACATAAAAAAAAGCTTTTCATGACACATTTGTTGGCTTTACCAACTTGCAACAAAACTTGTCACCTGGCAACCTAACTTAGGCCTTGTGCTATGCTGCAGTTCAGTCGGGTGGTTGGTTGATTCGGGGAGGGGCCAGTGAGGTCATCGGTCCCATTGGGTTAAGGAAGGATGGAGAAGGAAATCGGCCATGCCCTTTCAAAGGAACCATCCCGGCATTTGCCTGAAGCGATTAAGGGAAATGATGGAAAACCTAAACCTGGATGACCGGACACAGGTTTGAACCATCATCCTCCCGAATGAGAGTCCAATGTGCTACCACTGCGCCAGCTCGCTTGGTCAGTCTGTTGCCAAGCCTCTTAAAAACATCTAGTAGGCTTATACAACACAGTCCTTGTAAACAATACAGTCCAAGCCATCACCCACAAGAAATAAACATGTTACAAAGAAAGTATATGACTGACATTTACAAGTCACACACACAAAGAGATCCCAGACAACATCTATGTAACATGTCATCACACTTCAAAGAATATACCAATGGCTTGTGTTATTCACTAGACCTTAATGTTGTAGACATGGAAGATACATGGAGACACTAGAAGATTTCGGACATATTAAATAATGGTAAGACAGAGATTTCAAAAACATATTTTAAACGGCAAGCCATTTTCATGGGCAGATGTGGACTTTGATTATAACTTATGACTTGTGAACAGCAGATTAAAACTGAAGAAATTGCAAAAAGTTGGTAATTAGGGAAGTGGTACATGGAGAAATTGAAAGAACCATGGCTTATTCAGTGTTTCAAAAGAAGCATTAGGCAATGATTGACTGAAACAGAGGTTAGATGACATGTGGAGTTGCAGACAAGCACAATGAAAAGACACTTACACTTATAGCTTTCAGCCAGAGCATTCTTCAGAAACACACACTCACATTCATTCATACAAGCAAGCACACCTCACACATGACTGCCTTCTCTGGCAGCTTGGATTCCATTTGTTGTTCATAACTATAATATTGAAGTATTTAGCTGAATCAACAACCTTTGAATTTGTGAGATTTGTCATGTAAATGAAATAGAACAGATTCCTCTTAGTACTCGTGTGGAGGATCTCACTCTTATTATTATTTATACTTAATTATTAGTTTTTGGTGCCACGCAGGTATGTTTTCTGAATCACTTCCCAATTGAATTTGAGCATCTGATGTCTTTACTAGATGGTAAACCATAGCATCATCCGCAAACAATCTTAAGAGGGCTGCTCAAAATCTCCTAAATTGTTTATATAGATTAGGAGCAGCAGAGGGCCTATAACATGACTTGGGAAATGCCAGACATCAGTTCCACTTCCACTTCACTTGATGATTATTCATTAGTTACTGACTATTTGTCAGTTACTACAAACTGTGACCATCCTGAGAGGAAATGACGAATCCAGTTGCACAACTGCGATGATACTCCTTAGGGACAACATTTGATGACCAGCCACTTGTGAGGGACAGTGTCAAAAGCCTTCAGGAAATCTAGAAATGTGGCATCAGTTCGATTCGAGATCCTCTGTTAGTAGCACTCATTACTTCATATGAATAAAGAACCAGTTGTGTTTCATCAGAATGGTGCTTTCCAAATCCATGCTGCCTGCCTGTTAATAGATCATTTTCTTTTTGGTGTTTCATAATGTTTGTATGCAATATATGTTCCAAAATCCTTCTGCAAATTGATGTCACTGCTGCGGATCTGTAAGTCATCAGATTGCTCCTATTTCCTTTCTTGAGTGTTGGTCTAATCTGTGCAACTTTCCAGTCTTTTACATATGGATCTTTCATCAAGTGAGTGGTTGTATGTGACTGCTAAGTATGAAGCTCAGAATGAAGCTATTATATCAGTATATTCTGAAAGGAACCAAGTAGTCGCTCTATAGTCTGGACCAGAAGACTTGCCTTTATTAAGTGATTTACGCTACTTCACTGCATGGAGAGTATTTACTTTTAAATTACTCATATTGGCAACTATTCTTGATTCAAATTCTGGGATGTATACTGCATCATATTTGGTGCAGAAATTTCAAAAAAGCATGTCTAGTATCTCCACTTTAGTGCTACTGAAGTCTGTGACATTACCATTGTTGTTGCACAGTTCAGCTTATTGAGTAGCTTGCCACTAATGTACTTAGTATGGGACCAGAATCACTTTGGATTTTCTGTCAGATTTCAAGACACAGTTTCATTGTGGAAACTATTAAAAGCAACTCACATTGAAGTCCACAATAAATTTCAAGCTTCTGTGACATTGTCAGTATTGGAGATTTTGCATTCTTTTAAATATGGTGTGCTTTCATTGTTGCTTCTGCGACAGTGTTCTGATCTGTTTTGTGTAGCATGGGGAATCTGTTCAGTTTCTTCTTAGTTTCTGTAATTTGAACCTCTCAGTTGTCATCAGTACTATTTCTTTACATTTAAGCTACATTTGGTCTAAAAAACAAATTTTATCTGCATTTTTAACTAAATATATTTTACATTTATCTTTGGTGGTTTTGGATGTTTTGGTATTCGGTCTTGCTACATTGGCCTTGTGGTAACTAGTCCCTATATCTGTCATGATGTTCCCTATTTGCTCAGGATTATTTGATGGCAAGTGGTCTAGTATGTCATTGCAACCATTTACACTTTATCCAGACTCCTTAACTAATTGTACAAAATAATTTTCAGATAGAAAATTTTGGCTAGTACAATTTTGGATGATGTTTTGTGCCTATGTACATATATTTTTGCCAACATATCAAAGGTAGACTGAAGTCACCATCAACTATAATTATATGCCAGAGGTTGAAAATACCATTAGAATTGTAAGATTCTTTTATTTAGAATGTGCCTGGTTTCAGGAACTTAAATGCCCATCTTCATGTGTTATGCTGAAAATAGCACAAGGTGGGAGATGATAAGTTTTTACACGCAGCAATACACACAAAAAATGCTGTGTAGCGGTAGACGAGTACAGGACATGGTGTATTACCAGTGAGTACAGAGCATGGAGTAGCGTACGCAAGGGACGACGCAAACAGGTTACCAGTTTCCCTCATTGGCAGCTATATCCCTAAGGTGCTGCTTCATGCACCCAACATTTGAGCTTCCAACAACCAATAATCCTACCCTCTGTGAATCCTCAGAACTTGCAGGCTGAGTAGGTTTCACTGAAACAGGGAAAACTACAGCTGGCTCAGGATATTTATCAGCTACAACTGGCACCTGAAACCTATTTGTCAGGCAAACTGGGGATACCTTTCAACTTGTCCCACAGAAAGTCTTTAACCATCCCCAACACTCTGACGCAACCTTCCCACTTCAGCACGAGTGAGGGTTGAGCCTCAGAGTGGACAGTAACCAGCTAGCCGCAGTAGTGGACCGATAGGTGGAAGCCCAATGGCAACACCCTCCGCTGCATGACTGAAGCCAGAGCCACATGTAGCTGTGAGTGAAGAGTCACCAACTTGGCTTGCATCTGAACACAGTATTCACAGCCCCTATCCACACTCAGGACACAAATACACAAAAAAATTTAAGATGAAACTACACAAGCACACAGACAAAGTTAAATAAGTAACTCAGTTCTCCTTTGAAGTTTGTATTGCAATGAACAAATAATGAATTACTCTCCCATTGATGCTTGTATGGAGGTTGCCTCATGACTGAGCTGTCTACACCTTACACTGGCGGTCTGAAACAAAACAAGACAGTAGCGGGACAGGCAGTGTAAATTCACATTACCCTGTTACCAAAACACAAGACTATTCTTCGTAAATCACTACATACAACAACTTATGCAGAAACCATGCAGCAGTGATAAGAACTGGACATAACAAGGAAGCATTAACTGAGCAGGAAGTGAGACAGGGTTATAGCCCATCCCTGCTGTTGTTCTCTCTGTACAAAGAGCAGACTTTGATGGAAACCAAGGAGAAATTTGGGAAGAGAAGTAAAGTTCAAGTGGATTTAGGGTGCCAGTAGCTATGCAGTGGTGAAGAGACTTCCTCAGCATAGACTAGTATAGGGAGCTACATATGACATATTTTGAATATCAAAACATCTTTAAGACCAAATTTTGTGGGAGCATGAAAAGATGTAGTTTTGGCCCTTTTGCTGTGTGCTCATCACATATTAGAGAATTCTTAGGCCAACTGTCATCAGCAAACATAATTTGTTGGAAGTTAATGGAATAAAAAAAAAATTCATCTTGGCCTTGTGGTCTTACAAAATCATTTGACTCAGACTCCCTGATGGCTCTTTGTAGTTGAACTGACTGACTCCTGCAAGGTGTTTCCAGCAGCCCCCATCCCCCACACTTCACCCCGCATGCACGTCATAATGTGAACAGTACTTGTTCTTACTTGCAAAAGACAGAAAGAAAACAAGAAAACGTGCACAAATGTAAATAAAAAATAAGGCCAAAATATTGTAGGTAGATATCAGCATATCATCCTTGACATGTCTTACACAATGGCCACAGTTTGTATCTTTCTTCCTATTTAATAATAGACATAAACTAGATTCGAAAATACTTTGCAAGATTATCAGTATCACATGACAATCAAGAGTGACAGTGGGTAGCCTCACAGAATACTGTAGAGATGCACTTGGTAGTATTTCAAGCAATTAAGCGTATTCAAGAATGTGACATGCTGCTCTTGGGTGTTATGAATATGTGATGCAGTGATTTTTTTGAGCAATGATAATGGAATATATACATCAGGAAATCTCTAGGAGATACTGACAACCTAATGGATGAGACCATTATTCACATAGTTCTTGGATTTGTCACTGAACACAACTTGTGGCAATATCATTCACTTACCATATAAGTCCTGAAAACTTTTCACTATTGACAAAACAATAAAAGTTAAAATAATATGTGTTAAGTAGATATTTGATTCTATAGTGATATAGTGGTTGATGTCATAGTGTGCACGAATAAATAGATTTTTCAGTGTGGTGGATTGTGATGACCTGATCCAGGGAAACTGCAGTTCAGTATCCACAATTATTATGTGATGACATCTAGCAGCTTAGAATCTGTTCTTCACAGTATCACTTCTTTGCAAAGATCATACCGCATTCTTTTGTAAGCCAAAAGTTTAATAATTCTGTAAAAGTTATCATGGTAGCTGCCACTACATTCCTCCTCAACTTAAAACCATTTACAGTACAATTATTTGACTCGTAAAGTAGTGGTTGCCTTTGTTGTAGATAATGTCATTTCAGTTTTTATGCAGTTGTGGAAACAGCGCAAAAATTAATTTGCAAATGGTGTTTATGTATGTAATTTCAGGATCACTTGGTGGTTGTTTCTCAACCCTTAGAGCTGATGAGCTGGGCACGATAGTAATTAAGGAAGCTTTGCGGAGAGCACAAATTGATCCCGCTAATACACCTGGAATATGTGAAGTCATTATGGGGCAGGTGAGCATGTATACACATAGGATGCTGCGTGTGTGTGGGTGTGTGTGTTTGTTATAGTGTAGGAATAATGAGGAATGCAGTACCATGCTATTAGTGAGGGCTATATCAACTTCTTTCAAGACAAGAAGGAATAAACACTACCTGAAGAAAGGAGTGTTCTTGTACTAAGAAATTTCAGTTTATACAAGACATGTTGCTACACCAGTGATGCATGTGTTGAACCCCATGATGATAGTGGTGGGGATGGGGGAGATATGCTAATTTAGGTCTGGTAGTAGATTAGAGAACCATCTGTAATCTGCAGAACTAAAGTATAATAATGCAAAGTGCTAGTATCCTAGCAAATATGGCTTTTTATCAGTTTAAGATTTTGCAACAAATACACCAGTTAGTGTGTCTTTCAGTAAAACATTTCTTCCATTGAATTTACTGAAATGTTTACATCACTAACATCTGTATGTTGGTTGGTAATAGCTTGAAACTGAGAGAGTAATCCACCTCTCACTTTTAAGACTCCCTTCATCAAATTCAGGGCTAGAAGGTACAGTTCAGTGTTGTGGCTCCTTAGGTTTTCCCGGCATTATTGATAAGACACAGATTAGTGTTAATGCCACATAAGAAAGCTTTGTTCAAATGAATCCTTAGTTTCAGTAATAGGTGGTTAAGTTTGCAGACAAATGATGTATATGTCGACCCACAGTGCTCTCTTGTGTGTGGCTGGAAACACTATTGTTTGTTACATCATGTTTGGTCAGTGAACAGCTGTCAAAAGAATTGTAAGTGGGAAAGCAAGTGCAACTGTATCTCATTAATATCAAGTGGTTTAGTATGTGTGTGTTCTCGTACTGCGAAATTTCGGTTTGTACAAGACATTATGCTACACCAGTGATACATGTGTTAAACCAGGAGATAAAAGGTGATTGTATAAATAGTGCTTTGGTAAAAGAATATTCAGTGCGCCAGTAGTACAGCATGACTGCAATATTCTCCACATGGCTGTAACAGACCATAAAGTTTGACAGTATAATGAAAAGGATAGGCTGCTACTCACCGTGTAGTGGAGATGTTGAGTCCACACACACACACACACACACACACACACACACACACACACCCACACCCACACACACACACACACACACACACACACACACACACACACACACACACAGATGAGATGTGTGTATGAGTTTTGCTTGTGGGAATGTGTGTGTGTTGTCTAATTCAGAAGGATGCCTTTTGGCCGAAAGCTTACTTGTTTAGCAGTATTTTTGTTGTGCGACATTTCATCTCCAATAACGGTGAGTAGCAGTCTATCCATTTGATTATATTGTCATTATTCCATCCTGGATTTTCCATTATTGAACCACAAAATTTTACCCACAGTGTGCTCAACACTGGAGCCCTGTAACATGTGGACCAGACAACATACACAAGCCAATGCTGATTGCTGGGGTATGGAATGGGTACACACTTGTTATCGTGCTAACTACCATAGTCCAGACTTCACCAGTGCCTCCATCTGAAATGCACACCTGAATACCGACGCATGCTGTGTGGCCAAGTGTAATCTTTTGGAATGAGTCCCACTTCAACTTGCTCTACAGTGATGGTTTTATACACATTAAATTCTATCATGGTGACTGCAGTTTGGCAACCTGTTTGAGCAACACCTTTCATGCGTAATGGCGTGAGGTGCCATTCAGTGTGCAACAATTATGCTCCAATTTATTCAGAGCAATATGAACAGCAACTGCTATGTCAGAGTGGTTTTAGAGTCCGTGGCACTGCCTTTCCTGTAGGCTGTATCACATGCCATACATCAGCAGCATAATTCTCATCGAATATAATATGAAATGTTCAAACCCGTTTTGGAGTATGGGTGAAACCATTGCTTCTCTGGCCTGCATGTTTGCCTGACGTGTTGCCCATGTAACATATGAAAAGCTGAACCATAAGGTGTTCCATGTGCCAATGTGGTGGATAATTGTTGAGTTGAAAATGTTAGTGGGCAACCCATGGTGCACAATACTGCTCCTAGGTTGAATTAGGCTAACTCAGCTGTGCAGAACTCCATCTGACTGTACTTTTATACCCCTATTTACTCATGGGAATGAAGTGACTGATATCAATTTCCACAAAACACTTCAAACACCTCCCGTGTACAGCTGGACACAACTGACATAAAATCCAACAAACATGTTTGGCCAGGCAGTCAGCCAGAGGGTTACTTGTCTAGGAAGGCAGAAAACAACAGTAGCAGAACACATGTAGTTTCCCAGAATGTGTTTTTAATTATGGAACATGAAGAAAGTACATCTGGAAAATTATCAACTGTCTACATACAGAAAGAACTGTATAGTATTGTAAAAATGCTAAATTCCATCAGAAGACCTAGAAATGAGACTTACTATAAAAGCCTTCACCTTCTGTTGGGCCTCAATGCTTTTGGAAGCTAACTGCCCTAGTCACTATCAGATGGTGATGGAGTTACACAGCATACCAAAATGCTGCAAATGTGATGAGATGCCCAAAGACACTCTGTATCTTGATACAGATGAACTTCAAAAATAATGGTGTCAGGTGTAACACCGATGGTACAAATATTAAGAGCTTCTAAAGTCAGCAGATTTTGTTTTTATGTTCAAACCACTGGTTCAACCAGAAATTTTTATGCTACATGCCAGACTACTGAGACATTTTAACAGCCAAGATTTTGGCGAAGCCACACTGGTGTGTAATGGCCAAGCATGATGTGGTGTTCATCTCCAACACACTATATCAGCTACACTGATAACACCCCAGTTAAGTTACAGAGTATGTGAGAGTAAAATGCAAGAATTTAAAATGCCTAATATATTCTGTAATTTGAAGGGCAAAAGGTGTGCAAGGCATTATAACATCTGTCCTATGCAGCCTTGCATGAATGGTCTAAAATTCATGCAGGAAGTTACTGCCTCTAGATAAACACTTGTAACAGTAAGTCTAGCCAGAAAGGTGGACCTATTTAGGAGACTTTGCTCTTCTATAGTCAGTTCCCAGTTATTGCAGAAAAAAGTGCATTTTAGTTGTACAACTATGCAGACAGAGACAGAAAAAACCAGGATGTGTATAACAAATTGATAATTAAATAACCTCCTAATAAAGCAAACATTCTGTGGAAAATGTAAAAGCAAAGGAAAGAATGGCCCAACGTTGATTTTGACTGACGGATCAGATGATGACTATACAGCTCAGGGTATGGAAGTTGCTGTCTCCCTAAGAGAATTAGCAAGTCCATCAGCTGTCTTCCCCACCCACAGATTGCACAAATACATTGGTTCCCATTCTTCAATGGAACATCAGTGGGTTCAGAATGAATCTGACTGTACTGAAATTTATGTCACATGGGATACACTTGTCTCAAAGAGGTGGCAACGGTACGCATCCATCACAGTCTTCATTACCAACTAGTGAGAGCAACAAAGAATGTGGAGGATGCATACCATAGGACACTTTGCTTAGGCCCAAAACTAGTTGGATACAGTATGTTGCATCACCAGGGCTGTTACGACAGAGCTAACATTAAATACAGTTGACTTTTGATATCAGATAAGACAAATACAAATAGTCCAATATTTCACAGTGTGCCAGGACTGATTTTATTCTTTTACTCATGTTGTGTAAGTTTTTAACATTCTCGTATTAGCTTTGCCTGATGATTGGTGCATGATACCTTAGAATTGGTTATGTGGATAATAATGTGATTAATATTATTCAGCATTATGTTCGAAGCTGACAAATAGCATTCAAGAAGTCTCTCTGCATACTGTGGTGTACAGATAAGTATATTTTGGTTTCCATTGTTTGAGTGATGTTACTATATTGATATACAATATTAGGCTCTAGAGTGAAACTTTTATTAAGCATATACTCCGATCCAAAGAAAAACTTCGTGACAGATTAAACCTTTATGCCAAAACACACTACAAACCTGGACCTTTCCTTTCTGCAAGCAGTGCCTATGGTCTTTCACTAGGTTCTGTAAAATTTTCTGAAGTTTTGGTATTGGAATGTTCCATTGTGATTTATTACATTGTTTGACTAGTCTTTTTACTTTACATTCGTTGATACAATTGTGGCAAGTGATATTCCTCCATTTGGCAGGAAGCAAAGAACTACACTAAGCACTTCCATCTTTCTTGTCATAGTAGTCCCTGCAATGTGGACATTCCTGATGTATTTATTTACTTCTCCATAACTTTTCCATCAACTCTTTCTCTTTTCTATTCTTCATTGGTCAGTTTTTCGTGGTATATTGTGTTGTGCAAAACAGTTTGTTAAGGCACCCAAGTTGCTAAAACTATTTCAGGTGTTCCTAGAGGTAATTACACAAATGTAGTGGCACATCAAAGGTTTTTCTCTGGTGGGTTCTTTTCCACGATGAGAATTTCCATCTCAGTCCATAACAGGAGGGGTATTATTTAAAAAATTGTATGCCACTTTCTCTACATGTGGGCTGTGTGGCCTTTTTGATACAATATTTTTGGTGTTCTTCATATTAGAAATAATAATAATTTGTCAAGCCACATCTTATTCCATCTGGTTGTCACTGGATAACGTTCACATCATACTATTACAGTTACTTGGTAAGGAACTTCTTTAAATTCTAACAAATACTCAAATGGAAATTTTGTTGGGAATGCCCTTCATCAGTAAATCACATAACTCCAAACTGTCAATTATGTTTACAGATTCATTTACCTTTCTTTGTAGTTACAGAATTTATGCTAAGAGCTAAATTATGATGGTTTTTACTATTATTTTTAGGTATAGTTGTAGTCTCTATTCAAAAGATTTTTGTTCTAGGTGCTAACTGCTGGGCAAGGTCAAAATCCGGCCCGTCAAGCAGCAATACATGCTGGATTGTCGTACACAGTTCCAGCATACTCTGTCAATATGGTGTGTGGTTCTGGAATAAGGTAGGTGATGTTTTAAAGGCAGTTCTACCATTCTCTGGCTTACATTATCTTTTCCTTCATTTCTCCTAATTTGCCATAGGGCTGTTGTTGATGGATACCTGAGTATCAGAAATGGTGATGCACAACTTGCAGTATGTGGTGGACAGGAATCAATGAGCTTAACTCCTCATGTTACTAATATGAGGAAAGGATTAAAGATGGGTGATACATCTTTGCGTGACACCCTATTGTGTGATGGTCTGACTGATGCTTTTTATAATGTACATATGGGAGAAACTGGTAAGTTTCATTTTGGTTGGTGGATGATTGGAGATAATTCTTCTGGGTTCTGGTGCTGACAGTACTGAGAAGAGTTTCTGTGTTGGTTGTAATATTTTCCAACATTAACATGTGAGGCAGTTTGCAATTAACACTCTGTGGGTGACACTTCAAACTATGATGGAAAACTAACTCATATAATTTGCTCATCCTTTGTGACAAGCTTTGACAAAATTGTAGATCAAAATTCTTTTCTTATTCCTTCTGTAGCACTGGACATCAGCTGTGAAATATTTTGTTATGGAGAATAATGGAAATTCTCTTACTATTTTTCTTCCTCTCTGCTATGTTTATTGTTTTTATTTACTATAATTCTGGAAGCAACCATGGCATCATCTCCAGCCACTTTAGCTCTGTGGTCAGTGCAATATATCACTCTGTGGATATCTCACTGTTGTACTCCAACATCCTCTGGTATGGCAATAAAAAGTTGTATAATTACTATAAATTATGGTAGTACCTGAAACGAGCTATAGTTGCTCTGAAATGATCACAAATTCATAAAACGTTCAGCACAGCTGAGTGGGAGAAAAACAGTATGAGAACAGTCTTTATTCTTCATGTCACAAAAAAATCCTTTTTTATTTTGTTTGGTGCTGTTATTAGAATTTATTGCAGATTGCATGCTGGAGATGGTGGTGGAGGGTATGAACTGGGAAGACTTCATCTTACCATACCCAAGTATTTGTTGAGCTGATTTTAGTTAAAATATTTTCAAACCCTGTTTTGCATACTGATAGAAAGCCATGTAATGAGAATAGTTGGACTGAAGTTACATGGAAGAAATTAAACTGTAGGTACTGACAAAGAAAATCAATGTTTGCTAGGGACAGAAGGTACAGAACTTCAAACAAAAGTAACAGAGGATTAAAATAGTATTTGCAATAGAGAATAAAATACACACAAAGCATAAAAATATTTATTGGAAAAGAAATTCCACAGTTCAGCTACTATGTGTATTAAGTAATGCGCACATAAATTAATTATGTGGTGGAATTTCTTTTCCTTATACAAATAAGTGATAACATGGAGAAGCCTCATTAAAAAAATATTTATTTTCATCTACAAAAAATTGCTTACGCTTTTGCATTTGAAGTTTTACATGTTGTTGTTGTTGTTTTTGTTTTCAGTCCAAAGACTAGTTTAAGCTTTCGATATTAGTCTACCTTTGCAAACATCTTCATTTCCAACTACTGTAACCTACACTCATTTGAACCTGATTACTGTATTCATCTCTTTCTCTCCTCCTACTTTTTTTGCCCCCCGTACTTCCCTCTAATATCATATTGACAGTTCTTTGATGCCTCAGAATGTGTCCTGCCTCCTCTCTTATCTCCCCAGTTCAGTACAGTACCTCCTCATTTGTTATGCAATCTATCCATCTAATCTTCAGCATTCATCTGTAGCACCACATTTTAAAAGCTTCCATTCCCTTCCTGTCTGGATTGTTGATCATCCACATTTCACTCATGTAAGAGAGACTGCACTATAGACAAGAAAACTCAGAAAATGCTTCCTAACCTTTAAATTTATATTTGATGTTAAAAGATTTCTGTTTTTCAGAAACGACTTTCTTGCTGCTGCTGCTGCTGCTGCTGCTGCTGCTGCCGCTGCCGCTGCCAGTCTGCATTTTAATATCCTCTATATTTGGCCTATCACCATTTATTTTGCTGCACAAATAACAAAACTCATCTACTACTTTTAGTGTTTTCATTTCCTGATCTGATTCTGTATGTTGGCCTGAAACTGCCAAGAGAGGTGTGCAACCATATTATTAAAATAATTAACAGGATTTTACAAAATCTGAGTAGTCACAAACAGACAGGTACTAGTTGTTTTTTCGTGCATTTATTCCAAATGACATGTTTCAGGCTCTGCCAATTTGATTTCCTGGTGTAAAAATATAACAAATAATTAGTTATATGTTTTTAAAACACCAAATGTTAACAGAAAAGTGAAAAATCAAACTAAGTGTCAGAACCAGTACATACCATTTCATAGCAAAAATAACTTTGAAAGCTTGTTCCTTACTCATACATTCATGGACTAGAGGGTGTAGCATATAATTTAAACTTGTGAAATGGGAATTTAGGTCATGAGTAGGACTGTGAAAAACCACTACTTCAGTGCACCCACACTTGCTATGTAAACCACATGGTGCAAGAGGGCACCACCTAATGTCATTACCACTGTGCAAACACCGATATGTTCACTAAAAATTAAAACAGTAACAAATAACAACTAAAAGTACATGCTGGGTGCCTGCACATAGACACATTAAAAACATGTGGCAGTAGTACAAAGTACACCAAAGCACATTACAAAATTGTTGAAAAAAATTTTGTCTTGGAAAGGCATGACTTGTCGAAGGTTACAAAAGGATTTGTTTAGATTTGCAATTACACATCTTGACTATTCATCAGACGTAAAATCTTAAGACATTTGTTCCATCCTGTGGTTTATTATTGCAGCTATCCATATGCCAAAATGTTTACTGCCCATTAAAACAGCAAAATACAACAACAAAAATACATTTAGTGCGCCTGCATGTAAGCACAATAAAAGAAGCATCACTGTAGTACATGGACACAAGATTGTACCTTTCAATATATTAAAATATTTATTTAGCTAAAAAGGATGTTGTTGTTGTTGTTGTTGTGGTGGTCTTCAGTCCTGAGACTGGTTTGATGCAGCTCTCCATGCTACTCTATCCTGTGCAAGCTTCTTCATCTCCCAGTACCTACTGCAATCTACATCCTTCTGAATCTGCTTAGTGTATTGATCTCTTGGTCTCCCTCTACGATTTTTACCCTCCACGCTGCCCTCCAATACTAAATTGGTGATCCCTTGATGCCTCAGAACATGTCCTACCCACCGATCCCGTCTTCTGGTCAAGTTGTGCCACAAACTTCTCTTCTCCCCAATCCTGTTCAATACTTCCTCATTAGTTACGTGATCTACCCATCTAATCTTCAGCATTCTTCTGTAGCACCACATTTCGAATGCTTCTATTCTCTTCTTGTCCAAACTATTTATCGTCCATGTTTCACTTCCATACATGGCTACACTCCATACAAATACTTTCAGAAATGACTTCCTGACACTTAAATCTATACTCGATGTTAACAAATTTCTCTTCTTCAGAAACGCTTTCCTTGCCATTGCCAGTCTACATTTTATATCCTCTCTACTTCGACCATCATCAGTTATTTTGCTCCCCAAATAGCAAAACTCCTTTGCTACTTTAAGTGTCTCATTTCCTAATCTAATTCCCTCAGCATCACCCGACTTAATTCGAGTACATTCCATTATCCTCGTTTTGCTTTTGTTGATGTTCATCTTATATCATCCTTTCAAGACACTGTCCATTCCATTCAACTGCTCTTCCAAGTCCTTTGCTGTCTCTGACAGAATTACAATGTCATCGGCGAACCTCAAAGTTTTTATTTCTTCTCCATGGATTTTAATACCTACTCCGAATTTTTCTTTTGTTTCCTTTACTGCTTGCTCAATATACAGATTGAACAACATCGGGGAGAGGCTACAACCCTGTCTTACTCCCTTCCCAACCACTGCTTCCCTTTCATGTCCCTCGACTCTTAAACTGCCATCTGGTTTCTGTACAAATTGTAAATAGCCTTTTGCTCCCTGTATTTTACCTCTGCCACCTTTAGAATTTGAAAGAGAGTATTCCAGTCAACATTGTCAAAAGCTTTCTCTAAGTCTACAAATGCTAGAAACGTAGGTTTGCCTTTCCTTAATCTTTCTTCTAAGATAAGTCGTAAGGTCAGTATTGCCTCACGTGTTCCAGTGTTTCTACGGAATCCAAACTGATCTTCCCCGAGGTTGGCTTCTACTAGTTTTTCCATTCGTCTGTAAAGAATTCGTGTTAGTATTTTGCAGCTGTGACTTATTAAACTGATAGTTCGGTAATTTTTACATCTGTCAACACCTGCTTTCTTTGGGATTGGAATTATTATATTCTTCTTGAAGTCTGAGGGTATTTCGCCTGTTTCATACATCTTGCTCACCAGATGGTAGAGTTTTGTCAGGACTGGCTCTCCCAAGGCCATCAGTAGTTCCAATGGAATGTTGTCTACTCCAGGGGCCTTGTTTCGACTCAGGTCTTTCAGTGCTCTGTCAAACTCTTCACGCAGTATCGTATCTCCCATTTCATCTTCATCTACATCCTCTTCCATTTCCATAATATTGTCCTCAAGCACATCGCCCTTGTATAGACCCTCTACATACTCCTTCCACCTTTCTGCTTTCCCTTCTTTGCTTAGAACTGGGTTTCCTTCTGAGCTCTTGATATTCATACAAGTGGTTCTCTTATCTCCAAAGGTCTCTTTAATTTTCCTGTAGGCAGTATCTATCTTACCCCTAGTGAGATAAGCCTCTACATCCTTACATTTGTCCTCTATCCATCCCTGCTTAGCCATTTTGCACTTCCTGTCGATCTCATTTTTGAGAAGTTTGTATTCCTTTTTGCCTGCTTCATTTACTGCATTTTTATATTTTCTCCTTTCATCAATTAAATTCAATATTTCTTCTGCTACCCAAGGATTTCTACCAGCCCACGTCTTTTTACCTACTTGATCCTCTGCTGCCTTCACTACTTCATCCCTCAAAGCTACCCATTCTTCTTCTACCGTATTTCTTTCCCCCATTCCTGTCAATTGCTCCCTTATGCTATCCCTGAAACTCCCTACAACCTCTGGTTCTTTCAGTTTATCCAGGTCCCATCTCCTTAAATTCCCACCTTTTTGCAGTTTCTTCAGTTTTAATCTACAGGTCATAACCAATAGATTGTGGTCAGAGTCCACATCTGCCCCTGGAAATGTCTTACAATTTAAAACCTGGTTCCTAAATCTCTGTCTTACCATTATATAATCTATCTGATACCTTTTAGTATCTCCAGGGTTCTTCCATGTGTTAGCTATGATTATGTTGTGCTCTGTGCAAAATTCTACCAGGCGGCTTCCTCTTTCATTTCTTAGCCCCAATCCATATTCACCGACTATGTTTCCTTCTCTCCCTTTTCCTACACTCGAATTCCAGTCACCCATGACTATTAAATTTTCGTCTCCCTTCACTATCTGAATAATTTCTTTTATTTCATCATACATTTCTTCAATTTCTTCGTCATCTGCAGAACTAGTTGGCATATAAACTTGTACTACTGTAGTAGGTTTGGGGTTCGTATCTATCTTGGCCACAATAATGCGTTCACTATGCTGTTTGTAGTAGCTTACCCGCATTCCTATTTTCCTGTTCATTATTAAACCTACTCCTGCATTACCCCTATTTGATTTTGTGTTTATAACCCTGTAGTCACCTGACCAGAAGTCTTGTTCCTCCTGCCACCGAACTTCACTAATTCCCACTATATCTAACTTCAACCTATCCATTTCCCTTTTTAAATTTTCTAACCTACCTGCCCGATTAAGGGATCTGACATTCCACGCTCCGATCCGTAGAACGCCAGTTTTCTTTCTCCTAATAACGACATCCTCCTGAGTAGTTCCCGCCCGGAGATCCGAATGGGGACTATTTTCCCTCCGGAATATTTTACCCAAGAGGACGCCATCATCATTTAATCATACAGTAAAGCTGCATGCCCTCAGGAAAAATTATGGCTGTAGTTTCCCCTTGCTTTCAGCCGTTCGCAGTACCAGCACAGCAAGGCCGTTTTGACTATTGTTACAAGGCCAGATCAGTCAATCATCCAGACTGTTGCCCTTACAACTACTGAAAAGGCTGCTGCCCCTCTTCAGGAACCACACGTTTGTCTGGCCTCTCAACAGATACTCCTCCGTTGTGGTTGCACCTACGGTACAGCTATCTGTATCGCTGAGGCACGCAAGCCTCCCCACCAACGGCAAGGTCCATGGTTCATGGGTGGCTAAAAAGGATAATGTGTCAAAATTACACAGAAAATTTTTTCTTGATTCACTGATTAGAGTATTACAGAGGGAAGGGACTGTACATTTCAACATTTATTTTTTTTCTTTTTTGTAGAGATAAGAAGATAACATGTGCTCATTACAAAAAGACTTTGTTTGATTTACCAGGGCACTTCCTGACTAAACATCAGATATGGAAACTGAAGACTTTTCTTCTTGAACCATTGATGAACCTAATTAATGTGGCATTCACTAACCACTGTAGGGAACAAAAAATGGTAAAGGGAAAGGTGGTTGTCTATATACCCAACTTCAGAAAAGTGATTACAGAAGTTGTCATAGTTTTTATGTGCCTCTCTCAACAAATTGTCAAAAACACTAAAAAAACCATTTCCTACTGTTACTGATTTGCCCGTTGATTAGCAGTTCTGGAGCCACTTAACTCAATGCATTCCAATTCCTCCAAGATGTCCATATTGTTTCCCTTCCCCTCTGTGTGCAGAATTGTCATGCTACTTTCTAGTTCTGCTAGTGTATAGCTGCTATCTTTTAAATGGGAGCCTAACGCACTGCTTGCATACCCATGTTCTTTAAACCTCATTTTCAAGACTCGCCTGGTTTGTCCCACGTAAAAACATTCACATGATTTGCACTTTAGTTTATAAACTACTGTGGGTGTGGGTCTCACAAAACTTTTTTTTGCACAGGTTCCAGACTGTGCCCCAACAACCTGCCCAAATTGTTAACCATTTGTAATCCAACCTGAGCATTAAACTTTTTGTACAAACTTGTGGTCTTTTGTGAAAATGGTCCAAAAAACATTAAAGCAATGTGTGTTACTTTTTCCCTATATTCCATTTTGCCTGGGGCAACCTTAGCAAAAACTTTTTCACCTAGCTTCCTAATATTGGCTTCATTGTACCCATCTCAGAGACTGATCTGCACAATTGTCCCAATTTCCTTATTTATCGCATACTTGTTTAAATCAAACTTTGGTAATCTAGGGAACATAGACAGAAAAAACGACTTTTTTGGTTTCCAGGATGGCAAGAAACTATCGGGATGATAAAATCTCATGCTGTTGATTTCCAAAAAATACCTAGTTGGACCTTTGAACTAGGTATTTTTTGGATTCCAACAGCATCAGACCTTATCATCCCGATATATTCTTGCCATCCTGAAAACAAAAAAAGTCGTTTCTTCTATGTTCCAAAGGTTATGCCAAATAAGGAAATCAGGACAACTGTACAGATCAGTCTCTCAAATGCATACAATGAAGCCAATATTAGCAAACTTGGTGAAAAAGTTTTTGCTAAGGAATTTAGAGAAAAAGTAAAATACATTGTGTTAATGTTTTTTGGACCATTTTCACAAAAGAGCACAAGTTTGTAAAAAACGTTTAATGCTCAGGTTGGATTACAAATGGTTAACAATTTGGGCAGGTTGTTGGGGCACAGTCAGGAACCTGTGCAAAAATAGTTTTGTAAGACCCACACCCACAGTAGTTTATAAACTAAAGTGCAAATCATGTGAACGTTTTTACGTGGGACAAACCAGGTGAGTCTTGAAAATGAGGTTTAAAGAACATGGGTATGCAAGCAGTGCGTTAGGCTCCCATTTAAAAGATAGCAGCCATACACAAGCAGAACTAGAAAGTAGCATGACAATTCTGCACACAGAGGGGAAGGGAAACAATTTGGCATCTTGGAGGAATTGGAATGCATTGAGCCAAGTGGCTCCAGAACTGCTAATCAACGGGCAAATCAGTAATAGTAGGAAATGGTTTTTTTAGTGTTTTTCACAATTTTTTGTGAAGGCACATAAAAACTATGATAACTTCTGTAATCACTTTTCTGAAGTTGGGTATATAGACAACCACATTTCCCTTTACTATTGTTTTGCTCTGCAGTGTTTGTTTCAGGAAGAAAAGTCTTTGGTTTCCATGTTTGACGTGTAGTCAGGAAGTGCACTGGCAAATCAAACAAGTCCTTTTGTAATTATGATGTATTAGCTTTTTAATACAAAAAAGTTAAAACATTGAAATATATCCTTTTAAGATAAATAAATATTTTAATGTGTTGAAAGATAAAATCTTGTGCCCACAAACTACAGTGATGATTCTTTATTGTGCTTACATGCAGGCACACTACATGTATTTTTGTTGTTATGTTTCAGTTTCAATGGGCAATGAACGTTTTGGAATATGGATAGCCGCAATAATAAACCACAGAATGAGACAAATGTTGTAAGATTTTATGTCTAATGAATAGTCAAGAAGCGTAATTGCAAATTTAAACAAATCCTTTTTTAATCTTTGATAAGTCATGCCTTTCCAAGTCAAATCTTTTTACAATATTGTAATGTACTTTGTACTACTTCCATGTGTGTTTTAATGTGCTTATGTGCAGGCGTATAACATGAACTTTTAGTTGTTATTTATGTGCAAGCACTCTGTAGTAGCAGTTTTTTGTAGCCCTTCTCATGACAAAGGCCTTTGTACAGTCTCAGCTTAATTGTGGGTACATGGTGTATGGGCTTGTAAGCCCCTCCTTAAAAAAGAAGTCACTTTTTGAAACTTCATGGCAGATTAAAACTTTGTTTCAGATTGGGACTCAAATCTTCAACCTTTTCATCTCATGAGCATTTACTCCACTTACTGAGCGATCAGCTGACACTCTGCTGCAGAGTGAAAAATTCATTCTGGATTGTCACGTCTTACTCACCAGGCCCCATCCCTTCTACTCGTGCAACACAAATAGGTTCCTAAGTACACTGAGGCACATCGATTGTCTTGGTGTATGGTTGTATTTGCTGGCTGGTGATGTGCACATCACTGGTTCAATTCCTGGTTTTGGCAATTCTTTATTGTGTAACATTTGTGATTTCTGGAAGATTCTGGGACTTAATCATCTATGGAATACTGTAATTTGCTAAAACAATGTGTGTAAATATAACTAAGAGCACACACTCCTGAGGTTACCAATTCAGCTCTGTCTTCACTTTAATGTGCCCACAAAATGTGCTTTCATTGTGAAATGTTAGTTCTTGTTGATAACCTTACTCTCATAATGGATATTTGATTCTGTGTTGTACATGACAGTAAACCGATTTAGATTTGACTAGACTCCTTATTTTGTGACCCATTGTTAATTTTTCCTTTTAAAAGAAAAAAAGAAAGATCTCTTTCTTTCTAGCTTTGCATTCTGTCAGTTTATGTATGACTGCAATATCATATACTGTGGCTTCAGTCCATTGCTCATGTTCAGCATCTGCTAGTCTCTGTGGTTCTTTGAAAATCTTGCACCAAGGCAATTAATAATGTGATAATTTGCCACAACATGTCACAACTTCTACATGACACTGAAAGAACACTATATACATTGGCGTGCAAAAGTAACTTTCACTTGATGTGTCGCTTCCAAGTAACATAGCTTGATGAAACCTGGACCATACATAGGACGAGAGATCACCAAGGACAGCAGTGCATGCTCTGCAGTGCACTCCCACGCAGCCCACAAGGTGGGTAAGGAATTCTTGGGCTAGGACATTCCATCCCTCTACCAGTGCAGTTGACAAGTGCTAGATGGTCGTTATTGCATGTGGACATGCTGCAATACATCTCCAATGCATTTTACTTGTGTTCTGTGGGATTTAAGTTGGGGGAAACTGACAGGCAAAGCCATTTCCTGAATATCTTCTTGTCCCAAGAGCTCCTTCACCTGTGCTGTTCGATGGAGTTGCACATTCTCGCCCATGAAAATGAAGACTGGGCAGAATGCACACCTGAAAAGACACACTTGAGGAAGGAGTGCAGTGTCACAGTAATACTGAACAGTGAGTTTACTATGTCCAAAGATTTTTGAGATCAGTACACCAATACAACATTGTGCGTCCTTGTACCATAACACATGGCTCATCAAAACAATCGTGTACGACAATGCTGGATGTACTGTCATATTGCTACAGGCGGAAACTGCTCTCAGCTACATTGACGAACATGATTGTTCTGGTGGTCCAGCTGTTAAGCTGTGGGGAGGCATTATGTTGCATGGAAATACTGACCTCCAAATCTTTGAGCATGGTACAGTCACTGGTCTGTGTTGTTGCAACACTGTGCTCCTTCCCAGTGTGCATCTTTTCCAGGGTGCATGTGGCCATGACTTCAACAAAGATGGAAGTGCTCTTGTATCAAGAGGCTATTTGGCAAATGGACTGATCTGCCCATTCTCCCAACCTGAATCTCGTTAAGAATTTGTGGGATGTTTTTGAGAGACATACTGCAGCACATCCACATGCATCAATCATTGTCCAGCAGTTATCAGGAGGAGTGGAACACACTACTACATGAACTCCTTACCAACCTCATGGCAAGAATGGGAGCATGTTGCAGAGCATGCATTACCATCTGTGGTGGTCACACATGCTATTATTGTCTTCTAATAAAAGTGTAATTTCTATTCCTCTCTTTAGTTACTTACATGTTCCATAGATTATTTAAATGATTCTTTTATCGGAATGATGATGATGTTTTCTTAACTGGTTACCAGTTTGTAAGTAGAAATTCCCTTACTGAAGGAGTTGCCCAAGAGAAATGATTGTAGTTGGATTAAAACTTGCTTTGTTAGCTGTCAGAGGTTCTATGTATTGGGCAAATAATCAATAATTTTTGTTGCTGTGTACTGAACTCCTTTCTGAGCCACTTACAGCTTCAGTAATGGGTAATGTTGTAGGTATGGCAATCACTGTTCTTCTCAAATTGTGATGGGTTAATTATGATGAATTTCATTAGTGAATATATGTATTGTGACTTCGTAGTTAAAATGCTTAGGCCGGTATTACACTATCAAATTTCTTTGTCACATATCTTTGTCAAAGATATTTGATGGTGTAATAGGAACTTTGTCAAATGTTGTCCAATATTTGATCAAATCTAGGGCCTCGCTGTAGATTTGATCAAAGAAGTCGCTTGTCTTCTGTTCACTGCAATGTGACATGTTACCACATGGAGCGCTAGCATCGCTGCAGCATTCTGTCGTCTGTAGGGTTTTTATGAACATTGCCGGTAAATACAATTGGTGTGCGCCGACAACTACAAAATTAATAGGGATGTATGAAGCTGATGAGGCGCTTTACACCGTGAGGCACCCTGAATACAAAAATAGATTAAGAAGATTGGTGACCTGACCTAACCTGACCTAACCTAACCTAACCTAACCTAACCTAATATAACCTTCTCCTGTAGCAAGGAATCAGAGTGTTACAGTGAGCCTGTCTTCTGAGGATGTAACAGTTCTTAAGTGAATATTGTGCTTTGTGATATGAGGATACACCTCACTGAGCACATAAAGAAATGTATGCTCATCCATTCTTAAGTAACTGATGTACGACTTGACGTGTTCCACTGTAAGCTCACGTAACAAGTTTTGTTGAATGCTTTTATCGTGTCATCGTAAAACCCACGGCTTCACCCAGATTAGATTAGTTTTTCGTTCTACAGATCTGTGCTGAGGTGATCCTCGTGGATGTGAAACATGTCAATTTTTTTAAAATCTGAAATAACAATACTAATAGTTTGAATAAATACAATACGTCATATGTTTCTATTAAAAATTTCGTCAATGGAGTAGGAGGAGTTGGCCACTAGTAAGTCTTTCAGGCTCCTTTTAAACTGATCTTTATTTGTAAATAAACTTTTTATGTTTGCTGGCAAATTATTGAAGCTGAGTGTTCCTGAGTAGTGGACCCCTTTTTGAACTAAAGTAAGTGCTTTTAAGTCCTTGTGCAGATCATTTTTGTTCCTGGTATTGTATGTATGAACTGAGTTGTTTGTTGGAAAAAGAGATATATTATTTAGGACAAATTTCATTAAGGAGTAAATATACTGAGAGGCAGTGGTTAGTATACCCAGTTCTTTGAAGAGGTTTCTACATGACATCCGTGAATTTACTCCACAAATAATACGTATTACACGCTTTTGGACTCTGAAAACTTTTGTTTGACTTGAAGATTTGCCCCAAAATATTATACTATATGACATTATGGAATGAAAGCAGGCAAAGTATGCAAGCTTTTTCAGTTTTATGTTGCCTATGTCTGCTAACACTCGAATTGCAAATACAGATTTGTTAAGGCATTTCTGCAGTTCTGTGGTGTACTCCTCCCAACTGAATTTATTATCAAGTTGTAATCCCAGGAATTTAAGAGTGTCAACCTCGTATGTATGGTTCCTTTTCCGCATGTGCATACAATGCAATTGCGGTACATGGAACTGCTGCGGTTAATAACAAGTTGTTGTCAGCCATATTGAACTTTGACGAAAAATTTGATGACAGTGTAATACCCCTTCTAGCGCTACGTCAAAGATCTTTGTCAAATATATTAGACGGAATATTTGATCACATCTTTGATCAAATCTTTGACAAAGAAATTTGATAGTGTAATACCGGCCTTAGCTCCATGATGAGGTACGTGCCTGATGTGTGTGGATGAACACCACTTATTATTCTTACTTCTTGCTTTTGCGCAGTCAGTACTTGCTTTCTAAGTGATGAGTACCCCAGAAAATTGTTCCAGACATCATTGAGTGGAAAAAATGTACAATATGTCTGGAAATTAATTTGTTTGTTTCTAAGGTTAGCAGTTATACAAAGAGCAAAAGTAGCTTTACTTGTTTAGTGTGTGTGTGTGTGTGTGTGTGTGTGTGTGTGTGTGTGTGTGTTCAATATTTAGGGAGAGTCCATTTTCTGATAACCACTTTATAATTCTTTGGAAACAGTATTCATAATCTCGTGCTGCTTTCTTTGTCGTAGGATTTATAGCACTAAGATCGTCTGCAAAAAGTACCAATTCTGCTTGTTGAATGTTAAGTGGAAGGTCATTAACACGTCAGGAAAAGCAGGTCCAAAATTGAACCATGTGGAACTCTGTAGTTTCTCCCCGGCTGCTGAAACTTTCTACCCTATCAGCATTGTTTGAATTATTCAGCACAACTTTTTGCATTCTGTTTGTGAAGTATGATTCAGATCAGCTGTGCGTAAACCTTGAGTTTTTCTGAGAGAGTAACATATTCTACACAATCAAATGACTTGGAGAGATTGCAAAAAATACCCATTGGTGGTATTTTTTTTTAATTTAAGGCTTTTACTGTTCAATTAGCGAATGTATAAATAGAATACTCAGTCAGGCAACCATTGTGGAATCCAAAGTGTGATATGCTAAGTAAATTGTTTCTACTTCAGTGTGAGACCACTCTTGAGTACATTACTACTCTATTGAATATTTTGGAAAGTGATGTCAATAAGGAAACTGCATGATAATTGTTTAGGTCTGTCTTGTCACCTTTCTTTTGAAGAGGTTTAGCAATTGCATATTTTGACTTATCTGGAAAAATTCCCTGTTCCAGGGATACATTAAATATATCACTAAGGACCTTATTTATTATTAAGTTGGAACAACTTTTCAGACTTCTGTTCGAAATCCTATCAACATCACATGAGCATTTGTTTCTAGAACTTTTATAATTCTTATTTATGGATTCTTCCGTCAGTTCTTCATGAAATACTTCCATATTTAAGGTTAATTAATAAATACATTAAACTGTTTTTGTTGTAATGTATTGGAACAAAAATGGTTTACATGTTTTATAATTCTATAAATTTCAGTGAAGAAAGTTGGTGCTACTTCTAGTTTCTTAAAGTTTTGTGGAATGAAATTTTAATGTATTCTCTTGCTTCTACAATTGAACCATTTAATCCTATTTTTGCTGCTACAATTAGAAAGCAGTTGTTGAAAGTACGAGCTCTGTTACTTGGCAGTGACACGTCATATGAAAATTACTTTGATCCTTAAGCTTTCTGCACTAGTGTGTTTCTTTTTGCAGGTCACATTCACTAAAACTTCAACATCACTATTCTTGTGTACATACATTAGTATAAAAAATAGTTCTTTGCAGTACCACTGTACTTTTTGTAGTTCTTTGTCATTACCATTAACTACTACTATTAAAACACGACGGGATTTTTTTGAAAACAAGTTCAGTTTGTTGAGTATGAAAACAGTATTCCTTGTTACAGAAATTGTATATTAAAACCTTTTGTAAACACCTACTGACACTCAGTGTTTCAGGAAATCTCTCGATTTTTAAAAATTGACTGCTATATTTTAACAAAAAACGATGATTTTATATCAATCCATAATCACAGATGCACCATGTGATGACTAAAACAGCTCATAGCCATAGCTGGTTTGATCCACATTATTGAAACTTTAATCAGACAAATTGTATTGCTGTTTTATTTCAACTGAAAAAGTCATAAAGGCAATAAAATTAAGAAAAATTAATATTGACACACTATAAGAAGTTGTAGAATGTATCAAGGTGCCAAACCTTTGTTTCACAGTCCTGTGTTGCCTATTTTTTGTGCACAGGAAACTATACATCCAGACAACAAAACTTCTACGAACAGAAAATTTTGCAAATGGTGCCCCACTGGGAGAAATATGTGAGGGAACTTAAGTTGAAACCTAGCTGAGTGGAACTTAGTATGTGTAGATATTTGTCTGTTGTCCAATGCATTAATTATCTTGTGAAATAATTTGTGTGTGTTCCTTTTTATTCCAGCCTCATAGCTCTATAAATGTGGTTTTGAAGGACATACTCTGTTTCCTTATGACTTTTGCCATCCAAATATTTTTCTGTACACATAGTGTTTACTGTTTTGAAAGGAAGTTGGAGCTGAACTGAAGAATAAAAATAGACAAGTGGTGAGATCAGTAGTTTTTAATTCATTTCAGTTATGTGTGACAGAAACTGTTTTAAATTAGCGAAGTTTTAAGCATCGACTCCAATGGACAACTGGTGTGGTTACAATCACTAAGAAATCTGAAAACAATGGGCATTGAGATACTCAACATCATAGCTACAGATTATGGAGAATATCCTAAGTATGTCTGCTCAAGTTCTAAAAGACTTGTTTGATCTTTGTTTTATTATGGAGTGTAGGTAACAAGGCAGTTGTACCTGAAAGTGATCAACTCAATGCAGATACATTTGGCAGGCATCTGGTGTCATTAGAATCAGTTCCATTTTTAGTCTCAGTGAGCTGTCAGTTGCCACCTGGTAGTGATTCCTCGTCTTAAGCATATGGTAGCTTGTCTGCTCTGCAGTTACCTGTCATTCATAGTACTGCTCATGTTGAGTTGAGCCTAGTTTCACAAATTATCCATTGGCAGTGAAGCCATTGCAGATTCATACAAATGGTGCCGATCAAATGACACTTCTTAAGCAGCAGTAAAGACTTTTGTTGCTATTTTTGAGGCCAACTATAGTTTTACCAGATACAGAAGGATGTAGAAAGAATTATACTGTACTAGAGAGCAGCGAAAGTGGCAGCTCAGAGAAGTAGATGAGTTCTCCTACCCTTTGTCCTTCCTCAGTTTGTAAGTGCCAGCAAAAAAACCCTGGCCTGGTCAGCTTAGTCTGTGACTCTAAGCTCATATTGTTGCCATAGTGTAATTTATCTCAATGATGCTGTCCAAGTAACATCAGAAGGCACAGTGCTGTTGGCACAGCTTTGCAACTTTGTTGCTGTCAATCATTCATTTATGTATGATAATGGTCTAGGCCAAAGCAATGAATTAAAATTTTTACCAGCACTGGTACAAATTTTAATTCATTGATTTGACCTACATCATAATAGCAGGTAAAATTGAGACTCTGTATATCACAGGAATACCAAAAAGAAACAGCCATGGAGTTCAACAGCATCCGCTATGGATAAATTCGTTCATATGATTAATATTCAGTTATGTGTTCAGTATGGAAGTCCTCCACGTTTGCAAAGAGAGCAGAGTTTTTCCATGATGTGGTATTGCTGTTTTTGTTTTCAAGTTAAGATGACTGAATTCCAAGACACACAGAACCAAGTAAAAGGACTTCCATACACGGTATATGTTTTTCTTTGTGACCTTAAAGAAAATGCAAGAAGTTGAAATTTTATTGGTGCTGTAGGTTGCAACAACAAAAGTGTGTGGTGCTTCTCTACAAACCGTACAGATAATATTTGCGAAAGCCTGTGCATTGGCTGTGGCCAAGAAGTGAATTTTCAGTCTCCGAGGAAAGATATTTGTGAAAGAACTGTCACTGGTTTGGATAATTTCCAAACAGAGGTTTTCATTGTACCGTATTGAAATTTTATGACCGTGGCACATATCCTACTATGCAAAGGTTTACAGACATTTCACACAACAAGATTGCTTTCACAGGGGACTGACATTCGGTTGGAACAATTCCAAAACCTCTGGGATTCAGGTACAGAAAATGTGATGATGGAAGATGCACACTGATGATGATAGCTTTTGTGTGTGTGTGTGTGTGTGTGTGTGTGTGTGTGTGTGTGTGTGTGTGTGTCGCCAGGGCAGCTTTTCTGAGCAATATCCACATCATCAGAAAAGAAAATCCTCACTCTGTTATTCATCTCGATGAGATCTGGCTCAGGCAAAATGACACAAGGAAGCACATCTGGCGAGATTCAAATTGCAGTGGCAGTTTTTAATTGCCAGCTGGCAAAGGAAACAGACTTACTGTCTTTCATGCAGGATCTTCTGACTATGGCTTTATCAGAAGTCTGAAGCTGTTATTTACATCGCGCAAATTCAGCATTGTATTTAAAAGTTGATTGTTAGATTTATTATGTGGATTAGAAGGGGGTTGTGTGATAGTCATATAAAGAAAAAATGAGAAATTTCCTAATTCAAATATGAAGAAGGAAGAAATTGCATAGTGGCGGGAAGACAAAAGCATTTCAATTTTAGGCTGCTATATGGAAAAGGGGAAAAGGAAATATTGGGGGAAGTCAGGTTCCACAAGCACCCTTCACAATTGATTTGAATTCAACAGCTAAGCAGCAGAAATGAGCCATGATGTTATGAGGCTGCCTCCTTATCACTGCCATTACAACCAGATAGAGGCTGTAGGGGCACTTTGAAATGAAAGGTCACATCTGTAAATTGTGCATTGAGACTGAAATAAAAATGTGCAGACTACTTGAGGAAGCCATTGATGACATCACAGTGGAAGGCAGATGCCGTGCTGTAAATCTGCAAGAAGATAACTTTCTGAAAGAACACATCCAAGTAAAGTTTGCTGAAAGCATCATTGCTACAAATGACTCCTCTGAGTGACTTTTCAGAAAAGGGCAATTAAACAGCAATAAATTGCACTAAATGTTATATTTCCTGTTCCTTCCCCTCCCCAAAGCTATAGTCACCATTCACTCTCTCCAATCCCTTCCCTGTCATCTTCCCTTACCTCTCCACCACCAAAAATATATCAGTATGAAGCAAAACAGCTGCCGGACAAACACTGAGGTGGTAGAAGTTATGGGATACCTCCTGATATTGTGTTGGACCTCAATTTGCCCAGTGTAGTGCAGCAACTCGACATGGTCTCAACAAGTTTTTGGAAGTCCCCTGCAGAGATATTGAACCATGTTAAATCTATAGTCATCCGTGATTGCAAGTGTTGCCAGTGGAGGATTTTGTGCATGGACTGACCTCTTGATTATGTCCCATAAATTTTCTGTGGGATTCATTCAGGCGTATGGCTGACCAAATAGATCATCCAGAATATTCTCCAAACCAATTGCAAACAACTGTGGCCCAATGACATGTTGCATTGTCATCCATAAAAGTTGCATCCTTGTTAGGGAACATGTAGTCCATGAATGGGGGCAAATGGTCTTCAAGCAGCCGAACATAACCATTTCCAGTCAGTGATCGGTTCTGTTGGGCCAGAGGACCCAGTCCATTCCTTGTAAACACAGCCCACACTATTGTGGAGCCACCACCAGCTCGCACAGTGCCTCATTGACAGCTTGGCTCCATGGCTTTGTGAGATCAATGCAACACTTGAATGCTACCATCAGCTCATACCAACTGAAATCAGGACCTACCTGACCAGGCCACGCTTTTCCAGTCATCTAGGGTCGAACAGATACAGCCACGAGTCCAAGAGAGGTGCTGCAGGTATTGTCATGCTGTTAGCAAAGGCAGTTGCATCAGTCACGTGCTGCCTTGGCCCATTAACACCACATTTTGCAGCACAGTCTGAACGGATACATTCGTCGTATGTCCCACATTGATTTCTGCAGTATCATGCAGTGTTGCTTCTCTGTTAGCACTGAGAACTCTATGCAAATTCCCCTGCTCTCGGTCATGAAGTGAAGGCCATCAGCCACTGCATTGTCCATGGAAAGAGGTAATCAAAGTTGGTATTCCCAGCACATTCTCGACACTGTGGATATTGGAATATTGAATTCCTGAACAATTTCTGAAATTGAATGTCCCACGCATCACGCTCCAGCTGCCATTCCATGTTCAAAGCCTGTTAATTCCCATCATGTGGCCATAATCACATTGGACCCTTTTCACATGAATCGCTTGAGTACAAATGACAGCTCCGCCATTGCACTGCCCTGTTATACCTTGTGTATGCAATACTACTGCCATCTGTATATGTACATATAACTATCCCATGACTTTTGCCACCTCAGTGTCCATTGTCTGTGCTGGGATGTGTGTCGGTGTTACTTGTGGGGAACAAACGACCGGTGTTTTCTTCTTTGTACAGAGTTTAAAACTAACATACACAGCTGAGGAATGCTTAAATATTCACATAATCAAAACTGAAATAGATTGATAATTTAACAGATGGGCAGTAATAATGTATTTTGTTGTAATATGTTTTCTAAATCTCATGAGAATACATTAACGTGGAGAAGCCCCTGTTTCACTACACAATTTTCTAAACAGTTTCTTGATATATTGTTTCACAGCCATAATAAATTGTGTAAAATGACTGTCCATTTCTGGCTGTAGAATCTTAATTGCAATGCGCTATCTGCCAATTTTGGGTATTGTATAATTTTCAAGTGAGCAACTTGTAATGCAGTGTGCATACATGTACCACACAGCATTGTCTGATGGCATAGTTTGCCAGTTTGTCTCAACCCATGGGAACCGAAGGCTTCCTACTTGTGGTGTACAATGAGGCCACCAGTGGGGGAAGTGTGCAGAAAAGGTAGAGGGTAGCTTCTACAGTTGCCCTTTCAGCCACTGCTTTCGTTCCTCCCTAGTACAGTGAACATAATGTAAAGTCTTTTTTTTGCCATATTTTATGTTAATGAATCACACAGTGGTTTTATGTACTTTAAAGTCTGAACAGTATCATTTATTCTATTCTCGCCTGAATTGCATAAATATGCAACCTTGTAAGCAGTGGATCCAAGAGATGTGATCATGGCAAGAAATTCTTCATGGACCAGTGAGACACATCTAAAACATACAGAAACCTCATATTTTACACTTTTGTGGCAGGGAGGGGTGGGGGGAAGGTGTCATTACTGGTTTCTTAGGCACATGAGAGTTTGGAGAAATATTGTAGTCGATATCCCAGCTAATGTCCATTCCCCTGTGAGTTATCACTTCAATGCGAAAGCAATAGACTTTGTACATGAAATGAAGAATAACTGGAACTACTGCCACATTCCCTCTGCTGACTATTCCATTTTAGCCTGATCAGCCATCCACATTCCCCTGTTTGATTATTGTAGCTTGTTTCATATCTCCATATTGTCTTTTAATGATAGGTTTTACAGTAGGACTTGAGTAATGGACTGAATCGCATATAATTTGGCATAAGTGGATGCAAATGAGAATGAGTGTGTGATTAGGTCACATTTGAATAGGACACCTTCTGTAACATTACATTAAGGAAGCTGTAGAGTCCGATGTGATATGCTTTATTTAATTTCATGAATTCTTGGAACTGTGTTCCAATGGGACATTATTAACCCACTTGTTGTATGGAGTGTGCTGTAGTATTTCCTTATATTATGTAGACCCATATTTCCCTGACCAATCTGTTCAGCTGTCATGTTGTGTTAAATAAGTTTAGAATTTCCCCATTTATAAATCACTCATTATGTTAGTTCAGTAGCAGTGTTGCTGAAATTTTTATTGCGGTAGAGACTGTTCAAAATGCCATTCCTGCAAGTCTGTTTTATTTGATGTGATAGTGTGTAGAAGCTCTCATAAGGGGGTAGCTGAACCAAATACTAATGTTTTATATAGTTTTGTTGTTCTGTGCATTTAGTCATCTATTTTTATCCCATAGGTCATATGTGAGCTAAATTTCTGACCTTTTCTTCATGCTTTCATAATTTTCATGAACAGTAGTATTTGAACAACATGATCTTACAGATTTCCCACTGTGATAATTAAATTGCAAGCTGATTTTCAATCTGTTTCATTTTCAGGCAACTGTTAAGTATTAAAAATATCCTCATTTGTATATGAGGTACCAAAGCAGAAGTTCATGTGTAATATCCTGTGCATCTGTGGAGGAATGCATAATATTCTAGGAGATGTAACATAATTTTTAGCAAGTAAGTTAATATAAACATGTGTTACATTCTGAATCATATCAGGATTGAACTATTTGAATGTCAACAGTGGGAAACTGATATTTTATTTCTTGTCAAGTTCAAGTGGCAGGGAAACTAAACATTTAAAAATCCTGATGTTTCAGTTTTCTTCAGGTAATAACACACCCTGATGCACAATAATGTTGTCCCAGCAGAAACATGTTTGAATAAGTTACCAGTGTATTAACAGTTTAAAATAAAAGTAATCATCTGTGCAAGTCATTATTATTTTTTGTGCTAGACATACAGTGCAACTAGTGTTGTTTAATGACATTTGGACAACATGTCACAGATCCATGCAGGTGTGTAGTGAGACTCAATTTTTATGTCTTCTGTAATTGAAGTTCCACTGTTTCCTTATGGGAACACCATGATCTTGTCTGAGGCACAGAAGCCTGATTGTGTCCATTTGCCAAGGTGTAATGCTCATGTATCATCAAAACGCATGCATTGATGGATTGTGGAGGAACAATTGAAAATTATTGATGAGGCCCACTGTAGTCATATTACAAGCCTGAAATGAATAAGTACATGTATTGAAGCTACAGTAATTACTATATGACCAATTGTAAAATACTAGAACCTTTCTTGTGTGCCACGAGCAAAATCTGCGTCCATCCACAGAGATTGCAGCTTTGATATCAGGTTGAAACCAATTGACATTTGATACTAGGAATCATTTTCATTGCTGACACTATGTTTACCTCTAGTATTCATAAGTCACTTTTGGTGATTAAAAAAGCAAAAACAGCAAAATAGTGTGGATAAAAAATTGCTGAATTGTTTCTCAAGCAATATGCTGTGCAGTTTGCATTGAACATGGTGTTAAGAGCCCACAGTGATACGGAGGGACAAGCATAACTGTGTTTTGCAAGCTATAGTACTAGGACTGTTGAATGTTCCTTTGACTAGATATATGATTATGTACACTGATGACAAAAAGTGTTCACCTTTAGATGTTTCCAATACACTCAAGATTCATTGTTGCAAAAAATGCATATGGAGTACATGAAATGATCATGTTTACAGATCAATAGCACAAGCAGTTCTGCGTTATCAAGTATTGACCCATGCTGAAACACCCACGTTAGTACATGGTGTAACCTCCATGGATAGAAATGCAGATGCTGACTCTGGCATCCAGTTGATCATACGGATGGTGAATACTGTTGTGGGATACATTATGCCACGCCTGCTCAACCTGTTCACGTAAGGGTTGTGTGTCACATTATGTTCCACACGTTCTTGATTGAAGACAAGTCCAAAGTTTTGTACTGGCCAGGGAAGTTGCTACACATCTTACAGAGCACATTGTGGTTCACAGGCAATGTGTGGGCTAGCACTATCTTTTCAGAACAACACCTCACCTTCCTGTTGCAAGAACAGCAAAAGACTGGGTCAACAACAGTCCGTGCATACCAAGCACTAGTTAGCATCCCATCCAGAAACACCATAGGTAAACAAGAGGTTTAGCTTATCACACCCAGACCATAGAACCTGGTGTGGGGCAGTGTGTCTTGGACGAATTCACTCTACGAGACAGCGCTCACCAGGTCTATGTCATACATGCAAACGACCTTCACTTGCATGCAGGAAGACTCTGCTTTCATGGCTGAAGACCACGATGCACCATTCCATCTTCCAAGTGGTCCTCTGGTGGCACCATTCAAGCCGTGTACATCAATGCTGTGGGTGAGTGGAAGACGGGCTATAGGTGCAGATGCCTGTAGTCCCATAGCTAATAACTGGTTCGCGACACTTTGTGTTAACACATTTGGGCTCATCAGCCATATTATCTGTTCTGTGGTAGCTGTATGACCTACCACTGCTGACCTTACAATATGACGATCGTGGTGGGCGTCTGTGCTGTGTGGACATCCAGAAACTCACTTGTGGGTCTCAGAAAGTTCACATGATCACTGAGACCAGCATCGTTACATAACTGATGCAACATATCCAGTTTGTGTGGCAATTCTCCAAAAGGACCATCCCGCCTCAGAAGGCTCAAATTTGACCCCTTTCGAACTCGCTAAGTAGGCTGTAGGAAGCCCTAGTGTCTCCCCCTGCTTATGTCACATGTTTGCACCACGCTGAGCCCTCTGGCTTCGAGCATTCCCTGTTACAGTGTAGAAACAGATGGCACTCTGGTAGCTATGCCATTATGGTGACTGTTGGTGGATGATGATGATGATGATGATGATGATGATGATGATGATGAAACAACCATTATCAGTACATCTACTATCTCCCAGGTGTCATATGCTGTCATCAGATTTCTTCAAGTGTTCTAATTCCCCCCCCCCCCCTCCCCCCCGCCCGTGGCAGTGTGTTTTCATCATGATAGGCTCCACCTCATTATTGGAACTGTAGGTAGCTGGTATTTTCTGTGTGCTGCTTCCTAATTTGTGAAATAGCTAGGGAGGTCATATTACTTGGTCACTCAGTTATCCAGAGATCAACCCCCTGGCTTATTATTGATGAGATTAAGTGAAGGATAAGGTTTTCAGATGGAATGTTAACACATGGAACTCACTGATTGCATACACAATGTGTGGTTTTGGTGCTGGAAAGAAACATCACAGCTACATTCAATAACCAACAATCATTTACTTCAATAAGTTTCAAAAATAGAGTGAAGAAAGTGGTGCAGTTTGCAAGTATCTTCTGAAAACTTTTTATAACATACCTTAAAATATTTGTCACATAAGAATAGTGCCTGTATCTTAAAAATGTCACTTGAACATGGTTAGAAAAACTACCAGCAGTTTTTAATGTTTACATGTGACTCTCAACAGTTGCACAGAATAGACCATATGCTGATATTAAGGTTTTTGTTCACAATGGCCAGCAGAACTTCTGCACACTTCCCAGACACCTTGTGGTTATATTCTCATGTCAGTCTTGTTTTGTTGTAAAAACTAATGACTTGAGATGTTGAAACACTCATTGTTTATGGTAAATTGATGAGTATTCCTCCATGCAGTTCTTTTTTTTTTTCAAACATTCAGATAAAACATGTGGCATTTCACTTTGTGATTTGTTGAAATTTTGAAGGAAGGTGTACAGATTCTGACAACTGACTAACTATAGCAAGAGTAGACCTTTTTTCCAGGATGATTTTAGATTGGTCGATCAGAGAGAGAGAGAGAGAGAGAATGAATTTCTTTGTGTGTGTGTGTGTGTGTGTGTGTGTCATTACTTATTAGAATTTAGTCAGCATACTAGACTTTGCATATTAATTTATGTGCAGTATAATACTTACATACATCCTGTCTTCAATAATTCCCAGAATAATACAATCACATTCTCTTGTGCTATTTAGTAATATGTAAATAGCAAGTATGTCCAGATACACATACAAGTTTTGTGTACATAGCTTCTAAATGAACTTTTACTGCATTATTTCAATAGAAATCATGTCATGATGTGTGATACGTGGAGTTAACTAAGTAACCAACCAACTCCGTTACGCTTGAGCTGTATTGGATATAGGAAATTTACCCCAAATCACAAATGACAGTAAGAAGTCAATTGAAATAAGGAAGACAGTAATCTTTATTTGTAAAAAGCACATAGAATACAGTATATTTCCAAAACATTTAATGCTACTCAAGTGAGAACAATCAATAATGATTCATGTTTGAAGCTCTTCAAAGAAATTGTCTGCTGCTTTGAAGTTAACCACAGACAGGATGAGAGTGGTCTCTTGTCATTCCTTAAGCAAACACAACTTTTGGTATTGGGCAAAAGGAGACGCTTCTGAACTTCATGGGCCATTACTACATTATAGTCAGTTATGGAGTGTGATCAACACACTGTTGACTAACTGTGATCTTGGTTGAATATTATGACACGGTACGGAACTTTGCAGGCCAGTTTGAATAGACTTGAAGAGGAAATGTAATTTCAATAGAATGAGCCACTGAATATGCTTTTCATTGTTCAATAACAATTGAGAGATATGATGTTGCTGCATAGTAACATTGTTTGGCATGCATAGTAATATAATGTGGTTACACTCCCTTTGCTCTTTTGTCTCTGTAGATACATGAAAGGTAAAGTTTCTGTTGTTGTGATGACATATAACAAAATTCAAATCTACAGATAGATCATAAAGAGAGTAATCCATGCATCAGATCATATCTTGATAAAATTGTAGCTCTGTTTAATGCATGTCAACTGAAGAGAAATGAAAAATACTTTATTTCAGTAACTGGAAATTAGAAATGGCATGACTAACATCTTGTTTTTGGAATAAACTCCTTTGATATAATATCGTGTACAAAATCTGGGTATGAAATAAGTCACACAACCAATGTGTTAGCTGCAGTGTCTTACTGTTATTCCAGTATTTGTTTCCTCCTCTTGAAAGTGTGTTACACAATGCTTAAATACTATATAACACTTCCTTTCTTGTGTTATTCTGTCAGTGCTGCTATGCATGAGTGCTTTTGCACTGTGTATAAGTGATAGTGCACCAAACTCTCGTCTATCAGGAGTGAATTGATACAATTAATTTGTGTTCCTTTCTTTAGCTTAATGTGAAAACTGTAAATTTTGTAACTATAATGAAAGAAAATAGTTGAAGTAAAAATAATTTGTTGTTTTAGCAGGTTTCATATAGGCATTCTTATGTTTCAGCGGAAAGAATTGCTGACAAAGAGGGAATTACTCGTGAGCAACAAGATGAGTTTGCCCTTCAGTCTCAGCATCGTTATGCAAAATCTCAGCAAGAAGGACACTTTGATAAGGAAATTGTACCAGTTCCTGTACCACAGAGAGATGGAACTACGTTAGTATCAACTGACGAACATCCCAGGAAGGATCTGAAAATTGAAAATTTGCAAAGGCTGAAACCAACTTTCCGAAAGGTAGTGAAATTTTTGAGACCTGTTTTTACATAGATATTAATCTGTTATGATAATGACAGTGAGAGAAACTGCATTATTGATCTCTTACGAAATCATGAGTTTGTTATCTTTTATAAAATGAACATTAGTTGTGCAATATTGAAGAAGGAGGCAATGTATTAACCTCTTGAAAGAGAGAAAAAATGGCTGCTTTGGGTATGGGTGTTCATTGCTTTGATTCAAGTCTTGGATGATTCGCTATCTTAGACACTCTCTGACTTCCCTAAATCATCAGACAAACAACTAATATACTGCAGCATGAGACTTGGTTTCTCCAGTGCAAAGAAGCAAATTCGAAAACAAGGTGCCTCCAATAGACTCAGCCAGTTGTCAAGTTTTCAGATTCCTTCCAGTTTTGCGAAAGACAATAATCCAGTATTTTTGGAATGCTATTATCAGTTAGGGAAACAATGATAGTATTATTAGAGGATGTTTACTGGGGGTGAAAACAAGAGGGAAAAATACTTATGGGGCTATGCAATAGTATTTTTGTTGGGGTTAGTGTACATCCTTTTCCAAAGACATAGAACAGCAAATGTGCACCAAAAGTTTTGGATACTGAAACGACATTAACTGGTTTATTACATGCTTAGAGAAATATTTAAGAACCAATTATTAGGCTGCATGGCACATCTGGGTATCTGCATGTGGGTACAGATTCATACCTTAATGCAGTCATGAATACAAATGAAAGAAAAGTGCATGAATGTGTTGGGGGAAGGGGGGGGCATTGTATATAAATCAGTCACATATAAACAAATGAAATTAGAACTGGAACAACACACTGAAAATCCCTGGAGCTAGAGATCAGTGGTCTCAGTAGATTACTAAGAATATTTCACTTTAAATACACTGCACTAGCCATTTAAACTGCAACACCAGGAAGGATAGCAAATAGTGAAATTTTCCTTATTGTACATGTACAGTATAGTAGGAAGAATATAAGATTAAATTTATAGATGATTTGAGCACTTACAGGGTGACTTATTTAGTACACTGAGCTGCCATCTCTGCCAGCAACATTAGCTCTAACCCTACTGGGCATGGAGTCAGATTGTTCTTGTTGGTGAGTGGTGGTATGCCAGCCTTTGGCAATCTATGCCCATATGTTTTCAGCGGATAAGAGGCATAGAGAATGTGCCAGCCAAGGAAACAAACATGCTCTATGTTGAGGTAGAGCAGGGCATCACAGGCAGTATGTGGTTATGCATTATCTTGTTGAAAGATATCACAGACATTGAAGATAGAACACAGCCAATGGCCTTAACATGTTGGTAATGTAGCACCTGCTGTCCTAATTACCTGCTACACTAACCAGAGGTGAGCGTATTATGTACCCAATACCACCCCATACCATTACACTTCATGACTGACATCTGTGGTGATGACAATGACAGATGCAATCTGCTAATGTTTGTTTTCTTGGTGCACCACTGTGGGCTCGCTCACATCTGCTACAATATCAAGGGAAGCCACAGCAATTGTCACCATGTTGAGAGTTCATGATACTCCAGACTTCATTGCACTGTCCATGTGGATATTTGTCTTGCTGCAAAGAAATCAATTTCCTGACTCATAGTGTGTAATGTGGCTGAATGATCCTACACTGTGAAGAAACAATGTCTGTTTTCTTGGGTGTTAGTTGTGGGGCCACCAGTTCCATCATGGCATTGAGTATAATCCTCCTAAACCCATTGATTCCATATTTATGAGTCGTGCAATCCCGACCAACATAAGTAGAAATATCATGGACCGAAGCACTGTAGCCTCGATAGGCCTATCATGTGACCACTTGTATAGATATGTTAAACCTTACAGAATTTAAGTTAGCCTCCTACCTCTGTAGACAAAACATGGAGAAAGGAGTAGTTGCCACATTTGTTAAAAACAGTTTTAAATTTAAGAATATTGACATTAATAAATTTTGCTTAGAGCAGCACTTAGAAGCATGTGCAACAGAGATAGAATTTCATAATAGGTCCTTTATAATAGTAGCCATATACAGAGCACCTTCAGGAAATTTCAACCAGATTTATTATCTCATCTAAAATTAAAAAACAAAGAACTAGTGGTTGCTGGTGATTTTAAACACTGTCAGTGAACAGTTACTGAAATCAGTTACATTGTCATTCAATTTAATTTCTACTGTCATATCTTACTAATAGAAAACAAAGGGTGTCATTACGTAACAATTCAGCAGTAGGCAATCAGACATCATCTGACTGGGAAGAAATTACATGTGGTGGTCCCATACTAGGTCCACCACTGTTTCTTGTGTGTTATAATTATCTGTCATCTGTCACATTACCAGATGCCAAGTTTGTCTTATTTGCAGATGATACAAACATTGCAATAAATAGTAAATCAAATATAAATTTAGAAAGGTCAGCTAATCAAATTTTTACTGACATTAGTAAGTGTTCATAGCCAATTCACTGTCATTAAACTTTGAAAAGACCCACTATATGCAGTTCAGAACTTCCAAGAGATTTCCTTCTGGTGCGCGTATAAAATATGACGACATGGAAATAGGAGAAGTTGAGAGCGTAAAATTCTTGGGATTGCAACTTGATAATAAATTCAGTTGGGAGCAACATACTAATTAACTGTTAAAGTGCCTAAACAAGCCTGTGTTTGCAATGTGAATGATGTCAGACATAGGTGATGCAAATATAAAAAAACTGGCATATTTTGCTTATTTTCACTCCATTATGCCATATGGTATCATATTTTGAGGTAACTCCACAAACAGAGAAAAAAATTTTAGAGTACAGAAGTGTATAATAAGAGTAATGAGTAGTGTAAATCCGAGAACATCATGTCGAAACCTATTCAAAGAATTGGGCATATTAACCACAGCTTCTCAGTATATTTATTCCGAAATTTGCTGTAAATAATACATCTCTCTTTCCAACTAACTGCTTAGTACACAGTATCAATACTAGGAATAAGAACAATATACATAAAGATTTAAAATCACTTACTCTTTCCCAGAAAGGAGTCCAGTATTCATCAATGCATATTTTCAATAAGTTACCAGAAACCATTAAGAGTTTAGTTTCAGACAGGGCACAGTTTAAACATAATTTGAAAGAATTTTTGGTGGCCAACTCCTTCTGTTCCATCCATGAGTTTCTCAACAAGTGCAGTAGACCATTTTAATGAAAATTTATTATACTTTAATTTTTGACAATACTTGGTTGTAACAGCCAAGTAACTACCTACTGTGTGAATGATGGATGTATGGAAAGCAGATGTAAGTCTTAAGTCTGGAAATAGTGGAAGTTTAATTTTAAATCGTGTTCATAATCTGACTGTTCTTAACTGAGGATCACCGAAATGAATAATTTAATTTTTGACAATACTTGGTTGTAATAGCCAAGAAACTAGCTAATGTCTGAATGATAAATTTAATGAAAGCAGATGTAAGTATTAAAACTGTAAATATTAGAAGTTTAAATTTAACTCATGTACATAATTTTACTGTTTATTGACTGAGGATCATTAAAATTAATGAAACTCAAGTTTTTCTAATTACATGTTTGTAATGTGTTTATCTGACATGTTCCACACCCAGGAGGATTCCCTCTTTTATGGGTCTATGGAATGAATGATTAATCTAATCTAATCTAGACTGCACTCCTGCCACTGTCTAATTACAACACATGCTGGTAGATGTTTCTTATATGAGGAGGCATAACATGATCTTCTCACAGACAGACAGCATTCAAATATGGTTTATGATTGAGAAGCCCATTTCTTAATCTTTCATTACATACAGAATGTAGATGGCAGTTACCAAGTGTGCGTGTGGGAGGGGAAGAGACACACAGTTGCCCTGAAATAATGCTAATCTTTGCATATCCAAGTATTTAATATACTTTATCCCTATTTGACATTTGTTGGATGTTGTCTTCAAATTGTTGCACTTTGAATGGCCATCAGTGTACAATAAAGAAGGAAATGCTGCTTTGCTGGCCATTTTGAGTAAAAGAAAGGCAGATGTGAAATTGCCATGAGTGACATATGAAATACTCTGGCTTATTGCTGTAGAGAGGAAGGACTGCTTTTCACGTCCATGACATTTAGTAATTTCAGCACGACCCTTGGTTCATGCCAAATAGGGAGCATCTCAGCAACCTCTGGAAGTGTTGGCTGGGTACAGGTCTGGTGAAACCATGGTTCTCAAACTGACAACTGACAAGCACTGCGAGTTCTTTATAAACATAAGCTCTGGGCACGTTGTGTCATAGGAAATGGGGCTCCGGGATGAACAACCCAGGTGACAAGAATAGCACAAACCCCTATCAAAATAAAAAGGGACTCAGCTGCAGGGTGTACCCCGTGCTGATGTGGTTGGATAACTGCTGAGGCAAACTTGTCATTAGTCAATCTCTAGGGCACTGCCACGCCTTGGTTATATTAGATTCATCTGTATAACATGGGGACAGTCAAGATCAATCATTATTTGCCCAACTGCTCATGGGAGAACAATAGTTCCAAATTCTTCAAATAAAAACATTCCCAATGGGACTGTAGCACCATCTGGGACCAACACCACTGACTCAGTCAAGAAGCCTTTTGGTAGGTTACCAAGAACTCGCACTAATAAAATATTATTAATGTTCTAGGGAAGTTCTGATAGAATATAAATACTTCTGGATTAAAGGAGACACTGGAGAGCAGAAACATTGATTTGTATGTAATTTTACACAGAAAGAAAGAAAAGTCGCTAGAATGTGGAGTAACCCTTTTACTAGCTAGAGTTAAAAACACACACACACACACACACACACACACACACACACACACATAATGCCCCTTTATGGTGCCGGCTGGACTACAGTGCTGGTGATGCGTTTTGGCAGGTGGACTTGGTTATGGGGTTAGTGTCAGGCGGGGTGGGTAGAGGTAGGTGGGAGGCAGAGAGAGGGATTGGAGGTGGGTGGCTTTCAGCTTGGAGGGTGACAGCTGGTATGCTGGCTAGGAATGTAGGATGGAGAGGTGGCGAGTACACAGGCACGGTCATTGGAGCTGGTGGGGAATGATGCACACTAAAGGTGATGTGGGGACATGAATTGGGAGGGGATAACAGGATGGAGAAAGGGGAAACTCTTGTATGGAGGGTGCATTGGCAGTAAGTTACTGGTAATTGAAGCCAGGGAAATTACAGGAGCAGAGGAGATGTTGTAAGGATAACTTCTATCTGCATGGTTCAGAGAAGCTGTTAGTAGAGGGAAGGAAGCAGGTGGCCCAGGTTGTGAAGCAACCATTGAAGTTGTGCATGTTGTGCCACTCAGTGGTCAACTTTGTTCTTGGTGACAGTTTGACAGTGGTCATTACTCCTGGTGAACAGCTGGTTGATAGTCATACCAACACAAAAAGCTATGCTGTGTTTGCAGCAGAGTTCATATAGGACATCGCTGCTTTCAAAGGGGGCCTGGCCTATGATGGGGTAGGATAAGCCTGTGACAGGACTGGAGGATGAGGTGTAATCATGAACAAAATGAGATTTTTTTTTTATGCCACTCAGTACAACTTTGGAGTCTGTGACTGTTGCTGTTCATGTGAAGATACCACTTGAATTTACCATCTTTAATGTGTGTTCCACTCGATGATGAAGTGCCTAAGAATGCATTGTCTGCACTGTTTCCTCAGCCCACCCCACCATTTCTTATATTGGATGACTTCAATGCCTGTAACCCTTTATGGGGTGAAACTGGCCATGGCAAAGCTGTCGAAAACTTGCTCGCAGAGCTCGATTGTTGCCTCTTGAATGCTGGTGTTCACACACACTTCAGTGTGGTGTGTGGGTCTTACTTGGCCAATGACCTTTCCATTTGCAGCCAGTGTATTTGCCCGGTCATGCACTGTAGAGTCCATGGTGACCTGTGCGACAGTGATCATTTTCCAATCGTTTTGACCCTTCCTCGGCTTCACTTACCTGGGTGTCTACCCAGATCGGCTCTCTGCAAAGCTGACTGGGATGCTTTCACCACTGCCATCGCCGTTCTCACTACACCACATGGAGGTACCGATGTGGTTGTCCAGAGTACAACTGCAGCCATTCTATCAGCAGCTGACTCAGTGGTCCCCTCTTCCTTGGGATCACCCCCATCAGAAGACAGTACCTTGGTGGACCCATGAAATCGCTGTGGTGATTAGAGACCCCAGATGGGCTCTCCAGCACCATAAACAACGTGAATTAATGGAGCACTCATTGCCATTAAATGGTTCCGTGCCCAGGTCTGCCACCTCATAAAATTACAGAAACAAGAATACTGGGAGGGGTATGTTGCTACAATTGAACCATGTATGCCTTCTTTGCAGGTGTTCCTTGTATCTGTGTGAGTGGTGATGTCTGCACTGCTGCTGACAATGTTGCTGAAAATTTTGCTTTTCATTATGCTCGAGCATCTTCATATGAAAATTATCAACCTGCAGTTTGTGTCCTCAGAGAGAAGAGCAACTTCCTTTACAGTTTACTACATGTCACCGGTAACCTTATAATGCTCCATTCAGTGAGGGGGTATTCCTCAGTGCCCTAGCCCATTGCCCTGACGTGGCACCCACCTCAGTGTTGGTGCGCCACGCGGCTGACAGTGGCCCATATCTTTGTGAGCTGTCCTTCTTTGGCTGCCCTGCGATGGACTCTTCAGTTACTGGACTCGTTGCCATTAATTTTAGCTGACAGCACCTCATCGGCTAATTTAGTTTTACGTTTTATACGTGACGGTGGGTTTTATCATTCTATATAAGTTTTAGCACATGTCCTTTGTTCCTTCGTGTTCTGCACTCTAATGCTTTTAGGGTGGATGTTTTAATGTGTCACAGAGTGGCTGGCTTTTCCCTTTTATTCTCATGGTCGACCAGCCACATTCATCTGTTCTCTTGTTTTTACCCCTTCTACCTGTTTCTTGCTTCCCTCTGTGGTTTCCGTTTCCTGTTTTGACCATACTAGTGTTGGTTGTCCTTCTGTCGTTCTTCTGGTTCTTCCTTCCTCCTGTTATTGTGCTGTATGTCTCCTTTCTTTTCTTCTTTCCCTTGAGAATTATTTTACCGGGAACAAAGGACCGATGATCTCGCAATTTGGTCTCTTCCCCCTCCCCATATTTTAAACTAGCCAACCAACCGACCTGCCGTGGCTCCAGGGCCAGACTGCATCCACTGCCAAATGCTCAAACACTTATCAGTGGATTGCCAACATCAGATCCTTGCAGTTTTCAACCCTATCTGGAGTGAGGATGAGTTTACTTCTCAGTGGCGTGAAAGCATGATCATCCTAATTCTGAAACCAGGTAAAGTGCCCCTTGAGATGGACATCTCTTGCCCAATTAGCCTAACTGATGTTTTCTGCAAGTTGCTCGAATGCATGGTGAGCCAACAGCTGTGTTGATAAGTTGAGTCTCATGGTCTTTTGGGTCCGTCCCGGACTAGTTTTCGCCAAGGCTGTTCTACTGCTGACAATTTGGTCTACCTGGAGTCAGCTGCTCAGTCAGCTTTTGCCTGGCATCAACATCTTATTGCTGTGTTCTTCAGCTTGTGTAGAGCTTATGACACCACATAAGCCCACCAATTTTTGTCCAGAACTTCATACCTCATCATACTTACCGGGTTCAAGTTGGTGCTTCCTACACTACTCCCCATATACTAGAGGATGGGGTCCCAGAGTGCTATGTATTGAGTGTGCCCCTTTTTCTGGTGGCTGTCTATGGTCTAGCTGCAGCTGGGGGATGCACAGTGAAACTCTCCCTGTGTGCTGACTGTTTGCATCTACTATTACTCCTCATATGTGGGTTTTGCTGAGAATGCTGACTGAGGGTGTCATACGAAGGATGCAGACCTGGACTCTCACTGACGGCTTCCAGTTTTCTGTCACTGAGGCATGTGTTGTGCACTGCTGTTGCTGCCATACTGTCTATCCCCAACCAGAACTCTACTGCAATGAACAAATGCTCAATGTTTTGGAGGCTTATCATTTTTTGGTCTTTGATGCCCAATTGATATGGCTTTCCCATCTTCGCCAACTTAAGTGAACTTGCTGGTCACACCTTAATACTCTTCACTGTCTTTATAACACCAGTTGGGGGTGCAGACCGCTCTACACTTCTGCAGCTCTACAAAGCTCTGACCCTGTTGCGTCTTGATTATGGGAGTTTGGCATGTGTCTCAGCATTGCCAATGCTGGACCCAATACACCATTCTAGGGTCCAGCTTGCAACAGGTGCATTTCGGACCAGCTCTGTGAACAGCCTACTTGTGCAGGCTGGGACCCCTCCCCTACATATCAGGCACCAACAGCTGCTGCTCAATATGCAGTAAACATTTGCTGCTCCCCAGAGAATCCGAACTACCATGTATTTTGTCCTGGTAGGAAGATCTACCTCCCACAATAGGGGCCAAGGTCTGGAGTCATGATCGCAGTTCTCTTACAGTCTGTGCTGTGAGTGCCATCTTTCCCCACTATTGCCCTTGTCAGGCAGAAATTGTGTGTGTACCCCATCCTTGGATATGCCTCAATCTCTCCTTCTGACCAAAAGGTTCAATACATGCTGTGGTTTTTCACCCTCTGGTCCTGGATGTCCTTAATGCATTCCCGGGCTCAGACATGGTCTACACTGATGGCTCTACTGTCGACAGATGAACCACTTTTGCCTACACACATGCAAGATGCAGTGATTGGCAGTGATTCTTTGAATAGTCTTCAGGCTGTCGACCAGTGCTACTCTCAACACCCATTGGTTCTGAGTAGCCAGGATCTCCTGTATGGCCTCTACCATGCTGGAAGGTTGGTAATCTTTGTATAGACCCCTGGTCACTTTGGAATCCCAGGGAACAAACATGCTGACAATTTGGCCAGCAGGATGCTGACTTTTGAGATGGGGTACTCTAACCGGATCTTCGATTGACTCTACACCTACAGTTGTTGGAGACTTGGAAGGTGTATTGGTATATCATGGTTTCCTTCCCTTCGTGTTTCTTGCAGGGAATCTACTGTCCTCTGTCGGCTTTGCATTGGCCACACTTGGCTGACCCATGGCCATATCCTGTCATGTGAAGATCCACCCCACTCTTGGTGTGGTGCCTGTCTGTAGTGGATGATACCAAAGCAGCATATTTGGTTTTACATTTTACCGATGAAAGTGGTTTTTACTCTCTGGTGATGGTTGACATACTCATCATTGTTCTCTTTCCTGAGATTTGATCTTGTCTGTGTAGCTAGTTCTCTTGTGATAATGGAGGATGTGGAAGCACTGGTCAAATGCAGAGGGTGTGTCTCCGATCATATAAAATGTCTTGGTGTCCTCCAGCTGCTTTCTGGGCTGGGCAACTCTCCAACCTTCACCCTTAAACAGATACAATTGAGTCCATTGAGGTTTGCTTTCTGTGTCCTTCCTCTCTAGGGACTACTCTTGGTTTGACATACCATACAAAGTATTAAGGGACCAATGATCTCATCGTTTGGTCCCTTAGGCACATCAATCCATCCATCCAACATCTCTGATCTTGTGTGCCAATAAAACAAGATAACTTAAATGAGGATACCTTCACAGCATTTCTGTATAAGCTTTTGACAATGAAACGGGTAATAAGAAGCCTGAAATCCTATAAAGATTTGGCATAAAGAACAGAGACTGACAAATACAGTCTAAAATATATACAAAAATAAAATGACGAAAAATGAAAGCGAAAAATCTATAAAGATTGAAGCTCGTATTAAGGCAGGATTGCATCTTCTTTCCTCTGTTGTTTAACTTTAATGTTGAAGAGATAATGAAGGTGGTGAATGAATTTTTTTAAAACATAAATGTACATACAAGGGCGAAAGAACAAGATAATCTAGACATTAATTTCTCCTTGTTAATGGTGGTTGAGCTCCATGGCTGTGGGTTGAATTACTTGAAGGAATACTTTTTTTGTTATATTTCTCTAGTAAACCAGTGTAGTGTTTGCAAATGACATAACTCATTTGGCAAAACGTTAAGGAAATTGAGATTATCTGAGTGGAAACAAGCTACTTAGAACAGAATGTGGGGAGAAAAAATTATGGATCCATTTGCCTCGTTTTGCACATTATTTTTTGATTCTTGGCCAACTTTTTTTAAAAAAGAAATTCACTCATCATTTACGGGCCCCATGCAAGGAGCTAAAGTTGCTCTATCCAAAATGAGGAGTGTTCATGACAGAAGTTCTGCTGTCTGCAAATCTTACCTGAAATCAGAAATTAAACAGTTTTCTTAATTTATAGGATATTGCACATAGAGTAATAGCACAGCTTTGTGAAACTTGACAAAATAATAAAATGGGCCAGACATTTGAAATGAAGATGTTTTTGTTTTGTGTTTTTGGTCACATTTTTTTTGGAATAACTAAAGAATAAATTAAAATAAAATATTAGCCTATTGCTACTTGTAGAGACGCCTGAGGAGCAATTCAGACAAATTTTGGAAAGATTTCTTTATTAGTGTGCGCGCAATCGATTCTGTCAGCTTGAAATACACAAAGTGAAGGAACTCTACTGGGTAGATAGTGAGATCATAGAAGCAGCTTCTCTGTAAAAGGCAGCATAGCTTCAAAAAAATCCACTGGCATTAAACACAGCTTGCATTATTCATACACTATATCTTGTAAACAGATTAATAGGTAAATTTAATCTTCATAGATTTCCAAAAAGCATTCAACACTGTAGCTGAATGACCAACCTGTAGGCTTTCTATCTAAAGGTGCAGAAGTTTGATTCAGTGTTAAGTTGTAGCAGAAGCACTACATACACTTAACATGGCAAGTTTTGCTGATTATCACTTAGTTAACTGGTCAACCCGTATCCTTTGTGTGTAAAAGGGCAGAGGTTTGAATCCGTGTTAAGTTGTAACAGACTTTTTGTTTTTTTCCTTGCTGTAAGAAAAACAACTCTCTATTCTGATGTGCAATTAATTTTCCTCTGTAGATGTGACAGTTTTTAGGCTGTAAATCAGTAAGGGTCACTTGTGGTGACATTGTGGCAGAACTGGCATCAATATCTGTCATTAATCCACCCATGTGGGATGATTCTGACTCCTGCAAAAAATATAACAGCAGTAATATTAATAATAAATTAATTACATAATTAAGTCCATCTCAGCCTGGCAGTAGGACAAAGATTATCAGAAGCTGATTATTCAGACTACACAACAGTAGCAGCAATAAAACAGGTTTTCTAATGTTATATTACTGAATTTTGGCAAGAGGAGGCTTCACATGGCATCCCACTGATTTTCATAGATTGAGAATGACTCAAAAGTAACTCTTGTATAAGGGATTAGGTCAATAGGCCTATTTTTAAAAATTGGTGCATACATGTAATTGTAACTCATATCGTGTCGTATTACTGTTCGGGTAGCCTCTTCCTGAACTTTGGCTTGGCAATGAATGTCATACAAGCATTGAAGACATATATGCCTTTGGATCTTGCATAATGAATAAGACACACTTTGGTGCATGAACTTTTCTTTTACTTAATAGTTGCTGGGGGGGGGGGGGGGGGAGAAAAAAACAACAACAACAACAACTTGGATTATGTTCATGAAAATATGTCTGTGTGTGTTACAGGTAAGACTATGCTTGAATGATAATATGAAACAGTATGTGTTAGGATTATCTGTAACTGCATATTGTATTATCCCTAACTGTATTATTATATTACTGTGTAATTGTGTTAAGTAATCTTTGGTTTTATTAAGCACTTTTAATTATCCATATGAAAAAAAAGAAGACTGCAAGGATTTAAAATTGTGATGCCCACGTCAGTAAATACTCAGGCAATTCTAATTCATTCTTCAGTCTCAGTTGCACATTTTTTAATTGTGTGCCATGTTCCAATGTCTGTGGATCATGCAAGTAGTTAAGTCAGCAGCCCTTCTTGTCTGTTCAGAACCTCATATAAGAGTACTGTGACATGAGGTTCTGACACAAAAAAGACAGGTTGCTGATGCAACTGCTTAGATCTGAAGATAATCCAGACACATCCAAACATGCACATATAATTAAAAATGTGCAACTGAAACTAAAGAATAAGTGAGAATTGTTTAAATGTCAATATAGTTGCTGATTCTCTCAGGTTGAATATGTCGACTACAGACTGAACAATTAGTCTAACTGCTGCACAAAAGTCCACTTGAAAGTGGTATAACACTCGCATGTGATGATTCTTGTGTTCAGTTTTTAACTAATATCTTAGTAACCAAAACTCTGCATGAACACAAACTGCTAAACATCATTGAAAGGTCAAGGGGAACATCGTTTTGGAGTAATTTATCACATTAGACGTAATTCCTGCATGTGGTGGCAGTATTCATCTGTATTCACTGGCAATGTTAACAGATTATGTTTGTCATCGCACCGTGCATTCTACAACATACAATGGCAGTAAACAATTTGTGGCCAGAGGCCAGAACAACTTCGCTTTCAATCCAGCCACATTACCTGAGCCTTGCGTCATCATCCACAGGATATTCATGACCATGTCATCACTGTTGTTGAGGAAAGGAATTTGGTGGTGTCAGAAGCTGGAACACCTCACGGTGTTCTTGATCACATTATGCAGCAAAACATAGAACTATGTGATACTGGAGAATCCAGTAGGCATGTAGGAACAGGACACTGCCATGTAACGATGCCAGTCTGAGATATTGAAGTTGCTAACATATCACAGCACTATCCTTTTTTAAATGTGATGTCCATGAATGATCATACCACTGAGTTTCTTGGGTCAGTTGACCCAGCTTGACTCCACTTTCAGGATGCTAGATTACAAAGCAAACATGCATGTATCAAAGAGAGGCAACAGTGATAATCGACTCTAGTGATTACCATTTGCTGAGGAAAGTACATATTGTGACAAGGAGACTGCAATATTTTCTGACTGCCAGTATTTTCCAGATCAAATGATGGTCAAGTGTGATGTCCATTTTTATCCAAATATAAATACAAGTTACCTTGTTGTGACTTCATATCTAAGGCTGTTTGAAGCTAGACTTGGGATAATGCACAGGATAGTTATTCAATTTTATGCTGCCAGTATACTCTTATCATGGGTAATATTAAGATCCCATCAGCATGAAAACTGTATTCTGAAGGATCATTGTTGAATACATGTTAGCTATGTTGCAGGAGGGGTTTGCAGAATGGGAGAAGATTTCTCTTTCTCCTACTGCACCAGACTTCAGCTCCCTTTGAAAACGTATGGCCGGAGCTAAAATGGACCACGTGCCAAAAATTTGAATTGTTTGTTATGTTATGCAAAGCCTTTGTTGCAGAGAAAGCAGTCACATTACAGAATTTACAGCACTGCTCATATAAGTACAGGACTTGTAATTAAGAGAGTTATATTATGGACAATCAGCATGAAGCACACAACCTCTGGAAGAACACAAGAAAATCTGTGCCATATAATTCCTAGTATTTGAGACATGGAAAGGGCACTTAAGACCATGAGATGTCACACATGGAAACCAACAATACATACATGAGTATTGGAGCTCTTAGTATAATGACTTCATAGTTAGGTGGTGTAATCGACAGTCGGATGATCAACTGCATCATGGCAGGTGGTAGAATGTGAGAGATTTATTACACACCTCGTGGACTCCCTTTCTAGCAGGATCCACGTAGTTGTGACTGTAGGAGGCTTTTGGACTGAATATAAAGCAGTAGAGGAACTACATGTGGTGCCATTTTGAGGGCTGAAATCCTCTTATTAAGAACTGTAAACAGTCTGTTCTTTTAATTTCTGATTTTTTTGTTGGTTAAATGAATTGACACAGCAAAATAAAAAATAACTGTTGAAAGTGGGATTTGATCTCAAACTTGCCATTATGCAGTTACTCATCAAATAGTCAACTACAACACCAAACTACGAAGGCACTATACTAAGTGCCCCAATATTCAGTTTTTTTCCCCCCCTGTGCTTGGCTATACCACATGACTTCAGTGTCTTTTCCATGTCTGAAGTCCTAGGAATGACATGAAGCTTTTTTCTTGTGTTCTATTTTTAGAGGATGCATGCTTCATGCTGTGTGTCAATAAGGTGTGGCTCCATCAGTTACACTCTTTGTTACAAGTACCCCATCGTTTTACAAGCAGTATTGTGCACTATGTAATTTGATCAGCTTAGCATAGGGAGCAATTGCAATTTCAGCCATTGCCACTTCTTGTGCTATCAGGTGTTAAAGTGAGAGCCAGAATGTGGATATTTCATATAGAGCTATGGCAACATATTTTCTGTGACTCCAAAGGTATTGTGTTAGTAAGTTTGCTCCATGAATTTCAAAGAATTAATTTTGCATACTACTGTGGTTTCCACTATGTTTGAGCTGCGTACTAATTTGATCAACACAACAGACTAACAGTATGTGTGTTGCTGCTCAAAGCTTATGCTAAACTCTACAGCACAGCAATTAATGCAACAAACTTTAGCTGATAGGTATTGAACAGGTTTTCAGCGTCGGCCCTATAGCCCAGACCCATCACCTTGTGACTTTCATGTACTCAGGCCACTCAAGAAAACTCTAGATGGAGAGCATTTTATAAAAAGTGAAGACATGCAACAGTTCCAACTGGAAGTGGCTTGACACACTTAGTCATACAATAAAATAAACAAGAAAGGTGTAAAATTGCATTACTCTGTAGTAAACGTGTTTTAGATAAGATGGATGTGAACGTCAAAAACCAAACCAATGATATTACTAATTTGCAGAACAAAATGCGAATGTTGTTGCAAAAGGTGTCCAAAATATATATATATATATATATCTCCCCAATGGACAGAATAGATATTAGACAAGTTGATGAAAAAACCTTATCAGAAAGTCGCACACTAATTTTTTAAACCTTAGCTCTTCTTTAGATATTAATTCTCTCTCTCTCTCTCTCTCTCTCTCTCTCTCTCTCTCTCTCTCTCTGTCTAACTCTGTCTTTCTCTTCTCATTATTGTAGTATCTTAAACAGAAATGACTATAAAAATGTACTAATTTCTAATTAGAATAATGTAATTAATTGGTATGGTATATTGTTCTTATTACAGAATGGTACTATCACAGCTGGAAATGCATCAGGTTTAAATGATGGTGCTGCAGCATTAGTACTGATGTCCAACAAACTTGCTTTGGAGAAAGGTATCAAGCCTATGGCTAAAATCATTGGGTGGTCGCAAGGTGGTCTTGACCCACAGTATATGGGTATGGGTCCTGTACCAGCTATAACTGCACTGGTAAGTAGTGCAGTGCATTGAGGTTTTACCTATTCTTATCTGTAGAATATGTGATCAGTTAGATGTTATTTTCCAATTGTGCTCTCCCTCTCCCTCCCTCCTTTCTTACCTAACACATTCATTATGCTGCAGCTTGCTATGCCTCCAATGTCTAACATGTGAATCTGTCAGTATTTCCGTGTTATAGTACAGGGTATTGTTTGCTGTGAACGTGGGATAATTGTTGTGTTGAATGGGTGTATGTTTGGTTATTTTAAGTTTGTCATTGCTGTGTCTGGATATTCAGTAGAGATAAAGTGATGGTTTGCTTGAAAACCAAATTACTTTTCTCTCTGCTTGACATTGTTCAGCCATCCTTTCGCAAATGAAAAATAAAGTTGCATGTTAATGTTCACAAGCACCCTGTTATTAATTGCTGTTAATTTTAAGGTGGAATCCCCCCCTCCTTACCCCAGGGGCTCCTGGTTATTTTGTTAGTCTGTGCATGGCGCACTTGGGCCCCTGAGCTATTGCAGCCTGTTCTTCCTTCCCTAGCTTCATTTCCTTCATCCTGCCCCTCCCTCCCTATCGTCACTCCATCCCCGTTGCCCCCTTCTCCTCCTCCTCCTCCTCTCCTGGTGTTCTGATTTATTTTGACCTGGTTATCCACCTGGTTCCCTGTATTCCTTGCAATTTTGTTCCTCTTGCCTGTTCTCTTTCATCCTTTTTGGCATTTTGGTGCACCCTTGGTATTTGATCTCCACTTCTAAATTTTCTGTATTTAGTGCGAGCCATTTGGGGAAGAACCCTCTCTCTAGTGTCTGAGGTGTGGTGCAGGCAGTCTGTGTGGTGAGGCTGTTATGTACCCATCTGGTTGAGCCCCCTGGCAACACAGGGATCACGTTACTGATACCTGAGCTGTTCCCTCCCCATGGATGCCAAGGAGTGTTTGCTTGTCTTACTGGAGCATTGGAACTCCCAGCAACAGCCGCCGTGCTAGGTGGTCCTTGCTGTGGGTGGGTGGCACACATGGAGAGCCCCTGATCGGAGTGGGTGGTATCAGGGCAAATGCTTGGCACATGAAGTGTATCAAGCTGCAAAAATCTGACCATTCTCGAACGGCCGTCTCTTCAAATGGTGAAGGATCATTGAATGCTGCTTCACTTGACCAAGCAGCCTTCCATTCCCTGGCTACACTGTGGGAGGAGGGCCAGGCTCACCATTTGGGGATGAAACACTTTACCCACTACCTTGTCTTTACTAGGATGGATGAGTACACATTCACTGCCTCAAAGCCATTGTTTTTTGTGGAGAGGATAGAGGACAAGTTTAGTGAAGTGGAGTCTCTCAATAACACGCAGTCAGGCTCCCTGTTGATCAAAGCTTCTACTGCCACCCAATCTGCAGTTCTTCATGCTTGTGATTATCTTGGCAATCTCCCAGTGTATATTACTACTCACCAATCTCTGGGTATGGCCCAGGCAGTGATTTTTCATAGTTACCTCATCCTCCAAACTTACGAGGGACTCCAGGATTAATCTGGAGCGATGCGGCATTTATTTTGTTTGATGTGTGCAGAAGGGTCATACAGACAACTGCACCAATACCAGCACCTTCATTCTGGCCTTAGAGGGGATTCCCTGCCAGAGGAGATCAAGGTTATGTACTACAGATGTGATGTGAAACCTTACGTCCCACCACCCATGAGGTGCTTTCGGTGCTTGCGTTTTGGGCATATGTCTTACTGTATGGGGAACCCTTTGTATGGTGACGATGGACACGCACTCTATGAGGGTAGCCCCTGTGTTCCACCACCTGTGTGTGTCAGTTGTGACCGCCACTCCCTCGCTCGCCAGATTGCCTAGCTTAGGCTTGTCAAAAATATGAAACACTCCATCTGGTGTCACTTTCTTCAACTTTTGCCTCTGTTACATCCTTCCTCACTCCTACCTCTTCCTTACCTCACCCCCATCCCCCTCTCCCATCCCCCTCCTTTGCAGTTCCCATGACTTTCCCTCCAGTAGCCACTCCCTCACTCCAGCCAAAGAAGTGCCCCCTCTTCTTTGGCACCTGCCAGTGATGCCCCCCCCCCCTCCCCCCCGACCCTCTCTGCGGCATGTCTCAGGCTTGAAGCCTACTACCACTACAAACAGCACTATCTGTGCTCCCCAAGGTTCCCGACTCTCTTATAGTTCCGGGTCATGCAGAGCCCTATACTCCTTCTGTTCACTGCCCGTCTCCACCTCGGAAAGAGATGAAGTAGTAGTCCCACGACAAGACCCCCGCAGTGCCCCTGGAGGTGTCATCTCTCTCATCGCAATCTGAGTCTGACCTCTTATTCATGAATGTCACCCCATCCTTCTCAGTGACAACCACTGACCGAATGACATGACCTCCTCCTCAGTTTCTTTATGTCTAACTTGGACTCAGACCACACAATAATACAGTGGAATTGCAACAGAGTCTATCATCACCTACCAGAAATACAGAGTCTTGTTTCCTTGTATTCTGCATTCTGTCTTGTTCTTCAAGAAATGCACTTCCATGATGACCACTTTCCAATGTTTCATGGTTATCTGGCGCTCTGTTGGATTCATGCCGGCTCCGGGATAGCATCTGGAGGGGTCTGCACTTCAGATTCGCCTTTGTACCAATGTGGAAGCAATATTGGTTAGTGTGTAAATGACTCCGGCAATCACAGTTTGCAATGTCTACCTCCCTCCAGGTAGGCTACTTCCTTATGTTGAACTGTCTACCTCAGTACAACAACTCCCGCCCCCGTTTCTGTTCCTCAGGGACTTCAATGCACACAACCCTCTGTAGGGGAATGCCACTTCAATGGGTAGGGTCCTCGTAAGTGAACAACGTATTACAGAAGTTGACTTGTGTGTCCTCAATGACAGTTCCCCTATCCACTTCAGTGGCACTCATGACACCTTCACTGCTATCGATCTCACTACCTCTTCCCATGCTCTCTTGGCTTCCCTGCATTGGTCACCCCATGATGATATTTGTGACAGTGACCATTTTCCAGTAATTCTGTTGTTCACCTGCCACTACCAGGCAGACAGACCCTCATGGTGGGCATTCTGCAAGGCCAGTTGGCCTTTATGTATGTCTGCTGTTCACTTCAAATTGTATTGATGCTGTCATGCAGGGTGTCTCGGCCACTATTCTTAAGGTGCTGGCAGTGCTGTCCCCTTATCCACAGGTCCCCCTCATCATTGACCAGTACTGTGTTGTGGACCAAGGCTGTTAACAGTTGCTGTCCAGGATCGCTGACGGGCACAGCAGTGATTTAAACTACACCCTTCACAGCCCAACCTCCTCACTTTTAAGTGTCTCCATGCTATGGCTCGTTACCGTATTAAGCAGAGTAAAAAGGAATACTGGGAGCACTGTTTCCTCACTGGGGGACGTATGCCTCTTCCTCACAGGTTTGGTCCAAGCTCTGTAGCCTTCTGAGCCATCAGCGACATTCAACTGCCCAGGGTTTTATCCTCCAAGGTGCTCTGTGCACTGATCCACTGGTCCTTGCAGAACACTTTGTGACACAGTTTGCGACAGTATCATCCTCTTCCTATTCCACTACCTTTCTTCAGCAGAAATGGAGAGTTGAACAGACCCCCCCCCCTCCCCCGCCCTCTTTCAGCCGCCACCATCTTGGATCTTATAATCAACCCTTAACTAAATGGGAAATCTTACAGGCTCTTACATCTTCACATGACATGGCCCACGTCCGTATTCCATCCACAACCAAATGATCCTACACTTGGACGTTACCCAGAGGCAACATTTACTCATGATCTTCAACTGCATTTGGCCCACAGGTGCTTTCCCTTCACAATGATGAGGCAGTATAGTTATCCCCATCCTTAACCATTGGAAGAACCCAACATCTCTTGACAACTATTGCCTGATTAGCCTGACAAACTTAAAGTGCTTTGAGAGGATGGGTAGCTTCCGATTATGTTGGGTACTTGAATTGGGGGCCTTATGTCAGCGTATTAATGTGGCTTTTGGGAAAATTGATCTCCAACTGACCATTAACTCAAATTGTAAACAACAATCTGACAGGCTTTTACTAACTGCTGGCACCTTGTCACAGTCTTCTTTGACCTACATAAGGCATATGACATGGCTTGACGCCATCACATTTTAGGTACCCTCCATGACTGGGGCTTTTGTGACCCCCCTTCTGATTTTTTTTATCTGTGAGTTTTTATCCTGCCGGCTCTTCAGAGTTTGAGTTGGCACTTAACTCAGCCCCCCCAGGGGGTCCACAACTCTTTTGTGGATACGTGCGTAGCGAGCACGGGACCCCGAGCTAATGTGGCCCTCCTTCCTTTCCGGGCTGCATACCTTCCCTTTCCGCATCCTTCCCCATCCCCCATCTTCGCCCCCCCTCCCCCCCGGCTTTTTCCTTCCCTTTCTCCCCCTCTGGGAGTATGGTTTGTGCCTACGTCCGGAGACGAACGCTCGAATCTGTTACAAATTCTTTGCTTTCTCCGCCTGCAAGTCTTCATCCTTCCTCTGTCCTTCTCTTTTCCTTACCTCTTCTCTTTGCCCTTTTCTCCACTGCGGCGTTTGAGACCCCTCTTCTTTCCTTTCCCTTTCTCTTTTTTCCTCCCTGTGCGTGTCTGAAGGCCGACCCACGCATTTCCATGCGTAGCTGGTGATGGGGTAACGCGTAATTCCCCGCCCCGGGTAGACAGGTAGGACACCTACGTACCCCCTGGTAACGGCCAGGCCCAGGGAGGGGTGATTACCCGAGCTGATACCTTCCGAAAGTGCCGATTGGTCCCTCCGTCCGTTTGTCGGGAGGTGTGACCTGAGGTGTGAACAATCACCTAAGGCGGGAGTGCCCTCAGAGAGGGCCCCCACAAGGGAGGAGCACGCCATCGGAGACGCCGGTAATCGTGGGGGATTCTTCCGCAATGGTTTCCTCACCTTCCACTATGTCTGCTCACAAGCGTAAGTTCACTGAGTCTCAGCCACAGACAGTTCTTCCATCGTTGCCACAGTTCCTTGTTGTTTCTCGGTCTGACGAAGGTCACGACTTCTCCACGGTCATCCCTTTCATTATTCAGAAAGGTGTCGACGCAATTGCAGGTCCTGTAAAGTCTTGTTCCAGATTACAGAATGGCACCTTGTTGTTAGAAACAGTCAGTGCCCTCCAGGCACAAAAATTGCTGTGTGCTTCACTGCTCCGCACCTTCCCTGTACGGGTTGAACCGCACCGCACTTTAAATTCCTCGCGTGGAGTCATTTATACACGCTCCCTCGATGGATTGTCTGACGAAGAAATTCAGCACTACCTGTCTGACCAGGGCGTAACGGCTGTTCATAGAGTTATGAAAAGGGTTGACACGAACATCATTCCAACCCGCACTGTCTTCTTGACATTTGACAAAGTTCAACTCCCATCGAAAATCAAAGCAGGCTATGAGATAATTTCCGTTTGCCCTTACGTCCCAAACCCTACATGTCGCTATCAGTGTCAGCGGTTCAATCACACCAGCCAGTCCTGTTCCAATCCAGCCAACTGTGTTACATGTGACAAGGATGCCCATGAGGGTGCTTGTCCACCTCCATCCCCTCGCTGCATCAACTGTATGGGTGACCATGCTGCTTCCTCTCGAGATTGCCCCATTTTTAAAGACGAAAAGCTCATCCAGGAAATCAGATGAAGGAAAAAGTGGTTACCTTTGCTGCTCGAAAATTATTCGCCAGTCGACAGCCCACCGTGCCTCAGACAGGAAAATACAGCACTGTCCTTGCTTCTCCTCAGCCAACAAAGGAGGCGGCCACGCAGACTTGCGACCTCACCTTTAGTACCACGGTCGTCAGATCGGCCAGCGCAAAGATCGCCCGTTCAACCTCGCCACTTTCGCCTGCCCGCTCTATGGCTCACCCTTCATCAGGTTCTGCTAAATCTCGAGCCCAAAAGTCAGACACCAAGACTTCCAAAGAAGAGCATACTCGTGAAGATTTTTTACGTACTCCAACTTCACAACCATCGGTTCCTCCTTCATCTAAACATCATATTTCCAAGAAGGCTAATAAGAAACGCAGTTCATCTCCTTCTCCGCCAAGGCGTGTCCCATCTACAGCACCACCTGGCGGAAATCGCCCTCGGCCGTCTTCTGTGTCGCCAAGGCGCACAGCTGGCGGCCGATCAACCGGCTGATCGCTGGTGGCAGGAGCTGCTCCTGAACAACCTATGGATCAGGATCTTCTGCCTTCGGCTGAATGCCATTCCATGCTGTCGGTCGCAAGCTCTGAGCAGTCGTTGAGTTGACAGCAACCTTGGTCACATTTCTCCATTTTCTGTTCACCCTACGTCCATTATCCACTGGAATATCCGCGACATTCGAGCCAATTGGGATGAATTGTCGATCCTCATACGATCCTACTCGCCGGTCATCTTCTGTCTTCAGGAAACAAAGCTGCATCCCCATGGCCGCTTTGTTCTCCCCCATTTTCAGTCCGTCTGATTTGATCTCCCCTCTGTTGAAGGCACTCCAGCCCATGGAGGACTCATAATTCTTCTCCATGATACTCTCCATTATCACCCAATCCACTTAAACACTTCCTTCCAAGCTGTCGCTGTCCGTCTTTCCCTTTCTGGATGTACCTTTTCTCTTTGTACTGTATACATTCCATCGTCCACACCAATGGCACGAGCTTATCTCCTTCATCTTCTTGGTCAGCTTCCACCCCCCTATTTGCTGATTGTGGACTTCAATGCCCACCACCCACTTTGGGGATCTCCACATCCTTGTCCACGTGGCTCACTATTGCTAGACGTGTTCCATCAAGCGGATCTAGTTTGCCTCAACACTGGGGTTCCTACATTTTTGTCTGCCTCCACGACAAATTTCTCTCATTTGGACCTTTCGGTCGGTACCGTTCCGCTAGCTCGGCGCTTCGAATGGTTCGCCCTTGATGATACACACTCGAGCGACCACTTTCCATGTGTCCTTAGACTGCAGCCTCAACTGCCATATATGCGCCCGCGACGCTGGAAGTTTGCCCAAGCCAATTGGACACTTTTTTCGTCTCTAGCGACATTCGATGACCGTCACTTTCCTAGCGTCGACGATGAGTTCACACATCTTACCGACGTTATTCTTCCAGCTGTGGAATGTTCAATACCACGCACCTCCGAATTGTCCCGGCGCCCCCCAGTTCCTTGGTGGAATGAGGCATGCCGTGACGCAATACGTGAGCGGCGACATGCTCTTCGCGTTTTCCGCCACCATCCTACTTTGGCCAACTGTATCCGCTATAAGCAGTTCCGTGCGCGATGCCGTCGCGTCATCCGCGATAGCAAGAAGACAAGCTGGAAATTCTTTACTAGCTCATTTAACAACTTCACTCCCTCCTCGGAAGTTTGGAGTCGAATTCGACGGTTATCTGGCGCGCCTAGTTTCTCCCCGGTCTCTGGGCTCACTGTCGCGCGTGATACGTTAGTGGACCCCGTCGCAATTTCTAACTCCTTGGGTAAACACTTTGCTGCGATTTCGAGCTCTTCAAATTATCCACCAGCGTTTCTCCCGAAGAAACATGCAGCGGAAGTGAAACCTCTTGCTTTCTTCTCTCAAAATCGCGAAAGCTATAATACTGTTTTCTCCATGCGGGAACTCCAACATGCACTCTATTCTTCTCGCTCCTCCGCCCCAGGACTGGATGGTATCCACATCCAAATGTTGCTGCATTTATCAACCCATAGTCTGCGTTACCTCCTTCGCATTTATAATCGAATTTGGACCGACAGTACTTTTCCCAGACGATGGCGGGAAGCTATCGTCCTTCCTGTTCCGAAATCTGGAAAGGACAAACATCTCCCCTCTAGCTATCGCCCCATTTCTCTCACGAGTAGTGTATGTAAGGTTTTGGAGCATATGGTGAATTGCCGTTTAGCTTGGCAGCTGGAGTCCCGCAGTCTTTTAACACCTGCCCAATGCGGTTTCCGAAAGCATCGTTCTGCACTTGCACTTACATCATGAACAATTTTCTCCGGAAACGCCAAACAGTAGCAATATTTTTTGATCTGGAGAGAGCATACGATACCTGTTGGAGGACAGGCATCCTCCGCACACTGTTCTCTTGGGGCTTTCGAGGTCGGCTGCCCCTTTTTCTTCGCGAATTTATGGCAGAGCGCACATTTCGAGTGCGGGTGAACACTACTCTCTCCCGTACTTTCTCCCAAGAAAACGGGGTACCCCAGGGCTCCGTGCTGAGTGTTGTACTGTTTGCCATTGCCATAAATGCAATTATGAATTGTTTCCTTCCTGATGTCTCGGGCTCCCTCTTTGTGGACGATTTTGCGATCTACTACAGCTCTCAACGGACCAGCCTTCTTGAACAACATCTTCAAGGCTGTCTCGATCGCCTCTACTCTTGGAGCATCGAAACCGGCTTCCGTTTTTCTCCCAGTAAGACCGTTTGTGTTGATTTGGCAATGTAAGGAGTTTCTTCCACCCTCCTTACATCTAGGACCTGTCAACCTTCCGTTATCGGACGTCGCTAAATTCTTGGGTCTTATGTTTGACAGAAAACTGTGCTGGTCCTCCCACGTTTCCTATCTTTCGGCTCGCTGTCTGCGATATCTCAACACTCTCCGTGTCCTGAATGGTACCTCCTGGGGAGCGGACTGAGTGGTCCTTCTCCGCCTCTATCGTGCCTTAGTGCGCTCGAAATTGGACAATGGAAGCATAGTTTACTCCTCTGCTCGGCCGTCTATTCTTCGTCGTCTCGACTTTAGCCACCACCATGGATTACATTTAGTGTCTGGAGCTTTTTACACCAGCCCTGTGGAAAGCCTTTATGCTGAGACTGCTGAACCTCCGCTGTCCAATCGGCAAGCAGTCCTTCTGAGTCGTTACGCTAGCCATCTGTCTTCCATGCCTGCTAATCCAGCCCATGACATTTCTTTCGACGCCTCCTTTGATGTAGGGTACGCAGGCCGCCCTTCCTCCCTACTACCACCAGGAGTTCGCTTCGGTCAACTTCTCAATTCTCTTTCCTTTCGCTTTCCTAAATCCTTCTTGACAACTTGGGGTACAGCACCGCCTTGGCTCCGTCCCCGGATCTGCCTGCTCCGTGACCTTTGTCAATTTCCCAAGGATGGTACCTCTTCACTTGTTTATCGTCGGGCATTTGCTGCTCTATGTGCACAAATGAAAGAAGCCACATTTATTTACACTGATGGCTCGAAAACATCATTAGGTGTAGGGAGTGCCTATATTGTTGGTGACACCCCAAATCAATTTCGGCTTCCCGACCAGTGTTCGGTTTATACTGCGGAGCTTTACGCTGTTCTCCAGGCTGTCCACTACATCCGCCGCCATCAGTGGATACAGTATATTATCTGCTCAGATTCTCTCAGCTCTCTCCTCAGTCTCCAAGCTCTTTACCCTGTTCACCCTCTGGTCCACCGGATTCAGGACTGTCTGTGCTTGCTCCACCTGGAGGGCATCATGGTGGCGTTCCTCTGGCTCCCAGGACACGTTGGTATCTGTGGAAATGAGGCGGCCGATATAGCGGCCAAGACTGCAGTCTCTCTTCTTCGGCCAGCTGTTCAATCGATTCCCTTCACCGATCTACGGAGCGTTTTATGTCATCGAGTTGTTCTTTTATGGCACGCCCATTGGTCGACACTTCCCCATAATAAATTGCGGGACGTGAAAGCTCTTCCTTGTGCTTGGACCTCTTCCTCCCGAACGCATCGTCGGGAGGAGGTAATTTTAACTAGACTCCGGATAGGGCACTGTCTTTTTAGCCATCGACATCTTTTATGCGGTGATCCTCCCCCACTCTGTCCCCACTGCTCTCAGCTGTGTACGGTAAGACACCTTTTAATTGAGTGCCCCTATTTTACTCCGTTACGCGCCCGTCTACAGCTGTCGCCTGATATATCGTCCATTTTAGCAGATGACATGCGCTCGGCCGATCGCGTTCTCGAGTTTTGTGCCAGTGAAATTACGACAGTCATTTGAAGCTTTTTTTGGGGACGACCAACCCCTTTCTGTAGTGGATTTTTAAGCCTTCCTTCTGCTTTTAGTTTCTCCAATTTTTTTGAGTTTCGTTCCCATTTCTGCTGGTTTCCATTTTCGGTTTTTACTGTTTCCTAAGCCATGGACCGGGCGCTAATGACCATAGCAGTTTTGCGCCCTAAAACCAAAACAAAACAAAACTTAACTCAGCACCCCTTGGATTCAGGACAACGGTGTTTTACAGGGTTCTGTGTTAAGTGTCACACTCTTCCTCATAGATATCAATGGGCTTGTAACCTCTGTTGGGCCTGTGGTTACCCTGGCATTGTATGTCAACAATTTTTGCATCCGGTGCAGCTCTCACTTGGTAGCATCTGCGTAGTACCAGCTCCAAGGTGCCTTCCGACAGGCCTCTGCATGGGTTGCCTCCCATGGCTTCCAGATTTTTTCCCCCCAAACATGGGTAATACATTTTTATCAGTGACCCACAGTACACCCTGATCCAGAACTTTATTTAGGTGACCAGCTCCTTGGTGTTCTTGGACCTTGTTTTTGATAAAAAGCTGATGTGGCTACACCTTATTCACCACCTGAAGACTATGTGCATGCGGAAGCTAAATGCTCTCTGCCTCCTGGTCCACACTGCTGGGGGAGCAGACCTTGCTACTCTTCTGCATCTTTACTGTGCTTTGGTCTGGTCCAGACTAGACTATGGTTGTCAAGTATAGGCCTCAGTGGCTCCTTCCAATCTGAAAATACTTGACCCTGTTCACCACTGTGGGGTGCATCTGGCTATTGGTGCCTTTCGCACTAATCCCGTTGACAATCTCCTTGCAGAAGCGGGGTTCTTCTTTCTACAAATACGACGGAGCCAATTCTTGGTTTCTTATGCAATTACCATTCGCAGATTTCCTGACCATCCCATATACCCAGACCTCTTTGCAAACGAGGGATGTCTTCCTCCTGTTAACTGTCCTCAGGTGGGATTGCCAGTTGGAATGCATCTCACTTCCTCTTCCCCTCTGTTGGGATATCCATCTCCACTCACTGGAATGCGCCCTGTCTATTTCCTCCTCGCCCCTCCATCCCGGGTGGTGCCTAGACCATGTATTAGGACCAACCTAGTCCAGGGTGCTGAGGTCTCTGTCACCACTATGGTTTTCCAGCATCTTGTACATTCCATCCTTGCAGAGTTCCAGGCTGCCACCATCTTCTACACTGATGGTTCTAAGACGACAGATAAGGTGGCATACTCTTTCACGTCTCCTACTAGCTTAGAACACCATTTATTGCTGGGATCCTCTAGTTTGTTCACAGAAGAGCTACCAGCCATCAACAGGGCCTCCATTTTGTTTCTCAGGTCTCCCTCCACAGTGTTTTATAATGTACCGACTCTGTGAGCAGCCTTGAGGCTATCGACTGATGCTACGCTCGTCACCCTTGGGTCTCTGCTATCCATGACCCTTTCTCTGTGCTTGGCTGTGCCGCCCGCTCAGTTGTCTTTCTCTGGGTCACAAGTCGTATGGGCATCCCAGGGAATGTACTGGCTGACCGTTCAGCCAGAGTAGTAGATACTTACCACCTGTTCCCTTTCATGATTCCAGCTCCGGATATGCAGATCTGAGTGAAATCTCACGTTGCCCAAATCTGGAATGACACCTGGTGCACTACTGCTCTCAGTAATAAACTTCACACAATCAAGGAGTCTACTGCGGTTTGGCACTCTTTCTTCTGCTCCTCTGGGAGTCCACTGTCATCCACTGTCTTATGCTGTCAACACATTAGTCATACCAGACTCACTCATTGTTTCCTCTTGCATAACGAATTACGCCCACAGTTTGGTTGTGGAGGCAGACTGACGGTATCCCATATATTAGTGGAATGTCCCCTTATTTTGGTCCCTCATACTAAGTACAGTCTTCCAGATTACATAAATTTAATTTTAGCAGACTGTTCATGGATGGTAGATCTGGTCCTCTGTTTCCTCTGTGAAAGTGGTTTTTATTTTCAGATATAAGTTTTTTGCTTTACTCCTGGAGCAGGGGCAGGGTGGTTGTGGTGGGGCCTCTCTTCACGTTTTATTGATCTGGGACCCATGACCACTCCCTCTTGTAAAGACCGCTCTTTCATCCCGCCGTTTTCCCAGTTTTTAGAGTTGGGGGTACCCTTTTATACCTTCTAATGTGTGTGTTTTAACTTCCTTGTTTTATAGTTTGACTCCTCTGACTGGATCCGTCCACTTTTAGTGGACCCTCTCTCTTCTGTGTGGAGCTTTGGAATCACGGGACTGATGACCTCGCCATTTAGTCCCATAACCTCCTTCAGTTAATCAGTCAAGGTGGAAGGTGTAGTTCTTGCATGCCACATAACGTAGAGCCCTTCTCCATACTTTTGTGATGATCTAAACAGAAAATATTATCTCAGTAATATTAGCTTAATGATACTGGAAAGTCGTAAAAAGAATACTAACAATATAGGGAGTGAAGGTGACCACTCATCTTGTAGATGAGGTGTTGAGTGACAAATACACACTAGTTAGATTTATATTGTAACTAAGCTTTTGGACAATGTCCTTCCTTGGAACTAACAGACAGCAAGCACAGCTTAAATGTTTAACTTAAATCTTGTTATTTAGGTTGCATGTCATGCAGAAACATTTTTCCCCTACAGTAAGTGAGGTTGCACTCGTGATGTGAGATATTTCTTATTGGTGTAGACATTTACTACACTTTTACTGTGTGAAAGGTCTGTATCATTTCTTCTTGGTAGCTGGTGTGCTGACTGCATAGGTTTCAAAACTTTTTTTAATGTGATAGATGTTACATAATAGTTTCCTCTCTGCTGTGGAAAATTGTAACAGAGCCTTTTAATTAAACTCCTTTCTCTAGTAATTGAGAAATTACGTTAGGTGACTCAGCAGTAAAATGCTGAACACATGAAGAAGGTTTTTGCTTTACATCCCAGAAATGCAATCAAAATGAAATACAAGTTTTCTTCAGTTTCTTTAACTAGATGACTACCACGTTGTTCTCTTTCAGTGCTACAGTTTATTACTCTTGCAAGTTTTGACCAGTGTCAACTAATAATCTACTGCTGATCATTTATCTGTTAAAATGCACAACATAAAATTCTTCATAGTTACATGTGTCAGCACTGAGGGATCTACGTTTTCGTGGGTTGGAACTTCAAATAATGTGTAATAGTGTAGTTTGCCCTGTCTTCATTTTATCATTGTACACTTGTTCTCTATCTCTTTACATCTTTCTAATGTCTTGTCATTTCCATTCAGATGTGTTGTACAACAATGTGGAGTATGGCCACTCAATTAAACACTCTCCCATCAGTCGCTTAAAATGCTCTCACTGTTGCTTATAAGTTGCACCATAGTTTATATTCCATGATAAACTGTAAGTGTACAGTTTGCATCATGTTCTGCACGCTGTTGCAGCTTGTAAGCAACTGTAACAGCATTTAAGACATTCATTGTAGAGTGTTTAATCACCAGGGTAATCTGGTTATTGGATCAAAGGAAGGCAGGGGTGGAAATACTTAATCAGCCAATAGCATCCAACATCTTTGCAACACGAAGCCATCAAAAGAATGGATATAAACCACTAATTGAATTATACATTCATCACAACTAATGTTTCACATCCTAATTTGCTAATTTCACCAACTTGGAACCAAACTGTCAGTTTTCAACTTAACCTAGACCTCAGGGAACATTACAAGTCAGTCTTACATGATAGTATGTATTCTAGAAAATAATATGAATGCAAATAATTTTCAATGTTATGTTCTATTTATATTTGCACACATATGGTGTCAAAAGAGTACATCATCATTGCATCAAGAGACAGAGCCAACAACTAGTATCAATAGGTTCAATCCATCTAGCAGGGGCATAGGCGTATCCTATATGACCATTCTTATTAAAACATTGTGATACCGAACTAATCTTTGGATGTGCATTTTCAGCTTTTCAAGGCATAATGAATAATCAAATTTTGAGCATGTAGCTGTGTAAATTCCGCTTCCACTGATATTTTGGCTGTGTATCTCCCAGACCACCTGGGAGTGAGCCAAGAGACTCTTGATAAATGGCAAATATACCAGTGGGAGAGGTGGAATTTGCATGGTTGTAAGCCCAAAATTTACTAAATCAGCCATCTGATGATCCAACATTACAATCCCCCATATCTTATACTGAACTGTCCCTTCTATCTACCCCAGGCTTTTCCAGCACTAACCCATAAGGCAAGGGCACCCACCAGCTCATCAGAAGGCAGGTGCGGCTGCAGACTCTCGGCCATGTAGTACGATCTAGTATGTCTCGTCATGTCTGCTTGAGTGCCCACTTGTAAGCTGTGTTTGCCCTGACCTGCCTAGCCCGCTGCTGCCACCGAGTGCGCACTAGACCTGGAACAGCCTGTTGGCTATATTTACCCTTTGTCTGCTCCTCTCCTAGTTTTATAGGTAGTATTTTCCAATTTTACATTCCTTGGCAATTATTTAATACAGGGTGTCACTCCTAAGACTCATCAGGCGCATTTTCTCTGCTGTTTCAGCAGATATTTGCCATTTAATTTTTGCATTGTGTATCTGTAGTCAGCCCAAAGAAATAGTGCTCATCACCTCTTTCAAGTAACTCCTGGTGAAGATAGAAAACATCAGTTTGTTTCCTGTTACAAACAAAATTATTTTAAAATCAGAATTTTATGTGCCCATTTGACAGTGTGTCCCAGATTAGTGTAGTGCGATATTTATTTTGTTGTTATATATTAACAGGGACAGTAAAACTCGAAGAGTAACTAGTACTCCTGCAGTGACAGCACTGCCCTGGCATGCACTGACTGCTACTGCCAAGCATGCTGCAGTACTGAGTAGATGCTTGATTTCTGTTTATTCTTTGTGTTTTACTGTTTGTGTTAACACATACTGATAAAACAAATATCAGACTAGATTAACCTGGGACCACTCTGTCAAATGGGCACATAAAATTCGGATTTAAAAATCATTTTGCTTGTAAGTCGAACTAGCAAACACTTTCCGCCAAAATTGGGCTTCACATAAACATTTTCATTTGGGCTGGCTCCAGTTACATAGCACAGAAACAAAATTGCAAATATCTGTTGAAACACCAGAGAAAATGTGCCAGTTGACTCTTAGGAGAGACACCCTGTATAGATAATGGCATTTCTTTTAGCTTTAGTAATTCTGGTGCTGTGTGAAGTCCACAGTATTATTGTGCTGTTACTGTGTCTCTGTATTTTTGTCTCAGTATTGGTTTGTCAGATGTTGTTTATTTGTTTGAAGTTCCTGTAGTAAATTACTAATGGAGAACACTGTGTTGTGAAAAGGGGACTGCTTTTGTCTAAAGTGTTGTTTTATTCTTCATTCTAGTTAGAGAAGGTACACTGGGGCATATCTGATGTAGATCTGTTTGAGATAAATGAAGCCTTTGCTTGCCAAGCCATAGCAGTATTGAAGCAGTTGGGTCTTAATCCAGCAAAAGTTAATGTTAGTGGTGGTGCAATAGCCCTAGGGCATCCACTGGGGGCTTCTGGTATGTACTTGCTTTCAAGATGTTCTATTTGTAAATGCTTCTACTCAACCTCTTCTACTTAATTGCATGAGTATGAGCCATTGTGTCAGCGGTGGCATGTTATTTTGTAAAACTGGCTTTAAAATTTAATATTGTCTTCTTCCATTAATTTGAGTCACAATATGGAGCTGATTTGAGTTTGTCATTAGCAGATAACGACTATGGCTCCAATTTCAAGAATGTTTTATACACCTGCTTGCCAACAAGTGACAACCATATTATTAACTATGTGCAAAATCAGCGTCATTACTAGAACAATATTTTGAATCGTTGAAGGTAGTAATTTGTCAGCACAGATTCTAATGAATCATTATAACACATGGTTGATCCAATTTGCACACATTTGTCACTTGCATATTAGAGATATGGCTCATACAGTGCAGATTTTAAGTGCTATAATGAAGGCAGCATGTGTATTGATGACACATGGGCAAATCCTTACCTTATTTTTGTCAAGTAGATAATATTTGGAATAGACAGGGAGTACAGAGGTGTAGTTGAAGTAGACCAATCAAAACATTCTTTAGAGAAAAATGTAATGTTGGTAATGGAATGTATAACTCATAAAAGCTAAATCATTTATAACTATAATACAAACCAATCCATCATTATTGTAGTCCCTTAGCTTGATAATGCCCTAACATAACCTCATTCATTTACCTTGCATTAGATATCCACTATCTGAAGAAATCTGCTATAATTGGTTTAATTGTGATGATATACATTTCAGGAGCACGGATAATAGTGACTTTACTTCATGCTCTTCAAAGGACCAGAGGCAGGCGAGGTGTTGCCGCTCTCTGTATTGGAGGTGGAATGGGTATTGCTATTGGCATTGAAATGTGCTGAGATTATGGCAGATTTCGCAATAATCAAGAGAAGGATGTGTTTTGTAGGTAAGTAAAATTATGTGGTACCATCAAAACAATCAATTTTTGGAAGTATTCATTTTTTCATCAACACAGGTATTAAATTTATTTGTAGGCTCCTAACAGCTTGCGAGAGTTACTGAATGTGCCATTTCATTTAAGGAAAACAAATACAGCATTTGCTACTGCCAGGCACAGCAGCAGACAGCCCTCCCTCTCATTCACACAAGCACAATCCTCCTCCCCTTCTTATACATCCACACACAATGATGATTATTTTTATAATAAGCAGAACTAATATACCATTCAACAATATGAAAAGTAATACACATGCAGTTGTTCAGAGTAACTGGTAGCGACAAAATAAAATAAAATCATAAGGACGGCTGTAGGTGTGTTTTTTATTTTTTGTCATGTTTAATAGTGTCTCATCATTGCATTCTTAATGCATTGCAAATCATACATATGTAAAAAGGCAAGCTCTGAGCTAATAAAATGATCAGTGAACAGTAGGATTTGTAAGTGCAATTGGAAATGCAAACAGAGTCGATTGACATGGCCGTCTGTACAGTAAACACTGGAGACGATATCAACAATCTCATTAACAGTAACATCTGACTAAAATTAACACTTGTTTGTAGATACAATTTTGGACTGCTTGAGTATAACAGCAGAAAGAAAATACAAAATTTAATGTGTAGATGGTGTCATTATGTCAAACATGTTGCTTGATGTAAAGTACACTATAACCCCACTTTTATGTTCCCGGAATTATTGTTTTCCTGCCGTTTATGACATTTTTTTATCATTCCTGTCAAATTTTCTATGTCTACAATGTTAATTTGCACCCAATTTTGCCTCAACGTATTTATAATTTTCCAGCGATTTACACGATACGAAAAAATATTCATGGAGGAAACAAACTGACACTGGCATGATGTTGACTGTCCAGTAGTGTTTACAAGTATTACGTGGTTGAATTTCTTGACACCAGGGCACTCTACTCAGAAGATTTGATCTAGTAAACATGTAAAAGTTGAAACAACTCATGCCATTATCTCCCGCTAATGCCAAGCTCTACTTCGAGTGATGGCTGATGGGAGTAACTAGGTTCATTTGAATGAAGATATCATGACCAATCACAACCATTTCCACACTGTCTTTACCGTGCAAATGCAGTTTTGTGATTGTTGTGATCATCGTGACACCTTTGTCAAACCATATTTAGCGTGTTTCGGCCTTTGGCCACTTGTAGCGCTAGTTAACACAGTCATTCACAGTGCATTGCTCAAATGTTTTTAGTTGAAACACAATTCCGGTTACGTTTTTTTTTCTCATGCTGAGTAAAATGTGTTTCAAGAATTTATTCTCGTTGTCAAGTGCAGTATTTTCGTATGTATTTTTTGTGATGTTACACAAACAGTGAGAGGTGTGTGTGTGTGTGTGTGTGTGTGTGTGTGTGTGTGAGGGGGAGGGGGTTGTGTGAGGGGGGGGGGGGGGGTTCTGCATAACTAAGGAGGTGTAGTGCCTGATAACATCAAAAAGACGACTACAGTGCATGAGAGGCAGAATAACACATATTCAAACAGCACACAATCATGTTTGGGAGGATGAAAGTGCAATCCCTGTCCAGCCATCCAAAATAGGTTTTTCGTACTTTTCCTAAATCACTCAAGGCAAATGCTGGTATGTTTCCTTTTGGAAAGTGCATGGCCAATTTCCTTCCCCATCTTTTTGTAGTCCAAGTTTGTGCTCCGTCTCTAATGACTGCACAGTCGACAGAATGTTAAACTCGTAGTCCTCCTTCCTTCTCCCTTCAATGACCATCCACCCCCATCATCCTTACCTGAATGTGTGACTATTTGTAGGAAGAATGGTATAAGGTTGCCTTGGAAACACTACAGAACCTTTGTTTATCCAGTTTGAAATGCTTGGAGACTGTTTTAAATGATCTAGAAATTGACGCTGAGCAGTTCCGTAGTGTGAGCATCCTTCAAAAACTAAAAGTTGTCAACAAAATGGTACCACCTGCTGTAGAAACTAAGTCTAAAATGAATATAACATCAAATGGGCAGTTTTCCCCACCAATCTGCAGTGCTATTGGTGTACAGATTTAACATGATAAAACTGAATAGTAGCTTTGTCATCAGTTTGTGTTGCTAATGATCAACCAGTCACACTTGCGTGAGTACTTATTTTACACTTTCCCCCATCAGTCTATCAATGTTTTAACTGCAAAGTTTAGTGCAGACAGTTGAAATCATTCTACCTACCCTTTGGTTGAATAGCATGTGGAAGTCAGTGTGAATGAATAAAAAGAGAGTGACATTTTTGGAATTTCTGCTTTTAGAATTTTTCGCTTTTAACAGTTGAATCTCATTGATCTCAGGGCGTTTTAGTGAAGGCTCTAATAAACGCATTATTGTGTGTCCCAAATGCAAGAAACAAGGACATTATTCGAGCTTCACAGCTTGTCGGTGTATCTATTATTGAAAAAAATCTTCAGCTTCTTTCAGTTCCCAATATTAAAAATCTAAAAATTTTTTATATTGTAATCTCATCAATTACGTATAAAGTAGCGGAGTTCATCTAAGTAAAATTAACTCATACATTTTATAATTGTGTGACTATTAATGTTTTTATGTTTGTTTCAGGATTTTATAACACCATTCCTTTTCGACAATAAGGTTTGTGGCATACGTATTTTAGAAAATTGGTAGTATATTCTATATATGTGCACAGTTTTTATGGATCGTGGTTCTTGAATAGCATTTATTGGTTATGTTGGCCTCTTATGTACCAAATTTTATTTATGACAGTGTCAAAATACAAGAAATTAGCTTTAATTTTTTTTCTACAGTCTTTGACTTATACTGGATAAGTGAGAGGAATTGTGTAGACTGTATGTGGCAGAAAGGTTTTGTGTATAAAACCCTGTGCTTTGTCTATGCAGTATGCATTCATGTGTACTTTGTTTTTGGGGGTAATATTTTTATAGGTGTATGAATTATATTTATTTGAAGTGAAAACTAATGATTCATGAGACAATTGATCTTATGAAAATTGGCTGTAATAATGAAAATCCTTAAAGGTGAATAAATAATTCAGTGTAATGTAAAATTTATGATTTATTTTTGCACATGTCTGACACCACTGGTCCCACCAGTTATTGAAATATATTGCTTGATTTGAAGATCATACTTTACCTTTTTTTCCCAAAGAATTCTATCCAATCATTCGTTTATCGTACTTCATAGCTTTTATCATGAAGGGAAGAGTCAACCAGGATACACATATACACATTATCTTACAAGGGGAGGCCACGATGTTGGGATCATATATTTACTTCAAACTTTGTATGCCTTTAGTAGGCCATTGAAACAACATAATGTGCAAATAGTAAGGTGCACTCCTCTGGCAATTACAAGAAAATCACAAGAAAAGTTTTACGTGTCTATGTATGTCTAGGTACTCAGCTTTTCAAGAATTTGAGATATTTTGACGTTTCATTTGTGCTAATGTTCCCAGAACAACAAATAGCTTTCCTGGTGGGGTTCTTCCAATACCATGAAAAGATCTAAGATATGAGCCTTGAGAATCCAGTCATGAAAGCAGTAAAACACTTCATTTTCAACAGTCAAGCAATGTTAACTTCTAGTGTGTATTCCAAGCACAACACAGTACATCTCATAATGAAACACACAAATCTCTATTAGAAATGTGATGCCCATCAGAAAAATTAAAAAAAAAAAAAAAACAGAATTTCTTCTACATAGTCAAAGCTCAAATTAATATGAGCTTTCCAATGATCTGGTTCACTGTTGTATGACAAACGGAAATTGCAACACCATGAGCAAATAATTATAAATGAATGAGGTATAATCCACATATCAACAAAGAAAGGTTTGAATGTAACGATAAATCCAGTCACATTTCAGGACCAAAATCAATATTTGATGTTATCAATCCTGTGGTAAGAGCTACATTTAATGTCTTTGAATCAGGCAGACTATGATTGTATTACCAAGGTATGGTATGCAAGATATCTTTTGTTAAAGCTAAACATTCAGCTGTATTGACTGCTGGGCTAGTATCATCATCATGATACTGACACAATACAAAACACTCACAGTGTGTGATATATCAGGTGAGTGGCAGGCCAAGGAAGAAATGATATCTATTATGCATTTTAAATGTCTTCGATATTTCTAGCAACATGTTGAAAATTGCCTGATTGAGACACAGTGCAATGAATGAGGTGAAGGAAGGGTAACACATCAGGTTGTACATATTCCCTGGTATTGCAGTTGATCTTGAGAGTACTCACACTTTGAAATGGCTGACTTTGTTTATGATATCTGTTGCTTATTTAGACCATCACCCAAGTCTTTCTGTTCAGTGAAAAACAGAAATGAAATTAATCACAGTGTGAACACACTCAAAATGTTTAGTAGGGTATGCAGTGGATAGTTACATTCTCTACAAAATCTACATCTGCATCTACATACATACTCTGCGAACCACTGTATGGTGTATAGTAGAGCATACCTTTTGTCACTATTGGTCAGTCCCTTTATTCCACTTGCAAATGAAGCAAGGGGAAAACACCTGTCTGTATATTTCCATACTCGCCCTAATTTCTCTTATCCCACCCGTGATTCTTACATGAAATATATATCGGTAGCAGTAGAAATGTTCTGCAGTCAGCCGCAAATGCTGGTCCTCTAAATTTTCTCAACAGTGTTTTAAGAAAAGAATGTCCTCTTCCCTCCAGGGATTTCCTTTTGAGTTCTCAAAGGATCCCCATAATGCATGCATGTTGATCAGACCTGCTAGCAGCATGCCTCTGAATGACTTTGATGTGTATGCAATGGGTATCCCAAACACTCAAGCAGAACTCAAGAATGGATCACAGTAGCTGTTCTGTTTGTGGTTTCCTTTTATAAGTGAATTGCACGTTACAAAAATTTTCCCAGTAAACCAAAGCAGACCATTCGGCTTCCCTACTACCAACCTTACATGCTTGTTCCAATTCGTATCACTTTGGTATGTTACACCTAGATATTTGTCATGACTGTCAAGCAGCACACCACCAATACTAATAGGTTCGTGCATAATTTTTGTAGTGTTCTTGTCTTGTATGTTGGTATTCCAGTTGCTGTGAGTTTATTTATCGATGGTTATTTTTTATTTTTAGTTCACTGTCGCTATTTGTGTATACATATAAGTCACTTTGTGATCTAGAGATAGTTGATAGAGCTTTAGATGCTAGAAAATGGATTGCCAGGTGGTGAAGTCAGACCATTTCAAACATTCTTCTATTTCAGTAGAGGGGTGACAGCTGCAGAGGCAGCCAGAAATATTTGCGCTGTGTATGGGGATAAAGCCATTTGACAGAGCACAACAAGAAAGTGGTTTTTGTTTTAAGGAGGGCTGTTTTGACATTAGTGATATTAGTTTACTCAAGATCTTGCAACTCCGATGAACTGTGACCATTCCTCCATTGTCCAGCATTTACATACAATGGGGAAAGTTGAAAAAATGGGTGTTTTGGTACTACATGTTCTAAGCCAAAATCACAAAAATCAGTGGGTGGTTAATATGTGCATCTCTGCATGCTCATCATCAATTGGCTCCTGAACAACACCGACCATTTCTATCCTGTATCATTACTGGTGATGAGAAATGGTGTCCTTATGCTAACACAAGGAAAAGAAAGGAATGGCTGACCAAACAAAGCAGCAACCCGCTGTACTTAGGCCTATGCAAATCCACAAAAGGTAATGTTATGTATCTGTTGGAACTGTGACATTGTGGTGTACTAAGAATTGCTTCACCAAGGTGTAACCATCACTGCTGACATTTATTTTCAACAACTGAGATGTCTTATAGATGCAGTCAAAGAACAATGACCAGAAAGACTGCGTGAAGTGATGCTACTCTATGACAATGGCTGCCTGCATTCTTCTCAACTGACAAAAAAACGCTATACAGGAGTTGGGTTGGGAAATCATTCTGCATCCACCTTACTCATCTAATCTTGCTCCCTCAAATTGTCACCTTTTCTGCGCTCTATCAAACAACCTTCAAGGGACTTCCTCTTGGGATGAAAATGCTCCGAACATGGCTCTATCAATTCTTAGCCTCAAAACTACACGATTTCTACAGTTGCGGAATCGAAAAGTTACCCCAACATTGGCAGACTGTTGTAAATAGTGAAGGAGACTATATTATTGATGACTAGTCTCTTCTATGCGTATTTGATGTGTTCATTAAACGTATGGAAAAATTCTATGAACTTGTACACCAACCCAATATATTTGAATACTGAAGGATTGTTTTTCCTATTCATCTCCATTAACTTACAGATTGCTGCTCACCCTGTCACTCAAATCATTTATGTATGTAGTGAAGAAGAGAGGCCCTACCACACTTCACTTGGGAACTGATGATATCCTTGTCTCTGATGAACTCTAACCACCAGGATAACCTACTAGGTTCTGTTACTTAAGACGACTTTGAGTCACACTCATACTCGTGAACCTAATCCATTGGTTCAGACCATTGTTGACAATCTGCAGTGGGGCACTGTGTCAAACACCTCCCACTAAGCTAGGGATGTAGTCTGCCTGTTGCCCGTCAGCCATGGTTTGTGGCATATCATGTGAGAAAAGGGTAAAATGAGATTCGCATGAGTGATGCTTTCTAAATCTGTTCTGATTTGTGAATAGAAGTTTTTTTGCTCAATGAAATTTATTATACTCAAACTTAGAATGTGCTCAGGAATTTTGCAGCAAATTGATGTTTAAGGATTGTGATCTGTAATTTTTCAGTTTGCCCTTTTGCCCTTCGTTTACACAAGAGTCGCCTGCGATTTTTTCCAGCCACTTGTGTCTTTGTGCTGGGTGAAGCTTGGCAAGCTGCCAAGGTAAAGTGCCATTTGCAAAGAGTACCCTCTGTAAAAACTGAATTCGGATTCTATTTGGATAGGGCGACTCAGTAGTTTTTAACTATCTCAGTTGCTTCTTGACACCAGGGATGCCTATTTCTATGTCCTCCATACAGGAATCTCTGTGGCACTCAAATGATTGACTGTGTGTCTGTATGATCCTCCTGTTTGAATGCTTTTGTAAATCCAAAATGTAAAACTTCATCTTTCCTTTTGCTGTCTTCTATTGCCAAACCAGACTGGTTGAAGAATGATTGGATAGAAGCTTTCGACCCACTTGGTGATTTTACATGGGACTGTAACTATCTTTCGTCAGCCTATACTATCAGAAGTTTTTGAATGCGTTCCACGTTGATCTTTTTACAGACACTTTTAATTTCTGCCAGCTTTTACCTGTCAACATTTCCATGTCCTTTTTTGAACTGAGACTGCAACAGTAACTGCTCCTCAGCATTTTCAGAGTTTTGTTATTAAACTACAGTGAGCCTTTCTGGTCCTTAATCAATGTACTCAGCACATACTTTTCCAGAGCGTAATTTACAATCCATGTAAACATTGCTCGTAATTCCCCTTTGTCCATAATATTTGAACTAAATGATGTCCATTCATTGTGTAAGTAGAATGCTAACAACAGTGTATCTTTTCTTTCCAGCATAAAAACTCTCCAAGCCTTCTTGATGGATTTAACAACTTGGCACTGTGGTGATAACATGATCACTAATCCCATATTTCAATAACAGTCTTAAAATGTTATCACAAGAACAGAGATTCAAATAAAGCTGAAGCTTCAGTGAAGGGGGGAAGAAAGTGCAAGCTCAAAATGAGGACATCTATATGGAAAGCATTCAGTAACTGTTAAAGAAAATACTGTGTGCCAAATTCTTTAAAAAAGAAGAAATGCTAAAATGCTCCTACATAAAATGTCTGTAGGAAAAATTGTCTATCCAGTCACTCATTGATCATATTTCAGAACTGAAGATAATGTTGAAATACATACAAAATGGTCTCACTGAAGAAAACTACACTAAAAATTCCTCCTTGCACTCAGATATAAAGCTATAGAACTGGAAAGTAACTACTCTCCTTCAAGTGAAGGAAGGCTATTGGAACTGAGGGGTACCTCTCACAGTCTTACACAAGAACTGCCCCCACCACCCTCTTTTCAAGCAGTAGTTTTTGTCATTAGTCTTTGGAGCAAAGGACCATTCTGTATGATAGGAGATGCACATCATTCCAGTTTTTTAAGATGATCACAGGAACAGATGAGCAAAAGTATAGGAAAAAAGATATCTTAGGGATTTGAATTTCCATTGACAATCGGCTCATTAGAAACTGAGCACAAACTTCGACTCAACAATGATATAGTAGGTAACAGCCCTCAGACATTTGGAAGGAACCATTCCAGCATCCGCCTGAAGTGTTTCAGGTAACTGTTGAAAATCGAGAAAAGGTAGAACAAATGGGAATTTGGACATTACCCTGTCTGAATTTAAGTGTCTCAACCATTGCACTACTTGATTCTGTCACAATTATGAACCTATATCACATTGGATTTTTGTAAAGCTGTTATGTGCTCTTGTATGGAGATTTCTTAGAGATAATCAGTGTGTCTGTAGAGACCAACATTGACCACACAAGCACAGGTCATGTGAAACTCAGCTCATAATGTATCGTTACAGAATCTACAAAACCAGAATCATAGCACTTAACTTTCAGAAAGCCATTCATGCAGTTCCGTACAGTCACTTGCTACACAGAACACATGTAAAATCTTGTAACATCTTTTATCTTTGCTATCAAGGAACGAAGATATATTGATGGCAGAGACATGTACGTCATAGATTTAATGGCGACATCACGAGCAGTGGTAACTATGCTACATGATCTCTGACCACACAAAGCAGTCATCTGGGAACTACCAAAATGAAAATACAACCAACCACAGAGTGGATGGAAATCAGTTTCTCTTGGGGCAGTTGCATGAAGCAGATCATTGATAGCTACACTATTCCACCACCTTCTCACTGCCACTGCTGATGGATTCTGATTATAATTTTATGTCCCAGATTAGTATTCCCAGCAGACACTAAAAATTTGCCCAAATTCTTCCTTGGCAGCGCCCAGGAGCTGAACCACCTGTATTAATCAGCTGCTAGGGGGAAATAGTGAGCAAGTTGTGGCAGACACGGAAGCTATTGCAGCATGGGGGAACGACTGAGCGCCCAAGTCTGCAAGCGAAGCATAATGACAACATGGAAGCCAAGAGATACCGTCATACTAGAGGCACAGAAGCGTGTCATAAGGAGACCTTGGTACAACACAATAATAAGTATTCAGGTGCCAAACCAACAGAAAAAAGCTTCTGAAAAGTGAAGTTGTGAAAGTATGAAGTCACTAGGAGACCTGACAGTGAGAGAGAACCAGGACACATGATGTGATTCTTCTGTTTCTCCCGGCATACTTCTTGCTCGAGCAGTCAACGGGTGTACTGCCGGACCATAGTGTCCAACGAGCACAATATCTCGGTGAACAGACATGTCGCCATCGTCTGGTGTGCTGACGAACTGAGTTCCTGAGGACGGGTGGCTGTCTTAAATCTCCTCCCATCGCAAGGCATTCTCTCCGTGCTCCACGCCCGTGCTTCAGCGGTCGGTGAGACGCTGGCGTCATTGTCTGTGGTGGCGTCGATTTAATTGCCTCGGCCGCCCTAGTCACTCGTTCCTTTCCTTTGCTGAGCGTCTTTTTAATTAGACTCAAAGCTGGTTCCCATGCCCTGCTGAGGTTGTAGCTGCAATCTCGGTTGATGAGTCTGTCCCTGGTATGAATTTTGATAGCGTCTCTGACAACGCTGTCCCAGTATTTAGATGTCTGTGCCAAGACCCTGGTATGTTGGTAGTCCATTTCGTGATTTTCAGACAAACAGTGCTCTGCAACCGCCGACTTGTTGGGGTATCCAAGTCAAATGTGCCTGACAGGATTGATACCTGGACCATAATGGTCACAGCTATTCTGCCATTACAGTTAACCACATCTTGACAGTGCAGTGAGGCAGGTCAGTGTCGGACTTGAGAGGGTATTGTGAATACTGACAAGACACACACTTTGATAGTACCAGGTGAGAGCATCAGAGGGTGGGCTATACTACACGTGGCCTGCACCTGAATGGGATTGGGGTGGTTGGTGAAGCCTGTAAGTGACATTACAGTAGAAGTAGATGACAATGGGTCACCCAAGGCTAAGTTCAGTGAAGACATGTAGTAATGCAAAACTTTTTAGTATGGAATCAGGTAAGAGGTATTCCTGTTTGATGAAGGTTCCTTTAGTGCTGGAAGTTAGTTCAGTAAGTGGGGAATGCCGATCAGAAGGCACAGTAACCTTATTTCATCAAAATATTAGTCATTAAAGGTAAAATAGATGAACTGATAATAGATGTTGACACTTACATTATTTGTATCTGAGAACATCATTTACATAACGAAGAAATAAGAGGGCTGTTTTGAAGGGGTACATCTTTCCTGATTTCTCTGCAAGGACTTTGTTGCAGAAGAGAGGATTTATTTTGTGTGGGGATTCCAATATAAACTTTCTGACAGATTCTCCAGAGAAAATAATTTCTTTTTGCAAATGACACAAGTGTTACCGTCAAAGATATGGATGCAATATAAATGGTGTTGCTAATAGGGTAGTCAGTAACATTTGCACGTGGCTTTAAGAGAACAGATTAACGCTTAACTGGAACACAACACAATACAATGCATACAGCTTCCGACACGTAACTCTTATAAAAAATGAAATTTTATTTTGTGAAGATAATCAGTCAGTGAAGTCAACCATTTTAAATTCTTAGACCTTAGGGTAGGTGAAAGGCTGTCTTGGAAGTTTCACGTTCAAGATCTTACCGAGAAACTGAATGCTGCGATCTTCGCTATAAGAATACACTCCCCCCATTTCTGACACTGAAGCATTAGGGCTTGTTTATTTTGCATACTTTCATTCTATTACCCCATATGGTGTTATATTGTTGGGCAACTCTGTGCACTCACCAGGAATATTTTTAGCCCAGAAAAGGGCCACCAGATTGATATGCAGTGTAAATTTGTGAACTTACATTATCAGCATTTTGTAAACTACAGACTGACTTGTTCTATGACCAAGCAGCTTTGGCTTGCATGGTCCCATGGAACCTGATAAATGAAAGAATAGAACCACTGGAAATGTGCTACTACAGGAGAACATTGAAGATTAGGTGGGTAGATTGAGTAACTAATGGAGAGGTACTGAATCAAATTGGGAAGAAAAGAAATTTGTGCCAAAACTTGAATAAAGGAGGGATTTATTGATATGAAAAATACTGAGGCATCAAGGAATGGTCAATTTGGTAATGTTGTGGAGAAAGAGAGAGAGAGAGGGGGGGGGGGGGGGAGCAACACTGCAGAGAGAGACTAAATCTTGACTACAGGAGGCAGGTTCAAGTAGATGAAGTTTGCAGTGGTTATGCAAAGATGAAGAGATTTGTGCAGGAGAGTGGAGAGGTGCATGAAACCAGTCTTTGAATTGAAGATCACAATGGCAACAACAACAGACCAGAGGATAACACTACATATATTCCCTTATGAAATTTGTCATCAGCAATCAATCATCGTTTGAAAACAACAGTAGCATTCATATATGACTTACACTATCCAGCACCCAGTGTTAGTATGATACAGAAAGGATTGAGGTATTGGAGCATAAAGATCTTTGACCACGTGCCCAGGGATGTAAAAAAATTAACAGATGATAAAATTAACTTGAAACACAAAACTACTTCAATTTCTCTGTGTGTAGTAATAGCCATATGTTTTTGCTGAGAAAGTTTGCTAAAATTTTGAAACTGGCATGTTTGACATCACAGAGTTCTAACCCTCTTATCCCATAATTTGCTAGTTCACGTGAGAATACTAGATGAAAGGGAGTCGACAAATCTACAGAAATCCCAATGTTTGTTTCCTTTATCCCAATGTTTGTTTCCTGTATCCACCGGAAAAAGTTGTTACTGCTGTTATTACCTGTCAACCTTTTGTGACATCTGTACTGTGAATTATTTAATACCTTATGTTCATGGAAAATAAGGTTCTGTTCAAACAATAATTTATGATATGTTTACATCAATAAAATTGACCTGTAATTGTTTGTTAATGGTTGTTCCCATTTTATAAAATAGTCCTATCTCACAAGGGAACCTCCCCATCACACCCCCCTCAGATTTAGTTATAAGTTGGAACAGTGGATAGGCCTTGAAAAACTGAACACAGATCAATCGAGAAAACAGGAAGAAGTTGTGTGGAACTACGAAAAAATAAGCAAAATGTACAAACTGAGTAGTACTTGCGCCATAGGCGACAACATGGACGACGGAAGTTCAGGAGCGCCGTGGTTAGCGTGAGCAGCTGCGAAACCAGAGGTCCTTGGTTCAAGTCCTCCCTCGAGTGAAAAATTTACTTTCTTTATTTTCGCAAAGTTATGATCTGTCCGTTCGTTCATTGACGTCTCTGTTCACTGTAATAAGTTTAGTGTGTGTGTTTTGCGACCGCACCGCAAAACCGTGCGATTAGTAGACGAAAGGACGTGCCTCTCCAATGGGAACCGAAAACATTTGATGGCAAGGTCATAGGTCAACCGATTCCTCCACAGGAAAACACGTCTGATATATTCTATACGATACTGGTGACGGCATGTGCGTCATATGACAGTAATATGTTGTCGACCCACCAAACTTGTACACTTGGTGAATGGGTAAAAAGATTCTTCTACCTTGCCCGATTTAGGTTTTCTTGTGGATGTGATTATCACTCCCAAAAAAGTGATCGCATCCGACGGACAGATATAATTGTCTGGAAACAAAAAATCAAAATTTTCACTCGAGGGAAGACTTGAACCAAGGTCCTCTCGTTTCACTGCTGCACACACTAACCACAGGACCACGGCGCTCCTACCCTCACACTTTCCTTGATATTGCTTATCTCACATGGACTACTCAGTTTGTGTATTTTGCTTATTTTTTTCATAGTTCTACATAACTTCTTCCTGTTTTCTCGATTGATCTGTGTTCAGTTTTTCAAGGCCTATCCACTCTGCCAACTTATAACTAAATCTGAGGGGGGTGCGATGGGGAGGTTCCCTTGTCAATGATGTTAAAAGATCAGGAAAAGTCCCTTGGTCAACTGATCTGTTTATTAATTGTGTTAAATGTACTTAGGAATTCATTTATGCAGTCTTTAAGTAATCTACATGATTCATCATAACAACCACTGGCTATTTGAAATCATGTTAGGAATTCATTTATGCAGTGTTTAAGCAATCTACATGATTCATCAGAACAACCACTGACTATTTGAAATCATGTTCCATAAAACTTCTCAGGAAAAGGGGAATTTCCATTTTAGTTGAGTTTATTAGTAGTGTTAAACTATCCATTTTCCCTGCGTGGCTTACAAAATTGTTCTATTAAAGAATCATATATTGTCTTTGGCTCACTCGCCAAATTTGTAGAATTGTATGACTGATGTCTAGATACCCTTTCTATGCTTTTAAATTCTTTAGGGATGCTCTTTGTGTTTCTCTTCGGGGTTTTTACTTTATTAGGAATACTGCAGTGAGATGTGCATGACAAAAATATAGATCTTTCATATCTTATATAATTTGATAATTTTTGAAGGAATTTTAAATGTCTTTTTTCCTCTTAGTATTTTTGCCACTGGACTGATTAAAACTGTTGCTAAATATTTTGTGGAAATGTCCGTGCTTTTCATTAGTATCATCTGCTTTGTGTTCCATCCCGCACTCTCAATGTGCAAGGACCTCCTCAAGATTATTTTGGTCAAATTTTGTTTATATAATATTCAATTGTTCTGACCACTAATTATTTCATATTTTAATTTGTAACATGGTCAGTGGATGTTTGTCAGCCGTTTCATTGTTGTTCATGACAAGTTTATGCAAATAAGGTTATAACACTATAAAATGTCAGAGTACACAAGACAGTTTGTTCCAGCTTAAGAGTCACATCTCATATGATTTGAGAGTTTGTCCAGAAGCTCTTCTAAACGATAGAATAATTCATCCACGTTACTGTTTGGTGATCTATACAAGCCAACTATATATTATTAAGCTGTTCTTGCCTTGCTTTATTTTCACTGCTGCTGGTTAAATGGCTGTCATTGCAGTAAGTTCATCTTCCCAATCAAGTTTTTCACACTGATGTTATTTTTAGCATAAACACCCACACCCATACTCATGTTTGTCTTTCTGCAACATACACTGACAATTTTATAATTATTTAGCTAATGAATCTCTTCAGTCTTGTGTCCAAGTTCACTCACAATATATAAGTGTGGTTACACTCTTCCAAAAATTCAGCTACATGTTTGGCTTTATTAGTAAGGCAATGTGTATTTTGGAGCAATATTTTAAGTTTTTGTCTTCTATGGTGGTGTTAGCAGATGTTTAGTCTTCATATGTGTGTGCTTAAGACAGCTTTACTCTAAAAAGGGACTTAAAGTTCACTGACAAATGAACTGTCTTCATACATTTGGTTATTCAGTTTGATCTTGCCTTTTAATTATTGTTGCCTTGTTTTTCACATGAAAAACGCTTACCCCACAGTTCAAATGCAGCCTGTCTGGTTTGCAGACTTTTATCTAATTTTTCTGCATCTAGAACATTTTTCATAATCTGAACATAATATTCCAATTCTCGCATATGTTTTTTTCGTGTATCTCTCTTAACACATAAGTTTTAAATTAAACCATATCAATGTGGAATGGTAGCAACAATATTATTTTTCAATTTGTTTCACTTTACAAAATTTGTTGGCCTACAATACAAACATCAGCCTCATTACTTTCCACATTATTTGTAACAATTATACACCTGAAAAAAATCACTATTGTACAACATTTTGCCTTCTAAGTCTACATCGTCTATGATTTTATTTATTCTCACTCGTGGCCTCACCATATCCATTAAGGTTGCATTTATACACAATCAGTATCTAATACACATTTCTTTTGATTTCTTTTGACACACTGGGGATACAAAGCTGCTTTAAGATATGGCTTTGAGCTGTGGTGCATGCAGTGTAGTGTAGTGGTTAGCACCGCTGGCTGGCATGGTGCGGGATGCCAGTTCAAACCCAACTGCCAGAAACTGTATGTTATTTAGTATTTGACATTTCTGGAAGGTTCCTGAAATACCTTACACTTGTCATGTTTGTGTGATCGGGAACATTTGATGTTTGCATAAACTCCAGCATTCTGGAATATTCTGTGTTTGTATAATTAACTGCACACTCTGTCCAGGAACTCAGTTCCCATCTAGCTGCACATTGTTGTCACTAATGAATGTGATTCTGGGTGTTTTACTTCGTCAGTGACCCGTCCTTAGGATTTGGACTTATTATGACTTCACCTCGACATTTTTAGAGGAGACACTGGCTATTTGAAAACATCTACAGGGTGTTACAAAAAGGTACAGCCAAACTTTCAGGAAACATTCCTCACACACAAATAAAGAAAAGATGTTATGTGGACAATTGTCCAGAAACGCTTAATTTCCATGTTAGAGCTCATTTTAGTTTCGTCAGTATGTACTGTACTTCCTCGATTCACCGCCAGTTGGCCCAATTGAAGGAAGGTAATGTTGACTTAGGTGCTTGTGTTGACATGCGACTAATTGCTCTACAGTACTAGCATCAAGCACATCAGTATGTAGCATCAACAGGTTAGTGTTCATCACGAACGTGGTTTTGCAGTCAGTGCAATGTTTACAAATGCGGAGTTGGCAGATGCCCATTTGATGTATGGATTAGCACAACGCAATGGCCATGGCGCGGTACGTTTGTATCGAGACAGATTTCCAGAATGAAGGTGTCCCAACAGGACGATATTCGAAGCAATTGATCGGCATCTTAGGGAGGACAGAACATTCCAGCCTATGACTCGCGACTGGGGAAGACCTAGAACGATGAGGACACCTGCAATGGATGAGGCAATTCTTCGTGCAGTTGACGATAACCCTAATGTCAGCATCAGAGAAGTTGCTGCTGCAAGGTAACATTGACCGCATCACTGTATGGAGAGTGCTACGGGAGAACCAGTCGTTTCCGTACCATGTACAGCGTGTGCAGGCACTATCAGCAGCTGATTGGCCTCCACAGGTACACTTCTGCGAATGGTTCATCCAACAATGTGTCAATCCTCATTTCACTGCAAATGTTCTCTTTACGGATGAGGCTTCGTTCCAACGTGATCAAATTGTAAATTTTGACAATCAACATGTGTGGGCTGACGAGAATCCGCACGCAATTGTGCAATCACGTCATCAACACAGATTTTCTGTGAACATTTGGGCAGGCATTGTTGGTGATGTCTTGATTGGGCCCCATGTTCTTCCACCTACGCTCAATGGAGCACGTTATCATGATTTCATACTGGATACTCTACTTGTGCTGCTAGAACATGTGCCTTTACAAGTACGACACAACATGTGGTTCATGCACGATGGAGCTCCTGCACATTTCAGTTGAAGTGTTCGTATGCTTCTCAACAACAGATTCAGTGACCGATGGATTGGTAGAGGCGGACCAATTCCATGGCCTCCACGCTCTCCTGACCTCAACCCTCTTGACTTTCATTTATGGGGGCATTTGAAAGCTCTTGTCTACGCAACCCCAGTACCAAATGTAGAGACTCTTCGTGCTCGTATTGTGGACGGCTGTGATACAATACGCCATTCTCCAGGGCTGCATCAGCGTATCAGGGATTCCATGCGACGGAGGGTGGATGCATGTATCCTCGCTAACGGAGGACATTTTGAACATTTCCTGTAACAAAGTGTTTGAAGTCACACTGGTACGTTCTGTTGCTGTGTGTTTCCATTCCATGATTAATGTGATTTGAAGAGAAGCAATAAAATGAGCTCTAACATGGAAGGAAAGCGTTTCTGGACACATGTCCACATAACATATTTTATTTCTTTGTGTGTGAGGAATGTTTCCTGAAAGTTTGGCCGTACCTTTTCGTAACACCCTGTATATCACTTTGACTCTAATTAGGCAACGTAAAAGCCGATGCCTAAATGGTTAAAAACCAATATACAAGCAGTACATCATTCCTAAGATCTGCATATTAAAGAGGCATATGGATTCCAAAACAGCAGTAAGTCAGTTGAACATCAGGCATCCAACACTATTTTCCAGAAGCGCAGGTCATGACCTGATGAAATGGCTGAAAGGATTCAACCAAGTTGTCAAATACAACAGACGGGGTGACGTGATATATTTGGCAAATGTATACTTTTAACTTAAATGGCACAGACAAGCAATGGTTTGAGAACAACAAAGAGAAGCTCAATATGTGTGACAAGCTCCAGGCCACACTGGGAAAAAACATTTGGTGACAATCAAGGAAAAAGTCCACTCACCAGAAGCAGAGGGGCCAATGTCATAGCAAAATGACACAGTCATACACATAGAATGTTTTGACCCTTTGCAACCCTTTGTGAATCTGAATACATCAAAAGCCAACAAAATCACACATTTGACAAAAGGAGTTGCAGAAGGTGTACCAAGCTTTTCTGCTGAGGGATGTAACAATGAAAAACTTAGTCATCAAGTTGTGCCAGTATATCGAGCAAATGCAACAGAAAAGAATCTGATAAAAGAGTATTATTTATTGCTGAATGTGGTCCCCGTGGCAGTGGGGGAACACCACCATGAGATTGCCCTCTCATATGCCAAATAGCAGGAGAAGAGATACGGCAGTATATGGCAGCAAGAAATTTTGGATGGAGTACACAAGAGATAATGGCCATGAACAACCTCTTTTGTCAGGAGCTGATAGAGACTGTTGAGGAAGTGGTGTATCAGTTTGCACCAGTCAAATGCACCACAAAGAGTGGACTTGGCCAACTCAGACTTTCTATTCTACCAAGTAAAATGCCCACAGACCAACAGGCATCTTGTTGATGAAGGACAACACATCAGTTGATTTTCACCGTGGACATCCTAGACATGATGTTTGTTACTGCAGAGAAAGAAGACGAGTGTCTGACTTATATTATGCTGAAAGACATCAACCATCACTCCAGTCCTATTCACACCAGTCAACTGCAGACCATTATAGTCGATTTGTGGGCCTGAGCTCATCACCTTACTCTGGACAAGGTTGCTCCCACAGCCATTCCCCATCGACATACAGAGGTACCAGCCACTTACCTAGCTGCTCAATTCAGAAAATCTAAGGAGGGTGACCATTTACCGAGGTGAGGCTGCCGCAAATGAAAATCCTCCATGGATGACAGCTACCAAGACGACAGCAATTCTCATTGATGGCCAACCAGTCTGGGCACTAATTGACACGGTGACTTTTTTTTCTGTAATGTCAAATTCTGATCATTGCCAGCACAAAGAGACTGTGTTCTATGATACAAAAGCAATTGTGCTAAATGTTGCAAGTGGGATATACAAGATCTGTTCAAAAAATTCTATAACTTTGTCCACAAAATTTTTCTGCATGTACCTTTCACCTTACTATTCCTTTGGAATACTCTCCTCCACAATTAATACACTGCTCTCATTGCTGTTTCCATTTCCAAAAGCAGTCTTTGCACACCTATCTGCAAATTTTCTTTCATCTATTGTTGCAAATATTCATCTTTCCAACAGTGTTTTCCACTTTGGAAATAAAAATAGACTGCAGGGCTGGGTCTGGAGAGTACAGAGGATGAGGCAACAAAGTGATTTTGTTTTTTGTGCAATAGTTACGAACCAACAAGGATGAATGTTTGAGTGTGTTATGATGCAAGAGCTGTGAATTGTCTCGCCACATTTCAGGCCATTTCCTCCTCACATTTTCTTGCAGGCATCGCAACACATCCTAATAGTACCATTGATTAACAGTTTGTCCCTGTGTCTTCAGTTCATGATGAACTAATCCTTCAAAGCCAAAGAAAACTATTAGCATGGCTTTGACATGTGACCTGACCTGACAAGCTATTTTTGGTCTTGAAGAACCTTTTCCAACCCACTGTGAAGATTGAACCTAGGTCTCAGCGTCATAGCCATAGACCCACATCTTGACACCAGCTATGATTCTCTTAAGGAACATCTCATTCTCATTTGCGCGATCTAAAAGCTTTTCACTGATTGCGAGGCAAAGGTATTTCTGGTCTCGACTCATGAGCCATGGGACGTACTTGATGGTAACATGATGCATTGCAAGATGCTGTATCAAGATTTCATCACATGATCCAACTGAAACGTTACATTCTTCTGCATCCTCTTGAGAAGTCTGGCTTCAATTGTCATGCACAATTTCGTTGACGTTCCTGACATGAGTGTCATTGGTAGATGTCAAAGGGCGTCCTGAACAAGGGTGATCTTTAACGTCTGCCCAATCATTTTTAAACTCTGTGAACCATTCATAACACCAAGTACAGCTTAATCACTCATCACTGTAGGCTTTCTGCATCATATGGTGTCTCTATAAAGGTTTTCTCAAGTGTCACACAAACTTTAATGCAGACATGTTGCTCCTCTGACTGTGCAACACAATGTCCACTCTATACAGCACTGAACAATAACTAACAGGCATATAAAAATGAAACATCCGGCAGTTACACATTAAACACAGGCATCTGCAGGAATACCTGCAACACTTACATCGATTAGAAGTAGGTTTATATTATGTAAATTTGTATGTCTGTTATTATGAAGTGGTTATTCTTTGTTAGTTAAGGTCATTGATTTGTGACAGAAAATTTAAAGTTTGTATTGTATATATGGAAAAAGATAAATGATCGTTTAAAGTAATGAAATTTTATAATATGTGTAAGTTTATAAGGTAAATAATGTGTATTGGATACTGGTTCATGCTTAGGGCACTTGTATTGTAAAATGTAAAAGATGTAGTGAAGTCCCTCCACAATGGAAGTGGTGTGGCGCAATGTAAAAGATGGTTTTGGTGGTCAAACTGGGCGGCTCCTTGGTGTGAACAGTATGCAGTCAGTGGCTGGTCGTCGCACGGTACATATCGACGGTGCCAAGAGAGGCAGTTGGAAGCCGTTTTGCAAGGAAATTTGCCTCGAATGAGGATTTGGCTGTTGCTTGGTACTCTCGACAATAAGGAATGGCTCTAAAAATCTGTTGCCAAGAAGAATAAAAGAGCAATCAAACAACAAGAGCTGTGAGTATGGTTAGCCACCACGTCGCTTGCCACCATAACTTTGCCACTGCTCCACCAACTTCATGCGCACAGATATGTATCAGAGCGTGGACCAGTTAATTTGTGAGAGTGATTTTAATAATAATACAAATGCTATAAATCAGTGTTTGGAACCGTATCTTTTATCCTGATCATGAACCTATGCAGGATACCCTCCTAAGTGTTTATTAAACTTAGTATCCTGTTTCAAATGCACTATTATTGTTTACTGATGTTTGTCAGATGTGCAAGGATTAGTAAAAGTGAAGCCATTTAGAATTTTACTAAGTACTCTCACCGAGCGAGGTGGCGCAGTGGTTAGCACACTGGACTCGCATTCAGGAGGACGACGGTTCAATCCCACGTCCGGCCATCCTGATTTAGGTTTTCCGTGATTTCCCTAAATCGCTCCAGGCAAATGCCGGGATGGTTCCTTCGAAAGGGCATGGCCGATATCCTTCCCCATCCTTCCCTAATCCGATGAGACCGATGACCTTTGCTGTCTGGTCTCCTCCCCCAAACAACCCAACCATAAAGTACTCTCAGCTTATTGTGAAGTATTGTTTTGAAAAATTCAGTGCCAGACTGTGTAAATGTTACTGTGTAAAATACCTGCTTCACATGTGATGAAAAAAGGCAAATAAGTTGTACTCATTTGAAACTTAATTTAGCTTTGACTACTATCATGAACGAATTTTTGAAGTTAATTGAGCTCAGTGTTGCATAATTTTCCTTAAAAAGTAAAAATATATACTATTCCAAGTGAAGTGAAGAGTTAATTTTGTTTGAATTAGTCTTTGCTACTGAAGTAATCTTAGAGCTTGACTAGTGACACCATACTAGTTTATAGGTCCACATCATATTCTTCACATATTAAAAAGATAAATGGACTATTATTACTACTAAGGAAATCTGATATATTTCTATAAATGGGAGTATAAACAGTGAGATTGTGGTATTATTTATTTTAATTGTGGTATTTGTCAGTTAAGTCAGAAGCCCATCCTGCCCAATTTTAGTTCCACACTTCTTGCAGAAACATTTCAGTACTGATCCAAGTAAGAATATTGAGTGTAGCTCTTATTAGTGTGAGTTTGGTACCATTTTGCTTTCTGTGATTACTGGCATGTACATTACTGGTGACTACTACTACAGACAGTTCAGAGTGCCCTGTGTCAGTTTGTATTCTATGTGCTATTCAAAGGGAAATTTAGTGAAACTAACTTCAGTAATTAATATTAAATTTTCTTAAACATATATTTTCAAATTAATGTGCCTAATTGGGCTGGCAACTGTTCGATTTTTCATTCGTATATGAATTTTACTACTTTCATTAAACCTAAAGTTAAAGTGTGTTTAGTTTTTCTGTTAATTGCACTCTATTCAAAATTATAGTCCTATACCTTCATCCATTAGACACACGCGTGGTCAAAACTCAAAATCCTTCCAGAGGATAACATTAGCTTATGTCACAGCAGGTTAGTGTTATATGCCAATTGCATTTCACTCCAACACACCATTGGTGAGAAATTGCAAATGTTCTGAACAGATCTCATATGTCTAGCTGGTAGGAACATGTACTGCAAGAATAACTGTCAGTGACGGAACACAGCCCTTCTGATTTGTCATTTTAACAGAATGTAGTCATGATTGTATTCTCAGGTGGGATGTCTTGTGGGCATACAGGCAATCATAGACTGTGGAAGATCAGAGCTCCAGACTGACAAAGCTATTTCAACAAGCACACATAACAAAGATTGCTCTGAGTGGTTGTCTGTCATTGAAGGCGACGTTATTCTGCCATCAAGGAGACCAGTCCCAGTCATCAGCTGAGATGCATATTTAAACTGTGAATCTTGTGTCAATTGCAGAATGCTTCAGGCTCACAAAAGAAATCTACATGCCAGCAATGATCGTAAGCATTGTAGGTGTTGAAGAAGATATTTGGATCTCTAATTGTCACAATCACAAACGAGTCCAGGAAAGGCATCTTAATAAAGAATCATGCTCCGCTACCTCTATAAACAATGCAGGTGAGGAAGCTACTGCAAACAGGATCTGGACTGACTGAGGAGCAACACCAACAAGTAATAGCCATTCTGCATCAGTTTTTGGATGCTACCTGGAGTGGAGAAAAGACAGACCAAGTAGCCTACAATAAAACATCATATCAACAGTGGGAATGATCCACCAATCAGCTAGCACTCATGTAGTGTGTCACTAGCCGAGGAAGTCGAGAAGATGCTGCAGAATGATACCATTGAACCTTCAGAGTGTCCTTGGTCCTCTCCGATGGTCCTTGCAAAGAAAAAGAACAGCACATGGCATTCCTGCATAAACTACTGATGACTGAATAAAATCACAAAGAAAGGTGTCTCTCCATTGCTTCACATTAATCACACACTGGACCGTGTAAAGAAGCAAAGAATTTCTCAACTATGGACATTTGAACAGGCTTCTGGCAAATCAAGGCCGGCCAAGAAAAGACTGCCTTCATAACTTCTGATGGTCTCTCTGAATTCAAAGTTAAGCTGTTTGGCTTATGTAATACTCCAGCCACCTTTGAGCTTACAGTGGACAACCTACATTGTTGCCTTAAACGGGTGATGTGTCTTTCCTATCTGGATGACATTTTTGTTTTTGCAGACAAATCTGAAGAACATCTAAGCCAAATGACGACAGTGTTGAAATGTATTTAGAATTTAGATCTCAGGCTGAATCCAAAAAATTACCTTTCACCACCCAAGAAATGAAAATCTTTGGGCACATAGTAAATGGTGATGGAGTCTGTCACGAGCCAGAGAAAATAAGAGCAGTCACAGGTATTCTGACTCCTCAGCACATTCATGATGTGAAAAATTTTCTCAAAATGTGCTTTTACAACCATTGCAAGGACTACTTACTGCACAGTTTTACTTGGCCTCTGACCTGAGGATGCTGGGAGCGGAAGCTTGTGATTGGCTTGTAGTACATTGGATGCAGAGACAAGCCCTGCCTCCTTTTTCCAGTCCACAGCTCGTGGTCTAGTGGTTAGCATTGCTACCTATGGATCACAGTGTCCTGGATTCAATTCCTGACTGGACCAGGGCTTGTCTTTGCGTGGGGACTGGGTTTTTGTGTTGCCCTCATCATCTCATTATCTTTCAGGAAAACGGCAAGACTAGGCAGTGAAAGATTTGGGAATTTGTATGGGCACAAACAACCGCATTGTTGAGTACCCCCACAAACCAAATATCATCATCATCATCATCATCATCATCATCATCATCATCATCATCATCCTTTTTCCAGAACAGTGAGCTTTTAGTGTATTAAAGAAATGAACATGTAATGGCTTAATGCATTGCAGAAGTGACACGAAAATTTTGGCGAATCACTATAAGGACCAGGTATAGCCTCTTCATTCATGTTTGTAAATAAGGTTAACAATCACTACACACAACAACACACACAGATTGACACTATATTCACCATGGCCACTTACTGTTGAGGCGCACCATACTGTCACCTAGGTAAGGTTGGCAATGAACATGAACATAAACATTCCAGACCAGTGCAAGTCAATCAACTTCTACTAATCACAGAGGAGCCAAGTAGAAGTGTGCAATGAGTACTGCAGGGAACCACCAAATTTTCTTGGAATAAGATGCAAGAAAGATATGTCCTTGTCCTTAAGGATGTGCTAACATCTCCAGTTCTAGCATTGTATGACAAAAAAGCTTAGACTGAATTTCACACTAACACTAGTGGTTTTGGCATAGGGGTAGTTCTAGTAAAAATTCAAGAAGGTTCAGGATATGTGGTAGGCTTTGTTTCCAGAGTACTCTCCAAGTCGGAGAAGAACTACTATACAACCCAAAGAAAAAATGCCTTGCAACACTTGGGCCATCAACAAGCTCTGATCATATTTATTTGGCAAACCATTCAGTGCTGTGAGATGACTATTCTCTGCACTGGCTGACTAGCCTGAAGGATCTGCTGGGTTGACTTGTGAATGGGACACAATGGTATATGAAAATGGTCACAAACACAAGTACGCTGACTGCCTTTCATGCAAACCTTTGGCAGAACACAGCAGTGTGGATGAAATCTTGGGCATTGTTGCATTAAATGTTACTGCTGAATAGAGATAAGATCCATCATTGATGAAAACCATAGAAGCCTTGGAGAAAGAGAAACCAACCAAAGGAGGATTTCAATCAATAAACAGAACATTATATAAGAGGAACTATGATCTGATGGGTGGAAATGGTTGCTCATCATCCCAATTCATCTACGGCCAGTGCTCCTGAAGTATTTCCACAAAGCTCCAGTATCAAGGCACTTGGTATTCATGAAGAGACGAGACTAAATCAGATACCACTGACCAAGTCTTTACCAATCTATTGGACACTATGTGAGCCACTGTAAATAATGCCACTGATGGAAGCACATGCTGCAATTACCTATGCAGCATCTGATACCAATTCTGCCTGCAGCACTGCCATTTCACTGAATTGGAATTGAGCTCTTCAGGTGGTTCCCAAAGTCAACAAGTAAGAATTGATGGATAATAGTCTGCAGTGACTGCCTCATCTGCTACACTGCCACTGAAGCTGTAATGACTGCCAAAGCTCTGGAAAGTGGCAAATTCTCTTGTAGGGGACACCGTTTTGATGCATGGATCACCCCCTGTGATGATCTCAGAGTGTGGAAATCTTATCCAGTCAACACTGTATCAAAGATAATCTCACCTTGAGACATCACTCACAGGATGACAACTGCCTAACATCCACAGACTAATGGCCTCACAGAACACTTTAAGAAGACGTTGGCAGATATTCTCTCAATGTACATTGATGTCAAACAGAAAGATTGGGATACAACACTGCCTGTTGTGACATTCATATGTAACACAGTGAAGCAAGGCACTACAGGTTTCAAATCATGATTTATTTTCTGTTCCATGACTGTGAGGCCTATATGATAATTGATACATTGTTCCCATTTCAATTGCATGACTCTCAGTATGACTACAGGAAACACGTCATCACCAGCACCAAAGAAGCAAGGTAGCTAGCTTGCACATGGACACTGGATGCCCAGGAGGAACACCAAGAGCTTGTAATAGCAAGCACCAGCCAATGAGAGATAGCCCGGGAAACTTGATATGGATTTTTACACCTGTGCAGAAAGTGGGACTACCAAAAAAGTTACTAAAGGGCTACCTTGGGACATATCACATCTATGTTGGAAGTCACAAATGAAATCAAGAATTATGACCCTTCATCAAGAAGACAAAAGTGCAAAGACATCATCTATGTCCTCTGTATAAAGCTGTACTACTGTTCAGAGTCACAAATCGGCAATGAGAGGTTCTATGAAAGTGCAGACCCATGTGATGGTTGGGAAGCTTTGACAGGAAGGGCTACCTTTTATGCTTCTCAAAGTCAGGGGGATGTAGCAACATGACTAGAACATGAGGATCCACCAGTGCCACCATACTGTGGACCATTGATTATTTCTAAATGTGGGGTGCTGTAACTGACTCCAATGAGAACTTCCGAAACAGTGGGTTGCTGTTTCTGCAGGTATAGATGCAATACTGCAAGCTGAGATGCGTGCAGTGTAACATAGGATAAGCATCACTGGCAAGCATGCTGTGAGTCACCACTTCAAATCTGATATACAGGGCTATTACAAATGATTGAAGCAATTTCATAAATTCACTGTAGCTCCATTCATTGACATATGGTCACGACACACAACAGATACGTAGAAAAACTCATAAAGTTTTGTTCGGCTGAAGCCGCACTTCAGGTTTCTGCCACCAGAGCGCTTGAGAGCGCAGTGAGACAAAATGGCGACAGGAGCCGAGAAAGCGTATGTCGTGCTTGAAATGCACTCACATCAGTTAGTCATAACAGTGCAACGACACTTCAGGACGAAGTTCAACAAAGATCCACCAACTGCTAACTCCATTCGGTGATGGTATGCGCAGTTTAAAGCTTCTGGATGCCTCTGTAAGGGGAAATCAACGGGTCGGCCTGCAGTGAGTGAAGAAACAGTTGAACGAGTGCGGGCAAGTTTCACGCGTAGCCCGCGGAAGTCGACGAATAAAGCAAGCCGGGAGCTAAACGTACCACAGCCAATGGTTTGGAAAATCTTACGGAAAAGGCTAAAGCAGAAGCCTTACCATTTACAATTGCTACAAGCTCTGACACCCGATGACAAAGTCAAACGCTTTGAACTTTCGGCGCGGTTGCAACAGCTCATGGAAGAGGATGCGTTTAGTGCGAAACTTGTTTTCAGTGATGAAGCAACATTTTTTTCTTAATGGTGAAGTGAACGGACACAATGTGCGAATCTGGGCGGTAGAGAATCCTCACGCATTTGTGCAGCAAATTCGCAGTTCACGAAAAGTTAACGTGTTTTGTGCAATCTCACGGTTTAAAGTTTACGGCCCCTTTTTCTTCTGCGAAAAAAACGTTACAGGACACGTGTATCTGGACATGCTGGAAAATTGGCTCATGTCACAACTGGAGACCGACTGCGCCAACTTCATCTTTCAACAGGATGGTGCGCCACCGCACTTCCATCATGATGTTCAGCATTTCTTAAACAGGAGATTGGAAAACCGATGGATCATGATCAGCAATTCATGTCATGGCCTCCACGCTCTCCCGACTTAACCCCATGCGATTTCTTTCTGTGGGCTTATGTGAAAGATTCAGTGTTTAAACCTCCTCTACCAAGATACGTGCCAGAACTGCGAGCTCGCATCAACGATGATTTCGAACTCATTGATGGGGACATGCTGCGCCGAGTGTGGGAGGAACTTGATTATCGGCTTGATGTCTGCTGAATCACTAAAGGGGCACATATCGAACATTTGTGAATGCCTAAAAAAACTTTTTGAGTTTTTGTATGTGTGTGCAAAGCATTGTGAAAATATCTCAAATAATAAAATTATTATAGAGCTGTGAAATCGCTTCAATCATTTGTAATAACCCTGTACATGGTATAGGTACATAGTATTTATAATTTCTGGAAGGTTCTTGAAATATCTTATGTTTGTATATTGTGGAATATTTGATGTTTGTATAAATACCTGCACGGTCTGTCCAGGCCCCACATGAACACTGTTTTCACACCAGAACAGTTGCCATAATTGGTAAATCACTTGTGATAATTTAATGAATGTCTGGCCTGTCTCTGCATGCCATTTCAGCTGTGGATCCAAATTAATTCACCCATGTCTGACAGAGTGAGACTCATTTATTTTTTACTCAGATTAGAAAGGAAAAGCATGCAGTCTCAGTTTTGCTTTTATTTAATATTAATTTGTTTTTGTGTAGCCACCTTGTAGACTTATCAACCATTGTGTTTTCCATTCACCTCATCTATATTGGAATCATCATTACAAGGGTTGACCACCAGAGATCTCACAGAGCTTATGTTGGACAGACTAGCCCTGAAGTGATAGAACAAAGAAGAGAGTTTAGTGTTCCTTAAGTAGATGCATAATTTCTCTTTCATGCGATGTTCTATGACTCTATGACTGTAGATATTATGGGAACGGGAGATACTAGCCTGTAACTGTCAATATTGTTTTTATCTCCATTTTTAAGAATTGGGAAGACTGTGTATTTTGAGATATCAGGGAATTTTCTGGTTTGAAACATGCAGTTTGTAAAGCAAGCCAGAGGAGTCACTAAAATATCAATGATGTGGTTTAGGATGAAGTCTGAGAAGCCATATATAGCTATTCTGTGTGAGTTACCTAGTTTAGATACAACTTGGTACTCAATCTGGCAATTAACATGAGTCAACCTGGAAGTAACATGTATCAGACCAGCTATATTGTCTACACTATCTCCAGAATTTAATTTCATCTGTTTCTGGGGTTGCAGGTTTCTCATGACTTGCACAGTTTATAAACTCTTTGCTACTTGTGTTTCCTCCCTGCCTTTTTATGTTGTTCTGTATATCTGTTTCAGAAGAGGATTGCCAGCTTTTGTCATGGTGTACAAGTAAAAAAAAAAAAAATTAAAAAAATAAAAAAAAATCTCTAAGTTGCTTCAGATATGGAATGAACCAGTGTAGTTTCTTCTGTTTGGTGCACAATCAGTTTTGACTCTTTCAGTTATTTGAGCACAACATCCATTTACTAAGTTACTGTATCAACAAAAACAGTACTGTCATAGTTATTCTAGCATATGTCTTGTCTTGTTGGATGTTCATTAGTACAATACAAATTGGAAGCACTGACTGCAGTTTGCATCTTACACATAATGTCAATATTAATGTCTGGAATAAACAAAAGCTTAAAGTTGCCATATTTCATCTCCAGGTAATTAGTGAGATTCTCAACATGTTCAGTAAACTCAGTAACATCAGAGTATGAGTTATGTTAGAAAGAGACATGTATTAACTTAATACTTGAAAATTATACCACTGCAATTTCAAAAACTTCCTCCTGAGAAAACATATTAACATTTTGTGTGTCGTAGCTAATGTTAAACACTTTATTTACAAAGATAGCTACTCCTCCTTGGCTAACTTTAGTCCTAAAGGAAGTACTTACTAGCACATATCCTTCAGGAAAGTACAAGGCAGATTCAGTGTGGGTTAGCCTATGTTACTTTGTACAGAAGGTATGACAGGGGTTTGTACTTAAGAATACATTTATCTGTTAATTTTGTTTCTGACTGACTGCACATAGAAAGTGGAAGATTATAAACTTACTGTTACCAGTTAACAGTTGGAGAGGCATAGAACTGTTAGGCTCTTTGCATTTATTATAGTCACTAACTCCCTACTCAATTGGTTTTAATACCTGATTTCACCTAGTTATACCATTTTTCCAAATTCTAGTAGGCACAGTAGGTCTGCTACTCACCTTCAGATTAGTTGTACTCATCCTTGCGTGCATTGGTCTTTTGAAGTACATCTGGCCTACACATAAAAGGACTGACTAGTTGGGAGCTGCTGGTGTTTCAAAAAGTCTCTCATTCCTCACTTGGTTCTTCTACTAGAGGTTCTTGGTTCTTGTCCTTGAGGGGCGTGGCATGTGTAATTTTCCGTTGTTTCTTTAGTTTCATATAAACGATTTTCAAGACCTTTGCAGTTTTGAAGTCCTACTCCAGTCTGCAATATTTTTAGGCTTAACTTTATGATATTTATATTAATCACAACTGTTTTGAGTCTTGATGAAGGATCTTTGTGAGAAGGCTTCATTTACATTCTCTGACAGCAACTTTACAATACACCATCATAATCAATTTACAATGTTTGATGCTGATGCTGAATTGTGCTATCCTGGATTCAAGTGTAGGATATCGTTGGTTGAAAGTGCTAATATCCTTCATTTTTTGGCTCCTTTGCAAACCAAAGTATGTGATTCATTGTTTTAAATTTATTACATTATATTGTTGACAATGAGGTATATTTGTCCTGGTAAATATTGAAAATTTTTGATCAATTGTAACAAACTACTAGGAAACAAGCACAGTTAAACTGGAGATTTGAACTGGGCCATGAAACTTTGTCAGATGGCTCTGTTGACTGAATATCTCGCACAACAATAAAATGTGTGAATTCAAGGCTCAGTCAAACACAAAGTTTTAATCATAATTTTTATTCAGCAGCATATGAGCGCACATTTCTACAAAATAGGGTTGATGCCTACCATGGGAAATAAACTTTATAAAAAACAAAAAAAATAAAAGAATAATATTCACAAGAACATTAGACAGGTGTCACAATGATAGACTTATATACTACTGCTGAAGAGCAAGTCTACAAATCTTGCTAACCTCTCTATCATCTAATTAAAAATTTATTAATTTGAAGAATAAAATTCAATTTCTGTTCACTCTGCTCTACTAGTGATATTCTTTGGATTTCTAAGCAAACCATATAATTATTTGAGATCAAATACAAATTTTGTAATGACCTATTACAGTAATAATGTATGTAATGGCACTTTTGTTTATTGTTTGACTTTGTTCACAATAATAAATTATTGAAGTCTCCAGATGATAATTATTCTTTGAAAAAAGAATCTGTTAAGTCACACACACTCCTAATATATATTTTCAAATCTTTTGTTAGAAGCATAGTTTCTCAGTTTTTATTTTGACAAAACAACCAATTCTTCAGTGTACTTTAGTTTTACTTTATTTATTACCAGAAAAATTTTGCATATAGTTGTTTTATAGATGATTAATTTGGATATAACAATTTTTTTGTATGATGGAACAAGTCATTCATTTTATGTAAAGCACACAAAGAACATTTATTATTAAATCACCATGCAGTTTTGCAATTTAAATCTGAAGCACAATTTTTGAAAATAAGTCCAATTCCAGGAAAAAAGGAAATGCTCACTTATATTGAACAATTCTCCCAGGATTTGACAGTATTGTACAGACACTTCATACCATGTTAGGTAGCATGGTGAGTAAAATAAACTAACCTAACCTGCTACATAATTCATATGAAGTTAATGAGTTGTTTGCAGTATCAAAACAATGGTGGTGTATAATCCTGAAACAAATATAGAAAATTATTAAAATGTTTAGTTCTTTTGAAATATGTATGCACTGTTACAAATAAAGAAATCATAATGTGGTTTACATTTAAATTTTACAATTATGTAACAAAGGAAGGAAAAATCTTCTTCTGTGAACATTTTGGTATTTTCCAGTATTAATTGAATGAGATCATCATTACAAAAGACTCAAAGTTTTTTTCTTAAGTTAATAATCCATTTTAATAGCATTTAGTTCATACACTGAACAGAAAAAAAGATCATAACATCAAGGAGGAGTTGTGTGGCATAAAAAGAAGTTGGTAGGCATGTTACTACATCTGAAAGATGATGTCTATTAAAATTTTGTGCCACTCACCATAAGAGCAGCATTAATAGTACCACTATGATGATGCAAATCAGGTTTGCTTTAAGTACATGCTGTAAGAGTTGTGAGAATGAGTTATCTTTGAGGCTGGACATGATGAGTTGATGTTTATCAAGGGTGCCTTTAAGGTGACAAAGACACTCTTATCAACAACTCACTGATTTTGAAGGAGATCATGTAATGTTGAGGAGCTGTATGTTCCTTCTGCAATATTGCAGAAAGACTTGGCAGGAACGTAGCCACTGTACAAGATTGCTGGCAGCAGTGGTCCCAAGGCTGTCCAGTCACAAGAGTACTGGGTTCCATCATGTTTGGCATATGGCTTGGTGCAACATACTGCATCTGCAGCAGCAATTTGAGCAGCAGTTGGCACCACAGTGACAGAATGATCTGTTACAAACCTCAAGGACAGCTCAGAGCCAGGTGCCCTGTAGAATGCATTCCATCGACTCCAAACTATCACCATTTGCGACTTCAGAGGTGTCGAGCAAGAGCTCATTGGAGGGAAGGGCGGAGGTATGTTGTGCTTTCTGATAAAAGCTGGTTCTGTCACGGTATCAGTGACGGCCATGTGTTGGTTAGGAGGAGGCCAGTTGACTGCAACCAATCTGTCTGCATGCTGGACACACTGGACCTACACCTGAAGTTATGGTCTGGGGTGCAATTTCGTATGACATCAGGAGCAGTCTTGTGGTTATCCCATGCACCCTGACTGCAACACCATATACTAGTCTGGTTATTTGACCTGTCATGCTGCCATTCATGAACAACATTCCATAGGATGTTTTCCAACAGGATAATGGTCACCCACATATCAGTGTTGTAACCCAATGTGCTCTACAGTGTGTTGACATGTTGCCTTGGCCTGCTCGATTACCTGATCTGTCTCCAGTTGAGCACATATGGGGTGTCATTGGGCGACAGCTCCAGTGTCATCCACAACCAGCATTAACTGTCCCTGCATTGACTGACCAAGTGCAATGTTCATGGAACTCCAGCCCACAAACTGATATCCGGAACTTGTATTACACAATGCGTGCACATTTGTATGCTTGCATTCAACATTCTGGTGGTTAAACATGTTATTAATGTACCAGAATTTCACATTTACAATGACTTACCTCACTCTTACATTAACATGAAACCTTGCAATGCTAATCGCAGGAAGGGTATTTGGTCACCGACTGTCGCTAACATAGCCAAATCCCTTATAACAATTCTGACCCCATAGAGAAACAGAAAAAGGTGAAGAAGAAGAAATTACAACAGAATGATATAATATACTCTTACCACACTACATATCTGCCCATAACCTTCCTAATCTCTCAGATTTCCATACCTTCCTCTGAAAGCACCAAACAAAACAGCATGGAGATAGTATTTCTGGCTTCACTAGACTCTAAATCCAAATAATTAAGTGAGTGATTTATATTTACTCATTGTCTCATTCATCTACACATTTTTTCTTTCAAGTGTTTATTAATATTACATATAGTGTTCACTGTAGAGCCTCTTGTAGACAGCTGTTTAAACAGTTGGACGTACTGACAACAGACTTTTAATGCATTTACTCCCTTATGAGATGTGTTGACAACACTCACAGTTCAAAAACCTACAGTAACATTTATACACATAATACTAGAATGAGACATAACTGATATATACCCATCACTTGGCCTGAGTGTGGCATAAAAAAGAGTAAGGTATTGAGCCATAACAATCTTCAACCACCTACACAGTGATGTAAATAATGTAATAGATAATACAATTAACTTGAAACATAAACTGAAGTCATATGTGCCTGACAGTTCCTCCTGCCCCGTAGATGAATTTCTGAATGTGTACTGATATGATGTGTGATTTCTTTTTTTTTTTTTTTTTTTTTTTTTTTTTTTTTTTTAAAGAAAGAGGGAGGGATAGATGGGTGGGTCAGGGGGTGGGGGGTGAGTGGGTGGATGCATCAAACATAGTTAAGTATAAATCCCTATGCATAAAAAAGTGGCTTTAAGACCATAACATAAATGGTCAGTGTGTTGCCATATTTTTCACTGAGAAAGTGCATTATAATTGAAGAACCGACTTGTCTCAAATATAGGAAGACACCCAACTATGATACATGTAACATGAAAATAACTAAACTAAGCTAACCTGAACTAGTAACACATGCCAGTTAGGAATCATTCAAACTCATTTTGTACAAACAAAATTGTTTACACTGAAATCTGAAACTGGAAACAGTGATTATTAATCAGACTGAAAAATAATCACGAAAAGTATATTTGTAATGACTGAGAATGAAACATCTACAGCAGATGTAAAAGAATTATGGTAGATATCAGTTAAGTGATGAGACCATTATGGGAAGAAAGAAAAATAACACAACTTAAAAGTATAATGGTTGTCTTACCTTCTTCTTATTTTGTGCAACCTTAACATATTTCAATACAAATTGCTATACCCATTCCACCTCCTATACAGATAGCTGCAACACCTCGTTTGCCTCCTGTCCTTTGCAAGGCATAAATCAATGTTGCTATTATCCGAGCTCCTGAAATGTGAAGACATCAATAGAAAATACATCATAATCAGTTCCTTTGAAATAATGAGGCTAAAAATGCAAGTATGGTGACAATGTCAGTGTAAATAAACTATTACCATATTTAAGTTGTGTTAGTGCATAAAAACACTGCAAAAATTCTGCAGACATTATTTTCTTATTGGTAGGATAGGTGGTGTGACATTAAAGTATACCATGTTGTTGTTGTTGTTGTTGTTGTGGTCTTCAGTCCTGAGACTGGTTTGATGCAGCTCTCCATGCTACTCTATCCTGTGCAAGCTTTTTCATCTCCCAGTACCTACTGCAACCTACATCCTTCTGAATCTGCTTAGTGTATTCATCTCTTGGTCTCCCTCTACGATTTTTACCCTCCATGCTGCCCTCCAATACTAAATTGGTGATCCCTTGATGCCTCAGAACATGTCCTGCCAACCGATCCCTTCTTCTGGTCAAGTTGTGCCACAAAATTCTCTTCTCCCCAATCCTATTCAATACTTCCTCATTAGTTATGTGATCTACCCATCTAATCTTCAGCATTCTTCTGTAGCACCACATTTCGAAAGCTTCTATTCTCTTCTTGTCCAAACTATTTATCGTCCATGTTTCACTTCCATACATGGCTACACTCCATACGAATACTTTCAGAAATGACTTCCTGACACTTAAATCAATACTGGATGTTAACAAATTTCTCTTCTTCAGAAACGCTTTCCTTGCCATTGCCAGCCTACATTTTATATCCTCTCTACTTCGACCATCATCAGTTATTTTGCTCCCCAAATAGCAAAACTCCTTTACTACTTTAAGTGCCTCATTTCCTAATCTAATTCCCTCAGCATCACCCGACTTAATTAGACTACATTCCATTATCCTTGTTTTGCTTTTGTTGATGTTCATCTTATATCCTCCTTTCAAGACACTGTCCATTCCATTCAACTGCTCTTCCAAGTCCTTTGCTGTCTCTGACAGAATTACAATGTCATCGGCGAACCTCAAAGTTTTTATTTCTTCTCCATGAATTTTAATACCTACTCCTAATTTTTCTTTTGTTTCCTTTACTGCTTGCTCAATATACAGATTGAACAACATCGGGGAGAGGCTACAACCCTGTCTTAGTCCCTTCCCAACCACTGCTTCCCTTTCATGTCCCTCGACTCTTATAACTGCCATCTGGTTTCTGTACAAATTGTAAATAGCCTTTCGCTCCCTGTATTTTACCCCTGCCACCTTTAGAATTTGAAAGAGAGTATTCCAGTCAACATTGTCAAAAGCTTTCTCTAAGTCTACAAATGCTAGAAACGTAGGTTTGCCTTTCCTTAATCTTTCTTCTAAGATAAGTCGTAAGGTCAGTATTGCCTCACGTGTTCCAGTGTTTCTATGGAATCCAAACTGATCTTCCCCGAGGTTGGCTTCTACTAGTTTTTCCATTCGTCTGTAAAGAATTCGTGTTAGTATTTTGCAGCTGTGACTTATTAAGCTGATAGTTCGGTAATTTTCACATCTGTCAACACCTGCTTTCTTTGGGATTGGAATTATTATATTCTTCTTGAAGTCTGAGGGTATTTCGCCTGTTTCATACATCTTGCTCACCAGATGGTAGAGTTTTGTCAGGACTGGCTCTCCCACGGCCGTCAGTAGTTCCAATGGAATATTGTCTACTCCGGGGGCCTTGTTTCGACTCAGGTCTTTCAGTGCTTTGTCAAACTCTTCACGCAGTATCATATCTCCCATTTCATCTTCATCTACATCCTCTTCCATTTCCATAATATTGTCCTCAAGTACATCGCCCTTGTATAGACCCTCTATATACTCCTTCCACCTTTCTGCTTTCCCTTCTTTGCTTAGAACTGGGTTTCCATCTGAGCTCTTGATATTCATACAAGTCGTTCTCTTATCTCCAAAGGTCTCTTTAATTTTCCTGTAGGCGGTATCTATCTTACCCCTAGTGAGATAGGCCTCTACATCCTTACATTTGTCCTCTAGCCATCCCTGCTTAGCCATTTTGCACTTCCTGTCGATCTCATTTTTGAGACGTTTGTATTCCTTTTTGCCTGTTTCACTTACTGCATTTTTATATTTTCTCCTTTCATCAATTAAATTCAGTATTTCTTCTGTTACCCAAGGATTTCTACTAGCCCTCGTCTTTTTACCTACTTGATCCTCTGCTGCCTTCACTATTTCATCCCTCAAAGCTGCCCATTCTTCTTCTACTGTATTTATTTCCCCCATTCCTGTCAATTGCTCCCTTATGCTCTCCCTGAATCTCTGTACAACCTCTGGTTCTTTTAGTTTATCCAGGTCCCATCTCCTTAAATTCCCACCTTTTTGAATTGTTTTCATTGTTGGCCATCATACTTTCAATCATCACAGTTTTTTCATCAGACTGTTTTAACAAAACACTCAACAGTGGCATTAAATTATTAGCTATTTTACAATGTTTCTAAAAGCTTCTTTTTCTTGATAATTAAAATATCTATTGATTCATAACTAAGGTGTCTTGCACATCCATGCTAAAACTTCCTAACAGATTAGAAGTGTGTAACAGACTGAGACTCAAACCGAGACTCTTGCCTTTTGTGACTCTTGCTGTTACTGACTGAGATATTTCAGCAAGATTCTTGAACTGCCTCCACAGCTTCAATTTTGCCAGTACCATACCTCTCTTCTACTTTCCGAAGTTCACACAAGATCTCCTGTGTATCAGTGTTTTACACTAGCACACACATAATTACAACATGTAAGAACCAAACTTGAAATATCCTGCAGCCTAAGGATAAACCATTTCTCCCTAATATCATTTCTCTCAGATCAGTAAGTCCAGTAAAGTGTGCAGAAGTGCATCTGTGAACTTTGGAATGTAGAACTGAGGTACTGGCAGTTGTGTGGCTAAGTAGTTTAGCAGCTGGTGTGGAGCTTTAACTGACCACCACCACCACCACCACCACCACCACCATCACCCACACAAAAACATCAAATATTTTTTTATGGGCAAAGGAATACTTTGATACAACTGGTTAAGTAAGCAAAATATAATGTTAACTATTTTGTAAACAGTTTTTATGAGTAGAAACACATAAGTAAAATGAATTTTTAAAGTAACACAGTTGAATTGATTGTTAATGAAGCAGTACACAACCAAAGAGTTTCATAGTGACAGGTAACTTAAACATGTTGCTTAGAATCTCTTCTAACTTTTGCTGCTGCAAATTTTGAAACTGCATCACCAAAATTGGTATCTTTAGCTACACTATTTTTGAAACCACAAAACTGCCAAACTAGAGTGTCATACTTGACTCATAGTGGACCAAAGATAATTCTTCACTAGTTTGAGTTTTGGAAAACTTCTCTCGCAGGTTGCCACCAAAGCAGACAAAGTTAAGAGAAATATTAACACCAAAGTGAGGTTTGACCAGATTTGGAAACTGCATCTGTAACCATGAAGTGTAAGAATCATAAAAATGTCTTTGGAACTTTGGCAGCTTGCAGAAATCGTATTAGATATGGAATTTCTACAAGGGTATCATCTTCAGAAATCTCATCACAATTATTAATTAAACATTCACTTCTGAGGTTGCTGATCTCTAAAACAGCAAGTCCATCTCATATACAGTCCATGGTTTCACACTGTATAACAATTTACCAAATTGTAAAATTAATTTAGTAATTGACAAGCTTTGTTAACAATGCCTGCTGTACAAAAAAATATATGTCAAAGGAAGATCACTGACATCACTGTCTCAAGTGTGGTATGAGAATAATTGAGAATGATTTTTGTTTACATGCTATCTCTATGGTAAAGTATGTGTCTGCATGCAATAGGGTCTGCCCAGTCCACAAGCTCTCTAATTGTCCAACCCTCCCATAAGTGTCAGAGGAAAAAAATCACAACTTGTGCTGGACTGGGTCTGGGACTCAGACCTAGATCCTTGTGGCCAATTCTCTTACCAACTAAGTGATCCAAAAACTACTAATAACCTGCCTTCACAACTTATGTTCCACCAGTACCCAGAAGCATAGCTAGAGGGGTACTAGGGATGCATAAGTTATGAAAGAAGGTTACGAGTTGTTCTTGGATCACTCAATTGCTAAGAGAATTTGCCATAAAGGTCTAGGTCTGAGTCCCAGTCCAGCACACATTTTTAATATGTCAAGAAGTTTCATAAAAATACATACTCTTCTTGCAGACAAAAGTGTCATTCTAGCACATCCACACTGTTTACACATGTGAAATAAAAATGTGATGAGCTCTATAAATGGTACTATTTAACACTAATACCTATTATGTGTTCATAAGTGCAATGTATACAATAAGTGAGCATGGTTTATATCTTAAATTGTACTGACAATTAGACTGTGTGTCAAAAAGCAAATATGGATATGAATAGATTAACTTAACAGTACAGTTCAAGGTGATGCACAAAGCCACAGCACACCACTAGATTAGTTTGAAAGTTTCGTTATCATCGTGTGATACATTGGCTTATCTTCATACAGTGTAAGGAGTGTATTTTCAGTAGACAAATTCAACAAAATTAAATAATGACAGATACATACCAGAAGACCCCAGAGGATGTCCCAGAGCTACTCCACCACCATTGACATTAACTTTTGTTGGGCTCAGACCCAACTGCTTCATTACTGCTATGGCCTGGCAAGCATAGGCTTCATTTATCTCAAACAGGTCTACATCAGATATTTTCCACTGTACCTTTTCCATCTATAATAATGATTAAAATCAAATTATAAGACAAGAGATGAAATAGTAGAAAGAAACATACATTGCATGTAAGGTATGTAGAAGTGAAACTGAAATACAATACCAACCTCGATATGATAAACAAAATCCTTGCCAGAAGACAGATTATTGAATGAAAAATCAATTTAAACGAAGTGAACTATTTTAATAATAATAATAATAAAATGCAAAAACTCCAGAAAAAATGATTTTCTGTTCACTTAATTTCACAACCATGTCGTATTTTAGAAATGACAGACTGCAAAGTAATGCCAAGTTTGTAATTTCACCACTACCCACCACATATTTCATTTTATCTAAATGAACTTCCAATGATCTTATAGCGTAAACTACATATGTACATATCCCTCATATGACATTGTATCCTATGGAATTAACTAATTATGTTTTCTACCACTGTATAATATGAGGGTATGCTGAAAAGTTATGCCTCTAAATTTTTAATGTAGAAACTCTTAAAGTTTTTTTAAGTAAAACAAATGTTATTAACATTCTACATCATTATTCTTCATGTTTAAATATTTATTTCTCAACATAGTCACCACAGTGATGAACACATTCCACCCCAGGAGAGACTTTTTTGATAGAGCCACAACTTCTTCTCCTCTGCTCGCACGGCTTTGTCACTATCAAAATGAAGCCCTTGAAGGCGTTCTTTAAGTTTTGGAGGCAGAAGAAAATCAGACTAGGCCAACTTGGGACTCTATGGAGGATGTTTCATGACAATGAAAACAATAAAGCAAGGCACTGGATTACTGCCGATGTCACAGCACTCGTGTCTGATCTGACATTGTCATGCTGAAGGAGAGGGTGTTCCATATGTGCACAAACTCTTCAAATTCAAAACTCAATTAACACATGATGTTTCTCACACATCAACTTAGTTATATTACACACTGCCGTGTCACACACTACAATTTGGAGCATTCTAGTGGCAGAGGGCTGCAAATACGCTGACACGAAGACTAAAGGTATAGAATGTTAATAACCTCAGTTTTATGTAAAAAAACTTTGAGAGTTTTCACATTAAAAAAATTGGAGGAATTACTTTATGTTTAATAATGAGTTATCTGCATTTGAAGCTGACAGTTTTTCCTCCTTCATACCACTTGCCCCATGTAGGTGGAGGATGGGCTGTCAGTGGACAAAACAGCCTAACCCTTCAGCTAAAGGGTTTAAAATATACATCAGGAAAAACAATATAATTATATGGTGAAATAGTTACATCGGTTTTTTTTTAAATGTAAAAAGATGAATTTCATGGATGGCATTATATAAAACTAAACTTGATTTTCTTCATTTGGAATTAAAAGCAAAAAAAGCTAAAAGGTGAAATTAAAATAAAACAAAGCTATCTAAAACACAATGCAGACAGGTGATGAGAAAAAGTGGTACTGCATCTTTGCTAAAGTTGAAGAATTTGCATTGTAAAAAAAAATATTTAGGGAGAGGAAACAGCAGGTGTTCTGTAGGGTGTGGGTGGAGGAATAGGCATCTGTTGGGTTGTAACTATACAGATGAGGGAAGGTATTGGAGTGGCTGGTGGGAAAACAGAGAGGGGTTAAGAGGTTGGGGTGTGAACAGGTCTGTAATATGAAGAGGAAAGAGAGAGGGGATGATGAAAAGGGAACAGGGAACCCTGATATAGGGTAAGAATGGTAGTGAATAGTTACAGTTGCTAGAACAGGTAAATTTCAGGGCTGCTTTCATTGTGGGGAAGAGGGAGTAGGTACAATTTTTATTAGAGAAGATATGGAATGTGTGCGTTGGTGTGGAACTGGGAGAATGTGCCAATATAGGTGCAGCAGCATACCAGGATTGAAAAATACAGAGGAAAAAATGTGGCTGTTGGAGTTTAGTTTCCAGATAGTGTAAGATGTATGGAAGCATTTGATGTCACTGAGGAAAGCTGGGAATTGAATGAGATGGTGAAGGATCCATGTGCAAGAATGTAAATGGATGTGGAAGGCAAAACAGAGTGTCCGGCAATTAAGAATTTGGAGCAACTGACAGAACTTTAGTAGAGTGGATATCCATGCAATACTGGCATAGGAGAAAATAGCTAGGATCAAGGATCTGTCAGTGTGAAAAACAGTGGAGGGTAGCAATCCCCATACTTGGCCAGTTAGTAGCTTTAGCAATTTTAGTCTAGTGTGGACTTTCTATTGGAGAGTTAGCAGGTAGGCTTTTCATGTTAGTTCCTGGGTAAGTGTTAGTCTGACATTTTATTGTGTTGGCTAATAGAATAGGATGGTCGTACATGGTTAGGCAAAAGCCATGTGAGCTGCAGATCGCTTGTCCTATAATTATTGCCTGGAGTTCGGAAGGATCAACATCGATGAACTATTGGTTACACCAAAGACTAATTAAGGTGGAGTTCAAGAGACCATTGGAATTTCTGGGTTGTAGGATAGAGTGCTAGGAAAGTGGTGTCATCACCATATTGAAGAAGGTGAAAGAGGTGGATTTGTTTTGGGCATATTGACAATGTACAGGCTATTTATGGGAGGAGAGAGGTCAGAACATGAGGCATGCCTGCAATCAGACAGAAGGTATGGGAACTGGTATTGCTGTACTGACAAAGGATGGGTGGTTAGTTAGAAAGGTGGCAATGAAATGGAGAGCTAATTGGAAGCACATATGCCTGGAACTTGAAAGGGAGGCCAGAATACCATACACAGTATTATTGAAGTAAGAAAGTTCTGGCAGAATGTAAATAAAGGAGACCATTCACCAAATAGCAGAAGGGTTGAGACATCAACAGGCACAGTTTGGCAGGTGGACAAGGGTGAGGTGGGGTTGTGTAAGGTGGTGTGGGCAGAGAGAGAAAGAAGCGGGAAGTAAGAAAGGGGTTGGGGATGGGTAGCTAGTGGCTCAGAGGGAGGTGACAGTGTGGTGGCTAGGAATATGGGAGATACAAGTTACAGGTGCTTGGACTAAGCATGAGATACATGGGTACCAGAGATGGTGAATTGTAGTGTACAGCAAGATGACATAGAAGCATGAATTGGGAAGAGGTGCTACAACAGAGAAAGGAGAAACCATTGAATATAGGATGGGTAGACAGTGGGTTACTGGAGATCGAGGTCAGGAGGGTGATGGGAGCGAAGGACGTGTTGTAAGGATAACTCTCATCTATGTACTTCAGAAAATCTAGTGCTGGATGGCAGGATCAAGGTGGCATGTGTAGTAAAGCTGCCATTAAACTTGAGTATAATGTGATCTGCAGTGCATTATGCCACTGGGTGGTCAACTTTGTTCTTGGCCACAGTTTGACTGGGGCCATTCTTTTTGGTAGACAGCTGGTTGGTTGTCACACCAACAAAAAAAAGCTGTGCAGTGTTTGCAGCAGCATTGGTACATGACATGGTTGCTTTCTCAGATGACCTTGCCGCTGATGCAGTATGATACAATATTGCAGTGCCTGTGTTATTCACATGAATGACACAAGGTTCCTTCAGATATGCAATGTGTGTCCAAAAAAACATGCACTGTTGGTGACTACACCCATTATCAAATGCATGAAATGAATTCACAGTTGTGAATATGGACAACCATCAGCTGTATAATGGAATGGTGATAATGAAAATGTGTTCCAGACTGAGACTCAGTTTGCCTTTTCATTAGACTATCTGAGCACAACTAACAGCCAGACCCAAACTTTCATGTCACAACCTATCCTCATACATGCATTATTTATATTCTCATACTAGGATACATTTTACCTGAAAATTGCTTGCGGGTGTCAGTAGATAAATACAATATCGCAGTGCCTGAAATATTCAGACATACGATGCAATGTTCTTTCAGACATGCATGCTCAGTAGATAAATACAATACCGCAGTGCCTGAAATATTCAGACATACGATGCAATGTTCTTTCAGACATGCATGCAGACATGTGGTTGATGAGTTATGGATATTTGGGTCTGGCTGTGAGTCATGCTCAGAGAGCCTAACGGTAAGGTAACTGCTTACAGTAAGTGGGAATTCGTGGTTTGAGTGCCAGCCTGGCACAAATTTTCATTGTTGTCACTCCATTAAACAGCTGATTGTTGTCCATATTCACAACTGCAGATATATTTCATGTATTTCATTAATGGCTGTAGTCACCACAGTGCATGTTCCTTCAGACACATATGCATGTCCAAAGGAACATTACATCATACTTCTGAACAACTCGTGCTGAAATACTCTATGTATCTGCCGGCACCAGGGAAGAGACTTTCAATTAAAATGTCTCGCCTGTATGAGAATATTCATAATGGATATATGAGTACAGGTTGCAGACACATGGTTGATGACATATGGAAGTCTGAGTCTAGCTGTGAGTCACATTCAGATAGCCTAATGGTGTAGCGACTGCTCAGGATAAGCAGGAAATCCAGGTTTGAGTCCCAGCCCAGCACAAGTTTTCATTATCGTCGTTCCATTATACAGCTGATGGTTGTCCATATCTGCAACTGTGAATACATTTCGTATATTGCCTGTGATGTAATAGGGTAAGCCTGTGATAGGACTGGAGTAGGAAATGCTGGGTGAGTGAATCGGGCAGGTCTTGCATCTGGGTCTTCCACAGGGATATGATCCCTGTCCTAGGGGGCTGGAAGTGAGAATGGCATAGGAATGGACCAGGATGTTGCAAAGGTTGTGTGGACAATGGAATATCACTTTAGGAGTGGTAAAAATTTTGGATGTCCCTCATTTCTGGGCATGCTAATAGGTAATCATAGTCCTGGTGAAGGATATAGTTCAGTTGCTCCAGTTCAGAGTGATACTAGGTGACAATGGAGAGTGCTCCTTTGTAGCAGATCCTTGGGAGTGGTGGGATGGTTAGGGGTTTGTGAGCATATAGCATGGGAAATCTGTTTGCAGATTAGGTTTGAGAATAGTGACTGTCTGTGAAGGCCACCATGAGACCTTCAACATACTGGGCAAGGGAGTTCTCATAACTGCAGATATGCCATCAAAATGTGGCCATGCTGTATGAGAGTGATTGTTTGGTCAGGAAGGGGTGGCAGCTGTCAAAATGCAGGTACTCTTGATGGTAGTGGGATTACCAGGAAGTTGGTACACTGGGTTGAAGAGGATCCGATGAAGCTGATGGGAGAGAAAGTGTTGAGATGTGGAGGAATGAGGATAGGGTGTCTTGACCCTAAGTTGAGATCATTAAGACTTCATTAATGAACCTGAACCAGATAAGGGGTCTGGGATTTGGGAGGCTAAGAATGTTTCCTCCAGATGGCCTAGAAACAAACTGGATTAGGAGGGTGCCATGTGGGTTTCCATGACTGTGCTGCACATTTGTTTATATATGTTCCCTTTAAAGGAGAAGTAGTTGTATGTGAGGATACAGTTGGTAAGGTGTACAAGGAATGAGGTAGTGGCTTTGGACTTGGAAGGATGTTGGGAGAGATAGTGTTTCATAGTGGCAAGACCATGCTCATGGGGGATGTTGGGTGTACAGGGAGGTGGCATGAGTGGTGACAAGTAGGGCTCCAGGTAGCAAAGGGGTGAAGATGGTCGAAAGTTGGTGAACAATGTTGTTAGTACCCTTGATGTGAGAGACTAGGATTCAAGTAGTTTGTTGGAGGTGTTGGTTGACACGAGTGGAAATTCTTTCCATGGAAGCACAAAAACCACAGACAATGTGGTGTCCAGGATTGTTGGGTTTTGTGAATTTTGGGGAGCATGTAGAAGGTGGGTGTATGGGGCATTGTTGGGGTGAGAAGGGAGATGAACTCAGGAGAAATTCTGGGGTGGGCCTAAGGATTTCAGTAGGGACTGAAGACTATATTGAAATTCTGGACTGGGATCATTATGGCAAAGCTTGTAGGTAGAGAACTCAGACAGTTGAGAGAAGTATGCTGTCAGGTAGTCACTGTGGTCCATCACAACAATGTTGGAGCTTCTGTCCACAGGTAGAATGATTAAATTAGGGCATGTTTGGAGGTTTTGAATGGTTGTCCTTTCTGTTGAGAAGTTTGTGTTCTTGGGAATGGACCTGGGGAATGATGGCGAGGCCAAGTTGGAGGTAGGAAATTCCTAGAAGGGGAGCAGAGGTTGGTTTGGTGGGTGGGGGATCATGGTTGAATGCTGATATGAACTTTGAAGGGTCCAGGTTCAGTGTTGGTATTAGGTTGCCTTTTGTTGGAGGGATTGGTAGTAAAGAAGTGTTTCCACTGTAGTGGTTGGGATAAGGAGAGTAGGTCTTTTATGAGTGCAGCATTAAGAACTTGGGTGTGGGGCTGAAGATGAGGCATTTAGATAGGACTGAACTTTTGTAGGACTGAGAACTTTGGTTGCAAGGTTAACAACAGTGTTTTGGGTTTGTTTGGGTTCTGGATTTCAGGGAGTATTAGGAGGGAGTCTTGGAGTATACGGTAAAATGAAAACATCAGCCAGGCAGGGTCTGGATGCTATTAGAGTTGGTTAGGAGGTTTTCTGAGAGTAGGATGCATGTTGATGGACAGCAGTGCTTCAAGACAGAAGTAGGATGTCAACAGGTTGGATAATTTATGGACTTGTATGTAGCTAGGATTCCACAGTGTATCTTGCAGAGGCAAAAGAGGTAGTTCTGAGATACCCGTAGGAGATGTGTTTCTACAGTACCAGGTTTTGTGAGTTATGGGGAGGCAGAACGTGCACAGGTGAAGGTCATTGTGAAAGAAGGGATGGGATCCAGAAAAGGGAATTTTTGTGACTATGCCATTGGGGGGGGGGGGGGGGGGGGGGAAGGAGGGTTCCATGGCTTAGGCAGCATTTAAGAAATATGATTTGGAGCTGGGTTTTAGCTAGGGATAGGGATACTTTTCGTAACTGATGCAGACAGATGGAGTAGGGGTCCATTTGGGATGGAGTGTTGCTGGAAAATGTGAAATAGATGAATGCAAGTGTTAGGTGGCTGTAAATGTAACTGGCTAACAGGGCATTTATTTGGGGAGTTCAAAGGCTGGAAGAAATTTTGCTTATGGCAGTAGGATGGTTCTGTAATGTGAGGGTATTTCTTCATGCAGAAAAGAAAGGAAAGATGTAAAATTCATAAAGGCGTAATGGCTGAGGAGAGGTGGTTTGATTTGGAGATGAAATGTAATGGTTTTGTTGCTAGGAAAGTGTTTTAACTGTGATGTGGTTGATGGGTGGTTTGTAGGATAGCATGAGGTGCCAGCAAAACTGCTGCAACCAGTGTTATAGGGTGTCTCAAAAGTCTAGCATGACCACACTGGAAGGAGTTGTTAATCTATGTGTGTAACAAAGGCAAGAAGGAACATGTAGTGAAAGATGTGGATGGATGATATGGGAGAGACAAAATAGAAGCAAATTATAAGATAGTAATGAAGGATGAATGACTCAAGGTTTAGGGTGGAAGAAGTCACTAGGCAGTATAAATATAATAAAGAAAGTTTTGGCAGAATGTAAATAATTTAGGAGAAAGGAGACCATTCACCTCTGTGTGCGCCTGTCAACAACTTGGTGCTTCTGCTATTTGGTGAGTGGTCCCCTTGACTCTTAAATTATGCACAGTATTTTAATGTCCAGCAGTTTGCATAGATAAAGATTTTGGCCATTGTTGCAAGTGTCCTTTACCATGGTAATCTATGATACAACTTGCAACAGTGGCTGAAATTCCAGTCAGTATAACATGGTAATGTGATTGCATATCTATTGAAGTTTTATTGAAACAATAGTGCTTTCCAGGTAGTTTGGATAATGTTGAAAAATGGTAGATGCAGTTGAAATTCTGGAAGGTATTTATTTGGTGATTATGATGTAACCAGAATGGTATATTAATGAACATAAATGCTTGTAAATGCTCATCAAGTGGGGGCTGGAAACATGCTTCTGAAATATCAATCTTGAAGAAACAATGAGCACTGGTGATAAGGGGAAACAATGCAGTTTATGTAGAATGATGATGGAGATAACTTACTGACTAAATGTAATATGTCATAGAATTCATATAGCTACTAATCAGTTGAGTTTGACTAGTATTCGACTTCGCAATGACATACAAGACAGGCAGTGCTTTGACTCCTTGTGGGTCAACATAACTGCAAACAGTGATATGTACTCTAAAGTTCAGAGCACAGGTCAAACCCTGCTTCAGTAGGAAAGGGAATGCCCTGCAGATTTCTTTGAGTCCTTGAAAGAGAATAACTTCTGATACAATGCTCTTTGAATATGCAATGGAAAAGTAAAAGGTGTTGAATGAAATCCACATTAAGATATATGGAATATGATTTGTGATCATGCACTGAACAGATGGAAGGAGTAGAGATAGGGGAAAGAGTGGGAGAGAGTGCTGTTACACTGAATCATAAGCCCAAATTAATTATTTATCATTAGAACAAAAGTGATAATGTGTATGTGACTTACAAGTGATGTAATAGCTGGTACTGGTCCCATGCCCATGTACTGTGGGTCAAGACCACCTTGTGACCATCCTACAATCTTCGCCAATGGTTTTAAGCCTCTTTTTGAGGCAAGCTCTTTGGTCATCAAGACTAATGCTGCAGCTCCATCATTTATACCAGTAGCATTACCAACTGTGACAGTTCCACCCTGTAGTAAATGCAGAAAGTAATACAATGTAACAGCTTAAATTTGTTGACAATTGATTAGTTGTTATCAGTGGTATTATTACTTAGCATTTGTTCTAATAAACAAACTAATAGAAATCACAAGATGTTGTACATGTTTGAACATAAACTCTGTCCATAGACTCTGGTGGGTCCATCAGTGCCAGTCAACTGCTGTGTCATCCTCTGCCAATGATGGATGCAGTATCAAGGGCTGTGGGGTCAGCATCCCGCTCTCCCAGCTGTTGCAGTTTTTGTGACCTGGGACTTATACTACTCACTCAAGTAGCTCCTCAGTTGACATCACAAAGCTCAGTAAACCCTGTTATAGTCCTCCCACCAATGAAAAATCCTTGTAGTATTAGGAATCAGACCCGGGCCCTCTGCATGGCAGTCAGCTGCGCTGGCCACTCAGCTAAGGGGGCTGACATTATGCATGTTTGAATAATATAAATTAAAACACTATGATTTTGAATAGTAGCATTGTAAAGCTTTAGATCGAAATCCTGTCTCTATGAGTAACATGAATATCTTCCTGTGTTATATACAATCTGTATACATCTATCTTCCAATTAAGAGGGTTCTATAAATGATGAAATAGTGTGAGAGCATCAGTTCAAAAAGTACCTATATGAAATGTATATAAATACTTAAATGTTCATTAATAATTAAATCTGGTTACATTTTGGCCAAATTTCTTATTCTGAAGAAAAATCAGTTATCCTCTCCTAGACATATGTAGTCAGTGACTTGCAAATATGTTGTACAGTTTTGGTCATGTATAGTTGTGTATGCTCTCCATTCTGATTCTATCAACAATTTCTGAGGTTTGTTAGTGTTTAAACACCTCTAAAATTTAGATATTGCAAAATTAATTTTATATTCTTACTGTTATGGGCAATTTAACATTGATATATCCTCAATGACTCAAAAAATTCCCAACAGCCAGCCACAAAAAATTATAAATAAAAGCTAATTATGTTATAATCTTGTGTGGATTTCCATGTGAGTACAAAGTATTTACACAACATAGATGTTAATGGAATAAGTAAATTTTAAGCTAGAGAGATTCAATAGCAGTGCTACCTTTCGAAATGCTGGTTTCAGTTTCTGCAAGTCCTCAATCTTCAGATCATTCCTAGGATGTTCATCAATTGATACTAATTTTTTCTCATTTGAACTTTCAATAGGAACTGGTACCATTTCCTTATCAAAATATCCTCCCTGCTGAGCTTTGGCAACTCGACGCTGAGATTCGAGAGCTAATTCATCTTGCTGTTCACGAGTAATTCCTTCTTTGTCAGCAATTCTTTCCACTGTAATGCACAAATACTAATGTAGAACATGATAGGAAAGTAATAGTGCATTTATTTTGTTAGACCTTTCTCACACTGAACAGTATTGTTTTACGTATACTTGAATAAGTTTCTTACAGATGTCATCATTAAAGTCATGGTAAGGTTTCCACTCAGCAGAGCATGACTCACAGTAACTCATACACTATACCAGGGCGCTCATTTATAACAGTACTTCCAGAAATAAGTGCACACACAAACATCTATATGTAGAAACTTTCTACTTCACAGAAAATATTTGCAGAACTAAAAGATACTGCAAATGCAAGTATTAAGAAGAGTAAAGGTAACCACCCACCATATATATGAGGCACAGAGCATTTGAAAGGCACATAAACAAACTGAAATTGTTGATGAGCTTTCAGAAAATGCCCTTCTTTGGAGCTAACTAATACAAAACATGCATGTCAAAGAATACTGATATATAAAGATACTATCACATGCAAAAATGTATATATTTTGCTGGATGTTACCTTAATCACTGTATTTGTGGCACATAATATCAACAATGGTTCAAATGGTTCAAATGGCTCTGAGCACTATGGGACTTAACATCTGTGGCCATCAGTCCCCTAGAACTTAGAACTACTTAAACCTAACTAACCTAAGGACACACACACATCCATGCCCGAGGCAGGATTCGAACCTGCGACCGTAGCAGTCGCGCGGCTCCGGACTGAGCGCCTAGAACTGCTAGACCACCACGGCCGGCAATATCAACAATGAAATGGCCTCTCGAAGCAGCAGCAAGTGGTGACTTGATCTAGTGGAAAACCTCAGTATAGGCATCAAAATTAATGTCTGGCCCCTTTGCCAGCCTTGAATTATGGGCTATTGGTGAAACAGTTGTCTAGGGCCACTGCCAGCCTCGAAGCATATGCTGTTGGTTCTTACAGCCCACCTGACATGTGGTGGGACAGCACTGCACTGAAGCTATAGGAAGAAGCGTCCACTACGTTAAGTTCTCCTAGCACTGACTATAGCTCTTTTTTTGGAATGAGGTGCAGGAACTGCTTAGCAACCCTCAGCTGTGTTCCTGACAAATGTTCACCAACCTTTCTCAGGATGTGACCCAATTGATTAACTTTGGGTTGGGGAAAGGCAGAGAGGGGGAGGGGGAGGGGGGGGATAAAAGGTCTCTGGGATACAGTGGGTGGAGCTGAGAGAGGCAAACCAACAGTGGTGCACCCATTGACAATGCTGGACACAGAAGAGGCACCGTGTCATCTTTTTGTATGAGCCCCAGATCTGTGCACAGCATCACTGTGGAAATTTCCATGTGTGACATGTTTAGAGGCTTCAAGGAGAATGAACATTGCGAGGTTGAATGTGTCAACAGGATATGGGCCCAGCAGCTAATTTTATGGTGTGGCATTCCTTGGGGTGCACGACACAATCATTTCTCATTCACACAGTCAGTAATTTGGACAGCAGCCATTACATTGCTGATGTGTTAATAGTGATGGTTGTATCCTGCTTCTGAGGTCTCCATGGTATTGCTTTTCAACAATATAATGTAAGATATCATGTTGCTCATGCTGTTCTGAACTATCTCAATATAGAGGGTGTTTGACTGTTGCGTTGGCCAGCACGTTCTCCATGTCCCTTGTTCATTGAAAACATCCAGTCACAAATTTCTGAGTGAGTGGCATGACACCATTCTCCAGCCACTCTATTGATGAACTCTGGCACAGAGTTGAAGTAGGAAGAGTGATTAACCAGTATGTGCCATCCAAGCTCAGCTGGACGTGATGCCCTGCCAGGTTAGAGCCATCACTGTTGTCAGACATGGCAGCTCTGTGTTCTAAATACTGTAATTGTGTATCCCCAAACCATGTACAAATTTAATAATTTACCTTCTTATGACACAATATATGCAAACTGCATAAAACTTTGTTACATGCTATTCTTCCTATCATTGCAATTTGAATGATCAGCATTTTAATTTGCTGTCCACATAATTGTATTTTCCTTTCTGTAAGTGTCCATTTTGCACTCACAGTGTGTTCATAATAAACAACTGATTTCACTCTCCCTTACCCTATAAATACTAGGTGCACAAGCATATAATGTCGGAAATCAACTTAAGACTACATGGAATGTAGTGAAACAAGAGACATTACAACCAGCCACAGAACATCACTATTGGACTGAATGGAAGGACTATAAATGATGAGTCACATGTAGCAAATATATCTCATAGTTATTTCTTACATATAGTGGACTGTATAGGAACAATCAGCTCGAAAGAAAAATCACAGCAATATGTTGAAAAAGCGACATTCATAAAATTCAGTCATATGAATGTATCCTGTTGAAATCAAGAAAATTATATATTCTCTCAAAAATAAAAACTTGTCTGGTTTTGACTGTGTTTCCAATAGAGTACAAAAGATTTGCTCCCATATAAGAAGCCCTATCACATCTGAAATACGTAATGCATTATTAACTTAAGACATTTCTCCAGCGAGACTGAAATATGATGTTGTAAAACCCCTCCCTGAGAAAAGTGATAGGACAGATGTCAATAACTACCAACCTCATATATGTTTGACATTGTGTCAACAGCTGGGACCATCTGAATTGTTATATTATTCTGAAATATCAGGTACACTAAGATTGCCTGTAAATCTTTTTATTGATTACCAGTTTCAACAGATCTGTGCTGTCATCATCAAATCTTGATCTTTACAGACTTGCAAGTAACATTGTGATGTTGCATGTAACAGGTAGCAAACATAAAATACCACAATTATAAAACATATATCACATTGTGCGGATGTCCTAGTGTTTCCACTGAGTTGTTATTGTGGTGTTAAGTGTATGAATGCACTGGGACATCAGCACAGTGTGGTGGGACTGATGGTGTAGCCAACCAATGGGTAATATCATATCATATATCTTCTGACAGGGAGGAAATCATGTGTCCCCAGGGCTCAGTCTTAGGTCCACTATTCTTCCTCACATATGTAAATGATTTTCTGTCTCATATACAACAACCGGAATTAGTTCTTTTCACAGATGACATTAATATTGTAATCAATCCAAGCATATGAACAGGAACAGAAGCAATTATAAACAATGTTCTCCAAAGCAATATTGACTTATTTTCTGCAAATGGTCTCACCCTCAATTTAGAAGATACAACATATTAACTTCTGCACATCTATGGCTACCACACCGATGATAAGTGTAACACATGGTGAGGAAATAATAAATAGGATGGAAACTTCAAAATTCTTAAGTGCCCATACTGATGAGAATTTAAACTGGAAAACGCACATTTTGGAACTCATAAAACAACTTTGTTCATCCACATTTGCATGCAAATGTTGGAGAGAAACAAATCAGTAAGTTGACATAATGTCATATGAAATAATGTTCTGGGGTAACTCATCTTTAAGAAAGAAAGTCTTCCTTACTCCAATACTTTCTGTGACAATAATATGTTGTGCTTACCCACTACCATTTTGTAGAAATCTGTTTAAGGAGTTGGACATTCTGATTACTGCTTCACAGTATATTTATTCCATCATTAAATTTGTTGTAAATAATCCAGTTCAAAAGGAGCAAAAATGTACATAATTATGATACCAGAAGGAAAAACGACATTCATTACTCCACAGTAATGTTGTCTTTAGCCCAAAAAGGGTGCATAATGCAGCAACTAAAATTTTTAATACCTTATCCAGTGATATAAAAGTCTGACAGGCAGCAAAGTAAAATTTGAAAATAAACTGGAAAAGTTTCTCCTTGACAACTCCTTCTATTCCATAGAATAATTTCTGTTATTGAAATGTGTAAATAGTCATATTTACAAATGAATTTGCTATGTGAATCTAAAATGATTTGTTCCAAGTCTTTCCAATTTATCATGCAAATGATCCTTGAAACATGAAACTAACTACCTAACTGAATGACATTCTGAAATGAAAGCTGAAGCTATTCTCTGTGATCTACATCTAGTACCCTTCAGAATCCCCTCAGATGTATTATTTTCCAAAATTTCACTTACCAGTTTCTCCCATGTGTATATCATAAAATGCATCTGTGAGACCATCACATAATATGGTGTCACGTAAGGATGTATCTCCCACCTTCAGTCCTTTTCTCATATTGACTACATGAGGTGTCTGGCTCATTGATTCCTGTCCACCACACACTGCTAATTGTGCATCACCATTTCTTATGCTCAGGTATCCGTCAACAACAGCTCTGTAACAAAATTGTACAAATGAATGAAAAAGGAATGTATATCAGTGAAAAATACTAGTGGTTAATAAATGTCATCTACCTTATTCCAGAACCACACATCATATTGACAGTGGTTGCTGGGACAGTATATGGTAATCCTGCACGGAGTGCTGCTTGGCGAGCAGGATTCTGACCTTGCCCAGCTGCCAGAACCTTGACATACAGGTTTAAAATTAGTGAGGTACTAGACCAATCACACATCAAAAACATTTTCTTGTAGCATTGTGAACTATCAAGTCATGATTTATCATTGTGAATACAGAGAAACGTAGCTTCCTGCACTGGAAAAAATATTATAATGCTGCACTGCAGTATAAATTCTAACAGACTCTTGCTCTATAGTCATACAGTATTTACTAAACTTAAAGAAGAACATTTTTGTCTGAAAATCATATGCATCAGATGTCTCTTCTGAGAGTGGTCAGGTGCATTTTCTCTGGTGTTTAGGTACTTATTTGCAATTCCCTTCCTGCAGTGTGTAGACAGTGTCAGTGCAAACAAATACTACTCATCATATGTTTTATAGGATATCCATCTCAAGGGAAAATGTCAATCATTTTTTGATATGCACAAAACGTATTTTAAAAGTTGAATTTCATGTGTCCATTCTGTAGAATGATCACACAGTAGTCAAGTACTACATTCAGTTCAGTGAAACATGATAACAGCGACAGAGAAGCATGAATAATAACCAGTATTCGAGGAATAACTGAGTTGTGGTGTTGCATGGTGATGACAGACATGGCACTGCATGAGATGGTATATGAAATGGGGCAAGTCATGAAGGGAGACATGGTGAAAAAATGTTTATTCATTTCTCTGTGTATGGTGTTGTTATTCACTGGATTAGGGACCAATTTAAAGCTAAAACACCAATACAACCTAGTAGAGTATCACTTTCATTATATTTTTTCAAAGTGGCCAGATGTTCCAGTTTCCACATACCTAACACATTAATATCTCCATTCATTGTTGTAGTACTGGTTATTTTCTGTGTTGATAAAAATCAACTAATAAACAGATATCGAACAGAATATCACAATATATGAAACTGGCACTGCTCAATTGAACGGGTTCATAAAATTCAGTTTAAGAGCCTATTGTTTGTAAAGAGAAACAACCCAATGTTTCTCATTAACTCTGAGTGTCACATGATGATTAATATTTGTTTGAGCTGACTCCATGTAGACATTGCAAAAAAAAATGAAATTTGAAATATCTGCTGAAACACCAAACATCTCAGTAGAGTTAGGAAAGCATTAGATATGCACTACCGTTTATCGCAACATCAGGGATGTTAACGTGCAAATACATGTATGGCATGCATATGTGCAGACATTACCTGTTATCTGACACAGAAGTACTTAGTTGCTGTCTCTGACAAAAATATTAAAGTTCTTTCAGTTTTTTATAGAGTTCTGCCTCCCCTGTTACTATTATGTTTGTTTTTTATATTTTATTGTGCTTTCTTTAACTAGACCATTATGTATGTATGGAAGCACAGGTGAAGTACTTGTCAAAATGGTCCACAGTACAATGAAGTTACACTTTTCAAAGAATCATACAATAAATATCCATGGATATATGCTCACCTGTCCCATAACTACTTCACAGACACCTGGTATTTTATCAGGCTCAATTTCAGCTCTGCGCAGAGCTTCTTTAATTACAACAGTGCCCAATTCATCTGCTCTCAGGGATGATAGGGATCCACCAAAGGCACCTGTTAGTTTGAAATAAAATTAAAGAAATTTTACTATGCTGCAAGGAGTAACTGGTAATGAACACATTATTCACATTTGCAATCAATCATTGATATGAAATTCTGCTTTTATTGTAGTGGCTAGAATGTATCATAAGCACAATGAATGAACTGTAATCATAATAAATGTAATAATTACCAGATTTACTGAGTTAATGTGGGTTACTTTGTTTTGCACAATAGAGCAACTACTTCATGTATGTTATGAGATAGGATCTTTTCTTGATGTACATCAAATTTGTCTCTGACTGTTCATCAACTGCTTTTAAACCACTTGACTGAAATGTCATGATTAGGGGACATGTATTTTCAAATTAGCATGTACTTGTTTCTACAGTTTACCTCTTTGCATAGGTTTTGCCATAAAAACAGTTTTAGTGAAATGTTTATCTGTAGGCCTTCTGTTATGTGGGAAATGTTAGTAAGTAAACAAAGAATAGAAATGTGACCCTTTTCAAAGGGTTCAGTTAATAGTGTGAACAAACCTGGTGGAAAAGAGTGTCAGCAGCTAGAAATGTTAAGTTTAAATATCTATAGAAATAAGCACAGTTCCAAGAAATGAGCTATTAATAGTAATGTCCAGCCTAGAAATGTTCATATCAAGCTACAACAGTGGATTAGTTCCGTTTTCTATACATCAAATCAAACAAGAATAAGAAGAAATGTGACTCCAAGAAGCAACTCACTTATAATCATATTAATGTGAAAGGTCAGACCTGCTGGTCTAGCAATTAAGCACTTCACTGGAAACTGAAAGGTTAGGAGGTTGAAACCTGGTCAGGCCATGGATTTTTCAACCTGCCTTTAACCTAACTTTCCCCTCTCAATGATGTGAAGTTCCACCAGGAATGACACGTGATACAGATCCCATGTTAAACTGTAGGTCTCATTTCCCAGGCAGGATTACTAGGGTAGGTGAGAAACACCTGCACCAAGCCACTGAGCCACATGAAATTATTACTATTATTAATAATGAAACCATTAGAACTATGAAGTCTGAATGATCATAGTGAATTTCAAGCAGAGTTTACTCTCTCTCTCTCTCTCTCTGTTCATGTATGTGTATGTGTGTGGGGAGGGGGGGGGGGGGGTGTTTGTGGAGAAGAGAGTCATGTCTCAGTATACAATAAATTACTTATGTCTGTTTAGCAACTCATTTTATGTTGCAGAGAAGAGCTATGAAAGGCAGACTACATAAATCCGTATTTAAGCAAATTTCTGCAGTCTGACTAACATTTTATTCCTGCGGATCACTATGGATGAAAAGGATCAAAACTAAATCTTATCTCATATAAACTCTCCATGCCTTTGGCCAGGGTGATTTCAACCACCTTCTCCTAACATACCATAAAATAGTTACTGAAATGTTCCCATCCTATCAACTATAGCTTACCCTACCTCTTCCATTCCAAGCAAAGGCTCCAAACCATCCTTTCCGTGCATACCTGCAATCCTACCCATCTCTCAACACCTACATACTGTCTCTTGACCATTCTCAGTAATCACTCCACACTGATTTTTCAAATCACCTCCTCTTCAGCCTCATGTGCCTCTGAAGCCCTTACCCAGATAATATTACCAGTACTGAAAATCATAACTGTCATCCCATCAAACTTCAGACCACCATTTTTACTCTCATCAATGAATTTTCATGTATTTTAATATTTTTATTCAAAGACTGAAGGTTTTCATTTAAATATTACATTATAACCTGTTATCAATAATTTTAACACAGGCTGTATTCCTTCATATGCAAATTATTACTATCAACAACAATTTTTTTCTACGCATCATCAACTAACTGTACAGTATACATCAAAGACTGAAGAGTGGAAATACAGCCATCTCTAGCCCAGTCCCTGTTGAGGGAATGTAAATAATAGATAAATAACAAGAATGAAAAGTCCTGGTACAGCCAATATTGTTTTGTAACTCTCTGTGGTGAGAGAAGACACTAATCAGTGCAGTGGGAGTCATTCTCATGTACAGGCAACTATTCATGAGAAGGAGGGTGCAGCAGACCTATACCTGATCACTGTAATGCAAGGAATACAGGTCAGGGTGAAGCCCCTACCATTGCATATCCACTGGACTTCATTGCTAAGCACTGCAGAGCCAATCCCATCTACATCCTTCATCCTGGTGCATGCTGCAGCCACAGCTAAGGAAGGTACATACCACAGATTTGGTTGCAATCATATCACTACATGAACAGGCACTCAAGGGAAAGAAATCTTGCTGCAGGAGGTTGAACAACAGAAGTTTCCAATTGCCAGCAACTAAGGAGTTTGCCTGTCAATCTGCTACAGAATGTGCAGGCGTCAAATCAGAGCATTTGTAGAGGGAGCAAAGGATAGCATCATCTATCCCAACTTGAACTGCCAGCAACTATGCCCTGTGATGGCGCAGCATGCAGCATATAGGGATCCACAGATGATACTGGGGCACTATTTCCAAACTGCTACAGCTACAAGCAGTGAATACACCATCAGTAGCAGAAGAGTGGGAGAGCTTGTGTGCACCAAGAAGGCAATCTAGTGATGATGACGACACCCATGCTGCAGTTGCAGAACTGGTTAAGTGCTTGTACTGATGACCAATGCAGTTGGTGAGACAGCTAAAGCACCATTTCCACCCCAGCCATGGTTTTAACAGAGGTTTCCCTCCATGGCTGTAAGACAAAATTCACCTGCCCCACCTCAGTTCACAAATAAAGTCATCCTAGCATAAACCAAGTTATGTTGAAATGTCAAAAAGTCTTATGTACAATATACACCTCTCTAGTGTAGTGTTGCTGGTTTGTAAGCTGGAGGCTACAGATTCAAGTACTGACTTGAACATGGTAATAGATTTTAAGTGTTTCATTGGTGTGTCTCTTCAGCGTAGCCATGAAATTAAGTGGGATTAGCTTCTTTGGCTAAGGAGCTGGAAGATTTACAATTTAGTGAGAAGTGTGCTGTATCTCAAAGAACAAGCATAAGTTAGCTGTCTTGTTATGGCCACTTGCAGCAGGTATGGTATGAAGTTTGTACATTATGCATAGTATTGTTTTTTAGTTACAACTTTGTGGAAGTAAACAGTCAATAGTTTACAATTAGCTCTACCATAAGTTTAGTATTATCAATTTCTCTCCTAGTTTTTGTTTTAGGAAGATCTAAGTTTGAGTGTAGTTTACAGCAGTGGATAATAGTTAGGGATTGTTAGTGTTGTGGGATCTTGATTCAGGTGTTGCGGAATCTTGATTAAAGTGTTGTTTGCTGCCCATATACAGCTGGAAGTTGCATTGGCAGTTGTTGACAGGCTTTGTATGCCTGCTGCAAACAGCATTTGTGGTGCTGTGGTAGGATAGTCTCATGAGCAATGTAGCTTGCCAGTTACTCCTGCTGCCCAAGTGGTTCATAGAGTCCTAAATCTAGCATCAAGAAACCACTTGATAGTGACTGGTGGGTCATACCCAGAGCTAGAGCTGTATGTAGCTAAAAGATGGTCGAAAGACTAGCTCCAACCATATAAAAATAGCTTTGAACTATTACCATTCCCTGATAAGGTGACACAGCATCTGTACCCTAATTACCTTGATTGAAATGTGGCCCCTTTGTTGAGACTTGAGTAGCTACAGGGAAAAGAAAGGGCTGCTAGTCGCAGACACTTTGGGAAGGGAACACATCAAATGGGCACTGAGTGTGTTTCCCAAGAAGTGGATGAGACCATCCCATATGCAATGAACAAGGCTGGAAGCAGTCAGTGAGGTAAACAATGCCTGTCACCTATGATATGGAATCATTCTTGGTCCTTTTCAGAGACTGGCAGAGATGGTAAACACAACTAGCCTCACTCAAAGAGTATCAGTGCACACCTGGAACATGCATCAAAAGACATAGAAGACTCCCCAGAAGGTGAGAAGTTTATAGCAACAGGTAGAAACATTTGGTCTAGGGAAGCCCAAAATAAATCCAAATGTAAATTCATTTGGACAAAAGAATCTGAAGTTGGTGAACTTAGATTAATAAAGGGACTTTTCTACTACCCATTAGATTCTGAGATAACATGTATTCAGTTGGATAAAAATATTCCAACCATGTGGTAGTAGTTTGAGGTGTCTGGTACATTCTGAAATATTAAAATCCGCATCTAAAAATACATTCACAAATGAAGTTGTTATCATTGTACCTATGTCTGAGGGCCACACATTAGCACAAATTAGAGACGGTAAAATAAGCACTCTCGGTATTGCAAAACAATGAAGACCACTTGATTCAAACAAGACACCAGAACCTGACAGAATTCCTAGCACATTTGCAACTGTTTGCTAATACACTGTATAACAAAAAAAGTGAAACACCCAAAAGTTATGGTTGGATGCCAGTTTAACTCTATACATGAACACACCATCAGCAGGTATGTAAAAGATTAGAACTGAAACTCTCTGTGAAAGGTAGAACAATCACCAGAATGCATTAGTGTTCTTTGTGTGTAGTGTTGTTACCAGGCATGGTATGTTGTATAAGGGGCATGAACAGTGTCAGGTGTAGGCTGAAAACAGTGAAGAACATGGAGATGCTGTGTACTCATGTGAGACAGTCTTATCACCCCCTGATAGCGTTTGAAATGGGAATCATTTTGCATCTCCGTTTGGCCAACTGGTTGAATAATGCAATATTCAAATTTGTGGAACACTCACAGGTGACAGTGGCCCAATGTTAGACTACACGGGAACATGAGGGGAGGCATACTAGTCATTAAGTTTCTGGTTGGCATGTTTGACCACCACAAAGGAGGATTGTCACATTGTGCACCAAGCACATCGTAACCCATTCTCATTTGTGCTTGCCATCTGAGAACAAGCAATGCACTGCTTGCAACATTCTGTGTCACCTAATACCACTGGTTAGAGACTAGCAGCAGCTGGACTACATAATTAGCATCCCATGCATAGTATCCCACTAACACTGCAATATAAATGGTTGTGTTTTGAGTGGAACTGTGACTGGGAAGCAAAGGTTTTCTCAATTGAAACACTTGTAAATTACTATGTTGTACCTTGGAACAAATTTTCTCCTTTGTAAAAACTTTAATTTTCTAGAGTAATTTTTGTAATTTCAGAAAAAGCCAGCAGCACATAAAAAGTGAATAGCATCATTTAAGAATGGAATAAGAAAATAAATTAATCTGCTATTGCAGGGCTGGCAAGAGGCAAAAGTCTGCAAAGCATACCTAGGAACAACACTTTCCCCTACTTCTCATGCATCTGAAGTCATTATTTTCGTGTCGTAACTGATGTTAACATTATTATGCCAATCAACTAACAAATGTACAGGAGGACAGCAATCAGTTGCAGAAGCCATAATTTATTGCAGATCTAGATTTCAACTATAAAACAATCATCATTGGTGCTTTACCAGATGAGTCATATCGCCATAACTATGTCAGAACATATACATGTGACAATTGGCACTAGCATTTATATGGCATTTAGTTAAAGTCAACTAACACTTGCCATGAGGTTTATACAATGTCATTGAGAAAATATTTATCATGAGTCAATCAATTCACTAACAATTTTCAGTGTCTGTAAACGAGCTAACAAAAAATCACCACGGAAGCAAGTCAGAATTAACCGAATAAGTTTGTGAGATGCTGAGCTTCGCTTACCCCATGCATGGTGATCAACATGTCAACCAATGTGATGCACCAAATGAGGTCGCACAGTGGTTAGCATACTGAACTCTGACTCTGGAACATGATGGCTCAATTCCTCATCTGGTCATCCTGATTTAAGTTTTCTATGGCTTGATCGAGGCAAATGTTGGAGTTACACTCACCACCTAATGATGGTGTCAAGAATCCTCCATTGTGAATATCTGAAAGCCCATACACACATCTGGGAGCCTGTATGAGAGCAGTTCCATTGCCACCTCAGTGGTGCTACTGGTGGCAATGGGCAGAGCTATTTTTTGTTGCTTCTGTACTGGAGGGGTTCTGGGCTGTGGCAGTGGACAACAGTCGAATAGTACATGGCCAAAATACTGATCAGAGCTTCCTGTGTAGACACCATCTTTATCTATGATGAAGTCTTCTCAGGTTATCAGCTGAGTCAAGGCATCAATGTGTGGCAATGTTTCGACAAGTTTCCGATGAATCACCTTCAGCACCCTGGTGCGCAGAGCACAAGACATATGCAGCAAGGAATATGTTCCAGCATTTGAGGGAACCCTTTGCAAGAACAGTGACTTGGAGACACAGATAAGATTTGCTCTCCAGCCACACAGTAGAAAGAAGGAAGAAGACATAAAGCATCTGGTGTTTCTTCCATGTGCTGGGCGACCCATGGCCAAGACTGCAATGATATTGAAGAAGAGCATCACTGAATCCATTTTCTGCTCATTGACTAAAATCAAAAATATCCTTGGCTCAATGAAAGACAATCTATAACTATGGATACCTGGAGTCTACAGCATCAGTTGCAAATATGGTGAGCAATATATTGGCCAGATGCAACAGTGTATTTCATACTGCCCCTCAGAACATGTGTGAAGCATTCACCTCAGCCAAATGAACAAATTTGCAGTGGCAGAGCACAGCCTCAACAAAGGTCATATTTTTTACTTTGAACAGACAGAGGTGTTGCATGAGATGAATGAGTTCTGAGACTTGATCATTAAAGAGGCAGTAGCGATATGGGCCCACGATGATCTTGTCAATTGGAATAGGGGTGAGCTCTGCACGGAATGTAGTGCTGGGTAGAATATGTCAAAAGTGCTCTGATGTGAAAGCGACAAAGGCTGCCAATGGAAGAGACAGGCAGCATTAAGAGAAAATGGCAGGACCCTCCAACATGCCAGGAGTTCTCCCCATGATTGTCTACAATCCCCCACAGTACCATCCATGACATCCCTTCTGGAGATGCATGATTGGCCCTGCCCCTGCAGACTAGGCAGAGGAGCCTGCAGTCAAGTGTCTATAATGATACAAACTTGACATGAACCTGACACTTCACCTTAAGATAACAAGTAGGAAACTTGTTGAAATGTTGCTGCCGAATGACACCTTGATTTGGCTAATAACCCAAGAAGACTTCATCTTCAAAAGTTACTGTGGAAGGCTGCATACCCATATACCATCTTTATTGACTTGCACTTTTTGTGGCCTCACCAGCCACTCAGCCTCTGTACTGGAATGCAGGTACACTGGAGCAGCAGTGAAGTGTTTTACTTCATTTCTGTGTAAGAAGGATTTGAATTGCAAGCACATGAATTGGAAGCTATTATCAGAAACAATGGTCTGTGAGGTTCCCTTGACGGCATATGTAGTCATCAATGCTGTGACTGTCACTCTCACTGTGGTACAAGTTATATGGAAAATTAGAAAATGTGTACAATGCTAAGAATGACATGAATCTGAGGAATGCCCCCATATAATCAATATAGATCTGTACTCACAGGTTCTCTGATGTAGGCTGTGGTTTGTGGAAGCAGAGTTTGGTTGTACACACAGGAGCAGACTTTGCAGGCTGCCCATTTTATGACTCCATTGATACCCAATCAGTATGTGCGGCACTTGACAAATATTTTTCGTCCATTACATGGGATGTCTGTCACCAGTAAGATGTCATGCAGTAGACTAGCATCAGTGGTGCTCGAGAAGAGGATGTGAAGCACCTAATAGGGTGCCGGTAGGTAGATGGTCAGGGAACCGTCAAGCTTATCTGAGGACCCTTTGGAATAGAGGTTCTCCAGAGGTGGTGAAAGAGACTTTATGTGGCATAATTGAAAATTCTGGCAGTGTTTGCTATAAACTGTGATCAAGTTGAAAATAAAAAGCTTATTGTATATGAAAGTCAACAGCAGAGATACTCCAAAGACACAAAAAGGCATCAGCATTTCAATGATACACGAGAGGCCAGTAGTAAATGCAGCATAATAAACACTAAGACAGAGTACCCGACACTGGAGCTTTCATGAAGTTTCCTCAGGAAGATAGGTGGGCATGATGACAAGTAAGATTAATAGTTCATGACTGAAGACCCACAAAGTTTTGTACAATAAAAAAGGACTGGATTTTCTGGGCACCACGATTTATTGACAGCATCCTTTTCCTATCTGTGTACAGTTCACTTGTGATGGCATCATGATTTTGTATATGTAACCCACCTGTTACTCTGCTCCATCTGGGTACTTAAGTGGAAGTATAGTGTCAGTTTCATGTTACAATACATCTGTCACTAGCAGATGACACCTGAAGTGTGTAAAAGTAACAAATCATGTAGGAAGATTTGAGGTGTGCTTTCAGAGTGATAAATTCCTTCCAACATAAAGGGGTCCATTCAGATTAAGTGCCTTTCTCCTTTAGTTGGTTCTGAGGATGATAAATCGGGACCACCTTTGGGGTGAATTTCCTATAATAATTAACATTTCCCAGAAAGAACTAAAGTTCTTCATATTAGTGGAGAGTGGTAGGCAATCAGTGGCATTGACATCCTGCTGGGAAGGTTTTAAAACCGTCTTTCTGGAAATATGGCTTAAATATTCAGTGGTAGACTGAAAATGCATTTGAGACAATGTTGTTGCAGAATGTTTCTAAATAATGCTCTCTCTGAAACAATAATGACATCTAATTGGCACTTTGATGAATGCCTCTGTTTATTGCAAAGTTGCTAGCTGCACTGAAGTAGAGGAAGTTGCATCAGAAAGGACCAAAATACATCGACCCTTAGATAGTATTGCCATCAGTTCTACAAGCTGGTAAATATGATGTGCGTGTCCACTTTTCACATGCTACATGTGAAACGTCAACCACGACCTGCAACAAATGATGATGCCCAAGTAGGTGTTTTGGCTGTTATCGCGGCTAATCCGCATATCAGTAGCAGACAAATTGCGCGAAAATCGGGAATCTCAAAAACGTCGGTGTTGAGAATGCTACATCAACATCGATTGCACCCGTACCATATTTCTATGCACCAGGAATTGTATGGCGACGACTTTGAACGTCGTGTACAGTTCTGCCACTGGGCACAAGAGAAATAACGGGACGATGACAGATTTTTTGCACGCTTTCTATTTAGCGACGAAGCGTCATTCACCAACAGCGGTAACGTAAACCGGAATAATATGCACTATTGGGCAACGGAAAATCCACGATGGCTGCGACAAGTGGAACATCAGCGACCTTGCTGGATTAATGTATGGTGCGGCATTATGGGAGGAAGGATAATTCGGCCCCCATTTTATCGATGACAATCTAAATGATGCAATGTATGCTGATTTCCTACGTAATGTTCTACCGCTGTTACTGCAAGATGTTTCACTGCATGACAGAATGGCGATGCACTTCCAACATGATGGATGTCCAGCACATAGCTCGCGTGTGATTGAAGCGGTATTGAGTAGCATATTTCATGACTGGTGGATTGGTCGTCGAAGCACGCACGTTCACCAGATCTGACGTCCCCGGATATCTCTCTGTGAGGAAAGTTGAAGGATATTTGCTATCGTGATCCACCGACAACGCCTGACAACATGCGTCAGCGCATTGTCAATGCATGTGCGAACATTACAGGAAATCACGCTGTAACAGCATGCGTTCTGAGAAATGATAAGTTCACAAAGGTACATGTATCACATTGGAACAACCGAAATAAAATGTTCAAACGTACCTACGTTCTGTTTTTTAATTTAAAAAACCTACCTATTAGCAACTGTTCGTCTAAAATCGTGAGCCATATGTTTGTGACTATTACAGCTCCATCTGTCACAAAGCGAAAAAAGTGGTCCAACTACAACATTCATATTTCCTTACGTACTACACGAACATGTAATGAAAAATGGGGGTTCCAGTTTTAAAAAACGCAGTTGATATCCGTTTGACCTATGGCAGCGCCATCTAACGAGCCAACCATAGCGCCATCTGGTTTCCCCCTTCAAGCTAGACAAGTTTCGTTCTTTGTAGTTTTTTCGTTTGACGCTTATTTCGTGAGATATTTGGCCTGGTCACGTTCAATGGACCACACTGTACATGCAAGGAACTTGGTTCTCAAATGACTGGAAAAGGTGGAGCCACTGATTGGCAGAAGTAAGTCTTATCACACGATGGGCTAGCATTTGATCAAATTCCTGCCCTAAATCTTGCTGGAGAGAAACGAAATCAATCTTTCCATACAGGTGTTAGGTAGAGTTGACAATTTTATAGTGATGTGTACAGCATAAATATCCTTACAATCCAAACCAAGTTCAACAAACAATGTTTACTGTGGGTATTGTGTGGCTAACAATATGGCACCGGAGATCAAATTGACAGAATCACATATCTAAAAGCCGAAATGGAGAAAGCATGAAAACTGATGCACCTGAAACTATGAGAAACACATGTACAAATGAAGTTTATTTGAAGTTGATTAATATGTCATTTCGAAGGAAAGACTGATGCCTGCGGCAATCAGGCATTGAAATAATTCAATCGTGGAAGTTGAAAATTTGTGCTGGACAAGGACTTGAACCGATCTCCTGCTTAATGCGAGTGGTTGCCTTAACCTCCTTGTCCATGTGGACATGCTTCCAGTCTGATGCAAATTATCAACTTGTCACACTCTAGTAGCGTTCACTTTGCATTGACCTACTTGCTTGCAATGAGTCCTGTGTTCCCACAAGAGGCTCGGACCCTGTTGTGCACCTGCGCTGAAGTTATGAAGACAGGCATGCCCTCAGACACACTATATACAGTGTGTTTGACAACTCGTGTTAAAACACTTGTATAGGTTGTAGCGGGGACTTAGTAGATCAAGTTTTACAGAGGAACCTACATCCAGAAACGTCATATAACAACAGTACTGAGCGTCAAAGTTATAGGTGCTGGCGCCTGTGAATGTATGTATACACGAAGGGTGATTCCGTGATGATGGCAAACACATCGAGAATGCTTACGCATTGTATCAGGTAGGGGTGTATTGTATGTTAACTGGGGACCTAGAAACGACGGAGAGGCTCCGTCCCCGCCGCAGCCGCAGTGGTCCACAACCCCACGACGACTACCGCAGTCCACTTCACCCCTCCGCTGCCCCACACCGAACCCAGGGTGCCGGCCGGTGTGGCCGTGCGGTTCTAGGTGCTACAGTCTGGAACCGTGTGACCGCTACGGTCGCATGTTCGAATCCTGCCTCGGGCATGGATGTGTGTGATGCCCTTAGGTTAGTTAGGTTTAAGTAGTTCTAAGTTCTAGGGGACTGATGACCACAGCAGTTAAGTCCCATAGTGCTCAGAGCCATTTGAACCCAGGGTTATTGTGCGGTGCGGCCCCCGGTGGCCCCCCAGGGAACGTCTCACACCAGACGAGTGTAGCCCCTATGTTTGCGTGGTAGAGTAGTGGTGGTGTACGCGTACGTGGAGAGCTTGTTTGTGCAGCAATCGCCGACATAGTATAACTGAGGCAGAATAAGGGGAACCAGCCCGCATTCGCCGAGGCAGATGGAAAACCGCCTAAAAACCATCCACAGACTGGCCGGTTCAGCGGACCTCGACACACATCCGCCGGGCGGATTCGTGCCGGGGACCAGGCGCTCCTTCCCGCCCGGAAAGCCGTGCGTCAGACAGCACGGCCAACCGGGCGGGCCAGGTAGAGGTGACTCATGTCCATCGATAGAACGAATAGTAGTGAGACACGTCCTTTGAGTTCGCGTTCAATGCCGAATTAGATGTTACAGATATGCTTACTGATACTGGAGAAACGAAAGTGGCTGGGAACGCAAACGAAAGCAATCTAATTGTAGTCTTTTCCAACGCATAAGCGCATGAGTACACTGCGAAGCCGAGTTTTGGCAACGGCATCCCGCCATTCCATAATTGAGAAATAACGCACATGGGAACGGCTTGTCCACCCCCTCACTGCAGCGATGATATCATAGAGAGAGAGGTCCGTCAGGCATAAAATATTCAGCTTCCAAATAGGGCGAGAAAGATGTACCCGCTGCGGGACATGATTAAGAGTCATTGAAGCAGCATAGTGGTAGGTGAAGCTGGCAGGAATAACTTCAGTTTTATATATATAGACTGAACCAGCAAGTGAAAATTTGTACCAAGACTGGAAATCGAACCTATTCTCGTGCTTACTAGGCACGTGCGCTAGCCACTAAGCCACCTTGGCACAGCGGTTCGCACAACTGCACGGATTACCCTAGCATGCGTCCCTTCTCGATCGAAATTCTCACTGCTACACCTGTCTATCTTAAATTCCTGGGGTGCTATTCCAGAACATGGAGAGCCTCGGCAAGTCTGTCGGTGTGCGAGGGGGAATTTAAAGTAGACTGGAGCGGCAGTGAGGATTTGGTCGAGGAAGGAGGCATAGCAGCGTAAACCGTGCAATTGTGCGAACCACTGTGCCAAGGTGGCTTATTGGCTAATCCACCTGCCTGGTGAGCAGGAGACCCGGGTTCGAATCCTAGTGTTGGTTTTTCACTTTAGGAATTTCACTTTACACTCCGGTCTATATACATAAAATCATATCTGTGTGAGACCACTAATGCCTCTGAAATTGTGTCATTTCATTTGTATGACTTCAATTAACAAAAGTTGACTATAAAGGGAAGCAGACAAATAAAAAAGATCCAGCCGACTACTAGAAGTAGCAGTGAAATACGAAAACCGCACTAATATGGGACATCTGCAGATCCAAGCATCCTGCAGATTCGACGACGTCACCATATCATTAAGTTCACGACAATGGTTACAACTGGGAGTCTTATCCACAGGACGTAAGACCCAGTTAAAATTTTCCCCCATCAAAATTTTCCCCGGATTTTGACGACGTAAATAAATGACATCTTGCTTACAAAAACGCGCACGGTCATATGTGCGACCAGATCCAGATGGAGCATAAAAAAAATTAAGGTTGAATCATAAAAACCTGACCATCGTGTAGCGTTTCAAAGTCCGTCAACGGAGTAACGTGCCTGTAAAGTACGGCCACACCAGCAAAACTTTCCAATGCAACATTAAAAAACAGAGTACGCAGGGAGACAAAACAAACACATCAAATAACACCTCCTGCAAACACATGACATCAGCTTGGGAATCATAAATAAACTGTTGTAATGCAGCAAACCGTAATGGAGAGAGTGTCCTATTAACATTCATGCTAGGAAACGTATACGCCCGCATTAATTAACACATGTAAGGCATGTAGGGAGAGCTGGTAAAGAATTCACACATCACCTCCCACTCTCCATAACACCAACAAATTGCGGAGAAGGTACAGGATTTGAATCCTCCCCACCGGAAGGTGCAGATTCCATGCTTTGTTTTTTTTTTTCGGCGCGATGCTGCACGCCCAGGCTGAAAACGTTCCATACCACTACACGACAACACAGCTTCTTGGCGCAGTAGGGTAGGGGGCTCATCAGCGTCCTTTGCAGGCGTGGTGGAGGGTGAGGCGTCCCCATTCCACTCGACGGAATGCGAGAAACACAGCCGAGAGCCACGATCATCATCAGCAGATAAAGAAGAGACAGCGTCTGAAGTTTTCTAATACGTCTGACTTCCTGGAAATAAATCCGTAGTAACCTGCTACTCCATCGTATCAAAATACGGAGGGGGTATTACTGCACTACAACACTGTAAAGGTAGAACAGCAGCCTATGCCCCGTTAAATCATCGGAATCCACTGGTGGAGGAGCGGACGTAGATGCAACATTCATTTCAACATCAACAAAACCAGCTTCGTCATCCCCGGCAGAACAAGAACCGCAAATAAAGTCAGTTTTCAAAGCATCATCATTGGAAGTAGCACACTGCACCGTCACCTTCTCGCAGAGGCGAGACTGGGGAGGAGTGACTTCAAAATCTTCACCATCCTGAGTCCGCCGGCTTTTAAATTGTGCTACCGCTGCCGACGCCTTGTCGGCAGCAGGGGCCGCATCTGAAAGTGCCGGTAACGGTGGAAAGTCGCGTGGAATGGGGGCGTAATGTCTCCCCAACGGCCTCTAAGGCTGGAAAAGTACTGACAGCAGATTGCGAGACACTAATTGACCCATCAACGGACGACGTCCTTCACATGACGACTTCAAAACGGTAACACGACGCCCACAACTGGATCTGAGATGACCAGTTTCATTACAAAGGAAGCAATGTCCTTCCTGTCCTGCAAACGTAACATGAATACGATAACCACAAACATTCAGGTGTGAAGGAATATTCATTTGCACGCACATTTCTATGGTTCGGACACCACTGTAACACGGCAAGCGATGTTGTGCAGACCAACGCTTCCGCCATTTATACCAAAGGATTCGAAAAACGAAGCAACGCCGCCTTCAGAAATGAATCATCCACTTCAGGTGGAAGATAGTGAACTCTAACAGGAATATACTCGATCGCCGCATTTACAAGAAGGACAGGACTAACGGAACCATCACGATATGTAAACATTACTTAAGATCAACCCGAGACAGAAGCTGATGAACTTGGAAGGGATCCTTGAACTTCACAAAAACTAAGCAGATGTAACTCGAATTGTGTACACCAAATATTCGTGAATTTCTAAAGAGCCTCTCTGAACCTGACGCGTATTCTTGTCAAAATTGAAACGAACGGCACCCCGACGAGGAATATTCATGAGAGACTTGACGGGCATCATAGGGCGGGCAAAGAATGCCTGAGATAAACCAACAATAAACTGCGCTAGGCAAGAACGATCTGACATTGGCCGATACACACACAAAACTGAGTACACACAAGTTCGACACATGCAGCACTGCGGTACGGGTGGGAGTAAGATCAACTTGCTAGCCCAACGCGCAAGACGGAACGTGGTCTTGGCCATCCGGCCATGCTTCCCATCAGACAGTGCCACAACTTGCCACACGCTAGTAGCGCCCTATGTCCATTCACCTACCTGCTCGCAGCGAGTCCTGTATTCCTGCAAGAGGCTCGGTTCAAAATGGTTCAAATGGCTCTGAGCACTATGGGACTTACTTCTGAGGTCATCAGTCCCCTCGAACTTAGAACTACTTAAACCTAACTAACCTAAGGACATCACACACATCCATGCCCGCGGCAGAATTCGAACCTGCGACCGTAACGGTCGCGCGGTTCCAGACTGTAGCGCCTTGAACCGCTCGGCCGGCAAGAGGCTCGACCCTGTTGTGCATCCATACTAAAGTTATCAAATCATTTCCGGGTTCTAGGTCTTCTAGACCCGGTCCGGCACAAATTTTCAACTCTCACAACCGAATTATTCTGATGTCCGATTGTAGCCAGCTTTGGTATTTCCTTCAAAATTTGATATTTACTGCTGCTGTATCAACCAAAAATGTGGTGTCTTACGTCGGACCTGTCCGATAGAACAGACACCCCCGCTCCTCCATTAGCGATAGATGTTACTGACGGAAAAAAATCGCAGCACCAAGAAGGAGTTAGTAAATGTGTTTCCACATCTGAAAGATGATGTCTTTTCAAATTTCGCAGTAGTTGCATAAGAGTGGCGCTAGTAGCGTAACTATGAGGATGAAAATCAGGTTTGCTTTAAATACACGCTGTAACGGGCGTGAACGTTAGTTATCTTTGAGACTGGACATAGTGAATTTATGTTAGTTACGAATGCCTTGAAGGCGTCAAAGACGCCATCATCAGCACGCCACTGAATTTGAAAGGGGTTGCGTAATAGGGCTACGAGAAGCTGGATATTCCTTCTACAATAGTGCAAAAAGACTTGGCAGGGATATAGCCACTGTACATGATTACTGGCAGTGGTGGTTACGAGAATATACAGTCGCAAGATGACCAGGCTCAAGTCGAGCACGTGGCTTTGCCGAGAGGGAAGACCATGGTGTTCGGCGTATGACTCTGGTGCATTGTACTGCATCTGCAGCAGCAATGTGAGCAGCAGTTGGCACCACAGTGGCACAGCGCACTATTACAAATCGGTTACTTCAAGGACAGCTCGGGGCCAGACGTCCTGTAGCGTGCATTCCACTGACCTCAACCACCGCCATTTGCGACTTCAGTGGTGTCAAGCGAGAGCTGATGGGAGGGCAGGGTGGAGCTCTGTTGTGTTTTCTGATGAAAGCTGGATCTGCCTCTGTGTCAGTGATAGCCGTATGTTGATTAGAAGAATGCCAGTTGAGGGCCTGCAACCAACCTGTCTGCCTGCTAGACACACTGACCTATACCTGGAGTTATTGTATGGGGTGCAATTTCATATGAAGTTGGAGCACTGTCGTGGTTATCCCAGGCACCATAACTGCAAATTTGTACGTGAGTCTGGTGATTCGTCTTGTTGCGCTGCCATTCATGAAAGGCATTCCAGAGAGTGTTTCCCAACAGGATAACGTTCGCCTACATACCGCTGTTGTAACCCAACATTCTCTACAGAGTGTCGACATTTGCCTTGGCCCACTTGATCATCAGATCTGTCTCCAATTGAGCGCATATGGGACATCATCGGACAATAACTCCAGCGTCAACCTCAAACAATATTAACTGTCCCTGTATTGACGAACGCAATGCAACAGGCATTGAACTCCAGCCTACATTCAGCACCTGTACAACACAATGCATGCGCGTTTGCGTGCTTGTATTCAACATTTTGGCAGTTACATCGGTTATTAATGTACCAGCACTTCACATTTGCAAGGAGTTATCTCTCACTTACATTAACTTATGATTTTGCAGTGTTAATCACTTAAATATGTTGCCTAGACACATGTATTCCTGAAATTCTATTATTCTAAATTAATTATTTTTTGATGTAGCGATTCTTTGTGTTAGTACACACGCACACACACACACACACACACACACACACACACACACACACACATATATATATATATATATATATATATATATATATATATATATATATATATATATATATGAGAGAGAGAGAAACACTTCTGCGTCTCACTAGTACTTCTCGTGTTTCTATTCGGTGCTCAGGCACATCGCTAACAAGCTCCACCGCTACAATCGTCCACAGACAGAGCACAAAGCAACAGCTGCGGCGCTGCTATCATGGACTATTTTACGTCTGGGAATGACGTGACCCTCGAGAGCCCGTAGATATTCCTCCGCCACGGTATACTTGAACCATGGCGGACGCTTCAGCGGCCAGCTACAGTCGTAGCTTTGCTGCAGGCCACTCGCGCCGGTCGCCTAAGGCGTCCCATCAGTTGGAGCTGCATCGCTGCGTTATGTCACTCAGAAACCATCCGCACTCTGTCTGGAGACAGTGCTATGGTGTAGTTGCGCAGTGCTGATTAAGTCACAGTCTACGTCACGACCTGACTCACGATTCAGATCACGACAAACTGCTGGTGTTTCTATGTTCATATTGACCAAGGACGATCATTTCTGTTATCATTTTCTTATGTGGAACTTTACATTTCAGTGGTGAGACTGCAATAAATATTAATCGTGAAACTAACTGTGGAGGAACCATCAATCATTGTGTGCAACACAGACTACTGTCCAACCTACAAACATAAAACAAAGGCATCTGACTTCAAGGACCGTCTGTATTCTGTGAGGAAGGGGTTTTATGAGGTGGGTAATAAAACTGTCAATATTTACTATCTTTCCCAAGAGAGGCCGAAAAAGATCCAAACGTCATCATCGGTTATTGAGACAAAGTCAGACCAGTTTCCTTTTATTGTCCTGTTTATCTCTGTTCTTATATTTTCAATGGGGCTGAGGTCTGGTGCATAACGAGACTGGCTGAGAAGAGAAATCGCGTTCTGCTTTGCACGATCGCTGACAGATGTATTGGAAACTACAGATTAATTACCCGGGATATACACTATCTGATCAAAAGTATCTAGACTCTTATTAGTGGACGTTAGTATCGGATGATTATCCTTTGCCTTTATGATGGCTTGTCCTCTGCTGGAGACATTTTTAATGAGATGTCTGAATATCTGTTGAGGATTGCAAGACCATTCTTTCTCAACAGCCCAAACCAAAGACGGGAGTTGTGTTGGACGCTGGGGTATGGAGTGAAGTCGACATTCTAACTCATCGCAAAGGCGCTCCACTGATTCAGGACTTTGGACAGGCTAATCCATTTCAGGAGTGTTATTGTCCACAGACCATTGTCTCACAGATGCTGCTTTATGACAGGGTGCATTGTCATTCTGATAGAATAAGTCATAGTCTCCAAACTGTTCTGCTGCTGCATGAAATACACAATGCTGTAAAATATGTTCGTCTCCTTGCGCATTGAGCGTTTTCTTAAGTGCAATAAGAGAACCACAGCCTAACCACGAAAAACACCCGTATACTGTAACAACACCACCTCCTCCATTCTTCATAGTTGCACTACACGTGATGGCAGGTATCGTTCTCCAGCCATTTGCCAAACCCATACCCTTCCTTCCCACTGCCACAGGGTATAACGTGATTCATCACTCCAAATCGCTCTTTTCCAGTCATCCACTGAAAATGATGTTCTTTGCACCACCTCAAGTGTTACAGAAATGTGTGGCTTATGGGTAGCTGCTTGACCATTGTACCCCATTCTTTTTAACTTCCTATGCACAGTCATTGTGCCAGTTGGACTCATTCGGGAGGACGACGGTTCAATCCCGCGTCCGGCAATCCTGATTTAGGTTTTCCGTGATTTCCCTAAATCGCTCCAGGCAAATGTCGGGATGGTTCCTTTGAAAGGGCACCCGCCGACTTCCTTCCCCGTCCTTCCCTAATCCGATGAGACCGATGACCTCGTTGTTTGGTCTCTTCCCCTAAACAATCCAATCCAATCCAGTTGGACTGCTGGTATCTCATCGGACCTCACGAATGATTCCTTCCTTTTTCTTTTGCTATCACCCTCTGCAGCGCTCAACAGTCCCTGTCTGCCATTACATAAGGTCTGCCTGGTCCTCATTTAGCCATGATTGTTCCTCTGCGTTTCCGCCTCACAATCATAGTGCCTAGATACTTCTAATCAGACAGTGTACTTGTAGCGCACTGATGGGATTACTGATAATATGGTTATACTGGGCACCATTAAGTCGACAATCTATCGCACAAAGGGACCGATGACCTCACTGTTTGGTGCGCTCCCCCAAATCAACCAACCACCTGTCGCACAAAGCATTGTAAGCTTATAGGAGCTTAGTCAACTGCCACAAACATAAAGGCACAGAGAGATGACTCATGGACATATTTAGGATCGAAATTAAAACCTTCTGACTTATGCATTTGTACTGTACCATCATTCACTGAGGAAATACTAATTCACTGGAAAATATGACGTTCTGCCAGTCACAAGCAATATTGTCTGTCATAAACGGTAATAGGTAGAGTTGACAGCCATCATGGTATCTCTCCTTGATGACTGCAGGCTTGCCTTGTAGTCCGGCCTTCTAAAACCGACGCCGAACCATGCCCACTGCAATGGGGAACGTAGTATGCTTCAACTAAACAAGTTCCTCGTAATACTATGAAGGCCCAAGGGTTTCATACCGGCCGCCGTGTGACCCCCTGCCTCATAGCGACATGTGGATGCAGTATGGAGGGGCATACTGACAGAAAACAGCCCTCCTGCCCGTGTTGCAGACTTTCCAGACAGTGGGCCGCCACTACTTGGTCAAGTAGCTCCTTAGTTGGCATCATGAGGCTAAGTGCACCCTGTACCATGAAGGAAAACTCCTTGGCAGTACTGGGAATCGATCTCGAGTCCTCCATATTGCACCTATCTATGCTGAATACTCAGCTGCGGAAGTGGACGTGTTTCAACTGCACCACATTCAAAAATGATTTTTCTATGATGTATTGACAAGTTCGTTATCTTGCACTGCAGTTGTTACACGATAAAATACAGCTCCTATACGCCTACAGGTTTCACCAGCATCTCAGCATTGTGTTATCGACTGTCGCACAGTCCACTCAGGAACTCCAGATTGTATCCCAGCCTCTGAAACGGTAGAATTAAAAAAAAAAAAAGTTCAAATAGCTCTAAGCACTATGGGACTTAACATCTGAGGTCATCAGTCCCATTGACTTAGAACTACTTAAACCTAACTTACCTAAGGACATCACACACATCCATGCCCGAGCCAGGATACGAAACTGCGACCGTAGCAGCAGCGCGGTTCGGAACTGGAGCGCCTAGAAGCGCTCGGCCACAGCGGCCGGCTCCGTAAAATTCCCCTCTTTCCATCTTTCATGAGAGCAGTGACGTGGTAACGAATAAACAGTCGACGATGGTGCATGGTTCAAGAATAGTGTGGCTAGACTCAAAGTGGAGTGGTTCAGGAATCTGACCCTAAACGTGTACTGTTATTGGCTACTATAGATTGAATAGCGCACCTGCACATATAGCTTGCCTTGTTAGACTGGTAGTCTACACAGCAGGGCACTGAGATTTTGCGAGATGAAGTTCAATGCGGCAGTCTATTTTATAAGATACTAACTCCACGATGACTTTCTTCTTCAGGTAAGATGATCTTACAAGGAAATTAAGTAGCTTATTCTCTCTGAACGTGTCCATAAGGAACCCGTCGTGGAATCAGAACGTAAGAGTGCAATGCACAACTTTCTAAGTCAGGTAATGGAGAGTTATTTCAACTGCAATGTTTTCCTGTGGCATTTTGTTACATTTAATTTTTGTTATTATTATGATTCAGCTGCATGGAATTATCAAGAAGAGTTGTTAGGCCAGCAACAACTATTCTTCACTGACGGAAACAAATCACAACACCGAAAAATAGTTTATGTAGAGTACGAAATTTTGGGAATATATTTGTACAGGTAACATATCTAAGTGATTATCATTGCAACAATAAAAATGGTTCAAACGGCTCTGAGCACTATGGGACTTAACTTCTGAGGTCATCAGTCCCCTCGAACTTAGAACTACACTACTGGCCATTAAAATTGCTACACGAAGATGACGTGCTACAGACGCGAAATTTAACCGACAGGAAGAAGATGCTGTGATATGCAAATGATTAACTTTTCAGAGCATTCACACAAGGTTGGCGCCGGTGGCGACACCTACAATGTGCTGACATGAGTAAAGTTTTCAACCGATTTCTCATACACAAATAGCAGTTGACCGGCGTTGCCTGGTGAAACGTTGTTGTCATGCCTCGTGTAAGGAGGAGAAATGCGTACCATCACGTTTCCGGCTTTGATAAAGGTCAAATTGTAGCCTATCGCGATTGCGGTTTATCTTATCGCGACATTGCTGCTCGCGTTGGTCGAGATCCAATGACTGTTAGCAGAATATGGAATCGGTGGGTTCAGGAGGATAATACGGAACGCCATGCTGGATCCCAACGGCCTCGTATCACTAGCAGTCGAGATGACAGGCATCTTATCCGCATGGCTGTAACAGATCGTGCAGCCACGTCTCGATTCCTGGGTCAACAGATGGGGACGTTTGCAAGACAACAACCATCTGCACGAACAGTTCGACGATATTTGCAGCAGCATGGGCTATCAGCTCGGAGACCATGGCTGCAGTTACCCTTGACGCTTCATCACAGACAGTAGCGCCTGCGATGGTGTACTCAACGACGAACCTGGGTGCACGAATGGCAAAACGTCATTTTTTCGGAGGTATCCAGGGTTGTTTACAGCATCATGATGGTCGCATCCGTGTTTGGCGACATCGTGGTGAACGCACATTGGAAGCGTGTATTCGTCATCGCCATACCCGGCGTGATGGTATGGGATGCCACCTCTTGTTCGCATTGACGGCACTTTGAACAGTGGATGTGTTACAACCCGTGGTTCTATCCTTCATTAGATCCCTGCGAAACCCTACATTTGAGCAGGATAATGCACGACGGCATGTTGCAGGTCCTGTACGGGCCTTTGTGGATACAGAAAATGTTCGACTGCTGACCTGGCCAGCATATTCTCCAGACCTCTCACCAATTGAAAACGTCTGGTCAATGGTGGCCGAGCAACTGGCTCATTACATTACGCCAATCACTACTCTTGATGAACTGTGGTATCGTGTTGAAGCTGCATGGGCAGCTGTACCTGTACACGCCATCCAAGCTCTGTTTGAGTCAATGCCCGGGCGTATCAAGGCCGTTATTGTGGCCAGCGGTGGTTGATCCGGTACTGATTTCTCAGGATCCATGCACCCAAATTGCGTGAAAATGTAATCACATGTCAGTTCTAGTATAATATATTTGTCCAATGAATACCTGTTTATCATCTGCATTAAATCTACAACCTAGATGTGAAACCATAACCTATGTGTAAAAAAAGACAAATCATGTAATATTTCAGGACACCCCCTGAAGATGCCGTGTAAAAAAGGCGAAACGTGTCTGGGAGCATAAATAAAAATAAAAATTTGGTTGTGCAGCATGCAAAACGCATTTTCTTTGAAACAACTGCAATTTAAATGTTGTGTTTATTTGCTACGTGCTGTAACTATAGAGGATAACACCGCATTTCATTGTTGCATTTCATTCGCGTGATTGCTGTACGTGACGTCAACTTCGGCTGCGATTACCGACGGACATTTTTCGTGCTGTTAAAGTGTGCAACGAATTTGACACGCACACGATGACGCGGCGGAACTGTCGCGTGCTGCGGCAGACAACGGCCATATGGCCAGGTTTGTTGCAGCGGTAACATAAGGTGTTGCGCTGCGGGCAGTCACTATTGTTAAAACACTATAGACGCGACAGATACTGATGTTAACGTCGAGATGCAAGGGCTTGTATTGTTTTCAGATGATGCTGAAATGCAATAACCGTTAGATTTACGATACGGCGAAGATTTTTCCGATTCCGATAATGTCGGTTGATCATGGGATGTAGTGCTGTGAATTCCATGTCATGACGCTGACGAAGTCGTCATTCTATCATTCGAAATGTCTTTATGCGCGGCAGGGGATAGGTCACACACAGGGGTTGAACAAAAATTAGGATACACGTCGAGAAATGCATGCCTTGAACACAAATGCAGTTGCTCTGTTGTTCTTGGCCACGAACGGCACCTGTGCAGTGTCCTCAAATACATTGCAAGCATCAATCGTGGTCAGAACAGTTCAAAAAAAAAAAAAAAAAAAAAAAAGGTGTGAAATCTTATGGGACTTAACTGCTAACGGGTTCCCGGGTTCGATTCCCGGCGGGGTCAGGGATTTTCTCTGCCTCGTGATGGCTGGGTGTTGTGTGCTGTCCTTAGGTTAGTTAGGTTTACGTAGTTCTAAGTTCTAGGGGACTTATGACCACAGCAGTTGAGTCCCATAGTGCTCAGAGCCATTTGAACCATTTAACTGCTAAGGTCATCAGTCCCTAAGCTTACACACTACTTAACCTAAATTATCCTAAGGACAAACACATACACCCATGCCCGAGGGAGGACTCGGACCTCCGTCGGGACGAGCTGCACAGTCCATGACTGCAGCGCCTAAGACCGCTCGGCTAATCCCGCGCGGCCGGTCAGAACAGTGTTCTGTGTAGTTGTGTGTGCATTATATAAGAGCAAAGACAATTCGAACGTGGGCAAGTTGTCGGTGCACGTAAGGTGGATGCTTCCGTAACCAAGGAAGCACAAGTGTTTGGTGTTTCAAGAGGCACCGTATCAAAGATTTATACTGCATGCAGGGCAAGCGGAAAAACATCATCTACGAAGTCGCAATGCGGACGAAAGCGAGCGTTGAGTGATGGTCACGAAAAATAAGAGAAAAACCTGCAAAAGTCAATGCAAAACTGAATGTCACACTAGCGAACCAACCGTGTCAGCACCAAAACAACGGGTAGGGTGCTGCAGGGAACTGCATGGCGAGCTGGAATCCAAAACCACTCATCAGTGATGCAAACGCACGTAACAGGAAAACGTGGTGCCGAAGCCGTAAAATCTGCACTATAGAGCAATAAAAGAAAAGCATTTGGTCGGATGAGTCTTGTTTCACAACACTTCCAAATTATGGCCGAATCTGTGTCCCAAGAGTGAAACATGGCGGGGTATGTCGTGGAGGCAATACGAATTTCAGCTTTTCACCGAAGGTGACCCTGCATTCAGCTGCACCACGAACATTTGTTATGTCTCCTGCAAAGGCATACACTGGATCGCATAGAATAATTAATGCAAAATTTAGCCTTCTCATAGGCCAAGCGCTCTGAGATCAACCAGGAAAGTCTTTAATTTCCTTATTTGACGGGAAATACAAATTAATTTTGTATTTGCTTTAATGTACATATCATTCGTTTTTCCTCCGTGTGATCTCTTCCCAACTCTTCAAATTTAATTGTTTGTGGTTTACCTTAAGAGGTATGCCACCGTATAGTAATTAAAAATTGCTGATGTGACGTTAGGGCCACAGCATAATGAGTGCCCACACCACTTTAGTAGAATTTCTTTATAAATTGCAAACGTATACAGAAAAAACTACTTCGTAATTTCATTTACTTACGCACACTGCTGCCTCGCACAATGGACTCGCATTCGGGAGGATGACGGTTCTATCCCGTGTCCGGCAATCCTGATTTAGGTTTTCCGTGATTTCCCTAAATCTCTCCAGGCAAATGCTGGGATGGTTCCTTCGAAAGGGCACGGCCGACTCCCTTTCCTAATCCGATGAGACCGATGACCTCGCTGTCTGGTCTCCTCCCCCAAAACAACCCAACCCCATGCTGCCTCTTTAGCCGTCCGTAACTGGGGAAGTGTTGCCCGTGTATGATTTTGAGCACGAACTGAGTTCCCGATTATGTCCCGTGAATGTTCGATCGGATTCATGGAGAACCTTTCAAAATACGGTACCTCGTAAATGACTCTCACTAGAACCCTGCAAAAAACACCACTAACATCCTAATTTACTCTACTTTTTGTCTATTAATGTCAACAGGCATTGCTCCATTTAAAAAAGTATGTGTTTGAACCAAAAATACACTTTCTAAGTATTATTACAATCTGTTTATTGGCTAACAATACGAGCCCCTGAATACCAATTCATTCTGTGAAAATCGCAAGTTTTAGGTAAGTCACCTTGTATAGTATCAGACCCAGTGCTCCCACTAGAAGAAAATGGTTCAAATGGCTCTGAGCACTATGGGACTTAACATCTGAGGTCATCAGTCCCCTAGAACTTAGAACTACTTAAACCTAACTAACCTAAGGACACCATACACATCCATGCCCGAGGCGGGATTCGAACCTGCGACCGTAGCAGTCGCGCGGTTCCGGACTGCAGCGCCTAGAACTCTCACTAGAAGAGATGATTTTTAGTGTTGGATCGTGAATCTGGGACGTTTCTGAATTTTATTATTTTCATAATAGAAAAAATCGATCTACACATAAGTATTGAGTTATAATAGCTGTCCTTTAATAGAATAGAATTTTTTAAATCAATTGTCTCTAATTGAAATTCCAAAGGTTAAGCGTTTGATGCAACTGATACCAGAATGCTAATTAACTTCATTTCATTTTCCATGCTACGCATGAAAGCTTGAAAACTAGTCTCGAATTTTGCACTATGTCTTCTACATCTACATGTAGGCTACATGGATACACTGCGAATCAAGCTTAAGTTCCCGGCAGAGGGTTCATCGAACCACCTTCACAGTAATTCTCTATTATTCCACTCTCGAACAGCGCCAGAAAAAAAAACGATCATCTATATCTTTACGTGCGATCTCTGATTTCCTTATTTTATTTATTATGATGATCGTTTCTTCCTATGTACGTCAGCGTCAAAAAATATTTTCGCGTTCGGATCAGAAAGCTGGTGATTTTTGTTTTGATGATGTTCACCCAAAGTTCCGTATCATGTGCGTGACACTTTCTCCCTTTTTTCTCGATAATATAAAACGTGCTGCCCTTCCTTGAACTTTCTCGATGTACTGCGTTAATCCGCTCTGGTAAGGATCCCACACCGCACAGCATTACTCCAAAAGAGGACGGACAAACATAGTGTGTGCATTTTCTAAATGTTCTGCCAATAAAACACAGCTTTTGGTTCACCTCCTGCCCAACATTTTCTATGTGTTCTTTCCAATTTAAGCTGTTCGTAATTGTAATTCCTAGATATTTAGCTGAATTTACGGCCTTTAAATTTGATTGATTTATTGCGTAACCGATGCTTAACTGATTCCTTTCAGCACTCATGTGGATGACCTCGCACTTTTTATTATTTAGGATCACTGCCAATTTTCGCACCATACACATATCTTGTCTAATTCATTTTGCAGTTTGTTTCGATTTCCTGATGACTTCACTAGGCGGTAAAGGACAGCGTCATCTGCAAACAAGCTAACACTGCTACTTAGATTGTCTTCTAAATCGTTTATGTAGATAAAGAACAGCAGAGGGCCTATAACAATACCTTGGGGAACGCCAGAAATCACTTCTGTTTTAATCGATGAGTTTTCGTCACTAACTATGGGCTGTGACCTCTCTGACAGGAAATCACGTATCCAGTCGCATAACTGAGATGATATTCATACGCACGCAATATTGTTACAAGCCGCTCCTGAGGGACGGTGTCGAAAGCCCTCTGGAAATCTAGAAATACGGAATCAACTGGGAATCCCCTGTCGATAGCACTCAACACTTCGTGTGAGTAAAGAGCTAGTTGTGTTTCACAAGAACGACGTTTTCTTAATCCCTGTTGACTGTGTAACAAGAGATCGTACTATGCGAGGTGCTTCATGATATTCAAATACAATATATGTTACAAAATCCCGCTGCATATCGACGTTAATGACATAGGCCTACAATTTAGCGAATTACTCCTACCGCCTTTCTTCAATATTGGTGTGACCCGTGCAACTTTCCATTCTTTGGGTATGGATATTTCGTCGAGCGAGCGATTTTATATGATTGTTAAGTATGGAGTTATTGCAACAGCATACTCTGAAAGAAACCTAATTAGTATACAGTCCGGACCCGAAGATGTGCATTTATTAAGTGATTTAAGATGCTATTCCGATGATACCTATTTCTAAGTTACTCATGTTGGCCGCTGATCTCGATTCGAATTTTGGAATATTTACTTCATCTTCTTTGATTAAGGAATGTCGGAAGGCTGTGTTTAGTAACTCTGCTGTGTGAGCATTGTCATCGATAGCATTTCCATTGCTATCGCCCAGAGAAGGTATTGATTGTGTCTTGCCGCTAGCATACTTTACATACGACCAGAATCTCCTTGGATTTTCTGCCAGGTTTCGAGACAAGGTTTCGTTATGGACACTACTATAAGTATCTCGCATTGAAGTCCGCGCTAAATTTCGAGCTTCTGTAAGAGATCGCCAATCTCGAGGATTTTGTGTTGGTTTAAATTTCGCGTGCTTTTTTCGTTGATTCTGCAACAGTCTGTTGACATGTTTTGTGTACCATGGGGGATCAGATCCGTTGTTTGTGAATTTATTTGGTATAAATCTATCAATTGCTTTCGATACTATTTCTTTGAATTCAAGCCACATCTGGTCCATACTTACTTTGTTAGTTTGGAAGTAGTGGAGATTGTCTCTCAGAAAGGCCTCAAGCGAATTTTTCCCTCCTTTTTGAATATATATATTTTTCGTTTATTTTTAGAGGATTTGGTAGTTGCGGTACTCAGTCTTGCTACGACAACCCTATGTTCACCAAACCCACGTATCCGTTTTGATGTTCGTTATTAGCTCGGGATAATTTGTTGCTAAGAGGTCAAGTGTGTTTTCACAACCGTTTTCAAGTGGGCTCATTAACTAATTGCTCGAAATAATTTTCAGAGAATGCGTTTAACACAATTTCGGATAATGTTTTATGCGTACCTCCGGATATAAATATGTAGTTTCGCCAACATATCGAGGGTAAATTGAAGTCACCACCGACTACAATTGTATGAGTAGGGTATGTGTTTGAAATTGGACTCAAGTTTTCTTTGAACCGTTAGGAGGTCGGTAAAAGGATCCAATTACTATTATATTCCGGTTGCCAAGAATGACCTCTACCCACACTAACTCACAGGAACTATATACTTCAATTTTGCTACAAGATAAACTACTTCTAATAGCAGCCGGCCAGTGTGGCCGAGCAGTTCTAGGCGCTTCAGTCTGGAACCGCGCGACCGCTACGTCGCAGGTTCGAATCCTGCCTCGGGCATGGATGTGTGTGCTGTCCTTAGGTTAGTTAGGATTAAGTAGTTCTAAGTTCTAGGGGACTGATGACCTCAGATGTTAAGTCCCATAGTGCTCAGAGCCATTTGAACCGTTTTTGAACTTCTAATAGCAACAAAGACGCCACCGAAAACTGAATTTAGCCTATCCTTTCTGAACACCGTTAGGTCTTTCGCAAAACTTTCCGCTGAACTCATTTCCGGCTTTGGCCAGCTTTCTGTGTCTATAACGCTTTGAGCATCAGTACTTTCTATTAGTGCTTGGAGCTCTGGTACTTTCCCAACACAGCTACGACAGTATACAACTGTTACACCGATGGTTCCTAGATCTACGTTCTTCCTGTGTTCGACCTGCACCCTTTGAGACTAAAGCCCTTTTTGTGACCGTGCGGGGTAGCCACGCGGTCTGAGACGCCTTTTCACGGCCCGTGCGGCTGCCCCCGTCGGAGGTTCGAGTCCTCCCTCGGGCATGGGTGTGTGTGTTGTCCATAGCGTGAGTTAGTTTAAGTTAGATTAAGTAGCGTGTAGGCTCAGGACTGATGACCTCAGCAGTTTGGTCCCATAAGACCTTACCACAAATTTCCAGTTTTCCCTCTTTGTGTTCCCTCGAGACCCTCTAACCTAAAGAACTGCCCAATCCACGCCACACAGCCCCCACTACTCGAGTAGCCGCCTTTTGCGTCTCATGGACTACTGACTTCTTTAGCGGGACCCGAAACCCCACCACTCTATGGCTCAAGTCGAGGAATCTGCAGTCTACGCGGTGTCAGAACCGACTGATTCTCTGATTCAGACCCTCCACTCGGCGCTGCACCAGAGGTCCGCAAACGGTCCTCTCGACTACGCTGCAAATGGTGAGCACTGCTTTCATCTCGAAAGCAAGACTGGTAGCCTTTATCATTTCTGTTAGCCCCCTGAAACCAGAGAGAATCTCTACCGATCCAAAGCTACACATATCATAGGTACCAACGTGAGCTACCACCTGCAGTTCGCTGCACCCTGTGCTCTTCATGGCATCTGGAAGGACCCGTTCCACGTCTGGAATGACTCCGTCCGGTATGCACATGTAGTGCGCACTGGCTTTCTTCACCCCTTAACAGCCCAAAGGTCCCAAAACACGCCTAACTTTGGAGCGCCCAACTACCAATGATCCCACTCTCTGTGACTGCCCAGACCTTGCAGGCTGAAAGGTTTCCTCTTAAACAAGCCAAACAACAGCATCTGGTTGAGGGACAGGAACAGTGTCAGCCATAGACAGCACTTGGAACCTGTTGGTAAGAGTGATCGGGGAGGCCTCTGGAAAGTCTTTCGCAACTTGCCACGCCCTAGGCGTACTCGTGGGTCGTTGGTAAACAACGAAAGCCGTTCTAGTAACGGTCGTGATTTCGTCCTGAATATTATTGATTTTATGTTTCGATATTTCGGCTCTAAAAGGTATATCATTGACTGACTGCCGGGTGAATCACATCAACATGATCAAGCAAAGAAGAATGGGCAGAGTGAATCCCACTAAAGGGAAACATACGAATTCGAATTTCAACTAAGGACGCAATTGAAACTCATAGTTGTGTAAAACTGGAGAATTATTCTGTAATTCAAGCGAGAATTATGTGCGTGTCTAACTTTGTAGAACCTGATACGCGTATTTGTCTACTAGAGTATCTTGTATCATAAAGATTATCGTAGCAAAACAGCTCCTAAAATGTTTATAAACGTTAGCAACAGTTTCCAAGGGAAGTTCATAACTCATTAAATTGGAAGAGTGACTTTACTTCTCTGACGTAAAGTAACGATCGTAAAGTAACAATCGGGAGGACTGGAGCTCTCCACCGTTTAGCCAAAGAACATCGAGGAAATTAAGTATCGTGTCAGTGAATTAACGTGTGAATTGCAAAAACTAAAGCTTGATACAGAAGACACTCGTTCAACACAAATGGTGCGTAGGTATTTTGCCGCTCTCGCCGAACATCTCATCGTGGTGCGTTCTGGAAATTCCGACCTGCGATTTCCTTCTGGGACTCGGGGGTAAATTGAAGTTATGAAAAAAATGTTTTTGTCTGTTTAAAACCTGCAACCTTACTCTTTCCTTCATTCATTTTCAAAGAGTTCGCTTTGTAACGTTTGGAACAAGCCGATGCCTATTAGCCCGTTGTTTCTGGATGGTGCAGCCTTCAGAAGAAAAAAGGGGCACACTGCTACTTCTCTGACGCATAAAATTAATGTACACTGGTGTGTGAAACATGTTGTTGTTGTAGTTGTTGTTGTTGTGGTCTTCAGTCCTGAGACTGGTTTGATGCAGCTCTCCATGCTACTCTATCCTGTGAAAGCTTCTTCATCTCCTAGTACTTACTGCAGCCTACATCCTTCTGAATCTGCTTAGTGTATTCATCTCTTGGTCTCCCTCTACGATTTTTACCCTCCACGCTGCCCTCCAGTACTGAATTGGTGATCCCTTGATACCTCAGAACATGTCCTACCAAACGATCCCTTCTTCTAATCAAGTTGTGCCACAAACTCCTCTTCTCCCCAATTCTATTCAATACCTCCTCATTAGTTATGTGATCTAACCATCTAATCTTCAGCATTCTTCTGTAGCACCGCATTTCGAAAGCTTCTATTCTATTCTTGTCGAAACTATTTATCGTCCATGTTTCACTTCCATACATCGCTACACTCCATACAAATACTTTCAGAATCGACTTCCTGACGCTTAAGTCTATAATCGATGTTAACAAATTTCTCTTCTTCAGAAACGCTTTCCTTGCCATTGCCAGTCTACATTTTATATCCTCTCTACTTCGACCGTCATCAGTTATTTTGTCCCCAAACAGCAAAACTCCTTTACTACTTTAAGTGTCTCATTTCCTAATCTAATTCCCTCAGCATCACCCGACTTAATTCGACTACATTCCATTATCCTTGTTTTGCTTTTGTTGATGTTCGTCTTATACCCTCCTTTCAAGACATTGTCCATTCCGTTCAACTGCTCTTCCAAGTCCTTTGCTGTCTCTGACAGAATTACAATGTCGTCGGCGAACCTCAAAGTTTTTATTTCTTCTCCATGGATTTTAATACCTACTTCGAATTTTTCTTTTGTTTCCTTTACTGCTTGCTCAATATACAGATTGAACAGCATCGGGGAGAGGCTACAACCCTGTCTCACTCCCTTCCCAACCACTGCTTCCCTTTCATGTCCCTCGACTCTTATAACTGCCATCTGGTTTCTGTACAAATTGTAAATAGCCTTTCGCTCCCTGTATTTTACCCCTGCCACCCTCAGAATTTGAAAGAGAGTATTCCAGTCAACATTGTCAAAAGCTGTGTGAAACATAAGGCCGAAAATAGCTTTTGCATAATGTGCCACTGGGAAGTAAAATAGCTCGATGAAACTTGGACCCTACATAGCTTAGTGCAGAAGGTAACTCAAGGAAATACGCAATGAGACGAACAGAAATGACACTTTTATTCAAAGACAATAATTTCGCTGAAGTCACCGCTATTCATGATGATCCCCTAGGCTCTTCAAAAGACGGGACATGGTTCTTACTACCGTGTGTGATCACCACGGACGGCAGTGCATGCTCTGCAAGGTGCTTCCATGTTGGCCACAGGTTTTGTATGGAATTCTTGTGGTAAGGCGTTCCATTCCTCCATCAGCGCGGTTAACAACTGACTGATTGTCTTTGGCCGTACATGTGGACGCGGTGCAATACTTCTCACCAATGCATCCAACACGTGTTCCATAGGACTGAAGTCGAGGGAACGCGCAGGCCATTCCGTACGCTTAATACCCTCTCGTCCCAAGAACTCCTACACCTTCGTTGTTCGATGCGGTCCTCAAAAATGAATTCAGGGCCGAACCCATCCTTTATAAGACGCACATGGGGAAGGATACTCAGCAGCGGCCAACGGCCTTGCCGCAGTGGCAACACCGGTTTACAAAATTGTTCCATTTTCCCGCAAGACATCAAAAAGCTCTTCCATGCATGTCTCACCACGAGCTATTTCACGTGGAATGGCAATTTCTACGAACAGATGGAAGGCATCGCCAGTGGTGGCCAGTGGTGGCCAACTTCTTCGTGGAACAATTCGAAGCACACGCACTGGACTTGGCGACTTCCAATCCTAAGGTGTGGTACAGGTACGTCGATGATACTTTCGTGGTATGGAGCCATGGTGAAGAACAGCTCGGTGACTTCCTAAGACACTTGAACAGCCTCCATGCTAACATAACATTTACCATGGAGTTAGAAAAGGACAAGAAACTGTCATTTCTAGATGTGCTGGTCACAAGGGACGGCGAAAACCTGGGGCACAGCGTGTATCGAAAATCGACGCACACGGACCGATACCTGTTACAAACTATCAAACCACCAACCGAGCCAGAAAAGAGGCATGATTAATACGCTCGCAATGAGAGCAGGACGAATATGTGAGCCGCAGCGCCTCAGACGAGAAATGCAACACCTGGAAAGTATTCTGAGGAGCAATAGGTACTCCACAAATGATATTACAAGTGTAACGAAGCCAAACACTCGGCGAAATAAGGAAACAGAAAAAGAAATGTCGGGTACGGCCTTTCTGCCATACATTCCCAGAGTGACGGACAGAATCGGCCGTATACTGCGCAAACATGGCGTAAATACGATTTTCAAACCGACAAGGAAGATCAAAGAGTGTCTTAGATCGGCGAAGGAGAAAAGGGACCCACTTCCAATGTCGGGAATATACAGTAGCCGGACGAAGTGGCCGAGAGGTTCTAGGCGCTACAGTCTGGAACCGCGCGACCGCTACGGTCGCAGGTTCGAATCCTGCCTCGGGTATGGATGTGCGTGATGTCCATACGTTAGTTAGGTTTACGTAGTTCTAAGTTCTAGGGGACTGATGACCTCGGATGTTAAGTCCCATAGTGCTCAGAGCCATTTGAACCATTTTGAATATACCGTATACCATGCACATGCGGAAAAGTTTATGTTGGAATGACTGGACGATCAGTTAACACCAGGATCAAAGAGCATAATCGACGTTGCAGGTTGGGGCAGGTGGAGAAATTGGCCGTGGCAGAGGACGCACTGAGTGAGACCGACCACGTAATAAAATTCGCCGACACGGAAGTTCCGGCTGTAGAGAAGCACTATCACACGCGCTTGTTCAGAGAAGCTGTAGAAATACAAAAACACGCGAACAGTTTCAACAAGAAAGAGGAAAGCCTTAATGTAAACGGATTCTGACTTCCCGTACTGCAGCGAACGACCGTCGCAGGTAGCAAGAGGAGAACCGCACCGGAAATGACCGCAGAGAAGCCCTCAGACGTTGGCGCGCCAGGTACATAAATATAGTCTGCGGCCGCGAGCTCGGCTCCAGTTCAATGGAGGATGATGCTTTGACAATGCCAGCCACTCGTGCTGGCGAAACGTCAGTAAAATCATTAGATGAACGTCGGCCGAAGAACCCGAGACAGAAGCCAATAGGCAGTTTGTCAACACAGGTTTCGCCAGGTTTCCAAAGTTAACCGTTGTCGGGCTTGGCTAGCCGTTGAATGGGTGACCGTCTGGGTCTTTCGAGCGCCGTTGGCAACCGAGACGCACTCAGCCCTTGTGAAGCCAATTGAGGAGCTACTTAATTGAGAAGAAGCAGCTCCGGTCACGAGAACTGACAACGGCCGGGAGAGCGGTGCGTTGACCACACGCCCGTCCATACCTGTGCCCGTCGCCTACTGGCTGAGAATGACAAGGGGGATTTTAGTTATTTTTTAGACGATTAAATATAGTATTGACAAGATTTTTTCGATTCCGACGCTTTTAAATTTCGATAGATTGTTTTCCACTAGATACATAAGCATGTTGTACCTCGGAACATGTTTTCGAGAGTAGAAAAATCTTAATTTTCTGGAGTAATTTTTGTAATTCCAGAGAAAGGCTGTAGTCCTTAAAGAGTAAAAGCCATCATTTAAAAATGGAATATGAAAATATATTAAACTTCCGTTACTGGGCTGACAAGAGGCGGAAGTCCGTGAAGTGTACCAATGTACAACAGTCTCCCTACCAACCACCCACTGCCAGTGACGTCATTCGGATGGGATATGAGGGGGAATGGGATCACCAGATTGCTTTCCAGACTGTTATCTGTTTTACGAACTTTGAAGCCGGTACTTCTCACTCAAGTAGCTTCTCAGAACCGGAGTCCTTCGTATAGCATTCAGACACGCTGACCACTTAACTACGGAGGCGGACTTATTATTGTATAACCGTACAACAAAATGCTCAGTGGCGAAGTGCTAGACTACAGACAAAGATTTCAGGTTCAATCACTGGTCAGTCCCATGATTTTCATTTGTCACTTATCACTTCCTCCATACCTCGTAATGTTTCTTTACGTGAAATATGTCGAGCTATCCAGTGGGTCGGAGTCAACGTTAAACTGTAGTCCCCATATAACCGGTTGGGTAAGTCTGTTCAAATATCAGAGGAAGCCAACGACATAATTCCTTCAATAGGGCTGCAGAGCTGTGCCGAAGCGAAGCTGCCCTCTGGCAGAACTTCCAAAGCTGCCTCCCCCCTCCCCCGAAGCAAAAACTATATTTCTGCAGTTTTATATGCACACATATAGGAAATTCTGTAATTTGTAAGGTAAGGTAGGTTTAATAAGGAACCATTACTGAAAAATATGATTTAAAAGAACTACACATACAAAAAACATCGCACATAACAAAATATATGCGTCATTGTAGTAAATAAATAACGAATTGTACAAACTTTCTAAAAGAATGAAAAGTAAAACAAATCCTCTGACTTATCGTTTGTGGCAGGTACTGCACATTGATATTATCGTGATGCCCAATAAATAACAGATTTTATTTGCTCTAATTAAATTATTAACAGTGTATGAATCGTTAATAGGAAATAAAAGAAAAACGGTTTTAATTAAGTGTTGAGAACGCATTTCTTTACAAGAATTGTTGTCTTATTATAATTTTACTCTACATTTCCTTACTTTGAGCGCAGCACACTCACTGGTAATATAATTGACAAATTTAGCAGCTTCGTCGTATACTGTCGTCATGATGGCTGAACTTGTCTGCTACACCTATACTCAACCTTAAATAGCTTTTTGTATCATCTTTAATTAGCTTTATCGTAAATATACCCAATATACCAAAACTGTTTTGATGTTTGGATAAACATCTGTAGCCCACACTTGGAAAAAGAGTTCAAAATGCCCAACTGGCAATCTGTGTCAGTCTTCTTCATCTGCTATTTCTACTGGTATTTGAAAGCAGCTATTTCGTTAACTAGCTCTGCTTTAGCAATATTTATGTTATATTTGGCACCAATATCTGCTGAATATTTTACAAAATAGGATACAGAGCTCTCGTTTAACGCTTTTCTGACAGGAAATTAAAGTGAGATGAAATAATGTTCTACATGTGATATCTGTTTCCCATTTCACGTGTTATTCTACCAAATATATTGAAGCAGTGTAGCTTAAACAGTTCCACTCCTGTACTCTGTTGGCAGAAATCGGCAAAAATAGAAAGCCTTCAGTTAAACATCAAATTATTTGCTTCAAGACCCGGTGGCCAACCTTTCAAAATCCATAATACTGTAGCGAAGTAGCAGCAAAGACGCCATTGTCGAACATTGAGCTAGCTGTGTAGGCAGCAGCTGTATGAACCAAGCACACTCTAGGGATGGCAGTTATTTATGAAGTGGCTCAAGTGGCTCTGAGCACTATGGGACTTAACTTCTGAGGTCATCAGTCCCCTAGAACGTAGAACTACTTAAACCTAACTAACCTAAGGACATCACACACATCCATGCCCGAGGCAGGCTTCGAACCTGCGACCGTAGCGGTCTCGCCGTTCCAGACTGTAGCGCCTAGAACCGCTCGACCACAGCGGCCGGCTATTTCTGAAACAAACGATTTTCGGTTACACCGGTTCTTTTTGTCTCCAGTTTAACTTGACTGTTAAAACCGTTAAAAATCATCGCATTTTGAAATAATCGATTTTCTGTTTTTTGATTGGTATTACTTCCAATAATAAACGTAGACTTGGAACAAAGATTGAAAAATTCTGATGGAGGAATACGAGATCACGATCAATATGGGGTTGAGGTTCGGCAGAAATCGGTCTCATTGTCTGCAAGATAGATTGTGAAGGCGAAGGAGGAGGGCCCGGGGACAGCGAGGGTGGAAGGTCACAAGTTGATGACTTCCCTGCATCGTCAGTTTTGGATGGTATTAATTTTTCACCCTGAAGAAACCACAAAATTAAGGGCTCAGTTATTAACCCGAATTTATAGCACGTCAATAAAATTATAGGTATATCAGACAAATTTTCCAAGGAGCATTGTGGATGTTTTCTCCTTACGTGGTGTGGTAAGTTTGTTCTACCTCCTCCAGTTTTTAATCTTTTAAAGGAAATGGAGCATTGTACTTCATTGCTACCGTACTTGGTGAAATACTTCTAAACTAGGGATGGCACCACTTTGCAGTACAACTGATGTCCGAGGACCACAGCGAGAAACTACACTATAGACCAGCTGAGGGCAAGTCTCGCACACAGCACGTCCCCGCGTAGCATCTAACAGGCAACCCTTCTTGCAGCGGTGTACCGTAGGTCTCTAGAAGAGCGTAGCATTCCAAAGGATTGGAAAAGGGCACAGGTCATCCCCGTTTTCAAGAAGGGACGTCGAAGAGATGTGCAGAACTACCTCTAACGTCTATCAGTTGTAGAATTTTGGAACACGTATTATGTTCGAGTATAATGACTTTTCTGGAGACTAGAAATCTATTCTGTAGGAATCAACATGGGTTTCGAAAAAGACGATCGTGTGAAACCCAGCTCTCGCTATTCGTCCACGAGACTCAGAGGGTCACAGACACGGGTTCCCAGGTAGATGCCGTGTTTCTTGATTTCCGCAAGGCTTTCGATACAGTTCCCCACAGTCGTTTAATGAACAAAGAAAGAGCATGTGGACTATGAGACCAATTGTCTGATTGGATTGAAGAGTTCCTAGATAACAGAACGCAGCATGTCATTCTCAAAGGAGAGAAGTCTTCCGAAGTAAGAGTGATTTCAGGTGTGCCGCAGGTGAGTGTTGTAGGACCGTTGCTATTCACAATATTCATAAATGACCTTGTGGACAACATCGAAAGTTCACTGAGGCTTTTTGCGGATGATGCTGTATTATATCGAGAGGTTGTAACAATGGAAAATTGTACTGAAATGCAGGAAGATCTGCAACGAATCGACGCATGGTGCAGGGAATGGCAATTGAATCTCAATGTAGACAAGTGTAATGTGCTGCGAATACATAGAAAGAAAGATCCTTTATCATTTAGCTACAATATAGCAGGTCAGCAATTGGAAGCAGCTAATTCCATAAATAATTTGGGAGTAGGCATTAGGAGTGATTTAAAATGGAATGACCACAGCCGCCCGGTGTGGCCGAGCGGTTCTATTCGCTTCAGTCTGGAACCGCGCGACCGCTACGGTCGCAGGTTCGAACCCTGCCTCGGGGATGGATGTGTGTGATGTCCTTAGGTTAGTTAGGTTTAAGTAGTTCTAAGTTCTAGGGGACTGATGACCTCAGATGTTAAGTCCCATAGCGCTCAGAGCCATTTTGGAATGACCACACAAAATTCATCGTCGGTAAAGCAGATGCCAGACTGAGATTCATTGGAAGAATCCCAAGGAAATGCAATCCGAAAACAAAGGAAGTAGGTTACAGTACACTTGTTCGCCCACTGCTTGAATACTACTCACCAGTGTGGGATCCGTACCATGACAGGGTTGATAGAAGAGATCGAGAGGATCCAACGGAGAGCAGCGCGCTTCGATACAGGATCATTTAGTAATCGCGAAAGCGTTACGGAGATAAACTCCAGTGGAAGACTCTGCAGGAGGCACGCTCAGTAGCTCGGTTCGGGCTTTTGTTGAAGTTTCGAGAATATACCTTCACCGATGAGTCAAGCGGTATATTACTCCCTCCTGCGTATATCTCGCGAAGAGACCATGAGGATAAAATCAGAGAGATTAGAGTCCACACAGAGGCATACCGACAATCTTTCTTTCCACGAACAATACGAGACTGGAACACAAGAGAGAACCGATAGAGGTACTCAAGGTACCCTCCGTCACACACCGTCAGGTGGCTTGCGGAGTATGGATGTAGATGTAGATGTAGAAATGGCAACAGGTACGTTATTGTCTCTGCAATACTGTACTCATCCTAATGCCACGTATTTGTTGCTAGTTTCTAACTGTAGGCATTGTGCTGATAGCTTTTTCCAATTTCCGTTATCAATATTTCAAAGCAATGGAAATTTTAAGAATAAACATTACTCGCTTTTTTATATAATATTTTACCCAAGAACCGAATTTTACCTCTGCTGCTCTGGAAAAATGAGAAGCGGCTTTTTACTCGGTTGCCGGCCGGAGTGGCCGAGCGGTTCTGGGCGTTACAGTCTGGAACCGCGAGACCGCTACGGTCGCAGGTTCGAATCCTGTTTCGCGCATTGATGTGTGTGATGTCCTTAGTTTAGTTAGGTTTAAGTAGTTCTAAGTTCTAGGGGACTGACAACCTCAGCAGTGAAGTCCCATAGTGCTCAGAGCCATTTGATTTTTGTTTTTTACCCAGTTACTTTTAAAACAAGGAAAAGAAAAACTGTTCTGACTGTGATCAAACAAATACCGGTTATTCGGAACTAAAATACCGGTTTCGGTTTTAGCCGATCGGTTTTTCCCGTTCCTAGCGCAGTTTTAAGGCATAACCCAAGTTACACATGTTCGGTAGTAGTCAGGTCTTTATGTGCTACTTGGACGAACTGATACTGTGAAAATAGCGTGCGTTTTCAAATAGGAATACGTGGGCGGAAGAATCCATGTGCCTACGAAAACAGTGTTCGTATAAACGTTGCCATTGTTAGCAAAATATCGCAAAAGCAGCGCCGCGTCGTATTACCTATTGGTGTTCTGACTGCAGAAACAATGACGACCTCCGCCATGGTGCGCTGTGTGGCTTGTTACAGCTGCGGCGTGCGGCGCGGACTGCGAGCTCCGCTGCAGATGCCGGCTCTTCTTTACGCGAGTCAAGGCCGCACAGCGAGGCGATAACAAGCAGATCGCGATGACGTCAGGTCCCCACCCCCCGCAGACGGCGACCCTGTCACGTGCGAGTGAAGCCACTAGCGCCGACTGGCCCCACCCATGTTTGCTGCCTCGTAAGTGGCAGTTCGCCGGCCACTTCACTTAACGCCGCCACGTGATACGCCCCGCCAGCTTTTCATCAGAGGACCGACCGTTGCGTCAGCCTCATCCCACCTCGAGACCTAGCCACGTGGAAAGCGGTATCTAACTGACAGGTCAAAGACCAATTCGCCTAACATCGTGTTAGGGACCGCCAGTTTTTCACCATTATTGCGCCTGTTGCATCATTTCTGCCCCGCTAGTAGACACGTAGCCACAGGCGTTGTATTGACCGGTCTGAACCGATTCGTCGAGGGTCAAATGTCAGCAGCAACAACCCGTGTTAAGGGAATCCACTTGCCTAATACCGAACTAAAATCGGTGGGTTAGCAAACTGTTAATCATTTTTTTGTTTTTAATTTTTGTGAAAACTCTCATTTAATCAAATAAACTTTTATTCCTTTAAACTGAAGCTCATGAAAGCAGACATGTCGTCCTAGATGGGTATAATTAAAGTGCAGCCACTCGTGGGCTGTAGTTATCGCGTGGCAGTGAAACTTGGTAGATATTCTCACGCGTTTATTCGTAATCGATTTACTCTGGAAAAGAATTGGTTCCAATTTTGGGACCGAGCGAGGTGGCGCAGTGGTTAGACACTGGACTCGCATTCGGGAGGACGACGGTTCAATCCCGCGTCCGGCCATCCTGATTTAGGTTTTCCGTGATTTCCCTAAATCATTCCAGGAAAATGCCGGGATGGTTCCTCTGAAAGGGCACGGCCGACTTCCTTCCCCATCCTTCCCTAATCCGATGAGACCGATGACCACGCTGTCTGGTCTCCTTCCCCAAACCAACCAACCAACCAACCAATTTTGGGCACCAGGTGCAAAACTGGCGCTGCGAATGCTGTATGGTGTATAGAAATGGCTCTATATGTAATGGATTGGGAACGAGACGTGAGTAGAAAAAGTCAAACAAGTGGAAAAGCCGTAATGTTGATTTTATTATTAACCGCCACTAATTTGTTCAATATAAGCAATGGAGACGTCGACGATATGTACAGCGCCAGATTGGCACCTGGTGGCCAAAATTGGAACAATTTTTTTTTTTTTTTTTTTTTTTTTTGCGTAAATTGGTTCCGCCTTAGCGCATTAGCCGGCCGGGATGGTCGAGCGGTTCTAGGCGCTGCAGTCTGGAACCGCGAGACCGCTACGGTCGCAGGTTCGAATCCTGCCTCGGGCATGGATGTGTGTTATGTCCTTAGGTTAGTTAGGTTTAAGTAGTTCTAAGTTCTAGGAGACTGATGACCTCAGAAGTTAAGTCCCATACTGCTCAGAGCCATTTTTAACGCATTAGAATATCTACCAAGTTTTGCAACCATGCAATAATTACAGCCTACACTGGACCTCTGTGAGCAGATGCACTCTCATTATAACCACCTGGTATAAAGTCAGACGGACTGCTTATGACAAGGTAAATTAAAGATTGTTAAAGTTCCGAAAGTTTTCAGTTTAACACCGCACTAAAGCCTACGAAAAAAAAATCGTTCTTATGGTGCGTCACAACAGATGTGCGACTGAACTGGTGAATTCTCAACTGGCAGAAAGCACTAAATTTACTAGACGTCCCTACCACTGTACCCTTCAGAGGGCCGTACAGTGTGTGGTGGGAGGTATTAACCGCCACTAATTTGTTCAATACAGGCAATGGAGACGTCGACGATATGTACAGCGCCAGATTGGCACCTGGTGGCCAAAATTGGAACTATTTTTTTTAGCGTAAATCGGTTCCGCATTAACGCATTAGAATATTTACCAAGTTTTGCTACCATGCAATAATTACAGCCTACACTGGACCTCTGAGAGCAGCTGCACTCTCATTATAACCACCTGGTATAAAGCCAGATGGACTGCTTGTGACTAGGTCAATTAAAGATTGTTAAAGTTCCGAAAGTTTTCAGTTTAATACCGCACTAAAGCCTACAAAAACAAAACAAAAAATGGTTCATATGGTGCATCACGACAGATGTGCGACTGAACTGGTTAATTCTCAACTGGCAGAAAGCACTAAATTAACTAGACGTCCCTACATCTGCACCCCGCAGAGGGCCTTACTGTGTGTGGTGGGAGGTATTTTGTGGACCACTGTCACATTCCCCTTTCTTGTTCCGGTCGCGAGTGATGTGAGGGAAGAATATATGCGTGATTAACATGAACGTGAACTCGGATGCTGTTCAGGTATATTTTCTGAATTGGCTGTTATGGCTAGTTACAGAGAAAAAAAATGTAACAACGGTTTACTTCGTTTATTACGCTAATTACCTTTGCTTCTGTAAAAATATGTTCATTACGTTGAAAAAGTGTGTAACGTGCGATCACCAGAACGTGTAACGCAGAACACGGGGTAATGCCACAGTCCTCCGAAAAGTACTGTGATGTGGTTGACGCCTCTGCGGGAACAGCGCAGCATGGCGTTATTTTGCCACACTTCCATTATATTCAGTGAACCCATACGCGAAGTGCTTATCGATCAGCTCTTCATCACTAAACCTAGTCACGTTACTCTGTATCTCTGTTAACGTACAGCCAACACTGCTGGAAAAATAAACCCTTGACAGAAAATAACAGTACCGAATACAAGTTCGGGGGCGAACAATAAAGCGTTAATCGCTGCTGTCGTCAAGAAATGCCGTGAGTGAATAGAACAAGTTTGTTTCCACAAATCTTAAGGCTGTAAATTCAACTAAATACTTAGGAATTACAATTACAAATAACCTAAATTGGAGCGATCACATAGATAATGTTGTGGATAGAGTAAACCAACGACTGCGATTCATTGGCAGAACACTTAGAAGGAGAACAGGTCTACTAAAGAGACTGCTTACACCACGCTTGTCCGCCCTGTTCTGGCGTATTGTTGCGCGGGTTGGGATCCGCATCAGGTGGGACTGACGGATGACATCGGAAAAGTTCAAAGAAGAGCGGCTCGTTTTGTACTACCGCGAAATAGGGGAGATAGTGCCACAGACATGATACGTGAATTGGAGTGGCAATCATTAAACAAAGGCGTTTTTCGTTCCGACGGGATCTTCTCATGAGATGTCAATCATCAGTTTTCTCCTCCGATTGCGAAAACGTTCTGTTGGCACCCGCGTACATAGGGAAAAATGATCATCACGATAAAATAAGGGAAGAAAAGGCTCGCACAGAAAAATTTAAGTGCTCGTTTTTCCCGCGCGCCGTTCTTCAGTGGAACGGCAGAGAGACAGCATGAAGGTGGTTCATTGAACCCTCTGCCAGGCACTTTATTGTGAATAGCACAGTAATCACGTAGATGTAACTGTAGATGAACATTCAGGGCGTACTGTCGATATTTGCACTGTTTAGTAGACACTTTAAGTGCTAGATAAACTGATGTAAAAATCAAGGGAAATAAATTACTCTCTTATGAGCCACTGGAGACCACGGGTCTCTGATACCAAAATTGTTGGATACGAGTAATCTCCCTGAACAACTTCGGAAATTTTGTCGGTGGAGTTGGGGTTCATCCTGTGGATAATTTTACCTTAACAATCTTTTCGCAACGTAAGTGTGGGAGGAAGCAATATGTTGGTTGAATCTTCTGGGAACGTGCATACTCGAAACTTCAACAGCAAGCCACATCTAGAGGCACGGAGCCGGTCTTGTCACGTCTGCCACTGCAGTTGAATGGACCAAACGAACCTGTTATGAACCGTGCTGCTCTTCTTTGGAACTTCAATATTTCCCCTAACAGTCCTATATGTAAGGGTCCTAGACAAAGCAACAGTATTCAAGCGTCGGTGGAACGAGAGTTTTGCGAACTACCTTCTTCGTGGGAGGATTACACTTCCTGCAAATTCTTCTAATGAATCTCAGTCTGTCATCTGGTTTTCATAAAAATAATCCGACACGTAGCCATTCAAAGACAAGCAGGTAATTTTGTGTGTGCTCCAGAGAAATGTTCAAAATGGTTCAAATGGCTCTGAGCACTATGGGACTTAGCATCTGAGGTCATCAGTCCTCTAGAACTTAGAACTACTTAAACCTAACTAGCCTAAGGACATCACACACATCCATGCCCGAGGCAGGATTCGAACCTGCGACGTAGCGGTCGCGCGGTTCCAGACTGTAGCGCCTAGAACCGCTCGGCCACCCAGACCGGCCCAGAGAAATGTGATAAAACTATAACTGTTCAAGTGGGTACATACACTGACGGAAACAAAAATGCAATACCCTCTAGGATTGTGTTCAGTGGCACCGAGGTGTAATACGTGCATACTGATGGGTTATACTGCTAGTGATCCATTTGTCACGGTCATTGGCGATCTGATGGTGCACCTTCCTGTGCAGCCTCTGTTTTGACTCTAAAGGCAGTAAATCTGCTGAATTTAGAGGTTAACAGTGTTTGCAACATTCATTATAGGGTACAACATGCCACACCAACGAGTATGTACTCCCGTTGAATAGCTTCAGCCATCGAATGGGGTCACATTGTGGGCCTGCAGGAAGGTAGATGGACGTATCGACGGATTGCTGCATCTTCCTGCATCTACATATGAAGGGCTTATTTCAATAGTGGTACAAGTCTATTACCTCCACTTTTCTGTCTATAATGCTTCTTACATTAATGGTCCAAACAAACAGAAAGAAACGTTCATCTCTAGCAAGAAGCCATATGCTTGAATATTTCTTGTATCTCAACTGCAGATTTTTTAGCGCTCGTTTAACTTTAGGACTCTGTATCTCAGAATGAACAAAAATGGACTTGTACCACTATTGAAATAAGCCCTTCATATGTATTTTGCAAGCCACTGTAGGGTGCATGGCGGAGTGTGCGTTCTACCACCACTAGCCATTTCCTTTCCTGTTCCACTTGCAAATAGAGAGAAGGAAACACGACTGCCTATGTGCCTCCGTATGTGTCCTAATTTCTCCTATGTTATCTTCGTGGTACTTACGCGAAATGCATGTCGCCGGCAGTAGAACCGTTCGACAGGCAGCTTCAAATGCCGGTTCTCTCAATTTTTTCAACAAAAAAATGGTTCAAATGGTTCTGAGCACCATGCGACTCAACTTATGAGGTCATCAGTCGCCTAGAACTTAGAACTAATTAAACCTAACTAACCTAAGTACTTCACAAACATCCATGCCCGAGGCAGGATTCGAACCTGCGACCGTAGCGGTCGCTCGGTTCCAGACTGTAGCGCCCAGAACCGCACGGCCACTCCGGCCGGCATTTTTTCAACAGTGTTCCTCGACAAGAACTTCGTTTTCCCTCCACGGAGAGTGTAGCTCATGCATAAAGGAGACCGCGTGATGCGTGGTAGAGGGTACCTTGTACAGCTACTAGTCATTTCCTTTTTGTTCCACTTGCACCCCCCCCCCCCCCCTCCCTCGTCGGAGGTTCGAGTCCTTCTTCGGGCATGGGTATGTGTTGTCCTTAGCGTAAATTAGTTTAAGTTGGATTAAGTAGTGCGTAAGCCTTGGGAGCGAAGACCTCAGCAGTTTGGTCCCATAGTCCTTACCACAAATTTCCTTTTTTTTTCCACTCACAAACAGAGTGAGGGAAGAAGGCCTACATGCCTCCGTAAGAGCCCTAATTTCTCCTATCTTGTCTTTCTGATCTTTAGGCGAAATTTACCTTGACGGCAGCAGGATCGTTTTGCAGTCAGTCGCAAATGCTGATTACCTAAATTTTCCCAATAGTGCTTAGCAAAGAGAATATCTTCTTCTTTTCAGGGACTCCCTCTACTGTTCACCTAGCATTTCTGTAATAATCACGTGTGGATCGTACTTACCGGTAACAAATATATCAGAACGCCTCTGAATTCTTTCTACGACTTCCTTTAATCCGACTTGGGGGACTCGGGTCACAATCGTGTTCTATAAGCGCTCTCCTTTATGGATGAGATACACTTTACTAGCGCTCTCCCAATGAAACGAAGTCAACAATTCGTCTTACCTACTATCGACGTTATGCGCTAAGTTCATTTCATATCTCTTTGCAGCCGGCCGCGGTGGTCTAGCGGTTCTAGGCGCGCAGTCCGGAACCGCGCGACTGCTACGGTCGCAGGTTCGAATCCTGCCTCGGGCATGGCTGTGTGTGATGTCCTTAGGTTAGTTAGGTTTAAGTAGTTCTAAGTTCTAGGGGACTGATGACCACAGTAGTTAAGTCCCATAGTGCTCAGAGCCATTTGAACCATTTTTTCATTTCATATCTCTTTGCAGCGTTACGCCCAGATACTTAATGGAAGTTACTGTGCCAAGAAGCACATCATTAATACTGTATTCGAACATTGCTGGATTGTTTTTCTTAATCGATTGTATTAACCCACATTTTTACACATTCAGAGCAAGCTGGTTTTCATCACACTAGACATAAGTTCTATCTTATGGGCCAGCCGGAGTGGCCATGCGGTTGTAGGCGCTACAGTCTGGAGCCGAGCGACCGCTACGGTCGCAGGTTCGAATCCTGCCTCGGGCATGGATGTGTGTGATGTCCTTAGGTTAGTTAGGTTTGATTAGTTCTAAGTTCCAGGCGACTGATGATCTCAGAAGTTAAGTCGCATAGTGCTCAGAGCCATTTGAGCCATTTTCTGTCTTATGTTATCGTTTAGCCTCCTCAACGACGTAACTTTCCCGTACATTACAGCGTCATCAGCAAACAGCCGCAGTCAGATGGTTTATGTGCTATCATACCCAAAAGTTTCCGAATGACCTGAACTGCGTTTCGCCTGATTTCCATGCAGCCCACATAACGCATCGGTCTTGCAGGTCCTCTGATGTCTTTGCAGTACAAAAAAAATTGCTATCACTTGTAGTTCGGTGTGCATATGCTAGGGCAAGAAATGAACACATGAATATTTTTGTGCTGGACCAGGATTAGAACCTATGTATGTGCCTTTCATGGATACTCAGAGGAGTCTGCAATCTTGGGGAAAACAACGAAATGATCGAACTATATCGTTCTGTGTGTGTCAGATACCACGAAAGAGGAAATCCGAATTCGAATCCTAGCCCAGCACCACATTTTTCAGCGTCTCAAGTTCAAATAAAATAAGAGCCCTGTGACCTTAAATGACCATTGACTCATTAAATGAGATAAAGTTTCTAGTGTAAGGAAGCTCACTGGCAACAGAATTTCTGGTTGCTGCGACTTCCGCCTCTGCTATGGCCCAACCTAAACCGGCGCTGAATCAGTTGGTAGTGAAAAAATATTATGTTTACAATGCGGATTCTGAAGTATGGTGCAACCTGATGTTCTTAAGTAGAGGTGAAGGAAATACGTTCGTGTGGGTTTAAAATACACGCTGAAAGTGGGAATAGAATTCGTACCTCGCAACTAAGAACCTAGGATCAACCCAGCAGACCACTGAAGCCCAAAGGTGCTACCTTTCTCACTGGGTCTTAACGCATGATGCGTTTAGCTTACAAATTAGACATGGTGAAAAAAAATTCAGTCCTCCATTTGGAGGTTAATTATCAGCAGGCTTCTGACACGGATATTAGCCGGCCGCGGTGGGCGAGCGGTTCTAGGCGCTTCAGTCCGGAACCGCGCGACTGCTACGGTCGCAGGTTCGAATCCTGCCTCGGGCATGGATGTGTGTGATGTCCTTAGGTTAGTTAGGTTTAAGTAGTTCTAAGTTCTGGGGGACTGATGACCACAGATGTTAAGTCCCATAGTGCTCAGAGCCATTTGAACCATTTTTTGAACTGACACGGATATTATGCCAGCCTTATGTGAGAGGAATGTAAAGACGCTTTTAGCCATCATAACCTCGATCCGAAGCCACTTTCAAATTTTCACTGTTTCAAGAAACTTCTTAGTTCCAGAAACAGCGTTGCAGCGTATGAAGTTACCAAATACTTCGATTATTACTGCCATTTTCACTATTAATTTCTTCATTCTATTGCTGCTACACGTGTGCTTGAAAGAAGCATTTAACACTTCTTGGCCTTTTTAGAAGCAGTTGCCCAAAACAGTCAAGTATTTAGTTCGCAGCAAATGGTTGTGGCGTTTTGTTGCAAGTGGACTGTAAAAGTAGTGATCGAGTTCTTCCTAGTCTAGGGGATACTTTTCAAGTTAATACCGGACATCTTCAATTATTCGTAGATTACATTAAAACTAAATTCACTGGCGAAGACGATACTTCATAATAGCAACTGCGTTGCATTACTTCATTTACTTGCGCTTAGCAACGACGCTCGCAAAATGATAAGACTGTGGGTAAAGCCCACGTTCAAGGCCAGAGGATCTTAATGTCTTCTGTTAAATGTCGTGATCATTCTCTCCAGATGACTTGGTCGACGTCAGCTATTTGAAGTAGAACAAGGAAGAAAATATTGCAGAACATCGGCTGCTTTCGGCTGCAATAAACTAGTTCTGCGTGGTCCCAGTTCATAATTTCGCTGAGTTACTCTAACTGTAGTATCCACTTGAACAACGTAGAGAAATGTTTCAGCGTTCCAGAACTCACATCCGACTCAGAGGCCTTACACTTAGTTGTCAACCAGAAATTCTAGCTCTGTGGAACACCAGTTTCCGTAAACTGATGCAGCGAAAACTGTTTAGCAACGTTCTTTCTCATCAGAAAATTTGCAGTTGACTTATTGGGCCCTATAACTATACTGTAACAGTAGTTTCCTGAGCAAGAAATGCATACGAATTGCAGAATTTAGTAGTACCGTGGCTTCCGTTTCTGTATATTCCTGGCTCTACATAATTTCAGGCCGCAGGCACTGCAGCTTCATACTTGCCCTGCTAACTTCATTATTCGTTCCACTTGATTTTGTAATCACTGACATAAAAGTCACATGACCTCCCAACATGAGAGGTTTCACTTCGTTCCGCCTTTCCTTCTGGGAGACTAATGTTCTGCTCCACATGATTTTTCCCTTACAAGCAGCGAAATGCGGGACATTGCTGCCAGTAATCGCTTCACAAACCGCTATTTAGTGCTGTTAAGAAGATTTCTTTTAACGTCGTCATAGGCGAAGGAAATTTGTTTAACCTTAGGACATCTTAAGGAGCAACGTTCACAAATTTACCGAATAAGAAAAGCTTACTGTCCAGGTGAGAAAAGGTTTAAAAACAAAGTTTGCGTACTCTGAGCCAGGTCGATCTTCCCGTATGATAGCACTGTATTAAATTCTGCCTAAGAAGTATCAGAAGTTGCGTTCAGGTAGCAGTGGAAATCATTAGTTGTAAACGAGATTAACTTGTAAGGGGTATGGTACTGCTAAAAATACAAAATGATTGACAACCGAAGGATAAGCATCATATTAATTTGTGTTCTCTTTATTTATACGCAGAGTGAACATCAGTACCGACAAAAGCACAAAGGATATATTTTCGTTTAATGCCAAGGAAAAATCACAATACATGAAGTGAAAAAGTGTTGTAAGACCAGCGACGTGGGAATAAAGTCAAGCGTTTGAATCCACTACATCGTCAGTTACATACTTCTGAATACTTTAAAATTATGAATACTTAATAATTCTCGTAGTCCTTCTAAGCTAATAACACTTACCACAAACAAAAATTCATGGAAGTGTCAGGATTCGAACCCCCAAACTGCAAATTAAAAACGCGCAGCATTAACCTCTACACCATTCTACCAACCGCGCATCATTGAGTTACGACATGTTGGTTGGTGCACTTTAGTTATGAGAGTTGATACGAAGTGTGCATCATTTTAATTACTTTGGCTCAAAAATTTGTGTTGTTGACAAGTCACGATGCCTTGGAGAACTGTAATATCGGCAGAAGCTACAATACGGCAGAATAAAAACAATGAAAAAAACAAGTAATTTTGTGTTAAGGTTACTGGATTCTCTGTTAAGAGAAGAAGATTTATTTATTGATTTTCAATGCCGCCTACGTCAGATGTCTCCGACCAGGTGAACGTGGCGCGTATACTGCTGATGATTAATTTCTCTTTGATGTTTACTGTTGTGTCCAATAAAATAACGACAATGATATTGAAATATGCTCTACACTAATTAAAATGAAATTAATGTCAGCATGAGATCCTTATGACGAAAGTCTATTTTACTAAAACATAAAGTATCTGTAACAAGAGTGTGCCTATATCAGCACAAATTAGTAAGATATCACTCATTCTGGACTTAAAAATGGTCTGTGTTAGCTTACTTCCCTGTCTCACAATGAAGTATTATGGAACTGTGGCATTTCATAAATAAATTAAATAAAGTTTCCTCGTTGATTTTCGATCTGACTGCTCATAGGCCTGTCACGAAATGGCTAAAAATGAACCCTTCAGCGAGACTGGAAGCTGGAACCAAAGCAGCCCCCAGTTCTCAGGCAAACAAGTTGCCTCACTGCTAGTGGAATACTGCAGTCTTATATATTCCCTTATTGCTCCATTCGTGGCTAGGTCATATAAGCTCGCAACGTAGAAGACGAGATGAACTGCCGTTTCCACGTCGAATGACTTCCGTGGACTCAAAACCATAAATTGATAACTTTATTTCACATCTTACGTGAAAATTACTTAGATTATTTAATGGAAATGATACGAATGTATCAAGTGAATTCTGTGGGTTAATTTTATGTAAGCCAGGAAGTAACTCGTCGGTCACTGAGTTGCCAATAATAACCTCCGCTGTTCCCAACATTCAGTTACACTTCTAGCAGGAAGAATACCAGCCTTGAGAGGTCTAGGAAGTGAGTACAGTTCACGTCTCAAAGACGGTGGCGGCCGAGCGCCGAAGTACACAAGGTATATGTAAATGAGCCTTATTGGCGTTTTTATAAATGGGTTTAGGGACTAGGGCGTCGTCATTAATAATACTCAGATGCGCCGACTGCAAACTAAACAGCACCAAAATTATTTGTGTTTTCCTGTCATAAGTGTACTGAAACTAAAAATCTCATCAGAAGACATCTTTCACGTTTTTACAACATCTCAAGTAGTTATACTGTAAATGTTATGAGTAGATACAGATCTCTTTTGTAACAACAGATCTGGGAAATATTTTTCTTCAGCTCGATGTCAGTGGCACTATCCATGAAAGACAGGCACACAAATGAAGAGACAACAACACAGCATCGATTGCAAATTGGAACATCGGCAGAGAGATCTCGCAAGCTACGAATAACATGAAGTTCCGAATCAGGAAAGGTGTGCAGGAAACTGTAAGAAATGATAGACAATGCAGCTCAAAATTCCGTTGAAAATTAAGCTAACGAAGGTATGTAGCATAACTTCGATTCTAGCTTCTGCTAACGCAAAAGGAGAACAAACAGTTGTGATCAGAAACTGGAACAAAGAACACAAAACGCTGACAGTAATGTCTAGAATAAGTCATCCTTGAGTAAAACTGCCATTCGGTCCATAAATACTAAAATAAAGGTACGTATCATCTATTCGTTATGGTTAAAATGTATCGGCTACTGATGCTTTCTCAATAAAAGCGAAAAGCGGCTACATTGAAAAGCTTTTCAACGTGCAGTATGCTTAAAACAGAGGGAGAACCTGAAATACCAACGGGTTCACCAAGATGAATGTGGTACTGAGATTCTACGCATCGCTTGCGCAGAGTGTTATTAATTTAGCCCCTAAAGTTTTAATATTAACGACGGCTCTAGGCTACCACAACACTCATACGTTATTATAGAGTTCTACGGTGACGGCACAGATGGGCAGATTGTTCTAGAATTTACAGAGACTATCGATATGCTGCTGAACCAGAGCGCTGAATTGCCACTACATCAGATTATATGCCATACTTAATTTCTACCTATGACAGAATTGCTCAATCCACAATAGCATCAGCACCATTAACCCTTCACCCTGCACACAACACAGTCCTAGTGTATGTCAGTTAATCACGACAGAATGCTCTATGCTCGCTTCCTACTGTCAGCGACTTAATTTCTGTCGCAGGACTGTCACCCCATAACCGGGGCAATAAACAAGTGTTACGGTCTACCACACAATCGTTCACGCCCACTCCCTCCCCCACCCGTCACACCCATTTTAGATGTCTCATAACTGACACCGAACGTTGACAAGCTTCTTATCAGCCTTTCTAACTGGCCATCGTGCCGTTGCTCTGAAGAGAAATTCTTGAAATAAATACGAATATTCTGTACGGCGATCATCCAATGTTCCAGGTCCATTATCCGAAAATTGTGAAAATAAGCGAAAAAGGAGTTCAAATGGTTCAAATGACTCTGAGCACTATGGGACTCCTCAGGTCATCAGTCCCCTAGAACTTAGAACTAGTTAAACCTAACTAACCTAAGAACATCACACACAGCCATGCCCGAGGCAGGATTCAAACCTGCGATCGTAGCGGTCGCGCGGTTCCAGACTGTAGCGCCTAGAACCGCTCGGCCACTCGGGCCGGCTGAAAAAGGAGTCCCTATGAATTTAATAAGTGAAATTGGTTATATTCTATCAGTCATTTGACGTTTATGTAAAACTACCTTTTTGACCTACACAGCACTCCTTATAAAATTAAGTGTTTTGTAGGAATTTGTTGCTTAAATTCGTTGCGGTCTTTATCCGTCAAAGTAGAGGAAGAGGAAAAATTCTAACTAAGCGGGATTTGGGTCGGCCGGCCGCGGGATTGAACCCTCGTCCAGCGGGATTTGAGCCTACGGTTACAGTTTTAGTATCTCTCTGCTACTGAGAAATCCAGAAGGTTAAAATTCTCTCATTGGTGTAGTACAGACTAGTGCAGAGAGAAGCAATTTAATTATTTATCTTATGTTTAGTTTAACGTATTACAACGCATCACCAGGAGCGCATGCCTACAAAAAACTGTTACATAAACATAAATTACCTTAATCCAACTTAATGTAGATCTGTTTTGTTCACTGTTCGGTGCTGGAGTGGCTATTGGAGTATTTGGGGGCGGGGGGGGGGGGGGGGGGGGGGGAGGGTGTGCCAGTGGGTGGCCGGAAATCAACGTCCAGTGGTGCCTTTTACTGAAGTATAGCTGTGTGTCGTTGTGCCTGACAACATAGCTGTGTAGGAAACAGATAGTTTTGCAGCAGTTATTGTGGTGCGGTATCATGCGATATTGCTTTTTGTGTGATAAACAGTCAAGTGTTCCTTTACAGCAGCTCTTCGGCAAAAAAGTCCATTATCTTCCAGTCTCCTTCTCACAGTTCATACATTGCCAGTAAACTCAGAATTCTCTCCTAGTTGACGGCAGCTCAGGAATGGATTGCTGCATATGTTGTCGAACAGAAATTAGTCGTCTCTATCATTGGACATACTGACTGTGTGTGTTGTGTGTGTGTGTTTATGTTTGTGTGTCAGTTTTGTGTTTACAAGAGAAGCAAAAAAAAAAAAAAAAAAAAAAAAAAAGCTTCAGGTATCGTGTGCGGAGTATTAAAAGCGACAGCAAGTTTTAAAATTAATTTTTACTCAACTCTTTCCAGCATGTTGCATTGCTTGCGCTCTTCGAGGGAGTATTACGTCTGTACATTTAGCATGCACAGAGCGCTCTTGAGGTCGTCACTCGCGACAAGAGCAGCGGTAAACACTGGCCAATGTGTTTATGTTGGCTGTCCGACGTCCACCGCGGTAGACTCTCACATCAGACAAACAGAAAGACATTATCGTGGCTCTGTATGTAGCGTGCTGACATCATTACCTGCACGTTCTTCGAGTAGCCAAAGTGATATTCTATTCGCATTTGCGAAGAAGCAAGTGGAACCAAATCACATCATTAGTCGTCAGTAAATTAATCGTTGATACTGTCCACTCTCTTTTGACCCTAAGAAAAAGTGGAACTTCTCACATAATAAGATGAGGTAATACCAAAATCTGTGCCGGCCGGGGTGGCCGAGCGGTTCTAGGTGCTACAGTCTGGAACCGCGCGACCGCTACGGTCGCAGGTTCGAATCCTGCCTCGGGCATGGATGTGTGTGATGTCCTTAGGTTAGTTAGGTTTAAGTAGTTCTAAGTTCTAGGGGACTCATGACCTCAGAAGTTAAGTCCCATAGTGCTCAGAGCCATTTGCACCATTTTGAACAAAAATCTGTGCAATACACAGAAAGAACTAAGGAGCTTTTCTGCGCATGATGGTACTCCACAAGGAAATACTTTTTCTGAGAGGCATGTAATTTGTTTATTCATCTCAAATCATGGCATTTGTTTTAATATGAAGTGAGAAAATAAACGTTTTAGCATTCTGAAGCGTAATCTGACACCAGATCCATATCATTGTCCGTATCGGAAGTGTCACAAAAATTGACAGTCTCTTCCCTTTCATGCATTACTGCATCTCACAGATTCTTACTGATGGACTTACGGACACCAAGTTACTAATTACGGTCATGGGAACATTTAGGAAAGGAGAGTAGCCCCTATAGCAGTGAAGACCTTTGTGTATGTCTGCATTCAGCAATGTCTGCCAGCTGCCACGACACTTTACAGAACTGACGCGGCGGGGAGCACCAGTATCAGAGTATTCCAGACATCTTTCAGTAAATCGTCAGGAGATAGACTGAAAGTCAAATTAACGTCGCTTTCCAAGTAATATTCAACCCATAATGGAGTATTATTTAAGGTAGTAGCATGTTCCAGCAATTACACTTTGGTAACTCTCATATGAATGTACTGATGGCCGAAAGGACCGCCGGCCGAAGTGGCCGTGCGGTTAAAGGCGCTGCAGTCTGGAACCGCAAGACCGCTACGGTCGCAGGTTCGAATCCTGCCTCGGGCATGGATGTTTGTGATGTCCTTAGGTTAGTTAGGTTTAACTAGTTCTAAGTTCTAGGGGACTAATGACCTCAGCAGTTGAGTCCCATAGTGCTCAGAGCCATTTGAACCATTTTGAACCGAAAGGACCGGTTAGTGAGTGAAACTATGAAGCATTAATTAAGATAAAACTGCAAGAACTCGAGGCGTTCTGCAAATGGAAATTCTCATTCAAAAGACGCTTTTCGCTTTTCTTGGCAAATCATCAGCAGCAATTATATTGTAACGATTTCCAGTAGATGATAGTAACAAACCTTATGATCAGAATGGTATGGGCGCTATTATAGGTCGCTTAGGAAATGAAACGAATAATGTTTGAGATTCCATCAGAATGATAAACTTACAGATATCCTATATGCGATTGAAAGAAACTAGGGAATGGGGTGAACTCGAACGCGTGACTTTATGTTTAGAGAGCGCGAAACTTACCACATTTCTTTTTTTTTCTTTTTAATTGTCCAGCCTCCTGCCTCCCCCTCGGCCCGTCCGTATGCCCGCAAATATTCAGCCTTCACGGCCCGGCTTGATTGCCTTTAATGTTCTTCTCTGGAACTGTAAAATAATAGGTAAAATAATCTTCAGTCTCGAAATTGAAAATGAATGCATAAAGAAATAAATCTCCTTTTATTAACAGAGAATCCAGCATCCTTCAGACAAAACCATTTGTTTTTCTTTCATCGTTTTTATTCTTATGTTGTGGCTTCTGCCGAAATTAGAGTTCTCCTGAGGCATAGTAACTCATCAACAACACAAATTTTTGAGCCAAATTAATTAAAATGATGCACACTTCGTATCAACTCTCTTAACTGAAGTGTATCAACCGAAAGTTACCTCTTCCTTATGGTAAAGTGTGAAGTAAAGAATTTTATTTCGAACTCCTTTTTATATTACGGTGCTCTTCCGTTATATGTTATATATACTCAGCTATACTCGCATTTTTGGTCGTACTTGCAAAATGTGCGAACTGACTTTCAGCATGAGCAAGAGTCACATGAGTAGCTTTGCTATCACTGTGTCGAAGTTTTATGACACTTGCCTTAGGAGATATTAATTTCTCACACTAACCTACACACGGCATCTACGAAACAAGCAGATCTAATAAAACCTAGCAAAAAACCTACTGTGTCACTTTCAATTGGCTTATGTTCTTCATAACTCCATTCATGGTATTCAAAGTCAGATAGACAGCCTGTACTTCAATCGAAAACGCATTGCACCTCTTTCACACGGCACATAATTTCTTTTGCATGTAAAAGTTGTGACAACACAGACCATATCATTCTATTTCGTAACTCAAACAAGCGCGGTTGGTAGAATGGTGTAGTGGTCAATGCTGCACGTTTTTAATTTGTAGGTTGGGGGTTCGAATCCTGTCACTTCCATGAATTGTTGTACGTTGTAAGAGTTATGCCTGCCATTGGCCTAGCCGCAGATCACCGAAGTTATGCTATGTCGGGATGGGCTAGCACTTGGATGGGTCACCATCTGGTCTGTCGAGCGCTGTTGGCAAGCGGGGTGCACTCAGTGACACCTGAGGGCTGAGGATGACACGGCGGCCGGTCGGTACCGTTGGGACTTCCACGGCCTGTTCGTACGGAGTCTACTCTAAGAGATATACCAACGGCCATCCCATGTTGAGTGATGACGGACTGATCTGTAACGCCGGCACGGTAGCTCAGCATGTTCGCTCCCTCTGTAATAAAAATGTTGAGTTAACGGATGAACTTGAACAAGCGTCGTGGGACGTCCGCCCCGAACAAATACAATGAACACTAACGAACAAAATGAGATTAAAAAAATCCTATCACTTCCTTAAATTTTTGTACGTGGTAAGAGTTATTAGCACAGGAGGGTTGGGTTGGGGGTTGTTTGGAGGAGGAGACCAGACAGTGAGGTCATCGGTCTCATCGGATTAGGGAAGGATGGGGAAGGAAGTCGGCCGTGCCCTTTCAAAGGAACCATCCCGACGCTTGCCTGGAGGTATTTAGGGAAATCACTGAAAACCTAAATCAGGATGGCAGGACGCGGGATTCAACCGTCGTCCTCCCGAATGCGGGTACAGTGTGCTAGCCACTGCGTCACTTCGCTCGGTAGTGCAGGAGGACAACGAGAATTATTAAGCATTCATAATTCTAAGTAATTATTAAGTATTCATAATTCTAAGTATTCAGTAGTCTATAACTGACGATGTAGTGGACTCCAAACCCTCGACTTTATTCCCACGCCGCCGGTCTTACAACACTTTTTCACTTCATGTATTGTGATTTCGGCTTGACATTAAACGAAAATGGATATCTCCTTTGTGCTTTTGAGGTACTGGTGTCCACTCTGCATGTAAATAAAGAGAACACAAATTAATATGATGCTTAGCCTTCGGGTATCAATCGTTTTGCATTTGTAGCAGTACCATACCCTTAGAAGTTAATCTTGGTTACAACTAATGATTTCCACTGCTACAGGAACACAACATCTGCCACCTCTTAGCCGTGCAGGGTAGCCGTGCGGTCTAAGGGCACCTTGCCACGGTTCGCACGGCTCCCCCCCTCCGAAGTTCGAGTCATCCCTTTGGCATGGCTGAGTAAGTTATTTTAAGTTGGGTTAAGTAGTGTGTAAGCCGATGACCTCAGCAGTTTGGTCCCATAGAACTTATCATAAATTTCCAATTGCTACCTCTTAGGCAGACTATAATGCAGTGCTATCAGACGAGAAGATCGACCTGGCTCAGACTACACAGACTTTGTTTTTAAATCTTTTCATACCTGGACAATAAGCTCTTCTTATTCGGTAAATTTGTGTTGGTGCTGAAGATGTCTTAAGATTAAACTAATTTCCTTCGCCTATGGTAACCTTAAAAGAAATCTTCTTAACAGCACTAAACAGCGGTTTGTGAAGCGATTACTGGCCGCATTTTACCTCATTTCGCTGGCTGGAAGGGAAAAAGATACTGAATAGAAAATTAATCTCCCAGAAGGTAAGGCGGAACGAAATGAAACCTCTCATGTTGAGAGGTCATGTGACTTTTATGTCAGTGATCACCAAATCAAGTGAAACGAATAACGAAGTGGGCAGGACGAGCACACTGTTGGCGTCAGTATGACGTTCCTGTACCTGGGGCCTGAAATTATGCAGAGCCAGTTTAAGTGAGGAATATACAGAACTGGAAGCCAGGGCACTATTAAAGTCTGCAATTTTTATGCATTTCTTGCTCGCGAAATTTCTGTTGCAGTGTAGTCATAGAGCCCAATAAGTCAATTGCGTATTTTCGGGTGAGAAAGAACAGTGGCAAACAGTCTTTGCTACATCACTTTACGGAAACTGGTTTCACAGAGCTAGAATTTCTGGTAGACGACTAAGAGTAAGGCCTCTGAGTCGTATGTGAGTTTTGCAAGGTTGACATATTTTTCTACATTGTTCAAGTGGATACTGTAGTTAGTGTAACTCAGCGAAATTATGAACTGGGACCAGGTAGAACGAGTTTATTGCAACCGAAAGCGGCTGATGTTCTACAATATTTTCTTCCTTGTTCTACTTGAAATAGGTGACGTCGACCAAGTCATCTGGAGAGAATGATCGTGACATCGAACGTCGCCTTTACCGACAGTATCATTTTACAAGCGTCGTTGCCAAGCGCGAGTAAATGAAGTAATGCAACTCTTTTAATGTAACCTATGAATAATTGAAGATGTCCAGTATTAACATGAAACGTATTTCCTAGACTGGGAAAGAACTCGATCACTGCTTGTTACGGTCCACTTGCAAAAGAACGCAAGAACCATTTGCTGCGAACTAAATATTTGACTGTTTTGGGCAACTGCTTCTAAAAAAGGCCAAGAAGAGTTAAATGCTTCCTTCAAGTACACATGTAGCAGCAACAGAATGAAGAAATTAGTAGCGAAAATGGCAGTAATAATCGAAGTATTTGGTAACTTCATACTCTGCAACGCTGTTTCTCGAGCTAAGAAATTTCTTGAAATATCCCTAGGTATTTCCAATATTGTGGACTGATTGCCTTAAAGAACAGTACTCTCTAGTGATCTCTCGTCATGTTTGGTTTGTGGGGCGCTCAATTGCGCGGTCATCAGCGGCCGTACGAAGTCCCAATTTTTACACAGTCCAATCTAGCCATTGTCACCAATGATGAGGATGACGAAATGATGAGGACAACACGAACACCAAGTCCCCGGGTAGAGAAAATCTCCAACCGGCCAGGAATCGAACCCGTGACTTCGTGATCCAGAGGCAGCAATGCTAGCCACTCGACCACGAGCTGCGGACGTGATCTCTCATGGGATCCATTTTGTATATTCAAACGGCTACACTGAAAAGAGATTAGATGAAGTTATCTGGGCTGCATGCAAATCAGACTAATCGCAATTGAGTTCGTTCGGATACTTTTCTGTATGATAGTTCATAGGCAACAAGACTGCTCCTATCACACTGAACTTACTGCATACCTGACGACATCCCTCTCCCTGGTGAAAATTCGCCGTCCAGGAGAACGTACTGGGTTCTGTTATTTAACATATCTTCGAACCACCCATATATCTGCGAACCCAATCCCTATCTCGGACTTTCGTTAACAGTTTACAGTTGAGTATCTTGTCATACATTCTATTCAACATGGTTTGTGATTACGAAGGGGTCGATAAAGCAAATTAAGTGTGTGGTACATACCTCCAGACTATTTGTAACCACTATGGTTCTCTGTAGGAGTGAAACATTCCTTTTGCCTGCTCCTCCGTCCTTCCGTGCCTTCGTGCGAAATCACACTCGCGGCCTCTGAAGGAAGTCACGCACACTCAGTTATGAGCGGGGGCGAGAGAAATTACGCTATGTACTGCTCCGCGTATTTGATCCGAAACGGTTTTTGGTAGGTCCACATCAGTTGTCCGCCAGGCTAAACATGTTAAATCAGTATAATTAAGGGTCACCAGTCGTTATAATGAACGAGTTCGAGGTAGATTGGGCGTAACATCAAGGTCACTAAAAAGGACATCCAGTGTCAGGTTACACATTTGGGTGACTTATAATCAATGTCACTCCCCATTCCCCTCCCCCAGGGCATCACCGGCAATTGACCAAGGTCGGCCAGGGGAAGGCATACACATCTTAGGCAAGTGGCTTGGTTGTAGTCAAGGTCATCCAGGGGAACGCCCCACACACGTTAGGCAAGTGGACTACTTATACTACTTATATTGAGGGTCACAACGTAACTCGATACTGGTCACATGACATAACATTAGTGAAGAAATCCCTGGACCAATGGGAGAACGCAGTCCGACTGCGCCAACTGCCTGATAGGCGAAACATGTTTGTTTCGTCTTTCGTACAGAGTTCGACTGCTGGTAGAGTTGTGGCAATCGTATTGCAGCATTTGCATTCGAAACTAAGTAGTGCGAGGTAACTGAGGAGTTCGAGATCAAACTGGGCAGTAACATTGCAGCTGTAATTTCCCTAAACCAGTCCTCTGAAAAATGTGACAATGTATATCGAGCACTATTTAATATTTATTGAATAGAGCAATAAATTAAAAAAAATATATAATGTTACAATTACGTTAATGAATCTATCTCTAAGGAAAAATAACAGGTTTTTACATATAAGCATATTTGGTATGCTGTTTCTGTGACTCTTTAAAATACAAATAAGGAACACAACTTAAACAGCCACAAAAACCTAAGTTTTTTAAATTTGAGATTCGTTTTGGAGGCTTTGCATCACAATCAGATGGCAGTTTTTGTGTTTATCTCAGGTGCTTTGCTCCCGGGAAACCAATGATGTCGAAATGTCTGCAGTCCTGAGCATCTTCATTGTGTACTTTCCTCGACAGCACTGCTTTGCATATTCACTGTTCACAAACTTAACGTAAAATGAATGCCAGGCAAAACTGACTCGAGGACTTATCTTAGAAGCCCGACTAAAGAAAGGCAAACTTACAGTTATAGAATTTGTACATATAGAGAAAACTTTTCGCAATGTTGTCTGCAATACACTCTTTGAAATTCTGAAGGCAGCTGAGATAAAATACAGGTAGCGAAAGGTAATCTGCAACTTGTACAGAACCAGACTGGAGTTATAAGAATTGAAGAACACAAGGGGAAGCATTGGTGGAGAAGGGGGTGAGAGAAGGTTGTAGCCTATCCGCAATGTTATTCAATCTGTGCACTGAGCGAGAAATAAAGGAAACCACGGAAAAATTTGGGAAGGGAATTAAAGTTCAGAGAGAGTAAAGAAAAACTTTGGTTTTTGCCGATGACACTGTAATTCTACCAGTCACGGCAAGAACGTGGAAGAAAAGTTTAACATAACGGATAATGCCTTAAAAGGAGGATATAAGATGGATATAAAAAAGTAAAAGGAGTGTGGTGGAATATAATAGGCCTAAGTCAGGCGATGGTAAGGGAATGAGATTAAGAAATGAGACACTGAAAGTGGTAGTTGTGTTCTGCTATTTGGGTAGTACATAACTGAAAATTACCGAAATAGTGAAAATACAAAATACAGAGTGGTAATAGCAACAGAAGCATTTCTGGAAAAGAAACCCTGCCTAACACGAAATGTAAATTTAAATGTTAGAAAGTATTTTCTTGAGTGTAGCCTTGTAATGAAGTAAGAGTTGGACGACAAACAGTTCATACAAGCAGGGAATACAAGGTTTTGAAATATGGTGCTATAAAAGAATGCCGAAGGTTAGATGCGTAGATGGAATAACTAATGAGAAGATACTGACACAAATTGAGGAGAAAAGAATTTTATGCTGCAAGTTGACTAACAGAAGCAATTGGTTGATAGGACACATTCTGAGGCATCAAGGAATATTCAGTTTGCCAATGAAAGGACTGTGGGGAGGGGATGAAAACTGTAGAGGGAGGCGAAGGGTTGAGTGCAGTAAGCAGATTCAGATGGATGTGGATTATGGTTGCTATGCAAGACGCTTGCACAGGATAGGCTATCTTGGAGAGCTACATCAAACCACTCTTCAGACCATAACAACAACAAATAAAATTGTTCCTATAAAAGTATTTGAAAATAAAAGAAAGGAAAGATCCACTATTTTATGCACATTTGGTTGTGTAACTTATTAGGAAAATACCGAACAAAAATTGGCTATTAAGTTCTCCGTGAAATATGTTTTCATTCCTACGGTAAAGGGCTAGTTTTCGAGACGCCAACATCATATACAGACGCTTTCACATGTGCTTGAATTGCGACTGAAAACTTTTTGAAACACAACAATTTATTTACCTCGCCTGCATCATATATATGTGAAATAATTCTGTAAACCGTTTTTGATTAAAAGAAGAGTTTTAGAAACATTTGCTCGACCATACCAATCATGAAAAAATTGCAATACCCTTTACATGGGAACGATGTTAATAACTTCCAAACTAGAGTTCAACATGAAAATGATAAACCCTCAATTTTTTGGAGCTACTTGTGTTGGCTAAAGGCGATTATATTGAATTTTTAGAATTAACTGCGATTTCTTTTATCGAAGCACCGTCTCGTGAAGTATCTTTCCGCGCTGCAGAACTATCCATAATGCAAGATGGTTTATGTAAGCTATTTATTACTTGAAAATTATTATGATCCACGATATATCTTAGTTATCGCCACAAGAAGAGAATGTAATTGGTGATATTTGTGTTTTATGTATCACTGTGTTTGTTGAAGCATGATTCCATGCTCCTCGTGAAGACCAAGCAGCTTATTTTAATTTTAGTATTATATCAAATGTCTATAGACATCAGGTTGTCGACAGTGATATCTCTTACGTGGGCTTACAAATAATATGAAATAATTTATGAAGCCTGTTTATTGTTCTTTTACTTTTGGACAATTTTGATCCTAAAATGTCGTCTGAATATAAAAATAATTGCATCATGAAGGAGAACCGTCCAACAAAAATTTTAGTAGGATTCAAGTCTTTTTCATGATCATCAAGGGACAGGCAGTATAACTTTTTTTAAATGGTGGAAACCGTAAATTCATTTACATTGATGACTAATGCAACTGACATATTTCTGATGGTGCGACATTCCCTAACGGCAGTTTATACAGTAATATAGAACAAGGAACTATTTGTTTGACCAATACTGCATCATTTCCTAGCAGCAATCTCCCAGTACCATACTGTTTCATCAATGACGACGCAATTGCAGTGAAAACGTGTTTCATCATACCGCATCCTTCTAGAGGTGAGTCAACGGCTAGTCGCATTTCCATTTACCGCCTCTCTACAGCTCGTAGAACTGTCGAATACAGCTTGAGCTGTAGATTTAGAGCATTTCGGAAGCTGATATTCTTGAACACAGACACGTATCGGTCACAGAATTGGCATTATTGGTACTTGAAAATTTTTTGCTGGCAGAATATAAGTCTGTGTATTTGGATAACGGAATGAGTGATTCTAATGCCGTCAGCCGAGATCTTCTACCTGGTTTGTAGTGATGAAGGCAGCCTACAAAAATCGCCATTTTCATTTAAACGAAGGAAAATAAAAAACGCCACAGTTTCGCAGAAAGACGTGAGATACGAGCTAAATATTATTTCATAATTACCGAAGGTAAGTTGACATGGCTGTACAGACACTTCGCGATGTGAATGGAGAAACACAAGAACAAAAATAGGAACTTTGCCGAAGAGTTTATGATGCGTTTCCCAAGCAATATCGATGCTGATGATATATATGACAGGAAAACTGTCAAACTTTCATATATGAAATTTTCGATGTATCTAAGTGACCGTGTTCGACAATGTTTGTGGATGCGTTACGTATTCTCATCTGCCGCCAAATGAGGTACGTCCAGAATCACTATTCAGATTGAATCTTCACTCGTTCGAGAAGAAACACGCAACCCCACTGCTGATTGGTCCAGTCCCTAAGCTCTGCACCACTACAAACGCCGCCGTCGGTACCGGTCGTCGGACGTGCCTTTGCAGTCCTGTCAAATCCGGTTGCAATTACATCCGCTGTTTGACGTGGGTCACTTCTGCCACGTTGCCCAATGCAGATGTTATCTCCTGGCGTAGCTGATCGTGGTAGACGTCCTCCTCTCTTTCCCGCAGCTGTGCCTATGGTTCAAAACGCTCCCCATGCAAGTGAAACAATGCTGTGAACAATACCAAACTCCTTGGCTACAGATACATCTATACTCGGCAATCGCCGGCCGTTGTGGCCGAGCGGTCCTAGGCGCTTCAGTCTGGAACCGCGCGACCGCTACGGTCGCAGGTTCGAATCGTGCCTCGGGCATTGATGTGTGTGATGTCCTTAGGTTAGTTAGGTTTAAGTAGTTCTAAGTTCTAGGGGACTGATGACTTCAGATGTTAAGTCCCATAGTGCTCAGAGCCATTTGAATCATACTCGGCAATCATCTTTCGGTGTGTGGCGCATGGTACTTTCTGCACTACCGTCACTTGTCCTTTCCCTGTTCCGGCTGCGTATGGTTCCCGGGAAGAACGATTGCTGATAAGCCTCTGTGTCGGCTCTATTCACTTTACTTTTATTTTAATGGTATTTCCGCAAGATATTTGTAGGAGGAAGCAATATATTGCTTGGCTGTTCTAGGAAAACACATTCTCAAAATTTTAACAATTGACCATAGCGTGATGCAGAACCTCTCTTGCAGTGTCTACCACTGGTGTGACTGAGCATCTCCGTGACGCTTTCGAGCTTACTAAATGAACCTATAATAAAACGTGCGTTCTTCTTTGGATCTTCTTTATTTCCTCTATCAACCCCATCTGGCGCGGATCCCAGACCGACGAGCAATAGTCAAGTATTGGTCGAACAAGTGTTTTTGAAGCTACTTCGTTCGTTGCTGGTCTACATTTCCAATGAATCTCAGTCTGGCACCTGCCTTATCCGCGATTAATTTTACGTGGTCGTTCCACCTCAAATCGACACATGCTCTTAGATTTTTTATAGACGTACTTGCTTCCAGTGATGGTTCTGCAATCGTGAACTCATACAAAAAATGGTCTTTCTGTCTATGTATTCGCAATACGTGCACCAAGTGTCGATCCTCTGCAGGACTTCCTGCATTTCGCTACAATTGTATAGCGTTGCGATTTCCATGTATACAACAGCGCAGTCCGTGAAAAGCCTCATGGAACTTCCGAGGTTATCTACTACGTCATATATATATATATATATATATATATATATATATATATATATATATATATATATATATATTCGGATAAATATATAGTGGTATATAAATAGTGGTCCTAAAACACTTTTGGGGCACCCACGAAGTTACTTTACGTCTGAAGACTTCTCCAGGTTCAGAATGGCAAACCGTGTTCTGCTTGTTATAAACTCTTCAGTCCAATCACACATCACACAGTTGCTTTGATATTCCGTACGATCGTATTTGGTTCATTAGGCGGCAGTGGGGAACAGTATCGAACACCCTGCAAAAGTCAAGGAACACGGCATCTACCTGGGCGCCTTTAATCTTCTGCTTTCTGGGTCTCGTGTACGAACAGAGCGAGCTAGGTTTCATGCGACGTTGTTTTCAGAACCCGTGTAGATTCCTTCAGAGGAAATTTTCGGTCTACAAAAATAACATAATGCGTGAGCATAAAACATGTTACAAAATTCTACAAGAGACCGACGTCAGAGATATGGGCCTATAGTTCTGTGCGTCTGTTGGGCGACCCTTCTTGAAAGTGGGAATAACATGTGCTTTTTTTTTCAATCATTATGAACGCTTCGCTCCTCCAGAGACGTAAGGTACACTGCTGCTGGAAGAGAGGTAAGTTATTTCTCACACTCTGTGTAGAATCGAACTGTTATCCCGTCTGGTTCAGAGTCCTTTCATCTTTCTTCTTCCCAATGGTTCTTCCCCGTTTGTAGTCATCCATATGTTGCTTCCAGGCCATATTGTAATGAAGAACACCACTATAGTGCAGTCTGACTGATCCTGTTCGACACAAAATTTCTTTTCCCTTTCCGTCAACCACCTCCTGTTGCGGGGCCAGCACCATTTGGCGGTACGGTCAAGTTGACACCCCGCCATGTGACGTCCAGCTTTCTGTACACTACTGGGAGTCCTCTGGCAACATTCACCCGCACATTCATTTGCTTCCACCGACTTGGTAATATGTTACGTTACTTTATCTATCTCGTCCTTAAGTTTTGCAGAGCAGTGTAAATGTACTGATGGTGAAGCAGTTTTTTCAGATACAGCATACAGAATTAAAAAAAAACTGTAGTTAAGCAGATGTGATGTTTACTGGTGGAAGAAGAAGAAAACCAAAATAGTTACGACATTCTGGTGCACGTGCTCGTTCCTGTTTTCCAATTCATACGCACAACTTACGCATATCCTCAGGTAACCTGCAAACTTTTAGAGCAAAATTACAAAAATACATTTTGCACTAGTGTGTCTGATTAGAGCAGATGATGAAAGTTCGTACTGCACTATACCATTAAAGTATTTATACACTAGCGGAATACTAGACGTTGCCTGGGTAGGTATTTATTCCAATCTTGTACTGGTCCATCTCCTCCCCCCCCCCCTTTCTCTCTACACTGACCGGCCAAAACATGATGACTGCTGCCCACAGCGACGTTGGATGCCGCATAGTGGCCTTGCGGGCATGTGACGCGGTAATAAAAGTATGTAAGTGGAGTGGACACGGATGGGAGATCACGTTAACAAATATATTGGCTGAAAATGGGGAAATCCGCTGAGATGAGCGACCTGATAAAGGGCGGATTATTATTACGCAGAGTATGTAAACAAGTATCTCGAAAACGGCGAAGCTGGTCGAATGTTCACGTGCTACTGTCGTGAGCATCTGCGGAAAGAGGTAGAAGGACAGTGAAACTACCACTAGGCGCTAAATGGTTGGACGTCCATGATTCTTCACAGAATGTGGGGTTCGGAGGTTTGTCTGCTCTGTAAAGTGGGATAAATGGTGATCTGTGGCGTCCCTGCCGAAGGAGAACAATGCTGGTGCACGCACAATTATTTTAGAGCACACCAGTCATCTTACATTCTTGAACCTGGAGCTCCGAAGTAGAGCACTCCTACGTGTTTACATGTTAACCCAACGACATCATCAATTACGATTGCAGTGGGCACGGGGCCGTCGTTATTGGGTTGTTGAGCAATGGAAATATGTCGGCTCCTCGGGTGAATTACATTTTTGCTACGCTAGGTTGGTGGTCGTCTCCACAAACGCCGTCATCGAGGTGAACGGCGGCTTGAAACGTGCAGCGCACCACGGACGCGCTGTTATGTGTTATGCTACGGGAGACATTCTCTTGCGCCTGCATGGGACCTGTGGTAGTAATAGAAGACACTCTGACAGCTGCGAACCATCTGCATCCCTTCATGCTTGATACCTTACCCGACGGCGATGTCATCTTTCAGCAATACAGGGCTATTACAAATGACTGAAGCGATTTCATAAATTCACTGTAGCTCCATTCATTGACATATGGTCACGACACACAACAGATACGTAGAAAAACTCATAAAGTTTTGTTCGGCTGAAGCCGCACTTCAGGTTTCTGCCGCCAGAACGCTCGAGAGCGCAGTGAGACAAAATGGCGACAGGAGCCGAGAAAGCGTATGTCGTGCTTGAAATGCACTCACATCAGTTACTCATAACAGTGCAACGACACTTCAGGACGAAGTTCAACAAAGATCCACCAACTGCTAACTCCATTCGGCGATGGTATGCGCAGTTTAAAGCTTCTGGATGCCTCTGCAAGGGGAAATCAACTGGTCGGCCTGCAGTGAGCAAAGAAACGGTTGAACGCGTGCGGGCAAGTTTCACGCGTAGCCCGCGGAAGTCGACGAATAAAGCAAGCAGGGAGCTAAACGTACCACAGCCGACGGTTTGGAAAATCTTACGGAAAAGGCTAAAGCAGAAGCTTTACCGTTTACAATTGCTACAAGCCCTGACACCCGATGACAAAGTCAAACGCTTTGAATTTTCGGCGCGGTTGCAACAGCTCATGGAAGAGGATGCGTTTAGTGCGAAACTTGTTTTCAGTGATGAAGCAACATTTTTTCTTAATGGTGAAGTGAACAGACACAATGTGCGAATCTGGGTGGTAGAGAATCCTCACGCATTCGTGCAGCAAATTCGCAATTCACCAAAAGTTAACGTGTTTTGTGCAATCTCACGGTTCAAAGTTTACAGCCCCTTTTTCTTCTGCGAAAAAAACGTTACAGGACACGTATATCTGGACATGCTGGAAAATTGCCTCATGCCACAACTGGAGACCGACAGCGCCGACTTCATCTTTCAACAGGATGGTGCTCCACCGCACTTACATCATGATGTTCGGCATTTCTTAAACAGGAGATTGGAAAAGCGATGGATCGGTCGTGGTGGAGATCATGATCAGCAATTCATGTCATGGCCTCCACGCTCTCCCGACTTAACCCCATGCGATTTCTTTCTGTGGGGTTATGTGAAAGATTCAGTGTTTAAACCTCCTCTACCAAGAAATGTGCCAGAACTGCGAGCTCGCATCAACGATGCTTTCGAACTCATTGATGGGGGCATGCTGCGCCGAGTGTGGGAGGAACTTGATTATCGGCTTGATGTCTGCCGAATCACTAAAGGGGCACATATCGAACATTTGTGAATGCCTAAAAAAACTTTTTGAGTTTTTGTATGTGTGTGCAAAACATTGTGAAAATATCTCAAATAATAAAGTTATTGTAGAGCTGTGAAATCGCTTCAGTCATTTGTAATAACCCTGTATAATTGTCCGTGTCTCGGAGCCAGAACTGTGCTACAGTGGTTTGAGAATCAGTATAGTGAACTCACGTTGATGTCTAGGCGGCCAAATTTGCCTGATGTAAATCCTATGGAACCTGCCTGGGTCGCTGTAGGGCGCCATTACTGCGTACGCAGCTGGCGCTATATGGCGAGCCGGGTCGTTGGCTCGAGATGGTGAAGTTTGGACAGAATTGTCATTCTTGCAGTTCCTAAGGGGGACGAAATATATTACATGGCTTCTTGGTTCGTCCTTGCTGGTGGATACCTGTAGACAAGTAAACACATTCTGTTGCGGGATTAGTAAAACGTAATCCCTCAGCAGGTCAGGCCAACGCGTGGTTGGCCTGTGGTGTGGCTGTTGGCCCAGTTGTCGTATGAACCGGTTGCGGGAGTGGCCGGCTTTCTCGTAGAACCTCCTGGCGGTGGCGCGGATCCTATCTCAGGGCGGCAGGATCCCCGTGTCCTCCTGGAGCTGGCGCGTCGAATAGCGTCTCGGAAGATGCGTGGCAGCCTTCAGGGCTCGTTTCTGTATCCCCTGCAGAGTCACGGTGTCAAACCTCTACATAAACAATCTCCCAACCACACACAACACAACGATGGCAATCTACGCGGATGACTCAGCCATCCTCGCGCAAGATTGGAAACCATCAAACATTACGTCACGCTTACAGACTGCACTCAGAGTGGCTGAGTCTTGGTTGGAGAAATGGCTTGTTAGAGTAAACGTCGACAAGTGCGAAGCCGTTCAGTTCACTAGAAGACCGAAGCAACTGCACAAACACCGATACTGCACACCAATAACTCTACATGCACGCCCAATACGTTTCCGCGAGAAAGTCAAATACCTCGGTGTCTGGCTAGACCGGAAATTACTCTGGGGGGACCACATACAACACATGACCAAACGAGCTAGCGCGAGGCTCAAACAGCTCTACCCTATGCTCAACAGGCGTAGCACATTGAACAGAAGGGTGTCGAGGTTCGTGTACATGACACTTATTCGACCCCTGATGACGTACGCAGCTCCTGTCTGGGGATACGCTGCGCCTACACGCCTGCGCCGTCTGCAGCTCATACAAAACAAAGTACTCAAAATCATAAGCAATGCTCCACGATAAACACGCATCGCGGACCTTCACCGGGAATACCGACTTGAGACTCTCAAGGAGGTAATCCACAAACTCACCACAAGACTATACAGAAACTCTAGACATTCGCAGAACCCGTTTATTCTGAATCTGGGGAACTACGACTACAACCATAGATGGAAACATAAAAGACCAAAAGACATACTTGTAAGGACCTAACATCTATGGCCAAGCACACGCAAACACAACGGTACAGGTGAGCCTCTGTTAATCAGACGCCATTACTGGATATCCAGCTGGAACACACTGCCGAATAACTGGCATCACGCAGGAAAGCCGTACCGTACACTGTATGCAGACAAGCTCCACACAGTGAGATGATCTATGCCCTATCTCCCACTACTATATAACAATCTTGATTGTTCCAGGAATGTAGCGGCTGCAGCAACTGGGATACATCGCCATCGCTTGCCACGGTAATGATGCATGATACCCATACTAACAAATCCAAACTTGCATGCACTATCGCAGCTAATAAGCGACTACTGCTCTTACTACCCATCCCACTGTCGCAGAGGTTTCTTTCCCACGGCACGAGCCTTGGCACTTTTTTCCCTCTGCTCTTCAAATCGCTACCCTCACTCGCGTTTCGTCCACTATCTATCACCTGATGGGCCATGTTAATGCGTAGCCTTACCCAGACGCACGGATAACATCACAGCCCAGCATCCTGTGATCCACTTACTAGATAACTAACATGTTGACGGAGGTGACAGTAGAACTTTTGGTCTGGTCTTACTAGACAACTAGCATAATGACGGAGGTGACAGTAGAACTTTTGGTCTGGTCACCACGTTGGTGCGGGCGTGGATGGGCCCCATCTCTCTTTAATGTGGGATCCCTGATACGCAGAAACAGTGATGTATTTCGTTCCAAAGACGGACAAACAAGCTATTGAGCAGGTGGTTGTTATGTTTTGGCTAATCAGTGTATATTAGGTTCTCCTTCTCCTCGTCCTCCTCCTCTCTGTCCATCAGCTTCTCCCTCAAGTCTCTGTCCCTCTATCCTCCCCTCTCTGAGTCCATCGCCTCCTCCCGTTACAAGTTCACCTCCTCCTCCCCCCCTCCCCCTCTAACTGCCCATCCCCAGTTTTTCCCTTTCTCTGTCCATCTGCTCCTCATGTCTTTCTCTGTATATCTCCAGCTCTTCCCTTTCTCTGTCCATCTGCTCCTCATGTCTTTCTCTGTATATCTCCAGCTCTTCCCATTTTCTGTCCATCTGCTCCCCATCTCTTTTCTGTATATCTCCAGCTCTTCCCTTTCTCTGTCCATCTGCTCCTCATCCCTCTCTCTGTTCATCTCTTCCTCTTCCCTTTCTCTGTCCGTTTCCTCCTTCCCTCTCTCTGTCCATATTATCCTTCCCTCACTTCTCTCTCCATCAACACGTTATCATCCCGACCACGATAAGAAGTTAGCAGTTTTCACCCCCCATAGTATTTTTTTCCAAATAGTAAGTAATATGTGTACCAAGTTTGGTGGAAATCGATCCAGCACTTTAGGAAGAGCTTTTTACCTGCGGCTTTGCCCGGCTTCGCACATGTCACATATATTTCACCTGTATTTCATGTATTTCACACATAGTTGAACACATTTTTCAATGTGTCTCTAGCGAATTTCGCCCTGCAGTTTCCTTTCCACGCAGCTCAATGTTTATGACATCATATCTCCTGAGCTATGTTTCGGACAATGATACAATTTTGCAGGTGCAGTCAGTGGTGTATGTGATTACCGTGTGCAAAATTTGTGGCGAATACAGTTAGTATTAAGGAACTAATAAATTAAAACGTCATGCATGATGCGGCGCCGGCCGGAGTGACCTAGCGATTCTAGGCGCTTCAGTCTGGAACCGCGCGACCGCTACGACCGCAGGTTCGAATCGTGCCACGGGCATGGATGTGTGTGATGTCCTTAGGTTAGTTTGGTTTAAGTAGTTCTAAGTTCTATGGGACTGATGACCTCAGAAGTTAAGTCCCATAGTGCTCAGAGTCACTTGAACCGTGATGCGCCAGTTGTTCGCGCACTCAATGTTTGTGACGTTATATTACCTCCTGAACCGTGCGTCGTACAACAATATATTTTTGCAGGTAAATTCAGTGGTATATGTGAATACAAAATCTGTTGCGAATAGAAGTAGTGGCAAAGAAGTAATAAATTAAAACGTCATGCCTAATGCTGCAGTTTTACTAAATGAACAACGAAAATGTAGTAAGCGATAATCTGTTTTCCTGTCATCATGGGGGATGCCAACGACAGTAAGTCTCGTAAAGGTTTGAAATTTTGTCTAAAGTTCGTTGCAAGTCGCAAAGTCCTCTCATTCTCAAATACTGAATGAATACGTTCTGGCTACTTGCGCGACAAGAGCTACGCATCTTTTCCAGCCCCACTCCCACCCCTTCGAGAGCTAGTTGGTTAGTAAGTGATATGTGCATCAAGTTTGGTTGAAATCAGTCCATTAGTTTAGGTGGAGATCTGGAACATGCGTATATACATACATTTTTATAATATGTATGGATTACACAAACAGTATATTTATTTACTTTATCCATTACAGGGAGAAACTGAATGGACTGCCACAAAATATGTATATATGTATCTACAAGAGAGAGAGTCTTAAAGGACCAGAGTAAAAGGTAAAGTAAGATTTATTTTTAACTGTTTTTGAAGAAATCGACATAGGTGGCGATCTTGCAGCTTTACTAAATTTACGAAATTTATTCGCAACTGTGGAATCCTTACATTAGCTGCTTCAGGTATGCAGATATCAGCTGTTGGTGTGAAAATTTCTGCCAGGCAAGGACTCGAAACCGGATTTCCCACTTGTTGCAAGCAGTCGCCTTAACCACTTCGGCTATCTTTGCGCGTTTCCAGCAATGCTCCGAACTTCCATATGCCATACTGTCTACGACCCCGCTCGCAACTTAACACAGAGTTGGCAAAGCCGGAAGATCGTTACTATTGTCTGTTTCTTCAGACATAGCTAAAAATAAGTATTACAAGCAAAGTGTCGATCGTAATATTATCATTGAATACAGAATGAGATTTTCGCTCTGCAGCGGAGTGTGCGCTGACATGAAACTTCCTGGCAGATTAAAACTGTGTGCCGGAGCGAGACTCGAACACGGGACCTTTGCCTTCCGCGAGCAAGTGCTCTACCAACATTGAATACGTTTGTCTCCTTGAAACACTGTAGCGGGAATCTAAGTAAGTCGCAAGCGATGGGGTGGTGCACAATGACATACGGAAGTTTGGGTCCGTAGTGGAACTGTGCTCATCCGAAGTGGCTAAGGCGACTGTTCGCAACAAGTGAGAAATCTGGGATCGAATACTAGTCTGGCACAAATTTTCATGTGTCAGCAACAGGTAATATCTTCAAACGTAACGCAGTTGATGTCAGGAAGATTCCGCAACTGCGAATACATTTCATATAAAATAAGATGTCGATGAATTGAAAATATTACGTTAGCCGTAAAAAGGAAGGAATAAACTACATTTTCACATTTTTGAAAGTGTAGGTTAAGTCCTTCTTACTAGTGTCATTGAGATTATTTTTACCTCACTCATTCTTCATCGTGTCTCCAACAGCAGGTCGATTTGATGTGTGGGCCGGCCGGTGTGGCCGTGCGTTTCTAGGCGCTTCAGTCTGGAACCGCGTGACTGCTACGGTCGCAGGTTCGAGTCCTGCCTCGGGCATGGATGTGTGTGATGTCCTTAGGTTAGTTAGATTTAAGTTGTTCTAAGTTCTAGGGGACTAATGACCACAGATGTTAAGTCCCATAGTGCTAAGAGCCATTTGAACATTTTTTTGATGTGTGGAACACATGTGTAGTATGCAACTAATTTTTCGGAATTGTTAAAATTATTATTATTAAAGAGCAAGGTATGTGATGACGTGAGCAACAATGATTATTTGATATTCAGTCGGTATTAATGTTACTCCTCAGTGTCAAATTAGGAATTACAATCGAAGATTTTCAGGGGAATTTGTGAGGAGGTGCAGACAATTTTAGAGAGCTTATTCGGTGACGAGGGCGCCGTATTGCACGAAGGAAGGAAGAAAGATTTAGAGTCCGTCGACCGCGCAGTCATTGGAGACGAAGCACAAGCTCGGATACCGAAAGGATGGCGAAGGAAGTCGGCCGTGCTTTTTTCAAAGGAACCATTCCAGTATTTGCCTGGAGCGATTTAGAGAAATCGAGGAAAACCTAAATCAGCATGGCTGGAAGCGGATGTGAACAGTGGTCCTCCCGAATGCGAGTCCAGTGTGCTAATAACTGCACCATCTCCTTCGGTCGTATTGAAAGACGACAATGCTCTAATTTTCACTATCAACACTACTCAAGTGTCATAAGGGGAACCGGCAGAGTCAGCTCAGCTGCTCTGCGCTGTGCAGTACTCGACTTTGTCACTATCTAGCGGCCATTCAGTTAATCTAAAAGTGATCTACTGCAGTACAAATAACCTTGTTGTAAATATGTCCTTACTTTGATAACCATCCGCAAATTCGCACTCAGCGTGTTCAAATGTCATTTCGTGTGGGTTATCTGACACATGTGGTTTTCTTTATCTGGAACTCTTACATGTTTACTATTCTAGATAATCTCACTATCGCATTATGTGAACCACGCTGCGTATTGCATCATTTCGGTCCTTGTTTGCTTACCAGTGTTGCCGCCTCATGCTGTGTGGGTAGTCCACGTTCAGGCAGCCTAGACGCTAATAGTCTCACTTGTCAGTCACGTGTAACCTACCGTTATCGATTTCCGATGGGATTTTACAGAACAAGTTAATCAGACATGTGATCTGTGTACCGTTAAAAACAGCGTACAACTCTTTGATGGAGGACGATATCCTTTTTCCCGTCATTTGCATGAAGTTTACTATTAGCTGCGCAACATTCACTCGAAGAATTTGCTGTTGAAGAATTAAGTTGTGCGCACAGACTTGCGAAGATGTAAGTAAAACTGTGTGCCAGGGAGCCCTCGAGTGTTAGTTTAACCGTGTAATTGTAAAGGATTTCGTTAATCGGTTTCATTAGCATCTTTCCTTCTCGAGGCAAGAAGTAGATGAAACTGTCCAGCGAGGATGATTGTGGTCACAGAGTCTAGCGAGCACATTTATGCTATCAGTGACGACAGAGAGAATGAAGCTCTGAGCTGACACACAGCTAAGTATTCTCAAATTGCCGTCAGATCATCGTCTTCAGCCGGTGAAGGGATCAACATGAATAAATGTCCTACGTTGTTCACTGTGGGGCACATGTTTCTGTTATTGTCATTACTATAATACCCTGCCGCTTTGAGGCCCTAAGTAATGTGTGTCGCTCGTACGTTAGTTTTAATAACATAAAGATTTTCTTTTACCTATTTAGGCTAATCCGTAACCGACAATAGTGAAAGAAAATGAAGAAAAATTAGAAAGAACGCCTATTAGGTCAATTAATTTGCACTTTAAGGTGTGGAAGGAGCCGACGATATTGTGGTGTGAAGGTGATCTGTCGGAAAAAGCTTCAGCAGTCTACTAGAAGAAATAGGATTGCGAGTGTACAGGTCATTTATTAATTGCACTGCAGGAGTAAGATTTCACATTGATATATTAAAAGGTGCAAAGTCTTCAAACGCCATAGGCTGGCTGGATAAGGCAAGCAACCCCATCCATTCACCGCGAAGACTACAGAACTAGTGGCGTAACAGGAACTCAGCCCTGTTCTGCTCTCGTATGATCCAAGCGCGTGAACTCCGAGCGAATCAATGGCCACTATTGTAACAATTCGATCGATCGCCACAGAAAGTGGCTGGGCATTGGCTAGAACATTTTATCGTATACAAGAGTGAGGGGACGTTCATAACACCCCAACTGGCTCACTTCGTGAGGGACCGCGAGACATAATGAAGAGGTATGAGGAACGAACAACAGATCATGTTATGAATACACCTATCGTAAGAAACTGTACCAACTGAAAAGTGTTGTAATCTCATTGGCCGCTGTAATAGAACACAGAGGAATTACCCTCGAATCACCGCAGCAAAACTCACATTACATTCATTAATTATTATTAAAGTGTAATTCAGATTTTGTTTACAATAATAGGAGACAATCCCTCAAAACTTAGCTATCACCAGTGAGTCAAAACTTCATTATAGTATTAATTTTTGAAGAGTAATTGAGTAACGTGACAGAGACGAATCACTTTGACATCGGCTTCGCGCCGAATCACCCTCTATCAAAGCGGCTTGTGCTATTCAGTCCCTCTCAAGTTACACGCAGTGCAGTACAGTAGTTAAGGGGAGGCGGAATAGTAAAGTTGCTTGGATTTCATTGCGTCCAAAATCATGATTCTGCGAGCAAGACAGAGAGTAGTTCGTCTTACGAAGTGTAATTTCAATTGCGGAATACTAACATTACTTTCTATCATGTTAGTTCGTGTGCAAGGATTATACACGGTCCATTCAGGTTAATGTGACCACCACCTATGTCAACATGCAATAACCTCTCACAGATGGATGATGGCACTACCAGCAGTTAAGGGTATACAGGGTTTTACAAAAAGGTACGGCCAAACTTTCAGGAAACATTCCTCACACACAAAGAAAGAAAATATGTTATGTGGACATGTGTCCGGAAACGCTTACTTTCCATGTGAGAGCTCATTTTATTACTTCTCTTCAAATCACATTAATCATGGAATGGAAACACGCAGCAACAGAACGTACCAGCGTGACTTCAAACACTTTGTTACAGGAAATGTTCAAAATGTCCTCCGTTAGTGAGGATACATGCATCCACCCTCCGTCGCACGGAATCCCTGATGCGCTGATGCAGCCCTGGAGAATGGCGTATTGTATCACAGCCGTCCACAATACGAGCACGAAGAGTCTCTACATTTGGTACCGGGGTTGCGTAGACAAGAGCTTTCAAATGCCCCATAAATGAAAGTCAAGAGGGTTGAGGTCAGGAGAGCGTGGAGGCCATGGAATTGGTCCGCCTCTACCAATCCATCGGTCACCGAATCTGTTGTTGAGAAGCGTACGAATACTTCGACTGAAATGTGCAGGAGCTCCATCGTGCATGAACCACATGTTGTGTCGTACTTGTAAAGGCACATGTTCTAGCAGCACAGGTAGAGTATCCCGTATGAAATCATGATAACGTGCTCCATTGAGCGTAGGTGGAAGAACATGGGGCCCAATCAAGACATCGCCAACAATGCCTGCCCAAATGTTCACAGAAAATCTGTGTTGATGACGTGATTGCACAATTGCGTGCGGATTCTCGTCAGCCCACACATGTTGATTGTCAAAATTTACAATTTGATCACGTTGGAATGAAGCCTCATCCGTAAAGAGAACATTTGCACTGAAATGAGGATTGACACCTTGTTGAATGAACCATTCGCAGAAGTGTACCCGTGGAGGCCAATCAGCTGCTGATAGTGCCTGCACACGCTGGTACGGAAACAACTGGTTCTCCCGTAGCACTCTCCATACAGTGACGTGGTCAACGTTACCTTGTACAGCAGCAACTTCTCTGACACTGACATTAGGGTTATCGTCAACTGCACGAAGAATTTCCTCGTCCATTGCAAGTGTCCTCGTCGTTCTAGGTCTTCCCCAGTCGCGAGTCATAGGCTGGAATTTTCCGTGTTCCCTAAGACGCCGACCAATTGCTTCGAATATCTTCCTGTCGGGACACCTTCGTTCTGGAAATCTGTCTCGATACATACGTACCGCGCCATGGCCATTGCCCCGTGTTAATCCATACATCAAATGGGCATCTGCCAACTCCGCATTTGTAAACATTGCACTGACTGCAAAACCACGTTCGTGATGAACACTAACCTGTTGATGCTACGTACTGATGTGCTTGATGCTAGTACTGTAGAGCAATGAGTCGCATGTCAACACAAGCACCGAAGTCAACATTACCTTCCTTCAATTGGGCCAACTGGCGGTGAATCGAGGAAGAACAGTACATACTGACGAAACTAAAATGAGCTCTAACATGGAAATTAAGCGTTTCCGGACACATGTCCACATAACATCTTTTCTTTATTTGTGTGTGAGGAATGTTTCCTGAAAGTTTGGCCGTACCTTTTTGTAACACCCTGTATAAAGCGTGTCGAGGAGGGACCGGGGGGACGCGGAAAACGGTGCAGTCATTGTTATAACGCCTAAACGGAGCGATTTATCTGACGTCCGGAAGGGAATGATCATTGGATTTCAGGCCAAGAGTGGAAGCATTTCCGAAACCGCTAAGTCTGTAAACTGTTCGCGTGCCAGCGTGATTAAAGTATACCGTGCGTGACAAAATGGTGCTGTCCAAAACTGGCGCCGAGGCAACTGTGGTCCAAGACGGGCCATGGATGACAGGGATGAGCGACGTCTGAAGAGATGTGTACGGGCGAATAGACGTGTTGAGTAACTGACCACCCAGATGAACCAAGGGGATACCAAAACTGTCTCCTCAACGACCGTTCAGCGAACGTTGTTGCGTATGGGCCTCCGCAGCTGGCACCTGGTCCGTGCACCAGTACTGACTGCTGGTCATCGGCGACGAAGGCTCGAATTTGCACGCCAGTACCCCAACTGGGTGCCCACTGAGTGGCGACAGGTGGCCTTTTCAGACGAATCACGTTTTATGTTCCATCGGATAGATGTCCATTGGTGTGTATAGTGTGAAACGTCTGAAATCAGACACATCCTGCAACCATTTTTGGAAGGGTTCACGCCGTAGAAGGGAGCGTTATGGTCTGGGGAATGTTTTTGTGGCATTTCCTTGGGTGATCTCGTCAATGTGGAAGGCACACTGGATCAACTCAAGTATGCATCTATCCTTGAGGACCATGCCCGCCGCTACATGCAGTTTGTTTTTCCTCAGCAGGAGGGCATATACCAGCAGTAGAATGTATCGTGTCACACAGCTCGCAGTGTATGTGCGTGGCTCGAAGAGCAGCAGGATGAGTTTACCGTTCTCCCCTGGCCATCAAACCCTGTCGAGGGTCTGTGGACCACCTCGATCGGGCTGCTCGCACCACATATTCTCAAACGACAAACCTAGTGCAACTGGCCGCGGCACTGGGATCGCCATGGCTCCAAACCCCTGTCGGTATCTTCCAGAATGTCATTGACTCTTTTCTTGCTCGTCCACACTGCAAAAGATGGACACATTAATGTGATTACATCAAGTATTTGTGAGTAAAAAGAGTGATTAATGACTTAACGTGGTACTCTTGTAGGCAAACGTTTTTTACCAGACAGTTTCTGTGATCAGTTTTCGGCTTTATCTGGTGAAATGTTAAAAATAAAAAGTCGATGGCATCCAAACAAACTTCTTGATTTTAATTTCAGTGGCAGTGAGCGTTAGTCAGTTTGTGAGTAGTTCCGTTACAGCCTCACACTAACAGCAGCGGACTCGCGATCTACGTTCTACCTCTGTGCTGGGAAGAGAACATCAAAATGTCCACCAAATTGGTGGTTAGCAAAACAGGTCCTTTTCATAAATTTTGCATTCTGAGACATATGATGCCCATGCGCTTTCAAATATGTTGGAACATGGAATCTCCGGAACTGACACTGCTTGCTCACAATTAAACTCACCCACACTACTGGAGCACGCACTTTCTTGTACATCCCTGCCCATAAAAACTTAAGATTTAGACTCTATCGCCTGTACATAATCATAACTGATTTCCACTGAAGAGATTCCACTGTTTCTAATTCAGTACCATTACTAAAAACGCCTGATACAGGGGTCACTTCCTGCTCACAAGTAACCTCTAAAATAAATTCAGACTGCTCCCTTAAATTGCCATCTGAGCTTGCCACTTCAATTATCACTACAGATTTTGAGTCATCACTGCCAGCCACAATCTCTTCCTCTAATTCAACCAAAGCCTCTCACAGGTCAACATTCCCAGCATTACACTTTTGCCTATTTGAGTGCATTTCCCCCTTCAACCCAAGACCCACTCACTGTAACAGTGCCTGGTGGTAACTACTGTTCTACCTTCTCTGAATTTGAAGTTAAATCCCCAGATTTAGAGTTTACATCTCCAGTTTTATCTTTGAAACCACTCCTTAATTCATCTGTCCGAACTTCCACTTCAGTTCCCTCAAAATTTTAATCGATATTGCTTTGTCAGCTTCCTCTCTGGTTGAATTTAATTAGATTTATTCTTGTTTACTGTTTCACTCTGGTCGCCCAATTCGGTCAAGGCGGTTAGCCTTTCCACATTACACACCAAAGACCGGGGTTTCCCGATCACGCGGCTGCAGCCTCCATTTGCCTGAACTTCGGCCTAAAATTCTCATACTCACAGCGTCCGCTTCAAAAGGTGCCGCCACCTACTGATAACACAGCACAGCGCTTGTGGCTGCCGAGCTCTACCTGGCTCAGTCGGCAGCCTCGCCAGCTGCCAAACACTCGGCAGTTCGGCTAGTGGCGTCACAACCGAATGCGCGGGCATGGCCGCATCTGATTTTCAAAGTTTCTCGTCACCACTAATGAGATGTACAGTCTCAATACCCCAGCTTGTCACTCCATACAACACTGGCGTACCAACAAAAAATTTACTTCATGTCTTTAACAACAAAAATTCAGTGGCAGCTGTTATGTAAGAGCACCTGCACACCCTAACTTTTGACACCTTGCGGATTGATAGGTTCTTTTTCTTTGAATGCTGTTAAACGTAACATAGATGCTGCAATCTGAAAGACACGGCACTTAAATCTCCGTTCCGCATTTTTGTGTAAGTGGGATTCTTCGTGCTTTTTTATTTTTTGTTCGTATGGACATACACTTCTTGTGTAGAAGTCATGCATTCTCCGGTATACTCTCGTGAGTTTCTGCAACAGAAACCTCAGTGCCTCCTTTTCTAGCCCCATTAGTTCTATGATATCGCCGAGGTGCTTGAAGTGTCTGACCCTGTTGAGTTGCCCGTATTTAGTGTTCAGTTTCTGAAAGTTATATTGAGTACAAAGGAACTCAGTTTCTTCAAAAGAGATTTGTAGGCCAGTTTTTTCAGCACATTCATTGAGGACTTCAGTCTGTTTGATTTCTGTGATTTCAGCGTCCACCAGACTGCTAAATCGTCTGCAAAAACTAAGTTAACGTTATTAAATTCATCTTTAGTCCGTCCCAGTTGAGTAGGCTTTTTAATCCTTTTTCCCATTCCCTAATGACTTTATCTAGGGTGCGACCGAAGAAAAGTAGTGACAGTCCAACTCCTTGGTGAACACCGCTTTTAATTACAAAGAGCTCTGATATTTCTCCCATATACATTCCTTTCGACATTGTGTCTGTGAGTGTTTGCTTGATGATGCTTACTGTTTTTGGCTATAGTTCCTGCCGTTCTAAGATTTCAAACAGAGACTGTCGGTCAATCAAGTGATGTTGACGAAAGTGCAGATGATTGGGCTGTTTTGACTTTCCTTACACTTCACTACTGTTGTTAGGTTGGAGATTTGTTCTGCACATGAATGCTTGTGTTATTTGAATTAAACATGATGGGGATGTTTTCTAGGTGGCTTGAAGGAGAGAGGTCCCTCTGTAGTTATTTATGTCTGTCCTGTCATCTTTCTTTTTGAGTGGGCGAATGAGTGCACACCTCCAATCTGATTATTCTATTCTGAGTATTATTTACGCCACATCTTGAGTTCATTTTTCTTGGAGAAACTTTGTCTCAATGTAGTACAGTTGCTGTGGCTTGCTCTGTTCTGACCTTGAATGAAACAAGTTGTTGCTATCGAAACGGAAAATCTTATTAACACATATTCCATGCGAAAGGGATACAAATAAACTATCTTTAGGATAATGTTTAGGGTAGGAGAAGTTGCCGTACCTGCTTTTTTGTGTCAAGTCTTGCTCTAAAGTTCAGTTTTGATTGTGTGTAATCAGGATAGCAGAGGTGGTGGGTTCCGATCCGACCAATCCTTTCTATTCACATAAATAATAGTTGACACTGGGTGATATTTGTTTCTTGGTAGCGTCATGTCAGCTGACTGGCAGAAGAGTTGCAAACAGCACGAACGATCTGAGCTGGATCGTTGTAACAAGCTTGGAGGCACATTCGAAGAAAGCAAAGGTGTTGTCACAAGTGCTTCGTTTGTGCTGCGAAATTGTATATTAAAAGTGCTGTGAATCAAATGATCAAATTGACGGGTTAAAGACACATTTATAGAGAACTTGAAGTAATTTCATGACGGATCTGTAACCACAGGAGCTTAATTTTTGATTTTTCACTTTTGTTTATTATGTTTGCCAGACAGATTGTACTCACCAACACATATTAAAACACAGGAGTTTAGAATCATTAATTTACTAGAATCTGTGCTGACGGAAAATATCTCAACACCAAAAAATAATAAATGTAGAGTAATGAAATTTGGGGAATACACTTGTCTAGGTAACATATTTAAGTGATTTGTAAATGTGAAATGCTTGTACATTAATAATCCGTGTAACTGCCAAAACATTGAATACAAGCATGCAAACGCACATACACTGTGCTGTACAGGTGTCGGATGTGGGATGGAGTTCAATACCTGTTGCATTTGGTCGGTCAGTATAGGGACGGTTAATGCTGTTTGTGGATGATGCTGGAGTTCTCGTCCGATTTTATCACATATGTGCTCGACTGGAGACTTATCTGGCGATTTACCAGGCCAAGGCAATATGTCGACATTCTGTAGAGCGTGTTGGGTTACAACAGGGGCATGTGGGCGAGCGTTATACCGTCGGAAAACACCCCCTGGAATGCTGTTCATGAATGGCAGCACAACAGATCGAATCGCCAGACTTACGTACACACTTGCAGTCAGGATGCATAGGATAACCACGAGACTGCTCCTGGCGTCATACAAAATCGCACCTCAGACTATTCCAGTGTTTCTAGCATGCTGACAGGTTGGTTGTAGGCGCTCAACTGGCCTCTTTATAAACAGCACACTGCCGTCATTGGGACTGAGGCAGATCCAGCTTTCATCATAAAACACTACAGATCTCCACCCATCAGCTCACGCTTGACATTCTGAAGTCGCAAATGGTTATGGTTTGGGGTCAGTGGAATGCACGCTTCAGGACGTCTGTCTCAAAGCTGTCCTCAAAGTAACCGATTTTTAACAGTTCGTTGTGTCATTGAGGTGCCAACTGCTGCACAGATTGCAACTGCAGATGCAGTACGATGCGCCACAGCCATACGCCCGACATGGTGAACTTCGTTGTCGGTCTTCTTGCGACCGAACTATCTCGTGACCACCGCTGCCAGCAATAATCTACAGAGGCTACATTCCTGCCACTTCTTATTACAGTATTTCAGCTTCTCATGGACTTATTACAAGATCTCAGTGGGGTGTTGATAGTGGCGTCTTTGTCGCCTTTAAGATTTTCTAGACTAACATCAGCACCTTCATAATGACGCTACTAGCGCCACTCATATGAGACAGGCGCGAAATTTGAAAAGAAATCATCTTTCAGATGTAGAAACACGCCTACCAACTTTCATTTATATCGCACAACACGTTCTTTTTTCCGTCAGGCTTTTTGTTTTTTATGTTTTATTCACAGATACGTACTGAATTTTTGGTACACGAAGGGATACAAATATTTAAGTATGTTTGGGATAACATTTAGAGTACGAGCAGTAGCGGCTCGTAGGTATACATTCTGAGTGTTCACAAATTTTTAAATTTAGACAAATATGAGAGTGCAAAATTAATAACATTTGCTATATGGCAGTTATGCTTATCAACATATTTATACAACTTCATCCACTGTTAGTAGTAGTAGTAATAATAATAATAATAATAATAATATGCATAACTTGTCTGAGAAAGGAAGTATTGTTTTGTGGAATTTTGTTCAAAAAGCACTATGGGACTTAACCTTCTGAGGTCATCAGTCCCGCCGGCCGCTGTGGCCGTGCGGTTCTAGGCGCTACAGTCTGGAACCGCGTGACCGCTACGGTCGCAGGTTCGAATCCTGCCCCGGGCATGAATGTGTGTGATGTTCTTAGCTTAGTTAGGTTTAAGTAGTTCTAAGTTCTAGGGGACTGATGACCACAGATGTTAAGTCCCATAGTGCTCAGAGCCTGATGAACCATTTTTTTTCATCATTCCCCTAGAACTTAGAACTACTTAAACATAAATAACCTAAGGACATCACACACATCCATGCCCAAGGCAAGTTTCGAACCTGCGACCGTAGCGGTCGCGTGGATCCAGACTGTAGCGCCTAGAACCGCTCGGCCACGCATGCCGGCGAAATTTTGTTGTTTTGTACTCAATCAAGTGCAGTTTGTGGAAATAACGAAATAATGTTAAGGCTTTCGCTACTCTCCGTTTCGCATTTTTGTGTAAGTGGGATTTTTCGTGCTTTTTTATTTTTTTGTTCAAATGTAAAATATCCCTAATTCATGAATTAGTGAACGAATTAACTTCAGGGCTGAAAATCAGGCAGTCTTACGTTACACGCACATAACAACTTAGTCTCATTATACTCTTCTTTGTTAAATGTTCGCTTGTAGTCTCACTTATTTGATTTCGACACTTTGTCAGACAACGGATCTGATCTGGAATTCCCTAGTTTCTTTGCAGTTAACTTTTGCTGGTAATTTTCTTTTCTGTTAGCGATTAATACAAGTTCAACAGAGTTCGTATTGACACTCCACATGAAAGCTGATTCTTGCACAGTAGACAACCAACTCCAAACACAAACTGTCGTTTGCGGAAATTATTAAATTAAAGTAGTACTATCTGCCAACAAGATCACTTGAATAAAAATTAGGTGCTGAGAGCCATAAGGACCAAAAGCACACCGTCTTTGAGCCCGCAAAACTTATTACACCGTATCTCACTCAGAATCCCACAAAGTAGGTTTTTCTATCAGTGAAACTATAACATATACTGATGTTCGATCTAATTTTTCTATACAGTGAGTAAATTCGTATATCTATAGAGTGTGCCATCACCTAGCGGAATTTGTGCCACGCGAATGTTTTAACTCAGTCAATGTGAAATGTCAGATATCTTTATTGCACAAAAATATTCGAGGACTGAGAAATAAAATAAATGAATTAACCATCTGTATAGATGAATTAGAGTCTTCAAACCCAGATGACATAATCTGCCTCTCTGAGCATCGTGTGACCACTGGTATAGAACTTTTACGTGTTACAGGGCTTAGGTTAGCATCTCACTTTTGTAGATCAGAAATGGAGAAAGGAGGAGTTGCCACATTCATCAGAAACTGTCATAAATTTAAGAACATAGACATTCATAAATTTTGCCTAGAACAGCATATGGAAGCATGTGCAACAGAATTAGAATTTCACAAAAAATCCTTCATAATATTAAGTGTATACCGAGCACCTGCAGGTAATTTTAATCTGTTTGTAAACCACTTTGAAGCTGTACTGGCCCATTTAACATCCAAAAACAAAGAAATAGTGGTTGCTGGTGATTTCAATGTAGATTTCCTTAAAGACTCTCCCAATAAGAACTTATTTGAGTTAGTAACACTATCATTCAACTTAATGCCCACTGTAAAGTTCCCCACTAGGATAGCCACTTGCTCACAAACAGCCATTGATAATATCTTTATAGAAAAGGCCAATGAACAAAATTATATTACAAAACCAATAGTCAATGGCCTCTCAGACCATGACATGCAGTTCCTTCTGTTAAATGTTAATACTGAACAGGATATAAAATCTGTTAAATCTGAGCTCAAGAGGGTAATCAGTAAGCCAAAAATCGATTATTTTAGGACACTCCTCAGAGACATTCACTGGACTGATGTTTACAGTGCTCATGGCATGAATGAAAAATATAACACTTTTGCTAATAAAGTGCTTACCTTATTCGAACACTGCTTTCCCCCAAAACTTACCAAGGTTAGAGCAAAGTCTACAAAGGAGCCATGGATTACTCGAGGAATAGGGGTATCTTGTAAAACAAAAAGAAAACTGTATCTGTCAATCCAAAACATTTCCAATGTTGATGCTATAGCACATTATAAGAAATACTGCAAAATACTAAAGACTGTAATACGGATGTCAAAGCAAATATATTACAAGGAAAACATAGTCATATCAGATAACAAAATAAAGACAATATGGGATATAGTGAAGGAGGAGACCAGTAGAACCAGACATGAAGAGGAACAAATAGCATTAAGAGTAAATGATACATTGGTGACAGATGTGTATAGTGTTGCAGAAATTTTTAACAAACATTTTATAACTGTTACTGATAAGATGGGGTTGTCAGGTTTGGTAGATGCTGCTATGGAATACCTCAGACCAGACATTTCAAATAACTTCCATAATATGAATTTGACCCTCACTACCCCAACAGAAATAATGTCCATCATAAAATCTTTAAAATCAAAAACATCTAGTGGGTATGATGAAATATCAACAAAGTTAATTAAAGAATGTGATACTGAGCTAAGTAACATATTAAGCTATCTGTGTAACCAGTCGTTTATCAGTGGAATATTTCCTGAATGGCTGAAATACGCTGAAGTTAAGCCACTGTTTAAGAAGGGAGATAAAGAAATAGCATCAAATTTCTGTCCAATTTCACTGTTGCCAGCATTCTCAAATATTTTCGAAAAAGTAATGTACAGTCGGCTTTATAACCATCTTATCTCAAATAACATACTGTCAAAGTCACAGTTTGGATTTCGAAAAGGTTCTGATATTGAGAAGGCTATCTACACTTACAGTGAAAATGTGATTAATTCATTAGACAAAAAATTGCAGACAACTGGTATATTTTGTGATCTGTCAAAGGCATTTGACTGTGTAAATAACAATATCTTTTTAAGTAAATTAGAATATTATAGTGTAACTTGAAATGCTGCAAAATGGTTCAAATCTTATATCTCTGGCAGGAAACAAAGGGTGTTATTAGGAAAGGGACATGTATCAAGCTATCAGGCATCATCCAACTGGGAACGAATTACATGTGGGTTCCCACAAGGTTCCATTTTGGGACCCTTACTTTTCCTTGTGTATATCAATGACCTTTCATCAGTAACATTACTAGATGCCAAGTTCGTTTTGTTTGCCGATGATACAAACATTGCAATAAATAGCAAATCAAGTGTAGTCTTAGAAAGATCAGCCAATAAAAAATTTGTGGACATTAATCACTGGTTCCTCGCCAATTCTTTGTCACTAAACTTTGTAAAAACACACTACATGCAGTTCAGAACTCGTAAGGGGTGTCCCACGAGTATATTCCTAACATAAGATGACAAGGAGATAGAAGAAGTCGACAGTGTTAAATTCTTGGGATTACAGCTTGATAATAAATTCAACTGGGAGGAGCACACCACAGAACTGCTGAAGTGTCTTAACAAATCTCTATTTGCAATGCGACTTGTGTCGGACATAGGGGATATAAAAACGAAAAAGCTGGCATACTATGCTTACTTTCATTCCCTAATGTCATATGGGATTATTTTTTGGGGCAATTCATCAAGCCAAGTTAAAGTTTTCCGGGCACAAAACCCTGCAGTAAGAGTGGTGTGAACTCAAGAACATCTTGCAGAAGCCTGTTTAGGGAACTAGGGATACTAACCACTTCTTCCCAATATATTTATTCCTTAATGAAATTTGTCATTAAAAATATATCACTTTTTCAAACCAACAGCTCAATTCATGGAATCAATACTAGAAATAAGAACAATCTTCACAAGGATTTTAAGTCACTTAGTCTTGTACAAAAAGGTGTGCATCATTCAGGAACACACATTTTCAATAACTGGCCAGCAGCCATAAAAAGCTTAACAACCAATGAAATTCAGTTTAAGAGAAGCCTAAAGGATTTATTGGTGGCCATCTCCTTCTACTCCATTGATGAATTTCTCAGTAAAACCAACTGATTTGTATATAAGTACAATATAAATTCCGCGCAATTTCAGTGCAGTAATGTGTTCATTGAAAATTTGTGTGTGTGTGTGTGTGTGTGTGTGTGTGTGTGTGTGTGTGTGTGTGTGTGTGTAAGTACAATCTAACTTCTGCACCATTTCAGTGCAGTAATGTGTTCATTGTAAATAAGTATTATAGTAGTTCTATTACATGTTTATTACCTTATAAATAAATAAAAAACTTTTTTATTTTAAATTCAGTGCATTAATATTTGTAAAATGACTCTTTCATATAGTGTTCATTAAAAAATGACGATCATTCCACTTGGGACCTGTGGAATGGTACATTAGCTTATTTGTTTGAGTTGTAAATATTTGTCATGTATTGTTGTTTTTCTGACATGTTCCACATCCTGGAGGACCTCCTCACTACAGGTCAATTGGAATTAAAGTAAATCTAATCTAATCTAATAAGTCCAAGGTCTATATCCCTTGGATAAATCTGCTGCAGGTGCTACCATCTGGTGGCATTGACATAAATTTGTAGTTGCATGGTAAGGACTTGCAGCGCACGCCGTGAACCGAGCGCATTGTTTATCAAATCCGTCTTTGGCCCGTAAGGCAATTACTTCACGCCAGTTGTGCATGCACAGAAGCTGCGTAAAACGTGCACAAAAATGGTTCAAATGGCTCTGAGCACTATGGGACTTACCTTCTAAGGTCATCAGTCCCCTAGAACTTAGAACCACTTAAACCTAACTAACCTAAGGACATCACACACATCCATGCCCGAGGCAGGATTCGAACCTGCGACCGTAGCGGTCGCGCGGTTCCAGACTGTAGCGCCTAGAACTGCTCGGCCACCCCGGCCGGCAAAACGTGCACAAATGAAGGTGTGCTCGCGACCCTGACGCCAAGTTTCAGCGAATCTAGAAGAGGAATGTAGCACAGCGTGGTATATTTAGTGCAGTGTATTTCAGATTACCGCGTCTACATTAGTTTTAACAGCGTTCAAAGAAAAATATCCGGTACATCCGCAAGGTTTCAAAAGTTAGGGTGTTCACGTGCTCTTACACAACAGCCGCCACTGCTGGCGACGTCAAATCTGGCGACATAGCGGGCCAATTAATACGGCCACCCCTGCCGACCCACCAACCAGTATAAACACAGTCTAATACCTCCTGTGCTTCAATAGCATAATGCGCTGGGCAATCTTGTTGAAACCACTTACGTTGTCGAACGTCCAGGGCAACATCCTGCAGTAGTACCAGTAATTGCTGTCCCAAAAACGTTCGATATTTGCGTCAATACAACGTACCGTCAATAAAATAAACACTAGTGAGTTTGTTCCCCATCATGCTACATTGTACATTAACCGACCAAGAACGTTGATGCTCAACGTGCCACAGGAGGATTGTCTACTCTCCAGTAATGCATATTATGCCGGTTAATGTTACGAAGAATTGTGAATGTAGACTCATCGGAAAATAATACCTCGACATAGAAGGTGTGAGTCGTTTGCATTGTTGATGTGCCTATTCACAAAGCACTACCCGGTTATTGTTGGTACCATGAAGTTCTTGATACAGTGACACGTGGTATTAATGACACTTATGTCAATGCAATATTGTGACAATACTTACTACAGACATACCGCAATAGCGGTGTAATTGCTGGGTGCCTGTCCATGGATTCTGATGCACTGCCACTAGTACAGATATTTCATTAGCTTTTGATGTAACACGTTTGCTTCGTTTCCTTTTGTCGGTCTGTGCGCTGCCAACAGACATAAAGACGTTCACAACATTGTAAAAGAACGACGAGAGCGAGCTTTCTCTGGAAAATGCTCGGCATACAAGGCAACAGCAGACCCAACGTTTCTCCCACATTCAACGTAAATCAGGATAATTCAATTTTTTTCTTCTGAGGTTGCAATATTCATCGACAACGTGCACATCTGTTTTCCAAACGATAGGTAAGTGTGCAGACAATAAACACTGTGCAAGTATTGTAACGTTTAAAGCCTCTATCTGTTCTACACCTGCACGATACGTGAATGCGAACTGCCTTTAATGATTCATCGTAGTCCGCTAAGCGGCCACTGTGGCACATCGTGTAGTCCTCTGTTCGATATGTAGGAGGGATACAACGTTGCAAATGGAGTTTCCAACTAGAAGTTGTGAAATACAGATCTGTCCTACCCTCGCAGCGTGGAGGTGGGGTCACACGTGCCATGGAATAGATTGAAACAGGAAAGAGGTGCTAAGACCAGGATATCATTCTCAAAAACACAGAAAATGTCAATATTAAAAAACAAGATTTGCCAAATTATATCAACAATTGTTTCATAATTGCAACAACTTCATTAATCTCCAAAATTTACAAATCAAGAAAAACCTGAATTTCCAAAAGCTGCTTGTAGCATGGGAATATATCCAACAGATGAACATGAAGTGTTCAAAGTAATAAAAAGCTTGAAACCTAAAATGTCAGCAGGAGTAGACCAGGTGCCTGTTTATATCATAACAATGACAGCTGCACAATTTGCAAGGCCCTTGGCATACATAACCAACTTATCATTTAGTGAAGGAGTGTTTCCAGAAAGGATGAAAATGTCAAAAGAGAAACCATTATTCAAAAACGGCGACAAGCATAAGGTAGAAAACTATGGGTCAATATTCCTCTGTCCATCATTTTCCAAAATAATAGAAAAATCAATGAAGCACAGAGTTAACAAACAACTAAATGACCATAAGTTACTAAATAGAAATGAGCATGGCTTCCAGGCAGGTAAAAATACTGAAAATGCACTAATGTGCTACACTGAACAAATAATCAAAAATCTAGAATAAGACAACAGTGTAGCAGGAATAAATTTAGATCTCTCCAAAGCATCTTGCACTGTCAATCATGGCATTCTTATAGAAAAACTGGAGGCATTACATATTCATGGGACAGGGAAAAAGTGGTCTGAATCATACCTACAAAAGAGAACAAAGATTGCAGGACTGATGCCAGAGTACTCCAACCACAAAATAAAATTAGTTGTTGTTGTTGTTGTGGTCTTCAGTCCTGAGACTGGTTTGATGCAGCTCTCCATACAGTAAAGCTGCATGCCCTCGGGAAAAATTACAGCTGTAGTTTCCCCTTGCTCTCAGCCATTCGCAGTACCAGCACAGCAAAGCCGTTTTGGTTATTGTTACAAGGCCAGATCAGTCAATCATCCAGACTGTTGCCCTTGCAACTACTGAAAAGGCTGCTGCCCCTCTTCAGGAACCACACGTTTGTCTGGCCTCTCAACAGATACCCCTCCGTTGTGGTTGCACCTACGGTACGGCTATCTGTATCGCTGGGGCACGCAAGCCTCCCCACCAACGGCAAGGTCCATGGTTCATGGGGGGGGGGGGGGATAAATTTAGTATGTGATGCAAAAAAAAAGTGGCAATAAGAGTGCCGCAAGGCGGTATCCTAGGTCCCTTATTGTTCCTTGTCTGCATAAATGACTTTCACACCTCAGATGGAGCAGCAAAAGCCATACTAATCACAGATGACACTAGTGTGATAATAGGTGCACCAAAGCAAATGCTGCAAACAACCATTGATCAAGTAATAAAGAATAAAATGCAAACCAGTTGACATTAAATGCAAATGAAGCAAATTATATGCACTTTCGGAAAGTGTGTCAAAATGTAAATCTTGATGTGTTGTTGGGTGACAAGGCCATAGACAGAGTGGCATCAACAAAATTGCTGGGGGATTCATATAGATAAAAATCTTAATTTTAATGATCATGCAATGAAACTTGTGCAGAAACTTAACTCATGATATTAAATGCAAATGAAGCAAATTATATGCACTTTCGGAAAGTGTGTCAAAATGTAAATCTTGATGTGTTGTTGGGTGACAAGGCCATAGACAGAGTGGCATCAACAAAATTGCTGGGGGATTCATATAGATAAAAATCTTAATTTTAATGATCATGCAATGAAACTTGTGCAGAAACTTAACTCAGCTTGTCTTACTCTTAGAATTATTGCAAATGTTTGTACCACAGAGGGTGCCAGGATGGCATATTTTGGCTATTTTCAGTCTCTTGCAACATACGGAATAATATTTTGGGGTTCCACCACTTGCCTTCTAAAACTGATCTTTCTGTTACAGAAGAGGGCTATCTGGATAATAACACACAGTCATCCAAAGACACAATGCAAACCCTTATTCAACAAGCTTAAAGTTCTAACAATACCTTCCCTTATATATATACAAATGTGTTTTATATGTTAGGGCTCACATTGCGTAGTTTCAGACAAATGTCGACTTGTATAACTACAATACTCGAAATAGCACAGCACTCCATACTCAGCCAACAAAAAGAACACACACTCAAAGGCATGTGAGCCATATGGGTACAAAACTCTACAACATACTGCCAGCCAACATCAGAAAGTTGGAAGATGAAAACAGATTTAAAGTAGAATTTAAAGAATTTCTACTTGAACAATTTTTTGGTCGGTAAATGACTATTTAGGCCAATAAATAATTCTGATAATGTGTATATTATGGTAAGACATTACATTTTCACCATAAAAATAATATAAATTTTACAGGTATCATAATCATTAGTCTCTTAATTAGTGGCTGGAGTGAATGACTTAACAAATTAGGGGCTGGAATGAATGACCTAGTGAGAAATCAACTGTCTCTTAATAAATTTTTGAATTTAACTTTTAATTCAAAAGGTTTTCATCCCCTAAAGTTTCTGTCAATTTTTTAAATCTGATTGACAGCTGTTGAGTGTGGTAAAATCTTTACTGAATTATTGTAGTGAATATAAGGGATTCCTGTTTATTGATGACAAAAGTAAAGCCTTAGGGCAAACAGACTATGCAGTTACAATACTGTTAGTATACATGTATAAAAAGTTGTATTACTGCGTCAGTTACAATACTGTTAGTATATATGTACAAAAGGTTGTATTACTGTGTCTTCTGTGACCTAGTATTATTCTTTGTACATTTTTTGTACAATTTTGTATGTATTATTCTTTGTACTATGTAATGTAAAATTTTGTATGTGCCTTTTGTGCAGATTGTTTCCCGTAAATTTACATATACTTTTGGACAACATCTGCACAATATTTATTGTCTACAGATGTATAAATAAATGAAATAAATAAATGGTCAGTGAGCAGCATGTGGTAAGTTACGATTGTGTACGCATTTCTATTTCCCCAATTACAGTGTCTTCCATGCCGAAACGAAGAAAATTCTTCAAACAAAACGTATGTAGACTTCACTGTAGAAAAGTAATGTGCAACGAAGAATGGGGGTTCCCATTGAAGATTTCAAAGTTGTTCCTGTCATTCTCGCACGGTTTGGGGTGGGGGGTCGAGTGTGGTATCGCTGGATATCCCTCTTGGGGGACAAACAAATTGAAATTATAACTTTTTTTGATCCAGCGTGTAGTTTCCTAGATATTTCGATGTCTTCAGTTAAATGCACACCACATATACAGGGAATTTAAAAAATACGTTTACAAACTTTTGGGACAGGTTCCTTACACCAAAACAAGAAAAAAGTTCCCTTTAAATATATGTCCATAAATTCTTCGTTTTCGCGTTATTAATGAATGTATATGTTCAACAACTTTCTGGGTACAGCCCAATAACTCCATTTACCTATTCACCTGTCTGATGCATTGTATCCTAGATGGCTTTGTATTGCCAGGGAGACTTGTTTACATTTGTCTGTCTTCAACATGTCCATTATGGACACGTATTACAAGAAATGAGTTAACCAAAAGTTCTCAGTTCAAACATTGCAGGATATTCATTTTGTGAACAGGCACATGTAATTTTTATGTACAACCACGTGAATGGTAATGGACACAAGGACGCAAGGCTTTATCAGACGGCGTTTCCAGACCGAAGAAAGCCGAGTCGTCCTACATTTGGTGCTGTTTATCGTCGCGTTATCGAGACAGGATCTGTAGCACCACAGACTATGGACCACATGCTGCTCATATGCCTGGCCAGGAAGGACACTTTTAATGTTTGTTGAAGAAGAGCAAGGTATCAGCACAAGACAAGTGGTCCTGGAATGTGGTACATCTACAAGTTCACCATGGAGGATACTTCACGAGCAACTTATGTTCCGCATCATCTTCAGCATGTGCAGGGTCTAACGCCTGTCAGTCACCCACCATGAGAGAACTGCAATGAGACGAGGCAACGTTTTGAAGAGATGAGTAAACAAATTTCCACAACCAACACATATAGGCTGTTCACAATCCTCGTGCTACAGTACAGGCTAGGCTTCAGCTACAGTTTAAGGTTAATGTGTGGGCTGGAATTGTAGGTGACTTTCTGGTAGGGCCATATGCTGTCCCATCATGTCTTACAAGTGCTGTGTATGGAACTTTATTCAGAACCTCCTCCAATACCTACTAGAGAATATGTCCCTGCAAACAAGAAGAACATGTGGTTTATGCTATTGGAGCTGCAGCACATTTCAGCCTTAGCATTCGAGGTTCACTGACCAGTATCTACTATGCAAATGGATAGGTAGAGGAGGACCAATTATGTGGCCTGCAAATTCTCCAGAATCTCAGTCTTTTGGATTATTATTTCTGGGGGCACCTACGCAGCAGACCATCTAGATGCAGAAACTCTTCATCAACATGTGCTGGATGCCTGCAAAACCATTTGAAACCATCAGGGAATATTTGAAAAGGTGCGACAGCGCATGATTTGATGAGTGCTTATGCGTTTATGAGCAAGAAGAGAACATTTCGGGCATCTATTATGAGGTTATGTATTGATGAACTCCAGTCACCAAAATTTTGTACTTTCATTTATAATTCGAAAACGAAGGATTTTTAGACATATGTTTATATGAACTTTTTCCTTGATTTCGTGTAAGGAGCCTGTCCACAAAGTTTCTAAAAGTATCACCTTATAGTGGATGTGGTATAGCATTGTACACAGTGGTTCCATATTCGAATCTAACTAAAGCTTGCTGATGCTGTGTTTATTTACATAATGGCAAATGGAATGGGCGACAGGAAGCAAGGTTGTATCAGGAGACCTATCCCACCGACAACAACCACAGCATTCAATGTTTGCAACACTGCCTGAGGCAGGGTCGTTTCAGGAAGCGGGAAATCATGAAGCACGTACCCGAAATGTTCGGACACCAGACTTGGAGGAGAATGTGATTAACACTGTGGAAGACGACCACCATGTCAGTACCAGGCAGTTGCCCCTCCAGTGCAGGGTAAGCTAGACGACCGTTTGGAACATTCTCTACGACTATTGTTACTACCTTCATTACATACAGCGTCTACAGGGCTTACTAGCGACAGACTTCCCTCATTGGGAGCAGTTTTGTCACTGGTTTCTTCAGCAGGCAACCGCAATTCCGGGATTTGTGTCATCCATCCTATTCACAGGCCAACTTTACATGGAGTGGTATCTTCAACTTTCGTAACAGTTATCTGTGGAGTAGTATGCAGAACCCCCATGGTACAGTGACAGCGAATCATCAGCATCAGTGCATCCAAAATGTTTGGGCCGGGATAATTGGCGACCTTATTTTGGGACCAGTCTTCCTTCAAAAAATGGTTCAAATGGCTCTAAGCACTATGGGACTTAACATCTGAGGTCATCAATCCCCTAGACTTAGAACTACTTAAACCTAACTAACCTAAGGACATCACACACATCCATTCCCGAGGCGGGATTGGCACCTGCGGCCGCAGCAGTAACGCGGTCCCGGACTTAACCGCCTAGAAACGCTCGACCACAGCAGTCGACAGTCTTCCTTCCATGTCAAATAATAGGCCTGAACTATTGGCCTTTCTTGTGGGTGACTTTGCTTCCCCTGGGGTGGATTAAGTGCCTGTGACGATTCGATGGGTTGCATGATTGCTACATGATGGTGCTCCAGCTCATTTTGCTGTTAACGTTCGGACACATCTCAGTTGTGTCTTCCCTGATTGATGGATCGTACAAGGGGGGCGCAGTTGCCGGCCGGTGTGGCCGTGCGGTTAAAGGCGCTTCAGTCTGGAACTGCGTGACCGCTACGGTCGCAGGTTCGACTCCTGCCTCGGGCACGGATGTGTGTGATGTCCTTAGGTTAGTTAGGTTTAATTAGTTCTAAGTTCTAGGCAACTGATGACCTCAGAAGTTAAGTCGCATAGTGCTCAGAGCCATTTGAACCATTTTTTTGGGGCGCAGTTGCAAGGCCTGCTCGTGCACCATGCCTCAACCTGTGCGATTTCTGGTTATGGGGCCATCTCAGAAGTATCGCGTATGCAGAGCCCATTCCAGATGTTGAGACCCTGGAACAGCTTATTCACGCTGACTTTGACACTATTCGTATGCAGCCTGACCAATATGAACATGTGAGACAGAAGATGCTATGGCACGTACACATATGCGTTGAGGCACATGGAAATCATTTGCATCACATACTGTAATTGTGGCTGCTTAGTACAGCGTGTATTATACCGCAGTGTCTGTAACAATGTATGATTGAATAAATGGTGTCTAGCATGGAAACCATGGACTTCCAGACATAAGCTCATGGTTAGTTTTCTGGAAGTTACTCTAGGCGCCATATGAAGGGTAGCCAAATGATGACAATTAGTAAAGGTCTGCTCAAGTTATTGATGATCTTTTGATGTCAACAAGAGCTACAGAACGATTCACAGACTCCAGGTCTGAATACCAATTGCTGAGAAAAATCTTCATTGCATTCTAATTCAACGACCAACAGCTAAAACCAAGGAATAATGATTTATACGAAGTCTCAGATGTTTTGTTCATGGATGTAGAAGTGAGACATCAAAACAATTTATTATACCAATGAAAGCTCTGCACTAACTAAAATGGGGGCTATTAATACTGTGACCATGCTACTAAGAGAACATAGTTTTCTTAGAGAAAAGTAACAGTAAGCTTGACTAAAGTCTGAATGTGTCGTTGAACTAACAACAAAGCCCAGAGCTTTGCATTTATGATAATATGTCAAACAATTTCGTTTCATTTAATCTTCTTGCAATACACTGAAAGCGTAACGCCAATTTAGATTGCGGATGTGACTGATGTGATAGATTGCATTTTACAGGGCGACCACTTGCGTGGTCAGAATACGAATGCCTTCTGCTAGCTGCTCAGTAGCAGAAGCCAGTGCTTCTTTCTTGATGCTCGCTCTGGGGCCATTGCACGCGCCCGTTTACGAAATGCACTATTCGGGTCCTCCAGCCGAAATAATGCAGTCAATAGCATTGCCAACATTAAATTCTAAGCATGCCCTCATAGCTTCAGCTTTTTCTGCCGACAGTTGAAGGGGGACAGCTTTGTCTGTGGCCAAAATTATTTTCATATTTTCTGCTAAACTCTTAAACCAAAGTATGTGTAAGGACAGTGCCGGTAGCAAATCTGGTGCCGCTAGCAAACAAAGTTCATGCACAAGATGACAGGGCGACTTGTTAGCCAAGCCTTCTTCGGCCATTATATTCCAATTAAAATTACTTTGTGATCGGCGTTTCAGTGAGCCCAGTGGTAGGGGCTGAGTGTCAGTCAACGGCAGATGTTTCTTGGACTCCATGTGCTCGCTTTGTTGCCTGCTCCGCTGGAATAAACCTTTCCAGGTGATGTGCACGCGCCTGCAAGATTTGGGAGGAGCCAGGAGGGACTGCCCTCAGTGGGGTGACGGAAAGGAGCGCCAAATACGCAGTGATTTTCGCATTGCGCCACTATAAGAACATTTTTATGCAAAGCAGGCAAAAGTATATCTGCTACTGAAGTTAGTCTTTCGTAAAGTTTTAGTTTCTGTACAAGAATGTAAAAAGAAAAATTTCATATTCGTAACAATATTTATTACACTATCATAAATATCGAGGAATAGCCGAAATGGTGGCAGAGTGCGCTGTAAGTGTCAAAATATGCGCACAAAAACATGCACGGCACAAGGCTGTTCTTTAGTTTGCATCCGAGATGCCCAACATGACTGTCTAGATTAGATCAGATTAGATTTACTTTCATTCCAATTGATCTGTAGTGAGGAGGTCCTCCAGGATGTGGAACATGTCAGAAAAACAACAATACATGACAAATATTTACAACTCAAACAAATAAGCTAATGTACCATTCCACAGGTCCCAAGTGGAATGATCGTCATTTTTTAATGAACACTATATGAAAGAGTCATTTTACAAATATTAATGCACTGAATTTAAAATAAAAAAGTTTTTTATTTATTTATAGGGTAATAAACATGTAATAGAACTACTATAATACTTATTTACAATGAACACATTACTGCACTGAAATTGCACAGAAGTTATATTGTACTTATATACAAATCAGTTGGTTTTACTGAGAAATTCATCAATGGAGTAGAAGGAGTTGGCCACCAATAAATCCTTTAGGCTTCTCTTAAACTGAATTTCATTGGTTGTTAAGCTTTTTATGGCTGCTGGCCAGTTATTGAAAATGTGTGTTCCTGAATGATGCACACCTTTTTGTACAAGACTAAGTGACTTAAAATCCTTGTGAAGATTGTTCTTATTTCTAGTATTGATTCCATGAATTGAGCTGTTGGTTTGAAAAAGTGATATATTTTTAATGACAAATTTCATTAAGGAATAAATATATTGGGAAGAAGTGGTTAGTATCCCTAGTTCCCTAAACAGGCTTCTGCAAGATGTTCTTGAGTTCACACCACTCTTACTGCAGGGTTTTGTGCCCGGAAAACTTTAACTTGGCTTGATGAATTGCCCCAAAAAATAATCCCATATGACATTAGGGAATGAAAGTAAGCATAGTATGCCAGCTTTTTCGTTTTTATATCCCCTATGTCCGACACAAGTCGCATTGCAAATAGAGATTTGTTAAGACACTTCAGCAGTTCTGTGGTGTGCTCCTCCCAGTTGAATTTATTATCAAGCTGTAATCCCAAGAATTTAACACTGTCGACTTCTTCTATCTCCTTGTCATCTTATGTTAGGAATATACTCGTGGGACACCCCTTACAAGTTCTGAACTGCATGTAGTGTGTTTTTACAAAGTTTAGTGACAAAGAATTGGCGAGGAACCAGTGATTAATGTCCACAAATTTTTTATTGGCTGATCTTTCTAAGACTACACTTGATTTGCTATTTATTGCAATGTTTGTATCATCGGCAAACAAAACGAACTTGGCATCTAGTAATGTTACTGATGAAAGGTCATTGATATACACAGGAAAAGTAAGGGTCCCAAAATGGAACCTTGTGGGAACCCACATGTAATTCGTTCCCAGTTGGATGATGCCTGATAGCTTGATACATGTCCCTTTCCTAATAACACCCTTTGTTTCCTGCCAGAGATATAAGATTTGAACCAATTTGCAGCATTTCAAGTTACACTATAATATTCTAATTTACTTAAAAAGATATTGTTATTTACACAGTCAAATGCCTTTGACAGATCACAAAATATACCAGTTGTCTGCAATTTTTTGTCTAATGAATTAATCACATTTTCACTGTAAGTGTAGATAGCCTTCTCAATATCAGAACCTTTTCGAAATCCAAACTGTGACTTTGACAGTATGTTATTTGAGATAAGATGGTTATAAAGCCGACTGTACATTACTTTTTCGAAAATATTTGAGAATGCTGGCAACAGTGAAATTGGACAGAAATTTGATGCTATTTCTTTATCTCCCTTCTTAAACAGTGGTTTAACTTCAGCATTTCAACCGTTCAGGAAATATTCCACTCATAAATGACTGGTTACACAGATAGCTTAATATGATACTTAACTCAGAATCACATTCTTTAATTAACTTTGTTGATATTTCATCATACCCTCTAGATGTTTTTTTATGGATATTTTTTCTGCTGGGGTAGTGAGGATCAAATTCATATTATGGAAGTTATTTGAAATGTCTGGTCTGAGGTATTGCATACCAGCATCTACAGAACCTGACAACCCCATCTTTTCAGTAATAGTTATAAAATGTAATGTGCTATAGCATCAACATTGTAACTGTTACGGATTGAGAGATACATGAAGGATAGTGCGCCGCTGGTAAAGCTCTTTTACAGGGATGGTCGCTGTGCACAAGTAGCCATGCTGAAGTTCCGAACGCTCAAAGGGTATGAAAAATGCATTGCTTCAGTGTCTGCTAAGGGTTTTGAGGAAATGATTACAAAATCCGAAAAGACAGGTTCCTTTGAAATGCATTGTGGCAGAGAGAGGAAAGCAGTTGATATGACTTTTTTGGCAGATAGAATATTCTATATTCTGTGAACGTGGTCTGTGGTGCTTAAATAGAGAGCTCCTAAATACTCGACCATGTTAGAAACAACAATAAAAAATGATCAACATGCACGAAATTTAATGTTAAGTGTGTTAAGTAGTGCTTTCCCTATACTGTTCAGTTAACATATTGACCAACATTTGAATTCAGCACTCAGAAACCAAGGTAATTTAAGTTTATGTTTCTCTTTTCTGTATGTGATCTTTAAGACATCTCAAAAGTCTACACCAGAAACATCTACATGTGAATATGATAATATGATGGTAGTCCTACTCTGTATATTGCAAATGTTTGTTTATCTGAAATACTTGTATTAACAGTAGCGATGTGTGTGTATTATAATTCAACCAACTACTCTCATCCACGTCTCAACATGCATCATGCATTTTAAAATTACAGCAGTTTTGAAGTGCTCATAAATAATGATTTTAAGGGAAAGTCTGTGCTGTGTGTCAATGAGAATTCGTTACACAGCTAGAATAATAAATATTTGAAATAATAAACTACTTCTGTAGACAGACCTGCAAGTTTGCTAGAATATGATTATTTGTTCGAGGGACTATAAACCATAAGGTGTAGTTTGAAGTTAAAAAAAAGAAATAGAAATTTTAGGATTTTTAAAATAATTTTACGTTGTTCAAATTCATAATTTGGTTCATATTTAATAACAGGAACACTAATTTTCATGGAATTATAATAATTTCTCCTTCTTTAGGAAGTGTATCTTTTATTTCAACACCAGCATCATTTTTATCAAACCGACGTAACATTTCATCTCCAGAACTTGAACTATGTGTAAAAACTACAAATAAGTTTCCTTCAAACATAATTTCTTTATAATCTTTAAGAAATCCACCAAGCATTGCTAATGGATAAAGTAATTCTTTTTTTTTACTATTTATTTTTCCTGTATTAAGTACATGTAATTTTAAACTTATTTTGTCAGTAAGAGATGAAAATAGATGTAGTAAAACTGTTGACAAAATAAAAGGATGTTCAATTTTAGATAATAAATTATCTCCTTGTTTTATTGTTATAAAGTCAAACCATTTAGTTACATATTAATCAATTATTTTTTGTTTGATGTTCTCTCATAAGTTGCATAATCTGTACCAGAATTTCCAATAATACAAAAATTCATGAATAATTGTGCATGATTTGGATGAAGCTAACCATCACCAATATTTATTTCAATTCCTGGATCTTTGTTAGTAACATTTAAATTACTTTTAGTTTTTCATTAAGAGGAATTGAACAAAACTGATAACTTTCAAGTTTATTCATTATTGATTTAACAGTAACTTATTTATTAAAGAAAATATTAAATCAGATATTTCTAGAATAACCATTACAGTAGCCTCATTAAAGTCAATGAAATTATTATTATCCTGAGTTATAGTAACTCATAAATCTTGAATTGTATTAAAAATACAAACATTTTTATGGTAATTTGGTTTATGAATTATTGGCCACCAAATTCTTCATTGTGTTTAATTGAAGCAATAATATTAGTTTCTTTACGAATGTTTTATATACATTCCATCAGCACGACTAAAATTTATATTTATTAATTAAAAAAATATATTAGGATGAATTTTATCTACAGCATTTTCACCAACTTAAACAATTAGATTATTAAAACCAAGTAAATTTGCAATAATACCTTCTATATGCATATATAATTTTATTCAGTAACAATTCTGATGAAAATTTCATCTGCTTCAATGTGTATATTAGGTTTTTTGAATGTATAAATTATTTAAACTATTTTGACCTACAGGAATTTCTATCGTTTCTCGATGACAATAAAGTCTATTATTTTTAGTTGTATTTTGGTGTTCAAAAGTTGAATAAATATCAAATAATGAAACATTAGTACATTTATCATTTATTGGAACATTTAATCGTTTTTTAAGTATAGAGGATTTATCACTAAGTTGGAATAATCTACTCATTTAATACTGAAAATTTATTAATAAATAAAAAAATAATTAATTAATGAAAAATTATTAATAAGTGAAAATAATATTAATAAATGGAAAAAATTATTAATAAATGAACAAAATTAATAGTAAATGAACAAAACAGACTGGGAACCTGGGAACCTAAAGTAAGAATTCCAGAAAATAAGTTAAAATACAAATGTGGTAAACTTTTACGAAATTCTATAAGATGTGCAATAATTGGGCTAAGTGCATGTGGAAAAACAACATTAACGATTGATAATTAAATTTTAGCTACAGGATGGTTAAATTGGGATAAAATTAAACAGTTGTGTGTTTATTCAAAAAGTTACAACAACCGAAATATTAAGAATTTAAAAAAACAATGTAAAAAAATTGAAGATAAAATTGTTAGTTTTATTGATAATATTGAAGATATTATTCCATTAGAGGTATGTGACGATAATTCAGTTGTTGTATTTGAAGATTTTATTTTAGAAAATCAAGATATTGTTAGAGATTATTTTATTAGAGGTAGGCACAAAGATATAGATTGCTATTAATTAGTTCAATCTTATTCAAAAATACCAAAACACTTAGTTGGAGACAATTTAAATTTATAAAATATTATTAGACAATTTCATACAAATTTAAGTCATATTTATCATGAATTTATTGGTGGACATTTTAAGATTGCTAATTTTAAAGAGACATGTAGTAAATGTTGGAATGATAAATTTGGTGTTTTAACAATAGATATGTCTAGACAACAAGATGAAGGTAAATTTAGGAATAAAATACAACATTTCTTAACATGATAAAGATAAAAATAAATATAAACATAAACATAATTAATGATTTATCTTCATTAATAAATTTTTGCAAAGTATGATGAAAAAGTTGTTAAACAAGCTAAACAAAATACAAAGAAAGCTGAAGAATTAAAAGAGCAATTTAAACTTAGGAAAAAGCAACCAAGAACAGAAAATAAGAAATATAAAAAGGAAAATCAACTTGTTATTGATGCTATTGAAAAAGTTAAAAAAGGTATTGAGGTTTAGGTGATAATGTTTTAAAAGCAATAGTAGAAAATAGAGAAGTTGAAAAACAAATTATTAAAATATCATCATATAGAAGTTTTTGAAGATTTAACACCAATTAAAAAATTAACAGATTGGTCTGATGATATTCCAGGAAAATATGATTATGCATTAATTGAATCAGAAATTTAAGATACATTTAATAAATACCAAGAACAATAATAAAGTCAAAAGAAAAATGAAACTAAAAAAATATATGTTAGTAAAAGGTTGTTAATGTATATAAATCATAGTAAAGATAAAATATTTGGTTCAAAACCTGTCTGTATGTTTAAATATGTTGGAGATTTACCTATAGTACAATAAAGGTACAAATGGATTAATGAGACATTTAACTGAAAAACAAAATTCCTATAGAAGATTTAAATCAAAAGTATAATGGTGAAGATTTATCGAGTAATGCAGATATATTATTTAATTCAGAAGCATTATATTCTGATAATAATCCAAATAAAATTAGTTCAAGTACAGGTAATAATTATTATATTTAATAAAACCAAACGTTGATGAATTTTTTTCCAAATTTAACAAGACAAAATGTAGATGATACAGATATTAGTTCTCCGGAAAAACGAAAAATAAGTGAAGGTTTAGTAAAAAAATTTACAGATAAATCAATTGAATATGTTTGGTTAAATGATTTTGACAATCAATTGATAGATTAGCAGTTATTCATGGTGAAGAACTAGCTGGAAATAAAAATTATCATAATGAAAAAGTTAGTATTGCACAATGTTAACAAATAAATATAGCGATTTTGCAATTAATAATTCAAAAGGAATTCCATACTTAACTAAATTTTTAAATAATCTGCCACATACATTTTGGAAACGTGATAAATAAGCGAAAGGATTAGTTAATACTTTAATTAACAAACTACCTTTTGAAATCCCATTTTCAGATTATAAATTTTGTGGTCCAGGTACAAAATTAGAAGAAATATTAGCAAAAGGTGATAAAGGTAGAAATCCATTAAATGAACCTTGCAAAAAGCATGATATTGCTTATAGAGATAATAAAGATTTAGAAAAAAGACATATAGCTGATAAAGAAGTTCACGTCTGTGCAGAGGAAAGATTGTATACAAATGATGTTTCATTTGGTGCCAAAGTTATGGCAACAGCAGTTAGAGGAATAATGTATGGAAAAAGAAAATTAGGTATGGGCATAGCCAAACCTGCTTCAGCTGGCCTGGAATTAATTTTAATAAGTTTGGGGATAATAAAAAACTTTATAAATTTTTAAATTATATAAATAATCTTTATATATTTTTAACTAAAAAAAATCTTTATAGATTCTAATCTGTATAAAAATCTTTATAAAATATTTCAATATATAAATGAATAACTTAACAATTGAATATACTTTGCTACCTACTGGCAAAACTAAACCAAAATCAATTATATTAATGCTAAATAATGAACAAATAAATGCAATTGAACCATTTTTAACTTAACTACAAAAACGAAAGAAAGACAAAAACTGGTGGAAATTTATTATCACATTAAGTATTCCTGTAGTTAAGATTTTATCCAATATTTAGCCAAACAGAAAGTTGGTAAAGGATTATTTGTTGTATTGCCATACATTGCAACAATTGGTTCATTATCTGCTCAATCTGCAGCAATTACAAATGCAGTATTAGACAAAAAGAAAAATGGTACAGAATTAGATGATAATAGACTTAATTTGGAGATTCAAAAAAGTTGCTAATGAAATATAGAAACAAAAAAATTTCAAAAAACAATAGATAAATATCCTAATGTATTAGGTAATTCTCATATAGAAAAACTTACTAAACAACTAAAAATTTTCGTGGAGTATACCTGTTTGATGAATTATTAAATAAATGAGTAAAAATGGGATGCGGTATAGGAAATTTAGAACATCTGATAATCATGGTACTCATTAGATTTGTTATTATAAAAATAATGATAAAATAAGTTCTTGATTGATTTGGTGGTAATATATCAAAACAATTAGTTAACTATTGAGGAAAAATGAACTATACTGCAATGCAGAAAGAATACAAAATTTTGATGAATTAATATTTGGTCATTTATGTTTATACGTTTTAAAATTGCTATGTGAGAATTACAATTTTAAGGATATTTTAGATTTAATAAATGAACATATTTGCAAATAAGATACATATAACTGTACCAACTGAACAAGTACTTATTACATACACATGAAAAAATGGGAAAAAAGGAAAAGTGGAAAATATTATTAAACAACTCCATTCATCAATAGATCCAAAAATAGCTAATGCATTTAAACAATTTCAAAAGGTATTTGCTGCTATTTTTCAAATAACTAATAGTTATATTGGTTTTAAAAATTGAAGACAATTAAAGTAAATGGTCCAACTGATGGAAAAGATGAATTTTAAAAACATTATTTTGATAATGAACTATCAAATTTTGTTTCAAAACCAGAATACACATGCATTTTAACGCAATTTAATAACAATGTTAATAACTAAGATTATGACAACATTCTGTTAGATTTAAAGCAAAGAAACAGTATTATCGGTGGTATATTGGAAAATAATAATAAAGTAGTAAGTGAAATGAAAAGTAATATCCATAATGCATTAGCAATAATTAAATCTTAGAAAGTAAATTTTTAACATTAGAAACAAAAAATTCATAAAGGCTTACATAAGAGAGAAGGTGAAGAAGAAATAGCAGAAATAAGGTTAATTTTAATGTTATTAAATTTTTTAATATATATAATTTTTGTATATAAAAAGGAAAATCATAGTTCATATTTAGTTCTTAATGGCAATCATATTTAATGCTTAATGTATAAAATATTTATAGAAACACGTAACCCACATAGAATAATAACAAAAAATCGAAGACAGAGAATTGCAGGTATTTGTACAATTTGCAAACCTAAAAAAGGCAAATTAATTAAAAAAATGTTTTAATTGATGAAGGTCTAAATTAAATTCATGAAGAAATAATTAATGAACTATGTAAATTAATTAGAAAGAATTTTAATAGAAGAAATGTGTTTCTTTTAATATAGATGATTTCTGACAAGCTGATTTAGTTGAAATGGGTTCAGGAAATTTAAAGGGAATTTCAAAAATAAATAAAAGTTATAGTTATTTATTAACAATTATTGCTGTTTTTCAAAATATGCATTTATTGTTTCTATTAAATAAGAACAGATGAAAATATAGTTGATGCTATTAAAAAAATTTTATATTTAGAAAGGCAAACCCTTTACAAATAGATAATGGTAAAGAATTTTGTGGCAAAGAATTTAAAGGATAAATGAAAATTTATAACATTAATCACTATTCGATTTTTTCAGAATTAAAAGCATTTGTTGTTGATTGATTTAAAAGAACACTTAAAGAGGAAATGGGGAAGAAATTTGCCGTACAAGGAAATTATAAATGTTTAAATTTAGTTAAAATTATAATTGATTAAACAATAATACAAAACATTCTATAATAAAAATGAAATCAGTAGGTTTTATTGAAAAGAATTAAAAACAAGTAACATTATATCTAATGAAATAGCTAAATTTAAAAATTTTATAAAGTTAGACTTAGTAAACTTAACACTGTTTTTGAGAAATGTTATACAGTTAATTGGCGAACAGAAATATTTGACATTGAGGTTGTTGTTTATTCTAATCTAATTACATAGAAATTAGAAGATATGAAAAGCAATTTTATGACAGAAAACTAGAGAAATAAAATATATAGTTGTATACTTAGTTGAAAATGTTTTAAGAAAAAAGGTAATCGAGTTTATGTTAAATGGTTACGTTTTGATAATTCACATGTCACTAGGATGAATAAAGATAAAGTCGTTGTACACTAAAATCTGCTTCAGCTGACGCTAATTTTATAATGAATTAGCCTACTATCTAGTTTAACAATCAACTAGTTTTTAAACAATTAGTTTATTAAAAGAATTAGTTTACTAATTATTTTAACAATCAATTTGCTTTTAAATAAGTATCAATTATTTCCATCAAGTTTTGAACGTGAAAATGTTTTACTCTGTTAGTTGTTGTATCCGAAAACTTTTGTTTTTTAATTGTTGTTTGTAAACAGTTTCCATTTATATAGAAAATATTATATAACAAACTTTGAAATATATATAGAAATAGTTTTATAAATATTTTGTAGAAATAATTTTTTTACATTTTTTATAATTTATTATGACCTCATGGTAATGTATCTATTTTATTTTCCAATACATATATTTGATTATCATATTTTCTTACTTGAATTGCATAAATTACAAGTTTTTCACTTGTAATTAAATTATTTTTTGTATTGATTTATACTGTTAAACAAACAAACTTTATAATCATGTAAACTTAATTTCTTTTTATCAACTCATTTCACAATTCCTTTAGATTTTTTCTAAAATATCACCGATTTTATAAGCGTACATTTTTTCTCTTAAACCACGCTTTGTTCTCCAAATACTTTTCCATTATATTCATTTTTCATTATACTATTTTGTTCATTAGTGGAATATTATATATATTATTTGGTAGATAATCACTTGCATCAAAATAATCAATCATAGATCTTATACCTTCATAGAAATCTTTAGTTTTAATATTATTAATATGACTATCTGTATATTAATAATATAATAGATATTTTCTCCATATTTAGGTTCCATAACTTTATAGTGAAACTTATACATTGATTCTTTAGATAAATCGAGTATACTAAATCCAACATAAATTGGTTTATCAAATGTGATTTTAGGTATATACATATGAATAGCTGCAAGATTTTCATTAAATATTGTTTTGGATTTAAAGTTAGTTTAGCTAATATAATAATATATTTCACTATAATATATTTTAGGTTCTAATTAACTATTTGAAACTAATTTTGTATCTTGTCTATCTCTTATATTCTCTTTTTCAAAATCATTTGTAACTTTAGTTTAAAAGTGTGTGTTCAAATCTATTTTCTTGTATACCCAATAATTTTGTTTAAAATTTATAGTGTTATTTGGTTTTGTAAGTTGCAACCCTGACATAAATATTGTTTAAGATTTTTATAATGTACTACATAATTACGATTTTTTCTCAGAAGTAGTTATTAATTTACTGGATCCATTTTTGATCCAGGAGGTAATGGCAAATATGTAATTTTTTGGATTTTCTTAATCTACTTCATATATAAATTCATCTTCACAATTGTTTGAGATTTAATTTATTTTTGTACATATAATATTATTAAGTTCATCGCATTTTAATCTACCATAAGGTAAAAATAATTCATAGCATTTGCATCTAAATATACTATATAATTTTATAATTATTTGTTATAAAAATCTTTTAAATTATTATTATTTGCTTTTACATATATCTTACAACATTGTGCAATACCTCCTCTTTATCAATTTTCAACCTTTAAAACCATATCATATCCATATATTAATTTAAGGTTTTGTTCAGTAATATTTAACATTGCATCCTAAGATAAACCTGGAGCTGTCTATTACCGAGAAGGATCTAGATTATATGGTTTTATACATGTTTTTCCAAAATGTTCAAAAACATCAGCTAATTATAATACATCAGTGTTAAAGTACAAATTAAGAATTTCACCAAGATTTTTTGTATTGAATTTTCCGGAAACTAATTTTTGCATGTTCACAATCTTCATCAGTTATGTTACAACCTTCTAATTTACTATAAAATATTTCTTTTGTTCATAATTGTTTTTCTCCAAATTTTTCCGTGAATCCATATAATCATATGGATAAACACCTTTTCTAATTACTAAATATAATAATTCTCTACAAAAATAATCCTTAATATGTTTATTTAATTTTTCTTCAAATTTTATGAAAGTTTATCAAGTTAAGAAGCCATAAATCTAAATGTATCAAAAAATTGCATTTTTAAATTTCATGTATGTTTACCATAACCATTATATTTACTTTAATGTTTGCTGTTAAGTCTATTTCTTTATTATTGTAACCAAGTTCTTTTAAAGAAACATGAGAAGCATAACCAAATAATTTATGTAAATTAAGTAAATAAATTGGTCAAAATCAGGTTGTTTTAGATTTGTGCTCTAATTATTCCATAATGGAGCGAAACATTTTCCAGTTAGATGATCATGACGATAGATCTGTTAATTATTTTTTGTATAATAATATTTGTTTAATGTACAACATTTAGTATTATTATGTTTTATTCAAATGTAAGTGGTTTCATTTCTTCAATTTCAGAATAAAGTTTTCTAATTTCTTCACTTCTTCTTTTATACATTCGGTAAATTTTGTATGGCAATTTGGCCCTCTATAAATAACAGGGTCTTTATAATTTTCATATATGTATTTTATATAATAACAAAATCCACTTGGTTCATGTTTTTGATACTGCATTGTAATTTGTTTTTCTTGATTTGGTTCACAATTATCCATATTTAAAATAAACCTTCAAAATCAGCATAAATAAAAAATTGAACTCCTTGTGTATATTGATAATTTTTAAAATTCTTCTTCACTTGGCATTTCAACTTTTAATGGTTTTTTAGTTAATCAATTTGGTGTAAGTTTATCTAACTATTCTTTACTAATAATATGTAGTAAAATGTAAAATTTGATCCAAATCTACAAAATTGTTTATATATCAATATTGTGAATCATAATCTTTCTTAAAATTAATTAGATTTACATGCTTTTCTCTGTCGAATTTTGTAATTTTTTAATGGGTACACTTTATATTTTCCATCATCATCTTCAAATAAATGAACAATTATAAATACATTAATTATAGTTACTATATTTGTAATATGAAAAATTAATACAGAAAATTAAACATTTACAAATTTCTTTATCAAGAGCAAGATGAACAACTTCATATTTTGTTACTCTTCTAGCATTTTTATCTGCATGATTCAGAGCTGCTTTTGCAGTTCATAAAAGGCATTTTTCACCATTATTTTTTTACTTAATATACCTTTTTTATTTTTTATTTTGTCTGGTAAATCAATATAAATTGATCCTTTTAGTGGAATATATTTTTTAATTGCTAGTTTCAAACCAATATTTCTATTTAATGCCCATCTGATTCTTGTGCTTGAACATTAGAAATTTTTTCTAAAATATCTCATTTACCTTGTTTAAATTTTTTACTAAAACTTTATCTCTTAAAATAATATAGTTTCTGGTTAATTGTCCAATTCTTAAACTTTTTCATTAATTTCATTTGTTTATAGTTTATATTATCAATTTAATTTAATTTTATCTTTAAACCCTTATGTACTTTCAAATATTCTTTAACAATAAAAAATTAATATTTTTACTGCAGTTAACAAATGATTACGATTAAGTAGATTTATACTATTTCCAAATTTATAGCTTGAAATCTGTTTTCAAATGCTTTTTCAACTAACTAATCTTTAATTATATTTCTATATCTTGGTTTCATTTCTGAAATATATTTGTAGAAAATCTAAATATTTCCTATTGGTTTATCTTCTTTAGTAAGGCAATCACAATAAATATTACAATATGGTACGTTTTTCCAAAAGTTATCACTTACTTCAGCGACAGCTGTAACAGTCTTAGAACTGCCTGTACATATATAAGTTTTAACAATATTTGTATAGTTTCTACTTACTTTAGTTGAATAATTTTTATAATTTTCGTTTGCTTCAGCGACAGCTGTAGCAGTCTTATAACTGCGTTCAGGTGTATTAATACCAAAAATAATTGGAATGATTTCTAACAATAAAGTGACGATTTTTAATAGGAAATCTAATTAAATCAAGTTTTCGTAAATTTTTAATATCATCGTAAATTATTTTTTTCTACAACTTTCACAAGGAGCTTTAACTTTACATTTTTGTAGTTGTAGTTCAGTAGCAATGTATGTTTCCATTATGCTGTTGTACTTAAAACACAAAAATTCAATAGATCCCAAAAAAATATTTTTTAACAAACCAATAATTATTAAATAAGTGGATAAGGATTTATATTTAAAACATATTTAATCAAAAAGAGAATTTGTTTATTATTTAGTTTATCAATCAATTAGTTTTTTAAACAAATAGTTTTTATAAGTATTAGTTTACTATTTAGTTTAACAATCAATTAGATAACGAATCAAGTAGTTTTTGAAAAATTAGTTTTTAAAAGAATTTGATCATTGTTTTAGTTTAACATTAATTAGTTTTGATAATTTATTTTTTTAATCATAGGGTATTTTTATATAATAAATAATAAATCATAAATTTAAATATCTCTTATTCTTAATACAATATGTAATTCACTTCTTACATTTATTATCATGTTTATCTTCATGTGAAGGATTTGCATAATAACAATTTAAATCTTTAATTTCTTGACAACTTTTACTATTTTTTGTAGATGTGGATGTTTCTTCACTTACAACTACCACATTATTCATTGTAGATGTAAATTTTTCTCCATTATTCATTGTTACTAACTTTTTTTCATGTTCTTCTCTTGGATTTCGGCTTAAATGTTCCTTAAAATATCATTTCGCAAGACTTTTCCACATACACAAGAAATTCGATTTTATTGTAATTTTTACATTATATTTATTTTTACATGGTGTACATATAGTTCTATAACAAACTTATGTACATTTTTGTAAAGTAACATATTGAATTCAGTTCTCTGTATCATAATATTTACGAAATTTAGATTTAACAGAAGATTGTTATTGAACTTTATCCATTTATATATAAAAATTTATTTGATTCGTGAAAAAGTAAATGGTTCTAATTATTTAAAATATCTTAGTTTTAGTTTTAAATAATTTTTATAAATTATGTAATAAATAATCATCATAATATGATTCTTCATATTGGTCACCAAACATAGCATTAATATCAACTATTTTATTTTTCCTTGTTCTTTTTTTTAATAGTAGTTCTTTAAAGTGGACAATTTTCTTTTTGCCTAACTATTCATCAAAACATTTTTATGAAAAATATTATTGCAATTTGATTTAATAAATTATTATTATTTTCATCACTTAAATAAGTAGGACAATCAGTATCTTTTTCAGATTGCTGAATTAGTTTTTTAAGTTTTTTGGTTTAGTTTGTATTTCGTTTAAGTACTCCACTTGTAAGAAGTAATTTTTACTTGATTTATAAAAAAACAATAATTTTCGGTGAATCATATAGCTATAAGTTCGAAATTACATTTTTTAAAATTATATTGAGTACAAAGTACGATTTTATTTTTGTAAAACTAATAAATATTTTTTCTGTACAAAAGTAAATTTCTTTAATCAAGAAGCTCAATAATTTAAGTACTTCTAAAGAAATTAAAAAATAAATGAGCTAGAGATAAATGTTTTATATAATATTACGAACAGTGAATATTTATAACCCAGATATGTAGAACAACTTTGTCTAGAACTCAATGATTATTTTAAAATTATCCTACCAAATAGATTTTCTGATAAATTGATGATTTTGACTTTGAAATAATTAAAAAAGGACAAATGAGATTGAAATATAAAGAATGAAGAAACTTAAAAATATAAAATGAATTTCATGATATAGAATTAACAATGTATAATGTTTAAAATAATGTACTTTAGTTTTAACTAATATAATTTATTATCTTACAATCACATTGTAAAATTTTTAAAATAATGTGCTATTTTTCACTAATACATTTTACTTAATTTACTTACCTTCACAATGTGATTTTTTAAAATAATTTACTTTTGTTAACTAATAAATTTTAATTAATTTACTTATCTTCACAATGTGATTTTTTAAAATATTGTCGTTTTTTAACTAATACATTTTCATTAATTTACTTTTATTCATAATCTTTTCTTTAAAAAATAACTTACTTTTTTCAGTAATCCATGTTATTGTGTTAATATTGTGTTGTAAATAAAGTTAGAAATCAATTAGTCATTATAGTTTGTTGTTCTATTGTTAAAAATAGCTATTTAGTTAGTGTTTTAAAATCGGTTTCATTAATTAAATATATTGATTTTATTGCTGATTTTTAAAAATCTTTTGTGTTATTTATAAAACACAATATTTAGTTTAAAATTCAGTTAGTGAGCCAGAACATACAAAATATAACTACTGCAACAGTTTGTGTTGACACATCTACACCCACACGCCCTCAAGTCCTCTTATGTGTGCTGGGGTAGCTGTATAATCTGCCACTGCTGCCCTTACGATACAGTGATCCTGCATGAATGTCCAGAACCTCATCTATGGGTGTGATAATTTTCACATGACCACTGGTACCAGAATCATTACACAACTAAATATGCAGTTTGTGTGGCAATTCTTCAAAAGGACTAACCCACCACTCGGAATGCAACAATTTGTCCCCTTTCAAACACACTCACTTGGCTGTAGGAAGCACGAGTGTCTGCTTGCTTTACGTGTTTTCACCACACTGACCCATCTGATTGAGAGCATTCCCTGTTAAGGGGTAGACGCAGATGGTGCTCTTGTAGCTATGACACTGTACTATCTGTTGGCACATGATGCTGAAAGTATTATCAAGTACATCTACTGAAATTAAATGATCGTATGGCATTGCTCGCCAGGAGGACTCATCTGGGGAAGCTGGGTCACTGAGTGCGAGTCTTATTGCAGTAAACTGCACATTGGGTGACTCGTGTGCCGGTGATGAGAATGAAATGATGATGAGGACAATACAACTCCCAGTCCACGAGTGGAGAAAATCTCCAACCCAGCTGGGAATCGAACCTAGGCTTGCTGTGTGGGACTCAAGCACGTTACTTTCCAGCTAAGCAGCAAGACTAAGTACATCTATTAACTCATTGGTGGTATATGCCATCATTAGGCCAAAATCGATGTCGTCTTTCCAGGTGAACTAATTTGTTTCCAGCAGTCTGTAAACAATAGAAATTTCGAATTTTCAATTTATTAAGTAGCAGCCTACAGCTGTCTGTTGTTTGAGGACAATGCATTATTCTGATCATAGCTTTCTGCATCTACCAGATTTCAGTTGCATCACTCGACTGACCCCAATATTTAGATACCATCGTAGGTCATTGTGCCACTAAAATATGATAAATAAACCATTCACAAAACATTATCTGCTACTAGTCGTTTAATATTTTGGATGAGAAATATGGCTGAACTTAGACTGCTACTTATGATAGCAATGTGGTCTTTCCTCTGTAAACATTTACAAAGAATTTTGTGTTTTGAACTAAATTTATGTCCAATGCTTGTAATTGTGAGGACACCTTTTCTCTTCTTCTGGTATTGTTCCTGAACAGTACTGCTATAGTTATCTTGTCACAGAGAGTTAGCCTGAGGACCAGTCCCAGAGCATTTCACAACATAAGCGACTTACCATTTGTCATGTGGAGCTCCCTCCCTCCCCCTTTTCATCATCTATATTTACATCGACATTCCACGTTGCACCTTATGGCACGTGGCGGAATGTAGCCCATACCACTAATAGTAATTTCCTTTCCTGTTTCACTCGCAAATAGAACGAGCACAAAACGATGCTTCCCTATCAGTCCTAATTTCTTGTATCTTTTTCTCATGGTCCTTAAATGGAATGTATGTTGGAGGCAGCAGAATCGTTCTGTAGTCAGCTTCAAATGCCGCTTCTCTGAATTTTTTCAATAGTGTAGCTTGTAAAGAATATTTCCTTCCCTCCAGGGAGTTCCATTTGAGTTCCCAAAGCATCTCCATAATATTTGCATGTTGTTGAAACTTACTAGTCAAAAATCTAGCAGCCCACGTCTGAATTACTTCAATATCTCCCTTTAATGCGACCTGGTGTGGATCCCAAATGCTAGAGTGGTACAGATGAATAGGTCGCTCTAGGGTCCTATATGCAGTCTCCTTTCCAGGTGAACCAAATTTTCCTAGAATTCTCCCAATAAACCGAAGTCAACCATTCGACTTTCCCACCACAATCCTCTCATGCTCGTTCCATTTCATATCACTATGCAACATTACACCAAGATATTTAAATGTCGTGACTGTGTCAAGCAAGACACTACTAATGCTGTTCCACAATATTAGTGGTTTGTTTTTCCTACTCATCAGCATTAAATTACGTTTTTCTTCATTTAGAGCTAGCTGCCATTCATCACGCCAACTAGAAATTCTGTCTAAGTCATCTCGTATTCTCCTACAATCACTCAACTTCGATAGCTTACTGCACACCACAGCATCATCAGGAAACAGCCTGCAATGGGGCACTGTGTCAAGCGCTTTCCAGAAATTTAGAAATATGGAATCTGCCTGTTACCCTTCATTTGTAGTTCACAGTTTATCATGTAAGGAAAAGCTAAGCTGAGTGTCACACGAGCGATGCTTTCTAAAACCGTTCTGATTCGTGGACTCAAGCTTCTAGATCTCCAGAAAAGTTATCATATTCCAACTGAGAATACGTTCATGGATTCTGTAGCAAACCAATGGTCGGGATATTAGGCACGAATTTCTACTAAACTTTGTTTGTCGTCATTTGCACGTTCAGTTTTGAACCTGGATGCAACAGCCTCTGCTTCCTGAGCATTTTTAGAATATCATTATTAAACCATGGTGGGTCGTTCTCATCCTTATTCCACTTTCTCCAGGCCACTATTTACATTCTGCTTAAACTTTGCCCATAATTCGTCTACGTCCATCTTACGGGAACTAAGTAATGTCTGCTCCTGTCTAAGTGAGATGCTAACAACTGCTTATCTGCTCTTTCTATCAGAAACACTCTCCTAGCCTGCTTAATTTATTTAATAACTTTCGTAACCATAGTTGCTATAATGACGTCATGATCGCTAATCTTCTTTTCTGTACTGAAGTTGACGATGTGGCCTGGTGTTTTTGTAGCTACAAGGTCTAAAACATTTGGAAGTGGGCTGCCAAAATAGATTACAAAAGTACTTCGCATGACTGTCTGACTGTTCCCCTTGGGATGAATTCATGGACACCTCGGTCTATATTAGGTAGGCTAAGGCCGCCTCCAATTAGTAATGCGTGATCTGTGTAATTACTTGCTACTGACTGTAGACATTATTTGAAAGACTCTAGAACTGGCTGATAAAAGCATTCAACATTTGGCTTTGTTTCACCTAGACCTGTTATACACGACCAGGTAATTTCAGTGTCACACTCTACTTTGGCCTCTACAGAAACAATATTTTTCTCAACTGCAAGGAAGATTACCGTTCTACGGCCTCTAATTTGTCTTTGCAATATATGTTCCATGACTCGTTAAATATCTCAGAGCTTTCCACTTCAAGTTTCAGCTAGCTCTATGTCCTGAGAATCATTTGAGTGCCACAACTTTCCAGGGGGGCAGTAAATTCGGGAACTATGTTGCAAATAATTCGAAAGTTTAATAGTAAAATTTTGACAGTCGAAGTACCTTTACTATAAATGCGGTCTGACTTCCCTTGCTGCACATCGACTGGTGATTGTTCATCAGTGTACCTCAAACTACCGCCTAGCCTAAAAGACCCCCATGAGCATTCCACAAGCACTCTCCTGCCCAAGTAGCTGCTTCCATTCTATAGTGCACCCCTGACCTATTAAGGGGAGTCCTACAAATCCCGAACTGATTACGCAAGCCTAAAAATCTGCAGCAAAGACCGTCACAGAGTCGACGAATCCTTTGGCTGAGTTCCTCCAATCGACTCCAACCCAAAATATCTCAACCAACTCTGGGAACAATGCTGCAAACTGTGAGCTCTGCTTGTACCCCACACATGATGCCAGCAGTCTTCACCACTTCTGCAAGCCGCCTGTATGAACTGAGGATGGCCTCAGAACCCATGCAACAGGCGTCCTTCATACCGAGGTGAACCACAACTTGCAGACGACTGCACCCTGCACGCTCGATAGCTGCAGGCAAGGCCGACTCCACATCTCGTATGAGGCCCCTGGTGGACATACTGAATGCACATTGTCTTTCTTTCCAGCCCGGAATGCTAGCTGCCTGATATAGATCTACAGAGCAGCAAGTTAAGTGTTTATTTTTTCCTGTCTTTTCGTCATAGTATACGAGGTGCATTCAAGTTCCGATTTTTTTTCTACGGACTGGAAAGAGATAGAAACGTGCGCATTGTTTTAAAATGAGGCTGCGTTCATTGTCAATACGTCCCAGAGTTGGCAGCACCGTATGGCAGATGGAATTTTACCGCCAGCGGCGAGAATGAGAACTGTTTTAAATACTTAAAATGGCGACGTTTTCCTTACTTGAACAGCGTGCAATCATTCGTTTTCTGAATTTGCGTGGTGTGAAACCAATTGAAATTCATCGACAGTTGAAGGAGACATGTGGTGATGGAGTTATGGATGTGTCGAAAGTGCGTTCGTGGGTGCGACAGTTTAATGAAGGCAGAACATCGTGTGACAACAAACCGAAACAACCTCGGGCTCGCACAAGCCGGTCTGACGACATGATCGAGAAAGTGGAGAGAATTGTTTTGGGGGATCGCCGAATGACTGTTGAACAGATCGCCTCCAGAGTTGGTATTTCTGTGGGTTCTGTGCACTCAATCCTGCATGACGACCTGAAAATGAGAAAAGTGTCATCCAGGTGGGTGCCACGAATGCTGACGGACGACCACATGGCTGCCCGTGTGGCATGTTGCCAAGCAATGTTGACGCACAACGACAGCATGAATGGGACTTTCCTTTCGTCGGTTGTGACAATGGATGAGACGTGGATGCCATTTTTCAATACAGAAACAAAGCGTCAGTCAGCTCAATGGAAGCACACAGATTCACCGCCACCAAAAAATTTCGGGTAACCGCCAGTGCTGAAAAAATGATGGTGTCCATGTTCTGGGACAGCGAGGGCTAATCCTTACCCATTGCGTTCCAAAGGGCACTGCGGTAACAGGTGCATCCTACGAAAATGTTTTGAAGAACAAATTCCTTCCTGCACTGCAACAAAAACGTCCGGGAAGGGCTGCGCATGTGCTGTTTCACCAAGACAACGCACCCGCACATCAAGCTAACGTTACGCAACAGTTTCTTCGTGATAACAACTTTGAAGTGATTCCTCATGCTCCCTACTCACCTGACCTGGCTCCTAGTGACTTTTGGCTTTTTCCAACAATGAAAGACACTCTCCGTGGCCACACATTCACCAGCCGTGCTGCTATTGCCTCGGCGATTATTCAGTGGTCAAAACAGACTCCTAAAGAAGTCTTCACCGCTGCCATGGAATCATGGCGTCAACGTTGTGAAAAATGTGTACGTCTGCAGGGCGATTACGTCGAGAAGTAACGCCAGTTTCATCGATTTCGAGTGAGTAGTTAATCAGAAAAAAATCGGAGGCCTTAGAACTTGAATGGACCTCGTATTTATTAAATTTGGTGTGTGTTTCCATTTACGAGGTGTAAGCTCGCATTTCGTAACTGTATATGCGGGCAGTGTCTACCATAGATTTCATTTCTTCTGAACAGCCACCTACATAGCTCATTGCAACATCAGCATCCATTAGTGACATATCACGAGGGTAACAAGTTGCATATCTAGGATTCTGTGTGCTTTTACAGTTTACCCCTTGAATTAGTCTTGTTAGAATGAGTAGGACGTGTGCATGCTGTGTGTGAACACAGGAGTACGTGGCCACAGTTCCCGAACAGCTGAATGTGCTTTTGTCTATGGTCAGTCACCTTCACTCTGCTGTCTCTTGGTGCAGCGATGACAGAGAATCTGGCACATCGCATGTGACATCACAGGTGTCGCTTGTTTCACACACAGGCTGATGCATCTTTTAGTGTACCCCACGAACTGGATCCACCTTCACAGCAGAGTGAATGGCAGGTCCCGAGGCAGAAGGCCAATGTGAAGACTGATCTTCTGGCCTCACCCATTCACCCTGTGACTAGGGAGGTGGCTGCTCCTTCAGCAGGGTCCGAGCAGGCATACGGGGGGAGGGGTGTACTAGTTGTTGGGAGCTCCAATGTTAGGAATGTTATGGAGTCCCTTAGGCAGATGGAGTTCAGGACTGGAAAGAAAGCCAGTGTGCACTCGGTATGTCTGCTGAGGGGCCTCATCCCAGATGTGGAGGTGGTCTTCCCTGTGGCTATCGAGTTTGTTGGATCCAGTTGTTTGCATGTTGTGGCTCATGTAAGCACCAACAACGACTGTCACATGAGTTCTGAGACAATCCTCGGTTCATACAGGTGGCTGACAGAGGTGGTGAAGACTGCTGGCCTCACCTGCAGGTTGCAAGCAGAGCTCGCAATTTGCAGCTTCAGCCCCAGAGTTGATAAGGGTCCTTTGGCATGGAGATGAGTGGAGGGTCTCAACAAAAGGCTTTGTCAGCTCTGTTATGGTCTTGGCTGAAGATTCCTAGATCTGCATTATCGTGTGTTGATTTGTAGGACTCCCTTTGATAGGTCAGGGGTGCACTACACAAAGGAAGGAGCTACTCGGGTAGCAGAGTACTTGTGGTGTGCACATCAAGCTTTGTTAGAAATGGAGCATAGAGTCACCATTGCTCAATGGCCAGGCCTCGCGCTTTGGATTAGAAGGGAAAACCGCTACTGATCCAGAAACGAGGATGTATATGGCTAACGCAAATACTGCCAAAATTAAGCACTCACTCTCATTTATGATCAGCTGCTAGCCGAGAGGAGATCCACACCAGTCTATGCCCCTAGATGAAACAGACCTAGAAAAGCAGTTGATGGTGTGGATACTATCTTGGAAAGCGATTGTAAGATGAACACCAACAAAAGTAAAACAAGAGTAATGCAGTGTAGTCGCATTAAATAAGACAATGCTCAGGGAATTAGATTATGAATAAAAGTATGGTAGTCGATGAGTTTTGCTATTTGAACAGCAAAATAACTGATGATGGCTCAAGTAGGAGGTCATAAAATGCAGAACTGGCAATAGCAAGGAAAGTGTTAATGAAAAACAGAAGTTTGTTAATATCCAATACAAATTTAAGTATTAGGAGGTCTTTTCTTCAGGTTTGCTTTTGTAGTTTAGTAGTGAAATGTGGATGATAAACAATTCAGATAAGAAGAGAATAGAACTTTTTAAAATATTGTGTCAGTGTCCTCAGCTCTTGTGGTCACCAAAGCCATTTCCCAGTATCCTGGTGAAGGGAGCTTTATACAGCCATGAGATGATGATCTAGTCTTTCTGAACTTGTTTTAAACGGATTGTGGTTGGGGCCTACTAGGTAGTTTTAAGGGCCACTGACCTATGATGGTTCGTATTTTCCAACACCTCTTGGGAAGACTGTTTATAAAATCCCTGGAGGGAGCATGTCTTTGTTGAAGAGTGCTATTATCAGGAGGAAGTACCTCAGAGGCTGACTGTCTGTATTGCTTGAATGCTGGACCAATTTGAAGGACCTGCTTGGAGCTTAGGAAATCGAGAAGGTGCAAAGAGTCCTCTTGGATCTAAGAGGTAAGCCGTGTGCCCTCTGTAGTGAGGTGATATTTCGAAATAAATTTATAAAGTCGGTAGTCAGTGATCCTTAGTGATCAGTCTAGTTGTTTTTTGAATATCGAAAGCCTACAAGAATCCGAAAGAGTGTTACAATACACCAGCATGGAATTCTGATACACTCATTTCCAATTTTATGGGCAAGTTTTGTCATTTAGTGAGTGTGCATATGTTCATTAGGTATAAGGCTCAAATCAGATTATGGCACCAACTACCTAGCTGTACAGTGATGTTTAGTGAAGAAGCAGATGTGGTAAGGCTTAATTGATGCCAGTGGATTACATTTATTTCTTTGAAAACTTCAAGGTTGATGTTTTTGTATCACTTCTTCCTGTTGATTTTGAATTTTTTTCAGTTTGTGTTTTGGTGGCAATGTTAGAGGAAGTTGCTAGAGATAGATGGAACACCTGCATGAACTGTTTACAGTGTACATTTTACAGCCTAGTGACTGTATCTCGAAATCTTTCCAGAAGTTGTTAAACTGCAAGAGAACATTTGTTAGTGGTATAGGAGTAACGAAAAATTTAAGTTCATCTCGCAGGTCAAAACGAGGCTGGCGAACATATTTAGATGGATTTGATAAGCGTAGCAGTGCAGAGAATCCAGATGCTCCAATAAATGTTTCTGAGTAAATCTGCAAAGTAATAGGGCACGTAATTTGTCTTACACTCTACACTATGGTAAGTGTAAGTGGATTCTGACTTGTGATAGAAGTGAGTCTTCACCCGATGCCATGTAAGCATCGAGGGCATAAATCAATTGGAAACTTTTTAGTAATAATGTAGATAGAAGTAAAATTAGTCACAATAAATCTATCACACAAAGTGAAAGAAAAACTGTTGATGATCACATGCAAATTAATAACATATTTGATGAATATTATACAATCCTAACACAAAAGTAAATTAAAATTTAAATATTGCAAATATTGATATAAAAAGCTCTAGAATGAAAACACCAAATTTCTATATTAAGTGACTATAACAGAAAAAAGAAATACAATCTTAAGCCAAGAAATAAGGTATATGTAATTCTAATGATATGTTAGTAAACAAGGTTCACGCAAAATAAACTCCCCTGTAATTGAATTCATCAATCTATCATTTAGTTGAAGATTACTGTATCCCGATGAAACATAAAACAATCAATAGGAAAACCAATTAACTAAAAGGGTGATACACAACACATATGCACAGAGCAATCTCACTATTAACTAGCTTGTCTGAAAAGTTGTAAAGTCATGTATGAAATGTTACTTGACTTTCTGAATAAAATAAAATGCTTGCTGATGCTCAAAATTTACAATAAAATTAATATGCTGAACCACATATTTGTCTTCTTGAAACAAGTCTCTGATACTACAGACCAAGATAACTTAAACTTTCTCTGCCTCATGATGACTGGGTGTTGTGTGATGTCCTTAGGTTAGTTAGGTTTAAGTAGTTCTAAGTTCTAGGGGACTGATGACCATAGATGTTAAGTCCCATAGTGCTCAGAGCCATTTCAACCATAACTTAAACTGTGGGCTGTTTCTGGGCCTCTGTAAAGCTTTTGATCTGATTATTTATGATCTGTTGATTAGGAAATCATATATTTATGGTATCTGTGGAATAACGTACAGCTGGTTTAACTCATCTACATCTACATACATACTCCACAAGCCTTTACACTGTGGGCCGCAAAGTGTACACTGTAACACTTCTAGTTGTCCTTCTCTGTTCCACTCGCAGATAGAGTGAGGAAGAAACAACTGTCCATATGCTTGTGTATGACCCCTAATTTCTCATATCTTATCTTCATTGTACTTTCGCGAAATGTATGTTGCAAGAGTAGGATCATTCGGCAGTCAGCTTCAAATGCCGCTTCTTTATGTTTCCTCAACAGCGTCTCCTGAAAATAATGTCGCCAGCCCCCCCATGGATTCTCATTTGAGTTCACAAAGCACCTCTGTAACACTTATGTGTGGTTTGAACCTACAAGTAACAAATCTAGCAGCTAGTCTCTGAATTGCTTCGATATATTCCTTTAATTCAACCTGGTAAAGATCGCAAACACTCAAGCAGCAGTCAAGAATAGGTCGCAGTAGCGTACTACATACAATCTCCTTTACGGATGAACTGCACTTTTCAATAAATTCTTCCAATAAACCAAAGTCGACTATTCACCTTCCCTACCACAATACTCACACGCTTGTTCCATTTCATACTACTTTGTAATGTTACACCTAGAAATTTAAACATTGTGGCTGTGTCAAACAGGTCACTACCAAGGCTGTATCCAAACATTATTGGTTTGTTTTTCCTATTCATCTGCATTAACTCACATTTTTCTACATTTAGAGCCAGCTGCCATTCATCACACCAACTAGGATTTTTGTCTAAGTCATCATTTATCATCCTTTGGTCATTCATCTTAGGCACCTTCCTGAACACCACAGTATCAGTAGCAAACAACTGCAGATTGCTGCTCATTCAGTCTACCAGATCGTTTTTGTATATAAAAAATAATAGTCACCCTGTCACACTTCCCTGAGACACTTCTGACGACCCTCTTGTATCTGATGAACTTGTGTCTTGATAACAGACAACAGATGGAATAAATATATCATGAAAAGAAAAATTACTTTCGAGGATACAGAAAAGTTAGTTATGGAGTATCTCAAAGCTCTGTGTTATGCTCTCTGATATGTTTTTACTTTTTTAAATGGTTTACTCTACTAATTGTCACAAGCAGAGTCAGTATTATCTAGAGATGATACTAGCCTTTTTATTAAAAATCTCAGTAGGCGACCTTTGTGACAACAGAAGAAACAAAAAGAAGGTTTAGAGACAAGACCATGGTGGCAAATGAGAAAAAAACAGAACTGATTTTGATGTTTAGAGACTTAACGACAAAATTAGGGGAGCCATAGCAGTGACGAAGCATATCAGACAAAGTGTCTGCGAGTATGGGTACATGATCATGTAAGATTTAAAAAATACACTAAACTGCTGATCAAATAGTTGGGCAAATACTAAGGTACATAAACTGTAATGGTGTAACATTCTATTATGGGGAAATGCCAAGCTTTATGAAACAAACACTTTAAATTCATAAATGAGCAATAAAAATAATGAATTTGTAAAGAAATATTTTTCAAGAATTGAAAGTTATGACTCTTACAGGATTGTGTTTGTATTGCATTGCTCTCTGCTTCTTGTGTGCAACAAGTAAAGCATACTGATGTTTATGACTAAAGAAGTCGAAGGCAGGTACATATTAGACACTTGCGATTATCTTCCAAATGGCTCATATGTGGGTCAGTGTTCACTGGAATATCTGCAAATGGCTTGTATGCAGATGACTGTTCACAGGAATGTTTTCATTCGATCATTATACACTCTCACTTGTATTAGCTTTACCTGTTCATTGTAATACGCCTTGTATTAGAGCCCTGCATGCAGGTGGCCTATCCATGTGGTCTACAAGTACCTGTAGTCTGTGGCTGAGAACATGAATGCATTTTGCAAACGCTGGAGGAAAGTGTTGAATATGACCAATGCATCCTCAACTAATACAACAAGCAAGTGAGAGTTTGGCTGTGGCCACATGGACATCAGGCTTCCACACTCACCTGCACAGAGGCTGCAAATACTCAGTGTTCACATGCTTAGTGCACTTTGCTTACCACCTGAGTTGGGCCACATTTATTCAAATCAACACTGATGAATATAGATTAAAAATTATTATTCGTTATTTGTGAATAAAAATGAAAATATTTATTCTAAGTATTATTTATTTACACAAATAAAAGTATTTATTTGTCATCTATTAATAACAAAGTAATGAACAATAGATGAATCTGAAATCCAACATTTATTGCTCAAATTCTTTGTCATTTGTTAAACAAATGCACTTTTTGTTGCTTTTTAATTAGTTTTCAAGACAACTCTTTATCTTTAAATATTTCATCGGAATGTTGATTTGATTTGCGAGAATTTGCCATTCTAACACACTAAAGAAGATACGTTCTACACTGTAAAAGCCATATGGATGCTTCATATCTTTTGAAATGGTCTTTATATCAGGATAACGATACAGGACTTCCAAATCACAATTATCTTCAGCCAAAACTAAGAAATCATCAGTTCTGCCATAGTTATGAATTCACATTAACTTCACCTCCCGAACCATGTTTAAGATTAAATTTTTCTTTTACGATATAACCGGATTTGAAACTCGTGATCCGATTTCGTTGACACTTCTTTGGCTACTATATGTCTGTAGCTTGTTGAAAGCCTTCCTACGTCCCTTGATCACAGACAACGAAGCAGGAGGACTATTTGTTTTTAAATCATACATAAGACAGTGCTGCAATAATTGCAGTTGGTGTAGTTTGATTGAAAAAGTCTTCCAATCCTCTCTTGACACTTTCTCATTAAAAAAAGTTAGCAATTCGCTGCAATGTTCTGAATTTTCTTGTGTACCCAAACACAGTGCCTTTTCTGGGATTTTTTATCTAAAATCTCTATGTAACTGCAACATACATATCGCATCGAAACCTATTCTATCTTCTAACAGAAAGCTTATTCATAGTTAATCGTTAAATATTTTCGAATGACTTTAATTTTTCATCAGCATTCCATAAACGTTTTAGGAGACATTAAATGAAATGTCTGGTGATGTTGGTCGAGAGCAGTCACTGAGTTCTTGCCTGGTTCGCTCATTTTGTAGCACTACAAACACTAACATATTGCTTTATTATCTCAAGGAGACAACCATACCCGATAATGTTAGCAATCTAAGGAAGGTGTTGAAGACTGATAATTTTTGTCAGCTGCATTTTTATCATTGGTTTCTTGCTTAGAGAACTTGCACATATTAGCTGGGGGAGGAGTGGAGAACTGGTAGGTGCAGAAATGGTTGAATGGGACTGCATCGGTAGTGTAATTGTTAAGGACGTCCACTTATAAGTACAGGTATTTTTATTTTTCATTTCTTAAGCTGCAAACTAAATAAAACTCTGCTCAACCGAGAGGTTGGTTTGAGCACTGCAGTGCTTTACCAGGCATGATAGTGTAACCTTGACTTACTCCCACCTCTGACCAGATTTATATAGCCAGTTACAGAGAAGCCTACATTTCAGCATGTATTCCAAAACAAGGTGCAACTTGACGTGGCATTTTTGTCATTGTTATAGGCAAAAGCAACGATGAATAGCCTGGAACATAATCCACCGAGCCACTGACACACCTTCATGTCCAAACCATCAATTCGTTATTTATCAAACAGGAACTGCACTGAGCCAAGGGAAGAAGTACTAGTTGTATAATTATGTACAAGAAGTAAACAAAGAAAATATGGTGACGTTATATGTTACTCATTATTTATGTTATAAATAATTGATTGGTTAGTTAATTTGTTTGAATGATTTGCTTATTCGAATAATTCAAATCAAATGTTCAAATGTTTGTGGAATCTTATGGGACTTAACTGCTAAGGTCATGAGTCACTAAGCTTACACACTACTTCACCTAAATTATCCTAAGAACAAACACTCACACCCATCCCTGTGGGCGGACTCGAATCTCCGTGAGGACCAGCCGCACAGTTACATGACTGCAGCGCCTAAGACTACTTGGCTAATCCCGCGCAGCCTCGAATAATTATCCATTATTGGAATAATGCACATCTCTGGTTAGATTAGATTAGATTAGATTCAGTTTTCGTTCTGTAGACCCAAAAAATGAGATGATTTTCGTGAGTGTGGAACATGTAAGAAAGTATGACATAAAAACATAAAACATTTGAATATAATATTTACTACCCTGACCATTTGTCAGGAGATAGAAAATAAGCTAATACAATGCTGCAAACTGGGACAGCTAATATTTACAGAAGTAACATACTGTCAGAATGAAATACTGTTATCCACTATTAATGAATTTATCATACACAAAATACCTAATCTTGACTGTTGTGACGAAATGTTGTCAAAACTGAAATCTAACAGATATTTTTACTTAAGCTGACTTAACAGCCTCTGTTAAGATATTCATCTGTGAAGTAGAAGGAGTTTCCTATCAAAAAGTCTTTCAAACTCTGTTTAAACCGTGCTTTATCTGAAATCAAATTTTTAATGGTTGCTGATAATTTATTAAAAATGTGTGTTCCTGAATATTTGACCCCTTTTTGGACCACAGTAAGTGATTTTAGGCCTTTATGTAGATTCTAGTAACTCCTAGTATTGATAATGTGTACTGAGCTATTGGTTGGGAATAGAGATGTATTAGTTGCAACAAATTCCATTGAGGAATAAATATACTGAGAACTAGTGGTTAGAATACAAAGTTCCTTGAACAGGTTTCTACAAGATGTTCTTGAATTTACACCACAAATGATTCTTATCACACACTTTTGCACCCTAAAAACTTTTGCTCAGTTTGATGAGTTGCCCCGGAATATGATCCCATACGACATAATAGAATAAGTAAGCAAAGTATGCAAGTTTTTTTATATTTATATCTCCTACATCTAACATCGTTCTCACGGCAAATACAGACTTGTTTAGGCACTTAAGAAATTCTGTGGTATACCGTTCCCAACTGAATTTATTACCAAGTTCTAATCCCAGAAATTTAACACTGTCAACCATTTGAATCTGCATGTCTTCATATGTTATACTTGTGCTGGAAGAAAATCTCTTACAGGTTCTGAACTGCATATAGTGGGTCTTCTCAAAGTTTAATGACAAAGAATTGGCTTCAAGCCACTTATTAATGTCAGTGAAAATTTGATTAGCAGCTATTTCTAAATCTGTGCTTGACTTGCTTCTTATTGGAATGTTTGTATCGTCTGCAAACAAAACAAACTTAGCATCTGGCAATATAACACATGAGAAGTCATTAATATACACAAGAAAAAGCAATTGACCAAAAATAGAACCTTGAGGAACACCACATGCAATTAATTCCCAGTCAGATGAAGACTGACTGCTTACTGCACAGGTATTTCGCAACAACACCCTTTGTTTCCTGTTAGATAGATAAGACTCAAACCATTTCGCAACATTGCCAGTGACACCATAATACTCTAATTTACTTAGGAGAATGCTATGGCTCACACAGTCAAAGGCTTTTGACAGGTTACAGAAAATGCCAGTAGCCTGTAATTTATTATCAAAGGAATTAAGTACATTCTCAGCGTAAGTGTAAATAGCTTTCTCTACATCAGAACCCCTCAGAAATCCAAACTGTGACTTCGACAATATATCATTTGCAGTCAGATGCTTAAGGAGACGCTTGAATACAACCTTTTCAAATATTTTAGAGAAAGTTGGCGAAAAATTAAATTTCTCGATTGTTTGATGGTATCTCTTTATCCCCTTCAGTATATTTTAGCCAATCTGGAAATGTTCCACTGATAAGAGACTGATTAAACAAATAACTTGAGATAGAACTTAACTCGCATGAGCACTCTTTGATTAACTTTGTTGGTATGTCATCATATTCACTGGAATACTTAGATTTTAAGGATTTTATGATGGATGAGTGTCATTCCCATTTTACTGAAGTTATTTTTAAAGACTGGTCTTAGATACTCCATTTCACTGTTCACCAAACCAGATAACCCCAATCTGTCAGTAACAGAAATGAAGTTTTAAGAGGTTTGCAACACTAGCTGTACTTGTTACCAAAGTTTCATTAGTCTGTTCCTCTTTCTTTTTGGCCCCACCTGCCTCTGTCTTCACAATATCCAATACAGTTTTTATTTTGTTACCTGATGTAATTATCTTTTTCTCATAATAGAGCTGCTTCGATTTCTGGATTACTTGCTTCAATATTTTGCAGTATGCTTTGTAATGCATTACAATTCTAAGCTCAGAGCTGTTCCTAGAGAGTAGATAGAGTCTCCTTTTTGTCTCAAGTGATATTTTTATTCCTTTTGTATCCACAGTTTCTACTCTACAATTCGTTTCCTGTCCCTTTGCAGTCATTGCAGTTAATTTTATCAACTGTAATAAGCCCTGTTAGTTTATTTGCTCGATTTACTCATGAGAGCCTACAGTGTAGTTGGATTGAAAGTTTCTGTTAATTATAAATAAATAAACGATTATAATCAGTTGTCATATCTGCCAACATAAATTGATTTCATCTATTCTGTTCAAAATATCTCTCATTGTCAGTGCGACTTTAGCTGGAGAATGAATGTGAGCATTATCTCATATTTCATTCATTCAATTTCGGACCTCAACCGCTAAATCAATGACCTTTAATAATTTTCAGTATTCGAGTATCACTTTAAGTTTCATTATACATGCTCATACTTACTCACTGTCGTAATACTTGATGACGCTCAGGTCAGTTTCTCCATAGGAAACTTTGAAATTAACAGTTGTTGTTGTGGTCTTCAGTCCTGAGACTAGTTTGATGCAGCTCTCCATGCTACTCTATCCTGTGCAAGCTTCTTCATCTCCCAGTACCTACTGCAACCTAAATAATTCGCGTTAGTACTTTGCAGCTGTGACTTATTAAATTGATAGTTCGGTAATTTTCACATCTGTCAACACCTGCTTTCTTTGGGATTGGAATTATTATATTCTTCTTGAAGTCTGAGGGTATTTCGCCTGTCTCGTATATCTTGCTCACCAGATGGTAGAGTTTTGTCAGGACTGGCTCTCCCAAGGCCGTCAGTAGTTCTAATGGAATGTTGTCTACTCCCAGGGCCTTGTTTCGACTTAGGTCTTTCAGTGCTCTGTCAACTAAAATAATCTTCAGTACGTTGCCTGCAGAAAGAAAGAACAACATCGGGTTTCTTTCAGACAGAGTTGAAGAAGCTGCTCCCAAGAACTTAGTATACTGTACCCTATGAACTGACTTCTGGTGATGTGCTATATTTATTGAAGGAATTAGATGTACTGTGTTTTTTCGAAGTTTAGAGCAAGCCCATTTGCAGAAAACCAATTAATGACTTTTCGAAAGACCTTATTTGTATCATTTTCACTTGGAGTTTCTTTTACTGGATTAATAATGATGCTTCTATCATCAGCAAGCAGTGTCAGTTCAGCTTCCTGTCTCAGATAGGACGGGAGGTCGTTCACATATATCAAGAACAGAAGGGGACCCATGATTGACCCTGTGGAACACCTAATGTAATTTCACCCCAGTTAGATGAAGTGGTAAACTTATTTAAATCACTTGTCCCATATAAGGAAACCTTTTGCTTCTCGTTCTGTAGGTATAGCTTAAACCACTCATATGCTATTCCATTTATATCATAGAATTATAATTTACTTAACTTAATGCCATGGTTCACACAATCAAATGCTTTGGATAAGTCACAGAAAATTCCTATTGGTGACATTTTACTATTTAAAGACTCTATTATTTGGACAGTGAAATTGCATATCGCTGTCTCAGTGGAACAGCATTTTTGAAATCCGAACTGTGATTTACTAAGTATCCCATTACTCTTGAGATGGCTAACCACTCTTGAGTACGTTACTTTCTCGAAGATTTTTGAAAGTGCTGTAAGCAAGGATACTGGCCGCTAATTATTGACATCTGTGGTGTCCCCCTTTTTGTAGAGAGGTCTGACAATGGCATTTTTAACCTTGCGTTGGTGATGCATTACATATGTGACTCAGAACATCATCTGTAATTGCTCCACATTGCACCTCTATGAGGACTATGTGTCTTTCTTGTACCAATGTTAAAATAAAAATAACATTAGAAATCAATTAATAGAACAGTAGAAACAGCAAAGAAAAATATTTCATTTCTGATCAGAGTATAATGCTCTATGGGTATCCTTCTTATTGTTGTTCTGTGTTGCTATCTACGTACACACGTTGATATGACAAAGAGTAGCGATTTCTAGGTAGCGATGACTGTTGTTGTCCTGTGTGTTAGAATACTTTGGTTATCAAGGATGTTTGTTGTCAGAAGTAGTGTGCGCGATGTTTGAATATCTTGGAAAGAATGTGACAAAAAGTACGTAACAGCAATAAGTGTCGTTCGCAGTTAAGTAAGATTTCATTTAGTAGTGTTTCGAAGTCTTTTGACGTTGATGTTTGACGATGTATACAATTTATTTGTGTCAATTGTATTAGTTTCTGTATATGTAGGAGACTGTCTGCTATTACGGGAAGAAGATATATACGCTTTTCATTCGTGACTCAGAAGCTGTTGTGTGAATCCTCATTGTTGTCCTTTTGGTGAGGTAGAAGTGTCGCGTGGTAACTTAATATCTACTCAAAATATTTTGCATTTATTTGTTTTTACACCTTATTTGAATATCTTTTCGTGTGTCATATGACGTGTGTGGTCCTGTTTTTTTTTTTTTTTTGTCGTCCTTTTAACTTCAGTACCGCCTTGTATAGAAATAATGATATAATTTTGTGTGTCCTGTACCGTACGATGCACAGACCGAATCAACTCAGAAGATAGTTCGAAGATTGTTTGATGCAGCTTTCCATGCTAGTTTGTTGTGTGCAAGTCTCTCATCTTCTTTCTCTCATTTTCAAAAAAAACTTGGAGCTCTTTCACGCTAACTATCTAGCCAGCACTCAAGAGATTAGTCATAGGTAACAGTGCTAACAGTCTGTATTCCATAGCTCAGTCTTTGCACCACGATAAAATTTTTGTCAGCCTTATTCACTTTATGTGCAGGATTATTTTGCTTTACTTAAGAACACTTTCTCACAAATTTTTAAGGTCATTCTATTTCATCTACTGCGAATGCATTTAAAAACAGTAGGGCTCCCTCAACATGTTTTAGGTATACAATTTTGTCAAGTAATTACATTCATTTTGTTTAACTCACTGCAGATCATTCCTGTAGTGAATGTGTTGAATTTTTCACTGCTACAGTATATTTTGGAGTTTACATGTGAAATTGAATATCAGTCTAATTTATGCTGACACCTGAAGCTTCCAGATCTTATTCATGTGAATCAGAATCTTTCATTTATTTCTCCTGTTTATAACTTACTTTGACTACAGCTAGGATGGAATGCTGTGAATGTGATAACCTCATCATATTGTCAGTTGGAAACATTTGTTCGTTGCAGGCATTGTTTTCTGAGAGTTTAAGTTAGACTGCAGATCAGTCGTAAATTATGCTGTATAAAAATTCTTTTTCTGTTAATTTCTATTGGTTTCAAAAATTGTTATGAATAGTACCCATTTTGTGTTTTTCTGTTTTTGTTTTTTTTTTCCCGTAGTAGTTCAGTTTGCACATTGCAGATTTCCTCCACTGCTTGATGATGGGACACTTTGTCCTCCCGTCTTTTGTATTTGATTTGGCTTTTTGCAGAGATATGGGATTTAAAGTAGGGTAACATGTTTTAAATCCCTATGAAAATGAACAAAAAGTAGGGGGAAGATAGATTTTTCCTCTCTCTTTGAGGGATATATATGTATATATATATATATTCCTTTTCATATGGATTTAAAACATGTTACCCTACTTTATATCCCTGGTCCAGTTATTCACATTGAATGTAGTCTCAGATTAACAGTGTGAAAGCCACATATAGCCATTTTTGCAGTTGTTGTGAGGTAGTTTGCTGTTGACGTATTCTGATAATTTGAATTTCTCACTCTCATTTTTCTGTAAACCAGATCCAAGACTTCACTGTAGAATCTTATAGCTGTGGAACAGTTAATTATGGCAGTATAAAACTATCAGACTTAGCAGTTGCTTAAGTTAGAGTAAACCATTTGGAAGTCTGATAATTGCTATCACAACTCTATTCTTGAAACTTTGTTAGTAGTTTGCTTATCAGTCTGCTTAAATACAGTACATTTGCTAATGTGTTGCTCATTTTGTTGGACAAATGTTGTTTAATCCTTATAATAGTATAGAATCGGCACAGCAAGACTGGTCGATGTGGAGTACTGATAGAACGACACAAGAGAGCCAGTGCTTAGACATTGCCATGACCACACCTTAAATGAAGTTGCCATAGTTACTGATGTATCTATATGGACTGTCCAACGTGTCTTTAAGGATTGGTGCACCACGTGAAAGCACGTAACACTGCGTAAGGACACTTTTTTTAAAGGTGCCTAACTGCCATGGAATGGAGACAAGTATCACAGTTTGCAAATGATGATTGATTTCAAATCCAACAGGAATTGCTGCTGTCAGTGAATGCAGGTTGCTTTCTACCAGTATCTGAGCAAACATTACTAAGGGAATTGCTTGCAATGGACATTTTTCATTTGGGTGCCTTGCAATAGGTTGTTACTCACAGCAGCATATGAAGCTGTGGGATTACGGAGGTGTCCGATTCCACCCGTCTGCTTTGATGCATGATATCATCAGTATGGTGGAAATGGCTATTCTAAGCGTCTCCAATATGGTGCCTATGATGTCACTACATGCACACGGCAACAAACACCAAAATACGTATAAATAAGACAATAACATCTTCCTCCTAAAATACAATCAAACTACTGGGACAACTGTGGGAAATTGGGGTTTTTTGGGAGGAGACAAGCTAAATATAACAGTAAAACAAAACACACCATGATCCCAAAACACACAAAAAGACAAACAAAAAATAATTACAAAATCTATAGGAATCTGACACTTCCCTTGACCTATATAGGTCAACCGCAGCTGACGATGCCAAAACACCAACGCCTACAGCAAAAACTACGGAAATTGGAATCAGACATTTCTCTTGACCACTGCTGAGGATACCAAAACACCAATACCTACATATAAAACTTCGAAAATTGGAATCGGTCATTTTCTTTGACCTTTACAGGTCAACCACAACTATTGATACGAAAAAACCAACACCTACAACTATGAAAAACAAAACCAAAACCACAACACCTCAAAAATTCAAAAGTCAAACAGCCCTATGTAAATTAAAAGACATTCAATACACAATAAATGCACAGAACATTACAACAAACAGTTCCAAAAAAACAATTACTATCACCAACAGACACAAGACGACATCTACAAACACAACCAACGCAAACTCCGCGCCATAATGACGTCATACACAACACCCTTATGTCACGTGTCAAAGCAGACGGGTGGAATCGGACGCTTCCGTTGAACTGAAGCTGCATTCCTTTAATATACTAAACAACACAGAAACTGGACAGGGGATAAATGGAGAGACGTAGTGTATTGGACGGTCCGTGATTTTCTCTGTTTACAAACAATACAAGGCTTTTAGTGTGCAGGCAGCCCAATTAGGCCTTTAACCTGCAGCATGTGGAGAGTGTATTTTAAGCTGGAGGTGATTTCTGTGATGTTTTGGGGTGTTCTTTGTACAATGATTTGGGCTCACTCATTCACATTACCATACCCAACAACCCGGATATTTATTTCAACGTTCTTTGCGACTTAGTGTTGTCCTTTCTTCTACATTTTCATGATCAGTATGCTGTGGACACTTTTGTCATCTAAGTTCACAACTGTGATCACAGGGCTGCACATGTACATTTCTGGTTTGACTAACACTGGCTCATTAAATCATTTGATTTAATGCCATAGAAAATGTATGAGACTGTTTGGACCTGTGGGGTGAAACGTAGTAGTCAGCATCACCACAGTTTGATAGCTCTGTGGGATCCATCAAGTATGGCATACCGGAAGAAACTTGTGGGCTCTATTTTCACTGGACTTAGGCCATTGGCAAGGCTAGGGGTGGGGTTACTTGGTAATGTTGTAAAGTCTTCTGGAATTGACTAATTTTTTGTCCATTGTGCATATTACTAAATATTTATTTTGTTGCTACAGCCACCTACACTTTTCCGTAAACTCGCATTTGGACCTTAGTGTCCGATGTTGTATACTTTTGTTTTACAGATTGTTTTCTGTTCTAACAAATCTTGCAATTAATTTTATATAGATTTTAATTTAAACAATTGAATGGTTTAGGATTCTAATTTTCCATTTCCGAATTGCTGCTTTTTATCATTTTAATGTTCCAGAGCTGGAATAATGGGACCACTTTACTAGAAACTGACACATATTATTAAAAGTCCATGTTAATTGTAAACTGTACTGTTCACCAGAAATGTGTCCCATTTTATGTTTCAGGCAAAGCAATGTTCTGGTTGAAGTATGTAGCCTTAAGGTTTAACAAAAAAGTACATCTGTAGGCGATGCATAACTTAAAGTGCTGTGTTTTAAGTGGAATGTGTCTATTCCTGCAGTCTACATAATACTATGGTAAGCTCATTGGAATTGTATTCAGGAGGCATGGGATTCATGGGAAATGAGGAAATGGATGGGGTACAAAATGGGAAGAGGGTTATGGAAGATTCTGCTGGATTTAAACAAATAACTGCATCAAGAGGGAAGAAGGGGATAGAGCACTAGGAGGGGAGGACACAGGGTAGAAGAAACAAGTAAGAGGTAGGGATATGTTTCAAGGAGGATGCTAGAATGCAGAAGAAGAGCAGAAATGTGAGTGTGAGCTTGGAGTGTAGGTAGAAGAGTACAGTGTGTGATGAGAACAGGGAAAAGGCAACAGGCGATGAACAGGGATTAAGGCAGACTGGTACCAGAGGAGCTGTGGAAATGAGTGCAATTTTGCAAAGGAGGTGGGAGCTCCTAACCTGTACAGTTAATAGAAGAGTGGGTGTTGATGATGAGACTTCTGTACTTAGTAGATTTGAGGCAGTCCTGGCTTGGCAGCAGCTCCTACATTTAGTAAATGTAATTTTACATTCTGATTGCAGATTGTTTTGTACTCATTCTGATTCACTGCTGCTGGGATTTATAAAAAATATTAGTGAACCTCTGTAGCATTTTCTTTTTACTATAAAATCAATGGGCATCTATTATTCGAATGTTTGTCCCTTGTACAGATTAATGGGTAGTAGTCTAGATTGGGGCCAGTGCTGTACTTACATGTTTTGTGCAGCAATGTTGTCCGTGCTCGCCATGAAGTATGCTGAGAATGAAAGAAGGTGTGTCAACTGTTGATTCTATGCAGGCGATACGAGAACAATGAACAAACAGTGTTCCATAGAAAGAGACAAAGGAATATCCTGGCTTCACCAACTTGCATCCAGATTGTCAGTTTACAACCTAACCTAGACTTTGTACGATACTACATATCACACTGTCACCATAACCTTTATTCAAAGTAAATATTAAAACAATGTCAAATTTTCAAATGAACTTAGAGAATGATTTCAATTTCATCACTAGAAATGTGTGGCTTCTTTCTTTGCCTCTTACTGGTTTTATGAAACTGTCATCCCACTAACAACTCAAAACTGATGTGTTGCTGACTTGTGAGCAGTCGGGAGACACTTCCATGTCTTATGCTGCACCTGATCTCAACTTAAGTTGGTTATTTGAATGCATTCAACACATCTACAGAGCTATTTTTGCTGTTGCTGTGACTGCCAACATTGAAGAGTGAAGATTTAATGTTGATTAGAGTATGAATTATGTTGGAGGTAATTGGCCAAACAGTTAATTTCATTCTTTTGGAAAAAGGGGCAGGGGTCGAGGAGGGAGGTGGATTGCAATGTTACATAGTGTTTTGATCAACTTACTGCACATAGAATAACAGTGGTTTACTTACAGAACCACAGTGCTCAAGTTACAGTATACAGTCATAAATAGTCTGTTACTTGATGTAAAGAAAAACTTAACATACTCAGAACAAATACATTACAAGTTACATTTCATAACATGTAACAAGGGACATAAATGAACCAAGGGTTGTAGTTCATAGTTATGATACTCCTTGGTTTCTGATTAAATGTCAAAAGTCAGGTGAACACTCCACTAAGGAGCTTTTTTTGTATGTTCTGCAGCTAAAATGGGGTACTTGAATCACACATCACTGGGGATAAATTGTTACAGAGAGAGGGAGGGGGGGGGGAGGAGGGAGTGTCCTGTTGCTGTTCCCTGCCCCCCACTGACCACCTCACCTGTAAACATGGTTTATTGAGCATAACACCACCTGCTTTTTCAGCAGAGACTGAACATAGGTCATAGACAGAAGATAAGCAATCAAGAGCTCCCTTTCATTAGTCAGCACTTGGCATCCTCCTGTGGACTCTCCCATGCCACTACTCTTCTGGTGGCATCCCTGTTGCTGTGGTGGGGGTATTAAAATTGGAAGCCAAATTGCTGCATTTTCTGCATGTAGAAAATCTAGGCACTGTAACATACACATTTCAGTGTCAGATTGTGTTCTGTTGCATTGCATCAGTTTTTGTGTGTGAGAATACACAGTCTATCAGAAGATTATCACTCAGTACATTTAACGTGTTTGTAGTAGCAATATTATATTCTGGGGTATTCAAGTTTGCTGCAGAAGGCAAAATCAAAGCTATGGAGCAGGTCAATGTGTTGTAGGCCAGTTACTGTCTTTGATAGTTAATGTATTCTATAACAGATTGACATTCCAATGGGATATATATCAATTCCTCAAAGCCAGTAAGAATGGTCAAAAAGTACATCAATAAATCTTTTCCATTCTGGTGCTGTTTTCTCCATACACTTACAGATGAATAGCTGTCAAACAGTATCTTCCACTGCCTAGTTTCATGTAGTGATTTGTAATGGCTGCTCGAGCACCTGTTCTGATGTTAGTGTGAGAACCTGTGGCTGTGTCTTTAAAAATTAATTTGTAATTCACATTTAGGTATTTGAAATATGAGAGGCCTTATTGATTTAAAAAGTCTGAAATAGTAGTTGTGTCTGGAAAAATATGCTCTTTGACAATGCTGTATACTACAGTTTCTGTTCTGTTCAGTGAGGTACTGCCTGGAAAAAGTGTTTGTGAGAACCTCTTTTGATGCAGCCTTCTTCCCGATTTATAATCTGTCAATTTCAAGAACTCCCTTTCCTTAGTGTTTAATGTTAGTGGAAACAACAATGTTGAAAAGTAGACAGGTATAAGCTTTTGTAAAATAATAAAATTGTTTTAGAAAGAAGAGTTGCACGTACTTGTTTAATATAATATCTGAAATGGCAGATATTGAGCTAAGTGATGGTGAAACTGAAACTCAACCAAAATTGGTCAACAGATGAAAGGCAATTGGGCCTGATGATGTATTTCTAAAATTTTCTGTGTGTGCAAAATAACACTCTCACTCCCTGTTAGCAGTAGTTGACAATAGATCACTGGAATAATGAAGTGTTCCAAGTGATTGGAAAAATTTGTAGGCAATTATCATTTTCTAGAAGGATAGTCAGGCAGGTGCACATAACTACAGGCCCGTATCCTTGATATCAGTCTTTTATAGAATTATGCAACGTGTTTTATACGACTTTTTGTAAATTGAATATCATTGTTTGAATCAATATGGATTCTTCAAATGATCATGTGAAGCTCTGCTTACTTGGTTTGTACATGAGATTCAGAAGGCAGTTTATAATGGTATGTAGGTCATTGTCATGTTTCTTGACTTCTGGGAAGTATTCAGTATAGTTTTGCTCTGCCTTTTGGTGAATAAAATAAGACTTCCATACTGGACAAGATTTTTGATCAGGTTTAGGACTTTATAACAGGTAGAACTCAACACCATGTTGTTAATAGAGTGAAACAAACTTGACAACATCCTCCATACAGTCCCAATCTCTCTGCTTTCAACTTCCCTATTTTTGTAGCCCTGAGGAAAGGCGTTTGTGATCATTAATTTACTTCTCACAATGACATGCACGCCTCAATACAACCATGGTTCTAAAGGCAAATACAAACACTTTTCTATGAAAGCATTGATAGCCTTGTCTCACATTTGGATAAATACATTAAAGTTATGGTGACTACTTTTGAAATAATGAACAGTTTACTTACTTTTTTTCCATCTGTCTCATTTTTATTTGGCTGTCATTTATTATTTAAGTACATCACATTTTAATTGATTTTGTATAGTCAGTCTCTCTCTCTCTCTCTCTCTCTCTCTCTCTCTCTCTCTCTCTCTCTCTCTCTCTCTCACACACACACACACACACACACACACACAAACAACAATAATTTGTATGCAGTAATGAGAAACTGAGCACAGGATAATTTTAATAAAGACTTAACAATGACTTTTGGCCATTTTAATCACATTTATTTTTGAGTTTTCAAATGTGGGTGCTGACAAGCTACTTACTGCAGTACATAAATTAGTTTATTTTTCACGTACTTCCAACATTTTAATTGGCTGTGGGGAAAGGACCCAAGAAAGTCCATTGTTTCCATTTTGTTAATCTACTGCACAGCCCTTTTTAATAGAAATTTAATTTTGTCTGTGAAATGCTTCACTCTCTTCAGAAATAGTTGAAATTGTTACTCAATTTGTGTAGTGTAACTAAGTATTGTTTTGTTGAAACATGTTGCAATATGTTGGCTTCCTTAGATACGTGTGTGAATATAAACAGAATGTCAGCTATTTATGTTTTTTTTACAATACTGGAAAACCTTCGGTCAAATGCAAGCAATGTTATTATTGAAGAACCTCACTATGTAGCGGGCACATTGATTGGTAGAGAAGCAAATAAATAAGAACTGGGACACACTAACTCAGCTCAAGAGTTTTTATTTTAGGAATACTCTGTTGATGATATCAGACAGAAATGGCTTGTCTTGAGTGGTGAAACAATGCTTACCTGTGGCTGGGACGAAGAAGAAGTAAGATGTTTATCATGGAGTAAGATCAGAATTAACAAAGTATGTTGTAGGCAGATTTAATGGTCAAGTGTCTGTACACAGGAAAGGACAGAAATTACGAGGTGCATTCAAGTTCTAAGGCCTCCGATTTTTTTTTTCTCCGGACTGGAAAGAGATAGAAACATGCGCATTGTTTTAAAATGAGGCCGCATTCATTGTCAATACGTCCCAGAGATGGCAGCACCGTATGGCAGATGGAATTTTACCGCCAGCGGCGAGAATGAGAACTGTTTTAAATACTTAAAATGGCGACATTTTCCTTACTTGAACAGCGTGCAATCATTCGTTTTCTGAATTTGCGTGGTGTGAAACCAATTGAAATTCATCGACAGTTGAAGGAGACATGTGGTGATGGAGTTATGGATGTGTCGAAAGTGCGTTCATGGGTGCGACAGTTTAATGAAGGCAGAACATCGTGTGACAACAAACCGAAACAACCTCGGGCTCGCACAAGCCGGTCTGACGACATGATCGAGAAAGTGGAGAGAATTGTTTTGGGGGATCGCCAAATGACCGTTGAACAGATCGCCTCCAGAGTTGGCATTTCTGTGGGTTCTGTGCACACAATCCTGCATGACAACCTGAAAATGTGAAAAGTGTCATCCAGGTGGGTGCCACGAATGCTGACAGATGACCACATGGCTGCCCGTGTGGCATGTTGCCAAGCAATGTTGACGCGCAACGACAGCATGAATGGGACTTTCTTTTCGTCGGTTGTGACAATGGATGAGACGTGGATGCCATTTTTCAATCCAGAAACAAAGCGCCAGTCAGCTCAATGGAAGCACACAGATTCACCGCCACCAAAAAAATTTCGGGTAATCGCCAGTGCTGAAAAAATGATGGTGTCCATGTTCTGGGACAGCGAGGGCGTAATCCTTACCCATTGCGTTCCAAAGGGCACTACGGTAACAGGTGCATCCTACGAAAATGTTTTGAAGAACAAATTCCTTCCTGCACTGCAACAAAAACGTCCGGGAAGGGCTGCGCGTGTGCTGTTTCACCAAGACAACGCACACGCACATCGAGCTAACGTTACGCAACAGTTTCTTTGTGATAACAACTTTGAAGTGATTCCTCATGCTCCCTACTCACCTGACCTGGCTCCTAGTGACTTTGGCTTTTTCCAACAATGAAAGACACTCTCCGTGGCCACACATTCACCAGCCGTGCTGCTATTGCCTCAGCAATTTTCCAGTGGTCAAAACAGACTCCTAAAGAAGCCTTCGCCGCTGCCATGGAATCATGGTGTCAGCGTTGTGAAAAATGTGTACGTCTGCAGGGCGATTACGTCGAGAAGTAACGCCAGTTTCATCGATTTCGGGTGAGTAGTTAATCAGAAAAAAAATCGGAGGCCTTAGAACTTGAATGCACCTCGTAACATACAAACATGACTCTTTCCCCATTCCAACCTGTGCTTCATGCCTGATGACTATAATCTTCCTTCCTTTAAAATTACCTAATTTACACCATGTGAATTGCCTATTTTTGATAGGTGTCTTATTTGAATTATGACCGAATGGTCTCCCAAATCAGCCATGTCATTTACAACATTATTATATTGTACGAGACTACTAACACTGTCAGGAGATATACAGTGGATGTACAAAAATATGGAAGTACCAAAAACATAACATATTACCATTCGTAATAAGGTGCAGGAAACCTCTTAGCATTCAAAACAATTTCCAGTCTCCTCAGAATGCATAAATACAGGTCCTGTGTGGTTTTCGAGGCACTCTTATACCATCATTCCTCCAAAATAGTGGCAACTTCAGGTAATGATGATGGAGATGGTCAGTGGTTGCACACTTTTTTTTCCAAAGTAGACTGCAAAGGTTTAATAATATTCAGATCCGGTGACTGTTGTGGCGAGGGGAGATGATAGTTCATCCTCATGCTTGCAAAACCAGTCCTGGAAAATGCTGTCATCTTGAAACACAGCGTCAGGTTTGGTGAACATTGTACCATGGAATGGACTTGATCAGCCAAAATGGCCACATAATCCTTGGCAGTAATGTGACCTTGCAGAGTAACCATAGGGTCCATAGAATACACAATATGGTTTTCCAAATCATCACTGAAGGCCACAGATGCTCTTGGCCAGAAATTGGAAACAGTGTGAGTAAGACTCATATGACGAAATGACTTTTTTCCATTGCTCCATAGTCGTGGTTTTATGGCTTTCACGCCACATTTTCCTATTTGCAGCCATTTGCATCATTGATGACTGGTTTTGGAATTGCAGCTCGCTCTGCAGATTCCTGCTTATGGAACTCCTTTCATGTTCGTTTGGTGCTGACGGGGTTCACGAGTGTGATATTCAGTTTTCCAGTGACTTTTGCAGCTGTCACACCCTTAGTTTTCATCACCATTCTCTTCAATCACCATATGTCACGATCGCTCAAAACACACTTTCATCCCCATTGTGATGTATCGGATGATGTTTTCTGCTTTCACTGTATGTGGTTTATATATTCAGTACTGTGCCTTTTGAAATACCAAGCACTTTGGCTACAATGATTATGGAAACACCCACCATACGAAAACCAACAGTTTGCCCATGTTCGACTTCACTTGACGCTGACATAATGCTCTCACAGCTACATAGAACACTCTTCTGACCATGACTAACACGTGCAATGTATTGAGCACTTCACACATGTGCCATTTGTGATTAAATACATCATGGTGTTTCCATATTTTTGTCCAACCCCTATATGTTTCAGTAGATATCCTTCAGTACAGGAGGGCTATTGGGTTTTCAAGACAGGTACTCCTTTACATGTTTCAGCACTCTTGTGTATCTTACTGCCAAAAATATTGGAAACATCCCTATAGGTTGCCTATTTTCAGAATTCTGAAACTGATAAATATTTTTGGTACGTTCTGTATTTACAGTGTCATAGGCTCAATATAGTACTACACTCATATGCCTCAAATGTTATTTTTCTTCATTCACCTAAATTTCAGCATTTTCTCCCTCAGTATTTTTTTCTTTGTCTTCTCATGACAATTTTGTCTGATAAGCATCCTATAGCAAAATAACTATCTGCCTTGCATTTTCTAGAGTAATATTCATAATGTCCTCATGTCCTTGAGCTAAAAAGCCTTAAAATAGCACCAGATGGGGATCATTATTTTATGGGTAAATTTAATGAAATGGAATGACTTGTATGGGAGAAAGTATATGTAGGACACTGGCAGTGGCAATAATTCTTGGTTTGTTAACTGTTCCATGTAATAAGGATCCTGGTACTGTTGTATGGATTGAAAGGATATTTAAAGATCCTTATAAAATCCCTTCAGTTTCAAGATGAGCAAAGTTTCAAAATGAGACCACATTTTACACTAATACTGAGCAAGTGGAGCAGCAGTTGAGACATTGAAATTTGGGAGGGATGGGGTTCAGATTTGGTTCACACATTTAGATTTAAGTTTTCCATGATTTCACTAAAGTGCATGTGACAAATGCAGGGATGTTTTGGGACCGATTTCCTTCCCCTCTTCGAGCTCCTACTCTGTCTCAAGTGTCCTCGTCATTGATGGAATCCCTGATCTTTCTGTCTACATTATTGTGCAATGTTATTAAGAATATCTGCTGTCAGAGGATGCTTGTATCATCAAAGTAAACGCAGTAATTTGGCATGTTGTGAGACTGCGATATCATCAGACCTGATGCATGTCATCAAGTGCAGGATAATATGTCTAATAAGAGCACACTTCTTTGCAGCCAGATTTTGAGTGTGCAACTTGTGTTGTGCAGCAGCTAGACCTTTCAGATACTGCCCAGTCAAGGGTGAATCATCAGTACTATAATTTGGAGGAAACAAGTACTGTCTGAATCAACTGTTATGGGCAACAATTTGTTGTTGATAGGACACAGTTAATTATCCCACATTATAGTAGTAGAGAGATGAGGCACAATGCAGCAAGTAACTCACCAGTTCAGTGTTGGTCAACAGTCTGAGAGCAAACATCCCATCCAGAAGCATTTTCTCAGACAAAAGAGACTGCTCAAGACCAGTACATCTGCATAGACAAAACTAACATGAACCAAGGAATATTCTTTTTCATGACAGTCATCAGACACATGATAAATTTAAGAGTAACAGCAAACTTTGGGCTAAGATAAACAATATTCATCACTCCAATTTACCTGTTCTAACACCAGTAGAAAAAATGTGGCCTGTCCTTGTCTGGAACTTAAAAGAATGTGATCAACATCATAAGCACCATTGTGTGAAATTATTTTTTTGTGTGCATTCCACCAGTTCTGGTGGAATGAGTAATAACCTGTGAGTTCCTACACCTACCACCCACAACGGACATGCATTGGTTACTATATGTACCACCCACAGCAGACTTCCAGCGGACTTAAGTTGGGCCACAACAGCAAGCGTAGTGAGCACTGACATTCAAGCAACGTGCCCCAATTGTCTGAGGTGGCTACCAGGGGCAGCTTGGTCATCAACTGCTGTCACCAGGGACAGTCTGGTCACTGACCGCCATTATCAAATCTTCTGTGCGGATGCAACACTACGCAAGCTACACCTGCTGCAGATAATGTAGCTGTATAAGGGCTTGCAAGGGCCTCTGGGTCCTCAATTGTTACGTGTGTTAGAGATATGTAAACCGCTTTCATTGTATTCATGTTGATTTCATTCTTTGACCCAATAGATGGTATCTCTTTTATGGCCGTGTGTTTCCTTGTGTTCCTAGGTAGAACACAAGTGGCAATGTTGATACAGAGTTTCATGTGTTTTGGATTCTGTGTTTTTTCTGCCATTTGACTCTTCCATGGAGGCTTTACTCCAGTCACTTCTGCAACAACAGCAGGTGCATACAGCTGTGTTGTAACCTTTGTTGGCTATGTTGACCCAGGCTCAACTGCCAGTTGTTCACCCGTACCTGTAGCTCCCCTATGAAGAAACTGCGGAAGACTGATGCTTATGAGAAATTGCTTTACTAACATTTTGTGACATTCTGGGTGGTTGATATGGAGGTCTCTAAGGCTCTTTTCTTATTGTGGGTACATGCTTGTATGTAACACTTATTGTGCCAATTGGCTTCTCTGCAAGAACCTGCATTACTTTCATTTGACAATATGTGTAGTTTGCTGCCCTCCTAGCACTACAAGTGTATGCATTGGGGATGCTGAATTCTGCCAGTGCCACAAATAGCTGCAGCACTGCTATCGAGCTTGGAAGGCTGAGATCCATGGCCTCAGTCGTAAGTGTCAGTTCGTCACAGTGAAGTCGTAGAGTCTTATGCAGACACCGTAGTCAGATAAACAATCACTTGTTCAGCCCCAGATAAGAAGGTGTGTCAACATGCCCTTCAGTTTGAGGACTCTACGTTAGAAGAGGTTTTGAATATTGCACAATCGTTTGAGGCCTCCCTTGCCATGAGCCACCAAATAAAGTTTTGGAATAATGTCATCATTGTTGACAGCATGCAGCCCTGGTGTATGGAGTCTAGCACACTGGGGGAAGATGAAGTAGCTGCAGTACAAACAAGCCAACCAGGTTGATGTGGAAAGCAGATCATAAGCAGTGGATGCCGCTTTCTTCGTGTCCCTCTCCTTTCATACAGCATGACAAAAGGTAACATAGCAATGGTATGTTGTCAATCTCTACCCCACCAGCAGTCATGGCAGGAATCAATAGATGTCAATATTTGTTCTGTTTCATTGTTCTGTTCACCATTGTCTGCAGGCCAGAACAAACTTTTCGTTGAAATGTGGATAATGGATAAGCCATTAATCCTACAAGTCAGCATGGAGGCTACCATGTCCCTATTCAGCTAATAGATCACTAATGGATCGCTTCCCCATCACCAGTCCCCTTGTTATCTCTGCTGTTGTGGTGGATCCAGTGCTCTGGTAGATTGTACACGATACAATATGGGTGGCCCAAACAGCCGCTGGGCTACGCATTGGATCCCCGTCAGAATTTGTATGTGTTGCGCCAGGCAAGGATCCCCAATGTTGGCACGCATTGAGTGTTGGTTGGTGAGCTGTAACAAACATCAGATTCCTGTTCTTGGCCAGTCCACAGCCGACACAGTTTACAAGTCAGTTGACCGTTTCATTATGTACTTGGTAGTTAATGATGTGAGTACTGAAAATTTGTTTGAGTTAGATGCAGTTGCTGCTTTTGGTTTTTCTATTGTGGATGAAGTGCATTTGGTGTCAGACCAAGTGCCTTATTGTGAATTCCTTGTGTTCTGAGTTTTTAGATCTCACTTTACATTGAGCAAACTATTTCATTATACCCTCAAACACACCTCCCGCCCTATCTTTTACTGGGTGCAGCCAGTTTCCAGTAGCTTTACGCAACAAGGTTGACAGAGCTGGATTGTTTGATGTCATTGAGAGGAGACATTAAAATTGTTGCTCGTGGTTACTATACCTCCTGGAATGTATCAGTATTAACGGCTAATGTTTCCAGTCACTAGTGCACCTGCCATCTTTCAAATATTTTTGGAACAGATTACGAAGGTTGTCCCTCAGTACATTAACTGTCTTGATGATATCATCATGACAGATGCTACCTCAGAGGGCCACCTACACAACCTCTGTTTTTCATTTACTGTTCTACAGGCTGTAGGCCTCAAATGTAATCTCACTAAGTCTCACTTTTTCCAGACTTCCATTATTTATTTGGGTCATGAAATTTCCCAGCAGGGCCTGTGCCCCAAGGAACAACATGTCGCCACTATTACGGCCTTTCCCCATCTGTCTGATCTGTGGGAACTTCAGGCATTCATTGGCAAAGTGGCATTCTGCCACAAGTTTCTCTTCCCAGAGCTGCTACTATCTCTCACCCCTTGTATCTGTTGCTTCAGAAAAGTGCTCTTTTTGTTTGGTCTGCAGCCTGGGAGTGTGCTTTTGTGCAGCTTAAGGATAGTCTTTGCTCTATGTCGGGGCCGGCCAGAAATTCTGCACGTGTGCGGTGCTCCTGCACATGTGCAACTTCCGGGTCACAGTGTGCACGCCACAGCCGTCAGCGTTCATGTAGTGCATGTTTCTACGCACAGATGTCGCTTTATCCACTTGCTGGGATACACTGTACCGGCGCATTCTAGTGCTCTTTCCACAGCTTGCAATGGGAAGGTATTTTGCGTATTAAACATTTAAAATACTATCACAGTTTACTCATTGAGACATATACTTTTATGTTAACAGTTTAACCCAGTAAGACATGTAATACAATTAACAACCGTGGGCTTTTATTAAGAAAGCTTGACTGATGGCAGGTAAATACGGAAATGTTTTTGAGCTAGTATTTAAGAAAGAGGGCACTTAGCGACTTCCAACAAACCTTATTCACGATTTCAAATAACATTAAACTAATGCAAGGTTTCCTATAACTAATTCTCGGCGCCCTCAGTTACACTCACATAATTTCTGTCTCACTGACCTCTGAACAGAATGAAAACCGCAGACCTCTCGATGATCACCTGTTATTTCAATACCATTATTGCTATATCTTCCATCAGTTCCGTCTGAAATCTGCATAATAATTGACAGTTAGATGAATGTTATGTTTTATCGACTTCAGCTGAGCGTAGCCCTTCACACATTTCAGAAAAACCCTAAATGTATGCATTGAAACAGTCGGTTTAATGACCAATTTTCCTCTTGCTTGTACCACGTAAAAAGGGAAGTGGAGCCACCGCCGTTCATTTAGGACACATGTCTAATAACAGATGTCACTGTCGCTCCCTGTCTCACATGTGCAGCACTTCCGCATGTCTGCACACTGTGCAGCACTTCCGCATGTCTGCACACTGTGCAGCGTTTGGCCGGCCTTGCTCTATGCCGTGTCTTGTAACATATCCACCCTTGGACCAGGAGTAATTCCTTTGTTTTCAACTGAATACGGAGACAAGCAACACAGTGGATCGCTTCCCCAACACCTGTCCCCTTGTTATCTCTGCTGTTGTGGTGGATCCAGTGCTCTGGCAGATTGTACGTGATACAATATGGGTGGCCCAAACAGCCGCTGGGCCAGGCATTGGATCCCCGTCAGAATTTGTATGTGTTGTGCCATCACCTCTCCCTCTTGGATGGTGTTATTCTCTTGCTGACAGAAGTATTTACTCCCTGCGCTGTGGATCCAGCTGCTCTGTGGTGGGTGATACTCCACGTATAATATCGAGGTCACTGGGAGATCTCTTTCACAAAATTGTTAGTGCACTGCCATGCATTTTGACGGGTTATTGATCAGGAGGTGGAACACTTTGGCATCACCTGCTGCAAATGTTCAGGTCAGCAGGTGGTGCCGCACAATTTTTTGCCGCGGTTGGTCCCTACCCAGCCTTGGGAAAGAGTGCACTTCGATTTCACTGGTCTTTTCTTTAGTCACTTTCTGGTTATTGGCAATTGACGTTTTTTCTCATTTTCCTTATGTTGTTTGTTGTTCATCTGCGACAGATGTAACTGTCAAGGCCCTGTCAGAGATATTCTCCACAGAAGGCTTGCCTTGCTCCCCAGTTTTGTACAGTGGTCCTCAGTTTGTGATCCATTCTACAAGGACTTCTGAGGCCCATGGGCAGCGGGGGTGCCCTCGTCCCAGTCACTCTCATCCGTACATTCTGGTTTGGGCAGATTCATAACTTTTAGTGCATTTGGCTGCCACTCCCGGCACCACTACAAATGCCGTGGATCTCTCTTCAACTGTAGCATCATGGATGGCGATGCATGGGCATTCCCCCCCACCCCCCCTCCCCCCCCTCCCAAGGAAAGAGTTGTCTAGTATCCCCCTGGTTACTACACCTACCACCCAGAGTGAATGTAAGTCGGGCCACTACAGCAAGCTGTTGTCCACAAGTGGTGGAAGGAATTAGCTGTGTACATAATTAAGTGTATTTGGGAAAGCTTCCATCTCACCTTAATAAGGCAGCTAGCAAAGTGGCTAACATACTGGGTACCAGGTTCAGATTCATTGGGAGAGTGCTTAGAAAATGTAGTCCATCAACAAAGGAGGTGGCTTCCAAAACACTCGTTCGACCTATACTTGAGTATTGCTCATCAGTGTGGGATCCGTACCAGATCGGTTTGACGGAGGAGATAGAGAAGATCCAAAGAAGAGCGGCGCGTTTCGTCACAGGGTTATTTGGTAACCATGATAGCGTTACGGAGATGTTTAATAAACTCAAGTGGCAGACTCTGCAAGAGAGGCGCTCTGCATCGCAGTGTAGCTTGCTCGCCAGGTTTCGAGAGGGTGCGTTTCTGGATGAGGTATCGAATATATTGCTTCCCCCTACTTATACCTCCCAAGGAGATCACGAATGTAAAATTAGAGAGATTAGAGCGCGCACGGAGGCTTTCAGACAGTCGTTCTTCCCGCGAACCATACGCGACTGGAACAGGAAAGGGAGGTAATGACAGTGGCACGTAAAGTGCCCTCCGCCACACACCGTTGGGTGGCTTGCGGAGTATAAATGTAGATGTAGATGTAGATTCTTAGTTACAAGGAATGGGGACTGAAATTCCCCTCTTGCTGTAATCATTTAATTTTTTCATGTGATCACCAAGATACTATTATCAGCAATTTCTTCTCCTATCCTTTGTGATATAGTGTGCTGTCAAAAACACAAGTTCTCAAATTAACGTATGAGGTCATGCACATATCCAGGGTATTATATACAAGGTGTGTGAGAAAAGTAATGAGGCTGACAGCACTCTGAGTAATCTGGCAATCCTGTGTTGTTCTACTTGTGTAGACCAATGTGTTCATCCCTTTCAGATGCTCAGTCTGAGTTTCAGCTCCATACAGCCATTACATGATTTTTTTAGAGTGCCATAAGTGAAGTACATTTTATGTAACTGGAACAGCGGAATTTAGAGCAATGTTATGCCAAGTAGTTTTGTGTTAAACTTGGGAAATCCCCAAGTGTGATCTTTGAAAAGTTGAAACAGGCATATGGGGAACATTGCTTGTCAAGAGCACAAGTTTTTCATGGCACAAAAATGTGTTTGGAAGGCCAAGTACACATTGAAGGTGAACCTTGCTCAGGGAGATCTTAAACTTCAAAAACCAAGAAAAACATTGAATGCGTGTATGTGCTTATGAGATCAGATTGACTTTTAACAATAAGGATCATGGATGACCTGTTAAATGTAAACACTTTCACTGTACATCAGATTTTGACTGGTTTTGCACATACGAAAGGTTTGTTCCAAAATGGCACTGAAAAATGCCAAAAATAAGCAGAAGGACAATTGAAGAAATGTGTGCATTGATCTTCTTGAGAGGACTGCCAGTGATCATGAATGGTTGAGCCACTTGATCACAGGTGATGAATCCTGAATTTTTGTGTACAGTCCTGGGACAAAGCAGCAAAGTGAGGAGTGGCACACTGAGACAACTCCTCAGACAGGAAAAAACTTGAATGAGCAAATCAAAGATCAAAACAGTGCTTTTTTGACTGTAGGGGTTTTAAATAGTCTTTGAAAGGTTCAGCAAAAGGGTGAATCAAGCGAGCCTGGACATTGCAGACAAGTGGATGCTGCGTCATGACAGAGCACCGTGTCACACAGCCACTTCCATCACCGAATTTTTGACTTCAAAAGGCATTCCAGTTGTTCCACAGCTCCCTGTTCATGTGATCTAATTCCTTTTGACTTTAACTTTCGCTGAAATTGAAAAATGTCTCCACAGGATGACTCTGGAGAATGTTCAAATGAAATGTGACCATCATATTGAAGGTCGTACCAGTTGAAGCCTTTCAGCACTGGTGCCAAGACTGGGAACAAAAACTCTGCTGGTGTGTAGTTTCAGAAGGGAACTACCTTGAAGAGGAAAATATTATTGTTTGAAAAAAATAAAAACTTTGGAAGATGAAAAATCGGTCTCATTAATTTTGTCACACACCCCTTATGCTTGAGGAGCAATAAGTCCCTCATTTTATCCCCTAATCCAATACTAGTTCTATATTTCAACATGAAGGAAAATATCTCAGTGTTTTTATGTAGAATCATAAGGGTCTTAACCCTAGGACGCCTAAGGGGGGGGGGGGGGTGTTCGTTGAACCCACCACTTTTTTATGTCCCCTGCTTTTGCCCAAGTAACTTTCATACTACATATTCCATTTGAGTTATTGTTTGTTGGCTATTTTGTGAAATGTTAGTGTCAATATATTTTATAGAAAATTCCTGCTTTGAAAGAAAAAATAAATAAACTTATTCTGGGTCCAACAACCCCCCCACCCCCTTTAGGCTTCCATGCTATAGAAAATTTCCCTTAGTAAGATTTCATATTTCTCATTTCTACATCAATGCAAGTTAGTTTCTTGTTGGTATTCTTGATATTCACAACAATCGGTTTACTTTCAGAGGAAGTGATTGTTGATGTCTGTCAGCTGTTATTTATCTTGTAAACTTGCAGTGAGTTAGTGCAGTTCCCTACTGTTCACACCCAGACTTAGAAATGACTAAAAGAATACATGACTTGTCTTTAGAAAGAGTTGTGAATGAAATTTTAGATGAAGATTCTGACTCGGGGAGTGAAAGTGAATATGAGGATGGTGTTATGTGGAGTATGATTCAGATTGGAAAGTGATGTGGATGTTAGAGAAGATGAAGATAGCGCAGCTTCAGGCAGTGACCATCAGGATTTTATTGTGGCCAAGCCTGGAAGAAGGTACATAACTACACAGCCTAGAATTCCTCGGAGGCCTGTTGCTAATATAGTAAGAGAGCAGGCAGGAGTAACTTTAGCTGGTGTTTGCCATTCACCTGGAGAAGCCTTGAAGTTACTTCTTACGCCTGACATCGTGGATGTTATAGTATAACATTCAAGTGAAGAGGCAGTTAGGCGAAATGTTACTTTGACTAATGAGAAAGAATTGTATGCCTTTATGCCGGCCGAAGTGGCCGTGCGGTTAAAGGCGCTGCAGTCTGGAACCGCAAGACCGCTACGGTCGCAGGTTCGAATCCTGCCTCGGGCATGGCTGTTTGTGATGTCCTTAGGTTAGTTAGGTTTAACTAGTTCTAAGTTCTAGGGGACTAATGACCTCAGCAGTTGAGTCCCATAGTGCTCAGAGCCATTTTTTTGTATGCCTTTATGGGAATCCTGATACTTATGGGGGCAAATAAGGACAATTCTGTCAGTGTACACAATCTTTGGTCAGACCTAGTGGGTCAGCCAGTTTACAAGGGTATTATGGCAAGAGAACGTTTCAAGGAACTTACTGCAATCATAAGGTTTGATGACAAAAGTACCCGCCAGCTAAGAAGGGAAGCAGACAAGTTCACAGCAATCTGTGATGTTTTCAACAAATTGAATGATAGGTTTCCACTACCATATAAACCAGGGGTCCACCTCACCATTGATGAGATGCTCAGCTTGTTTAGAGGGCACTGCCCCTGCAAAGTATTTATGAAGGATAAACCGGGCAAGTATGGCATCCTTATACTCATGATGTGTGATACAGCTGACAGGTGCGTCTTGAATATAGAACCCAATGCAGGTAATTTTCAGAATTTGTCAAAAGAAGAACGGGGTTCAGCAGCTGCCGTCAAACGTCTGGTAGCACCTGTGAAAAATACTGGTCGAAATATTACTACAGGCCGATACTACACATCGGTGGATTTGGTGGAAGAGTTATACCAAGACTACAAAGTTACTACAGTAGGAACTCTCCAGTCAAACAGGAAGCATATTCCAGACATAATGAAGAACATGTCAAATCAAGAGCTATGTTCATCAATATTCTTGTTCACAGACCCCTCAACAGGTAGGCCTCCAGTAACTTTGGTGTTCTACATAGCAAAAACTAAACCAAGTAAAAACTTAGTGGTGATGTCAACAATGCACCAAGATAAAGGCACTGTTGGAGGAGAGAAGAATAAAACCGAGATAAATGCGTATTATAATTCCACTAAAGGTGGAATTGATACCATTGATCAAGTGGCGCATATGTACACCTGTAAGAGGGGCACAAAGAGATGGCCTCTATCTGTATTTTACTCTCTCATCGACGTTTGTGCCATCAACGCAACCACCATATTCATCCAGCAACATCCAAGATGGAATGAAAAGAAACACAACAAACGAAAACTTTATCTTCTGCAAGCTGGGATGGAACTAGTGAAATTGCAGGTAGAAGAAAGAAGTGTCAATGCAAGAGTGCTACCTAACCAAATTGTTCAATCAGTGGCGAATATTCTACAAAAGAAAATCAAAGAAGTGACAACAGAAGCACGTCAGCCTCCTGCAGGGAAAGGTCAGTGCCATATTTGAGCAAGAGAAGCTAAAACAAAGAAGCAGAAGTACAACAATCTAAGTAAACCAAGACAGTATTGTGGACAGTGTCATAAACATGTGTGTAACACACAATCAGAAAAAATTGTGAGGTGTGTCTCTTGCCTTGAAGTTGAGGACTCAGAGTAGTCTATTGTATATGAACACATCTGTATTTTGTATTGTAATATGTCAATTTTTTATTCACTCAATCCAATATTTATAACAATTAACAACATTTATAAACCGATGCCTTGGTTAAAATACATAAACCATTTTGAAAGTTGTAATTTTTCTTCAGTAAACTTATTTAATACCTGTGGGCTCGCCGAACCCCCCCCCCCCCCCTTTAGGCATCCAAGTTAGAAAAAAAGGCTTGGGTATACTAGGGTTAAGAAGACACTTTTATGAACTGAAATTCTTGAGGTGGGGAATTCTTCTACATATCCATTTCTGAACAGAGTAAATTTAAATTCTTTGCTGTTGCATGTGTAGATATGTTGTGTGTCAATAAGCTGGTCTCAATGTGAAGACAGTTAAGGGGATGTAGGTGCCATATTTGTTAACAACATCTATACTTCTCAAATTTTCCTTCATCAGCACTGTGTTTCTTGGTACATGCTTATTTCTGACACACAGTGCATGTTTTTCTAGTTAGTATGCCTAATGGCTGAGATATTCTCACCAACTCATTATGTCAATTCCCCTGCCATGTTTTATTCCTTTTTCTAGGCACTGAAATACTCCGCACTTCAGTAGTTTTTATAGTGTTTCACTTACTACATACATAAAGAAAAACCTCACTGTGCATGCTCAGTGACTGCCTAGTATCAATCTCAAATTTCAGGGATCTCTTTACTTGTTTACAATATGGGTTCTGCAGATTTTAACACTTCATAACTCATCTCACGTTAGGCAATTTTATAGCAATCTTTACTACTTGGAAAACATCTTACAGGCATGTATTTCGAGTTTCATCAGACTTCTGGTACTGTAGAGAGGAAAAGGGTGAATTGGGCTCCACAGATGGTGACTTTCGATGCTTCGCCATCTTCATATAATCTTTCCTCTCTCAAATATTCATTAGATTTTAAGTCAGAAATCTTCAGTTAGATAATTTTCAACAAGAATGTGGAGGTTAACTAGATGCTTCGCCATCTTCCTATAATCTTTCCTCTCTCAAATATTCATTAGATTTTAAGTCAGAAATCTTCAGTGAGATAATTTTCAACAAGAATGTGGAGGTTAACACAGTGAAGTTCAGTTTTTAATTTCCCTTTATAATATTCATTAGTTAACCAAGAAAAACACAAATGACACTCTGTTCATTGCCTGGTGCCTTGCAGGGAACTATAGATGTGTGGCAATTATTCTGTCATTGTTATTCTTGCATTTTATGTATGTATTACAAAGAAATATATTTCCTGTGTAAATATGTTCTATGAATTTTAAAGACAGTCTGTCACATGATGTTTTGGGCTTTTCGTTGCTGCTTTCTGTTCAGACAGTTGGAGGAAGTGGGAAGGGGGATGTTTACCTAATACAGGGTGTGGCTTTTCATAAAAGGAACCTTGTCAGTATTATCATTCTAAATCTGTTTAATGTTCTAAACTATGTAACATTGAATGAGTAACTCTGTTTGTTATTCCATAAATTGAGTGAATTTTGGATACAGAAATCAAACCGATGAAGGATTGCTTATTGCTGTGAAAGATCGGAGTTAATAAAATGCCTTGCCATACTTGTGTGCCTTATAGAGGACTGACTACATGTGTCATGCAAGTGTGTTGAACTGAACACAAATGTTGCACTTGCCTTTTGCAACCTATTAACTCTGCTTTTGCCAAGCACTACATCAACTGTACATTCAATGAAACATGAGATAAAACAATTTTTGCCACATAACCATTATTTTGGGACTTCCTATTTTGGGTCTTCATTATTAAAGACTCAGTAGGGGTACGCATTGTGGATAACCTTATTAGCCATGATATGAGAGCTCTACCTCAGAAGAGTAACAATCCTCCATGCAAAGGGCCATGCTACACAAGCTACGAGAAGATCCTGACACGGTGCTCCTTCCAACAGATAAGGGAAACACCACTGTGCTGTTGCTCTGTGAGATCTGTGACCAGAAGATGTATAGCTCGTTGAGTGAACCAATGTACCAGAAGATTGATAAAGACCCTAAGGGAGTGTAGAATGTATAACGTTGTCATTGTTGAATTCTTCGTCCCTTCCAGAAGAAGTTGCAAAAAGATTGAGACCTCATAGCTCTGTTCCACTAAGGTTGTATGGGCTTCCAAAGATTCACAAAGATCTTCAATTACATTCTGCTGTGAGCAATATAGGGTCTCTGAGTTATGACTTAGACATTTTGTATGTTTACTGATACTTCATGTGGTGAAGTGTTCAAAACTCCAGTCACTTTATTAACAGACTGAAGTAACTTCAACTCACTGAGTCTGACTTATTAGTTAGCTAAGATGTCGTCTCTCTTCACTAGGGCCCCTCACATGGTGTCATTGTAACTCATCAGCAGTAAATTCAAAGCTGATATAACAGCACTATTTCATCATGCCCTTTCTTCAGCCTACTTTGTATTTATCAGTGAGTGTTTTGCACAAATTGCTGTTGTTTCCATGGGCAGTCCTCTCACCACTCTAGTAGCAAACATTTTTGTGGAAAACTTTGAGGAGAGGGGCTAGATTTGATATAACTTAAAACTAAAAGTCTTCTGGCAATATTTAGATGATAATTTTGTAGTAAGGTCCCATGGTGAAGAAGAAATGTCAAGCTTTCTGTAGCACCTGAATTCAGTCCACGAGGACTGCCTGCCATTTCTGGATGTCTTGGTCAGTCGGAAAGTGGATGGATCATTGGGGCATTCTGTTTACCATAGGTCCACACGTACAGACATGTATTTGCAGGCATCTTGTCACCACCACTTGTCACAAACTATAGGTATCCTTTGAATGTTGGTGCGCTGGGCCACGTTTTGTCTGATGGAGGCAGCCTAGCAAAGGCTATCTTAGCAGTAATCCAAGCACTTTCAAATTGAAACTGAATAGTTTCTTCGCGGGTCACTTCTTCTATTCTGTTGATGAGTTCCTTGAAAAATTAAGCTGATTCTTACTGTATTGTTGACTGTATTTACTTAAACTTATGGAGTGACTTTTTTCGGGTTCATTAACATTTATTTTTTATCTGTTATTACTTTTATGTTGTAATTTCATGTACTGACACATTCCATAACCTCAGGGATTTGCTCCTCAATTTGGTCCTACAGAACTTGATGTGTAAATAAAAAAAGAAAGAAAAATAAAAAAGGAGCTGGCACACCTACACTCTTTGTTAAAAAATAATGGATATGCTACAAACCAGACCAACACAGCTTTTAAGGATGAAGAAATCTGATAATTCAAAATCAAGATCAAGGGAAGAAGGAGCAGTTCAAGCCCAGGGGTTTCCTCCCATATCCCTCCAGTATTTCATCTAAATCAGGCAGAATCGTAAGGAAATATCATGTCAAAGTAATCTTCTGCCCACCTACAAATACTTGAGCTCTTCTCAGTTTGGCAAAGGATGATCTGGTTTGTGGAATGATGGATTCTACTCAATACCTTGCCAAGTGACAAAGCCTACATTTATTGAACATGATCGCCAAACTCGCCTTTTGCAGCCCAGTAAGTCAGCCATAACTGAGTATCGTATTTCCATGGGACATTCCATGGGTTATTCAGCCAGAGAAATCTTGGCCACGATGCTATCCTTCTGGGGTTCAATTGTTAAGTCGGAGGAGTAGGAGGAAATACGTTTGTTGGAAGATCCGATTAATCATGATGGTGGCTTTCAACTGGATAAGGCATGGAACCTGGTGAGTCCTTCAGAAAGAAAATATTTTATGATTAATGGCACATAGAAGGATAGTTACTTTTATTAATTTGCCATCTGAATTTTAGCTCTGTGAACCCACATGTTGACGGAGAGCGCGCATGTAGTATCACCATTACACATGTGCCTGTGCACTATAGATGAAGATATATTCGAAGAGGACATGAAACTTGCCAGAATTCACTTGTTCAGCAGCTGCCTTCGTACATGAATTTCTGCACCTGATTTTGGAAAAGAGTTAGCGATGAGAACTAGCAATCTCCATTGCGAAATACTCACCTGAAGATGACTGAATGGTTGTCAGCCGAAATGCCGTTGCAAGAAGTTGATATCATCCCGCTGCAATCCCAAAACTTCATGGAATATATATGGAGCTGCCCAAGCCACTTGGTGGTGTGGTTAGTCTTGTTATTATGATGATGACATGTGCAGCATGGTGTGCTAATTAATAGTCCAACATTCCCCCAGGGGCCTCACCATTCTTCAGTGAGTATGTGCTTGGCTACTACGGGGCCCCAGCCTTTGCAACACTACTTCCTCTTTTTGTGCTGCAAACCCATGCTTCGACTTTCTTTTACCTTCTTTGACTTTTTGTAGGATGGCCCTTTTGGTGCAGACCGTGCCTGGACTTGGTTCACAATTTTGGTCTTGATTTCTAGTTTCACTCCAATCATTATCTTCATCTTCCATTAATGACTATATGGCCCCCATTACTGGTTTTAGCCTGCCATCTTTTCAAAATTTTACAGAAATGCGTGTCATGCAGGCAAGCTCTTCCACTGTTGTATATGCTACGCCTCTGTGCCCTTCCACCCTGGCACTGCACACTCCCCATGTTTGCCATGGTGTATGTGCCCATCGTGACTGGGGCACGGGGACTCCTGGCAATGGCCAGGTACCCATTGCTGTGGCTGGTTGGCACCTGTGGGGAGAGTCCCCATTCGAAGTGAGTGGCACCATGGTGGATAGTTCACATACAAAGCGACTTAAACTTTCTCTCACTGGTAGTCACATGGCCCAGCAGTTTCTTCAAATGAAAAGGCCTCATATGATGCAACAAAGTATGATCCCCTTGTTTTCCCTTCCCTGGCCACGCCGTGGGAGGAACACAAGACTAGATGACAAGTAATAAAATCCTCCCCCAATACAGGACCAATGGGGATACCATTTGGGCCACAAAACCTGTATTTTTCATGGAATACATTGAAGACAAATACGAGGAAGTTGAAGCCATCTCGAAGCTGAAGAGCAGTTCTCTCCTGATTAAAACATTATCTCCTGCCCAGTCACAGGTGCTTCTCTCTTGTGAAAAGTTGGCTGACATTACCATGACTGTCACTCCCCACAAGAGTCTCAATATGGTCCAGGGTGTCATCTTTCTCCATGATCTTCTTTTGCAATCTGACAATGAGCTGCAGGCCAACTTAGAGCAACAGAGGGTGCACTCCATCCATCGTGTCCATAGGGGACCAAGGGAAAATAGAGGTACTACCGGGGTCTTCATCGTAGCTGTCAAGGGTGATACGTTGCCTGATGAGGTCAAGGTGATGGTCTACCGGAGTGACATGAAACCCTATGTTCCTTGTGTGAGATTATTTCAGGTGTATGAAGTTCAGAAATATGTCTTCCTGTTGCACCGCTACCCCTTTGTGTAGGGAATGTGGATGTTTGCTGCATGCGAACATTCTGTGTGCCCCTCCCCCCAGCTGTGTAAACTGCAGCGAGTTCTACTCTCCCTGCCCACAAGATTGGTCCAATTTTAAGCATTAGAAGAAAATCCAGGACTGTAAGACCCTTGACAAGCTCACATATCCAGAGGCCAGAAAAAAGTATGAGCATATTAATCCCTTGAAAATGACACAATCTGCAACATTGTTGCCTTCTCTGTTGACAGTGTTGTTTGGTATTGTTGTCCTTATATGACAACAATTTTTTGCTGAGTGTCATCTACTGGGTACCGTATGAAATGTGCTGTCACGGGCTCTCACCCGTGACTTTCAGTTTTCACCCTCAAGACTCGTGTCATGCACTTCTGTTGCCATCGTACTGCCCACACACATGCAGAGCTTTGTCTGGACAATCAATTAATTTTTGTAGTTGAGACACTGCTTTTTGGGACTGGTCTTTGGTTCCTGGCTGACATGGCTTCCTCACCTTCGCTAACTTAAGTGAAAGTGCTGGTGACACCTCAGTACCCTTCACTGCCTCAGTAACACTAGCTTGGGTGCATATTGCTCTACCATTTTGAGGCTCTATGAAGCCCTGATTCTGTCCCATCTTGATTATGAGACTTTTGCATATGGTTCAGCGTCACCCTTAGCATTGTGGATAGGTAATCTCATTCATCATTGTTCAGTACGACTTGGACAGGACTCTTCTGAACTAGTCCTATGAAGAGCCTGCTAGTCAAGGCTGGAATCCTGCAATTACCTACAGGCAGGCTGCTGAATTATGCTATACACATTTGTAGCTTCCCTGAACGTCCCAACTACTGTGTCCTTTTCCGTGGGATGGAGCTCCACCTCCCACAACCGTGACACAGAACTGGGTTTACAATTGCTGCATGCCTCCAGTGTCTGTTTGGAACTGCAACTTGCTCCACTATCGCATCTGGTCAGGGAGACATCGCATCTGCCCTCATGGCTTGTGTCTTGACCTCGGATTTGTCTCGAAGTACCCTTTGATACAAAAGATTTCGTTGACCCCACAATTTTTCACCACCTGTTCTTGGCTATCCTTGAGAAGTATTAGGGTTTAGAAGTGTTATCCACTGATGGCTAACAGTCATTGGACAAACAGGCTTTGCATACACACATGCACGGTGCAGTGAACTCCACTCCTTGTCAAACAGCTGCAGTGCCTTAACAGCTGTATTGATGGCCATTAAACTTAACTTTTGCCATGTTCGTTCTTGCACTGGCAATAGTATCTTAATCTGCAGTGATTCCCTTAGAAGCCTTGAGGCTATAGACCAGTGCTACTGTCCTCATCCACTGGTTATGGCTATCCAGGATCACCGACCTCCATCAAATTGGACAGCCAGTAATTTTCATTTGGACCTCTGGTCATGTTGGGATTTCAGGAAATGAATGAGCTGATCGATTGGCCAAGCTGACCATGAGGATGCCAATTCTGGAAGAGGAGTCCCAGATCTGGACCTTCTGTCATTTGGACGCCATCGATTGCTGGAAGTCTGGAACTCAGAATGGTGTGCCCTGATCTCCCAAAACAAACTGACAGCAAGCATGTGACAGTCTTCACTGCATGATTCTCAGAGGGAACCCACCATCCTCTGTCAACTGTGCACTGGCCACACTTGGCTGACTCAGGGTTACGTTCTCTGATGTGAAGATCCCTCTCACTGCTGATGCAGAGCCCACCTTACGGTGGCCCAGTTACTCATGGACTGCCCTAATTTGACTGCTTAGAGGCAGCATCTTAATCTTCCTGACACGCTACCTCCGGTGCTAGCAAACAATGCCAAAGTGGCTGATCTGGTGCTATGTTTTGCTCGTGAACGTGGTTTCTATTGAACCCTGTAAGGTAGGGCTATTTGGCCTCATTGACTGACTGAGGGGTTGGTGAGCCACCCCTCTTTTCCCCCCCTCCTCCTCCTCCTCCTCCTCCTCCTCCTCCTCCACCTCCTCCTCCTCACCCCCCCCCCCCCCTCCCCCGGGGTCCCAAGTTGACCCTTGCTCGGTAGCCCAGCATGGCCTCTACCCTTCCCACCTTTTTATTCTCTGTGTTCTTTTTCATTTCTTTGTTTTAATGCCTTGTATTGACTGATCTTTTGATTACTTGTCGGTGCTATTCTTTTTTCTGGGCTTTTATCTCTGTTTTTTTTTTTTTTATTGTGTTAGTTACACTTGGGATTTACAGGATTTGCCTTTTGCTTCCTTGCTTTGACGGGTTTGCCACTTACCGGATGGAGGGACTGATGATCTTGCAGTTTAGTTGTTTTCATTCCAAACCAATCAATAGTGCAACCTGGAAAGCCCATTTCAATCTTCACCAACTCACCTGCTGAGAAGTGGCATGTGCTCAGTTGGAGTACAGTGCTCACAAATAAACAATGACGAGCTACAACCCCAAAATGTTACTGCATAATCTTCGTCATTTTGCGCTACGACTGTTGAGAATATGGTTATGTAGTCTACTGATACGTGCTTCTATATTCTGTAATCTCTCCTTTTTTGTTGTGACTGGATATTTTTGGTGTATGTGGTTTACTCTCCCTCCCATATGAGTAAAACAAATAGACCTATAAGTGAAATGTATAGATTGTGACTTTGATTTCTGCTGTTCTAATTGCATTTATTTCTTTCAGGTGTTTTGTGCATTCATGGAATATTCATAATGGGACCATCCTTTTAAACATGTGCGACAAACGAAAGGTACAGTGGAATAATTCAACAGTGACAGTGAGGTGTATTGAACAGTTTTGAGTACAAAACACAATAAAAATAAAAGAATGGTTATGTAGCTTCTTCACTGTTACTGAAATTCTGTTTTTATTTATTGTTGGTTGTGTTAAATATTCCATAGAAACTAAAATGAACAGATTTATGACTCTTAATGATGATCACAACAGAAATAAGTCAGTGTTATTGTACTAACTGATCATGTCCTCACATGGCTCACTTACTGCATAAATGCCAGACTGTACTCCAAGAATATAATTCAGTCTCATTTGTATAGACCATATTCAGTATAATTACCTCTGAAGTGAAAACAAAGATATCTCAAGTCATTACTGATAGTATGAAAGTCTTGATGTAGGCTACTGTTATATTTTTAGACATGATCAAATTACCACGTAGAGTACAGTTGTCCAATGTGAGGAGATGTTTAACTAACCTCACCAACAAGTGGTGTCTTGCTTGCCCATGTAATTGCTACGCCAACATTACCACTATTTAGTTTACAGCATTGGCAAATTCTTGCCAAATGAAATGTGAGATCTAATGGTCAAAAATGCAAAGTGCTATAATGTGCAACAGTAAATAGATTATTACTGGAAATCTTTCCTTCTAGTATCATTTAAGTGGTTGTCTTGTTGCTGGTGTTACCATAATTTTGTAGGACTTTCTTATTGGTTATTATGAAACTGATGATGACCTCTGTCAGTCACCAAGTAGGCAGTGTTTTCTTCCACCATTCGAAGTGTTTAAAAGCATTTTGACAGGACTTATTTCTACAGATTGCACTGCTTGTCTGTGACCTAACAGTCTTTGGATTAACACGATTTTGTTTACATCATTAGTACAGAGCACAATGTTATTCTTTTTGTATTTACATTATATGATTATTAATGGAGGCAGACTCCATTTGTCTCTCTGTGAAGTGAGAGATGTTGCCAGTGAATGAATATTTTGACAAAAAATACTTGTGATTCATATTTCCTTAAGACATTTCTTGGATTACACAGCTCCTGATGTTTGTTTGTGGTATCTGAAGGGCATTCCACCAACATGTGCCAAGGTGTGTATCTGTACTTGTTGCTCATGAGCAATTATGTGCTGGTTTGTGTAAACATACCTGGTTCATGTGTTTTTGCTAAGGTAATTTGGCTGGCTGAATGCCAGATAAGTTTAAGAAGCTGCATTTCTTTGCTCCATTATAGTGAAACCCATGTGAGCAAAAATGTTTTCCTGATTGGAGATTAGATAGTTTTTCTTGTATTTACCGGTCTTGTTGCTGAGCAACAAATGTGCTGTCAGCAGGATGATAAAATAGTTTATCTTCATATAAAATGTATCTAAAACAGATTCTTCAAAATGTTTTATAAAAATGTGTGCTGTACAATAGACTAAAAAATGACAGATTCGTAACTATGTTGTCATCAGTGACAATTAACAGACAATGTAAATGTGTTGAATCACAATTTGTTTAAATTTAATCATCGCTGAAGGTTATAGATGCTATTTCTCCTTATGATAATTGTGTGCTATACTATCTTTGTGGTTATGATACACTAGTGTAGCATTTTTGGGTAATGTACAAAAATGTAGAGAAATTTCCCACATCTTATCAGCTTGCTGCTATATCTTTCAGGCAGTCTTGGCTACTGAATAGACTGATTAATATTTATGTGCATTATATTAGCAAATTGTTGCTCTCGTACAAAGTTGCAAAATTATTGTGCTCTGACGAACATTAGGTATGGTTGAATGAGGTTATCATGGGGCGGATTTCATGAAAGTTCAATTTTTTTTTTTAAACACATATTGGAAGTACGCTGCAGCAGAACAGAATTAACAGCTTAACATAGGGTGTTTCAAAATAATTAATCTGATTTAACAAGCGTATATTTTTTTACACGCATGCACCTACATCTGTAGGGTACTTTTTACAGTTAAGTTTAGGATACAAGTTTTCATTTATGTTTTAGGAGTGTTCGAGATACCCTCCACCACTCACATGACAAACACCCAAATGATAGACAAACTCGTCCAATTCTTTTGGGAGTGAGTATGCTAGGCCATGTTGCAGTTCAACAAAATTGTTGGAGGGGGAGCCACATAGATGGAGTATTTCACAAGCCTCCACAAAATGGGGTCACATACCTGAGATCAGGTGACCTGAAAGGCCAATGATACAATGTGAAATCCATATGCTCCTTATATCCAATTCATCTTTGAAGCAACTCATTATTATGAAATGCTGTTGCCAGTTTGGTGGTGGTCTGTCCCTGTTGAAAAATTCATCCGAAAATGCAATTTGATGCTGTTTTATTGCCATTTAGTGTTGGCACACTTTGGACAATGAATGATTAAGGTAGGGATATAGTTGCACTGGTGAATTGCACCCCCCTCCCGCCCCACATGAACCGGTAACTTCACAAATTATGCCAAGGTAAACTTCTAGATTCAATGTGTAAGTTAATATTTACAAGTTTCTCTTCATTCATGTGGAAGATAGTCTTGTGAAATTGGATGAATCTTTTCGAAACACCAAGTGTACTGTTCTGCCTTCTCTGGTTCTATTGTGCATAAAAATTACATTTATCCTCCTGTATGTTTTTTGTAAACCTTTGTCAAGTAATGTCACAGAATAGATCTTATTGATATTCCCTTTGTTTGCAAGGGACATGCTTTCATACAGAAAATATTACCCGATTTGCATTCTTAGAATAGATTATGATAATAACATCTTTAAAGTGCTGCCTACCTGTACTAAATAGCAAACTGGGTCACTTATGCACTACACAAGGAACGCTTAATTGGCAGCACCTCTTATCTGTAAAGTATTAGCATTGTACTATGATGAGTAGTTTAACAATTCAAAATGAGTGTAAGAAAATGAATACTAACAACATTTTTGCTTCATATCACGGAATGAAGCATGAAAAACTAGAGAAAATTTACAAATGTATTTGGTGCCTGATATTTTGAAATTTTGTAAAATTTATGTATCAGGATAGAGTTTGGGTATACAAAAATACAAGGCTATATGCAAATGTTCTAAAGAGAAGAAAAGTGCCTCCAAATCTGGCTCATGAGACACAAATGGTACAGGAAATGACAAGGAAGTAACAGTGTACTGTAGCTAGGCATGCCAAATGAGGGGACATTACCTAAGGAAATTCAACTACTCAGTTATTTTCTCATAATGCAAGCCACAAAATACTCTTGAAGGTAAGCATACTTTGTACATTATGTTTACATGTCATAGTTGTCATCATCAACATTATTTGAGCTAGTAGTGCTGAGGAAGACTGTGCGTAGCTGAGGCAAATGTCCAGGCAACCTTGGAGTCACCCAATCACTGTCCACTGGGGCCTATCCTGCCAAAGAGCCTCATTGGCTGCTCCACTTAAGACAATTATGCAATTGGACTAGGAAAATGAGAGGTCAACTCACACCAGCTGTGATTGATAAAGAGAAGAATGCAAATTTTATGACTGTAGTTTTAGATGCAGAAGCCCACAGTCAATTGCTCCAAGAGACGTGTGCTGCTACATATTCTGACAATGAAATGTCACAAGAAGAATCACACACACGTTACTTCACTGATGTACCTGGAATGATGGCTGCCACATCTCACAGTATACGTGCAGTCTGGCACAGGGCACAATTGCAGCAAAGCTCTACTTCTGCATGCAGTTATAGTAGACACTTTTCCCACAAGAGCTGATTGAATGGGGGACTGGATCTTGCAAAAGGGTTAACATGGGCAGAGGATTGAGGGGGGGGGGAGGGGGGGGGGGGGGAGAAAACTGCTCTCTTAAGAAATTGCACCTTGAAGCCCGACCCATCTGGCACCAACAAAAGCTCACCATAATCTGCCACCGCCAACAGAAAGATACACAGTTCTGGCTGCGCAGTTGTCATGCTCACTGCTCATGAGCATGCGTGCTAGTAACATGTTTACTCCACTTGCTGGCATTGCATGATGATTAAGATATGCTAGCAGCACCCAAAAGACAACATATTCCACTGCCCATGGTGATGAAGTACAGAGATCAAATAACCTACGGGAATGCAGCCAGCTGAGGTCATCAGCAATAGCAAATATTTTGACAGGTGCACACCCTGTCATTTTCAAGGCAAAACTGCAAAAATTAAGTGATGTGCAAGGCAATCTAAAACCTCAGCGTGCAGAGAAATTAAGAAAACTCTCTCTCTCTCTCTCTCTCTCTCTCTCTCTCTCTCTCTCTAGCACACAACATTAATTAACAGTTGTCGATGACGGCTCCCGACTGCATTCCTGCAAGATGTTTAAACACTATATATGTTGGGAGAAACTCTAACAAGTAAAAAGGTGATAATCAAACACTCTACTGACTATTCAGACACCAATGTGTAGAAGAGTTCAGTGAGCAAGGCAGGGGGAAAAAAAAATCAACGTTAAGGCTGAAGCTGACTCCAGGAAGGTGATAAAAGAGGCATCAGTACTTAAGTTGTCTTTTTACACAAGTGCCTCACAACAGGAGAAGCATTTGAAGGTAGTAATAAAGAGACTGCTGTTCATCATCCCCCTTGACTACATAAAAGAACAGCTTGAGAATATGGATTTTCCCACCCGGGCCATGGAGTGCATGAAATCACCCCACACCAGCCAGTATACACCACTTACACTGGTCATTGCCATGAACACAATGGAGAACAGGAACATCTACCAACTTATGAGACTTGCTGCAGTGAAAATCACCAGAGGGCCAGGAGAGGGCCTGTAAGGTGTTTTCGTTGCCAGTGCCTCAACCACATCGCCAGAAACTACTCTGTGCCAGCTGTCTGCATTAAATGTGCTGAAAACCACCTTACCAAAGAGGGCTGACTCAGACTCGTGAAAAACCCACCAGCAAATACTGCAATGCTGCTGCGTCCAGCTACTGAACAACAATGAAAAAGAGCCACAAGGTGCCTTGATGTCTTCTATGCTGCCTGTGTCTCTTCTGGAGGGATGCAATCCCAAATGACAGAGCCCGAGTCTGCAACTGTCACTCAAGGGATGAGCAGTGAAATGCAGACCACTTCAATTACTGCATCATCACTGGCTATGCCTGCTGCAACATGGTGTCTGAGCAAACACCCAAGACATCTATCTATGGGAGCACTACCATGTATGTACATAGAAGCAAACCCCAGGCAGAACACTTACTGAAAAGTCTCTGCCATCAGAAGCAAATGTAGCAAGTATCCGAAACTGCATGTTGCCTCAACTGCCGAGACACACTGGACAGTGTGCCTCCCGCATAGATGCACCACACCACATTGCTCAACTCACCAGGCTGTTGTAACAACTGGAAAAACTTTACTCCAATGTCTTCTACTTGGTAGACCCCTTCCCGTAGCAGATATGTGTTGCAGTTCAGAGGGCTCCACCAGCATCCACCACTATGCCTTCTGCTTCCCAGTATGTCACACATTAATGGACTTACTGTGATTCTGTGGAACACCAATGGTCTCCACAGTGAAGCTGGTGAATCCTCCAGTTTCTCTAAGATGAATCATTTGGCATCTGCCTGGTGTGTGAAACTCGCCTTAAACCAAGTGTCTCTGTGTGTGCACCAAATTACACATGCTATCGAATGGTTAGACTAATGGGTGGTGTCATGGCAGTCGACATATACCATTCCATCACCACTATCAAATTACTGCACATGCCTTAACAACCCTGGAGGCAATTACAGTTGTTGGCCACATCAATGGTATGCATTTTTTCCATTGTGGTGTAAATGTTGCACAGAAGAACCCTTTATCCTGCTGACGTTACAACTCTCCTGTTGCACTGTAGCAATGGGCAAGAGATTTCAGTGAGAAATGGGCTATGTAAAAGTCCCTAAACACCAGTGCCAGTGGATGCCACCTGGTAGTGTTGTTGAGCACCATGATGCCATCACTGTGGGGCCATACAAGCCTACTACCTACTTCTACAACAGAGGCCAGCCCTACATGCTGGACCTAGTCATCATGAGGGGCACTGGAAAACAGATCTCTGCATCCATGGGAAATGCAGTCCTCAGATCACCTGTGTGTGGTGTTTGGCTCTGATTCTGTCACTGCATGGCCACACAGTTGTGGAAACAGGTATAGAGGTTCCAACTACCTCTTCCAAACCACAGCTGCAGAAGTGACAAGAGCTGCAGTTTGTGAGGATGCAGTCGCTGAGGAGATCCTTGCAACATTTCATCGCAACAATGTTACAAGCTGATCAGGTAGTGCCACTCTTTTACACCAGCACACAATGCAAATGCAACTACTCGTACAACAAACTGCTGCACAACTTCACTGCTATCATGAAAAAGTACTGTGTCTTTGGCGAGTGACAGTGCACTAGGCAGCCACACATCAAATGACTCTTCAACAGATTCCACCGTGATATTAAAGCTACAGTGAAAGAGTACTGCAACTGAGAATGGGCCAACAAATTTGGCATGCTTTGTGTAAGGCAATGAATCTGCTTGGCGAACTATGAAGATGTTCCTGCTGCATTCTTAATGGATTCCAATACTTCGGAATGGTCACTCTATCAGAAGTATGTCTGATGAAAAGGTGACTGTGTTGCCAGACAGCTTTGCTGTTAATTTCAACCCAGCTGAAGCTTCTGTGGACCTTGAACTCATCCATACAGTAACAACTAATCTCTTGTTGATAGGGAAGATGGACACAAGAATCAACTGGTAACACCAGATGAGGATGAAGATTCTCTTTGCCAGGCCAGGAAGGTTTGTGGACCTGATGGAGTCACCTTCTCCTTATGCAGCTCTGGTAGATTGCTGCCATACACCTGGTGTCTGTCTTTAACCAGATTTTACGTACTGCTCACTTACAGCTGCCAAGAAACATGCTGCGATAATGGTAGTTCCTAATCTGGGCAGTAACTTCCAGGTGATTGGTAGTTACTGGCCCATCAGCTTCCTCCCAGTCCCCTCGAAAATCTTGCACAGGATTCACTTATGTAGACTATTGCAACATATTAAAGGAGAGATCTTAAAACCAAGAGAACATTCAACTGAGCAACAACTCCTTAGAGGCCCTTGATGCTCTGGAATATAAATATTTTGGAGCAGAGTTCTTGGACACCTCCAAGGCATTCAACAGCATGTTGCCCCAGTGCCCTCCTTTACAAACTCCTTGTGCAGAGGGTGTCAGTGCCACATGTCCACCTCTTCCAAAGCTACATGGCCAACTGGACAACCCATGTGTGGGCCCACGGCTTAGTCTCCGCAGCATGATGTGTCTATGCAGGTGTATCTCAAAGCTTGGTCCTTCGAGACCCTATACATGGCAGAAGCTGATTGCATACAGCTCGCACTGTATGCTGGTGACACAGTGTTCTTGCTCAGAATGTCTTCACACCATATGCAGTGTCACCTCCCAACATGCCTGTGATTACATTACTGTCTGGATTGTCAAGCAGCAGCTTAGGCTCAGTGTTGTCAAGTTGTAGTGTAGTGCCTGACAATCACGCATTGTTCTATGCCCCTGAACGTGGTGCCAGTCTACATGAGGAGCAACACTGTTCCTTAGAGCGACACACCGCGTTTTCCTGGTGTCACGCTTGACAAACATCTGATGTGGCACCAGCACATCACAGACTTGCACCATAAAGGTATCAAATTCCTCATTGCCTTGTACCTGGTGATGAACAACAGTTATACCCTACCATTGCACCTTGCCAGTACTTTGTACAAGTCTGCTGTGCTCCATGCTAGAGTATGCAGTGGTGGTCTGGGATAATGAAGGTTAAACTCACATTAAGAAGCTCCAGTGAGCCCAGAACAAGATGCTGTGCTTGGCACTGCGCACCGCACATGAATTCCCATGGGATGTAGTGCACTAGATGGTTGGTGTCCCATGACTGAAAGAATACTTTGAGCACATTGCCTGCAACTTTTACATGAAGACATCGGTATCTATGAACAGGAAAAAATGGCTGAAAAATCCAGTGTCCAGCGTCCAACAGATGGCCATACCTTCTAAATGGTTGAGGTAGTGATCATTTGTGTGTTACAAGTTACTCTGTGGCAGCAGGCTCAGATATCATGTCCAGTTGGGTGTATGTTGGTCCTGAATGTGTGTTTGGCTTTCTGTTTACTGCAGAAACACTACATAAGGCAAGAGGAAAATACATCATTTCATTTGAGCTGTGTCATTAGACTAATGTGAATAGGATGAATTGGTACTGTAAATTACACCATTTTGCTAATCAGTTCCCCATTCCCCCCCCCACACACACACACACTGCACCACACCAAAAAAAAAAAAACTCTTCTGACTAAATAGCTTTCCTTACAAATCTAAAGTTCATAAATAAAATAATAATGGACCATAGACTAAGTCAATAGAGCAATAGAGGAGTTTCATAACTTTGTTCCTTGGAAAATAATACATTTTTCTTTCTGAGGATAATCTAAAGGGTGCTCTGCTACATGCCATTATTTTCTATGAGTAAGCAGCTGTGTTCATATTAATGTAAATGTGAAGTCAAAGCACCTGTTTCATGCTTGTCATAGTGGAGCAATGGAAACTGTGATTGATTAAAACAACCATAATGATGAGCTTTGAAAGAGCAGTTTTCTAACAGTAAATATGATGTGTTTTGCATATTCACTCAAGATAGCCCATCAGTATTCACTTTCTCTTGAGATGCTTCATGAGTCATTAAAACTTGACTATTTGTTTCAGGCTTGAAAAATTCCCACCTTTACCAATAACCTCCACAAAATGACTTAGAACTTGAAACCTATGTTGTTTTCTACAGAAGTTTATGAAACATAGGAAAAAGAGAATTTTATTTTGTAGTAATTATGTTTTACCTAGAACCTTCAGTACTTATTTTAAATAGCCATGTTTCAGATTCCAAATAAATCCTAGTAATAACGTGTAAATGGTTGGTATTTCAGTGATAAGAGTGAAATTTTGACGCAGAATTGGTTTTCCTTATGACCAAACCCTCCCCCCCCTTTCTCCTGCCCCACTCTCTCCCAGTTCATTTATACAGATTCGCTTCTACAAATGTCATCAGTTGAGGTAACAGTACAGTGCTGCCACTGTGGTTGATATCCGCCGGCTCAAATTCCAGTCTGATCACCTGACTCTAGGTTTTTTGTGATGTGCAGGAATAAGTCTATACGAGTCTCATGATGGTTTTATTCATTGAGTGCCACAGTTTATTCTCTACTTTTTCTCATCAAATCTGTCTTTGCTTTTAATGAATCTTCAGTTAGGTGTCAGGTAATACTAATTTAAGAAAGAAAGGAAGAAGTGAAAAAGTTAAATTAATGGAATATATGGCTCTGATAACTGTCCTTACTGTAAAATCTAGAAACACTTTTCTGCCAATGAGCAGATCCTGTAGTGTCCTCACCAGTGGACCCTTGTCCACAACTACAGTAGCGTACTGGAAGCAAAACGAAAGTTCGTAGTTTTTATAAATTGTGAAACTGTTTACTTACACTCTATGGAAGTTTTCAATTTTATGCTAATGTGAACACTATGAAATACACTAAAATTATCATTTGTAAGTTTCCTGTATCCTGCGATATGGTGATTAGATGTTGCTGGTAAATGCCTCATTATCTAATACCTGAGCATTACTTGATTTGTTAATAAATATGACAGGCAAGGACAGTTAAATTTGTAAGGAAGACAAACCACTAATCTATAGAACAGATAACACACTCATGAAAAGCTTCCAGAATATTAAGTTTAAGTGATTCTCATTCTCTTTCAGATTTATTTTCAGTTACAGAATTGTAGTGAATATTGATTTTTTTGTGAGTGAACCTTATCTTTCAGGTGAGATGGGCCACATCCGCATTTTCTGAAGATTGTGTAGACACACACCCGACGAAAAAGACTGATGAACAATCAAGTTACAGCAAGAATAATCCAGCAGAACAGTTAAAGTTATCTGAGCAGACTGGGAATAGTAGAAATTCAACCCAAAAACTGCCACTTCGAAATAAGAAAACTGAGTTTGTCACAGTTGAAAAAAGCTTTGATCCTGTATGCGAGAAAGATTTAGCATTATCAAAGAAAAGATTGGAACCTCTCCAACAATGGTTTTATGCAATAGAAATATCATCCAAGGTAATGTTATTAATAAATAAAGTGTGAGAATTGTTGGATGATAGGTATGTATGTACACTTCATTAAATGATTTTCTGTTTGCGTACTTACATGATGCCTTTTCACATTGCATTGTATCACTTATCATTGTTTTGCTGAAACGACTTTGTTACTGTATTGCCTTGTTTTATGTTCGGGGAAATATTGTGGCACTCATTTCTGTCTGCAGTTACTGTTTGCCATCAAGATATATAATTTTTCCAAAGTTTGGCTTTCATATGTAAAACTGTAACTTTCATAATAGTGCCATATCATTCAATGTTTGGGTAACCTGATAACCTTTTGTCTGTTCAGTTTCACAGTTCCACAGTATTTCTAACTTCTATGTTTACAGTTGTTGGCACCCAATTTTGGATACTTTGCTAAACTGAAGAAGACACAGTCCCTATTGATTCCTTTGGATTTTATGTGCTTCCATAGACATGAAAACTAATACAAAAAGGTCTTTAGTGCCATCAGATGTTCAATTTAGGTTAAACTGATATGATAATAAGTTTTTATTGAGGTGGTGGTGATGGTGGTTTTTTACTCCTTGGACTATATATGGCTCACCTCACATAATAGAGCATTTCTCATGTCCATACCGCTTTCATTTATGTATAACACACATTATATTATTCTGCCAGTTTCTCTTTCACTGTCTTCCATCCATCTGGAGTTTGTTAATATTCAATTTGATTTGATTTGATTTTTTATTGATCCAGTTTTATCATATAGCACAAATTGTACAATTGATATTGGACAGGTCAAAGATAAGTTACAATAATACATAGTATTAGCAATTAAAATTAGGTACCTACTACAATTAATTTTGTTACGTATTCAGAAATTCTCTGACAGAATAGAAACAGTGCTTTATTAGAAATGCCTTTAGTTTAGCTTTAAATATTGGATGAGTAGTATTTTTTATTTCCTCTGGTGTCTTATTGTGTAGCATTACACCAATGTTAACTATGCTCCTCTGATAGGTGGTTGTTCTGTGATATTTTTGATGTATATTTGATTCCCTTCTGGTACTATAGTTGTGTACACTTTTGTTCTGTAGCAGTTTGCCTGTTTTCAGGAGATAGTCCCTAGTGAACAAGATAGTTTCATAAATGAATAAACTTGGAACATTTAGAACACCAAGCTCAGAAAAATGGGATTTTTAAGACCACAAATTATTCTTAAAGCTCTTTTTTGCATTCTAAAAACCTTTACACTGTAAGTTGAGTATCCCCAGAAAATGATTCCATATCGGATTAGTGAGTGGAACTGTGCATAGTATGCCTGCAGTACTGTTGTTTTGCTTGTTGTAGCCTTTAAAATTCTTAGGTCATAGCACATAGATGATAGTTTTCTACACAAGTTATTCATATGTGTGTCCCATTTTAAGTCTTGCTGAATCCAAAGACCCAAGAATTTTGTGACACATTTTCTAGGGGATCATTTTTTAATCGGGCTTGAATAGACATTTGATTAGTTGGAGGAATGAAATGAAAATCAACACACACACAGTTTTTTCAGTATTTATAATGAGTTTGTTTTTTGTGAACCACTCAGAAAGTATTTTCATAGAACTTTCTGCTGTGGACCGCAAAGTTTCTGGACTGGATCCAGTGAGCAATATGCTGGTGTCATCGGCAAACAGGATAGTTTTTGTGTGGACTCATATATTCAACTAAGTCGTCCACATAAATCAAAAAGAGTGGTGGACCTAAGATTGAGCCCTGTGGTACACCATATTTTATTGGTAATTCCCTAGAAAGAAAGGAGTTGTTTCTTGTTTTATTCATTTTGTTGAATTCATACTGAAGTGATACTTTCTGCCTGCAGTTTTTTAGGTATGAACACAACCAGCTATGTGCTACACCTCTTACTCCTTGTCTTTCTAATTTTTCGAGCAGAATGTTATGGTCCAGGATGTCGATGGCTTTTGATAGATCTAGAAAAATACCTGCAGCTAATTTATGTTGATCAAGGGATTTTAAAATGCAGTCTAAGAATTCGAAAATTGCTGCTGTGTAGATTTAGACTTTCTAAAACCATGTTGTTGTACTGTAAGAGGTGCATATTTATGTATGAAACTTAAAAGCCTGTCATAGAAGAGTTTTTCTAGAATTTTTGAGAAGGAACTTAACAGTGACACGGGTCGGTAGTTTGATATTTTTTCAGAAGAACCTTTTTTTAGCAGTGGTGAAACTTTTGCTATTTTAAAAATATCTGGGAATACACCAGTTTTTAAAGAGAGGTTGAAAATTTTTTACCGGGGGGTTTGCTATGTGGTGAGCGCATGCTTTTAATATGAAATCAGGTACTTCATCAAGACCACTTGACATTTTATAGCTTAATGATTTAATTTTACTTATAATTTCATTGGGGTTTGTTTCATACACATACATTGAAGCAGTTGAGATCACTGACTTGCTGGAGAAACTTGGGACTGGTCCTTGACAGTGTACTTGAATGAGGTCTTCAGCTAGTGAGGTGAAGTATTCATTGAATTTCTCCACAACTGAATTTGGGTCTGTGACTTTTGAGCCTTCTAGTGTTAATGATATATTATTTTTCTTTGGCACTGAACTACAAGTTTCTTTCTTTATAACTCTCCACGTGGATCTCATTTTGTTAGATGAGTTTCTTATCAAAATGTCATTCCACATAATTTTTGCCTCTTTGACTACTCTACCATAGATTCTTTTGTAGGCTTTTGAATAATCTGTGAATTCTTGGGTTACTCTATATTTCTTACAAGAGTACTGCAGAAATCTGTTTCTCTCACTGGAAATGTTTATGCCTTCAGTTACCCATTGCTTATTATTGTTAGGTTTTACTGTTTTTACTACTTTTGGAAATGCTACATTAAAATAGTGAAGAAAGATGCTCTGAAAACTCATGTACATGCTATCAACATTGTTCTGAGTGGCGATGCTTTCTCAGTTTTCCTTCGCCAGTAATAGATTAAAAATTCTAATGTTATCCTCAGAAAAGGTTCTTTTTTCAACTACTTTTCCGGAACTGCTACTACTTGTTGGCATTTCTATACACAGCAGCTGTTTCTCATGATCATTATAACCCATGCTCAGTACTCTGCTTGTGAATCTGTAAGTTGTTTCTGAGATGAATATTTGGTCAATAATGGAATTTGTGCATTCTGTTAATCTTGTTGGACAGTGTATTGTGGGGATCATATTGAATGTGTTGGTCATATTTATCAAAGCATCTCTGCTGCTGCTGTCTTTTAAAAAATCAACATTGAAATCCCCACAAAGCACTATCTTCATATTTAGTGTACTGATCCTGTTCAGCAGAACCTCTAGTTTATTCATGAAGACTGACAGGTTTCCACTTGGTGCTCTATATATGTTAATAACTATGAAATTAAGCTCTGGCAGTTTGGTAATGGAAAGTTCAAAGTCTTTTTCAATTGAGTCAATATAACTTTTACTGACATCACAGAACTTTACTTGTTCTTTCACAAAGATAGCAAGCCACCATGTTTGGAAAACTCTCGGCTAAAATTACTTGCTAATGTATATCCTGAGATTGAGGTTAATTTTACTTTGTCATTTCGTAGCCAATGTTCAGTAATGCAAATTACGTCTATGTGCAGTGCATACTGGAGTAGTGCTTGCAACATGGAAATTTTATTTGTGAGTGGCTGAACATTATGGTGTAGTATAGCAAAATCTGGGTACTTAGTAACTTTAGTTGAAACGGTTTCTGATTCTTTATCTAATGGCATTTCTAATACAGCACTTACCCTAAAAAATTTTCTGTATCTTTCTTGTGTGTGGGGTCTGTTCGCTGGTGGCAATCAGCAGGTGAGTTAGCTTCTGGAGCTTGTATAAGTTTTGCTTCATCCACATCTGTCCTCTTCGGTTTAAACCATTTCGTAATTTTCGTGTGGCTTACGACTTGATTGATTGTTTCTTGCCTAATCGGTGTAAACCACTTGGTAATTTGCGTCTGGCCGATGGCACAGCTTGGAACTCATCTAAAGCACTTCTTAATCTCCGTTTTTCTGTCACTTACACTTTTTTCTTCTCCCTTCTTTGAAATGCGAGTACATACTTTTTCAGCTAGTAATTTCTTTCCTGGCGTATTTAAATGAAGTCCATGGACTGTATGGAACCTTCGCTCCAATCTGTTTATGTCTACAATATCGACATTCTTAAAGTTAGTGCATATTTCAGTGATACACTCGTTTGCAACATTAATTTCACGGTTCACACACGACCAGGGTGGTAAATCATGACGATGCGGGATGTTCACAATGAGTACATTTGTGTGGGTTAAATTATTTAAACATTTCCTCATTTCTGTAATCACCTTGTGTGTCTCGTTTCTATAGACGTTGTTTGATCCTCCTATTAACACGGCGAAATCGTCTTTATTCAAACTAGCTACGTCAGTTGATGTTGTTAGGTCCGTTATTTCACTCAGTGGAGCCCTTGGCTTTATGAAACCAGATGCCTTGAAACTACATGTTCTCATCAACATTACGGAAATTTCATGGCCGTGACTATCACCTAACACACAGATTGTTTTGTGTTTCACACTTTTTGTAACTGGAGGATTTAAGATTCTTCTTCTCACCTGACTAGTGTTGTTTTTTTTCCGCACATAAATGTTCTTCAGTTTGCAGTTTCGCTGGAGATACATTTTTTAACGTAGTTTCCTTTGTTGCATTGAAGTCTGTGGTAGTGTAGGTGTGCGCACTTATTTTTGGAGTTTTTAGAATATCTCCTGACGCAGTGTTTTCACTGTTTGACCTACTTACAACTAGCAACGGTTTGCCTACTTTGTTTTCCAACTTTTCAACCCTTTCCGACGTGTTCACTAAATCCACGGCAGAAAGCACTTGAAAAGAGTTTTTTTGCACTAAATTTTCACTGTCTTTCACGTCTTTTACCTTCTGAGTACAACTTCCTTGAGTCATTCTCTTCCATTTTCCCGAGACCGAGTCTTCTTTCTTCATTTGCGTCTCACGTTTTTCAGATTGTAGTTTACTTATTTCCACCTTTTGAGCGTCTATTGTAAACTGTAGACGGGATATCCGTTCGTTAAGCTTCTGTATTTCAGTCTTACAACTTGCACACGTTTTCCTTTTACTACCAAAATTTACATTTTTTTGTGGAGGCACATTGTACACTTTCAACTTGGCCGCCATCTTTGCGGTTCATCAACTTACTAAATGACTTCATGCCCAAACAAACTGCTCATCTTTATGAGATGTATGTCCTCCATTAGTGTAACTTTTAAATTAACCCAGACTTATAAGCACTACTAGAAAATGCCTTATGAAGATTTTATAGGCCACTTGCTTTATGGGTAAATTATAGTTCCTTCTGCCAATGAACCTGTATGGGTTCTGTCTTTCTGAAAACTGGTTTTGTGTGTCATTACTCAAGATGTATCCTTCTAGATATTTAACCATTGTTGCTGTTTCCAATTAGAGATTACCAAATATGTAATCAAATTGTAATGAGTGTTTTTTTAGTTATGGACAATGTATTACGTATGTTTTATGTATTGTGAAAGCAAACTAGGTGAAGTTCGTGGTCAGTGCCAATACCGTGCTATGCTATGCAATGATAAATGTATACTACTGGCCATTAAAATAGTAACACCATGAAGATGGCATACAGCAATCATCAAATTGGCATGAAGTGTACTAAATGTGAGGATATTTACAAAGCAGATTTATTTATATACCTTGATGGTCCAGCCCCTAGATGACCAAATGGACTGTATGGATTAGGATGCAAATGATTTGCATTTGAACATAACTGTACAGTGTAGGCCGGAGAAATGCCATCAATATTATGTATATAAGGAAAGAAGACTTAGCTAGTTTATCATTCAGAAATCACACTTCATTGTTGTTCATTTGTTAAAAGATTGTGGTATGTCTTGTTTGAGAAACGTCTTCAAATACATGTCGGAATTCAGTAGTAGCAAGATTGTGGCCTTTCAAGACTGCAGTTTGCAATGTTGCTTCTCAGGTTGATGGGGTCTTGTGAATGCCGTACATATACAGGTTTGGTGGGCTCCAAAGTTTCATTCTTGATACCATGCAGGATCACAGTAGCACCATGAGACTGTCCTCTGAGAGGACACTCAGCTGTGCAGGATTGTTCAGTCATATCACATACCTTGAGTCACAGAATGAACTTGTTTGCAGCAAGACACTTATCCACGTGGACAGTGTGTTATCTGAAGCACCATGGACTGTTAGCAATACGATCACTGTTGCGCCTTCCCTTGATGTGGTAGCAGAGAGAAGTGCACAGACAGTACTTTGTCCAAGGACAAAGCTGAACACAGAAGTGCCACTATGTAATCCTTTCAGACTAGTTCTGGTTGTGCTTACAGCATTACAGTGGTCGAATTTGTGTGTGGAGTCTCAGAGGAAAACAAACACTGCCCCATTGTTTTTATCATCATATGGACCCAGCACCCAGAGTGATAGTATGGAGTGCCATTTGGACACAACACAGTTCACATAGCTGATAATTTGGACAGAATATTGTCCACACTGTCCTGACCTACCTCGATACTGAGTGTATTCAACTCTTGCCCTGCCCTGCATGTTCTGCAGACCTCCCACTCATTGGAAACTTCTAGTTTTGGGTTGCCAGGAGACTGACATGCCACCACTCTCTGACTGCTATGAGTGATGAACTCTTACATAGTGTTGAAGCAGCATCATGTACCCGTATCTGTCATCTCAGATCATTTCGACTTCATGCCCAGCTGGGTTAGAACAGTTTGTTTGTTAGAGAGGTGACAGCTCTGTGTACCAAAGTGTGCACCATGTATATCCCCAAATCACCTACAAATTTAATAGTGTATTCTTTTTACTATACTGAATACACACAATAAATAAAATTTCTGTATGTTTTCTCTCTTCCCTGGAGTTGCAGTTTTAATGGCTAGCAGTGTAGTTATTGACTGCAGAATTTTTCAGACATGCTTCTTTTATACAATATGTCATACTTATTAAATAAAGCTTTTTCCTAAGGTCTTTCTGTGGTCACTTTTATGTTGTTAACTTTTTGCAGCAAGTTTATTTTGTGCAGATGCTCATTGATCAAGCTGATTGTCAAAATTTTGTACATGTTTCAATTTGAGAGTTAATACACAAATTTAGAACACAGTATCAAACACACGTATTTGCTATTTCTTAGAAAACATAGCACGGTCATGTTTAAGTTTGTTTGTCTAAATGTGAAAGTCGGCGAAATAAATTTTTAGAACAATCATAATACATTTGCAGAAGAACCGAATATTGCTGCTCCTTGGGCCAGACGGTTGTGGCAAGACGGCAGCTGTGAAGGTTTTAGCAAAAGAAAAACAGATGGAAATAGTGGAATGGTCAGAACCAGACTTCATTCCAGGAGTAGATGGTAAAATTCTCTCTAGCTCTTTCTTTCTGTCTCTCACAAGTATTCTAAATGATATTTAGGGCATGTATAACATCATATTTCATCATTCGGGGGCCTTTTTTTTCTACAGTTTCTTACAAGGTGAAGAATACTGTGCTAATTAAAGTAAACATTTAGACTATAGTAGTAAGTCTCATTTTATCTTGTTCAATCATAGACTTTTGGAAAAATTATGTTGTTTCTTGTCTAGGATATACTCCACAGTTTGATGTGAATAACTTAAAGACCTTTCTTTGTCGTGCTGGAAGATATTCGAACTCAAAAAAATTGATTGTTGTTGAAGACCTTCCCCTTTCTGTGCTTAGTGCAAAGGGCGACTTAACTACTGTGATTCAGTAAGTAATATTTTCAACATACATATTAGCTTCAGTTTGGGTTTATGAAAATACACTGCTGGAAAAAAATGCAACGTCCACAAGAAGGACAAGGTCAGTTTATTGACAAGTGATGTGACAGGTAGATGGTTGTTGCGGGAGTATATAACAAATTCAGACCAAATGAAACTTGCATGTCACAATATGGAGTGCCCAAACACTTGCATCAGTAAGCAGTGTACACCCCCTATGGTGACAATGCAGGTGTGTATTCTTGCATGTAAATGATCATAAAGGTCCCCAGGTCTTTCAGTGCTCTGTCACATCCTTCTTGCAGTATCATATCTCCCATCTCATCTTTATCTACATTATCTTCCATTTCTATTATATTGTTTTCAAGTTCATCTCCCTTGTACAGACCCACTCTATACCCCCTTTCACCCCTCAGATTTCCCTTCTTTGTTTCGTTCAGGTTTTCCATCATAACTCATGATATTCATACAGCTGCTTCTTTTTTCTCAAAAGGTCTCTTTTATTTCACTGTAGGCAGTATCTATCTTTCCCCTAGTGAAATATGCTTCTAAAACCTTACATTTGACCTCTAACCATTCCAAATTTGTTCAGTTTTAATCTACAGTTCATAACCAATTAATTGTTGTCAAAGTCCACATCCGCCCTTGGAAATGTCTTATAATTTAAAATCTGGTTCTGAAATACAGAGTGGCGCACATAAAACCGGCCTGAACCGGAATGCGAACACGCATGAGTAGCATTACTAGCTTGTCAGTTTCTGTGCCACCTTCCAACAGCAGTAGCATGTGAGTACTTCATACGGAAAGTAGTCGTTATAAACTGTGTACTTCATTGTCATGCCTTACTCCATTGAAGAACGTGTGTTCATTGTTGAAGAATATGTGCGGTCTGAATCCTTTAAAGTTGTTCATGACACTTTTCATGAAAAGTTTTCAGAAAGTAATATTCCTGCAAAATCAACTATTCAGGATCTAGTGAGAATGTGCTGTTCGACAGGCAGTGTTGTCAATTCAAAGAGAAATAAGGCACAGACTGTACATACACCTGAAGTTGTGGCAGACATGACAGCACACTTTGAAAGAAGTCCCTACCAGTCAAAATGACAATTATCACAGCAATGTGGAATATCTCACAGGTCATGTCAACGCATCCTTCATGGCTTAAAGATGAAACCTTACTGTATGAGTGGCGTTCAGCTAATAAAAGAAGTGGATAAGGGTAAGCGTACACATTATTGTAATTGCTGGGAAATGTTGTTGTCAGACATCTTGATCCGTTCCTCCTTTTTTCGATGGATGAAGCTTGGTTTCATCTGTCGGGTTACGTTAATTCACAAAACACAAGACACTGGGCTACAGAAAATCCCCATGAAATACTGCAAAAGCTATTACACGATTTAAAAATAGGTGTATGGTGTACTGTATCTGGTAACAGAATTATCAGGCCATTGTTCTTCAACAAAACTGCCAGCACACATATTTACTTGCAACTCTACAATGAATTTTCGGCTCTGTTAACTCCAAACGGAAAATGTTGTGCATATTTCCAGCAAGATGGGGCAACTTCTCAAATGTCGGATTTGTCCTTAGCTCGTATACATACTGATTTTACAGAAGAGAGGGCCATTAGTAAGTGCTTGTGTCCACCCCACTCTCCTGACTTGTCACTATGTGACTTTTACCTCTGGGGATTTCTAAAGCCTAGAGTCTATCACAACAATCCCAGAGCACTTGACACATTAAAAAATAACATATGTGAAGAAATTTCGAACATTCCTCAAAGAGTACTGTTTTCCTTAACATGCTTCGATGTGCACAATTTTGCTTGGATGTTGGCAGAGAACATTTTGAACACAGACTTTAAATTCCTTATTAAACTAATAAAAGTAAATCTGTTACTTAAACTGTTAGTTACATAGTTATTAATGAAACTGTACAATAAAAATGTAAGAAAGCGATAATGTACATTGATTTTCTTCATTCATATTCCTTTCAGCGCAGGGGCTGGCTTTATGTGCGGCACTCTGTATCTGTCTTACCATTATGTAATCAGTTTGAAACCTTCCGATGTAGATCAAGCATAGATGATCAGTACTCAGCACTTTGCTGCTTTGGTATCCTATAAGATAATTTCCTAGAGAAGTCGGTCTTAAAGTAAAGTTTAGTTTTTCTCATTATAAAATTCACATGGGTTGTCAGCATTGTATTTCTCTAACTGGTCTGGTTGACATTTATGAATTATATACCTAACACTCTTAACTTCATACTAATTTTCTCTCATTTTACAACTTTTGATTAACAAAAAAAAAAAAAAAAAAAACAAAAAGAACAATGCCATATTTCATTGGTTTGTGCCTCATTCCTGTTGTTGACGTGTGTAATCCAATAGATGATTAAATGTGGAAAGTTATTTTGTTAATCTTGTATTTGTGTATACTGTATTTGCAGAGCTAGGTTGAGACTCATTACTGATACATTTTTCTATCAGTGTTAACATGATGACCTTCCTGTTTATGATTTTAAATAGTTTCAACTTAAGTTTAGAACAATATAGGGAAAACACACAGATGTATATGTCATCTTATTATTCTTCTTTCCAGCAATTATTCAACCACAGGAAAATGCCCACTTGTTATAATAATTTCACATACAGATCGATACTCGGTATTTAATGCCGAGGCTCAGAAGTTATTGGATATGGATGTAATAGTGTGAGTAAGCTAGAGTCTATATAAAAATTAAATAATGATACTAGTTACATAAAAAACAAATATATATTAGGGAATGCTGAGTGCTGGGAAACAAACGATATACGTCCCAGACACTGAAACAGTTTTCATGTATAATGTCAAATTAGCTATTTTCTTTATATGTTTTAGTCTGTAACCATGCTTGTTGTAATTTTATAGTTCTGTAATGCTTAATACTAGTGACATAATCTTCTTTTACTGGCACTTAAAAATGAATTTTTTTTTCATGATTGTGTTTCGTGGCTGAATCTACACCCATCAAAAAAAGTTAAGCAGGTAATTGGTTCTCAATAATGAAAAAAGATAGATGTCTTATACTGTATCTTTCGATAATACAGACTATTATGTAAAGGAAAGCTATGCTATATGTTCTCTTTGAACAGATTATGAAATGAAAAAGGAACATTATTTAAAAAAAAAAAAAAAAAAAAAAAAAAAAAAGGTTAGTGTCCCACAGCATCAAAAAACATAAAATGGTTTAGGCCCTCCACAACGGTGTCAGTGTTGAGACAGGGATTAGTGATCATGATGTTGTCATTACAACTTTGGGTATGAAAGTTAAAAAGTTGGTCAAGAAGGCTAGGAGAGTATTCTTACTAGAAAGAGCAGATAAGCAGTTGTTAGCATGCCACATAGTAAATGAATCGACTTCATTTACTTCCGGTATGATGTACGTGGAAGAATTGTGGGCAAATTTTAAACACATTGTAAATCACGCATTGGACAAGTATGTGCCGAAAAAGTGGGTTACGGGCGGAAAAGATCCACCGTGGTTTAACAGCGCAATTCGGAGAATGCTCAGGAAGCAAAGACAGTTGCACTCGCGGTACGAGAAAGGTCGGGAGAATGAGGACAGCCAAAAGTTAGTAGAGATTCGTGCTGCTGTAAAAAGAGTGATGCGTGAAGCATACAACCACTACCACCATCATACCTTAGCAAAAGATCTTGCTGAAAGCCCAACGAAATTCTGGTCTTACATAAAATCGATAAGCTGGTCGAAGGCTTCCATCCAGTCACTCACTGATCAGTCTGACCTGCCAACGGAAGACAACAAAATGAAAGCTGCAATTTTAAATTTAGCATTTGAGAAATCTTTCACGCAGGAGGATCGTACAAACATACCACCATTTGAGTCTTGTACAGATTCCCGTATGGAGGACATAGTGATAGACATCCCTGGGGTTGTGAAGCAGCTGAATGGGTTGAAAACAAATAATCGCCAGGTCCTGATGGGATTCCAATTTGGTTTTACAGAGTGTGCTCTACTGCATTGGCTCCTTACTTAGCTTGCATTTATCGCGAATCTCTTGCCCAATGTAAAGTCCCAAGCGACTGGAAAAAAGCGCAGGTGACGCCCGTATATAACAAGGGTAGAAGGACGGATCCTCAAAATTACAGACCAATATCCTTAACATAGGTTTGTTGCAGGATTTTCGAACATATTCTCAGTTTGAATATAATGAATTTCCTTGAGAAGGAGAAGTTGCTGTCGATGCATCAGCACAGCCTTAGAAAGCATCGCTCCTGCGAAACGCAACTCGCCCTTTTTCACTTGATATCTTGCGAACCATGGATGAAGGGTATCAGATGGATGCTATATTCCTTGACTTCCGGAAAGCGTTTCACTCGGTGCCCCACTGCAGACTCCTAACTAAGGCATGAGCATATGGGATTGGTTCCCAAATATGTGAGTGGCTCGAACACTTCTTAAGTAATAGAACCCAGTACGTTGTCCTTGATGGTGAGTGTTAATCAGAGGTGAGGGTATCATCTGGAGTGCCCCAGGGAAGTGTGGTAGGTCCACTGTTGTTTTCTATCTACATAAATGATCTTTTGGATAGGGTGGATAGCAATGTGCGGCTGATTGCCGATGATGCTGTGGTGTACGGGAAGGTGTTGTTGTTGAGTGACTGTAGGAGGATACAAGATGACTTGGACAGGATTTGTGATTGGTGTAAAGAATGGCAGCTAACTCTAAATATAGATAAATGTAAATTAATGCAGATGAATAGGAAAAAGAATCCTGTAATGTTTGAATACTCCATTAGTAGTGTACCGCATGACACAGTCACGTCGATTAAATATTTGGGCGTAACATTGCAGAGCGATATGAAGTGGCATAAGCATGTAATGGCAGTTGTGGGGAAGGCAGATAGTAGTCTTCAGTTCATTGGTAGAATTTTGGGAAGATGTGGTTCATCTGTAAAGGAGACCGCTTATAAAACACTAATACAACCTATTCTTGAGTGCTGCTTGAGCATTTGGGATCCCTATCAGGTCGGATTGAGGGAGGACATAGAAGCAATTTAGAGGCAGGCTGCTAGATTTGTTACTGGTAGGGTTGATCATCACGCAAGTGTTACGGAAATGCTTCAGGAACTCGGGTGGGAGTCTGTAGAGGAAAGGAGGCGTTCTTTTCGTGAATCGCTACTGAGAAAATTTAGAGAACCAGCATTTGAGGCTGACTGCAGTACAATTTTACTGCTGCCAACTTACATTTCGCGGAAAGACCACAGAGATAAGATAAGAGAGATTAGGGCTCGTACAGAGGCATACAGGCAGTCATTTTCCCCTCGTTCTGTTTGGGAGTGGAACAGGGAGAGATACGAGGTACCCTCCGCCATGCACCGTATGGTGGATTGCGGAGTATGGATGTAGATGTAGATGTAGAACCCTCAGGCACTCTTGAGTGTGACGGGACATGTTCAGTGCCAACTCATTGCAGGCCTCGTGAGACATATTGTCCCACTCCTCAATGACAGCATTCCTGAGTGCTTCAGTCGTTAATGGAGGGTGCTTCTGTAGAAATCTCTTTTGAGCAAACTCCACACATGCTCTATACAATTCATATCCAGTGAGCATGTTGGCCAATCCATTCTTCAGATCCCATATCTTGTCAGTGCAGCTCGTGGTCTAGTGACTAGCGTTGCTACCTCTGGATCACAGGGTCCCGGGTTCGATTCCTGGCTGAGTTGGGGATTTTCTCTGCCCGAGGACTGGGTGTTTGTGCTGCCCTCATAATTTCATCAAAATTGGACTTTGTAAAAATTGGGACTTTGTATGGGTTCTGATGACTGTGCAGTTGAGCGCCCCACAAACCAAACATCATCATCACTGCGAGCAAGATGAGGTGGAGCATTGTTATCCTGTAGAGTGAATCCTTCCCGTACAGTCTCTGCAAAACCGCTGACTATTGGTCAGAAAATGTTGTTTTCATATACTGCACCAGTCATGTTGCCTTCAATTGGAACGAGTAGTGCATGGCAGCTATACATGATTCCTGCCCAGAATACGATTGAGCCACCGGATTGTCGGTGACACTCCACAGTCATTGAGGGATGATTGCGTTCCCCTGTTTGCCTCCATATCCGAACAGAGTGGTCGTGAGGTTGCAAGCCTATCTGCACTTCATCTGTGAACAGTGTTTTGGTTCATTGATCTCATGTCCAACGTTCATGTGCTCCAGTCCATCTTGCATGAGCACCTCTGTGATGTGGATGGAGTTATGGGGTCCTGAGTGGTCTTTGGATGTACAACCCCCATCATGAAGTCTGTTGCACACAGTTTGGGTACTTACGGTAACACCTGTGGCTTCTCGAAGCTCATGGCGCAGATTAATCACTGTCTTTGTAGGGTGTCTCCATGCCGATATCATTACATACTAGCCCTGAGCTGCTGTAGTTTGGCGTGGATGGCCTTCGTGATGTCAGTCTCCTATTGAATGTGTTTGCTGGAACTTTTTCCACAGTCTGGAGACAACACTTTGATTAGTATGAACAATATTCGCAGTGTCAAATTGTCTCATATTTTGTCCCATCAGTGTGATTATTTTGATATGGTCTGCCATGGAGAGCCTGTTCAGAGGCATTGTGCTGCACTACTAGGCACACGGACAACTGTGTATTCTCAAGAACTCAGTTTTGGTGTACTGCGTTTGTTTACAAGTCATGATTGCACGGCCCCTGATGAGGCAGAGTGGCAATGATGAACGTGTTTGCATTATGAACACAACCACCTTCCTACATAAACACAAAAGGAACGTCCATTGGTGGGTACTTTGGAAATATGCTTAACTTTTTTTTTTATGAGTGTAGGTCTGATAGCTTTACAAAACTTCGTGTCAGTTAAAGCAGGAAAGCTCTAGAGTGTATTTAACTTTTTTTGTTGTTAAGAAAGGTGTGTATTATTTGGTTTTTCTCTTAGTTTTGTCAGTGGGTTGATGCGGAGACAGTTTTACAGAATAATATATTTCTATAATCATCAAGGAGCCATCTGTGGTATTATTACCCCTAATACCATTTTTTAAGTGACACTATAATCAATGTTTGACTGTACCAACCTTTCTCTACTAGCATATGTGTGAATTTCCTATTAACTGCCATACTGTGACATTGAGGATTCACTTGCCAGATGCTTGCTGCCCTGTGAGGCAACTTCAATTTGTTCTGCTTGCTGAAATAACAATGTAATACAGTCAAACCGCAATAGACCAAGAAAACGATATTGTTAGAGCACGGTTGGTGTTATATTGAGGTTTTGTTAATAGTGACTACTACAGTACCGTACCTTAAAAATCAGTACATACAGTGCTGTAGTACTTTTCTGATAACATTAAAAAATAATGAAATAAATTTTTTCTCTCCATTTGTGAATAGAGTATCTTACTCCTGTGTATGGAAGAATTCATTTATTTTCTTTTGTTTATTTTTTCTTAATGAATCTCTTGTAAATGTTGTGTTTATGTCCTGTAACGCAATCAATTGTTCCACTGAAATACTGGGGATTGAAGATGGTACTTGCTGAATAGTTTTCAAGTGACCTGTTAGCTCTGTCAGAGGAGGAGGACTCACATTTACCACATCGATGTTATTGTCAGAATCTTCAGCATGCGAACTACCCTTTAACTCTTCAATGATAGATTTCTCAGTGTATGCTTCAGACACCTTGTCATCCACTGACACGTATTCAGCTACTGATATGTGTATAGTTTTACCAGTTACTGGTGAATGCATCACAAGATCACACTGAAAATCATTCTGCATTTTTTCATTCAACATGGCGTCCTCACCAATGTCTTCACTTTTGGAAATCCTAGATTTTTTCTGGCAGTTCACACTCCTATTTGGCTCTACACTGTCCCAGGAACTAACAGTCATGTTATAAGCCTGCTTCACAGTGAAACTCTAGGGATTGTCCACCTTTCTGTCAGTGTTTGCGATCACATTTTGAACTAGACATGAACAGTATATTGCCTTGAAGTTCTCTGTTATCCCCATATCTAGTGACTGAAGGATCAAAGTACAGTTTGGGGGGAAGTAGCATAGTTCTATATTCTTCAGTGCTGGCATGTTGTTATGCACACTAAAATTATCCACCAGCAATGCAATTTTCGTATTTTTCCTTGCCATCTCTTTACCAAGCGAAAGCAGCCACTCACTAAAGAGAGCAGACATCATCCGTGTTCTTCGGGTTTGCCATGTAAGTGACTAATAAAAAAAAAATCACATTTAGAATAATGAAAAAATACAAAATTAATCTGATAGAGTGCTGTACAGTATGTACTCAAAAGATTACAGCCGAAAGTACTGAATCAAATTATAAACCAAAGGAAGCTAAAATAAAATTTATGTATTCTTACCTGGAAAGCTTCTTTAAAAAATGTAAGCATTGGGGATTTGTTGGTTGTCTGACCACCAGTGGTGTCAAGTTGTGTGTCCCTGACACGTTGCTGCAGAGAAGAACCATTAGGCACACTTTAGATTGCTTCTACCCTTTACATGTTTCTCCTCTGAAGGCTATCATCTTCTCTGACGTCAGCTGGTAAAACCATCTTGACTCCTCTACATTGTATGTGTTTTCAGGATTTTGTTTTTCCACCAGTTTACACATGGTGCTTTTTCATCAACATTCTGCATCATATAAAGGGGCAAATTTTCCTTCACCTGAAATCACTTCGAAGATGATCCCATATCCCTCTGTAAATCTCCGCAGCTATCCATTACCTGTCTTAAAATTAGAACTACCAATCATTTCATTAAAGCATCACAGTGTAGTATTGTCTACATCATCAGCATTACTTTTCACTGACCTTTTAATATAGTTGAATGTGGACTCAGAATGACAGTGTCACTTCACATTTTTCATCTGTGCAAGTTATTGACGGAGGTGACAGAAGTGACGAGTGAAAAAAATTTTTTTGTATCAAATGGGGATTGCACTATAGACCTACGTATTTTTAGTCTGTTACTTAATCCTTTCAGACCTGATTTTTTTTCTGGTAGAAGGAAAATTTTTCTTTGTGTGGTAATTGTCTCAGGAATACTTTTTCCTGCCTCATTGTGTAAAAATGAGAATGATCTACACTAAGTTCCAATCATTTGGCCTTAACCACTGTTCTAGCATAGAGTTTCTGTAGGGGCTGTGAAGGAGGGCCAAGCAATAAGTTATTTGGCGTGTACCGTGGAGAAACTGATAGGAACATTGTCTATTATGGGTGACCAAATAGAGTTCCCTATTTCTTGTTGCTGCGTTTCAATGTTACTAATGATTAGTTGTACGTATTTCATCAGTATTTGTTGTTTTGAGACATATCTTAGTATCACAGTCAGAATATGATATGGGTTTCTTAATGAATTTCGGAAACCTGTGTTCCAAATATTGTCATTCATTTTGTCAGCTTCCATTTTAATGCTATTTTGTTTCTTACCTAATTATATTCTATGACTTGGCCAGGGTTCTGATCATGTGAATCTTGCCTTTTGCCCTGTGTGCAATTTGTATCTGTGTCTGTCTGTTTTAGGATTTAATAAAATTCATTGGTCTGTCCTTAGTTTTGCATTCCAAGCGGGCTCTGTCCTCTGGGGAGTAGAATGAATTAGTTTCTGAAGCCCACTGTGGGTCCAGGTTTCAATGAGCTCACATTTAAAATGGAGCTATGATTCTACATAATCCATGTCCTATGCCCTGTTTTAGAGCAAAGACAGTCCCAAAAAGTTGTCTCTCAAAATGAGGAGCTTATTGCCATTTCGTATGGTAACACTTCATCTTACATCTGTTCAGCACTAGTGGTTGCATGAGAATTGTGGACAGCTGGAGATGGAGCTGTCTCTTATATAAAGGGTGTCCACAGTTAAAGCTCCAGTTTCAAAACACTGTACAAAGAGAACCACTGCACAGATAATGTCAAAATTGAACAGCATAGCCGGCCGGGTGGGCTGAGCGGTTCTAGGCGCTACAGTCTGGAACTGCGCGACCACTACGGTCGCAGGCTTGAATCCTTACTTGGGCATGGGTGTGTGATGTCCTTAGGTTATTTAGGTTTAAGTAGTTCTACGTTCTAGGCAACTGATGACCTCAGAAGTTAAGTCCCATGGTGCTCAGAGCCATTTGAACCATTTTTGAACAGCATATTATTGACGTAGGAGAAACATTGGGGGGGGGGGGGGGATGACACTGTATGTATCAGAATATGCACACCAACAGATATGCGGCACACAGCTGTTCCTCAGTTCAGACCGAGATGCCCAACATGACTCTCTTTATGAAGGTTCGCTCGCTGCTGGTAAAGCACTTTTACAAGAATGGTGATTGTTTGCCAGTAGTCCTGCAGAAGTTCCTGAAATTCGAGGTTATGAAAAAAGACATTGGTCCAATGTCTGATAAGGGTCTGGAAAAAATGATTACAGAATTCGAAAAGACAGGTTCTTTTGAAGTGCGATGTGGTAGAGGGAAGGAGGTAGATGATCTGACAGCTGCTGAAGATGTGGTCACAGCGTTGCAGGATGGGTCGAGCAGTGGTGTGCAAATATGCAGTGTACAGGGAATTGCCCAAACATTGGACATACTTGCAAGCACGGAGCACAAACCCTATGAAACATCCTGCATTGCTGTCCGTACAAAATAACCCATGTTGAGGAGTTGCTTCCTGCTGACCTGCCAGCAAGAAAACGTTTGCTCTGGAATTTCTGCTCGCATGGAAGTGGGCAGTGAATAGCCATGGAAGATTCCATATGCAAATAAAGCCCATTTCCACTTCCAAGGATATGTCAATGTGCAGAATATGGGCAGCAGAAAAATTCACACACATATCAACTGGTGTCACTTTGTTCTGCAAAAAGTGACTGTGTGGTGTGGGCTGACAGCATTGTTTATCATAGGGTCATATTTTTATATTTTTTCAAGCTCAGTTCTGTGGGTCTGTAACCTACAGTTGTCACACTTTGTCCTTCTTCCAGTTTCCCGGTGTAAAAGAGGAAGTGCAGAACAATAAAAAAATCCAACAATTGTGTTGACAGATGAAACCAAACAGGACCCATCTGTTGAGGTAATGGAGTATGAAGTCTGTTGGAGAAACCAGTGAGTCCCTCCTCTGAACCCTCAGCTACCATGTACCCACAACCATAGCAGCAAGAAAAGTCAGCTATAGAAAAACTTCACTGATAAAATGGATTCCTTACTACAGTCAAACCTGAATGGATTCAGGATTCATGTGGAGGAACTGAGAGTTCTGCCATAAGGCCAACTCGTATGCCTGCGTGTGCAAGAGACTCATTTTCAACCATCTTATTGCATAGCTCCCCCATTCATACCTCCTTTTGGGGCCTAATTCAAGTAATGTAAGTAATGTGATGTTGAGATCGGTGACCCCCTACCAATGGGGTTGAACTGTTGAGATCTGTGACCACCTGCCCATGGGGTTCAGCTATTGAGAACCTCATTTCTTCAGAAGTATTACGTCTTCTGAACACAGGACAGAGCAGAGCGCGCACACTTCAGCACTGCTACAGGGCTATTCTCTGCTGTAGGTCTCACAAATATGCTCTTCTGCCCTCGCCAGTACTGTTCAGTAGGAGGTGGTTGGCGATCTTCAATCCAGAGCTCTTAATGCTCAGAGTTACACTGCTGAGGTACTGCAATCACATGTACAACTTTTCAAAGGTATAGTTGCCTCAGACAACTACTTTACAAACGATGACTCACATTGATCTGCTGCTGTTGATGAATTTGTTGCAAAAGATGATGTGCATCTGTGGACAGGCTAGAAATGTTTCTGAATATGAATCCTTTAGATCATAGATGGGGTACTACAAGGAGACAAACTACAACCCACCAGCCATCATCCAGGACTCTTCCTTACAAACATTGAACAGTCTTTCTTAGGAATGACATTGGCTGTCCATAGAGGTCTGGAATCATTTCATAGAGTACGTGCCACTTAGTTATGAAGTGTGCATTGCAATTAGAGATTAACGGTTTATTGCTGTGGAAGAGATTGTGTGGTTTTAACTTTTTGTAAGTTGTGTACTCTGGGAAGTTTTGTATACTAAATATCTTGTGCTTGTAAATTATTTTGTTTGCAAGGCTTTTGACATCCTGCTCAAGAGTAATGTTCTTTTATGCTGATTATGTTTAATATGTATTATGGGACTTTAGATCTTAATGAATATGATTTCTGTCTTCAATCCTCTGTATTTTTTGTGGTTCATGAACAACCTTCCTTGAAAATTGTGCCTAGGTTCTTGTGTTCATAGATAAGTTTTTGGGACCATAGCTGGAGATGCCCAGTCTGCATTTTCATGGAAATAGCTGACAACTGCAGATGTATTAAAAATTGTTGTTAAAGGATCAATACTCTTTTTCTTTAATTATAAAATACATATGATCCTCGGTAATTTTTGGTACTAGTTAATTTCAAGACAAATAACTTGTAAGGTTTTTTTCAGTCATGTCAGTGATGAGCTAGAAGTAATTACTTGAAATTGATCAACTTACAGATTCAAAAGAATTACAGATGCATCTATAAAAAAGGCTCTGAATAGAGTAATAGGACTGAAAGGCTTACCATGTGAAAAGTATGCTTCTATTGTGTCTCACATAACAGAAATGTCTTGTGGAAATATTCGGAAAGCAATTTCTGAGCTCAAATTCTATGTACCTGGTGAGTGCACTTTTGTTGTGATTGTAACTATAAAAGTCTGTTGTTTACATGCTTGTAATGACATTGCTCACAGTGTTAATTAATTTTTTATTAAAATAATGAATAGCAAATAATGATATTCTTTATTTCATATAGAGTCAAAATTTGTTGCACCACGCAAAGGTCTGTGGAAATTTGAGAAACATTTGGGAAGAAAACCAAGTGACAGAAATGCTGATTTAGAGCTTAAAGAAGATTCAGGAATATTTCATGCTGTGGCTAGAGTACTGTATGCGAAACGTGAGTATTTTATGCAAAAAGTCTTCTAGGTGATTATGAATATTGCAGTGTACTTGGTTGATGATATCATTTAAATAATGATTAAAAACTGTGCATCAAAAACAAATCATTAGTGCATACTTTGATGAATTACTTCACCTTCTGTAAACCCCCAAAGACTTCCTCTATTGTCCATGAAACACACTGCTCCTGGACACTAATCCTGTAAGACTGTTGTCAGCCTTTCTGCCAAAACTTGAACCCTTGCAGAAGCTCCAGTACTTTCTGAAGGCCTCAACTGTAGCCCGAAACCTAAGGTCACATATGTTGGACTGGTAAAGGACTTTGTTTCCTTCACTTGTTTTCTGTAGTGGAAACATTTTTTGTCATGCACCCCACTGACAACAGCCAACCAAAACCCCACGTAGAACCTTGTTTAAAACTGTTCAAATTCCTTCCAACCACGATCCTCCTCCCCCTTTCCAGCCAGTCTAATCTGTCAAGAATTCCTTACTTTCAACTTGGCTTCACCTTCTTTCCCTGAATGCCTTCCCAGTGAGTATGTCACTCCTATGGAACATGCAACTATTCACAACCTGAAAACCAATCCAGACCTTATCATCCTTTCCATGGTCAAAGGCTCCATCGCTGTGGTTATGAACTGTAGTGACTTTGTTGCTGAGGGTTATCGCTAACTTTCCAACACTTCTGCATACAAACCTTATGACCAAGAACCTATCCCAGAAGTCCAATATCAGTTATAGCAGCTCCCCAAGGCTTTAGGTCCCTACAAAAACCTGACATCTGAAACCATTTCCCTCTTCACACCAGTGCCCTCCTTCCTGCCTCCCCCTACCCCAGATTCCCCCAGTTGCACTCTACCTTTCACCTACTCCCAAATTCTACAAATCCAACCCCATAGGTGCCCCTACTTGTCATCCTATTGTGGTTGCTTACTGTTCTCCCACAGAACAAACCTCTGCCTTTGTTGACAAACACTTCCAAGCAGTTGTCCATAACCTTTTGGTAACTATGGATGCATGGAACACTACCTTGCCCAGTGTGTTCCTGATACCACCTACTTTCAAATCATCCTGGTCATCCACATCCTGATCCACAATTATTTCACTTTTGAAGGCCAAATCTATAAACAAATCCATGGTACTGCCATGGGTACTCACATGACAGCATCCTGTGCTAAGTTATTTATGGACTATCTGGAGGAATCCTTGCTATTTAGTAAGCACCTAAAACCCCTTGTCTGGTTCATATTCATTGATAACATTTTTGTGATTTGTACTCGTGGCAGGAGCAGCCTTTGTTTTTTCCTCAATAACCTGAACAGCTACTCACAAATCTGCTTCACTTTGTCCTTCCCCACTCAACAAGCCACCTTTCTAAATGTCAGTCTCCACATATAAGATGGCTCCGTAAATACATGTGTTCGTATCAGGCACACCAGCAAAAAATACCTGTACAGCTGTCACCTGTCCACGTCAAAAGGTCTCTTACTTACAGCATCACCATTTGTGGGCACCACATCTGCTGTGGAAAGCAGGAGTGTCGAAATATGCGGATAACTTTACCAGAGCCTTTACTGACAGACAATATCCCATCCAGCTCATCCATAAATAGATCTCCCATGTCATCTCCTTCTCTGATATAAGTAAACATGTTAATCGCTTGCCAACCAGTACTCGTCTGATCATCTATTATTGCTTAGTCTTGAAAAGCTCAACCACACCTTTCACCAGGGCTTCGTCTGCCTCATGTAATGCTGTGAGATGAGAGATTGCCTACCCGAAACCCTCCCAAATCACCCAAAGTAGTGTTCTGCTGCTCATCCAACCTACAGAATATCCTTATTCATCCCTATTCCTATTCTACTTCCAACCCTGCATTTCACGGGTCATTCCCTTGTGGACAACCCAGGTGCAAGACCTGCCCATACACCTGGCCACCACATTCTTCAGCAGTCCAATTACAGGTATGTCCAACCCACACCTGCCCACCACCTCCTTCAGCAGTCCAATTACAGGTATCTTCTACCCAATAAAAGGCAGGCCCACATGTAAAAGCAGAGATGTTATGTAGCAACTAGGTTGCAGTTACTGTGCAGCATCTGTGGTGTGCGTGACAGTTAACTGTCTACTTGTATGAATGACCACCACCGAACTGTGGCACACCATTAACTTGACCATCCACTTATTGAACGTGCTGTGCCCCACAACACAAATGACTTCAACGGCTGCATGACTATGTGTACGTATTGGACACTCCCTTGCAGCATGACTTTCTCTGAAGTACTCAGGTGGGAATTCTCTCCAGCATATCATGCAGTTTCATAATCTCCCTGATGTAAGCCTCCATTAACTTGTTTCCTACTGCCTCACCTTAACCTCTGCCTCTCTGCCCCCCCACCCCTCTGCCCCCCCCCACCCCTCTGCCCACCCCACTCTGCAACGTCCATTTGAAAACATTGAATAGCAAAAAAAAGACAAGAGACACTATTAAAACATGTAAACACACCCCTGAAAAGAAAAGACAAGGTAGAATTAAGGCACCGGCAAAACAAAAAAGTCCATAACAAGAAAAAAACTGTGGCAGCTAGCAACTTTGGGTGTGAAACGTGTTGGTATTTGTTCAGCTCGTCACCAGTCTTTCGTCCAGCCTTGTCGCCAATCTTGTTGTGTCTAGGAATACTGCATACTCAGTTCGCTAGACAAACAATCAAGCAAGTCATATTAATGAGCTTTATTACAACTAATCAAATACAATACTTAACTTTGACAATTACACAGGTGAGTCACAAGCAAAGGGCGACACACGAAATAACCAGTCTTTGCAGTGACTACTGATCTCTAACTGAAAAAAGTCTGTCCTGAACTGCTATCAAAGTTGCTATGGTTGACACTGCTATCCAAGTGGGACACCACCAGTCAGGACTAGCACTCATGTCCAATTCACATAGGGGCCCCTGCTGTTGCGTTGTCCTGGAAGGGGGTCGGTCAGCGTGCGATTGGCTGACTTCTTCTCACAACCTTTTCTTCTCTTTTGTTCCCGACTGGCGTGCCGGCTCTTGACTTTATGCCGTAACAAATCCAAACCTCCATATGTCATGATAATAACATTGGCCTGAATTCTTTGTCCTCATTCTCCATGGTACGGAAATCCAAATAATGTTGTAAGTATTAGCTGATGAATTTAGTGGACTATGATAAAAGATGTAGACAATGTGACATGGAGGTTTGGGTCAATATGGACAGTGTGCGTGGATAGCCAAAGTAGTTAACGTGATGCATGCATTAAGCAGGAAATCTGGTATCAAATCCTGGTCCGGCACAAATTTTCACATGTCGCTATTGGGTAATAGATCTACACCTAATACAGTAGATATCAAGGTCTTCGCAGTCAGGGAATTAATTTAGAAATATACTTGTAAGCTGAATTACCATGTTAAGTTCTAATTTATTTGCCTGTCCACTGCTTAAAACCTACCCAATTTGGTGAGTGATAGTCTTTACTCATCCATCATTTGTATTTAGTCCAGAAGTTTCCAGCATTGTATTAATTTCATGATGAAAAGTTCAGTTACTGCTTGCACTGTTTCAAAAAAATAGTTTCATTTAAGTGAGCAGAGCTGATGTTGCGTTATTATCAAAAGTCAGTTGTTTGATAAGCGGTTAGCAATTATTTCCTATTGTTCCCTTTAATAAACTAGAAAAAATTTATCAATTTACCACTATTGCTAAAATAAGAAAATTTATTTTTGTTCATACAAACTCTAAAATTAGTATATAAAATAAGCACTGGTATTAAATTTCAGTGTATCAGAAAGATAATTCATGGAAGTATGCTATTATTAATCCATTAAGTTATTAGTCCTTTCCTGTACAACTTTCTTCCTCTGTACTTTTTTAAATTGAACCAAAAGTGTATGAAGAAGCTTCACTTTTGGAAGCTCTCAACGTAAACGCCACATCATGATGACAGACTCATCTCCAGGATTCTAAGAAATTTGAAAATTTCTTTATCATTGAAGATTGAATTAGACAATGTATTACTCAGTTTGATAACACAGCGTAAGTGAAGAAATGTCCATGTGAAATTTTATTTAAAATAAAGATGATAAATAAACTAGATATCCTGATTTGCACAGAACAGTTGTCAGTGCACGCATAAGTGAAGTACTTCACTAAACAAATTGTTTCTGGAAACTATTCTTTGATAAATTTTGCAGTATGGCTACTACATTAAAACTTGCTATTTTGAATCTCTTATTTATGTACCTTTAATAGGTAAATCAATAATGTTAGTGGCAGGTGACATGAAAAAATCTCAGAGTCAAATTCAATTATTTAAACTACACTCCTGGAAATGGAAAAAAGAACACATTGACACTGGTGTGTCAGACCCACCATACTTGCTCCGGACACTGCGAGAGGGCTGTACAAGCAATGATCACACGCACGGCACAGCGGACACACCAGGAACCGCGGTGTTGGCCGTTGAATGGCGCTAGCTGCGCAGCATTTGTGCACCGCCGCCATCAGTGTCAGCCAGTTTGCCGTGGCATACAGAGCTCCATCGCAGTCTTTAACACTGGTAGCATGCCGCGACAACGTGGACGTGAACCGTATGTGCAGTTGACGGACTTTGAGCGAGGGCGTATAGTGGGCATGCGGGAGGCCGGGTGGACGTACCGCCGAATTGCTCAACACGTGGGGCGTGAGGTCTCCACAGTACATCGATGTTGTCGCCAGTGGTCGGCAGAAGGTGCACGTGCCCGTCGACCTGGGACCGGACCGCAGCGACGCACGGATGCACGCCAAGACTGTAGGATCCTACGCAGTGCCGTAGGGGACCGCACCGCCACTTCCCAGCAAATTAGGGACACTGTTGCTCCTGGGGTATCGGCAAGGACCATTCGCAACCGTCTCCATGAAGCTGGGCTACGGTCCCGCACACCGTTAGGCCGTCTTCCGCTCACGCCCCAACATCGTGCAGCCCGCCTCCAGTGGTGTCGCGACAGGCGTGAATGGAGGGACGAATGGAGACGTGTCGTCTTCAGCGATGAGAGTCGCTTCTGCCTTGGTGCCAATGATGGTCGTATGCGTGTTTGGCGCCGTGCAGGTGAGCGCCACAATCAGGACTGCATACGACCGAGGCACACAGGGCCAACACCCGGCATCATGGTGTGGGGAGCGATCTCCTACACTGGCTGTACACCACTGGTGATCGTCGAGGGGACACTGAATAGTGCACGGTACATCCAAACCGTCATCGAACCCATCGTTCTACCATTCCTAGACCGGCAAGGGAACTTGCTGTTCCAACAGGACAATGCACGTCCGCATGTATCCCGTGCCACCCAACGTGCTCTAGAAGGTGTAAGTCAACTACCCTGGCCAGCAAGATCTCCGGATCTGTCCCCCATTGAGCATGTTTGGGACTGGATGAAGCGTCATCTCACGCGGTCTGCACGTCCAGCACGAACGCTGGTCCAACTGAGTCGCCAGGTGGAAATGGCATGGCAAGCCGTTCCACAGGACTACATCCAGCATCTCTACGATCGTCTCCATGGGAGAATAGCAGCCTGCATTGTTGCGAAAGGTGGATATACACTGTACTAGTGCCGACATTGTGCATGCTCTGTTGCCTGTGTCTATGTGCCTGTGGTTCTGTCAGTGTGATCATGTGATGTATCTGACCCCAGGAATGTGTCAATAAAGTTTCCCATTCCTGGGACAATGAATTCACGGTGTTCTTATTTCAATTTCCAGGAGTGTATATTAAATTGTTATTAAACCTATCTTCATTAAGTTTTCCACCAACATATCCATCGCAAATAAATATCTAGTGTAGCCCACCTCCTCTTAATCATAAGCTGCACGTTGACCTAATATAAAAAAGACCACCACTTAAATATTATTCTCATACTCAACTGCATACTCCTCACACATTAAGGTGGCCTGTATTGTGTTGACCTTTGGTACTGGAGGCATCTGCATCGTTTGATTAACAGATGCTTGAAAGTACTGCCAGTAACTTAATGTTCAAGTCATTTGCCAATGATCTGACCTGACTGTAGATGTATAGGGGCCTCATGTTTTCATCGTAAGAGTATGCTGACAGTTCAGCAAACTTTCTTCTTTGAAACGGGTGTTATACGGTATTAGTTAAATTTAAACAAATTCAAAAGCTATTTGTTATAAAATGTGTACTGTATGTTGCAGCCATTGATGTGACAGTACTTTGGTCAAACATTTACAATTTCATTTCTCTGCTTGCAAATGCATGTGATGCACCACTTAATTCTTATCTTGTCTGTTTTAAAGGTGCAATTGATTCAGTTCTATTAGGCCATTGCTTTGGCATTTTAGCTATACAGTTCCTAATTAATGAGGCCAGTTCTTTCCCCCGTCGTGGCAGGGATTGTGGTTTCACACATCTACATCTACATCTACATACATACATACTCCGCAATCCACCATACGGTGCATGGCGGAGGGTACCTCATACCACAACTAGCATCTTCACTCCCTGTTCCACCCCCAAACAGAACGAGGGAAAAATGACTGCCTATATGCCTCTGTACAAGCCCTAACCTCTCTTATCTTATCTTTGTGGTCTTTCCGCGAAATGTAAGGTGGCGGCAGTAAAATGCTGGTTCTCTAAATTTCCTCAGTAGCGATTCACGAAAAGAACACCTCCTTTCCTCCAGAGACTCCCACCCGAGTTCCTGAAGCATTTCCGTAACACTCGTGTTAAGGAAATCTAGCAGCCTGCCTCTGAATTGCTTCTATGTCCTCCCTCAATCCGACCTGATAGGGATCCCAAACGCTCCAGCAGTACTCGAGAATAGGTCGTATTAGCGTTTTATAAGCAGTCTCCTTTACAGATGAACCACATCTTCCCAAAATTCTACCAATAAACCGAAGACGATTATCCGCCTTCCCCACAACTGCCATTACGTGCTTGTCCCACATCATATCGCTCTGCAATGTTATGCCCAAATATTTAATCGGCGTGACTGTGTCAAGCGCTACACTACTAATGGAGTATTCAAACATTATGAGATTCTTTTTCCTATTCATCTGCATTAATTTACATTTATCTATATTTAGAGTTAGCTGCTATTCTTTACACCAATCACAAATCCTGTCCAAGTCATCTTGTATCCTCCTACAGTCACTCAACGACGACACCTTCCTGTACACCACAGCATCATCAGCAAACAGCCACACATTGCTATCCACCCTATCCAAAAGATCATTTATGTAGATAGAAAACAACAGTGGACCTACCACACTTCCCTGGGGCACTCCAGATGATACCCTCACCTCCGCCTCCGATGAACACTCACCATCGAGGACACCATACTGGGTTCTATTACTTGAGAAGTATGTTCGTAGAAAAACAAGACATTCTTAATACTTTCCACACCTAGTTTTCTGTTGTCTATGCAGATATCTTTTTTTCTGGGAGAACCTTTGGTCATGTGCTTCTTCCTGCCACTGTACTTTCATGTATGCATGTCTTACATCCTCTGTCAGTACTATCAGTTCACTGTTATCTGTAAGTCATTTCTTGCAGCAGTGTAATAGCTTTTGATCTGAGTCTATCTAATATAACTCTTCTGATGGCTCATTGAGTATGAGGATGAACGGATTAATAAACATGCTGTTGAATCCTTTTGGATGCCCATTCATTGTCAATCGCAAAGTCATTCTTATCTAAAATTGGCTGTCAGATATTTTACAGTCAAATAAATTGGACTTTGAGTACTGCATTGGTTAGTCCTTAAATTCTTAACCTATTTTACTGTGATGTACCCTGTGGTACACTTGTTCACTGCAGTGCACAGCCATTAATGTCACTTATTTGCCATTTTTAAACAGTCCTGAGGTTGCAAATGCATGCAGCCCACTCTAGTGGAGGCTCTCTACTGGTCCTGTGCCCTGCATGCATCTGCAGCCTTGGGACTGATTGCAAATGCCAAAGAAGTGACCATTATCAGCTGTCCATTGCAGTGGACATGTGCACCACAGAAAAGAATTCTAGTTTGATCTAAGTAGCACTCAGATTAAACAGAAACGTATTGTTATTTGAGCAGGTGTAATTCCTTTAGTCCACATTGAAAATTAGTCATCAGGTCAAGGTTGATGAGGATCTGCATTACCACAGTTCTGTCAAAGATTTTTTAAAATAAAATGGGAAAGATATAAGCCTGATACGACAAGATTGGGAGACAGTTTGCAAACAGTCCTGGGTAGCTGCGTACATTATGGGAGTGTCATGTAAGCATGGATTCTTTTGTTGCACTAGTTGGGTGTTGACCTGTTGGCAGTAGATGTCAACAGTTATTTACATCCCAAGTCCTGAATAGCATATCCTGTGCCTGAACAGATATTTTTTTGATGAGCCGTGTGATTTTTAAGTTATATTCTTCCTTTTTTATGTTGACACAAAGGAACCATTTTCCTTGGTAACTTCTGACACAAGGGGCCAGTGTGCTGCACTAGTATTAGTATTAGTCGCAGGAAAGGGGAATTGTGTTAAAAATTCAGTAAAGGCGCAGTTGGGCGATGAAGTCTGGGGCCGCTGGCAGTGTGTGGTAATAGTCAGCAGCCAGTAGGCCAGGCAGGGTAAACATAGCGTGGAGCTGCAGCGGCATATTGCACGTATGATTTGTTTGGAGTGGAGCAACAGCGAGGCAGGGAACTGCAGTGTTGCTTTAAGTTATTACGATGTATGAGGCGAGGCAGTAGGCCAGAGCCGGGAGTGGTGATGTGTAACTGGCTGACGTATGGGAATTTACCCCTGCCGTAGTTTCTGTCTCTCTCTGACTCTACGTCAGAAGTGAGGGGAAAAGCAGTATAAATAGTCAGATACTTTTAGCTTGAGGGCATGTGCCAGGTCAGTCGAGAGTGGGTCGGGCCTGTGCTGGTCTACACTTATAGGGAGCAGTCTGGTAGTAATGTTGTAAATATTCTGTGTAAACCTGTACTTTGTTTCTATGTACTTGTTCGGGCTGTATTCTGCCTCTGGGAACACAGCACAGGGGCGCGGCGGAATGGCAGCCGGGTACTTGGAGATTGCATGGTCTGTCTGAAGGAGGGCAGTCTGCAGCAGGTCCAGGACGGGCCACGTTCTCTTGCCACCTGGTGTACCGGGGTCCAAGCGAGGCGTACGCTGCAGGAGACGCAGCAGCACTGAAACAGCATTAGGGACGGCATCGAGTGTTGCCATATGGCAAGCACCACTAGCAACAAGTTGTGGCACGGGGTCCAGAAGGGTGCGGATTCGAGTCTGGTCCTGTCCTGGGAGCAGCAGCGGGCAGCGGCCGAGGGCCACTGGTGACCAGTACAACCACCTTTGTCCCATGGGCAGACAGAGCAGGCCAAATGGTGTGTAGGGCGGCGGGGACTGGGGACTGTAACAGTCTCCGGAATTGCGGGCAGTAGAGCGGCACAAGTCGGGCGAGCGTGGCTGACTTCCATCGTCGGGCGGCCTTGATGACCGCAACAGCAGTGTCGGCAGTCCAGGAGTGCTGAGACAGCCAGACTTGCGGTACACTGCGTGGGTGGTGTGCCTATATTACGCTTCTGTAAACTAGCTGAATAAAGGAATACTTCCGAATACTGCTGTATCACTCTGCATTGCCTCTTGACGCTATTGAACTTGCTCGGCCTCCTGACGAGAAATGGCACGGTGGGCCCCTGGCTTCAGCTCGGCCATCTGGAGTCCAAGGTTCGACCATCGATGGGCCGCAACAAATGGTATCCAAGAGCTAACTCTTGATATGCAAGTAACTATTGACAAATGATTATCTACTGATTTTTGTGGCTGTCAAACTGTACAAGATCCATACACTGCATTTTTGAATTTGGTCACCAAGTGCAGGTGTTGCACAGTAGCAGGTTATTACAGTCCACCTAATCTGCTGATTCTGAGTTTAACTGGCATAGATCATGGTGGATGAAAATGTTCAGAAAGACTTTCCCAAAACCCTATGGTATTTTGGAATACGGTGAATTGCTCACATTATATAGCTCTCTCTGAAGTAATTGGGCCAATTTCTTGTTTTCCCTGTGAAGTGGATTTCTCTCTATAGAAATTTTTAGGTTCTTGGATTCCTTTTACACCCTTATTAAACTCAAAAATAAGACAATCATGGAACTGTTCTTGCTTTTCCACTTCACATGTTGCCTGCTTTAGCTCATAAAGAGCTCCACCTTTCTTTAGATCTACTGAAGTAACAACTGCTAACAAGTATAATACTTAAAATAATGAATGGTAGATGAGAAAATGTAAACAATGTCTTTAAAAATGGGATATTCTCATAATGAACAAGGTCATTAGAAGCCTAGCAATTACAACTGCCCCTATCTTTACCTGTGTGTACTGCTGTTAGTACTGTACACCTGATCTCTTCTCTCACTTCCCTCCTCCATCTCATTCCCTCCTTATCTCAGGTTATTCATACAATGGTAATACTAGAAGCAATGTGCTTACAGTGGTTCTGGAATATCTTTAACTCATTGTACAGCCAGAAGTATGGTATATGTATACATACAGGGTGTTCCACAATTCGTATTACAGGCTTTTAGGGGTTGCTGAGGGGACTTAGTAGGTGAAGTTTTGATAAGGAACTCTTGTCCAAAAATATACCAGTAGGATATGAAATAAGTTAGAACAACAGATCACTTTCATATCTCCTGATTCTTGGTATGCACACACACACTATAAAGAGGGTGCCATGGTCAGTAACGGTTGTAATTATGTCAACATGTACAATTTTTGTCCAACTAAAACAACAGATGCGAGAAACTGGTACATCAACAGCTAGGATGATTGACTGGTGTTCCGTAGACACACCGCACTCTCAACTTTGATAGGACATTCTTCGTCCTTTAGGAGAGGGCATGATGACAAGTACTTGAAACAGTGTCCATTCCCTGGGCTCCTGTAAGGCACATAGTTTGGAATCCACTTTCTCCACTGTGTGTGTACCATGAAGTGGAAGATTCGAAAGTGATCACGTCTTTAAGCTTATTTTACATTCAAATGGTATGTTTTCAAACATGGATTCCTTATCGAAACTTCATCTACTGAGTCCCCTCCACAAACCCTAGTAGCCTGTAATATAAAACTGTGTAACACTCTTTATACTTCATGAACTGTTTCCCGAGAACTTCTGTGTGATGCATCATGCAGTTCAGCTCTAAGCGTGAACAGAGATGATGAGCACAAATCTTGTATTCAGTTCTCTGCTGTAAAACCAACCAAAGAGGCTTGGTCACATATAAGTTAAATGACTGAATGTATAGTATATGATGTGTGTGGTTACGACAAATACTCTTGTTCATAATTTATGCATTGTGCTTAACAAGAATACCAATGGACTTACCATGTAACCACATTATGTAAAAGCAGCTGCGTTGCTTAACTGCCACATAGAGATGCTGATTGAGTTTTGCTGTCACTTATCTCTCAGTAGCTTTGTGGTTCTTTCTGGCAATCCTCTACAGTGTTCAGCAATCCCGGTAGTTTAAAATTAATTGTCTTTTGTCTGCAATTAACTTATAATGTCTTGCCATGTTCAAGTATGCCACCATTGAATGGTGTTCCACCCTTCACTTGTGTTACAACCCGATCTGGGGCCACGTTGTTATTAGGAAGTTGAGCAAATAGCAGGGGTGAGTGATCTTGTAGAGCTCCCAGATGCTAGTGAAACATCATTCAATTTATGATTGTTTATTGATGAGAGTTTTACAGTCACCCCGTCTTCTTCCTGCTACTGCCTAGCAGTGACCATGCTGAGCCCGTGCTGCTCGGTAGTGAGAGGTCACACATCTGCGCCTGGCAAGGAATTTGCTGTGGAAGCCATCAGAGCTCAGCGCTCTGTGTGTGAAGCTGCGCTAGGCTCAGCCCCAGGAATCTGCATGCCCTGGATGTCAGTTATTGAGATGATGTGTAGGCGGAAGACCCAGCAGCAACACGAAGGACAACCCAGGTGGCAGTCCCAACATACAGCTAGTAGGGTGGTACTTGTACTGCCCCAGCAGCAGTGACACAGGTGCCCAGCACCTTAAGTTGAACAGCTCGCAGAAGGACAGATCGATTTTTCCTGCATGGAAGACCAGCCCGGCCCCCATCCTCAGTCATGACCATTGTGACAGGCAGGGCAGTGGTTTGCAGTTTGCAGATCAGAAGTATTCTCCATAGCTGGATGGCTATAGATTTGCAGCCACGGACTCCCAAGTTGGCAGCAGCTTGTAAACACTTGCTGAATTCATCAGAGAGTCCTGCAACTTAATAAAGCTAGTCTTCCATCAGTATCTATAATGCAGATGGATGGGCCTAACTCTCAGAATGAGCTTGAGAAGGGTGGAGTTTCTATAGCGCGCCCACACACACACACACACACACACACACACACACACACACACACACACTGGTGACCGAATGTGCTCTCTTTTTCTGAGCCTGTCAATGCTCTCAGCTGCTGTAATGTTAATTTCAGGGTTTCAGAATGTTCCTTTATGTGAAGTTCACATCCTAAAAGGTATGCTTATGGTACCTCTAAGTGAAGTTACTGCATTGAGCCTTGTTACAGTAGCATGTTTGATCTGTTCTGCACTGTTGTCGAACTGCTGAATGGGGTATTCTTGGCTTCACTGTCACATAGTCTAATGAAATCCCACAGCTTGTTAGTACTTCCACACATGTTGACACAGTTACTGCACAATTGGGTAACCAATGGATGTGCCCCACGTAGCTGTCTCCATTGGTTCTTAACAAAATTTTATTCCTGAATTTAGTTACTATTCTACTGGGCAACACATGTAACACACACAATAATACATAGTTTAATACAACTTACTGTACTCGTACAATCTATCAACAATGAAAGTTAAGCCTCGCTGTTATGCTAACAAATATGCAGTACATTATGTAGTAAATTAACTTCCTTTATTGAAATAGTATATGATATTTGCCACTTATGAATGATCGATGTAACCAACCCAAAAATATTGAAATGTTTGCCCATTGTTTTGATATCTGTGTACTTTTATGAATGAGACTTTGAGGTTGACGATATTAAGTTTATTTTTCTTATTTGCAGGTGAAACCATTGGTGTTGCACAGGACAATAAAGTGAAGCATGGCTCTGAACTTCAGGGAGAACTTGAACACAAGCCTGTAGAAATATGTGACAAATACTTTCAGTTTCGCAGACAGTTTGTTAATTTAATGTTTTGCAATTATGCAAAAATATTTCACAGCATACATGATATTGCTAATGCCGCTGATTACATGAGCGAATCTGATATATTGTCATCATTGTGGTGGGTGAGTGAAAATGTATTTTTATGGATTTTATTTGTGACAATTTCATGAGTAATACAAGCATCCATTAGCTACTAGACATGGTAAATTCTTTGGAGTTCACTGATTAGAACTATCTGGAAACTCTTTTTTGGTTAAAATAATTTTTGATATTGGTCCACATCATTGTAACTACTAAAACAGCTAAATTGCTGACAGTTTGACAGACTTGCTGTGGTCATCTTCAGGGTGGTACACTGCTGTGTACTGATGAATGTCTTCCTTTATGTACTGTCATTTTCGGCTATCTGGTGGCTATCAACGTCACATATCTTGGATGTCACTGGACAGTTTGAAGAGAATTTTATGGAGGAGTGGCTGTATGGTCCATGGTGTGGGTTCCTGTTGTCACGTCCTAGTTCATGAACCACGGGCAACGTATGAGTGGCCAAGTAAGTGGTCCTGACAGTCAGGATACCAGTTACTTTGGAATAAGGCTGGGCATCTCGGACGTATTCTGAGTCGTGGTCAACTTTTGTGCTCAGACGGCAAAGACTACCAAATCCACCGGTTAGTCCCTCAACCGTTAGGGGTGAAACCCAATGGGACCCGGGGCAAGTAAGGCTAGCAACCTGCTTCCTTGGTACTTTAAATATGATTCTGGCAACAATCAGAGCAATATGCCTCGGACTGTTGGAGGTGACGGAGTCCCACCTCTAATTGACAAACCAGGGACTCCTAAGATACGACTCGGCAAATGAATGGTAACAAAATGGGGAGCTATTAATATCAATGGGGGCTACTCTGGGGAGAAGGTAGAGTTGGCAGAGGCTGCAAGTAAGATGGGGTTGGACGTTTTAGCTGTTAGTGACATTCGGGTAAGGGGTGAGAAAGAAGAGGTAGTGGGAGAATACAAGGTTTACCTGTCAGGAGTCAAAGCAGGAATAGCACAATGGGATGTAGGGCTTTACATCAGGAAGGAAATGGAATCCAGCATAGTTGCAATAAGGTACGTAAACGAACGACTGATGTGGATAGATTTGACAGTGTCTAACAAGAAAATTAGGATTATGTCAGTATATTCACATTGTGAAGGGACAGATCAAGATAAGATGGATAGTTTTTATGACGCACTCAGTGACGTAGTTGTTAGAGTAAAGGACAAGGACAGTGTTTTGCTCATGGGTGATTTTAATGCCAGGATTGGAAATTGAACAGAAGGGTATGAAAAGGTTATGGGTAAATTTGGAGAGGATATGGAGGCCAACAGGAATGGGAAACAGCTCTTGGATTTCTGTGCCAGTATGGGCTTAGCAATCACAAGTTCCTTTTTTAAACATAAGAACATTCACCAGTATACTTGGGAAGGCAGGGGAACCAGATCTGTCATTGACTATATAATAACAGATCAGGAATTTAGGAAGGCTGTGAGGGACACACGTGTATTCAGGGGATTCTTTAATGACACTGATCACTATTTAATCTGCAGTGAAATTGTTATTGTGAGGCCGAAAGTGCAGCAGGTCAGGTCCATATGTAGGAGGATAAGAGTGGAGAAACTTCAGGATAAGGAAGTACATAACAGTGATCTCAGAAAGGTACCAGTTAGTTGAACGTAGTCAATTACAGTCATTGGAAAAGGAATGGACAAGGTACAGGGACACAGTACTAGAAGTGGCTAAAGAATGTCTTGGAACAGTAGTGTGTAAAGGTAGGATGAAGCAAACAGCTTGGTGGAATGACACAGTCAAGGCAGCCTGTAAAAGGAAAAAGAAGGCGTATCAAAAATGGCTACATACTAGAACTCTGGTAGACAGAGAAAGTTATGTTGAAGAAAGAAACAAAGCCAAACAGATAATTGCAGCATCCAAGAAGAAATCTTGGGAAGACTTTGGAAACAGGTTGGAGACTTTGGGTCAAGCTGCTGGAAAACCATTGAGGAGTGTAATTAGCAGTCTTCGAAAGGGAGGTAAGAAGGAAATGACAAGTATTATGGACAGGTCAGGAAAACTGCTGGTGAATCCTGTTGATACCTTGGGCAGATGGAGGGAATATTTTGAAGAGTTGCTCAATGTAGGTGAAAATACGATCAGTAATGTTTCAGATTTCGATGTACAATGGGATGGGAATGATGATGGAAATAGGATCACATTTGAGGAAGTGGAGAAAATGGTCAATATATTGCAGTGAAATAAAGCGGCTGGGGTGGGTGAAATTAAGTCGGAACTCATCAAATACAGTGGAATGTCAGGCCTTAAATGGCTACACAGGATACTTGAAATGGCGTAGGAGTCGGGACAGGTTCCATCAGACTGGACGAAACCAGTAATCACACCAATCTTTAAACATGGAAACAGAAAAGATTGTAACAACTACAAAGGTATCTCTTTAATCAGCGTTGTGGGCAAAATCTTCTCAGGTATTGTTGAAAGGAAAGTGCGAGTATTAGTTGAGGACAAACTGGATGAAAATCAGTGTGGGTTTAGGCCTCTTAGAGGTTGTCAGGACCAGATCTTTAGCTTACGGCAAATAATGGAAAAGTGTTATGAGTGGAACAGGGAATTGTATCTAGGCTTTATAGATCTAGAAAAGGCATATGACCGGGTTCCTAGAAGGAAGTTATTGTCTGTTCTACGAGATTATGGAATAGGAGGCAAACTTTTGCAAGCAATTAAAGGTCTTTACATAGATAGTCAGGCAGCAGTTAGAGTTGACGGTAAATTGAGTTCATGGTTCAGAGTAGTCTCAGGCGTAAGACAAGGCTGCAACCTGTCTCCACTGTTGTTCATATTATTTATGGATCATATGTTGAAAACAATCAACTGGCTGGGTGAGATTAAGATATGTGAACACAAAATAAGCAGTCTCGCATATGCGGATGACTTAGTTGTGATGGCAGATTCGACTGAAAGTTTGCAAAGTAATATTTCAGAGCTAGATCAGAAATGTAAGGACTATGGTATGAAGATCAACATCTCTAAAATGAAAGTAATGGCAGTGGGAAAGAGATATAAATGGATTGAGTGCCAAATAGGAGGAACAAAGTTAGAACAGGTGGGCGGTTTCAAGTACTTAGGATGCATATTCTCACAGGATGGCAACATAGTGAAAGAACTGGAAGTGAGGTGTAGCAAAGCTAATGCAGTGAGCGCTCGGCTATGATCTACTCTCTTCTGCAAGAAGGAAGTCAGTACCAAGACTAAGTTATCTGTGCACCGTTCAATCTTTCGACAAACTTTGTTGTATGGGAGCGAAAGCTGGGTGGATTCATGTTACCTTATCAATAAGGTTGAGGTTACGGATATGAAAGTAGCTAGGATGTTATTGCCTGTGCTAACCTGGACAACTCTAGTAGTTAATTGGTAGAATGTAGCATGTCGGCTGTCTGTTGCCTATGCCATTCTGGTAAGTGATTGGTGGGCATCTCTTATTGGTAATTGTAAGACAACAGCAAACAGGTAGCTTGTATCCAGGGGATATTGTTTTTCTGCAGCAAGACATTAAGGCTGCTCAGCAGTCCTCTCATGGCCACCATCTCCCTGTCAAACCCGGGTCAGGTGGTGAAGCCAGCTGGTGAACACACGGTCCGTCAGGCTGAAATAACCAGCAGCCAGGCCAAATGTAACTTTTAGCCATTGTCCCTGTCATGTTGTTAGGGCACTTAATTATTTCAATAGTCTCTCTTATTTTCTGTTGCTGCTACCACGGCTACCGAGCAAGCATGTGAGGTTCTTGAAAATGGATAGGATGGTCACATTTCTAGTGATGTTTTGCCTCAACTGACTTTTTTTATGTCCCAGTTGTATGTAATTATCATGCTCCAAAAAGTCAGCACTAATGGGTCTCCCAGTTTCACCAATGTAGACTTCGCTGCACTCACACGCGCGCGCGCACACACACACACACACACACACACACACACGCACGCACGCACCTATACACCTCTCCACATGTTGTCAAGGTTGTTTAGACTACGCTGCAAAAGTTTCAAGGGGAAGGCCTTGCACACCCTCCATACGCTCCCAACCTCTCCCCATGTGGTTTCCATTTTTGGAGTCCTGAAGAAAGGCATTCATGACCATAGATTTGCTTCGACAAAGAGGTGCATACCTGGGAATGATCGTGGTTTTGTAGGTAAACGAAAACATTTTTCCGGGAAGGCATTGATAATCTTGTCTCAGTGGGATAAATTTATAACATTTATGGTTATAACTTTCAAAATAAATATTTTAATTACTTTTTCCATCTGTTTCATTTTCATTCGGCTGCATGCAATAAATCTAGTTGTGTTAAACACAGGCCTTGGAACTATAACATAATTATCTAAAAAATTGTGTGCAGTGGTACACCTGATTAAAAATGTTAACTATATTTTTCCAATTTGGTAACATGAATATATTTATAGTTTTCAAACTCCTTCCATTGAAACATGACGGTTTTATCCAGAAGACACTTAAAAACAAACTAGCCTTCTTCACAGTGTGTTACCTGATTATATACCATTCTAAAAGAATTGGCAGATCATTACACACACCTTGATACGGAGATATGATTACCCCAGCCACTTTGAAAAGACAAACTTGTCATGTTTAAGAAGCTCCTAATGGACCATTGTTACCTGTCAAGTTCTGTAGTCCATTTCGTGGCAGTCATGACCTTTTCCTTTCATCAATGGCCCACGTGTGGGAATATTTTTGAGGATGTGTTTGATTCATTCCAAAAGATACTTTTCAACATTGGAAAATACAATTGTCCACTTCTCTTACTGTTTCTGTGTCATTCAAAACACTGAAACCTTACTGACTCTTTGTCTGTCATGATCTTTTAGGTGGTGGACTCGGGCAAACCAAATTGCTATAGAATCTCATTTGGATTCCTCACCTTCAAACATATGAAAGCACTTAATTTTTTACATCTTCAGCACCCAAAGTATTTATGCTATGCAGAGATAGAATATGCATGTTTCTGTGTCAGACCTTTCAGATATGATGAAGGCCTTATGATTGGAATGCTAAAACTTGCCCCAATACCTTTTCTCCATGCCCTTTGCAGACAATGTGCTGCCATATCTGAGGTGACAACAGGCCTCAATTAGAGTGTAGAATGAGCTTCGTGCTCCCATACTCCCAAGAATACTTGCAAACTGCACCATACTGAACACCACTCATTCACCCACCCATCTTAAGTCTTGTAGACCTGTGTTGGAATGTGGTGTCCTATGGAAGTGTCAACCCTCTCTTCTGAAGCGATTGTGGTGACATGCTACAGTGCATGCATGCTCACCACCTGGCTGCTTCAGTGGACAACAACAGCAGACGACACGAATCAGCCTCAAGAAAAGCAGACTGAAGTGGTGCAACCTCTCTCCACCATGCACTGCCTAAAGGCAGCCTCAGGATTTTTCTGAACAGGAACATGTGACGGAAAGAGCTCCATGATGACCACTTTCTGCGTCAATGCCAAACGACTGACATGCTCATTCCAAACGAGTTAATGTTACATAGCCGCCCTACACCTTGTGCCAAAGAAAGGTGGTGTGTGATACTGTGTGGGTACTTTCAGGCACTTAACTTCAGAACAGTGCCATATTGTTGTTGTTGTTGTTGTTGTTGTTGTTGTTGTTATCCCCTTCTGCTTTTGCACAATTATATCAATGATTTGTGTGGCGCAGCCATTTTCAGTGAAGTGGAATGTATAAAAGCGTGTACACAGATACCGGTTGCCACTGAAGACATAGAGAAGAAGGCTTCATTACACCGTTTGGCCTCTTTGAGAGTGCCTTAGTGGCCATTTAGCCTCCATACACTGCCCAGACATGTACATGTTTCCTTGACAATGTTCTACGTAGTATGTCGGGGTGTTTCATCTACTTGAACGTTTTTTTTCACACAATCTTGTGGAGCACTGCCGGGCGCCTCCAGGAGGTATTCTCTTGCTTCCAGGAGGCTGGTATCATTATCAACTTGGAGAAGTGTGTTTTTGATGTTCTGGAGATCAACTTCCTGGGCCACAGGCTATTGTCTGCATGCTCTCACCACCTTGACAAGAAGGTCTCGACTGGGTCCGAGCCCCCAAATCCCATTACATGCAATGAACTCTGCAGGTTCCTTGGGATGGTGGATTTTTCCAGGCACCACCTAAAGGAGGCTGTGAGCATCAAGCGTCACTCATGGCCGCACTCTAAGGCGACCACGAAAAACAGCAGTGGGACCATTCACTTGATGGCACAAATGTTGAGCAGTTTTGAACAAACCAAGCACGATCTCTTGCAAGCTACTCTTCTAGCGCATACCCACCTAACGGCTTCACTCGCAATTGTCGCTGACACCAGTCAGTCTGCCATAGGTGCAGTTCTGCAACTATGCGTTGAAGGGACTTAGTAACGCTTGGCATTTTTTCAGTGAAACTTATGGAGCTGCAACAGCATTGGGCCACATGTGATCATGAGCTCCTCGCTGTTTATGAAACAAGTAGGTATTTCTGCCCCTCAGTGGAGGGTTGCCGTTGAACGATATTTACTGACCACTGCTCCTTGACCATGGGTTTCTGGCACAAAGAGGGCATGCAGATCTTGCCATGCCAATTCCAGCAGCAGGCGTATATTGCGCATCTCACCACTGATGTCTGGAATATAGCTAGAATGGACAACAGTCACCCTTCATTACCGACTTTACACCCTTACCACTCTCCCCGCCCTGCCCCGCTCCGCCCTTCGGAGCACATCTGTCGTACCTTCCCCCAGATTTCTGCAAAGCAGCCTTCAAACATTTGCATGGCGTAGCCTACCGTGATGTCCATGGGACTGCTGCAGTTGTGCAGGGTAGTTTTGTCTGTCGCAGAATCCAGCACTACTGCAACAATAGGGCTTGCGCTTACATCACATGCCAGTGCTCTAAAGTAGGCAGGCGTGTACATGCCCCAATGCCCTCCTTCCACCTGGTGGACCAATCCTTCTCCCTTATACAGGGTGTTTCCATAAGAGCGTGAGAAACTTTAACAGGACATAGAGGCTGCTCCACTGTACAATTTAAGGTAGGAAACCCATGGTTCGAGAAGCCAGCTTAACGAGGTAATAGGAATAAAATCACATTCATGTGTAATTCTTTATTTACATTAGTTGCAGTTAAGTGCAGATGCCATCATTGACTCAATGTACATACCATTTGTACTGTATCTTACAAAATGTTCAGAAAGTGACAGCCATCAGCCTCAATGGTGGCATGACATTGGCGAACAAGATTCTGATGTACCCTGATAAATACCCCTGATGTGCCCCCCAGGGGGCTCATGGTCCTTTCATAAGTACATGCATGGCTAGCACGGGGCCCCGAGGTATTGCAGCCTTTCTTCTTTCCCGGATTACATTTCCTTTCCCCTCCCCTACTTTCCTGTACTTGCTCCTTCCCCTACTTTCCTGTACTTGCTCCTTCCCCTACTTTCCTGTACTTGCTCCTTCCCCTCTGCCCTCTCCTCTCCCTCTCTTAGTGTCCTTGTTTGTGTTGGCCCCGCTATCCTCCTGGTTATGTTGGCTTTGCGATTTGGTTTTTGTTGAGTAATTACCTCATCCTTTTTGGCATTCTCTGGTTTCTTTCTGGGTTTGACCTCCATTACTAAATTTCTATTCCGTAGTGTGAGCCATTTGGGGAGTAGCACCTTATCTAGTGTCCCCAGCGTGTGCCCTCCTAGTTCCTTCCGTCTTTTCCTTCATATCATCGTCTGATGCTCGGATACATAGCCAGTACAGTAGCCAGCCCGTGTGGTGGGGTCGCTATGTACCCTTTTGGTTGAGCCCCCTGAAATTACAGGGACCACACTTCTGGTACCTGAGCTGTGACCTCCTCATGTAAGCCTAGGAGTGGTTGCTTGTCATCCTGGAGCATCGGAACTCCCAGCAATGGCCATCGTGCCAGACGGCCCTTGCTGTGGCTGGGTGCCCCCCGTGGGGAGAGCACCTGATTGGAATGGGTGGTATCAGGGTGGATGCTATGCAAATGAAACACGTATGGGTCCAGAACTCTGGCCGTTCTTCTACGGCCGTCTCTTTGAATGTAAATGATTCTTTTAGTGCTGCTTCTTCTTCCCCTTTGGCCTTCCCTTCCATGGCTATCCCCTGGGAGGAGGGTCAGGCTCGTTGGCTCAAGGCGAAACCTTTCCCCCACGATCTGGTTTGCACCAGGACTGATGGGGATGCTTTCACCAATACCAAACCTTTATTTATTGTGGAACACATTCAAGACAAGTTTGGTAAAGTGGATTCTCTGAGCAAGATGTGGTCGGGTTCGTTGTTGGTCAGAACTGCTTCAGCTGCCCAGTCTGTGGCCCTTTGTGCCTGTGACCATCTTGGCACAATTCATGTGTCCATCACCCCCTCCCCCTCCCCCACCACTCTTTGAATATGGTTCAAGGTGTAATTTTTCACAGGGACCTCATCCTTCAAACCGATGAAGAACTTAGGGACAATCTAGGACAGCGGGGTGTTCACGTTGTTTGTCATGTTCAGAAGGGCCTGAAGGACAATCGCACTGATACTAGTGTCTTTATCCTGGCCTTTGAAGGGGATACCCTCCCTGAGAAGGTCAAGATCATGGTTTATTGATGTGGCACGAATCCATACATCCCATCACCTATGAGATGTTTTAAGTGCTTGCGTTTTGGACACATGTCTTCCCGCTGTTTGCAGACCCCTATCTGTGGTGACTGTGGACATCCACTCCATGAGGGGAGTTCCTGTGTTCCCCCTCCTGTGTGTGTTAGTTGTCATGGCAATCATTCTCCACATTCACCGGATTGCCCGACTTATAAGTAGGAAAAGAAAATACAGGAGTATAAGTCCTTTGATTGTCTAACCTACACTGAGTCTCGAAAAAGTATACATGTCTTCATCCTGTGTCAATGACATCTAGCTATGCTTTAGTTACATCTTCACCCCTTCCTCCCCCTTCCTTACCCCAGTCTCGAACCCCTCTCCTCCCCCCCCCCCCCCCCTCTCCTGCTGTTCCCACACCCTCACCTCTGGGCGCCGCTCCCTCTCCCCATCCAGAGAAGTGTTCCCGGCACCTTCCAGGCCAAAGGTCTGCTGACACACAACGACCACGGAACCACAGTCTGTGGTCCCCCAGGTCACCTACTCTTTTTCTGTTACAGATCTTGCTGCAGCTGGCTCCTTTTTGCAGCATAGCCCTCCTCAATCTCAAACAGAAAAGAAGAAGAAACATAAGTCCCGGGACAAGGGGCCTCTGATGTCGCCAGTGGTCCCGTCCCAACCTAGCTCTGACCTGCTCTTCATGGGTGTCACCCCCTCCTTGTCCTTGACAGATGGTGACCCAGCAGCATGACTGGCTTTAGCCTGATCACCTCCCACTTGAATCATCATTCTGTGGTTATCCAATGGAAATGTAATGGATATTACCGTCACCTTCTGGAGTTGAAATCCGTTATTTCATTTTACTCTGCAGCTTGTGTGGTTCTACAGGAATCTCGTTTTACTGATGATCACTCACTGACCCTCCGTGGGTTCCAAGCGTTCTGTTGAAATCGGGTCAGCTCCCAGCGGGCCTCTGGTGGCATTTGTACGTTGGTCCGTATGGACGTTGTTAGCATGTGGATTCCTCTTCAAACTACATTGGAAGCGGTTGCTGTTAGGGTCCATCTGGACTCTGGGGTCACAGTTTGCAATCTTTATATCCCTCCTGACAGGACTCTTACACCTGTCTTTCCAACGCCCCTGTATACTGCACAGGTTTTTTTTTTCTCCCTCTTTGTCGGGTTGTATTGATGATGTCCTACGTGACATGTCTGATGCGATTGTTCGCACTGCTAGCCTTGCTATCCCATGCTCATCTGGACCATTTCACTGCTGGCAAGTCTCGCGGTGGAGTACAGCCATTGCCATTGCCATTGCCATTGCCATTGCCATCTGTGATTGCCATCGAGATTTGCAACACCTTAACAGGCACCCATCCTCTGCCAATTTTATTACCTTTAAACACCTTTGCACCAAAGCCCGTTACTTAATCAAACGGAGCAAACGGGTGTGTTGGGAACGCTTTGTTTCTTCCCTTGGTTCTACTGTCCCTATGTCATGGGTATGGGTTACACTTCGCTCTTTTTAAGGTTGCCATCGGCAGTCTCCCCTCTTGGGCCTTGCTCTTCCGGATGGCCTTTGCACGGACCCTTTGATTCTCATGGGACATTTTGTGACCCATTTCGCAACAGCATCAGCATCAGCCTGCTATCCGGCTGCTTTCCTTCACCAGAAACAGCGGGCCGAAGCTTCCGCCTTATGTTTTACTCCTTGTCTGTCGGAATCTTACAACGAACATTTTACTGAATGGGAACTTCTTTTCACACTTTCTTCTTCTCATGATACAGCCCCTGGCCCAGACTCCATTCATAACCAATTGCTTCAACATCTCAGTGCTCCACAACGACATCTTATTCTCTGTGTGCTTAACCGTATTTGGCTCCAGGGTGACTTCCCTTCTCAATGGAGGGATAGCATCATGGTTCCCATCCGTAAACCTGGTAAGAACCCCCTGTTTGTCTAAAGCTGTTGACCAATTAGTGTGGAAAACATTGTTTGCAAGTTACTTGAACGGATGGTTGCCCATTGGCTCAATTGGGTCCTTGAATCTGGGGGTTTATTGTCCCCTTACCGGTGTGGCTTCCGAGAAGGACGGTCTCCGATCGATCATTTACTTCGGTTGGAATCCGCAGTTCGGCAGGCTTTTTCCCAGCGCCGCCATTTGGTTGCAGTATTTTTTGACCTTTGCAAGGCCTATGACACAGTTTGGCGCCATCGTATCTCACTTACACTTCATGGGTGGTGTCTTCAGGTCCCAATCCAGATTTTTATCTGCCAGTTCCAGTTCCATCGGTTGTTCAGGGTTCAGGGTGGTACAATTTTTAGTTCTCCACAGACCCAGAAGAATGGCATCCCACAGGGTTCCGTATTGAGTGTACTTCTTTTCCTCATTACTGGACTTGTGGCCTCCGTTGGTCCTTTGGTCACCCCTGCTGTATATGTGGATGATTTCTACATTTGGGTTGGTTCCTCTTCGATGGCCTCTGCAAAGCGGTAGCTCCAGGGTGCTATTTGGTGTGCCTCTGCATGGACGCTCTCACACGGATTTCAATTCTCTCCTTTGAAACTGTGGGTGGTCCACTTCTGTCACCATACTACGGTCCACCCCGATCCAGAGCTCTAGGTTGATGCACATCGATTACCTGTGGTCCCACAGTTTCATTTCCTGGGTCTTCTTTTTAACAACAAGCCCACTTGGCTGCCTCATATCAGACTTCTGAAGATAGGATGTTTCTGTAAACTCTGTGTCCTTCGCTTTCTTGCTGACACCTCTTGGGGTGCGGATCATTCCACTCTTGTCTGCTTTTATCGGGTTTTAGTGCTGTCTCACTTGGACTATGGTTGTCAAGTTTATGGTTAGGCTGCTCCTTCCACACTGCACCTCTTGTATCCAGTCCACCATCGTGGTATCCATTTGGCCACCAGTTCCTTCCCTACTAGCCCTGATGATAGTCTCCTGGTTGAAGCTGGGATCTCCCATGCTCCCCCTCCCCCCTTTCTGTTCGGCAGTCCCAGCTTCTGGTTTCTTATGCAATCGCTGTTCATTCCTCTCCCAGTCATCCTTCCTATTATATCCTGTTCCCAGACCAAGGCCGTCATCCACATGATTCCCGCCCTCGGACAAGTTTACCGGCTGGGCTCCGCCTTGCGTCTCTTCACTGTGATTTTCAGGTTCCTTCTTTGTCCTGTCTCCCACGTTCCCTCCCCAACACCCCCCCCCCCCCTCCCCCCTCCTTGGTTAGTTCCTCGGCCCCGGATTCGGATGGACCTCCGCCGAGGTCTGAAAGATTCCGTTCCCCTGATGGTGTTCCATTGTTTTTCCCGCCAAATTTTATGGGAGTTTCAGGATGCTGGTTTTTTTTTACACCGATGGTCTAAATCTGCTGATCGTGTAGTATATGCCTTCATATCCTCTGTTGGCATGGAAAATCATCTCCCGCCAACTGCATGTGGGGTGTTTACTGCAGAATTGATGGCAGTTTCCCAGGCCCTTACTTTTATTAAACAGTCCCAACTCAATTGCTTTTTGTTATGTACAGACTCAATAAGTGGCTTTCAGGCTATTGACCGGTGTTTTTCCTGCCATCCTTTGGTCTCGGCCATCTGTGACAGTCCTGCTGATCTTCACCATGCTGCTTGTTCCGTTGACTTCCTTTGGGTCCCAGGCCATGTGGGTATCCTAGGTAATGAGCTTGCTGATCGTGTGGCTGGAGGAGCAGTCACTAACCCCCCTTTTCTGCAACCCCCTCCTGTAGCAGATTTACGGCTTCATATCAAATCCCACTTTGCACAATCATGGGCCAACTCTCGAGAGGCTACCTCCCTGTCTAATAAACTTTGTGCGATTAAGGTGACACCTGTCCTGTGGCGTTCTTCCTTCAGCCTCTCCTGAAAGGACTCGACCACACTGTGTCATCTCCGCGTAGGCTATACCAGGCTGACCCATGGTTTTCTTTTGCTTAATGAGCCACCCCCACTTTATAGTAGTGGAGCCTTATAGTCAGTAGCCCACATTTTGGTGGAATGCACCCTTCTTTTGGCTCTGCGTAGTAAGTACAGACTTCCCTGCACTTTACCTTTAATATTGGCAGACGATTCCCGGATGGTTGAACTGGTTCTCAGTTTCCTCCGTGAAAGTGGTTTTTATTTTCAGTTCTAAGGTTTTTAATCTTCTTCTGGAATAGGGGCAGGGCAGTGAGGGTTGGGGTGTCTCCCATTGTAAGCTGTGTTTGGGGATTGATGCCTCCCGTTCCTGGCCAAGATCCTCTTTTTCTCTCCCTTTTACTCTGTTTTTATCGCATTTTAGTTTTGGTTAGTCTCCTTTTACAATATGCACTTTTACATTCTAGGGGTTGAATGCTTTTGAATATCAGGTGGTCTTGCCTGTACTGCATCAGAGGTGGGATATTTCCTGCCTCTAGCATAGCCTTGGGGTTGCCCACTTGCTGACTTCTCTCCTTTTGTTTTCACCATTGACAACACGGCTGCACTTTTACATTTTATCGTTATACTCTTCTGAGACGTAACTCTGTCCGAATGGACCATCTTTGAAACAAGGGACTGCTGACCTTGTTATTTGGTCTCTTCAACCCCGACCAACCCACCCCTGGTGTATTTTGAATCATACCACAGGCAGCTAAAATTCTGGCAACTAATTCAATCTCCGTATCGACTTGGGTCTCATACACAAGTGACTTTATGTACCCCAATATGAAATAATTAAGGGGATTCAGTGAACAGCCAAGTGTGTGTTCTCCAACAACTGGGGTAGAAATACTTGCATGAACTTCACTAGTACAGGTGGCCACTCAGATGGCCAGGTAGAAGATATGACCCAGTGAGAATGTCCCAGATATTCACAACAAACCATACTTGGTGGTGTGACTCTGTTATAGCGTAAGGGTTTCCCTCATCCCACACATGGCTATTGGTGCTGTTTGAAAGACCATCATGGTCAAATAAGGGCTTGTCAATGAACAGCACAATTTGGAGCACTGACACAATGCGACTCTTGGTGCAAAGTCAGTCACAACCATTGCATGGACTCATTGAGAGTGACATGGCTGTAATTGTTGTCCCTGGAGTACTAGCAACATGCTAGTATGTGCAGCGCCCATTTCGCATGCAATACGACCAGTACTTGTAGTGGGGGTCTTCTGCAGCCCGTTCCAGCACATCCTCTTCTAAAGTGGGTGTCGTTTCTTCTTTCCAATGAACTAGTCTCTCGCATTCATCGAGCAAGAGAAATAAATGCTCATCATTACAGATGATGCCTGTTAGAAAATTGTTCCCTGTACAGCCTTTCAGCAGTGAGAGCATTGCAATGTACTTCCACATACACAAGATGCTTGTCAGTGAGTTCAGCGAAACTGTGCAGGTACTGCTCCATTATATTGTACTGTATGTCTCTGAATAGCAATGAATGATGAATGTATATGTCATTGATCCGTACCACATTCTGTCATGGGACAATGTAAATACAACACAACAGAGCGACCTTGGGGGCAACTAAAGTAAACAAAACCTGCATCATGACTTCCTTGTAATCAGACTCATCATCCTTGTTTCTTGCAGGAAATAAAGAATGTACATGTAAATTAACAGCACAGTACATGTAAACTTCTATGCATGTTAGTTGTGAATAAGATGGAAAACAGTAATGCTAGACAATGCGGTAGACATGTTTACTTCCATATCTCCATATCCGACCTCGGGTTTCCTACCTCAAATTGTTCAGTGGAGCATTCTCTGTGTCCTGTTAAATTTTTGCACACTCTTACGGGAACGCCCTGTTTGTATGAATATTGTAGGCCCCTGCTGTCATCCAAAGGCCCGGTATCTTCTTACTATCATCGATAGGTTCACCTGGTGGCCTGAAGCAGTACCTCTGTCTGACACAACTGCAGGCAAAGTGGGGAAAGCCTTTATACACACATGGGTATCACGTTTCTGGTGCCCTGGCCACATCACCACTAACAGCGGGTGGCAGTTCACATCTTGTTTATTTAAGACTCTCGCTGCAACTTGCAGCAAGCTCATACATTTCACGACAAGCTACCACCCTGCTGCTAATGGCATGGTGGAGTGATTACACAAATCTCTAAAAGTTGTCGTCACATGCCACTCCGCATCTTGGTCTACCGCTCTGTGTACTAGGGTACCATAGGGACACATGTGCAAGGTTAGGATGTAAGGAAGTTCCCACAGGATCATGGAAAGATAAATGGAAGTGTAACAGTTTCTGTCCAGGACCTAACTATATTGTGCCAGGGTCTCCCACACAGCCAGGTTTGGCACTCCCTTAACATGATCCGAACAAACCGTACCAGAAATGGGGGCTGCTGTATACAGCTGGGGTTTTGTCAATAGCCCCGAATAAGACTGTAGAGCAACAGAGTAGACCATGGACTACATCATCCAACAGTGCTCCAAGAGAAGATACTCTAGGAAATGGACAGATGTCCAGGAAATTACAGCTGACACTGTTAACTGGATATCTATTTTTGATGTAAAATAAAAGCTGATTGAGATGCTTCCATCTAAAACTATGTACAGTGTGAAATGGCAAAATATGTTTGAGATGCATTCTTTGAAATTGATATGCATTTTTAGCCCCGAGAGTGAAAGCTCTGGAAAATGTTTTATTTCAATGGTTACTCCAAGCTGCAGCTGTGTCATTTTCTCAAAGTGGGCCATTAATTCAAACAATGGCTCTAGAAATTGCAAACAAGATGCAGTAATCATCTGTGTGTTCATGTTTAATTGGTTTAATCAACATGGCAGGCTGTTTACTGAAAGTCTGTGGGAAGGCCAAATCTGTACATGATGATGATGATGATGATGATGATGATGATGATGATACTGCGTGGCAAAATAATGTTATAAAATGCTCCATGGTACAGTATGAAGAACATGTCATGTTTAATGCACCCAATTTGCCTATGCTTCAAATTTCTGGCTGACAATTCTTCTAATGTACAATTGCCATGGTGGTAAGTGACAGTACTCACTTGCACCAATGCTGACAGGATGGAGAAACTGAAATTGTGTGTCATAGGTAAAGCTGCATTTCTATAATACAACCAATGAACATCAGCCCTTGGCTCAAGGAATAATAAAAGTGACAAAACAAGTTTCTCCAGCTGCATTGTTCAGTTAACGTACAACACATTACTGCTTCAGATTCTGCAAAACCACTGAATTTCCTGCAGCAGCAAGTTTTATTTCAGTTGTGTGGGATGCTGTGGAATCTCAAGTCATCAAAACTGCTTTCAGAAGGGTGTCATTTTTATGTGAGTTTATTGGTCTTGTGAAATTGTTGCGGAAATGTTTTTCTAGTTTCAGTATGTGTACAGTCTCTTATTGTAGCTGGCTATGTGCGCATAAATCAATTAAAAATCCATTTGGCAAAATATTGGTAATTAGTCACCAACAGTTGTCTGCTATCAAGGAACAAAGGCCAACTAAAGTTTTCAAATAGCAAGAAAAACCAATTGAAAGTTGAATAGGGTACCCCATCACATAATACAGTTACACAAGATATTTACAAAATACGTGTGGTGGGGTTCAAAATAACCATCATCTCTCAAAACTCTACAAGCCTACTTCCTAAGCGATAGTTGTTGTAGAAATGCTACTTGGGTGGAACAGAGTTCGAGTTGATAAATTGCTTTCTGTTTTAAATGCAGTGAAACAACATTGTTCATTGAAACTTTTGTTTGTTATTTATTATATGGTGGATGATACTAAACATTTTTCTAACCTCACCATCTCACTCAGTGTGAAGGAATGCATATGCGGTTTTTCTAGCAAGATAATGTAAAGTGTAAGGAAAAAGCTGAATCTGTTCCTCTTTCATATTTGCACCCTATTTTCTTGTATATAATAAAATGAAACTCCTGCAGTCATCATTATGATGTTATTTTATTATATTACAACCAGTTTAAGACTCAATACACCACCTTCAGCCTGTACGCATAAACAGCAATGATAGTATCATCAACTTACCAACTTTACGAATACAAAAGACAGATTCAAAATGAAATAAGTATTAAAGACAATACTATATAAGTGAACTTACAGTAATTGTTTGATAAAAACCAACAGATGCATCAACTGTCAAATACCTATAATATAATTATATATAGTATACCATAGTGAATTTCTGTTCTATATGTTGTAGAAATGTATTATTTATTAATAAAATCATTAATTAAATATTCCATGATTAAAAAATTGGTCAGTTAGATGACGCACTAAACTGCAAAATCCTAACGTAACCTATCGATCTACAAAAATAACTGTTGAAAATTGTAGGCGCGTGGAAGAAACTACACAACATGAAAAATAAGTAAACCAAAGAAATTTGCACCTATGTCCAAGTAGTCCTTCCAAAAAGATGGCATCAGCAATATCTAAGTGCCAATATAAGTAAAGCTATCAAAATGACAGTATAAAAATATCTATAGGTCATGTTGAAGTTATAAATTGCTGAAGTGAGGTGTCATATGCATAAAATGAATGCCCAAGAAAATTTCAAAAGACCAAATGTAGAAAGCCACCTATGTCATATCATACACAGAAGATACAAATCCCAAGGTGGTCATCCTCACAAACTAATACCACAGTTTTTGGTGTAGTATGATGTAAATGGTCTGGGTATGCTTTCTAGTGGGTATATTTAGTACAGGGTAACCACCTTAACATTCATCTGTCCATCCCCTAATTAGTCTTACAGCCTTAATGCCTGTGACATTTGCTGACATTATATTATACAAGTGGTTGTTTTACGCAGTTACACCTTTTTGTGACATTACTGAGTAGTATATATTGGGTCCATACATGTATTCCATGTTTTGTTTTATGGCATAAGTATTATCTTCACATATCCAGGCCATATTTGAGAGAGGATGTAGGGAGAGGTCTTTTTTGTGATTGTTGATTGCTTTGTTTGGATAGGATTAGTGGGTTACAGACACATTATTTGGTATAATATGATTTTTTGTTGGTATCAAATTTTTCATTAGAATGTTGGATACAGTAGACTTACAGGAAGCTTTTAACAGTGTTGACTGGAATACTCTCTTTCAAATTCTACTGGTTGCAGGGGTAAAATACAGGGAGCAAAAGGCTATTTGCAATTTGTACAGAAACCAGATGCCAGTTGTAAGAGTAAAAGAGCACGAAAGGGAAGCAGTGGTTGAGATGTTATTCATTCTGTATATTGAGCAAGCAGTAAAGGAAACAAAAGAAAAATTTGGAGTAAGAATTACAGGGAGAAGAAATAAAAACTTTGAGGTTTGCCAATGACATTGTAATTCTGTCAGAGGCAACAAAGGACTTAGAAGAGCAGTTGACCAGAATAGACTGTGTTTTGAAAGGAAGATATAAGATGAACATCAACAAAAGCAAAACAAGGATAATGGAATGTAGTCAAATTAAATCAGATGATGCTGAGGGAATTAGATAAGAATATGAGATGCTTAAAGTAGTAGATGAGTCTTGCTATTTGGGCAGCAAAATAACTGATAATTGTCAAAGTAGAGAGGACATAAAATGTAGACCGGTAATTGGGAGAGAAGCATTTATCAAGTAGAGAAATTTGTTAACATCAAGTATAGATTGAAATGTCAGGAAGTCCTTCCTGAAAGTATTTTTATGGAAATGAAACATGGATGATAAACAGTTTAGAACAAGAAGAGAATAGAAGCTTTTGAAATGTGGTTCTACAGAAGAATGCTGAAGATTAGATGGGTATATCACGTAACTAATGAGGTGGTACTGAATAGAATTGAGGAGAATAGAAATTTGTGTTACAACCTGGCTAGAAGAAGGGACTGGTTGGTGGTACACATTCTGGGGCGTCAGAGGATCACCAATTTAGTACTGAAGGGAAGTGTGGGGGTAAAACTCATAAAGGAAGACCAAGAGATGAATACATTAAGCAGATTCAGAAGGATGTAGGTTGCAGTAGTTACTTGGAAGTGATGAGGCTTGCACAAGATAGAGTATCATGGAGAGCTGCAGCAAGCCAATTTTTGAACTGAAGACCATAGCAGCAGCAGCAGCAGCAACAACAACATATGATGTATGGATACTATGTGTTATGTGGATGTATATTATTAGTTAATGACATTTGTATGAGTTAGACAGTAGTTCTCATTTGATATTTGTTTTATGACACTAAACGATATATGGATACATTCAAACATGAATGTTGTTCAAACTGACTAACATCTTGTTGGGGTTTTTATATATTCAGTATATGTTATGACACTGGTGGTTTTCTATGTTTGGTCATATGATACATTCTGGACACTCACTTTATCCATATGAAATATGTGTGCTCCTCTACAGTTTGCACCTCAGCATTTTATAACTTTGACATTATATATAAATATATTTATAGTGTCAATATATCTAAAAACAAAGATGATGTGACTTACCAAATGAAAGTGCTGGCAGGTCGACAGACACACAAACGAACGCAAACACACACACAAAATTCAAGCTTTCGCAACAAACTGTTGCCTCATCAGGAAAGAGGGAAGGAGAGGGAAAGACGAAAGGATGTGGCTTTTAAGGGAGAGGGTAAGGAGTCATTCCAATCCCGGGAACGGAAAGACTTACCTTAGGGGGAAAAAAGGACGGGAATACACTCGCACACACACACACACACACATCCATCCACACGTGTGGATGGATATGTGTGTGTGTGCGAGTGTATTCCCGTCCTTTTTTCCCCCTAAGGTAAGTCTTTCCGTTCCCGGGATTGGAATGACTCCTTACCCTCTCCCTTAAAAGCCACATCCTTTCGTCTTTCCCTCTCCTTCCCTCTTTCCTGATGAGGCAACAGTTTGTTGCGAAAGCTTGAATTTTGTGTGTATGTTTGTGTTCGTTTGTGAGTCTGTCGACCTGCCAGCACTTTCATTTGGTAAGTCACATCATCTTTGTTTTTAGATATATTTTTCCTACATGGAATGTTTCCCTCTATTATAACCGTATTTATAGTGTCAGTTTGATAGCTTCACCTGTATTGATGCTTAGACACTGCTGATGCTGTCCTTATGTGTGTGTGTGCGAGTGTATTCCCGTCCTTTTTTCCCCCTAAGGTAAGTCTTTCCGTTCCCGGGATTGGAATGACTCCTTACCCTCTCCCTTAAAAGCCACATCCTTTCGTCTTTCCCTCTCCTTCCCTCTTTCCTGATGAGGCAACAGTTTGTTGCGAAAGCTTGAATTTTGTGTGTATGTTTGTGTTCGTTTGTGAGTCTGTCGACCTGCCAGCACTTTCATTTGGTAAGTCACATCATCTTTGTTTTTAGATATATTTTTCCTACATGGAATGTTTCCCTCTATTATAACCGTATTTATAGTGTCAGTTTGATAGCTTCACCTGTATTGATGCTTAGACACTGCTGATGCTGTCCTTTTTCAAGGACTAATTGCACATAGATGCATATTTATTTGGTTTACTTATTCCTGGTGGCGTGTAGTTTCTTTCATACATCTGCCATTTTTTAGTAGAGATTGGTAAGTTACTTCAGGATTTTACAGTTCAATGTATGATCTATCCGGTCAATTTTTAATTATAGAATATTTAATTAATGATTTTATTTTAAATAATACATTTGTACAATGTATAGAGTGAAAATTCGTTATGGCACACTATATATAATTCTATTTTAGGTACATGAAAATTGATATATCTGCTGGTAAATTCACTACCACAGTAGTGTCCTTGATTCTTATTCTGTTTTTAATCTCTCTCTGTATTTGCATATTTGGTAAGTTGAGGTGCTATAATTATCGCTTACAGATATAGGCCTGACGATGGCGTATTGAGTCACTGAAACTGGTTGTAATTTGTACAAAAATAACATCATAACGACTGCTGCACGTGTTTCATTTTATTACATAAGTGAACGCGAAAGTCCTACAGACCATCAGTCACAACAATGGACGGACCAGATCTTTTTTTTTTTGTGTTGATTTATGTGTCATGTGAATTATTATGCTGATAATAAGTGCAGAGTATTAGACAAAATTTTCACTTATATTTACTGAGTTACTCAATTGTAGACAAGAATAGGTTAGGTATCTGATAATTAGTTATAAAATATACATCATTCAGTTTTCTTGATTTAGTCATTTACTGTTTATTTCAGGAGAAACCTGTTTCGGAAGATGCTGGCTTTGTGTTGGCTGTTGGAGGAGTAATGACCTCATGTCACAATGTTGTAAAGAAATGGCAACCGTTAAAAGGTGAAGCTGGTCTGTCTGCAAAAAACATAATTTCATTGCCTGTGTAAGTTACATGAGATTTTTTTAACCTCTTTTATAATTTGTAATAAATTGTTTTGTAGTGCAGTTAAGTATCACTTCTTTCTTTTGTTGTGGTGAAGCTTGACTACAGTAGTTCATGAATTATCATTTGGCCTTTGGTAGAGATACTTGTAATCTTTTTCATTAATATGGAAATGAAATTATTATTTTCCTCCCCACCACCCTCATCCAAGACAATGGAATTGTCTTACTTGTGATTATTAAATGGATAGTAGTCTATAAAGTCTTCTGTAATTATTTATTGTATGATTTTGTTTTCTGATATCCATATCATCAAGAATCTCATCACTGTCTAATCTACACTTATCACTTGACACAAGCAGGGCTGCCAACTTGTGTTGATCCTGTTATCTGAGCAGGTTTTATGATACGTTTTAACAAGGATGTCTTGAGAATATGGGAGGAAGCAGCCTGTGTGTCTCTGTCCTGTGCAAAATTAGCTCGGGAATTTTCATGGAGCAAAAACACTCCCTTGGACAGCTTCCAGAGATACTTTCTCTTGGCAGCCTCCTGTAACCTCATCAGGAGATTTAGGTAGTATGCTCCTGTAATGGTTTGCTCCTTCTCGGCATAACATTTTAGCACCACACTATGGTGTTCCTTCTCCTCCCCTTCCCCCCCCCCCCCCCCCCCCCCCATCTTTTCCAAAAGAAAAAAGCCCTCAGCATCACGTTGCCTGAGGATTACCCTGACACAGCTGCACCGTTTTTGTTGCTGCCTTAGTTTGGTGGGTGTTTTGAATGAGTGTGACTGGAACAAAGAGAGAAGTGACATCTGTTACTTTCAAAATGTTGTCCAAGATTTTGAAAAATGATCGATGACTGATTTTTCACTTTTTCCACTGTCACCTTGACTGCAACACACTAATCTTCAGTCACCAGGACCTCCACTTCTCTGGTGACCCCTGGTTCTTTACAGAGAGATGGTCTTCCACTTTATTAAATATCATTCAGACTTGTTTGATCACCCTATAAGCATCTGCATCACCTAGAAACTGTATCATATAATGGTATATATATATTTTTTGTTGTAAGCTTCCACCTACTCGGCATCACTGTTTTAGTGTTCCCTTCAGATGCAGAACTATCACATGATATTTCAGTTTCTCAATGGGCTGCACCATTTTCTTTCAGCTCCTCTAGTGGCATGCTACAGCATTGTGGCACAAGGATTTCACTGTGTACAAGAACTGCAGACATGTACCTGAAAAAAAAATTAATTAGACAATTTTATTTTTTTGATGTGATAATTAAATCTCCATGACTACCCTTCGTCATTTCATAATCCAAAACTTCCAAGTAAAATTACATTCTGCCAGCAGAATGTATAAATAGAGAGACCATACAAAAAGCTCTGAGGAAATCGAAGTAAATAAAACAATTAAATCAATGCTCTTGAAATAACTATAAACACAAATAAAAACAATGTGCAAATCCTATTTACAAAGATTACATTACTGCCATGAGATAATTCTCTATTGCTAGCATGCTCTTCCACTACTAGGAACTAATTCCTTGATGAACTTTGCAGTGGCTACCACCTGAACCCACTCAATTTATAAGAGTGACCAATTGTGATAATAAAACTGACAGTAAAGAAAATTGAATGGTGTTCAGTGAGATAGCTATGTGAATGTGAAGTTGCACATTAACTCAACTATAGAGTAGCTATGATTTTATTCTTAGGTGTTATTTTCTCATAACTGTGATATATATTTGAGAATAAAATTCAGTCATCAGTTTGCCATGTCCCGAGAGGGAGTGAGATTGACACGAATTGGATTTAGGGGTCTTACCTCGATCGATCTTCTTGAAGAGTAGAAGTAGGCGTGGGTAGCTTCTGCAACTCCAACAGCTAGAAGGAGCAAGCTAATGCTAAGGTGCAGGATACGGAACTCAGTGAGTAGTGATTACTGCTGCAGGGTAGAATTTATAAGATTACTTATAGTTTGATAACTGAGAATCCCTACTGGCACTATCTTGCACTACTTTCTGTCAGTTGAATCTCTTACTCTGGAATCTATCTCCCTGGTTGCTGCGGAGCCGAGGCTAGTGAATCGTACTAAGTTCCCACTTCTGCCGTGGAACGACACGGAGCTTGCGTCGTTACACTCAGCAGATCTCGACTGACAATAGGGTCCTCCTGGCCCATTATTTATACTACCTTCATGCGTCACATAAAGCTTCTAGCATGTTCTATACCTCCTCCCTGCAGACTGACCATGTACTTGGTGTATTTCCATCATCATGTGATGTGAGAAAGCTACTGTGATCCCTGTTATGCATTCGGCTACAGCGTCCAGCTAGTCACATAACGCTATTTGTCTCTTGGCACTGCTTCGTCGCGCTGGCCCATATCGTCGACAAATACTGTCGCAATGCTTCCGTACTGGAGTGTACGCCTAGCTGCATCTCCCACTGAATAAGTCCTAATACATTTAATTTGTACTTGTCGCTGATTGAAATTCTCAACACCTCCCTCCTCCAGGGGAAATTTTATAAGCTCTGTCCTCGGAGGTTATAAAATTTCTGTTTTCTCTCTTTCAGTGCCAGCAGAACATTTCTCTATTATTTATTAGTTCTAGACATTTCTACGATATATACGTCCTTCAAAATACATGGTGTCTTTTAACACACAAAATTCATATTACAACATTGGAAATTAGAATTTGTCTTTTACTTTCATCACTCTTTACATAATACATGAATTACTCTTTTTAAATACATATCAATTAAATTTTTCTTCATACTGTTTTTGTGGATTTTTCTTTTTCATAGTACCTTTTATTTCTACAATCAACATTATCTTTTATCTGTTCGCATTCTTGGGGATTCCACCATGGGGGTGGGAGCCCTTGACATTATGGACTCTACACAGAGTACGCGAAAGAACTTGCCCCCCTTCTAACAGCCGTGTACCGCAAGTCTCTAGAGGAACGGAGGGTTCCAAATGATTGGAAAAGAGCACAGATAGTCCCAGTCTTCAAGAAGGGTCGTCGAGCAGATGCGCAAAACTATAGACCTATATCTCTTACGTCGATCTCTTGTAGAATTTTAGAACATGTTTTTTGCTCGCGTATCATGTCATTTCTGGAAACCCAGAATCTACTATGTAGGAATCAACATGGATTCCGGAAACAGCGATCGTGTGAGACCCAACTCGCCTTATTTGTTCATGAGACCCAGAAAATATTAGATACAGGCTCCCAGGTAGATGCTATTTTTCTTGACTTCCGGAAGGCGTTCGATACAGTTCCGCACTGTTGCCTGATAAACAAAGTAAGAGCCTACGGAATATCAGACCATCTGTGTGGCTGGATTGAAGAGTTTTTAGCAAACAGAACACAGCATGTTGTTATCAATGGAGAGACGTCTACAGACGTTAAAGTAACCTCTGGCGTGCCACAGGGGAGTGTTATGGGACCATTGCTTTTCACAATATATATAAATGACTTAGTAGATAGTGTCGGAAGTTCCATGCGGCTTTTCGCGGATGATGCTGTAGTATACAGAGAAGTTGCTGCATTAGAAAATTGTAGCGAAATACAGGAAGATCTGCAGCGGATAGGCACTTGGTGCAGGGAGTGGCAACTGACCCTTAACATAGACAAATGTAATGTATTGCGAATACATAGAAAGAAGGATCCTTTATTGTATGATTATATGATAGCGGAACAAACACTGGTAGCAGTTACTTCTGTAAAATATCTGGGAGTATGCGTACGGAACGATTTGAAGTGGAATGATCATATAAAATTAATTGTTGGTAAGGCGGGTACCAGGTTGAGATTCATTGGGAGAGTGCTTAGAAAATGTAGTCCATCAACAAAGGAGGTGGCTTACAAAACACTCGTTCAACCTATACTTGAGTATTGCTCATCAGTGTGGGATCCGTACCAGGTCGGGTTGACGGAGGAGATAGAAAAGATCCAAAGAAGAGCGGCGCGTTTCGTCACCGGGTTATTTGGTAACCGTGATAGCGTTACGGAGATGTTTAATAAACTCAAGTGGCAGACTCTGCAAGAGAGGCGCTCTGCATCGCGGTGTAGCTTGCTGTCCAGGTTTCGAGAGGGTGCGTTTCTGGATGAGGTATCGAATATATTGCTTCCCCCTACTTATACCTCCCGAGGAGATCACGAATGTAAAATTAGAGAGATTCGAGCGCGCACGGAGGCTTTCAGACAGTCGTTCTTCCCGCGAACCATACGCGACTGGAACAGGAAAGGGAGGTAATGACAGTGGCACGTAAAGTACCCTCCGCCACACACCGTTGGGTGGCTTGCGGAGTATCGATGTAGATGTAGATGTAGGTTGGTGACTGTCTTCTCTCTCCTTGCTTTAGGTGAGTCTATGAAACTAATAGTGGTTAATTCATCTTCTGCATCCGGTTCAAGTTTTGATGCACGTGTGTTCTTATATTTTATAACCTCCTGTTTTGGGCTCATACTATTAACAGTGTTCGTTATGCAAATATTTGCACAATACCTTCCACTCAGTGTGCACAGCTGTTGCCTACACTTATGACAGCGCTTACAGTATATGCATAAACAACAGGTAATACGAATTATAACAAGTGTTACAGGTCCTGTATACCCCCACAGGGAATACGTACTCATTGACCATCCTCGAAAGGTGGTTCGCTGTTGAGACTCAATTTCATCCTGCAGCTCGTCTATCTTATGTCCGGCTGCTTTTGACTCGTCTAAGTGACGTACCATATGCTCTAATGGTAACATTACTGGTATGTCTGATATTTTCTGCTTCTCCTCGTCTACTATACAACAATCAACATATATACTTGAAGGGGGGACTATATCCCTTTCACTAGTATTGGTACGAATTATTCTTTCTGACTGTAATGTTATCTGTGCACCATAGCCCTTACATTTACTCTTAAAACATAACTTTCCAGTTCCTTTGATTATAAGATCTGAGGGTGGCGAGTCATTACATAGGATCATCAACCCTTCTTCGTTTGTGACTACGAATAACCATTCGTTTCCCCGTATCTGCGTCCAGATACTTTCGTTCAATATGATATATTTTTGATTGCAATCTTTCGCTATCTTGTTGAAGGGTTGAAGCAGTCTGGCTCCACACCTCTCATGGTTGCAAGTCGACATTAATACAAAGTTATGCTTACATATCTGGTGCTTTTTGGTTATTGTCTTACATATTAGTTGGTCTCCTCCCGTTTGTGCGTACTGTCTTTTTGCTTCGTCGATCACGAGAAACTCTTTCTCTGGGGTGATTTATATAAATAACCTCTTACTATTATCATGTACTGCAGGTAAAGACTATATTTTATATAGAGAGTACTCACTGCTATCCGCTAGTGGAACATTAAAGACGTAACTTAAAGTATTGCCGGCTAAGAATACATCTAGGTCTATTACGCATAATAACTGATACCCATGGTCTTCAGTGAGTTTGATTGGAAACTTCTTGTCTCTTAATTCATTTTTAATTAGCCCTAAATATTTTACTACTTGAATGGGATTTATCAAGTGTGGTTCCAACAAACCTTTCTGGGCATTTCCTATTGCCGATATAAACAGATCGTATTCCCTTTCTAATTCATTAAATATGGTTGTCAACTGCACCAATTGTTCCATAATTGTTACCAAATTCAACGCTACTGTATTTTCCTATACGTGCTATTCTTGAACTCTTCTATATTTTTGCTCAATTTATGTATTCCATTCTAGATAATCTCTTTGTTTTTAGTTATCGCATTTATGGTTTGATTAAACCCCATAATTGATGCCCTTACTATGGTAACTTGTTCTTTGGATAGCCTTCACAATTCTCTCTGTTGTTCCTCGAGAACATCTATCTTGGCCCTGAAAAATGATATGTCCTCGTCTAATGTGCCAAATAACACTTTACGTGTTTCACCTCTGAAATTCATAATACCTCTTTTCATATGTTTTGATTCATGTCAGGCTAATTGATCTATTACCTTCCTTACCACCTCTATCTTCCCGCTATGTCAGGTTATGGTTTGGTTTGCATGCTCACATTCTACTGTACTCAGTCTCGCCTTTTGTAATTTCGTTATGCAATTTGCCACTGCCCTGGTGAGTGCCTGATTCGTGCTTTCAAATTTAGCATGCCATGCCTTTAGGTTGAAGTAACTCACTATTCTCCATGTCGTGCCGTAAAGGTGTACAGTTCCTTGATTGTAGTAGTAGATACCAGGTGTTGAATGGAATTTCTGCACCCGCACTTCCTTTGTAAGTATCTCGTCTTCCGTTACTTCGGCCACTGCGATGCTTCCGATTATCAATACTCTCCACATTATGTGTGCAGCCATCATCTGTAATTAAAAGAATTCTTTTAGTCTGTTGGCATGTACTTTTATGCACTTCTTCTCGTTTATTCTTATTACCTCATTTGGTGCTTTTACATCTATGACAGTGAATGGTCCTCTCCATTGACTATCGAGTTTCCTTGACGCTTTTGTCAAATAAGAGTACTTGATTGTGCTTTCTGAATACTTTTTGGTTTTGTGTCTTATCGTATTGTTCTTTGCTTTATTCTTTGCGTCGCTGTGTGTTAACCCTGGCCTCTTGATGCAATGCCTGCATCCTTTGCCACACTTCTGTTGCATAGTCAACGTAATTATACACTACATTTTCGGTTTTTTTCTGCAGTATTCCCGGAATGTTGCATTTTCTTCCAAAAAAAATTCAAACTGTGAGTATCCCATTCTACTGTGTGCTAACGTGTTGAATACAAAGGTCACAAATGGGTAGCTAAGTATCCCAATCTGCCCGATCCTTAGCTGTGAAATTTCTTAGTATTTCTGTTAGCGTATGAGGTGTACGTCCTAGAGCCCGATTCGTTTGAGGGTGGTAGCTTGTTGTTTGTACTCTCTCAGTCTTTAACAGTTTGCATACCCTTTTCATTGTCTCACTTAAAAAGTTACGTCCCATGTCGCTTAATAAGGATGTTGGTATACCAAATTTCAAAATTACACTTTCCACTAATTTGCATCTTGCCGTTCTATTGGTTCTGCTAAGACAAACTTCATTAGGGAATCTTGAAATGCCAGGATGTATCGGTTTCCTGAATTTGATTGTGTCATTGGCCCTACTATGTCAGTGGCACAATTCTCGAAAATAAACTCTGGCGTCGGAGTTATTTCCAACGGTTGTTTAGTCTTTGCTTGTGTAATTTTATTTTTCTGATAACTTTTGCAGGAACATATGAATTTTTCAATATCGGCCTTCATTCCAGGCCACCTGCAGTATTGTTTCACTCATTCATATGTTCAACCCATTCCTTGATGTCCCCCTACTGGTGACTCGTGCATTTGTTTTAAGATATTTAATTTTTCTTCTTGGCTTAAAGTGATCTCCATGTCACTCGGTGGCAGTGCAGATTGTGCTGTTTCTTCTATGCCTTGGGTGTCCTGTAACGTCTCTCTGGTCGTAATGTGTGCTTCTCCCGGGCTTTCGTCTTCTCTCTCTGTCTTTCCTTCTCGTACACTCCTAATTTGTGATAATGCGTCTGCCACCTTATTGTGTTTTCCCTCTTTGTACAATATTTGGTAATCATATTCTTCTAGTTTTAATCAGAACTTCATTAATCTGAACTTCATTAATCTGGATGATGGGTCTGATACACTGCCTAGCCATACAAGAGGCTTATGGTCAGTCACAATTTTAAATTGTCTACCAAATACATATGGCCTGAAATACTTTACAGCCCATACAATCGCAAGTAATTCTCTTTCTACTGTGCTGTAATTCTGTTCTGCTTTATTTAGCATTTATGAGATGAAAGCTACTGGTAGGTCCTTCCCTATTTGTCCTTGACTTATACAAGCTACAACTGTATGATTGCTGGCGTCCGTAGTTATTATAAACTCTTTATCAAAATCCGGGTACTGTAATATCAGTGGGCGAATCAATTTCTCTTTTAACTGCTGGAATGCCTCCTCTTGGCTGGATCCCCACTTGAATGGAATTTCTTTCTTTAATAGATCATGTAGTGGTTTTGCCATTTTACTAAAATTCTTTATAAAACATCTGTAATACCCAATGAGTCCCAAAAAAGATTTTAACTGCTTTGTTGTTTTGGGTTGCTGACAATTCTTTATGGCTTTTATCTTTGTAGGATCTGGTTGTAGTCCAGATTCGGTTAGGACGTGCCCCAGAAAAGTTACCTCATTTCTTAGGAATTCACATTTGTTGACTTGGAACTTCAAATTTCCTTGTCTTAGCTGCTCAAATACTTTTTCTAGGTGTGCATTATGTTCTTCTAACAAGGCACCCACCACTACTATATCATCAAGATAGATGAAAACTTGGTTGCCTTGTACTCCACTGAGTAACGTATTCATTAACCTCTGGAATGTTGATGGCGCGGTTTTTAGTCCCGTGGCCATTTTATTGTATTCATAATGGCCTCTGGGTGTGCTAAAGGTGGTTTTCTCTCGATCTTCTTCATCTATCAGCACTTGATAGTATCCTTTCGCTAGATCTAGCGTGGAAAAATAGTTTGTTTTCCCAAGCTGTCTAGTATTTCGTCAATTCTGGGAAGGGGGTAGACCACATTTAACGAAATTTCATTCAATTTCCTATAATCTCTTACAATTCGCCATTTCTGCCAACCACTGGCATCTGGCTTCTTAGGCAATACTAGTATTGGAAAATTCCAAGAACTAGTACTAGGGGATATTATTCCATCAGCTAACATTCTGTTTATTTCTTTTTGTAATGCTTCTTGCTGCGCCTGCGGTATTCTGTACAGTCTTTTGGTTTATCACCATTCCTTTTGCTTCCAATATTAATGGTATCTTATCTTTAACTACTGTCGTATGAGTTAACACATCTCCCGGTAAGTAAAATACATCCTTATAAGCCACACACATCCATTCGAGAGCCTGCTCTTCCTCACTTTTTAAATGTGTTGTTCGCATGTTTTCCCTTAACATGCTGAGCCTTGACTGAGTTACGTTTTTTGTTCTTGCGGATGCTTGTCTAATTCTATAACTACTCGGAGGTGGCATTTCCCCTGCAGACACATCCGGCATCTCTAAGTTTATCTCTTCTTCGCCAGTGTTTACCACACTGGTAATACAAGTTCCCTCATGGACCGTTACTATGGCTTCGGAGATAATCATGCCCTGCCGTACTCCCTATTGCGGAATTATTGCTTCCTTGACCACTTACTTTTGATGCTCGCACTTTTATGATTTATTCTTCTCTGGCACCGATCGTGATTTTGTTTGCTGCTAGCCCCTGCAGGCTTCATTCCTCGTATTTTGAATATGGTACTGGTTGCCCCTTTCTGGCTGTTAGTACCCATTTTTCTCGGGTAAACCTATGTTCTTCCAGATTAAAACTGTGTGCCGGACCGAGACTCGAACTCGGGACCTTTGCCTTTCGCAGGCAAGTGCTCTACCAACTGAGCTACCCAAGCACGACTCACACCCTGTCCTCACAGCTTTATGTCTGCCAGTATCTTGCCTCCTACGGGGCGTGAGTCATGCTTGGGTAGCTCAGTTGGTAGAGCACTTGCCCGCGAAAGGCAAAGGTCCCGAGTTAAAGTCTCAGTCCGACACACAGTTTTAATCTGCCAGGAAGTTTCATATCAGTGCACACTCCGCTGCAGAGTGAAAATCTCATTCTATGTTCTTCCATTTTTTCTTTCCCCTTTTGTCTTTTGATCCCTAAATCTCCAGCTGGTTTCTGCTGACTATCTACCTTCCATTGTAGTTCTTCCATCTGCTTGTTGGCAGCATCTAATTCATTCTCTACGCAATACACTTTCGTTTTCAAGTGACGGTTTTCCTCTTTTATTCTAGCATTTTCCCGTTTTGTATCCTCACACTTCTTGTGTTCCATATCTAATTGTACTTTCAACATGTGACATTTTTTCCAATGCAGTCTACTGCACATATTATGCCTGTTGCAATGTAATGGGACTGCTGCATTACGTTCGCGGTTCATTTCCCGGCTGTTGCCCAATGACTTTCGTTACAATCGCTGGCGTAATGCCCTGTACGATGGCATGTGAAGCAAGTTACCAGTTTCACTCTATTACATGGAGGAGAATGTCCAGTTAGGTTACATTTCAAGGACCTTACAGGCAATGGACAATTTCCACGTGACCCATTCCTGTGGAATTTGCTAACATCTATTCTTTCTATTGGTAACCTAGCTCTCATTGGTAGCGATTGATCATGTTTTATTTGACTAAATTTACGTACTTGTACGCGGCATTCTCCCGCTACGTGTCCCAGTTTTCGACAGTTGTAACATCCTTTCTTCCCTGTCTGATTCGTATACCCTGTATGCTGGTATTTTGCCTTCTCGGATTGAATTGCGCTTTCCTCAGTTGATGCCAAATCTACTGCTTCAGACAGCATTATTTTCTCTCTCTGAGCCCGTACTATCGTTTTTATCCCATCATGAAATAAACCTTGTATAAAGACTGCTCCACCCAATTTCCTGATTGAGGCACAACTGCCTGGAATTTCTGCAGCCGTAATTACTCTTCACATGGCCTTGCTGAAATAGAATTGCGTGGAGTCTACCCGGGCTCCCCATTGAACCACACTCTCATCTTTATTTTGGCGGCTATTAAATGTTTTGCATGCAAAATAGTGTAGTGTCCGTTTGTTAGCACACTTTTCGGTGAGGATCTCTTTCACTTCTTGCCAGGTTTCAGTATGGTCCCTTACAATAAGCTTATTACGGACTGATCCTGTTATTTGTCCTATAATGTACTTAACGAATAGTCTCTTAGAATTAGGTTCTACCAGTTCGTAGGCATTACCACAATTATCTAAAAATTCTGGGAGTTGTTCTCGGTCTCCGTCAAACTTCCATGGTACTAACTTAGTTGCTTCACTATAGCTCAAGTATAATAGATCACCATCACTGTTGATTGTTGTTTCGGCGGGTGCAGTCATTTACACTAACATCTTATTTTATTATGCTGCATGCTGTGTTGTTCTGAACCTGTGGCTGTGCTGATGCCATGCTGGTGGTTTGCGAGCCTCCTTCTCGTGTCGACTGTTGCTGTCTGGAATGGTGAGCCTCTCACCCACAGTTGTAGTCGATGTTGCCTCGGGAACAGTGGGCCTCTGCCCACGGTCGCTGTCGCTGATACCTCGGGAACGGTGGGCCTCTGCCCACGGCTGCTGCTGCTGTCACGTCTCAAACTGTGGACCTGCTGGCCCATGTCTGTAACCGCTCTCCGTCCCAAGCCTCTCACTCTTCATTACTCCTTTCCCTTGCACCTATTCCTGTACCCTGAGTTTCTATGTCCCTTTAGATGAGCACCTAGTTATACCCCACACTTGGCACTAAATTTTCTTCTGCCCCTGTTGTGTCTCGAGAGGGAGTGAGATTGACACGAATTGGATTCAGGAGTCTTACCTCGATAGATCTTCTCGAAGAGTAGAAGTAGGTGCAGGCAGCTTCTGCAACTCCAACAGCTAGAAGGAGCAAGCTAATGCTAAGGTGCAGGATACGGAACTCGATGAGGAGTGATTATTGCTGCAGGGTAGAATTCATAAGAGCCCTTATAGTTTGATAACTGAGAATCACTACTGGCACTATCTTGCACTACTTTCTGTCAGTTGAATCTCTTACTCTGGTATCTATCTCCCTGGTTGATGCAGAACCAAGGCTAGCAAATCGTACTAAGTTCCCACTTCTGCCGTAGAACGACACAGAGCTTGCGTCGTTATACTCAGCAGATCTTGATTGACTATAGGGTCCTCCTGACGCCCTATTTATACTACCTTCGTGCATCACGGAAAGCTTCTAGAATGTTCTATGCCTCCTCCCTGGAGGCTGACCACATACTTCATATATTTCCATTGTCATGTGATGTGAGAAAGCTACTTTGATCCCTGTTATGCATTCGGCTACAGCGTCCAGATAGTCATGTAATGCTATTTGTCTCCTGGCACCGCTTCGTTGGCACTGGCCCGTATCATTGACAGATACTGTCACAATGCTTCTGTACCGGAGTGTACACCTAGCTGCCTCTCATGTTGAATAAGTCCTAATACATTTAATTTGTACTTGTCGCTGATTGAGATTCGCAACAAGTTGCACAGGGAAAGGAAGTTGCTAATGACTGAATTTTGTTCTGAAATGTAGATTATCTTCCACTTTTTCATGTTACAAAGTCAACACATCATGAGTTTTCAGAAAATAAGCTATAGCAAGTGTTCCTGAAAATATTCCTCTAATTTTACTGGAGTAGAAGCTGGTCAGGTTGATTTCAAGGTTGTAGGATCTGCATCACCCACCTCATTACTAAGGCTTATGACACAACTGCTCGTGAGAAAAGCCACTACAGCATATTGCAACACCTTGCATGGCATGTTGAGGAAACTAGAAGAATGTTGCTAGATTGCTACTGTTATGTCAGTTTACCCTTTTTTGAAGAAGTTAGTTTGAACCTGCTTACACAGACTAGAGTAAGACTGTGTCTCCACCAGTTGTTGATTTCTCCCAGTGACTGCACAGATAAGACCTTGAAACTGCTGGTCAGTCACCTCTTTGATTTTAGAAATGGTTCAGTCCCCCTCCCCACTCAATGATGATAGTAATGATGGAAATAACCAAATGAAAACAATGGATTCAGTCAGTTCTAGTTTTAAGTATCACTCACGTTATTATTAGCAACAGGAAAATTTTACAAAAATTGTAAAATGAAATTGGCATTTTTTAGTGAAATAACATGAAATCAGCAGTTTTGTGAAATATTACAAAATTTGGCGTTTTTCTGTATAAAAGAAATTTATAAATGGGTAGATGACAGTTTGTTAAATTTTGTAACTGACAGTTATTGAATATTGAAATTTGTTTTTGACTTCGTTTTTTCCCCAAGGCAAAGGTTTGTGTATAATCATAAAATGACAGTTAATTTCCCATGTAACAAAGTGCGGTGTTGATGTGAAACAAAAATATCCCACTTCTGCCTCACCTCATTCCAGTAACCGTTTTAATCATTGACATCACATTTCCTGAAACTTTTGCACAGCAAACAGTACGAAATACGATGTGTTTTGTAGAGATCTTTAATCCTGTGCATCAGTTATGCTCTATGCTGTCATAATACGCAAGTATAAATAAGAAAACTGCCAATTCGGCACTTTAGTTTTGGTTGTAAACATCACAGTATTTACGTATAGCAGACAGAAGAATGTAAATCGTGCTACGTGAATAGTACATCTGATCATTTCTTATGGAATTGCATTCATTGGTTTTCCCAACTTTTAATCAACCCATCACCTTACAACATAAGCTAGTCCTTAGGCTATGCAGCAGATCAGGCTGTCACCTCAAACTTTATTCGGAAAATAGTAAAACTAATACTGATATGGTTTCCTATCAGAAACACCTTTGCATTTCATCATGTGCCCTGTTCTGTGATTTGTTGGTAGAAGGAAACCTAGAAGGCGCCACTGGAACTGGCAAAGAGTTACACCAAAATTGGATATAAAATAAAATTATTTTTCCTGTCCCGTATTATTACTCATTCATTTTATTTAGAGTGGAAAAGTCGACACAGTCCATTGTAGTTTCACATATTTACTGAGTTATTCATTCTTTCTCTTCCAGTGAAACCAGTTTGTAGTTCTGTCAATTGAATTATGAGTTTGTTTTTTCAACTGACTCCTTTCTTCATTGTTTTATTTGACTGCACCCACCAGCTTGACAATTCTCAAACATGGCTGTCGTGCACCACTCAGTATTCTGATGCACAACTGAATTAAAAGTCACATAAGTTGTGATCCAAATTACAGATTTAAATGCTGCTAGAACCAATCAGTTTTAAATTGAACAAAGCACATATTACGGATATGTTCTGCCATAAATTATTCTCCTATTCTACTTATTAGCTTATGTAACATTGTCATTTGGAAATGAGAGTGGTCAGTGAAGTACCATATCACTGCCATGTCTCACACTGAACTCTTGTGCTAAAAGAGCTGTCTCTGACCACCATATGGCCGTCCAGGTGTAAGTTTTCTGTGGTTTTCTTGAATCAATCAAGGCAAATGCCGGAGAGAATTTGATGACCAGTATTATATGTGAAAGCTTAGCTTTTATTGCTGAAAAATATCATAGTAGTCGTATTTCACAAAGCAAGAATACATATTGTCGCACCATATTCTTCCGAATTTGAAGTCCACTGCCAGGCCACTCAGAGCGCTACTACAGACTCTGTTTCCATATTGTAGCATGGGCATCGCACTGAAGATAATTTGGCATTCTGTGTTCACAAACTACCATACTTTATTTGGTGGATTTCGTGTTTATACTTTCATAATACCAAAATATGCACTGAACACATTGCCACACATGAAAGATCTTTCCAAAAAATTTTTGGCTGGCAGTTCCTCTAAGTTCTATGCCAGTGTAGGAAACCTTTTTAGGACCAAAGGATTGATAAATTTTAGAGCTCCAAACAAATGTATATTGTCACCTAACACAGAAAAAAATGCACTTTCACCTGGGGTGTAGTGAATTATCACCCAGAAAATAGTGTACTTTCACCCAAAAAAAGTGTACTTATAACTGGGAAATCCCAGAAAAATCTGGGATTTTTTTTCATGTCCACATATACACCCTGTCAGAAATGTAATGGCTGCATTACAAATTACTGGGTATACTAACCAGAAGTCGTAGTTTTGTGTGCCCAGTAACACTCCATACCATAATACCAGGTGCTGGCCTGTATCACAATGATCAGTGCAGTCTGGCAATGTTAGTTCTTCTCGAAGCCTCTGTAAATGGGTTGTCCGTCATGATGCTACACAGAAAACTGGGCCTTGTGTGGAAAGGTTTGGTGCCACTCCTGTGTTCAATATCATCTTTGGGTGCCCCGAAGTTGGCGCACCCATATTCTGCCAGATCAAGGGAAGTCGCAATGATGGTTGCTATGCTGACAATCCGTTGTGCTCCAGATTTGATCACACACTCTCATCTTGTTACAAATGAGCCCATTTTCTGATTTGAGGTATGTGATGTGATGGTATGATCCTGCATGTCTGAGTGCACAATGTGTGGTTCTCCCATGTACTAGTAACACACATCCACTGAGAAAATGCATGTCACTGAGTGTGGTGGTCCTGAACCCATTGATTCCATATTTGCAGGACAGTCCTGAGATTCTGACTAGTGCAAGCAGCTTTATGATATAACAATAAACCACAATCTTTATGATCCTTCTGCTGTCAAATTATGACCTTTTGATATCGAAGTATGTAAGACAGTTCATGCCATTTTGACATTTGTTGCATGCCACCCTTCAGGTGTAGCAATTTCAATGACCAGCACTGGGTTTGTAACATTGCTCTCTCAAAGAACAAATCTTGTGCCATGTTGTTACACCAACTTGGTTTATAAAAAAGTTATTGTTTGTTTGAAGCTTGTTGTGGTCTTCGGATTTTTCATAGAATGCAGGCTTTCACGGCCAGTATTTGCATTATTGCTGATATTTGTTTTAAGGGATTTAGGTCATGGTCCGAGGCACAATTCTCCACCTAACATTCATCTTCCAGTGCTCTAGACATCAACAGAGGCTTTAAAAGCTTAAGAAAAATTAGTCACTATCAAGCTCAGCAAACTGAACTGTTTACATATATATCCACACAACTGCCATTCGCAACATCATCAGATCCCTGCCTAAGAGTGCGGAGTTGTGCCAATGTAATGGAGCTTATAGTGGGGAGGATCTGGTACTACTTGTTTCGTTTAGCACTAAGGTCCACAATTTGTCCAATTTCAATCCTTCTTCTTTTCTGGTAAAATTGTTTCTGTGCATTAGAATTTCTATGACCACTGTGTACGTCTTAGTGTTGTAAAGATTAAATGTTGCTAACACCATAGTGTCAGAGAAATGAATTCGGTGGTTCCTTGGTCCCAGTGCATGATATGCTACTGCTGATATATCCATCTTGCCCAGGCAACAGTTGCTTTCATGTTCCTTAGGGTGGGTGTTAATGTTCTTTTTGTGGTTCCTATGTACACTTGACTGCAAGTGCAAGGGATTTTATATACCGCTGCTGTGGCAAGTGGCAGACGTAGGTCCTTTACAGTGTTCAAATATTCTTGCACCCTTCCTGTTGGTTTAAGGTGTGTGAATATTTGGATGCTGCAGTGTACCTACAGCTGCCATGTGCCACAGTGTAGTATTTAAAACCCCATGCACTTTTGGTCAAATGTACATAGGAGCCACAAAAAGAACATTAACACCCACCCTAAGGAACACGAAAGCAACTGTTGCCTGGGCAAGATGTATAAATCAGCAGTAGCATATCGTGCAGTGGGACCAGAGAACCACCAAATTCTTTTCTCTGACACCAAGGTGTTAGCAACATTTGGTGCTTACTACACTAAGATGTACAGGGAGTCCATAGAAATTCAGAGGCAAGGAAACAATTTTAACAGGAAAGGATGAGGATTGATATTAGGTAATTTGTGGGTTTCAATGCTAAGTACGACAAACAGCACCAATTCTTCCACACTGTAAGCTCCACAGCATACGTTGACATAACCTCGCAATCTTAGGCAATGGTCTGCTGACGTCACAAACGGACTGTTGTGTGAATTCATATAAACAGTTTGGATTGTTAAGCTTGTATGAGACTGTAACTGCTTTATGAATTGTTAGTCTTTTTAGATGTGTTGCTGGTAATCACTTCAGTTCTGTACTTAGTATTATCAGCAAGCTGGGGTACATCATGTGTTCTGATATTATATGGAACCCCATAGTTACTGTAAGGATTTGTATAAAATACATTTAGTGCCACTGACCTTTCATCTCATAATGGAGGGAAAATCATATTACTGTAATAAGAGTAAGAGTTTCTCCACCATAACAACCTTGAGCAATGTTGTACCCATCTCTGCTTCATGTATGCATGATAAGAAATATGTAGATCATGTAGTATCTTGTTGGACAGTATGCAGATAAACATAACAGATGGTGACACAGAACATCATTTACTGTGTTTAGTCCCAGTCTACATGAACTACCTGTCCATTATTCTTCCATAAATTTATTTGCTTGAGAGTGATAGGTGTTCAGCAGAAAAGTGTTTTTTTTTTTTTTTATCTCTGTTTCTGCAAATGGTACTACAAATGTAGGTACTACAAATGTAAAGTCTTAATCCTACAGTAAAATGTTCTCCCCATTATGTCTGACTACATTCGAAGCCACTAGTTAGACATGCCTTTTATGGTGCAGTATTGGGTTTAATCAACTATTTTCTCATTGTAGAATCATTAGAAAAAGTATATTCCAATGTGTAGAATATACAGTCCATTTACTGGAATTGCTATGAGTTGTCAAGTGGTCATTTGAATGTGGCCTTAATTTTTTGGTACATGTTGCCTAATGTTGAACACTTAGTAGTTATCCTAATATGTAAACTCTATTCATTGAAAGCAACATCTATCAGTCATGTATTATAATTGTGCAATAACAAGTGTCATTCTTTCATGAGAAGCTTCAACTACCCCTTTCTTACTTGCAGTGGAGAGTCTATCTTGTGCATGTTGTAATATGCAAAGTGGCAAATGAAAGTCTCAATTTGTCCTAAAAATTTATCAGTGGTTTATCGTTTCACATAGGTTTAAAGGATTTTATCTAATTACATCACTAAAGAGCTTTGGTATCTTAAAATGGTTTACTGGATACATACGAGGGCTATCCACAAAGTACATTACGTTTTGGAATTAAAAATAAATAAAGTATTGGAAATTTTTTTAATTATATACAGATGAAAACCACACTTAAATATTACTTTTCTACATAGTTGCCATTTAAATTAAGGCACTTATCGTAGCGATGGACGAGCTTGGAAATTCCTTCATCGTAAAATTCGGCCACCTGCGTCTTCAACCACGTGGTTACCTCTTCTTGAAGCTGTGCGTTGTCATCAAAACGCTGCATAGCCAACCACTTCTTCATTGCTGGGAATAAGTGGAAGTCGCTCGGTGCCACGTCGGGACTGTACGGCGGATGAGGAAACAACTCCCACTTAAAAGATTCGAGAACTTCACGAGTGGCATTTGCCATGTGGGCCCGGGCGTTGTCGTGAATCAGCAAGATCTTTGAGTCCAACTTTCCCCTGCGCTTGTTTTGTATTGCTCTTCTGAGGTTGTGCAGAGTTTGGCAATACCTTTGAGAGTTTATTGTAGTGCCTCTTTCCAGGAAATCCACAACAATCACACCTTTTCTGTCCCAAAAGAGGTAACCACGTGGTTAAAGGCGCAGGCGGCAGAATTTTACGACGAAGGAGTTTCCAAGCTCGTCCATCGCTACAATAAGTGCCTTAATTTAAGTGGCAACTATGTAGAAAAGTAATATTTAAGTGTGGCTTTCATCTTTATATAATAAAAAAATTTTCCAATAATTTATTTATTTTTAATTCCAAAATGTAATGTAATTTGTGGATAGCCCTCGTATTATTTATAGACATGTTGCCTATAATATATTAGCCTGGTTTTCTTTCTAGATTTGTATCACTGCAAATGTATGTCACAGTTTTGACTGTCACTGTAAATGAATGAAAGTGCATATAGATGGTAGGTGACGAAAACCTCATAGCTCTATTTTGTTAAATTTTGCAGGCAAAGTAAAAACAGTTTACTAAAAAAAATATAAAGTGATACAGAAAGTTGCTACATTTGTAACTGTCTAGTAGAAACCTAGTTATTGACAAATTAGAGAAATCCATGCACTTTCAAATCTCTCTTTGATTATAGAATTGCTGGTTACTGGAATATGAAACTTCGCAGACAAATGGAGTTAAGAGGTTTCCATTGCCTACCATCAATGTGCTGAAAGAGGAAACTGCATTAGTTTTGCAAACAAATTTTTTCTCTCATTGTGTTTATCTGTTGCAATGATTCTGTTTGCAACCGGGCAATATGATGACTGTGACATACTTTATATAGTCTGACAAGGAGACCATCAGAGTTTTTAATCACGAACTTTGATGAGTCTTAGGTATGTCCTAGAGGGACCTGTTCTGGGTACCTGGCTAACAGCTTTTCGTGTGACAGCTCTGGTTACTCAGGAAATTGATGCTGAAGTTTTAAATGTACCTCCTGTACCTGTAACTTCAGTAATGTTTCAAGCAAGTGATCATAGTGCAGCATTAAAGTTTATGACCACCATGCTGGTGACGTGGCTTCAAATCCTGCCTGTGTACTTTATTTATTTATTTATTTATATATTCATTCAATTTTTTTTTATTAATTTTATTTCATCATGCAGATTGTCATTAAATGGTATTTTTCATCCAAAGTTATTATAAAGTAGTCATTTTCACCATAATAGTTTCGTTAATAAATCAGTCATTACAGCAGACATTCTTTGAATGTGTGTTCTGTTTGTTATAGAATAGAGTACAGAGTTGTCTTACTCACTATTGCTTTCATCGCTTGCTGTGCTAGAACAGAATTCTGGATGGTATTTGTCACAGAAGCAACTTGCAGGCACATGGATTTTTCAGAAGCAATACTAGAAGACACAGTTTGTTTAAACTAAAAAATAGTACCTCTCCGATCAGCTGTGATGCAAACCATGCCTATCTGACCATTCCTATGAAAGCAGGTGCACTAAATTGATGCAGAATTTAAGAACATATTTGTATTCTATGATGCTTTAGTAAGTCAGGAGCATTTTGAATTTCTTTCTTTTTTCCCTTTTTTTTGTGAAAATTTTAATCTGTCTGTAAAAATAAACATCACAGTGTTGACAAAGTGGAGTACATTTGGGTGGGATAATATTTATGGTACAGGTGCATACGTACAATTCATCTATAAAAATTTGATCACAAACTGTCTGATCACTCTGCACTCTCCACATGTCAATGATGTAAGGAAATTTCTCATGTCACATGTACGGAAGAATGACGGATGTTAAAAACTCTTCATGGAAAGCTCTTTCATGAACTTCCCTGATTTGTTACAGGTCACAATAACTGTTTTAGTTAATTTTTGAGTCAACTAGTCAACTCATTTTTTAACAATCTGAATAAATTTTCCTGGTGGTTCTTGCCTACATAAGAAAATGTAAGGAAATTTATTTCCTGATGCAGTTATATTATACTGTGAAGGGATCATTAATTTTGTTCAAATCAGTGTTCACTTCATGTTCCACAAGGTATCTATTGTATGTGAATTGCTACTAGCAACTGATATTATCAGTATTAATTACGTAAGAAAGATCAAAATTAGGGGTTAGTACTTTCGTCTGTATCTGGAATCCTTCCATGGTTGCTAATACATTGTCCATCATTGAGATATCTTTGGAGCTTTCTAAATATATGGAGTTTTACTAGGAATCGCAAATGGAACACACATTTGAAGAAAGTGTGCTGTAATTATTGATTTATTAATGAAATTACTACAGTGAAAATGACCAATTTTTAATAAATTTTAATGACGTACCATTAAATGATACTCTGTATGATGATGAAATTGAAATAAATAAATTAATAAGTAAAGGGTTTGAATCCTTACTGACAATGTGGTAGTCATGAGCCTTAGCCCATGAACTGCACTCGCTTGTTGGGAACATAATTAACATTATTGATATAAGATGTTCACTTGAAACTTTAACATGGATTTTCTCGGAAACTGGGGGTCTAGAGTGGCCTTGTGATTAATTGAATGTTGAACTATAAGCTTGTTTTCTTACATTATTTCTCGGAAAGTAATTATCATATGTAGTAAAAAAATCCATTGATTTTCGCATAGAAATAAAGTTTCTCTTAATATTTTTTGTGATCATTTGTACTTTTTTCAGGCTTTGGAATATAAGGAAAACTCAACTCTTGTTTGCAAATCTGTCTGAGGTGATACTGTGTACTGAAATTATCCCCTACATGATGAAATTTTTTCAGTATTGTTCTATGAAAGGTAAGTTTACAGTTAAAGATAATGTGTGTGTGTGTGTGTGTGTGTGTGTGTGTGTGTGTGTGTGTAAAAAATGTTATTAGATAGTAACATAATGATGATTTTTACCCGCACACCCACCTTCTACATGCTCTCCAAAATCCACAAACCCGACAATCATGGACATGCCATTGTAGCTGGCTCTTGTGTTCCCACTGAAGTAATTTCGCTACTATTGACCAACACATCTAACCAATTGCGTGAAACCTAGCCTCCCACATAAAAAATACTAACCACTTCCTTCACCGACTTTCCATCATCCTCACCCTTTTACCTCCTGGATCCCTACATGTCACTGTTGATGCGCTCTACACTAACATCCCTAGTGCCCATGGCGTGCCGCTATCAAACACTACCTCTCCTGACGTCCTGTAGATTCCAAACCTACCACCTCATTCCTTATATACCCCATAACTACTCCTTTGACAGGAAGGTTTAGAAATGAGCCTACAGCACCGCAATGGACACTCACATGGCACCCTCATTGCAAACCTGTTTATGGACTATCTAGAGGAGACCTTCCTGTTCTCCCAAAACTCCTAACCTGTAGTCTGGTTTCCTTCACAACCTCAACACCTGTTCTCCCATCCACTTCACCTTGTCCTCCCCAACCCAATGCACCACCTTCCTGGGTGTTGACCTCCACCTCTCTGATGACTCCATCCATAACTCTGTCCACATTAAACCCACTATAGTCCATGACAGCATTGATGGCCTTCGGGCCAGGGATGCACAGTAGGCAGCTGCGCAGCTAGGCAATGAGCACTCAGTCAGTTTCCTCATTCCGTACTGTATGAACTCCTGTCATATTTGAGTGATATGTCACATTTTACAAATGCAAATTTCAATTGAAAGATTTCTGTGGTATTCTGTGTGTTTTATCATAATGATTGAAACACCTGGAAGGTGGCAAATGTTTCACCAACAGCCAAGGCACCTTATTTTTGAGATGTACTGATTCTTTGTACGTGATGCAGTTTTCAGATGATCATTTCATGAGGTATATGTGGGGAAAGTAATATGTTGTCCGACTCTTCCCAGAAAATGCCATCTCGAAGTTTCAGTAATAAAGCTCTCCTTGTAGTGTCCTCTCTTGTAGTGTCTGCTGCTGAAGTTTGTTGGACTCTCTGTAATATTCTTGCACTGACTAAATGATCCCGTGATGAAATGTGTTGCTATCTGCTGCATCTTCTGTTGTGTTGGCAGAAGAGCCAACACCGTGTTACTAGTAGAGGCCGAAATACATGCGTTTTAGCTCGTGCAGGCTGGCGTGAGGAGGGAAGGACTATACTGACGCGAGGTCTGGAACATGACAAGGAATTAGAATTCAGAAAGCGGGCGTAATTAGTTTGATACTTAACTTTAATCCATTAATGATGAATGTCGCTCTTGACGGTACGTGATTCACAATATTATCTGTCCAGAATACATTCGTAGTAACTGAATATGGCGCCTTGCTAGGTTGTAGCAAATGACGTAGCTGAAGGCTATGCTAAACTGTCGTCTCTGCAAATGAGAGCGTATGTAGACAGTGACCCATCGCTAGCAAACTCGGCTGTACCACTGGGGCGAGTGCTAGGGAATCTCTGTAGACTAGACCTACCATGTGGCAGCACTCGGTCTGCAATCACTGATAGTGACGACACGCGGGTCCGACGTATACTAACGAACCGCGACCGATTTAAAGGCTACCACCTAGCAAGTGTGGTGTCTGGCGGTGACACCACATCTTCTTATCTCTTCTAGCAGTATTACCTGGCAAAGGTCCCAGATTGATGAACAATGCCCAAGAATTAGACAAACAAGTGCCTTGTAATCCACTTCTGTAGTCAATGAATTAAATTTCCTTAAGATTCTTCCTACAAATCTGTGTGGCATTTGCTTTTATTATTTGTTTTATGTATTCATTCCACTTAAGGTCCTAGATATTTTACGGTAATTACTGTTTCCAGCAATTTCTCATCAATAATGTAGTTGTATAGAAGTGGATTTCTTTTCCTGTATATGTGCAATATCGTACATTTATTTACATTCAGGATCAACTGCCAGTCCCTGCACCATTTATCAAACCTCTGTAGGTCCTGCAAATCATTACTGTTTTTTGGCATTGCTACCTTCTCACAGACAACTGCATTATCTGTGAACAGCCTTAAAGAGTGGTCAGTGCAACAGAATGTCAATCCTAAGGGCCCAGGTTTGATTCACGGCTGCGTCGGAGATTTTCTCCGCTCAGGGACTGGGTGTTGTGTTGTCCTAATCATCATTGTTTCATCCCCATCGACGCGCAAGTCGCTGAAGTGGCATCAAATCGAAAGATTTGCACCTGGCGAACGATCTACACCGTCAGATGGCCCTAGTCACACGACATCATCATTATCATCAGCCTTAAAGAGCTTCTGACGCATTGTACTCTATGATTTACATATGTTGTGAACAGCAATGGTACCATCAAACTTTGTTGGGGTACTTGCAAAGTTACCCTTACATCTGTTGATTTTGTTCCTTTAAGAGCAACATGTTGAGTTCTGTCTACAAGTAAGTCTTGAATCCAGTCGCAAATCTGGAGCAGACTTGGTAAGCTCGAATCTTTCCTTCTTCTTCTTCTTCTTCTTTCTTCTTCTTCTTCTTCTTCTTCTTTCATAACTGTATTAAATGCCTTCCTGAAGTCAAGGAACAGGGCATCAACCTGAGTGCTGATGTCTACTGTGCCATGGTTTTGATGGATGAATAGAGCAGTCTGAGTTTTGCAGGATCTCCATTTGCTGACTCCATGCTGATTTTTATAGAGGTGATTTTTGTTCTCCAGAATGCCACAGTGCCTGAGCATAACACATGATGTCAACAATATTAGCCTGTAATTATGCCAGACTATTTTGTAGTTAGGCAACATTAGATTAGATTTTATGTTTTTAGCTGTAAAGAAATTTCGAAAAATTCTTTAAAATTTTTTGAAAATGAATGAAAATTCTTCAAGGCCACTTTAGGTGTATACAGATTTCTTTATTGTGCAGCACAACCGGTTTCACAGTTTGTAGGTGCGTCTTTAGTTTGATAATCACTTTTCACTTCATAAGGCTAGAGAGAGTGTATGACATCCCAACGTTCAAGTTGTAAACCAATTCATGAGTTCGTGTTAGTACTTCTCAATGATCTATTCTACCTTGTGACTGTCACAGCTGCCCATTGTAATGGATACAGTACAAGATGGACTCTCAATAGCCTGGTAGAAGAACCCGTCACCTGATGACCAAATTAAACTTTCATAGCTCAGTTACCACAGTCTTAGCACAGTTTTATTATTGATCTATATTAACTATGGCTTTATCTACCTGGCAGAGACTTTGTATGTGCTTACTGCACTCCTGTTTTAATAGGACTAAATTTAATGAGGAGTCAGCTTATTAGGCAATGAGTCTGTTATAACACTGCTTTGGTACTTGTTGGAGCATGAGTTTTGACTCTCTTGACGTTCATCAGACAGTGTATAAGTTTCACGTTCAGCCATTTCATGATCATGCAGTTAATTAGTTTACAACTTGAACATTGGCACATTGTAAATTCTCTGTAGTGTTATGAAGTGAAAAGCAATTATTATCTGAAGATGCTCCTATAATAGTGTGGAACCAAGTGTGTTGCCTAATAAAGGACTCTGTATACAGCTAAAGTGTCCTTAAAGAATTTTCATTCATTTTCAAATTTTTAAAGAGTTTCAAGATTATTTTGGAGAATTTTTGGAAATTTCTTCACAGTAACAGTCTATAAATTGTCCATGTGTCGCGCAACCCTTCTTGAAGACAGGAATGACATGCACACACACCCACACAAAGAATTGCCATTAGAAAACCTAAATCTTGGAGCAGATCAGGAGAATGCCCGAAACTTTCAAATTGGTGCACACTCTGGTGCAGATTGAAAATTCATTCTGGAATCAATCGCCTAGGCTCTGGTGAAGTCGTGTCTCCACAAGATCCATCCTTCCAGTAGTGCAGTCTTGCATGGTATGCAGGGCAACTTCTGTGAAGTTTGGAAAGTAGGAAATAATGTACTGGTGGAAGTAAAGCTGTGATAGCAGGTTGAGTCTTGCTTGGATAGCTCGATAGGTGGAGCACTTACCTGCGAAAGACAAAGGCCACAGGTTTAACTCTCTATCTGGCACACAGCTTAAATTTGCCAAGGAGTTTGAAATATGAACACACTGTGGTGCAGAGTGAAAAATCCATTCTGGAAACAATTTCCCTTAATTTTTAGCCGTACTCGTCTCAACCTATTGTACTAAGAACGCTCAATACTAAGATATTGAGCATCCAAGACAAATCCTATCATGATACTTACTTCATTATTAAAAACAAGTACAAGTTACTACAGATATCTATTTTGCTAGTCCACGTCATGTGACACGTCATAAGTAGTGTAAAAATCACATAATTTGATTGACACACTGTGGAAATTTATGTACTTACATGCACACATAACAAATATATTCATATTTGACCTAGAAACAGATATAATTACATCACTGTCATAACATTGTTAACATGGATCTGTTGCATAGTTTTCTAAGATCTTGGCATGGAAAATGTGTTTAACTAAGCCTTTGACGTTGCAAGGAAGCCTGGTACTGGAAGGAGAATAATGTCTATTCCGTTTCAGTATTTTAGTGTGGAAGGATAATAAGCTCAGAAAAAGAATATTTGGTTTGTCAATTCAAGGAAGTTTTAATAAAATATTAACTGAATTTTCCATCAGTGCTTGTCAGAATGTGACAGCAATATCAAAAATGAAATCCTGTCATGATCTGTAAAATATTATTTCTGCATAACCTAAAAATTCAATACTTTAATGTGTAAATACTGTCTCATTGTATGTATTTCTGTATCCATATAATTAATAACTCCATATCATTAATAACTGTGCAAGGCTCATTTCACACTAGAAATGCTGATACTTGCATGTACCTAGGATTGCAGCTGGACCATTAACAAC